>NC_139463.1:105515357-106764642 GCF_057233095.1 Heloderma suspectum
ATGATGATCCCATTACGTCCAGCTTGGGATCTAAAACTGGAGCTTCAAGCCCAGAAGGTGTTATTCTGTTGGCCAGGTCAAGGCAGGACTGGTATTTATACCAGGCCTGGCCAATCCAGAAGCTTCATGCTGCCTGCCAATCACAGTGACCGACTTTGCAGAGCCACCTCTGAGGCCTAGCTTGCTTGGCTAGGCCCTGGACTCAGGCCAGTACTGGTTCACACCCCAGTGTCCTCAACAACCCCTGAAGGGGAAGGGAAGTAGCTTCACAGAAGCTATTTGGTGGTGTCTACCCTAGACACATCCCCATTTGATTAAGATTGGGGGTGAGAAGGGAGCAAAGGGCAGACTGAATTGACTGGTTTGGCTTTTCCAAATCCACTCATCTTTCACCTCCATCTTTAAATCCCAGCTCCTGTGAGTAAAATACCTGAGGACGCCCCACCCCTCATTTTGTGGAAATGCAAAGAGGAAAAAAATTGCACCCAAATAAAACAAAGCCACTGTCCCTCCTCCTGGGGCAAATGCCATCTCTCTGAGCAAAAAGCTTGTTGCATTGTTAAAACTCCATCAGGCGACAGGACGGATGAAGTTTGGGCAAGGTGTTCCAAGTTTCCACCACTCGTTTTCAGGAACGATTCCATTTCAACAGACGGTTCTGCATTTAAATACCCTTTCTCCCATTTGTTTCCAGTGGAACACGCGTGAATTTTGTAAGATGGCGAGAAGGAAAAAACAAAGTGGGGGGAGAACCCTGCAAAAAGGACACTGTAGCTTTTTGGTTATGTTTCGACTGTACCGGTGCATTCCCAGCTGCCCGCTGAGTCAAAGTCAGGACCCGAACGAGAAGGCCTGTCTTCTTTCTCTGGAAAAACAGCAGCCTCCAGCGACTTGAGCCTGTTAACAGTTCAAGCGAGGCCTCCAAAACTCAAACCACCTGCAGTGCTGTGGCTTCTCCGTCCAACTGATATTTGATCTGGTGGAGTTCCTCCAGCTCTTGCTGGTGCCGGTCCGTTTTGTGTCCTACCAGGGACCGGTAGAAGTGCAAGGCGAAGATCACGAAGACCACGCCGACGGGAACCATGATGACGGTGGAGGCCATGGCCGCATTCCAGCCGGAGCTGTCCGGAGGGGCCGTGGTGGCGTTAGCGGTGAGGACCGGCACAGGGGCACAGCACTTCCCGGCGGATGAGGTGCCGCGGACGGGCATAAATTTGACCCAGCAGATCAAGACCACCTCGGTCAGGAAGAGGAAGATGCCCAGGGCTGTGGAGAAGCCCCAGGCGAGCTCAATGTAGTGGTGCATGCGCTCGTGGGGCGACTCGTTGACTGAGTTCAGATTGTGGATGTTGCTGACGGCCTCGATGTGGGGCAGGATGCAGGTGCTCACCATGAGGGCAAAGAGGTGGACGGCCACTAGTATGGTGGTGCAGGCACTGAAGGCAACGAGCAGCTCTCGGGGGTAGTTGTAATCCTCAAGCTGCACCTCCACCATGGCCACCTGTGTGTTGGGGGGGAGGATACAGTTATTATCTCTTACTTGCATTAAAAATACGAAGGGCGCAATCCTATCCAGATGCCCATCAGCCTCTGAACTCGGAGGCTGACAGGCACCCTACGCAGAGCGGGAGGAGGAGTGGAGGTGCACTTCTCCTGCTTTGCAGTTTTGCTAGATGGGTGAACACCCATCTAGCTGGGGCTCTGCGGGGGGGGGGGGAGGCGGGGGACAGCTCATGTTCCCGCCTCCCCAGTCCCCTCCCACAGATCCGCCCATTTCCCCTCGTTTCTGAGCTCACTTTTGCGAGCTCAGAGAGGCAGTCGGCACGGTTCCCTCTGCTGAGAACTGCACTGGCTGATCACCGTCTCTGACCTTGGATCCATTAATCGGAACTATCCTATGGCCCCCCATAGGATTGCTCTCCCCGTCACATTATATTTATATCCCAAGTTAATGACAAGGCACTCAAAGCCAATCCAGAGTGGCTGGGTGACCAGTCAGATGGGCGATTAATAAATTTAATAATAAATAAATAAAGCAGCATGCATGGTGCACCCTCCATTTTATCCTCACAACAACCCTGTGAGGAAGGTTAAGCTGAGAACGAGTGAGAACAAGACTGGGCCAAGGTCACCCTCTGAGCTTCGTGGCTGAGTAGGGATTCCTGGTACTAGTCTAATGCTCTAACCACTATACAACACTGACTTACTGAATGTTTCTGCTGTTGCAGACTCTTCACTTTCTCACATGATGAGAAATTTCAGGGGCAGTGCTATTCTAGGCATGTTTTTAAAATCCCAGATCTGCAGCGGCGCGATACTTTTGTTAGAACCAACCCAAACGCTACAAAAATGTGCAATCTTTCGAGGTCTGGAGAACTTGAAAGATTGCACATTTTTGTGGAATTTGGGTTGGACCTAATAAAGCTATTGCCCAACTGTGGATTGTGGACTTAGAATATTTGTTTCATTTACAAATAAAGCAGAATATGTGTGGAGGCAAACAGGCACTCCTGCAGCTCACAGCAAACCCAGCCACTCCAGCCTCAGTTTTCCAGAAAGCAATTTGCACAGCAGCGACACCCTGCTCAAGACAGCGCAACCCCCATTTCTAGCCAACTCCTGTGAGAAACAGTCAGTTTTTAGTCTATTGGTCGCTTCTGTCTATTGCACAGGTGGGGGATCCAGATGTTGGACCACAACTCCCACCGTCTCTGACCATTGGCCATGCCGGCTGGGTCTGATGGGAGTGTGACCAACAACATCTGGAGAGCCACAGTCTATTCAGACCTCTCTCTCTCTCTCTCTCTCTCTCTCTCACACACACACACACACACACACACACACACACACACTGATCTGTGCAGGGGGTCTATGTCTCAGAATCACACCCTGTGGGTTAATTGCCGACATCTGCAGCCATTAAAGGGACATTATTGCTATTATTATTGTTGTTATTGTTGTTATTATTATTTACATTTCTATACCACCCAATAGCTGAAGCTCTCTGGGTAGTTTACAAAGGGCGCAATCCTTTAGACAGAAAAAAGTCCTGCAACTCCCAGCATTCCCCAGCCAGCTGGGAGTTGTTAGGCCTTTTTTCTGTCTAAACATGCATAGGATTGTGCCTAAAGGTTGTTTGTCAAATCCCTTGTTCTGGCCAGGTGGACTCCTTTATTGTAAACTTTCGCCCCCGTAGGATTTCGTGTGTACAAAGCGCTACACATACAAATTTCTCAATCATCCTCAGAAACACTTCCTTAAGTAAGGTCTGTATTATTATTATGCCCATACTGCAGGTGGGGGTGACTGAGGCCAAAGAATCTCAGCCCCCATGCAGTTTAACCAGTGCCTCCAGTTTTCTGTCGAATGTGGCTGTTTAGGTGGTGATTGATGCCAATCCATAGGGATTTGGGGAATGGGTGGAATATCCCCCCCTCCAATTTGTGTTGCAGTCTTGGCCCCCACATGGTTGTGTCAGATGAAGACAGGAAGTGAGGGCTGTGTGCAACTTCTCCTGCGGTCCCCCTCCAGGGTTGAGGCTGAGGGCCACCAGAGCTGGCATTAACATGGGATTCCTATTAAACCCCTAACTTGGCACCAGGACCCTCTTCAGGGATGGGGGTGGGGGAACTGTCCCATATTCCGGTTTGACCAGTCAGAGCTCCAGCTCTGGCCTGGATCCCAGTTCATTGGCAGTTTCCCCAGAGAATTGGGGCAGGGGTGGGGGGAAGCAAGAGAGAGAAAGGAAGGATTTAACCCAAAGCAGGACAGTTCCCCCAGCCTGAGAAGCCCCCCTCCCACACACACATAAAGTGAGGTTTGACCAGACTCCCCAATGTTGCCACCAGTGTGACATGGTTGTGTCACAGTGAAATAACCCCTGCCAACTTTGAGGCATCAAGTCCTTGGGCGGGCGGGAGTTGGCCAAGGTTTATTTTCAGAAAGTGGGCCACAATAAACAGAGCAGTGACAGCTGGCTGGTGCAGGCCCCACAAGGGGGCACGTGTTGGAGACTCATTGGAACTACCAGGGCATGAATGGAAGGGGGAGAGGACATTTCCCCCCAGCTTCAGCCCCACCACCTCAGTCGTTGGTCCTAAGGCCTGGCCCTAGAGGGGACAGCAACTATTTTCTTGTACAAAAGCCTGGCACTGAAAAGAAAAGGCACAGTGCCTCTGAGCCCATACAGAGTGTGCTTCTTCTCCAGGGGAACAGGGTTTTATTTTTGACAGACAGTCCTAGCAGGCTATGCTGCCTAGGGCTGATGGCGGCTGTAGTCCAACAGCATTTGGACAGCCACACATTCTCCACTCCTGTCCTACAGCCAGGTTGCCTCTTAACCCTCTCCCCTCTTTAAAAACACATAGACTTGTGTCATCTTACAAGTGTGGCGGATAACTTCCTCCTACAGAAAGTAGAGGAAGGAACTAGAGGATCGGCTATCCTTGACTTGATCCTAACCAACAGAGATGACTTAGTGGATAAAGTAGCAGTTACAGGAACTCTGGGGGAAAGCGACCATGTTGTACTTGAGTTCTTGGTTCTAAGGGAAGCAAAAGCCAAGTGTAGTCAAACGCGTACCCTGGATTTTAGGAAAGCTGATTTTCATAAACTCAGAACAATGATCAGTAAGGTCCCATGGCAAGCAATGCTAGCGAGAAAAGGAGTCCAAGATGGGTGGGAGCTTTTAAAAAAGGAAATTCTCAAGGCACAATCACAAGCAATTCCAACAAGAAGAAAAGGTGGAAGACAACAGAAGAAGCCAATGTGGCTTCACAAAAAGCTTAGGGATGACCTGAAAACAAAAAAGGACACATATAGGAAGTGGAAAGAAGGCCAAGTAACAAAGGAAGAGTACAGGCAGATAGCACAGAATTTCAGGGATGGCGTCAGGAAGGCTAAAGCTGAGAATGAGCTGAGGTTAGCAAGGGATGTTAAAAACAACAAAAAGGCTTTCTTCAGCTACGTGCATAGTAAAAGGCAGAGGAAAGAAATTGTGGTTCAGCTATTAAATAAAGATGGAAAAATGATAACAGATGACAAAGAAAAGGCAGAGGTGCTCAATTCCTACTTTGGCTCAGTCTTCTCCCAAAAGAGGGTCTATGACCCCCCTGGCAAAGGCGAAGTACAGGCTGAAGGGGCAGGATTGCAGCTTGAGATCGACAGGCATATGGTCAAGGAACACCTAATTACTTTGAATGAGTTCAAATCTCCAGGGCCAGATGAACTGCATCCTAGAGTAATAAAGGAACTGGCAGAAGAACTCTCAGAACCGCTGTCTATTCTCTTTGAGAAATCATGGAGGACGGGGGAAGTGCCAGATGACTGGAGGAGGGCTAACGTCGTCCCTATCTTCAAAAAGGGTAAAAAGGAGGAACCTGGGAACTACAGACCAGTCAGTCTGACATCAATCCCTGCGGAAATTCTGGAGCAGATCATAAAGCAATCCATCTGGAAGCACCTTGACAACAATGCCGTGATTACTCAAAGCCAACATGGATTTGTCAAAAACAAGTCCTGCCAGACAAATCTGATCTCATTTTTTGATCAAGTAACCTCCCTTGTAGACCGTGGGAATGCTGTAGACATCATATACCTCGACTTCAGCAAAGCTTTCGACAAAGTGCCCCATGATATCCTGATGAGCAAACTAGCTCAAAGTGGGCTAGATGAAACAACGATCCGGTGGATCCACAGTTGGCTACAGAATCGGACTCAAAGAGTGCTTATCAATGGGACCTTCTCAAGCTGGGGAGAGGTAACGAGTGGGGTACCGCAGGGCTCAGTCCTGGGCCCAGTGCTCTTCAACATTTTTTTTAATGACTTGGAGGAGGAGGTGCAGGGCATGCTGATCAAATTTGCAGATGACACAAAATTGGGAGGGATAGCTAATACTTTGGAAGACAGAAACAAAATTCAAAGTGATCTGGATAGACTGGAGCGCTGGGCAGAAAACAACAGAATGGCATTTAATAGGGACAAATGCCAAGTTCTGCACCTAGGAAAAAGAAACCAAAGGCACAGTTACAAGATGGGGGATACGTGGCTCAACCACACTACGAGCGAGAAGGATCTTGGAATTGTTGTCGATCACAAGCTGAATATGAGCCAACAATGTGATGTGGCTGCAAAAAAGGCAAATGCTATTTTGGGCTGCATTCATAGAAGCATCGCTTCCAAATCCCGGGAAGTACTAGTTCCCCTCTACTCAGCACTGGTTAGGCCTCATCTGGAGTACTGTGTCCAGTTCTGGGCACCACACTTTAAGAAGGATGCAGACAAACTGGAGAGGGTTCAGAGGAGGGCAACAAAGATGATCAGGGGACTGGAAACAAAGCCCTATGAAGAGAGACTGAAAGAACTGGGCATGTTTAGCCTTGAGAAGAGAAGACTGAGGGGAGATATGATAGCACTCTTCAAGTACTTGTAAGGTTGTCACAGAGAAGAAGGCCAGGATCTCTTCTCGATCATCCCAGAGTGCAGGACACGGAATAATGGGCTCAAGTTACAGGAAGCCAGATTCCGGCTGAACATCAGGAAAAACTTCCTGAGTGTCAGAGCAATACGACAATGGAACCAATTACCTGGGGAGGTGGTGGGCTCTCCCACACTGGAGGCCTTCAAGACGAGGCTGGACAGCCATTTGTCAGGGATGCTCTGACTTGGATTCCTGCAATGAGCAGGGGGTTGAACTCGATGGCCTTGTAGGCCCCTTCCAACCCTACTATTCTATGATTCTATGATTCTATAAGTTGGGTGAGACTAGGGAGGCCTGGACAACTACATTCTAGCTCAGGGGGCAAATAATTGCTGCCTAATCAGCAGCTCTACCCTACTCAACCCTGGAGCCTGCAAAACAAAGGGCATCTCTGAACATATGTGGAGTGCCTCCCACACCTGGAGTGGGAAAGAGAGATGTGGGAGGAATGGCTAAACCCAGAAGACAGTCCTGGTAGATCTGTCACACCTCCTGGTTATTGCTGGAGAAAGAAGCTGGGAGTTTCTGCATAGCTTCCCACCTCTGACCCTAACCATTAGACTCTCCTCTCAGAAGCGCCAAACCGTTGGCTCCCAGCAATTCCCGCTCTAGGCATGACCTAGATGACTAGCTAGGGGCCAGGCTGTTTTTTTCCCTCCCTTTGAGACTCACTGGGAGATCCCTTTTGAGGCTGACTGACCGAGAAACCCAGAATATCTGCACAGCCATGCCGACGACTGCACATGGGGTCACTGAGGGATTTTGATCAAGCATTCACATCTTGGCTCCTGCAAACCAGCGAGGGCCTCCTGCCAGCAGCCACCCCTATTCCCATGCTCTGGAGGCCACGACACACTTCCCTACTAGGCTGCCCTTCTTGACAATGCCCTTAGAGACAGGCCGGCCAGCCCTAAACCCCGTTTTTAGGTCCTCTTTGTACTCTGGGAATTTCCTACACCAATACTGCGCCTGTCGAGGACACTCAGGCGTAAAAGGCAAGCATGCCATCACGCTTTGCTTTTGCCACATGTACTCACACCATGCCCAAGAAGCCAGGGCCAAAATGTGGCTTCCCAGCGCATGTACCTTCAGGGCAAAATACAGTTAGATGTGCATGAGTCACACACACTGAGGTACGCACAACCTTCAAACAGGACGAGATTGAGAGCCACTAACTGGTTTCTCAAAATGAGAGGCGCAGGCCTTAGACCTACCAGGAAGTGTATGGGAGGTGGCTGTGCTTAATTGGTTGAGTGAGAAACCTCTACATATGCCCAGAGGCACTCTGCTCCTTTAGAATCTCACTCATGCTGGGACTGAGGCCTGGCTTCAAAAACAGACTCTGGGGCTCCAACAAAGATCTAGTTTGATCCCAATGTCCTGATGACCTCAGACTGGCGCTTCTGCCCCGATAGGAGAAAGACCCTACCACAATCATAATAATTAGAACTTTAATTAGTGCTTCTGGCACAAAGTGTCTCAGATATGTTACATTCGTGATCCTTACAACAACCCTGCAAGATAGGTCAGTTTTATCCCCGCCCCCACCCATACATTGTATCAGGGGGTGGGATAGGGAGAGCAGCTGAGGCTGAGAGATTGTAGCAGCTTGTCTAAACTGAGGTGGGATTTGAACTGGAGACTTCCCGTCTCAAAAGCTCTTACTTTGGGCTGGCCGCCCTCAGTTTCCACACCCCCGATGCTACCTCCCCGAAACCAAATGGCGCTCTTGAGAGAGAAGAGCTGTCACATTTTGTTTCATAAACTCCCCTACCCCCAAAAACTGTTGGCTCCAAAACAGGGCCTTGCAGCCTGTCGAATTTCTCAGATCCTCCCTTCCCAGCCTAAGCTCCCCTGTTGCTTTGGTTACAAGCAAATGAGATCACATCGTGAGGAATGCGGTTCTGCCTTGGGACCTGGCTGGGCAAGGAGAGGGAATAACAGATGATGTCTGACATTTGTTCTCCCACCCTTCCTGTGTGGCGTACATGGTCCAACTCCCATTTTATCCTCACAACAACCCTGCAAGGAGGGTTAAGCTGGGACGAGTGACTGGCCCAAGTTCACCAAGTGAGCTTTGTGGCTGTGGGGATGGGAGTCGAATTCTCCTCCAGCCTAAAGTCCAAACGCTCTAGCTACTACACCATGCTGTCTCTAAAGAAAACTACAGGCAGACAAAGGGAAGACAAACCCGTTTTAACAGGCAAGCAGACCAAGCTGCCAGGAGGGCTGAAGACCATCAACCAGGATGACCACACCGGGACGGCAGGCCCAGGAGTGAGGAGAAGTGGATTAGCTTTCCTGGCTACGGTTGCCACACATATTTTACTTGAGAGCAAACCCCTCTGTAGCCAGGTTTATGTGCCGAGTAAACATGGAGGTAAAGGTAAAGGTGTTCCCAACCAGTCGTGTCCGACTCTAGGGTGCGGTGCTCATCCCCGTTTCTAAGCCGAAGAGCCAGCGCTGTCCGAAGACGCTTCCGTGGTCATGTGGCCAGCATGACTGAACACCGAGGTGCACGGAACGCTGTTACCTTTCCCGCCGAAGCGGTACCTATTTATCTACTTGCAATTTCTTGCTTTTGAACTGCTAGGTTGGCGGGAGCTGGGACTGAAGACGGGAGCTCACTCTGTCACGCGGCACCCGGGTCTCGAACTGCTGTCCTGCCGACCTTCCAGTCTGCAGTTCAGCGTCTTAACCACTAAGCAAACACGGAGACCATGCCACAAATCTTGCATTCAGTGTGAACTCACTAGGTAGCCTTAGCCAATCTACACTCTCACTCTCTTGCTCTTTCTTGGCCCCTTCATTCCTCTGGAACATGGGGGTCATAACACTAACCCGCCACCTCACAAGGCTGTTGTAAGGAGGGCCGAGAGAACACACATGAAGCTCTTTGGATACCATGAAGTGCCCTATGAAAGCAAAATAGGATTAACAACTCAGAGATGTGGCAGGGTGGCTGTCTCTACTCCAAAAGGGAAACCTAAGCAGCTGTCTAGGGTACCAATTGGTAGGGGGCATGCAGAGAGGGAACCAGTGTCCACTGAGTGTGTGTGAGAGAGACAGTGAGTGAGTGAGTGAGTGTGTGTGTGTGGGGTGGGGAAAGATGCATTACGATCATCTGAGGCCCACCTCCAGGTGCCTCCACCAAATGAGGCAAGGGGGTGGCTACAAGAAAGGGACTTTTCAGTGGTGGCACCCTGTTTGTGGAATGCTCTCTCCAGAGAGGCTCGCCTGGCGCCTATTATCACCTTTCTGGTGCCAGATGAAGACTTTTTTATTCTCCCCGGCATGTTAAGAACCGCTTTTAGTATTTTATTCTGCTGGTGGTTTTAATTTGGTTTTATATGTTGAGATTGGGGTTGGACTCGATGGCCTGGGGTTGGACTCGATGGCCTTGTAGGCCCCTTCCAACCCTACTATACTATTCTATGAGATGGTTTAACTCTTTGCTGCTGGTTTTATCTCAGTTTTATTCTGGGTTGTTTTTATTTTTTGTTTTAAGGTTTGTATTTTATGTATTTTTTGTTTTAAGGTTTGTATTTTATGTTTTTAATGTATTGTATGTCACCTAGAGAACTTTGGTTATTGGAGGGGGGGGGGGTTAAAAGCACAATAAATGATTTTTAAGAAGCATTTATACTCCACAGTTGATTGTTGTTTTTAAATGAGGCATCCTCTTTGAAAAGGATGATGGTTGTTTTTTTATAAAACTATAAGCAGGAGGTCTGGGCCTGCAGGATAGGGTGTGGTGCTATTGAAAGAAAGTTTACCTAAGGTGGAGGAGCGCCAAAATCTGGTGTATGGGATTCAGATGTGGCAACCCAGAATTACAGGAGGAGAAATCAGCAAATGATTCTCTGGAAGCAAACAACTCTTGGGCAGGTTCATGCAAAGATTACTGGTAGAAAATGCACAATTCTGAATTACGGAAACATTAATCAGAGACCCCAGGGTGTGAGGAGGAACATCACATCATTAAAGGCTACATTTGTTCCACTGCCGCCCAGGAAGAGCATCCTGGCACAGTGGAGATCAGCCAGGCCCCATCCGTCGGCCAGAGAAGGAGCAGCTGCAAGGAACTTTGCTTCCCTCCCCAGAAAGAATATTTGGCTCTGTCAGACTCTTGCCATAGGATTGTGGAACTGAAGGGAAGCGTGCACTGGCTTCTGCTGTTGGCCAGGGGACCAAGGGCCCCCTGCCGCCCAGCAGTAACAGCAGTACAAGGCCTGGGGAGGCCAGCAAGCCCCTGTCCATCGGCCACGTAGGGATCTGCTGCCTCACCAGAATTGACACTGGATTTCAATTGCCAGTTGCCTTCAGACTGCAGATCGGAAGAGAAGCACCCTCTGGCCCAATGCTGTAGCGGAACCAGGGCTTGCAGGATCGAAGCCCCAGGAGTTTTTGATGAGCAGGAATGATGTCATCTGCCACCCCCCTCAGGCTTCCCTGTTCCCTCTGAGTTTAGCTGCAATCCTCACAGTAGGCAAGGTGGAGGGGAACAGATTTTCCCAGCTACAATATATTGGTGTGACCTACCCCTGTTGTAATGGAAAATATTTTGGGGTGGTGAATGGATAATTAAGACCCATTCGATTTACCAAAGGCCTGCTCCTGGTGGAGAGGAAAACTGCTAGAACTGGTTTGCGGGACCATCATGAGTGCCTGCACTGCAAAATGGACCAGTGTTCCACTGCTCTGGCCTCATCCAGGGGACTAAGATGTCCTGGGTTGCATGGGTTTGGGGTGGGTGTGTAGGTGTATTATTACAATCTACTGAAGCCTTCCAGAACCTAGTGCCTCCCCAGATGTTTTAGACCACAATTCCCAGCATTCCTGACCAGTGGCAATGTAAGCTGCCTTTAGGATCATTTGATTAAAAGGCAGGAAATAATAACAACAACAACGACGACGGAGGATGATGATGATTATGGTAGTGACAAATCCCCCCCCCCATTAAAGATGATTATGGTAGTGACAAATGCCCCCCCCCATTAAAGACTATTCAAAAATATTCCAGTAACCTACAACTTCCTAACATACATTTCTCAAGAGTGGTTTGGGCAGGAATTTTGCACAGGTACTTTTATGCAGGGTTGCAAATGTGTGTTGAAAAATTTTCCAGAATTTCCCCCCAAGCTGAACAAATCCTGTCCCCGCAATACCTAAAGGCAACATGCCCTTATGCAGCTTCTTTTGTGAAAGGAACTTGCTTCAGCTGTTCTTTTAAAAACCACCCACAGATGTACGAACACATTGCCTCTGAGCATATGCGGAGTACAAATCTCTTCTGACCAGAAGCAATTATATTTGTAAGGGCACCGTATTTCCAAAGGGAGGATTTTAGGTTGTGTATTTTTTAAAAAATCATCTTATATGGAAATAGAAATAAAACATACCCAAACAATTTTGACTTTAGATCCTCCTATTCAGGCAAGATTAAGAAAGTTAAACTCTAGCAAGGTGGGCAGCCCCCGAGATGTGCCTCTCAGCTAACCTTTTCACACAATTCTGTTTTTCTAACAACCCCTCCTCCTCAAAATGGATGTTAAACTACATTTGAGATCTTCATTCAGCAGCTTCCTTGTGACAGGAGGAAAAGCAGAAGTCAATACGAATATTGGGTCACCAGAAAAGTTGGTGTGTGGGGGGGGGAATGTTACAAACTGCAGCCCAAATTTCTCTGTTTTGAACCAGAGCTGCCAAACAAGAAGGCTTCCGCTTGATCAAAACCTCTTGAGTCATGTTAGGAAACAAGGAAGAGCCATAAATTCTGAAAAAAAAGTGGACATCCTGTTTTACACTTTTAAAAAATTCTAAATATTTCCGTATCTGCAGAATTTTCTTTTCACTTTCCCCCCTGCTTCCCTTTCCCACCCCCGGGCCTCTTTTCTATATAGTTTGACAGTTAACTGACCGAAACATTGTCAATGGCCTATTTGGCAGTAAGCAGATATCCCCAGAGTTGTTGTTACACATTTGCGGGTTTTTTTCTTTTTTTCTGTCCAAAATTAGCAGGACATTTATCATGGACAGAGGTGTTTTTAAAAAAAAAAATGGGTGTGTCTGAAGACGTTTCTGATCTCTTGTGTTTTCATTTTCAAAAATGTATATATTGATGGGGGGTGTAGAGTTTTTTTGGTTAGCAAAAAATAAAAACAAAAAACACCAACAGCAAGTATACTAAAAACAAAAGGTTACGATGTTTTGATAAAGATGACGCTCAGGGATGTTGTCTTCTTGGTCATATCTTTAAACACCACCCAGAGAGCTTCAGCTATTGGGCGGTATGGGAATATAATAAAGGAAATAAATATCCACTCTCAAACCTGAAATTGCTGCGTAGGATAATCTGAGCCAATCCATAGATGCTTATAAATAATAAGGGCCAAATAACGACTGTTAGGCATCGCAGAGCAGTTTGCCCAACTCTGTATTTAATCAAGTGTACTAGGAACAGGGAGACCCAGGTTCAATTTGCCACTCAGCCGTGCAACTCATTGGGTGATCGTAGAATCATAGAATAGTAGGGTTGGAACTTGGAAGGCCTATAGACGGCCTATGGACCATTGAGTCCACCCCCCACCCCCCGCCCAATGTAGGAAGGAATCTAAGTCAAAGGATCCCTGACAAGTGGCTGTCCAGCTTCGTCTTGAACGCCTCCAGTGTGGGAGAGCCCACCACCTCCCTAGGTAACTGGTTCCATTGTCGTATTGCTCTAACAGTCAGGAAGTTTCTCCTGATGTTCAGCCAGAATCCGGCTTCCTGTCGCTTAAGCCCATTATTCCATGTCCTGTATTCTGGGATGATCGAGACGAGATCCTGGCCTTCCTCTCTGGGACAACCTTTCAGGTATCTTGGCCCAGTCATTCTCTCTCAGCACAAACCCTAAGCTACCTCACACAGTTGTTGTGAAAATGAGCCGGGAAAGAACCTTGCATACCATCTCAAGTTCTTTGTGCAAAGCATGGGAGAAGTGTAATTTAAAATATAATTAAAATACTTAAATTGATGTAAATGGATCCCCATATGCCCACTTTATGCCAGGTTGAAAGGTGGCAGCCCTATGTATTCCACAAAGAGGAGCACCGTTTCAGATGTTACTGGAGTGCAGGAGGCTGCAGAGGTTTCTTGGATAGAGGGAGGCTGTCAGCGTATGCTCAGAGATCCGCTGTATTTTTTAATGTTTGGCAGAAGCCCCGGTAAAGTGAGCAAAGTGAGTTGCAGCTGACGGATGAAGAGGCTCCAGTAAGCAAAGGGAACATAAAAAAAAGATCGTATAGGGTTTATGGAAAAGGCCGATCCCTTTCTCAGATATCTTTAGAAAGGCACACAGAATCTTGGATCACTTTGAAGACTTCCCATCTTTATTTATATGTCATCAGGGACAGGAGCAGTGTTCCCCAACCTAGCAACCTATGACACCCACCCCCCATGAAACCCAGCCAGCATAATCGCTGGCTGTGCTGGCTGGGGATGATGGAAATTATAGTCAAACACATCTGGAGGACACAAGGTTGGGGAAGATCCATGAAAACGTATGCCACAACAAAGCTGTTAGACTTTTAAGGTGCCAAAAAACTGTTTGGGGTGTTTGCTGATCTGTTAGTAGGAGAAGGAGCTGTAGGGATTTGGGCTATTCTTCCCAAGCTGGTGGCTACTTTAGTTACATCAAGTCAGCTCTACTGCCTCTGTCTTCCCTTGCAAACATCAAGTCCGGTTCTTATACTCCCACTCTGATTTTAAAAATAACAGCGCAAAGGGGGCACTAAGCTGAAAAATTCTCAAGCTTCGCACTATATTTTGGAAAGAAGGACAAAAAAGGCATCTCTCATAAATGGGGAGCAGACCCAGGAGCCCTGGTACACAGTTTCTCTGTTCTAACCCACTAGCACTGATAATGCTAGACCTCAGTATCTCACATGGAGCCACTCTGGATGTACTTCACACAAGCTCGCGATAACGAAAGTAGATTTGGGTCAGAATTCCTTGGCTGTATCCATTCCTGGAGAAGAGGTACCCAGTAACTGAATCAGCCCTTCAGAAGTCTGTGGGTGGGAAGGGAGGTAATAAGATGTGGCACTTAGTGTGCTGGGATTATCTAGGATGGGGCAGCAAGGACCAGTGGTTACAGCAGTGATATTTCTCAAGTTTCCTTAGAGGGGGAAAACACAACGGTACTTAACAATGCAGAAAAAGTAAACCGAACTTCTGCATTCTGCGGAAAGTGAACATAGAGACTGGTGGTTACATCCATGGGACATGGGCTACTGCTTCAGTGTTCTCTGGGATTGGGGGAGGAGGTGAGAGATGCCGCTGAGTGGGAAGAATTGAGGGGCTCAGCATTCCTGGGTTCTCTCTTGGGGGGGAGCACGGCAGCAAGGCATAGCAGTTACCGCTGCCGTGGAAGGGAGTGCAGACCAGCGTTTAGCGCAGTAGGCTTCAAGCCATGGCCCTGGGATGCAGGAGGTGATGGGGATGGGGAATCTCTGTCCCCACTTACCATGGCAAACCCGGAAAGCAGGGCTGAGGTCCGGCTGGAGGCTTTGAGCTTGGCCCGGCTGAGATACAGTCGCCGCCAGTTGAGGGCATGAAGGGAGTGCTGGTTGGCACTCATCAGCTCCAGGTAACTTCGCCGGACGAACTCCCGGTAGGTGGCAGAGACGCCCAGAGTCTCCGAAGATTCGGGGTTCAGGGGCTCGCGCTCCCCTTCCGCCCCCTCGCCATCCGCCGCCTCGGCTCCTGCACCGGACTTCATCGGACCCCTTGGAGCACGGAACGGACCAGGAGCAGAAAAAGAGCTGGCTTGGGGGGGCGGCGGCAGGCAAGCTTCGAGGAGCCGAAGGGGGCAGTCAGAAGCCTCAACCAACAGTAGGGGGTCAAGGGGACCCACAGGGAGCGGGGGGGGGGACACCCACAGCTAAAGCGATACGGGAGGAGATTGCGCTGTTGAAACAAAGTTTTTTTTGGGGGGGGTAAATTCAGTAGGATGGGGGGGCGGTTAGGTCCAGGGGGATACAGAAAGCAAAGGTGGGGAAATCCTGGCCAAGCGAGGGCGTCCCGGCGAAAAGATGGAAGGAGACGTCGCCGCCACCCCCCCCCCCCCAAAAAAAGATCAAAAGGCGCGGGTGGGGGGAGGAGGAAGCAGGGCAGGAAGGGAGGGGCGGGCTACAGGGGAGCGGCGGGGGCGTACGCCGGGGCAGAGGGAAGGGTCCGAAGAGAGACTGCGGGTGCTGCGCCGCGTCGGGGCAAAAGCTGCGATCCGCGCAGGCGGCTGAGCGGGGCAGGGCGAGGGGAGGCGGGAGGGGAAGGGAGAAGTTTGCTTTGGCTGCTGGCGGCGGCATTTAAAGGGGAAGCAGCGAGGGAAGAGAGGCAATCGGGGGCGGGGCGGGTGGCGGAGGTCACAGCGGTGATGTTCAAAGGGAGGAAAGCTGCGCTCTGCATCAGCCTTCCCACGCGGGGGCCCTCCAGACGCGTGGCACTGCAACTCCCATCATTCCCAGCCAGCATGGCCACTCTGGTTGGGAATGATGGGAGCTGCCGTCCCACGCGTCGGGAGGGGCCCGGCCTGGGGAAGGCCGCTCGGCGCGTTCACTCCACGGCGGAGGTCAGCCTGTCCAGGGCCCAGCCTTCCCGCAACCTGGTGCCCCCCCCACCCCGACGGAGCTTCGGACTCCAGCTCCCATCGGCGCCAGCCAGCACGGCCAGGAACGCGGGGAGCTGCACTCTAAAACATCTGGGAGGGCGCCCGATTGAACCGAGGGGGGCCGCCTTGTGAGTAGTCGCGTTTAGGATCTCCCGCTGTAAGGAAGGGAGGGGAAGGGATTATGGTGATCTGGATCCTAAATGCGTTGAAAGGCTGCACTCCTCACCGCAGCACGTGTTTGTGTGGGAGGAGGGTGGTCTCTTGAATCCATTCGGTCCTACTTCAGCGCAAACACGCATTTGGGACCGGGTTGTAAAAGTTGGGGACCTTCAGGAGAGTAAATGGCCGGGCGTTTCTCCTGTTGTACAAGGTGGGAGGATGCATGCTTCACGGTCGACACTGCCACACACCCCACCCCAAGGCAACCGACCTCGGGGGTAGAAAGGTAGAGCAGCAGGAAGGACCTGGTAGGGCCTACCTTTTTCCCCTGGGACTGGTGGAGGCAGCATTAAAACACCCCCCCCCCCCAGCAATGGTACAGTCCAGGAAAGGTTTTACCACTTGATTCTGCAGTGTGAAGAAAGGGCTGCCTATTTGGTCAAGTCCTCTATACAAAAGTATCGAACATCTAAATACCCCACTCCAAATAAATAAATAAATGCTGGTATTAGTCCCACATGGACTTGAGCACACTCCAGGAGAGAGGGGAGGACAGGAAGGCCTGGCGTGCTGTGGTCCATGGGGTCACGAAGAGTCGGACACGACTGAACGACTGAACAACGTTAGTCCCACAGGAGAAAAGGTAGCTTGCATTGTGCCTGTATTATTGTTTTGGGGTTTTTTTTAATAGCAAGGCTAATCATGTCAAGGTGAGGCAGGGGACACTTTAGGCTGCAGTCATCAGCGCAGTTTACTAGGGAATAAAGATCATGGAACACATTGACTGAGTTCCAACAACACGATAACCCACACTCAAGTTGTGTTGTTGGAAACCAGCCATTGGGATTTACAAGACGCTGAACTGCAGACTGGAAGGTCGGCAGGACAGCAGTTCGAGACCCGGGTGCCGCGTGACAGAGTGAGCTCCCGTCTTCAGTCCCAGCTCCCGCCAACCTAGCAGTTCAAAAGCAAGAAATTGCAAGTAGATAAATAGGTACCGCTTCGGCGGGAAAGGTAACAGCGTTCCGTGCACCTCGGTGTTCAGTCATGCTGGCCACATGACCACGGAAGCGTCTTCGGACAGCGCTGGCTCTTCGGCTTAGAAACGGGGATGAGCACCGCACCCTAGAGTCGGACACGACTGGTTGGGGACACCTTTACCTTTCACCTTTTAAACATGTATAGCAGGGATAGGCAACCTTCCTGGCCCTGAAAGCTGCATGCACATGTGCACATGGGCGTGCGCACACCCACACACACCCATATGCCAACAGTAGGCCACTTCTGGCTGTCCGGATGTTTTGGCCTACAACTCCCATGACCCCTCACGGTTGGCTATGCTGGCTAGGGCTGCTGGAAGGTGTAGGCTAGAACATCTGGATGGCCCAGCCCTGCACAAGGAGCCATCACAGCCCACATGCAGGCAGCCCTCTCCTGATGTATAGGGTTGCGTTGTTGCAATGGGGAAACAGCATGATGGGGAAAGGATTCAACTGAAGTTTCTGCCTATACATGTCTACTCAGAAGTAAGCCCCATTGAGTTCAATGGAACTTACTCCCAGGTAACTGCATATAGGATTGGAGTCTTAGTTTATAATTTAAATAAATTACGGCTCCAGTCCTATACTCAGTTACCTGGGAGTAAGCCCTAATGAAAGCGATAGGACTTACTTTTGAGTAGACATGCATAGGATTGCACTGTCAGAGTACCAGATTCACTCTACTATGAACCTTAGAAACATTGTCCATTAATTATGTTAATGTGTCGCAGCAAAAACAATGAAGAGCTTTGTGGCACCTTGAAGACTAACACAGTTATTCTGGCATAAGCTTTCGTGGACACAGCCCACTTTATCAATTGCCTCTGATATGTGACAAATGGGTGTCTGAAGCTCCAACCCTGGAAACTAGACCAGGCTGCAAGGCACCCTTTGTCTATATTCCTGAGGCATCACTACCACCACTCACATTTTAAATAACTCTTATGTCCTGGGTATGCAAGAATCCAGGCTTATACATTTATGGAGAAGGACAGCCCGTTGTCCAGAATTTCCTTTAAACTCCTTAAAACCCAGGTTAGTGTATACATCAAGTGGTGTAAGCGGGTTGGAAAAGGCCACCTTCAGGCTAGGCAAAATGAACTTAAATATAAGAATGTATAAATATGTGTCAGCCAATTGCCCAGTAAAATACTTGTTCTGAAATGGATATATTGAAACCTTAGCTATTAATCTTAAGGGACAATGTTACAGGAGCAGAAGCAGTCTGCCGTGTTTTATTCTGAGTGTTGTACATCCATGTCAGTCAGATGTCTAGGAGTATATTTGTACATTGAATTTAGAAATTTTTGGTGATTATATTAGTATTGTTTGAATACAGGTAGGTATGCTTGTAGCACAATTTAAAATAAGTAAATCTTTAGCCAGATTTTTATATCTAACTCAGCCTTCCCCAGCATGATGCCTACGAGAGGCTTTGGACTACAGCACCCATAATCCCTGGCTATTGGCCATGCTAGATGTGGCTGACGGAAATTGTAGCCTCAAGCCTCTGTGCTAACTGTTCAGCAGTTGCTAGTTGGGGGAAAACTGTACTTTTCCACATGTGTTAAACTCTTCCTGCTGCACTGCTGTTCTTACCAAAACCAGTTTCAAAATCTGGAGATCCAATCACTGATCGCCTGTGTCACATCTGTTGTGGACCCAGAGTGGCACAGAGCTGCAGCCAATTACGACTGTCTGTGCCGTGCGTAGCTGCTTCAGATGTGAAACAAAGGAGGCTGAACTGTTCTTGCACATGCAGTAAAAGCCTGTGGTTGCTGTTCACCACAGTGAGCTGGGGGAAAGGGAACTGAAACCTGTGGTGGTAGAACAGACCATGCTGCTTCAGATGATAGGTGGGGCGAAAAAGTTCCTGAACACTCCTCTAGGATACCCCCCCCAAAAAAGAAAGAAACAGTGAAAAAAGGGACATGGAAAGAACCTTTATCCTTGTGGGGCTAGTTTTCTATTGGCAGGGAGTTTATTACAAGGGGGAGCATTAAAAATACTGGCAACACTTTACCCCCACAAAGTCTGAAGTGGCACACTCCTCTGTTCCACTGAGCACTGTCTCATGCCATCCTGGTATGCATGGAGGCCGGGGCAAGCTTTCCTGAGTAAGGGCTGCTGTGTATGGAAAACGTAATTTTGGACCGTCCCCCCCCCCCCCACCGCCGCCACAGCTGCTGGAACAGGGGAATCAATTCAGACTAGGCTCACACTGTATACATGCGGCAGAACGGAGTAGCGGCAGGCGGGCTACATGGTTTCAGACTGCAGATGGGGAATATCCTTGTCGGAAGCTTCCCACTGTTTAAAAACTCCCTGCAGATAGAAAACCAGCATAAAAAGCAAATGGGGGGGAATTACAAAATTCCCTGATACGCTAGTTTCCTATTTGCAAGGAGATAAGTGTTTTTTAAAAATGTGGAGGTGCATTCACATTGGCACCTCATGCCTGAGTTTAAAGAGGTACAGTTTATTCCATCATTTCAGCATTCTGCCACTGCGTTCCCCCCTCAGTCAGCTCCATGTAAAGACTATGCAGAAGCTGCTGCTGCTGTATCCCTGTGGGCAGCCCCTGACACAGCTTAGCCATGCAAATGCATTTCCCAGGACAGCCAGGGGAAGCCTTTGAATCAGGCGCAAGTTCCACAGACAGGGCTGGCATCTAGGGTGAGCATGGCTGGGCACATGCCGAGGGTCCAAACCCCAGCAGGGGCCCACTGACAAGAGTCCCCTCCTCTTCCTTTGTCCCTTTGCACCCCACTTGTTCACTTGCCTCTTGCTCTGGCCTAGACAATGGTGACGGTGAGATGGAGGAGTAGCATATGCCCCCGCCTGCTTACTTGCTGGCTCTCTACCTATCAAGCAAGCCACCGGTAGCGATGATGAGAAAGAGGATGAGAAGCAGCCGATGACAGTGGCCGTGTGAAGGTGGACTCACTGAGGAAGGAGGCCCATTGTGTCTCGCCCAGGTTCCCTCCAAAACCTGGAGGTCTGTCCAAAGAAGTCAAAAGGAATTACTTCCTAGAAAGAGATGGGGAACATGGGAGTTGCAGTCCAACAGCCTCACACGTTCCCCACCACTAAATGCTGGAGCCCATAGAAAGATAAAATAAAGATTGAATTAAAAAAAATGACAGTCAACTGAAGGAATTGAGGAAATTATTTGAAACGGCAAAAATATAAAGAGTTTCATCGAGCAATGAGATGGAGAAATGGAATTTGAAGTCTGTCATGGTTTCGCCCCCCCAAGACTGTCATAGTTTTTCCCAAAGACATCTGGGTACTGTACTTTTCCTAAAGGGACCGAGAATTCCTTTGCTGGAAATCTCTTTTTCAGTTTGAAGGAACTACAATTCCCAGGCTCCCTGCCTGAGAATGGAACCATGACACTTAGGGGCAATCTACATTACAACTTTAAACTGGTTTCAAACCTGTTTTTAGTGATTACGGCTACCAAATACAGGAATTCTGGGAATTGTAGATTTAGGAAGAGGGGCCGCTTGGGCAGGGGACAGGGGGTCTCTAGCAAAGAATTCTCAGTACCCTCATGAAACTGCAGGATCCCTTTAGATTAACCGGTTTGAAACCAGTTTAAAGTTGTAATGTAGATTGGCTCTAAAACAGGGATGAAACAGGTTGAAAACATATAGCATAGACATGGCCTAAGGAAAAGTGAAAAGGACAAATTAAAAAGTACGGGAAAGGAATGAACGCAAATATGAAATGAGTGGGGGGAAAGGGAAGAAATGTGAAGAAAAAACGAAAGGAAGTTATTTCAAACGTTATTTTATACATAATAAAAGGAAAGTTTAAAGCAGAGTCAAACTGAGTAGAATGAATGAAAAGAAAAAAATCCTTGTGGAGGGAGTGAAATGAGATATATTCAAAAGCATGGTGCTCAAGTTCTCAGATAAGTGGTAGGGTTCGAACCTGCAGAAGGCAAGTCTGAAAACGACAACGTAGAGAATTCAGCCTGTGCGCTACCGCCCAGCAACACCAGCCACACCAGCAAAGAACACCTCCCTGCACTAATAAGCTAGAACTGGTCTGGTGATACTACCTGACCCTCATAAAAGCTTCCCGATTAGCTTTGCACTTTGGTTCGACTTGAGGGGTTGGTAACATCTGATGATTTTGCACCTCATCTTGTGCCTTCAGTAGCAAAAGGCCCTATAAAAAAGGTAAAGGTGTCCCCAACCAGTCGTGTCCGACTCTAGGGTGCGGTGCTCATCCCCGTTTCTAAGCCGAAGAGCCAGCGCTGTCCAAAGACGCTTCCGTGGTCATGTGGCCGGCATGACTGAACACCGAGGTGCACGGAACGCTGCTACCTTTCCCACCGAGGCGGTACCTATTTATCTACTTGCAATTTCTTGCTTTCGAACTGCTAGGTTGGCAGAAGCTGGGACTGAAGACCGGAGCTCACTCCGTCACACGGCACTCGGGTCTCGAACTGCTGACCTGCCGACCTTCCAGTCTGCAGTTCAGTGTCTTAACCACTAAGCCACCGCGGCCCTATATCTGTCTACATATCTGGAGACAGATGGCTACCTGAGAGGTATACAAATGCGGCTAGACAATATTTCGAAAGGAACTGAGAAAGACAAAAGAGTTCATTTCCAGGCATCTGCTGACACACACACCTGATGGAAGACATGAACCCGAGAGGTACTACACCTCCCAGCATCCCTGACCATAGACCAGTCTGGATGGGGCTGATGGGAGTTGTAGTCCAAAATATATGGAGGGAATCCTATAAGGGAAGGCTGGCCAGTCATCAGAGATTATGGGAGTTGTAGTCCAAAACATTTGGAGGGGGCCAGGTTGCTTACCAACCTGTGGGGAATTGTCAGATTCCTCTGGAAAACTCACAAGCACAAGGTAACAATTAGAGACGCCACCCCTGGCCATGGAACAACCTTGCCTAACACTCCCAATGTTTTCGTGGTCCTCCAGTTGTTTTGGACTACAATTCCCAGCATCCCTAAAGATTGGCTATGCTAGCTAGGAATAATGGGAGTCAAAGTCCAAAGCATCTGGAGGGCACCAAGCTGGGGAAGGCTGGCACAGAATTTCCATTCTTAGGTCAAGAGAGCCCTCCCACCCCACACCCTGCTCAGCTGCCACCCTCCTTGATGGATGAAGTGCCTCTCCGGAGAGTTGCCAGCTTTGATGGGTCCCATGACCAGGGATGTCTCCACAGGATTCTGCTGCCAACAGCTTGGCAGCACCAGAGGAAGGAATTCCCATGGGACAGTCGACTACACCGTACCTACAGTTGATGGCCGGTCTCTGGGGTTGAGACATATTAGGAGAGGTTTCTCAAACATTCAGCGGACCAGCACAGGGCCGGCCCTACCATTCGGAAGAGTGAGGCGGCCATCTCAGGCGGCAGATCTTGGGTGTCATGAAGGGGCAGCAAAAGGATATTGTTGCATTTTTACTGCTTGGGAGGGGGAAGACACACTTGTGGAGTTTCCTGCGCCCGGTGCCAAAATGACTTCACTAGCCTTGGGTACTATACACTTTGACTCGGGGAGGGGGAATTTGCTGCTCCAGCTCAGGCAGCAAAACGGCTTGGGCCATCCCTGCCCAGAACTGAGGCTCAGCATGGAACTCTACAGCCCCAAGTTCACACGGGAGGGGCCACTGCTTTGTGAACAGGGAGTTTCTTCCTACCGTCATATTTCAGTTGTTAATGGGACAGCCGCAGTCTTCCGGCAAGTCTAGATTAGACATAGATTCTTCCTCCACCAGTGCCTCTGCATCCTTTTATAGTATTATATTGGCAAACACTTTGTTCGCCTCGCACACAGAACCAGTGCTTTAGGACAGGGTACTAACACTAGCCTATCAAAGCCAGTCCTTAGAAAGACCCAGCCCATCCCGAGCCTAAAGAGCATACCAACACTAGGCCCGCCTTCCCCAACCTGGTGTCCTCCACATGTGTTGGACCGCAACTCCCATAATTCCCAGGTAGCATGGCTGTTGGAGGGCACCAGGTTGGGGAAGACTGGATTAGGCCATTGCTCTAGCGGCTAGGGGGAAATGAAAAGGGCACATCGATTAATTCCCCCTGCCCTGTTTTATCATCACAGCTACAAACAGGCATCCTGTCCTCTTGAGTGTTTGCAATTCATCCCCATTTTGTGCCACTGGCAATGTCAACCATAAGCGGCAGAGAGCAGATTTTGATCTAAGGCTGCAAGCTGATACCACAGGCGATTAATGTAACTGGGCGCAAATGAGATAAACTTGACTGACGTCAAAGTGAGCCATGAACTCCTCCTTTGGTGACCTTGGCCGAGTCGGTCCACCTCAGTGCCCCGTCTGTTAAGACAGGTAATACGCATCACATATCTTGGTGCTGGCACAAGGAAGAAAGTGATCAGAAACAGATTTATGTGGAAACACAACCGGCGGCTGCAATTTTTCAGAAAGAAAAATAACTTTTAAAAACCCCCGAGGCCAGGATCCAAGGCTCAAATGGACACAAGGGAAAGGCACTGGGTGTCACACAAAAGCGATAAAAACTTCTCAAAGTGCATACAAATTAGTTCTTCTGCTCAACCCGTTTTGGAACTGTTGTTCCTTCACTTTAAAAAAATAACAAAAATTACGTTATTTCAGAAATACAGTAAATCATTTACACAACTGTCTATGGACATATTTCGTATCACTAAAATATACAATGACCGTTCAAATTTTAAACATAAGTACATACTCTTAATATTGCATCCACCTACTTCTACGGAAAAACTCACCCAAGTTCTGAAATGGTGGCTTTCTAATAGTTAAATTGCTTGCATACATGTCAGAGTTAAACCTCCTGCAACCCACTCTTAGCTATTAAACCAAACTTTTGTAAGAGGACATCAATAACGCTTGAAAAAACTTTTTTCAAGAGTAATGCAAGTTCAAGATTGTCTCATATTCATGGGGAAGTTTAACTCTGACATATGTCTTTAGGCAGTTATGTAAATGATTTACTGTATTTTTAAATAATCATTTTTACTTTTATTATATTTTTAACTTAATAAGGAGTAACAGTTCTGAAACATGTTGGGCAGAATAAAGGTGTTTTTTTTAGGTGCCTTGAGAACTTTTTCCCCCTGCTTTTGTGCAGGATCTAGGGCAGCCTTTCCCAGCCTGGTACCCCCCTGATGTGTTGGACTACAACTCCCATAATCCCCAGGCAGGATGGCCAGGATGGGAGCTGTAGTCCAACACCTCTGGAGGGCACCTGGTTTGGAAAAGCTGATCAAAGGTCTATGAAGTGAGTCCAGGAGTGGTGGGTTAGCCTTGGTTAGAGCTCCCCCCTCCCAAAACCGCCAAGAGATTTTATTATATTCAGCGGTATATAAATGCCATTAAAAAAATCACACAGAAAACTACTTTTGAAACAGAAAAAGTTTCAAAACCAGTTTGTGGTACAGCATTTTTGAAGGTCGGGCAGGGGGGAATCAGCTAGTTCAAAGAAGAAAAGTGTCAACTTTTCATTGGGATTTTCATTGTGGGAGCCCAATTGTCTCTTTGGATCCCAGACCGTGTGTATCTATATGACGGAACTGCACAATAAGATTTGTATGTACACAATCTGTCTACAACATAATCCAATCTGAAATGTTAGTCAGGTTTTCATAGTGAAAACCGGTGTGGTGTAGTAATTGTGAGTGTCAGACTAGAGGACACCCAGCTTCAGATTCCTACTCAGCCATGAAGTTCACTGAGAGAGAGTGTGTCACTCTCTCTATCAGCCTAACCTACTTAACAGGGTTGTTGTGAAGATAAATGGGGGGAGAAGACTGTGTACATATCCTTGAGCCCTTAACAGGAAACGCATGGTATAAATAAGTATCCACCCCTGGAAGGGTGCCCACCGAATCTCTAAGGCTATAATCCTATACCTACTTATCTAGGAGTAAGCCCCATTTCACTCAGTGGGACTTACATCTGAGTCAACTTGTACAGGATTGCACTGTAAATGACTCAAAGTGCTAGCCTTGGGCCCTTTCTTTGAACCACTCCTGGGGACTGAGTAATGCTGGCCCAGTACAGCACTGGGAACGCTTGTTTCCTCTGAGCAACTTCAGAGCAAGACATGCATGCAGGATTAGGGCTGGTTTAAATATGCAGCAAAATGGGAATGGTAGAATGTATTGAACCACTTCAGACTGCAGCTGGGGCAAATGGCATTTTAGAATGCTCCCCATCATGCAAAATCAATCAATCAATCAAATCCCTGTAAAGAGCTAGCGTATCAGGGAGAAAGATAACCTTGCTGTGCCAGTTTTCTACCTGAAGGGAGTTGTGTTGTTGTTATTTTTTAAAGGCACAAAATTGCTAGTCTCCACCAGCAGCCTGAAGAGGTGCAGTCTTATTTGTGGCACATATAGGCAGAGGCCTTAGGGATACACCTGGAACCAACTATTCCCACAGAAATAGAAGGTGGGCTCTTGAGGTTCTCAGTTACACACTCTAAAAAGGAACTCTTTTACGATTCAAGGCTAAGGGGTGCCTCCACATTTTAATTCTGAGAAAGGGTATCTGAAGGGCATGTCAGCCTATACAATGTAAACACCCCACCCCAAAATCATCCCACCTTGCCCAAGGTGTCGCACCAATGAAACAAAATAAATGAAACAAAATAAAAGCACTGAAAAAACCAAAAGGAGAGTTTATAAAAAATATTTCCAGAAACCATAAAATAGAACCCGTTAAAAATTAAAAAATAATAATTCTTTTTAAAAAACCCAACATTTTTATTTGCAACATTTTCTTTTGGAAGGAAAATAAAACTGGGGGGAGGGGCAGGGAAAGATAATGAAAAACAGTTTTTTTAAGACCAAAACACATTTCCTTCTTTTGATTTTGTTTTGTTTATATAGCAAACAGTTATTGTACAATAATATAACCCCTGAAATTTAGATCGCCTCCACCCCTCTGCCCCACTCCGAACAGTCCCAAGGGGGCTGGGGATGGAGGTTTGCAGGCTGAACATTGCGAAAGACACATTGCTCCAAACTGGATTTTGCTTTTTATACTTATTTTATTTTTATTTTTGCTTTCTCCCCCCCGGCTGTCTTTGTCTCAATGTAGAGGTGAAGGGGAGAAAAATGGGCACACGTGTGATTAAAGTCGTAGCCAAAAGGATGGAGGATTGGTTGGCCGCCGAGGGGGGTGCGTGTGGGAGAGAAGATTGGGAATATAGCTTTGGTCCGCTAAATTGGGAAGAGGCGTGTGTGCGTGCGTGTGTGTATGTCCTTGGAAGATATTCCATGGTAATCCTGCTGGGAAAAAACATCCCTTGTATCGTTTTATGGGAGGCTACATCTGTGGGTGGAGTGGGGAAGGAGAAGAGTTTTTTAGGGTGGGGGGGGGAGAAGAAACTTTTCACCATGTTCTTCTATGATTCCAGGAGCAATCTGTTTGGGTTTAAGAGACAGCTGCCTGTGCATTGATGCGAGCATCTGCCTTTCGAGAGATTGTGGGTGGGAACAGTTGTGTTGAGGGCGTGAGTCGGTGGGCTTCTCACCCGCAGCCAGCCCCATCCAAAGCAAGCATCCAGCCAAAGACACCTCTCCAAGTTGGTCCATCTGCCTACCCCCTCCCCCATCCATACATTCCCCAAAGCAGCAGTCTATATAGTAACGCACCCTTGGACGATATTCTCATTTTTTTTCCTCTTCACCGTTTCTTTTTAAACCTGAGGTATTTTTCTTTTCTTTCTTTTTTTTTTTTTTTTACTTAAAACATCCATTAAAAACAAAGTTTTAAAAAAACAAAACGAACAAACAAACCCTAAAAGATATGTTCAAAACAGCACCTCCCTGGCCCATCACTGCAACTGGTCGGAGGAGGAAAGCCAAGGATGGGGTCAGCATGGCACAGGGAGTGTGACCCCCCCTCCTTTTATATTACCCTTTCTCTCCCTCCCTCCCGCCCCCATCAAGCACACAGTGAATCCCAGAGCCATGGATGGCAATTCCTTAGCGTCTGTCTTCGCAGGAGGCCCAACGGGGGACAGGGGCTGCTGCCGCCGTGGGATCAAGCCAACTTTTCTTGTTGGCACCATAACGTATGTAGCTTTGGAGGGGGGCAAGAGAGACACTGAATTAAAGGGAGGCCATACAGTACATATTTATGCTGTGCCAAAAAGGGAGTTAACATTTTAAGCATGAAAGAGGCCTGTGTATCTCATCCCTCCCCAACAGAAATGCAGTATACTGAACCCACCTCCATTGTATTTTAGCCCCAAAGTGCCCCGCTCTCCTACTCCTCAAATGTGTAATACTTTCTCTTCTAAGGAGCTTCTATGGGGTTACTGAGGAAGGTGGGAACTCTTGGATGGAAACACACACACACTCCAGAGGTGATGGTGGGGAATGATGACACCTTGGCCCTCTTTGGCTAATGGAGTGAGAGGGAAGGATTCTCTTTAAACCAGACAAATGAAACTAAACAAAACAAAGCAATAACGAAAAGAACCAGTTTTCTTAAAACAATTTAAAAAAGCACCCAACAGAACCTTAACAAAAAAAAAGACACCGAAAACCTCGCCTCCGATTCCACAACCTATCGCTGCGTTTTTCAAGTAATGCTTTAGTAAGAAATGAACGTTCAAGTATATATTAAAAAAAAAGTTACGGTTACCAATGTGAAAAACCAGCCTCATGCCATCTCCCCACTTCCCAATGCGCATGCAGAGGTGATGTGCTGGATGGCCTCTGACAATCCAGATAAAGACACTGGGAGGCAGGGGAAGGAAGGGGTGAGGAAGAGAACGGGGGTGGGGGGAGAGAGGATGAGAATTTCTGCAAGAAGTAAGATGCGGGGGGGGGAGGACTCTAGGCTGTATGGATCTAGATAACCTCCCATTCCTTTCCACCCCACCCAAGGTTCCCTTCTGAAACCCAACAGAATTGAATCCCTGTTGATGCTAGCAAGTCAATAAGAAAACAAAATGGCGGTGGGAGGAGAGGAAATAAAAGACGATGGGGTCAAAATTGACTAATAAGAGAGGACTAGCTTCCCTCCCGAGATGGGGCACATGTGGCGGAAGGGAAGAAGAGCAATATCAACCAAGTAATCCCACCTTCATGCAGAAGGCGCAAAATGACCGCAAACAGGCATGTCTTCGGTCCGGAACATTCTTTTTGCGTCTTTTTTTCCTACAGTATTTCTCTCCCCCCTCCCCTTAGAAAGAAAATAAAAAATACACATACAAAATGGGAGGAGGTTCAAGTTTGAAACTCTATGACAGAAGATGCCCAGAATTAAGGTAAGGCCGGGCCAACCCCAGCCGGACACATGTGGGGGCTGTGGTGAACAAATGCAGCTCTCTGTTCCCTTCCCCAGTTTCCCCAAAGTGGTTTTTTTTTAAAGCTTATGGACCAGAAAAGTAAGGGGGGAATCTGAGTACACTGGAGTACGAGGCAGGGACAGACGCTGCATCTCCTTCTGGGATGGGGTATGAAAAAATAGAACAAAATAAAAAGTACAGTGATACAATATGCTGAGCCCATCATTGCTTCCACCCTAAATTTGCCCCAGTATTCATAAGGAGGTTTCTCAGGAGAGAAAGGGGAGAAGCGGAGTTTGGTAAAGAGTGCTGACCCATACACACAACATCTGGGGATGAGGCAGGAGAAGGAGCAAGGTGGGGGAAGTATTGGGAAAAACAAATACTATGGACTTAGAATGGGGTGGTGGGGAAAATGCTACTGGAGTGTAACTGTAGGTTGAGGTGTTCATGTGGGATGGAGAAGGAATGCGAGAGAGGGGTGAGTGTATGGGCAGTTTGGACAAACAGTTATGCACATACAGACACACACACGGGGGGGAGGGTTGAAAATATACATTTGGTGCTCATGCGCTGCTGCACAGGGCTGCTGTTTATAATGTCCACCTTTTCTGTTCTCTTGGTATCAGCACCACAAGTTTTCTGACTCGGGGTGGGGACGGGGGCTTCTTACATTACTTCCACAGTATGGCCCCCTCACACACGGTCCAGAAGTACCGATGTGAACTTTGTGGCATGGAAAGGAGCTTCGTGGCTGCTAGAACAGATATGTGAGAAGGGACCCCAGAAGCTGTTCTATACCTGGTAAAAAGGACTGTACCACTTCACTGTGTGTGTGCATATGTGTGTGCATAAGCGGGCACCCATGTACATATTTAAGGTCTTTCCTCACAAAAGGTTTCCTAAATTAGTAGAGAGAGATTTAATGCCACACTCTTCCTGATGGGCGTGGTTTACTCATACAGGGAGACTTTTATGCAAAAAGACCTTGCAAAAGATTTAAACCCCCATGTCTGTGTAGACAGATGTACATGCACACGCATCCGTGTGCATGCATACACACACACACCCTCATGGTCTGATGTGATACCTGGATCAAGGGGATGTGCTGGGGTGTGCATACTGACAATTCTGCTCACTGTGAACGAGTTGGGCAGGTATTCCACTGGTGGAGAGCAGCAGGAGCTGCCCCAGGCAGAACAAAGGCCCTACGTCTGTCCACATGTATGTGGAATAAGCAGCCACATAGGGATAGAAGGTGGATCTGGATTCTCAGGAGTATTTTTGGAGAACGCTTGTGAGACGCTGCGCAAGGAAAGCTTCCAATGTACTCAGAATAAACGGAAGCAAGGGAGGTGGGGAGAGACTCAGGAAAGGCAATGTGCCCGGTGTTGCAAGCTGAACATTCCTCCAGGTGCCCATTTCCACACATGGCTCGTATGCACGCTGGTGCACATGTAGATTTTGTGTGTAAACAAGGCAGCAGTGGAGTCAGTGTACGGACGGATTGCAGCATGGGCATTTCATGGTTTCGGTGCTCAAGCGGAATTTGCGCCAGGGTTAGGCACCCGTGTCAAGATGCGGGGGGGGAACCACCTGCACATTCAGATGGCAGGGGAGCACAGAGAGGAGGAAACGGGTAGGGAAGCACAAACGTGTGTCGAAATGCACGTTTCCTGTGCAGGCACCTAGACCAGGAGAGGACACCCTCCGTCTGGCCTGTGTCGTTGCCCAAACTGGCCCACGGACAGTGCAAGAAAGGGGAGGGTTGTGTACACAAAGAGCGCACACCTCTGGGGCCCCCGGGGAATTGGTCCCATGCATACATGGCAACTCAGAGTCTACACATTGCAAGGGGAGTGGTGGTGCGGATGGAATTTCAGTGGGTGTGTAGTGAGGCAGGACAGGGGAAATCGAAGTATCAGCTGCCTGGCTCTCCCCGCCCCCCCCTTTAAAACAACATGGAGAATGAAGATTTGGGAGGATGGCAAGGGGAGGAGAGAGAAACAGACAGGCACACATGTGCGCACTTCCAAAATCATAAAGGCAGCATGTGGGAGGACGGATGAGGTTAGAGTGCACATCTGTATTGGGGAGGGGGGGAGGAGAAAAGTAATCTGACACCACAGAATGAGCTGCCTTCCTCCTGAGCCAGCATTTCAAGGCTGAGTGTCAACCCCTACTGCCCCCCACCCCAGGAGAGTGTGGTACTAACTGCGCCACAGACCGACCGCGGGGGAGAGACAAGGGACGGCGCAGCGCATGGTGGGAGGAATATGCCTTTCCCAGCATTGTAAAGCAACAAGGCCACCTCGGGCCCCACTTACTCCGTGGCTGTGTCCTGGAACGAGGGGGTGGAGCAAGAGGCAACCTGTCCCTTGGCGGGCCAGCCCCAGGGGGGAGAGGAGCACCCCCCCTTGCTGCACACGTAAGGGGGTAGAGACGCCACTCCGGTTCAGTGCATGGCTTTAAGTAAAAAGGTTCTCTCAGAGTCCGTGTCCGGTGGTCCGATTGGTGAGGCAGAGTCCCCCGCGCCTCCACCCCAGGGCGGGTATTAGCTGTCTTTCAGCAGCAATTTCTCCTCGGGGCAACGGAACAGAGGCGCCAAGCCGGGGGCAAGGGGCGCGGAGGTGCTGTTGGAGACAGAGTCCTCGGCAAAGCGGGTACAGGCCTCCGGCGTGACATGGTGGCAGGAGCGCAGGTCGATGCGGGAGAGGCGGGGGCAGCGGCGGAAAAGGGGCAGACACTGATCCGTCAGCCGGTTGCATCCTGCCAGGGGGGAGGAAGAGGGGGACAGTCAGGTCAAAGGTCCCCCAGTTTTAGGGAGCAACGAACGATTCCCTTCACCAGACCCTGTTGTGTGGAGCGACCCCTGGACACCAGGGATTCAGGCCTGTCTCTGACAAGGTTGTCGTCTCAACATGACTCAGCAACAGGCAAGTTTCTAGCTCTCAGGAATGTGGAAAGGTTTTGGAAAAAAGAGGCCCAGGGAGAACTGGGATGGAGTTTGTCAAACCCAAGAGCCACCCAGAACGCCTGTGGCCCTTAGGCTCAAATGAGAGCACGCACAGGGAAGTCTGAGGCGGCTTACACCATCCATCCCCAATGCGGTGGCTCCCAGATGCACTGGACTGGGCTGTGCTGGCTGGGGATAATGGGAACGGTAGTCCAACACATCTGGAGGGCGCCAGGTTGTAGACATTCGACTTACATTATGGGTGCTGTACCTGTGCTGCAGATGTTAACGGGTCTAATAATCATCCGTTGCCCCAAGGAACCACAAGAATGGTAGTTCTGAGGGGCAGGTCTAGGATCACAGCACCTTCACTGAACTACAATTCCCAGGATATTTCAGAATTTGGAGGGGAAGGGACGATGGGAGCCATGACAGTTAAAACACCCATAAAACCAGCATGTGGCCCGTACGGTTTTCGGGTTGCTTTGGCTCTTTCCTGAATATGAGAAGCCATCGCTCTTACCTCTTTCCAGCACAATGCTTGCAAGTCCCAAGGTGGAGCTGGGTGGAGGTAGCAAATAAAATAGCTGCTCCAAAATTGGGCCCCTGGGACAGGCAACCTTTTGGGGACCGCGGGCTCATTTGGCAAGTTGAGAAGCTGTCCTGGGCACCAACACAAAATGGCTGCCATGGGAGGCGTGGCTAGTCACAAAGGGCAAGTCAGCTGCCCAAAAGAAATAGTCCAAGGTAGAGGTGGGGTCTGATGCCCAACACACTAAACAATTCCTTTGGACCCACAGCTTTCAGCACCAACAGAACCCTATTTCACAGAAGATAAACTGTTTTTTCTCTCCCCCTCTCTGTGAACCAACTCATTCTGCCCTATCTCAAGGGCCTACAACATTCAGACTGGGAAGGGAAGGGATGGGCCTCTGCTCCAGTGACTTCTTGGCTGTAGGGAGGCTGGCTAACTGAGGGTGGCCTAGACCGCACCAGGCCCAAAGGGGTCTGTAGGGATAGGAAGTGGCAGAGACTAACCATAGGACAAGCTCAGGGGCACTACCAAGGACTGGCCTTGGGGCAAGCAGAAGAGAGATGGGGCCAAGTATGGCATTCAGGGAGAGGCAACCCTGCCCCAAACCCCCTCCCCGCCACTCACCAGCAAGGTTGAGCTCGGCGAGGGTCTCCCGGAGCGGGGAGTTAGCAGCGGTCAGCAGGTTAACAGACTGGTCGCCCACATGGTTGCAGTGGCTCAGGTCCAGTTTGGCTAGCTGGGGGGTGTGCCGGATCACCAAGCGCAGCGACGAGTCCGTGATGTCCAGCCCGGAGAGCCGCAGCTCGGAAACATTCTGGAGCCGGCCCCGACTGTCGGTCTGGCCTGGCGGGTCGGGAGGAGGAGGAAAGGCAGAGGTGCATGAGTGAGCCGAATGGCTTTGGGCAGCAGGCTGCGACTGCCATTCAAGCACAGTCGAGTGGCAGCCAGACGACCTGGGGGCAATGACGGAACAACAGCTGAAGGTGGAAGGGGAGCGTGCCGTGCAGTGTCCCTAAAATCTCTCCTGCAACCCACATGGAGGACTGGGGGTGGGGAAGAGACCAAAAGCGGCGTGGCACTGAAGACGGCCTGGTCGTGTAGACCAGCCTTCCCCAACCTGGTACCCCCTCGGGACATCTTGGACTACACCTCCCATCAGCCCTAGCCAGCATGGCTGATGACCAAGAATGTTGGGAGTTGTAATCCAAAGTGTCTGGAGGGCATGGAGTTGGTGTAGACTGTGGGACCCACCACTGCCTACTTGGCCACAGCAAACAGCCCAGGGCTTAGAACCACCTCCCCCAACCTGGCGACCTCCAGATAAGTTAGACTGCAACTCCCATCATTCCCAGCCAGTGGGGTGCCAATCCAGCCCTTGGGGGGTCCCCAGATGGCCACTTCCTTTCCTCCGGCCCCCACCCTCTTTCATCCGGCCCCCCAGTTGCTTGGTGGGTTCCCGGCTTCGGCACTGGTTTTCCTCATTCTAAAAGCCAGAAGTGTGTCTCCGGAGGCTTCGCAACAGGCAGCAAGGGCTTTCGGATGAAACAGGCTGGTGTGGGGGGCTGCCCCTTTTGCCTTCGGCCCTGCCCACCGCCAGAGCAGGGAATGCTTCTGGGCACCGAGGCCACTTGAGGAGGGTGAGGCACGGCAGCCGCCTCCGGGAGCCAGGCCCGCACAACACCCGGCTGGCTTGATGACCAGACTGCGTACGCAACCCCAGGCGTGGGTCAAAACTCAAGGCGGGCACCGGTGCTTCTGGGGGGCTGCTGGACTCGAGCTAGGCCTGACGGGTCACCGGTGGCGGAGGCCTGACCTAACAAGAGAGGCTGCGGTTATAGCAACCGGGCTCTCCTCCTGGCCCAGGAGGCGGAACGTTCCAGAATTTATTTGAAAATCAGAATCGGTGGTGTACGGTGATCTCTAATGTCCAGGAGGACTTTGCTTTTTGCTTTTTTTGCAGTGGGGGCTGTGGAAGAGAGCAAAACATCTTTTCCTTTCTGCCGGAGAGTCCTCCATAGAGCCTTCTCTACAGTGTGTGCGTGTCGTTGTCCCCCCACCCCAGTGTACCCAATTTTTACCCGGCTTGGCGTCCGTGGCAGGCAACAGCAGCTCGCGGAGGTGAGAGTCCTTGACGTCCTCGATCCAACGCAAATCCAGGAGCCGCAGGGAGGGGAAGCTGGCTGTGCTGAGCGCCGACACAGAGCACCAAGAGCAGCCCGTCAGGATGAGCTCCTTGAGGCCTGCGGGGAATGAGGAGACGACACTTGGGAGGGTGAGAGAGAGAGAAGCTCAGAAACTAACTGTTCCTCCTCCCTCCTGAGAGATGTGACTAATCCTCACTCTGTAGTCCCCTCCTGAGACAACTGATCTCCCCAAAGATGACAATTCCTGCCCCCCACACAACAAAGCTTCCCATTGCAAGCAAACCCTCTTTCCCTCCTACAAAGGTCATGGGAATCCTAGGCTGAAAGGACAGCAAGCGGCACTGTTCCCCACAACTGCCGCCTGGTTGCACTGCCTGCTGCAGCCCTCGTGCCTCCTTCCCCAAGAGGCAGCCCAGAAGGGCGAGGATGTGGTGTGGGGGAATGGGATTTTGCATACATATGTACACATGGCCTTGCTGTCCTGTTCCTGTACAGCCCTCCCTGGATCTTGGCCCTGGCTCCCAATCCTTCCCCACCCAACTGAATCTCCTCCTGCTTCGAGAACGAGTCCTCAGTGATGTGGCATACTCCTGCCTGGGCTGTACCACTTGAGTCTGTAGGCAGGCTGACAGGACTGAACGCTCCTCCCGAATAAACAGTTCCGTCCCACACAGAAAACTCATGATTGTCAAGGAAGTTTAGCTTGAACGCCTTGCCCTGCTAGTTTCCTTTGTGGAAGGATCCCCCCACCGCCAACTTTCTCCTGTATGGAGCAGCATTCAAGCATCCCTCAACCCCACATGCAGTCTGAAGCTGTATAGCCCAGACACAGGTTTACCACTGCAGGGCATATTAGGCTGCAGAGAACCCAGGAATCCTCACTCTCTTGTTCCAAGTTAGGTGGTCCCTGTGAACCCTGACATTCCGGTTACCAGATCCTCCCCCTTTGTCCAACCCACTCAAATCAATTCCCATCTCCTAGTCAACACAGATAACAGGGCGCCAAATCCCAATAAAACCCCTCCCTGAAAGCCATACTCGAATCCTAGAGAACTCAACCCTCCTTCTGCTGGAGGATTTCGTTCAGTTGGCATTTTTAAAGCAAATCGACCTTTGTTTGCCCTTTCTGGACTATCCCGGAACCCGGCTATCCTTTGGTTTCAGTGCATCCTAGCTCAGAAACAAAAGCACCCAAATGTGTACCACAAAAATTGCATTTTAGGATTAACTAGGAACAAAAAATGTGTATTTTGTGGGGAAAAATACACTCAAAGACAATGCAAGTTTTCATGTATTTTTTTTAAAAGCAGATCAATGTGGAAACAGGATGGAAAGGGGTTTATGAATGAACCCGTGCAAAACGGACAGGAACTGGATGCAGGTTGATTCATCCATTTCTACTTTTATCTGGGTTTTCCCCCCTCAGGGCCTGTTGTTGCGGTTCAGACACACACACACACACACACACACACATATATATATAGAGAGAGTATTTTCATCCCACTCCTCAGCCAAAAAAGGCTCCCTGAGCAGCTTACAATTAATGAACAAATGTCCCTGTCCTCAGGCTCACAATCTAAAAAAGACACAACATACAAGGAAAAGGCAATGGGGAGGGAAGAGGAAAAAAAAATCAGACTGTCAGTAGGGCTGGTGGGATGGCCCTGCTCCCCCCTCTCATCTCCCAGAGGGGCAGTCCAACTGGAGCAGGCCCTGATGTTCCCTTTGCCTGCTCCTGCCTCCCTCGCTCCTTCTTCTTACCCACAGACTTAGCAGCAGAAAGGCAGCTGCAATGACTGGGGCAGGCAAAGGCCTGTAGACACCTTTGCCCTTGAACTGCAACTTCTGTCTATTTTAAATATAGTGTATGGCATCTCAGTGATGCAGATTAGTATAAAGATGCCAAATAAGGAAGAACTGGCTCCCACTGCCTCTTCTGGGAAACCACCCTCTTCCGCCCCCGGCAACAATACCTTGCAGCCTGTTTAGAAGCCACATTAGCTGCTTCTTGGAGATGTTGGTCCAGCTAAGGTCGAGACTGGCTGGTTGCCGGCGGATGATGCCACTCAGCATGGAGGGAGTGATGGATTTCCGACGGCTCAGGTCGATGTGTGTCCAAAGCCGCTTGTCACAGCACCTGCGGCGAGTGAGGGGTGGGGCGAACATCGGCATAAAGGAGAATGGTAATTCAGTATAGTAGAAAGAAAGAAAGAAAGAAAGAAAGAAAGAAAGAAAGAAAGGCTAAAGGTCTTTTTATTTTTTTAAACATCAGTGAATCAATCAACTAAAGCTTTCATTCATTGGCCCAGTCTGCATACAACACTAACCCATGGTATGCGTTGCAGAATTCTGGGTTGTTGTGATGTGTGAACAGAGCTGCACTAACAGACCATGGTTTCTTAAAAACAAACACAGAAAAAGAACCCACGTTTTTTTGTTGGGTAGTGAACTCTAGGTTCTCATTGTGGGCAAACCCAGAACTGTAGTTTGTTCATGCATTATTTTGCCAGGCTATAGAGGCAACGGTACCCCCCCCCCCCGCCCCAGCTACTTTACATGCCGGTACTAAAGTGCCATACTGGATACAGAGAGAGAGTGGGGGAAGGAAGAGGGAAACAAACAACCCAGCAAATGAGGAAAAAGCATGGTTTGTTCAATCGTCTGCCAGACAAATCCTGGGCAGAGCAACCAATCATGGGTTAAATAAATCATGGATTAGCGTTATGCACAAACCAGGCCATTGGCTTTCAAACTGTGTTCTGAAGAAGCCCGAGGTTCCCCAGAAACAGGGCAGTCACCCAATTAAAGAAATCTCAGTCAATTCAAGTATTTTTAATAGACATAAATACAGGTCTGAGCAAACTGTGGTTCTCCAGATTATGTTGAACTCCAACTCCCATCAGCCCTAGCCAGCATGGCCAATGGGACCTGGAGTCCAACAACTTCTGCAGGCCACACGTTCCCCCCTCCTGCTTTAATCAAAGTGGTCAGATCTGCTTATCTTTGCATAGGACAGCAATTTGTGTGTGAGTGTGTGTGTGTGTGTGTGTGTGTGAACCCACACTTTCTTTGGCCTTAGTGCTGCACGGATATGTCCCAGCAAGCATCTTGTGAGAAGAGGCATCCCTTCCCGCATGCAGCCATGAACAGAGAATGCTTCTTCCTAAACGATGCTTTGCCGTTTGCTGTGTCTGGAAGGGCTTGATTCAGCCTTCCTCCGCCTGGTACCCTCCAGACGTGTTGGACTACAACACCCTTCACACCAGCCAGCATGGCCATGCTATTTGGGGATGATGAGAGTTGTAGTCCAACACATCTGCCAGGCACTAGGTTGGGGGAGGCCGACGTTTTTTTTAAAAAAAAATTCAATCGTGTGTGCTCGATTAATTGGAGGTCCTTTTTTTTGTCTATTTAAAAGATTTTCTTTCAGGGATGGTGAAGAAACGTCCCAGAAAGACAGCTTGACCACTGCCGCTGCGTTTGCCTCAACCACAATGCGTCCTCAAGGGTGCAGTTTCAGTGCAAACAGAGTGACAGAAAGGATGGACAGGCCTGGCCACGGCCCCATGTGAATGGAGGGTGCCTCTGCAAGGCGCAGGCATTTCACAGCAAACATTCTGGGGTTTCTCAACAAGCAAAATGAATGTGGAAATTCACTAAAAAGCCTCCGGTGATCCAACAAAGGAAAGGTGTGTGCGCGGCAGGGAGAGATAGAAAGCGCCTCTTTCTAATGCAATTGTAGGGAATGTGTGGCTCTTCCTGTGGTTTGGTCTACAACTCACACCAGCCCTACCCAGCATAGCCAGAGGATGATGGCAGTTGTAGGCCAAAACATCTGGGGGGCCACAAGTTGCCCAGCCCTGCCTTAACAGGCAGGGTTGATAGCTACGAGCACACTTGCTTATTTTGAGAGGCTATTTTGTTTCTGGTGTGTTAACTGGAATAAAGAATGAAGATGAAAATATTTTAAGACAGAAAGAAAAACTAATGTAATTAAAAAATAAAATATATTTATTGCATTTATAATCCACCTTCTTCCAAGCAAGGTTGTCCCCCATCCCTCATGTTATCCTCACAATCACCCCGGTGAGGTAGGTTAGGCTGGGGAATGGTAACTGGCCATAGGGCACTCAGTGAGCTTCATGGCTGAGCAGGGATCTGAAACTAAGTCAATTTGGTCCTGGTCTGACACTCTAATCCAGGGGTGCAGAACCTTGAGCCAAATCTGACCTGCCTGGAGGCCGGATCTGTCCCGCTGGGGTACCCCAAATGGCTGTGACCCTTTTCTCCTGATGGCCAGTTGTTTGGTGGTTTCCTGGCTTTTGTTCAGTTCCCCCCCGCCATTCTAAAAGGTTGAAATACCTCTCCTAAGGCTTAGCTATTGGAACTAAGAGCATTAACCAAAATATATGCTGGTATTTTGCCCCCACCCTGTTTTGACTTTGGTCTTGCCCACCACTGGAACGTGGCCTCCAAGAGCTTCTCCGAAGCTGAAGTCATCCCTTGGGCTGAAACAGATTAACACCCCTGCTCTAACCATGGCACAACACACCGGCTCTTGTAAAATTAGGAAAGCCAATACAGTGCAATGGGCCTAGATCAGGGAGATCCAGATTCAAATCCCCGCTCAGACACAAAATTCACCAGGTGCCCCTGGGCCAACCACCATCGCCTAGCCTACTTTGCAGGGCTGTTGCAAGGATAAAATGGGGTCGGTGGGGGACTGATGGATGCAGCTCTTTGGAAGAAAGGTAGAGCAAAAATGCAATGAATAAAGGTTATTCTTCATTTACTTCAATATCTCAAAAGAGGCACTGGTATCAATGTTTTAGTAAAATACTAATGTCTTTAAAATAAATCGGTTAAGGGGGTAGCTTGTTCATGAACTAAACTGGATTTAGGCAGAATCTACACACAGTAGTTATACCATTATCATACTGTTATCGTAACTATTTGTACACATGACATCAATGGGCACCAATAGTTATAAAGGTATGATAACAGTATAACTGCTATGTGTAGATTCAGCCTGAGATGAAGTGGCAACCGAACGATATTATGAACTGATTCCACAAGGGCAGGTGTAACTACTGCTTCCCTTATTTTACTTTCTGCCCTGAGGGAGCCATCCATGCATTCCCCCAACCATAAAGTCAACCCACTGATGATCTTGGGGCTGTGTCCATACTTCTGCTTTCATCCTGGGCATCAGCCTGCATTTCCATCCTCTTATATCACTTATCAGGCCACCTCCCTTGTCCACATTATGTAGAGATTTTTGCCCCTTCTCATGCAAACAGAAGCAGAATCATGAGTGTTCTGCGAGGTTGGGGGGGGGGAACGAAGCAGATGTAGGCACGTTTATAGAATGGATTGTAGACGTGCTTTGGTTTCTGCAGAAACTGGTGGAGCATCAGAATGATTTGGGCAGAGCTTAGCGGTAGACCCCATGCAGAAAGACCCCGGCTCAGTCACCAGCATCTCCAGTTAAAAGGACCTTTGAGTTACGGGGTTGGGCATGATCCCTGCATGAGACCTTGGATATTTTTTTTAAAGCAAAAGATACACAGCTCTGAAAAATGGCCACAGCTTGTAGATGACAACTCTCTTTGAAATCTTACAAGTATTCATTTCTTGAATGGTTTGAACCTGGGGGCATTCCCACCACGTATGGAGGACAGTATCCATTTCTACTGCATCTTTTGTAAAGTTTCTTATTCTTGTTCCCAAATATTAACCTCAGTTTTTTCAAGGGTACGAGACAACTGCGCAGAGGGGGCCAACTTGTGGCCTTCCAGATGTTTTGGCTACAACTCTCATCTGCTCTAGCCACCATTGCTAATGGTGAGGGATCATGGGAGTTCTCAGCCAAAAACATCTACATAATGTGGACAAGGGAGGTGGCCTGATAAGTGATATAAGAGGATGGAAATGCAGGCTGATGCCCAGGATGAAAGCGGAAGTATGGACACAGCCCCAAGATCATCAGTGGGTTGACTTTATGGTTGGGGGAATGCATGGATGGCTCCCTCAGGGCAGAAAGTAAAATAAGGGAAGCAGTAGTTAAAAAAAAAGAAAAAAGGAAACCAACTTTTAGGCTTGGAAATAATAATGTGAAAGAACCCATGCGCTGCTGTGCGGAAGAGGCTGCTCTAAGATCAATTCTGTGCAGCAGGCCACCCTTGAGGATTATGGGAAAATGTCTTGGTGGTGTGAAAAATAAGCAGCCCATCCCCCAGCACAGGTGTTCAGGGGAGCCACTGCGTGCAAATGGTGCACCAGGCTGTGATGGGCAGCAACTGCAGGAATTTCAAGCAGGCACCATGCGGCCATTATTTCACTGCGCCAGCTTCATGCCCCTATATCGGGATTCTCCACCATCCCATGCCAGCCAGATCATCCTTGCCAGCCCTTTTCAGCCCCTTCCAGTGTTGCAGCTGAGACAGGGGGCTCCTCTTTTGTTGCTGACATGATCCAAGAGCACTACGTACTGCGAGGGAGCTCTGCCTCTCAAGAAAAAGAGAGAGACAGAGAGATCGCAATGGTCCTCAAGACCAGGGAGACCCAGGTTCAATCCAAGCTGAGCCACAGACTGAGTTTACCTGGTGGCCTTGGAGCAGTCATTATCTCTCACCCTAACCTACCGCACAGGGCTGTTAGGCAGATGACAGTTGGGGGAAGGAAAACCATCTCTCCCGCCCCAGAGCTCCTTGGAGAAAGGATGGGACAGTAAATAGAAATGAATAACAACAATTAGCGTGACCAAGAAACAAAAGCCGGGATGGCATAGGTGAAGAGGCTGGGCTCCGCACAGGCAAGAGGTGGCTCAGTTTTCGACAGACAAGGTCACTTGGAGCAGGTATGCCCTGCCCTTACACCACATGGGGGGGGCGCGGGGGGCATGTGGCCCTCCAGATGTTGTTGGGCTACAAATTCCATCAGCCCCAGCCTGTAGGGCCTATCGTGAGGGCTGATGGGAGTTGCAGTCCAACATCTGGAAGGCCACACATTCCCCATCCCTGCCTTGCGCACATCCCACACTGTCTGTGAGTGCACCCCTTTACTTTCTCACATGTAAATGCTCACCATTCCTCCGCATGCAGAGACATATGTCCTCCACTCCTGACACTGGGGCGGCTGGTGGGGGCACACTCACCGCAGATCACACGTGTGGGGCTCACACAGCACATCTCAGCACGTGCACACAGAGACACTGGACCATGAAAGGTTCCCCGCCGTGCACACAGCATCCACCATCGTGACAGGAGTTTTGCTGGTATCACCGCCACCATCAATGCTCAGGGCATGTGCACCTGCTTCTTTCCCTCCCCGCCATCCCCTCCCTTCACAGGTTATGCAGTGCAAAGCGACCACAGGTACTCCCAGCCTGGACTGCTCAGATCAGAGAGGCAGTCTCGTGCGCATGACAAGGGAAGGTGACAAGAAGCAGCTGCCGTGGCAGTTCACACACTCCCGTCCCCCCAGGGCCTCCGATGCCTCCCGACGGTGCCCCCTACTGCTCCTGCAGGGCACCACCCCCTCTCTCGACGGGCAGGGGCGCCTCTCCGCCCACTCACCAGCGGCTCCACGTCCGGCACACCCTCATGCAGACGCACAGCTCCCGATAGCTGAGGTATTGGAAGACAGCCAACCAAATGTCCCGCTGCACGATGTGGTCGGAGCCGCTGTCCAAGGGCAGGGAATCGGGTTCGGGGCTGTCGGGGGGAGGCCGCACCACGTGCCGCTCCAGCTGCAGCAGAGGCTTGGGTGGGGAGGGCACCAGGGGCCAGTGGAGGAACTGAGTCCGGGCCACCATGCGCAGCCCTGTCTGCCCAGCGGGCCGGCCCGCCTTGCGCCCGCCTGCCTGCTGCTTGGCCCGCTCGGTCCCCCGGCTGGATGGGCGATGATTGTTCTCTTTCTCCTGAGAGTTCCCCCGAGCTTTCGGCTGTTTGCCATTCCGAGCCGTCTCCGAGCCGCCGTTGCGCCGCCCACCCTCCTCTTCCTCCTCCTCTTCCTCCTCTTCCTCCTCCTCGCTGGTGCTGAAGCCCAAGGCGGCCAGGCGCTGGGAACGGGTGGCTGGGGAGGCAGCCCGGCTTGAACCCCCACCGCTGGAGCCATCCGAGCCCCGGGAGTCCGTGTCTGAGTCCGAGTCCGAGCTGGAACTCGAACTGCTGCTGTTCTTCACCCGCTCCAGCATCTGGCACATCTGCTTGAAGCGCTCCAGCTTCTCCCGCTGATGGGTCTTGTCCGACTGGGCCGAGGGCTCCAAAGGGCCCGGGGGAACCTTCGGTTTCTGGCGAGAAAGGAAGGAGCTGGAGTCAAAGGCCGCATACATCCTGGATCACTTAACCCAGCGATTCTTTAATTCACTAAAACTGGCCTTCCTCAACCCAGCGCTGTCCCAATCAATTTGACTACAGCACCCTTCATCCTCAGCCAGCATGCTCGCTGATAAGCCTTGTAGTCCAACACATCTGGACGACACCAGGTCGAGGACGGCTGATTTCAATCTTCCTTCCAGAGGGTGTTTCACATTGGTAGCTTTTCCATCAGGGGTGCAGAACCCCTCTCAGCCCTAGGACTGAATTCCAATTCAGAGAAGCTTTCGGGGGCCACATTCGAATGGGCCAAAGACAAAAGGGGCGGGGACAAAAATACTAGCATATATTAGCATATATTAAAAGCTCTCACTGCCAGTAACTCAGCTTTAGGAGAGGCATTTCAACTTTCTAGAATGGGGAAAAAACTGCACAAAAGCCAAGGAAGCACCAAACGATTGGTGGTTGGGGGAAAGGGGCATGACCACCTGAGGACACCCGGATGGTTGGATTGGGGCCCGGGCGTGAGGTCCCCTGGTCCATGATCTGGCCACAGCTATTTATGCTTTGAGAATGTCCCAGGTTAGATGATTACCAAGGCATTACCCACGTGGAATTGCCTAAGAAAAGCATGCAGGATGCTGAGGGTTCAGAAAAGACCATTGTCACCTGGGACAGTTAGAACCAGTGACATCTGGTCAGTGTTAAGAGACCTTTGCTGGCTGCTGGTCTGTTGCTGGGCACAATTTAAAGTGCTGGTTTTGACCCAAGAAGGTCTCTGCAGCCTGGGATTCGGAGACTGGAAGGACACGAGCTCTTGTATCAGCCTTCCCCAGCCTGCTGTCCTCCAGATGTGATGGACTACAACTCCCAGCATCCCCTAGCCAGCACAGAGGGCAAGAGGATGGGGAAGGTTGTCTTACATGAACCTGCTTGATTGTTAAAAACTTTGAAAGAGACCCCAGTCCAGGCAGCCCCACCTTCCAAAATGAGTTGGATCACTAATAGGGAAAGACCTTCTTAGTGGCAGAGCCCGGGGTCTGGAACGGCTCCCCTGACCCCAGATCTGTCAGGGATCTACTTTACCATTGTTGTCAACATCAGACCAAACTGGCTCTCTTTCACCAAGCGCTGAACAGTATTTGGCTGCACTCTGCTCCAACCTGCTTTTCCGCTGTGCTCAGCATCATAAAAACTTCTGTTTCCCTAATTGTTTTGGATTTTTTTTTTTAGTATGATATTGCTTTAAATAATCGTTTAGATGGTGTCCTGGAGAGTCTATGATTGAAAGGCAAGAGACTTTTTTTTTAATCAATAAAAAAACTCACCAAAAACTAAGACCTGCCATCTTGCAGAAACAACTCTTTAACTAACCAGCAGCCAGGGATGGGATAGTTTGAGTGTTAGTGTTTGTAGGGAGTGTTTAATTTTTCAATACCTTGTAACCTGCCTTGAATTGGGACAAGCTATTAATCAGGCGTGGGTGAGCTGATGCTCTTCGAAGGTTTTGGACTACAACTCCCATCAGCCCCAGTCAGCACCGCCAATGGTCAATTATTGGAATTGTAGCGCAAAAGATCTGGACAGTGCCATTCTGCCTAAGCCTGCTATAAATTAAAAAAAACGTGAAAGATCGAGAAACCATGCTGTTCACCCGAGAACTAAAAATGCCTCCATCCAGGGTTGCACCTTAAGAGCACAGAGCACGCCTTCTCCACTGTGTAGGTGTGTGCACACATGAGATCAGCCAGGAGGGATGCACAGCCCGTACAAAGCATCCCCACAAAAAAAAGAGTCTCCCCTGTGTCCAGTGTGTAGGGATTGGGTGAACAGTGATTTTGGAACTTGCCTAAATTCTCCAAAAATCACTTTGAAGCTTATTTCAGCTCACTCTCATTTTCAACCTGTTTTTTGGCTCGTCTGAACAGCAAAAGTGCGGATTTTTGTGTATATCTTTCAGAAGCGTGCACTCCCCACCCCATCGACTAAAACGTGAAAATGCAGGTTTTTATAAAGCTGCATTTTTCAAATGAGATCACAAATTTGGGTATTTGCGAATATTCCCTCCCTGCAAGTGCTCCTTCGCAAATTCGTATCTGCAAGCAGGACGCGTTCGCACGAGTTGCAAACAGAAACAAAATTCTCCTACGTCCCCATCAGCGCTGCAAACGGCCCATATCTCACGACCATGGCCCCACCTAGTGGCCAAAACGAAGCATTAGTGAAGCATAAGAAAAAAAAGACATACCATTCAGGGCACATCTACATGTAAAACCAGTTCAACTTCCACTCTGGCTTCTTGTCAAGAAGTAGAGAGGGATGGTACTTTGGTGATAGCGATAGGACCGCTGGGCTATGGACTGAAGGCACATGATCCAGAAACAATGCTAAAGCTAAGCACGGCTGGGTCTGGTCAGTGCCTGGATTGGAGACCACCTGGGAATGCTACATATGCCACCCTGAGTGGTCTGGAGATGTGATGGCCTGGAAAAACCCCCAATTTTTTAAACACACTGGAGGGGAGGGATTTTGAAATGGGGCGGTGTCTGGTTTTTCCCCACAAGTCTTCACATAGTCCAGAGCCAAGACAGGACAAAAAAATTAATACATTAAGGGTGCAATCCTATGCATGCTTAGACATGCGTAGGATTGTGCCTTTAATCAAATTAACAAAGGAGACCGCTTAGTAGAGAAACACAGTCCAGCTTTCTAGGAGATCCTTGTTTGTCCTTTGCAACTGTACAGCTCAGTGGAAGACAACCTGCTTTGCATGCAGAGGGTCCCAGATTCAATCCCTGGCATCTCCAGATTAAAAATAGGATCAGGTCTCGGGTGATGCGAGATGCTGGACTGAGAACCTGAAGAAGCGGTGCCAACTGGAGAAGACATTAGGTTTGACGGACAAATCGCCTGGCCTGAAGCAGATTGCTGCATTCCTCAGTGGACAGAGTTGCAGACCCCTGCCCTCCATCAACAGCTCCCCTAACCACTCCCCCTTCCTCTTTCATCATGCAAAGCAAGAAACATGCGCAATTCCGGGTTTCTGCCTCTCAGCGCCCGCTGATGGGGAGCAGCAAGGAGAGAGGCCTTCTGCCTTCAGGGCCAGCTTCTTGGCCAGGGTGGGAAACAGGAGGCTAGATGGACCACCTCCCAGGGGTGCTGTAGTCATGGCTTTCCCACATCTGCAAGGGGTTGGACTGGATGCCCTTCTGAGATCCCTCCCCATTCTACGATTCTATGAACCTTAGGGAGCATATTGACAGAAAATAGCCCTACAACTCCTAGCATCCCCCCTCCAGCATGGCTGGATGGAGCATATCGGAAGGTGTAGGTCGTTTTTCTGTCTAAATGTGCAGAACTGAACCTTGAGGCTGTTTCAGTGGGACTCCTCATGTCCTAAAGAAGGGAGCAAATTTTCCCTGGGCTCATCTCCAGAATAGCTGTTGGAACAGACATTGATGTCCATCTGCCCACCTGCCTGGCCTCTCACCTCCAAGTCGCTAGCCGTGATCTGGCTGAGGTGGATGGATGGGTGGGAGATGGCGCCTTTCATCTCGAAGTCCCCACTGCCCATGCGGCTCCAGGTCTGCATGGACTGCAACTTGTTCCCATCCGGTGGCTGCTCCGTGGTCTGGAGTGGGGGGAGAAGAAAGCCCAAGTGAAGCAGCAAGAGAGGGAGGCAAGTCAGTTTCCTATATGCAGGTAGCTTACATATGAGCACTGACTCACACAAGCCCCTGTCTGATCTTTGCTTTGGCAAGGCCCACGTGTTTGAGCCTGAACTGGTGAGGGTTTTTTTGTGTGTGTGTCTCTCTCTCAGGGGGGGGGGGGTGTATGTGTGTATGGTGTAAAGCAGTAGCACAGCAAAGCTGATGAGGGCAGAAGCCGAAATGTTTAGCTCTAAATATGTTTTGAAATTAGTATGTCTATCTTCCTTATATATTAAGCATGGTTTTTGTTAAATAAAGTTGTTTTGATAATTTCAGGTGGAGATACTGCAGTATTCTATATTGTGAAAAGGTGTGAGAAGCTTGGACAGGTGTGTGTGTTTAATATACCTTTTCACATACTAGACCACTGAAGAACACCTGAAATGCATGGTTACTTTTGGTATGGAATGACTTGATCGTACACTTTGATTTTGCTTTCTTGTATTATGTGATGCCTATATGATTTTACCCCTTCATGGATCACTGCCTTGTTGTGGCGAAGGGGCTTGCGTAACTCAGTGAAGCCATAAGCTATGCCGTGCAGGGCCACCCAAGACGGACAGGTCATGGCAGAGAGTTCTGACAAAATGTGGTCCACTGGAGAAGGAAATGGCAACCCACTCCAGTATTCTTGCCAAGAAAACCCCATGGAACGTATCACAAGGCTAAAAGAGATGACGCCGGAAGATGAGCCCCTCAGGTCGGAAGGTGTCCAATATGCTACTGGGGAAGAGCAGAGGGTATTTCCAAGTAGCGCCAGAAAGAGTGAAGCGGCTGGGCCAAACCCGAAAGGACACTCAGCTGTGGATGTGTCTGGTGGTGAAAAGAAAATCCGATGCTGTAAAGAACAATATTGTTTAGGAACCTGGAATGTCAGATCAATGAATCAAGGTAAGCTGGAGGTGGTCAAACATGAGATGGCAAGATTGAACATCGACATCTTGGGAATCAGCGAACTAAAATGGACAGGCATGGGCGAATTTAATTCAGGTGACCATCATATCTACTATTGTGGGCAAGAATCCCCTAGAAGAAATGGAGTAGCACTCATAGTCAACAAAAGGGTGGGAAAAGCAGTACTGGGGTACAATCTTAAAAATGATAGAATGATCTCAGTACGAATCCAAGGCAAACCATTCAACATCACAGTAATTCAAGTCTATGCCCCAACCACTGAGGCCGAAGAAGCTGAGGTTGATCGGTTCTATGAAGACCTACAACACCTTCTAGAACTAACACCAAAAAAAGATGTCCTCTTCATCATAGGGGATTGGAATGCTAAAGTAGGAAGTCAAGAAATCACCGGGATAACAGGCAGGCATGGCCTTGGTGTACAAAATGAAGCAGGACAAAAGCTAATAGAGTTTTGCCAAGAGAACATGCTGATCATAGCAAACACTCTTTTCCAACAGCACAAGAGGCGACTCTACACATGGACGTCACCAGATGGTCAATATCGAAATCAGATTGATTATGTCCTTTGCAGCCAAGGATGGAGAAGCTCCATACAGTCAGTAAAAACAAGACCTGGAGCTGACTGTGGCTCAGATCATGAGCTGCTTCTTGCAAAATTTCGGCTTAAATTGAAGAACGTCGGGAAAACCACTAAACCGTTCAGGTATGACCTAAATCATATCCCTGATGAATATACAGTGGAGGTGAGGAATAGATTTCAGGGATTAGACCTGATAGACAGAGAGCCTGAGGAACTATGGACGGAGGTCCGTAACATTGTTCAGGAGGCAGCAACTCAATCCATCCCAAAGAAAAAGAAATGCAAGAAAGCAAAGTGGCTGTCTGATGAGGCTTTACAAGTAGCTCACGAAAGAAGGGAAGCGAAAAGCAAGGGAGAAAGGGGAAGATATATCCAACTGAATGCAGAGTTCCAGAGAATAGCAAGGAGAGACAAGAAGGCCTTCTTAAATGAACAGTGCAAAGAAATCGAGGAAAACAACAGAATGGGAAAGACTAGAGATCTCTTCAAGAAAATTGGAGATCTCAAGGGAACGTTTTGTGCAAAGACGGGCATGAGAAAGGACAAAGAAGGCAGGGACCTAACAGAAGCAGATGAGATGAAGAAGAGGTGGAAAGAATACACAGAAGAACTATACAGGAAAGATCTGAATGTCCCTGATAGCCATAATAGTGCGGTCACTGAACTTGAGCCGGACATCCTAGAGAGGGAAATCAAGTGGAACTTAGGAAGCATTAGTAACAACAAAGCTAGCAGAGATGACAGTATTCCAGCCGAGCTATTTAAAATCCTAAAAGATGATGCTGTTAAAGTGCTGCATTCAATATGCCAACAAATCTGGAACACTCAACAGTGGCCACAAGACTGGAAAAGGTCAGTTTACATTCCAATTCCAAAGAAGGGCAACGACAAAGAGTGTTCAAACTACCGCACAATTGCGCTCATTTCACATGCCAGCAAGGTGATGCTCAAAATCCTACAAGCTAGGCTTCAGCAGTATGCGAACCGAGAACTACCGGAAGTACAAGCTGGGTTTAGAAGAGGCAGAGGAACTAGAGATCAAATCGCCAACATTCGCTGCATCATGGAGAAGGCAAGAGAATTCCAGAAAAACGTCTATTTCTGCTTCATTGACTACGCTAAAGCCTTTGATTGTGTGGATCACAACAAACTGTGGCAAATTCTTAAAGTGATGGGAGTACCAGACCACCTTACCTGTCTCCTGAGAAACCTGTACGAGGGTCAAGAAGCAACAGTAAGAACCAGACATGGAACAACCGATTGGTTCAAAATTGGGAAAGGAGTACGACAAGGCTGCATATTGTCACCCTGCTTATTTAACTTATATGCAGAGTACATCATGAGAAATGCCGGGTTGGATGAATCAGAGGTCGGAATTAAGATTGCTGGGAGAATTATCAACAACCTCCGATATGCAGACGATACTACCCTAATGGCAGAAAGCAAAGAGGATCTCAAGAGCCTCTTGTTGAGGGTGAAAGAGGAGAGTGCAAAAGCTGGTTTGAAACTCAACATTAAAAAAACGAAGATCATGGCATCTGGCCCCATTACTTCCTGGCATATAGAAGGGGAAGAAATGGAAGCAGTGACAGATTTTACTTTCTTGGGCTCCAAGATCACCGCAGACGGTGACTATAGCCATGAAATTAAAAGACGCTTGCTCCTTGGGAGGAAAGCTATGGCCAACCTAGACAGCATAGTAAGAAGCAGAGACATCACCTTGCCGACAAAGGTCCGTCTAATCAAAACTATGGTTTTCCCAGTAGTAATGTATGGCTGTGAGAGCTGGACTATAAGGAAGGCTGAGCGCCGAAGAATTGATGCTTTCTAACTGTGGTGCTGGAGAAGACTCTTACGAGTCCCCTGGACTGCAAGGAGGTCAAATCAGTCCATCCTAAAGGAAATCAACCCTGAGTGCTCATTGGAAGGACAGATAATGAAGCTGAAGCTCCAATATTTTGGCCACCTAATGCGAAGAGAAAACTCCCTGGAAAAGACCCTGATGCTGGGAAAGACTGAAGGCAAAAGGAGAAGGGGACGGCAGAGGATGAGATGGCTAGATAGCATCACGGATGCAATGAATATGAACTTGAGCACGCTCCGGGAGAGAGCGCAGGACAGGAAGGCCTGGCGTGCTATGGTCCATGGGGTCACGAAGAGTCAGACACGACTGAACGACTGAACAACAACAACAAATATGATTTTAGCCTGTAGAGATAAAATTACGTCATCGAGCATCTTGGATATTTTTCATTTTCTCCAGTTTACTTATCCCAGTTGATTTATTGCTTCTTGGTTTGGGGCTGGATACGCTTCCTGTTTGGTCTGGTTTGCAGAGTCTGAAACAGCCATCACCATTTCTCTCAGGGCAGGCAAGTCGAGGTTGCTGGACTGCAACTCCCATCAGCTCCAGCCAGCAAAAGCAATGGTGAGGAGCCACTGTCCAAAAACATCTGGTGGGCGGCAGGCGGCCCACTCCTGATTTGTGTGAGCCAGGCCTGAGAGATGCTCAGGATTTGGTGCAGTGGCCCTCCCTAACCGGGCACACCCTCCAGAAGGGTCAGACAACCCCCATCACTCAGCTGTGATGGGAGTTGTAGTCTGACCTATTTGGAGGGCACCTGGTTGGTGAGGGCCGCCATGCAAGTGAAAATGCTGTAAGGACAGGCTTCCAAGCCATGCTGGAGGAAGGACGCTGCACCCTCGGCAGGCTGGATGGAGCTCGTGGCATGCAAGTGGAAAAGCCGAGCCCCCTGGGCAAGGTGGATTCTCGCCCCACTGTCTCCCAGTCCTCCTGCCGTCTCACTCCGGTCTTGCTCTATAAAATCCATCTGGGCAGGAAAACTAAAAGCACTCACCTTTTTAAAATGCTTTTCCCGCGTGCCTTTTAACTGAAAAAGAGAGAGAGAGACGGTTGGAATTCTGGACCAGATGTCTAATTCGAGACCCCAGGAAGGCCTAGGGAGCCAGGATGCCCCTTCAGGGAGGAATCAGGGGAGCTCGGAGCAAGTATTTGGGGCATCCCCTTTGAAGGTCAGGAGGGAAGGAGGTACAGCGAGTTACCAGGAGTAAAAGGGGGTGGCGGCGTGTGCTTGCATGCGTGAGACTGACACATACTGGAAGATGCAGGAAGTCATGGGCAGGAGCACCATTCTCCCCTCCCTCCCTCCCTCCCTCCCTCCCTCCCTCCACGCAATTCCTGAGGTCAACGCAGAGAGTCTGAACTTTTAGCTTGATCACCAACTCTGGAAGGAACAGTCGGGTCTAACGCAGCCTTGCCCAACCTGGTGACCCTCCAGATGTTTTGGACTACAACCCCCACGTTTCCTAACCATTGGCCATGTTGGCTAGGGATGATGGGGGTTGAAGTCAAAAACACCCGAAGGGTGCCAGAGTGGGGAAGGCTGGTCTAACGCATTAGGCGACAAGAGTTAAAGTAGCCAAGGCTCCTGGATTTCACTCTCAGCAGCAGCAAGACGGGGATAATGAAATGCAGGTACAAAGTCTGGCCCCAGCTGGTCCACATTCCCCCTGCCTGCTGAAAGAGCACAAGACATTTCAAGCTGAAGCCAGAGGAGGGAGGAAGTCAGAGGTGCAGGAAGGCCATGCCAGGAGGAAGCATTTGGTAGGGGTCAGAAGGCCTGGCTCTCCACTGCCACTTCTGAACAGCCCAGGACCAAATCAAACCGGGGGCTGATTGGGTGGCTTAAAACTGGAGGGATTCCTGGGCTCTGTGGGAAAGGAGATACCCTGGGGAGGGTGGGCAGGATGGGGAGAAACGCAACTAAGCAGTGGGGGAGGAGAGGAACACAACAGAACTGGTGCAGACAACCTGGGACCTCCAGCTGCTTTGGACTGCAGCTCCCATAAGCCCCAGCCAAGAGGACTAATGCCTGGGTATTATGGGAACTGCACTCCAAAACACCTGGAAAACACCAAGGTGCCCAGCGCTGCAATTGAAGTTTGTAAGAGGATGTGCACAGGGTGGAGAGAGCAGACAGTGAGGTTTTGCTCCCTCTCTCATCACACTAGAACTTTCAGTCACCCAACAAAGCTGGTTGTCAGGAGATTCCAGACAGAAAACGGGCAATTAACCTTATGGAACTCACTGCCGCAAAATATGACGGAGGCCCCCAGCTTTGGAAACGTTGTTCAGACACATTCATGCAAGAGGACAAGCCATCAGAGCTACACAGAATCTTTGGCATCAGAGACAGCGTATCACTGAATACCGCAGGTGCTGGGGAACAAGAGCAGAGGAGGGCCATTTCCTTCGCGCCCTGCTTCTGCGCTTCCCAGAAGTATTTGACTGACCACCCAGGATACAGGGCTATGTCAGGCCATTGGTCTAATCCGGCAGGACTCTTCTAATGGGGTGGGACTTAGCAGTCTAGAGCAGCCTTCCCCAACCTGGGGCCTTCCAAATGTTTGGGACTACAACTCCAATCAGCCTGACCACTGGCCCCAGTGGCTGGGTCTGATGGAGAGTTAATTTATTTATTTAAAATGTTTATAGGCCGCCTTTCAGGGCAGGAGCCCTTCCAAGGCAGCGAGCAACAATAAAATGCATACAATAAAATTCTGAATAAAAAAACCAGGGGGTAATAAAAGCGGCAAAAGTTCCACAAAATGACAAACCCCAGCATAAGACCGAACATACAAGACAAGTGCAGTTACAATCCAGTCTGATGAAAAACTTGGAGTGAGAGTCTGAAACCTCTGCAGGGCACCTGGGGGGAAGAGTGAGAGGAGGAGGAGGATGGGAGGGCTGCAGATCTCTGGCGCTCTGCTCGTACGGGAAGCAGCGTCTTCCAAGCCTCTCACCTTCTTCTTGGGCCCCGTGTCTGGGGGCGGCAGCTCCTTCTCCTTCTTGCGCTTGTGGGCTCCAGCCTGAACCTGGCCCTCCTCGCTGGGGGGTGGGGGCAGGGGCGGGGCTGGTGCCAGCTTCTTCTTATTCTGCGCAGGCTCGTCTGTCAGCTTCCACCGCACGCCGTCCTCCCCGTTGTCGGAACGCCGCTTCCCCATGCCGTCACCCGAGTCCTAAGCGTGTGAGGATGGGAGTCAGGCAGGTCCAGGTCAGTGGGAGCCCGCAACTTGCAAGATGACCAAGTGTGTGCATGTGTGTTTGTGGGCGGGAGTGAAGCTAGCCACTCCCCACAGCCCTGCACATATGGGGCAGGGGATTTCGAGGCACGGAAAATCACCAAGGGACGGTCCAAGGTAACAGGAGCCCGCCAGACCCCCTCTTTGTACGGTCAACTCAAGAGGTCCAGCTAGGACAGAGGCACCTGTGTGGGGGCATGAAGCAGTCACAAAAAAATGGCACTGCTTTGCACCAGCAGTATCTCTTTTGGAACCAGGAAATTATAAAATTGGCATTTACCCTTGAGTATGGGATAATTTAGTGTGGTTTTCCCCAGAGGACTGATGAAGGGCCAGATGACGAGTTGCTCAGAAGCCCCAGGCTGGGACTACAAGGTGCAAGGAAAACAAGGAGATCCCAAGCCCTTACCTTCTTTGCATCGTCAATATGGTGGCATTCACACAACAGAATTGGGAGAAACGAGGGAAGGATTATACCCTTCTGCCACCGGTTCTCCCCTCAAAACGAGCAGCCAACTCCACCCAGATTGTCCTAATGTACCCATGTCCCCCCTCCCCCCCAAGCCAGGTTCCAAAAGAAGCCGCCACTGTTTTTATCAGAGGTCCCATCTCCACATTGCCTTTTGGGACACAGGACAGGGCCTTTTCTTAATGACACCTAGACTGTGGTTCTCCTTCCTAGGGGAGGCTCCGACAGCTCCCTCCCTTCCTTGTAAGCTTCAAGTGAGCCGTTAACTCTTCTTTTCATGACGTGTGAGTTGAGGTCTCTTTTTGTCCCTTTTCGCTGTTGACTGCAGTCTGATTAATAGTACGCTGCACCTGGCTTTATTGTTGGTGGCGTGGGGGTTGGATTTTGCTGGATTTTAATCTAGATTTCTTTTTATGCCTCATTGTACATCACTTTCGGGGGGGAAGGGGTACTTTTCTAGGACCAAAAAGCAGGATAGAATCAATTTTGGAAATATATAAGTACATTGTGCCCGGCTTGGGATGGGAAGAGAACCAGCTGCAACTGGGGGCGACAGTTTGCAGGGGAGAATCACTGGGCACAAAAAGCTTTAAGCGCCCCTATCCCTCCAGCAAGTGCCCACCACTCCCAAGTTCATGAGGCTTGGGAGTACACAATTGCCAGGGTAATGAGTAGTTCCACTCTCTTGGAGGGCAGCAGGCAAAATAACATTAGCTATTTTGTTTTCTCTGCACAACAGTCTACCTGAGCAAGGAGAACATGGAATTTCAGCCAGAGTACCCTTCAAGGGGCTGCAGCCGTTATTAACTACCCCAGCCTTGATTAGACGTTTGTGGGAGCAGAGTCAAGGGTGAGTGGAAGCATAGAAATAGGGCGCCTCTCCTGGGTGTAGAAATGATTAATTAGGGCGCTGAGCAAGAAGACTGAAATCCTGTATACCCCAGTATATGCAAACCTGGCCCTCCTGCATGCCTCTTCCCTGCCGTCCCCCCTTCAAAGCAAGCCTGTGTCAGGAATGAATCTGAGTGTCCGGAGATGTCTGGCAGCTCAGATTCACGGCTCCCCCTTTCCTCCACCATGAGAACCCAGGTTCCATAGCAGGAGAGTGAGGGGTGTGACTTGAGGGGTGCTAGGGTCCATCACAGAGCAAAGTGGGAAAAGTCAGAGGCAGGGCTCAGACACTCTGCCAGACTGGCCACTCGTGGGAGCCAACGTAGGAGGGACCCACCCTACCAGAGGGGCATCCCTGCAAAGCTAGGCTGGCCAAGAAGTTCTTGCCCAGACTGCTGGCAACTTCTCTAACTTCCACTTTGTCTCCTCTACTGATATTCGTAGATGGGTAGATTAGATATTTTATTGCAGTCTGAGAGTTTCCTAGAATCTGCATTTGTAAATAAGCTAGTGTTAACTAAAAAGTAGCATAGCCCGAAGCCTTGTTTCCTGGAGCGTGTTGATTGCAAAGGGGGAGGTCAAAGGAACGTGACAGCCTGACCCTACTGGAGACCAAGGGTTCCTCAGCCTGCGTCCGCTTGGCCTTGGGACGTTTGCAAGCCACCCATACCTTACCACCCTATGGTCCCCATCTTACGTACTTTCATCGATTTGCCTTCTCTCTTACACTTGGGACATTCCCAACAGTTTGGAATTTCATTGTTGATGACCCCTTCGGCAATCCCCATCTGTAGAAAGAGAAAGGGCAGGTGCGGGTTAAGCCCGAGAGGCTGCGAGGGCTGGTGGCTTGCCCCTCTTCCTTCCTTCCTCCCTCCCTTCCGCAGCCCCACCTTCAAGCAGCCAGGATGCACAATCTCGTTGCAGATGGTACACTCCATGAGCGATAGGTTGAACTTCTCCTCTTCGCCCTCCACTGTGTCTTCTTTCCCGGCCTCCCCACACACCAGGCACACAGCCGTGTGAGGTAGAACTGGCTGCAACAAGAGAGGGTCGGGAAGTGAGCGGCAGGAATAAGGAACTGGGGGGGGGGTCCACTCATGTGAGATTTCTTCCCAGAGTCAAAAACCATCAAGCCCACCTATGATGTTCCATGGGGATCCCAACTGCAGCTGTCTCTGGGGTAGCTTGGTCAGAAAATGAGTGACATGTACCCTTCTGCTCCGGGCTTCAACGTGAGGGGACAATCAAGGACATAAAGGCTTTGAAAGATGGGACAAACCATTCTATAAACAGTCAGAAAGAAGCAACAGGATATGGAGAGCCGTGGGTCCTTCTACAAGATGGGTGTGTGTGGAATGGAGGGTGTGGGAGGCTCACGGGTATCTGGACTGCATAAAACAATTGTGGTGCACTCAGCGCCTGGACTGTACCATCGCAGGGGCGGATGGTCGCACATTTATCTGTGTGAACTAAATAAATAAATCCCTGAATGTGGAAAGCTGCATGTGAGAGAGCCAAGCCTATCACACTTCTCTTTGAAATGCTAACTTTTTAGACGCAGGGAGTTTCTTTGCAAAGTTCCTCATCCTTACAGGGTGGCTCTGGCTTTAACTGTAATTCTCAACAGATTCAAAACATGCAGAAAAAGCTGATGGTACAGTGCTATGCCACACCATGGTGCAGGTGGAGAAACAGTGTACGCAAAGAGTCCCCTGCATTAAAAAAACAACAACTGCATGTGGAAAGCTAGCATGTTAGGCAAAACACTAATTAAAAACCTTTCACTCGGACATGCTTGTTTTCCATATGCAGGGAGTCTTGTGGTTATGGGTTGTTGTTGTTGTTTTTGTAAACACAGAGAAGCACTCATATACGCAATTCCTCCAGCATCCTGAAATGATAACGCCCAGAAGGCAAATGTACCATACAATTTTTCTACATGCTTGAATTGTATGAGAATTGCAGGCAAAGCCAGAAGAGAGAGGCCTGTGAAAATAAAAGGAATCAGATTTGTAGGGTGCTTCCAGACAGAAGACTACTAACGCTACCAATCAAGACTACTCCATATTTCTCTCCTTAAGAGTTTTTTTTTTCCTGGCCAAAAAAGATGGAAGCAGCAGTGGGAGAACACTGGACAGTCACAAACAGAAGACAATGTCATCTAGACCAGCGCCACTTGCAAAATTCCAAGAATGAGGTAGGGCAATTGCACAGTCAAAGCCTCTTCTGGAAGCACCCTTAATCTGCCCCAGTCAAGGACATTTTAGAGAAAGCACGAACAACTGCAAGGTCTGAGGGCTCTAACAGTGTAGGCTAGCCACCCCCAACCTGATGCCCTCCCGATGTGTTGGAATACACCACCCAGAATCTGGCTGAGGGATTCTGGGAGTTGCAGTCCAACACATCTGGAGGGCGCCGGCTTGGGGAAGGGGGGTGTAGTCAGCAGGGCACATTCTCCTTGGCAACCATAAGGACTAGAAACCTGTACCATTGCAAACCACAGTGCCTCCCAACTGAACCACAGCAAATTCCCCCCATCCCAGTTTGACATACTGGGAACGAAAGAAGCAGCCCCACACGGACCTTCATGCCATGGTTGACCACGGCTCTCCTCGCACCCACCCACTCACCGCTGTGCACTGCCTCTGGAGGCACGACTGCTTCATGCGCCCAGGCCCCCCAAACTTCTTCATGTCCTTGCAGAAGTGGCACTCCCCACACTCCGACCGCAGGCAAGCTTTACACTTCCGGCACCGCGTCCGCCGCCGGCGAGCTCCAGCCCCCGCCCCTTTGCTGGACGACATTGGCTACGTCCCGCTTCAGCTACTCTCTGGGCTGGAAAGAAAGAAAGAGAGAGAGAGAGAGAGAAAGAGAGAGAGAGAAGCAAAACAGATGAGTCGACTGGTGCTTTCTAGGGTGGAATGATGGACAAGGAAATTATGGCTGCTGGCCGGGGGGTGGGAAGAAACTGAAAGGCAAGACAATCGCACCAAGACCCCCAGTATGGGAGAAAACCCTTCAGCACACCATGCACCAGAATTCACTATGGGGAAGGCGAGAAGAGCAAAAATGACCAATCTCCATTTGAGGGTCGTGTGTCCGCAAGAACTGCCCAACTTGGGGACCAGGAAAAAGTAAAGTTGCACTTGTTGTTGGAATGAATAATTCGTTAAGAAAGATTGTGCCAATTTGATTTGTTTTTTTTTTAAATCATTGATTTAAACTGAAGAACTTACTCGTACACAAAGGCCGGGAAATGATAAAATTAGCACACCGATCAAACAGAATTAGCTCCAGCGAAGGAGAGCAGAGTTTAAGTGAGACTAGAGCGAGCCACTCAATCCAGTTCTAACAGGACTCCTCGGTACCATCACCAGCTTGGGGGGTCGAAGGGGATGAGGTGTTCAGTGCCAACAGGTTGGCATGTGCAGGGAACTCAGGCCTGCGATGGGCCCAGTGCCTGGAATTTGTCGAGCAAAGGCTCCATCCATCTGGGCGTCCCCACCAAGGAGAGAACTACGAGAAGGCAAACTGGAATCCTAGGAGCTCCCTCAACCCCAGATAGGCTGGGGAAAGTCATGTGACCCCTGCCCACTTTAAGAACTTTCAGGTGGAGCTTGGTTCTTTGACCTGAATGACTGAGGAGCCTGGCCTACTGCCGTCCCCCTATGACACACTGCCTCATCCCACTTCACCTGCAACAGCCCATTCTGTGTATCGCTGTGCCCACTGAGGCATTGTCATTCTTCTCTGTGAGCAGGGAAATGCTCCAGACACACAACAGGGAGCTCTTAACATGCTCAGGCGATGCTTCTCATCAGAGACAAGAGCAGGACGCCCCTGTATTGCGGTCAGGGCGTCACAAATGATGTCCAAAACAGAACTGCACCCCCGTTAGGATAAACTACTTGACTGAAGCAGGAAAATCTGTTTATTTCTTGTCCCCAAGGGTACAAAAAATAACTTCTAAAAAAGTTATAATTTATAGCTCTATAATTGAACAGGCTCCCACCCCTGACCCTGGTCCCCTTTATATTCTACAGCTCTCTGAGGAAGACATTAAATCAGGGGTGGGCAACTTGTGGCCCTCCAAATGTTTTGGCCTATGCTGGCCAGGGCTGATGGTAGTAGGCCAGAACATCTGGAGTGCTGCAAGTTGTCCACTCCAGCATTAAAGAAACATCGCATAATGGTAAGGAACCAGGCTAGCTTAAAATATCAGCATCTCAAACATACAGCAAGGCAGCTTTTGCTGAATATAACTGCACCATGTAATACACAAATACAAGCCAAAAAGGAAAGTCAACTTATCATGGGTATATAAAACCCCATTCCCTGGCACTGAAGAGTTTTAGATCAACTTCCATTGACTTGATCAGGCCGAGTAAAATCCAATCACAGTAACGCCAAAATGAGGTCCAGGTTCCAAATCAGAACTCCACAGTCCTACATGCCTAAAGCTGGTTTTGGACTCATGTTTCCTGAACATCAGCTCTCCATCCCATATAGCAGGCCACTTTTGAATCAGGAGAGGGCATGGGCACAGTTAGTAGCAAGCTTGGGAACGTATGAAATATTGACTCAGACCATTGGTCTCTCTAGCCCAGTACTGTCGACACTGGCTGGCAGTGGCTCTCCGGGGTTTCAGGCAGGAGTTTTCCCAATCCTCCCTGGGGATGCCGGGGATCGAACCGGGACCTTCTGCATGCAAAGCACATGCTCTACCACTGAGCTACAGGCCTCCTGTTTCAGATTGTTTGCATCCCAGCATACGTTAATAAATTCAGATAGAATGGCACAGCTCTGGATTATTTAATCCTTTCTCTGGGTTACCAGTCCCAGGGGCATAGTAAACTCACTCAGCATGACCAGTAGTCAGGGAGGAAGTTACAGGCTAACACATCTAGAGGACACCAAGTTGCCCACTCCTGGAAAGCACACAATGCAGCAACCTTGCTGAAGCTATGCAAGTCTGTGTCTAACGCAGCACTTTGAGTTCCATCATGGGAGAAAAGCAGGGTACAAATATACTAAGGGTGCAATCCTATGCATGTTTAGGCAGAAAAAAGTCCTACAACTCCCAGCATTCCCCAACCAGCCATGCTGTCTGGGGAATACTGGGAGTTGTCAGACTTTTTTCTGTCTCACCATGCATAGGATTGTGCCCTAAATAACATATGCGAGAAAAGGGACCCCATCCTAAGAGGAAATCCCAAGTTTGCATCAACCTCTTGCAAGATTCCACTACAAACGAACTCCTCCCCCCACCCCTCAACAAACACTAACGGTATTATACGAAAAGTGGGTACGAAGCAGAAACATAACGAATAACAAAGGCAAAGTACAGTCTAGAGGGAAAAATGCTATCAAGCAGTGAGAGCCAAAGTTGTGACAAGTAAGGAAGGCTGTGTAGATTGCGCTACAAAAACAAATAAAATTTGGCACCAAGCAAGCATGATCCTCATCGAAAAAAGCCGAGATTGCTGACCTGCATAAATGGCACAGAATTAAGCCGTTTTGCACAGATTTGTTTTTTTCCCTGTTATTTATTCTGTTTCTGTTATAGTCATGGAAAGCAAATGTTTTACACATGCACGCCCTTCTTGTCCCTGGAAATGCTGCTCAGCCCCTCTCAGCCCTACTGGCTTGCAAACTTTCAAGCTTTAAGGCAGGGGTGCAAAAAGAGCATCCCACAGTCCATAGGGAGCCCCCAAGTCACATCTGGGCCCCCCAGATCCCCAGATCATGCGTATGTGTGTGAGTTCTACATTGCATGTGAATGAGTGCACACACACACACGTGCAGCCCCGCCACTCCAGCAGATACCCAGTGCATCCCATGGGGCTGAAAAGGTTGTGCACCCCTGCCTTAAGGCAGGGCTGGGCAACTCGCGATCCTCCTGATGTTGTCAGACTGCAGCTCCCATGATCCCTCACCAGACGCTATGCTGGCAAGGGCTGATGGGAACTGCAGCCCCAGAGCATCTGGATGGCCTCAAATTGCCCACCCCTGCCTTAAGGGCTAGAACATAAAGAGGAGCTCCAGATGCTAAATTCTAGGTCTAAATACCAACATTAGCATGTGCACAGTACAATCTCTGAATATGCACAGCTCTTAACGCAATGATATCGTAAGAGCAAAAAAAGGGAGAAAGAGAGATTAACAAAGCTAAGGATCTTTGCTGTGGGTTTAATTATTGAAGAAAGAAAAAGTAATGAATTAATTCTATTAATATATGGTGTTCCTTTTAAGTGTAACTTTCCTAAAATTGACCAAGAAATGTAGGTTAATTCAACTGGTATGATCCACTAAGGGTGCTTCCATACGAGGCTTTTATAGCACCATCACACTGCCTCATTCACAACATTTTATGCAAGAGTGGGTAGGTTTCCAGACATCATCATATGCAATTCCTAACACCCCAATGTTTCCCCACCATTTCTTCCATGTTTTCCCTTATTGCAAAAAAACCATTAAAAAAAGGGAAAAATAGCTGCACTATGCCTTCTCACTGGTAGTGCTAGGAGCCCTCCATCTGGAAGCAGCCATGGTCTTATCCTGTCCTAAAGCACAGGCTCACAGATGATGCCTAGAGCACAGAAGTATATGAGATCTCCAAATGAATACTTTTTTGATCAAGCTATTGGAAAGCTGGACTCCGATCTGGGTTCAAATTCTACCTCTGCCAGAGACTCACCATCTAGCCTTAGGCACATCCCTCTTCCTCAACCTTGGGCCCCCACCTCTAAAATGGGAACCACACCAATCCCCCCTTCACAAAGAAGTTGTGAGAGCGCTGAGGATCAGAGAGAGCCCTGTGCTTGTTACGCACTGTATAAACCAGGGTTGGGGAACCGGTGACCCTCCCAATGTGGCTGCACTACAACTCCCATCTTCCCTTACCCCTGTCCACGTTGGATGGAGCTGATGGGAGTTGGAGTCCAACACCTGGCAGGCCACAGATTCCCCAACCATTGGTATACACAATAAAGCAGAAGCGGAATAAAAAGAAGCTGGATTTTAATAAGGTGGCCCGATGGGTCTATTTGGTTAAATCCAAAGATGGGCTTTAGTGCTCTTTCTCTTCTACCTTCTCCTCATACCCAAGTAACAGAAGACACCCTGGTTTATATCTGTTCTAATTACAGGTGACTTGGGATTTGGATTCTCCCCATCTGCTGTTTTATAGAAGCAGCCAGAAGAAAACAGGCAAGTTTTCCCCAGGACACAGTAAGAGGCGGAAAGAAGGCAAGGAGGACACGGGAATCTTACTTAAGGGGGACACCTATAAACAAAGCGATCCACTCTCTGTGTTTCTTCTTAACAGATGTGATGGTCAAGATCGTGCTGTTCTAGTATGGTTTAGATGCATATAAGCCGATCCTCCCTAGAAAAAACTGCCAGCAGGGTATGATAGGTATTTCATGCTTTTAGAAACCTATTATCATATTTTAAAAGGAAAGCAGAAAAAAGACAACACCAGCTCTGCACTAAATTAAGCCAAAGTCAAACTCTTAGGCATTTTAAAAAGTGTTTTCTAGGCCTGTCTGAGGCTCTTGGCTAAGCTGGTGGCCCAGAAGTGAAAGTGACACAAAATGGATATGAAACTGACACATATTCCAGGGTGATTACCAGTAGCAAGGAAGGGGATCTTGAGTTCCACCATCATGTAAAGGAAACGCAACTGCAAGGCACAAGGAGCTGCCTCTTGATAGGGGAAAGCAAGAGGGACTGCAAGCAGAATTTGGGGAAGTTGGGAGATGAGGGAGGAACACAATCACAGCGACAGAACAGAAAGATAATGCCAAGCCTGTAGGTTTTCTACATATAGCACTTCACAAAACATGATGAAGTCGGTTTGTAATACAAGAACAATGACTTTCATAGGGGCTTTCCTGAAATGCTGAGGGACTGAATGAGGGAAAGACAGTGGAAGAGGAAGATGTAGTCTAGTGGAGAGATGGCAGGGACCCAGTGGGATTTCACATTAGAAGCAGAAAGGAAGAGCCAAAAGGGAAAGGCCTGTAAGTACTCTATTAGCATCAACATTAAGTGCCGCATAGGACACTCTTATTAATTCACATAACACGAATGGCAGATACCCAGTACAGTAATGCACGCAAAAAGCAACAGGTCCCTGCTCCAAGGTGATTGCAATTGAAGAACCAAACTAAGAGCCCCTGTTGTCTCCTTCACTGTCGGAACTGAGTTCTGTTAAACTAGATCTTAACCTACATGTGCGACCACTGCAAAAAGAACAGCAGCTGCAGATATAGTTCTGCCTCCCCCCTATGTCATGTCCAGTAGAACTTACCTCGTGTCATGATGTCACCACGTCCCGCCATTGGGCAGCCAATGATGTGGAGAGGGGGGCGGGGAAACGCAGAGCACTGCGATGTCAGAACACAGGTAATTTCTTCCAGACATTATGGGGTAAGGGGGGCGGAGAGCAGAAGCACAGTTCTTGTTTTGTCTAACATCCAATTTGGCCCTACGTTTCGACAGGGAGGGAGAAGCAAGGGGAACAGGGGACAAGTATGAGCAAATGGAGTTACACATTGTGGGGAGGGGGGGTCATGTCAGCTGGGGGAGCACTTAACACATCAAATCAAAAGCTTTAAGGGGAAAAGGGAGGGTTGAGGAGGAACCTGAGTGAAGAAAGTAGCAGCACCATGAAGGTGTGTATTGGGAGTGGGGGCCCTTCACACAGCAGTGAATGATCTCTGCCTACAATAGGCTTACAATTCATAAGAGGGCTGGGAAAACATTTCCAGCATCCTAGGAGCATGGGGCAGGGAGAAAACTGAAGGATACCTACAACTGCCCATTTTAAAAATCTTAGGGTGGGGGTATGTTAGAGGGATTAGGCTAGGACCAGGCAACAGGGGAGGGGTGAGATGGAGGAAGGCACGTGTGCCTTGGATTTTAAGGACATCAGTGAAAATCAGTGGTTAACTTGAACTTGCTGTATAACTCACCCCCCCAATTGTGACCCCACCCAACACATACAGAAGCACCGGAGATGGAACCTTCTGTGACCTCCTGCTATTGTCCTCCCCTCCACACTGCTACAGTCTTTCTTCCAAACATGCAAGATCACATAGAACGCCGTCAGGCGAGAGAACCGTGTCTACAGTAACTTGGCACCAATACCTCATCACGCCCCAGCACGGCTTCAAAGCGGACAGGCCTGGTCCTGGCGAGGAATCCCACACACCTCAGCCTGGCCCTCCATGATGCCGGTTACTGGATCCCCCCTCAATTCTCTTTGCCAACTGCAACCTGCTTGACACATCTCTTTTGCTCTCCCACCCCTTTAAAAGCCTTTAAGTCCAGGCAGCTTTCTGGGGTGAGCCTCCGCCAGCAGATCCCTCTGGATCCCACAGCTCCTTGAGGAACAGAACCGGAGCCATCCTGTATCCAGGGCCCCCTGAAATCGGCTGACACGGCCCCTCCCCTCTCTTCCCTTCCTCCCCCCCCCAGGGGTTAAAACATGAGAAACACACAGAGGCAAGAGCGTTTTACGGCCACTAATTCCTTCCCCTGGAAATCACAGAGGAGAAACTTTGGTTCCATGCTTGCCCCCGCACACACACCAAAGCCACTATGCTTCTCCCCCACTCCCCCTGACCATCAGCTTCGGCTCATCCAGAGGTGACTCCCCTCCCCTAAAATCCACCTGGCATAATTATACATCCTGATGTTAGTTTGTTTGTTTTCCTTTAAGGAACAACAACAGAACCCCCCCCCCCCCACACACACACACACACTAGCCCAAGGTGACAGGACATAAGGCAGAAAGAAAAGAATACCCAAGAAAACAAAACAAAGGAGATAGAAAGGAAATGGAAAAGCGAGGAAAACACAATGTTATACCTTGCATTGTGGGGGGAGGGCAGGGGGCAGCAGAAGCTGTAGATCCCACCCCCAACAGATACGTTCCTGCAACCCGCCTGATAGCTTCACTGCCCTCCCCCTTCTCTGCATCTGAGTTGTTGTGATGTTTTCACATGCTGTGTGCGTTCACACGATCTACCCTCTAGGTACCTACTTGGGGGGGGGTATTTTGCAAAGTGATGGTGGTCCTTCTGAAAACATCACGCATAAGGGGTCTGGGGGAGAAGAGCGAATTAATTCTGAATGGGAAGATTGGAGGTGGGGGAAGGGAGAAAGAGTTTGCTTCTGGAAAAGGAGACAAGGGTTTTATTCCATGAAAAACATTATTTTGCAAAGCCAAGAGAAAGAGGGGTGGATGAGAGAGAGACTTACCTTTGGGGAGCACATCCAGGCACCAAAGATTCTTCCTCATCCATCAGCAGCCTCCAAAAAAGAAAAGATGCTGTATGTCTTACAATCGCTACACACACACACACACACGCATACATATATCCCAGATAGGCACCACCGAAAGATGCCTGAGGAAGGGAGGAGATTGGAGGTGGGGGGCACCCCCTCTTAAAATCCATGTAGGGTTTGGAGGGAAGGAAGGAGAGATGGGTTACTCACCTGCTGTGTGGCCATGGGGTGGATGGCGATTCTAATGCTGGATTTGTTGTCATGGTGGGGAGTGGGGGGGTGGGAGAAGAGATCCAGCCAGTTGCTGAAGGATTTGTGTATGCGTGCGTCTCTCTTAGTCCCCCCCCACAAAAATGAGGGGGGGAGGAGAAGAGGATGAGGGGCGGGACGATCTCCCCAAAGAGGCTATTACAGATTCATAGCAGCAGTTCCCCACACTTCACCCCCTCTCCTGTTCTACCCTCCACTATTTCCTTCCTTGCCCTTGGGAGAAAGCAAGGGGATGATGTATGAGAAGAGTCCCCCCTGCCCCCTACAGTACATTAATTTTTTTTTTTAAAAAAAAGAGCCCGCTGTACCACACACCTACTCAGGAACCCTTAATTTTGGATGGAGCGTTGGCATAGCCTACGCGCGGTGCAACCTCCAATCACCCCCCCCAGCCCTCCTTGCTTCCCCCTGACTCCTCCTCCTCTTCTGCCCACCACTGAGATTTTCCTCAGTTGCCAGAACACCCACCCTCCCCTTTTCAAGTGTAGGCAGACCACTCCCCTCTCTAAGCCCACTCCCAAACTCTTTGGACTTACTGGAGGTGGAGGAGGAGGAAGAGGAGGAGGGGGGCTTTTCCCCTTCTTTGCTTGTTACTCCAACTACATCTCCATTCACTTTGGAACAGAAGGGAGGGGGGGGGAGAGAATCAAAAGGGGCTAGGTGAAACCTGTCCCCTAAATAATATTTTATTAGCCTCCCTGTAAATTAGAGCAACATCTCCGGACCTAACTCTCCCTTCCCCATCTGAAAAGGGCCCAGCCCCTTTCTCAGCAATCCCTCGACCTTCCCTCCCTCTCCAAAGCAATGAAAAGGGGAATCTGTTAACCTTGCAAAACCCTTGCTTATTCCCTGGGGTGGGGCCTCCAACGCTGCTCCACTGCTACCCCCGCTCTCTTACAGTCGGGGGGGGGGGCTGGTGCCCCCTTCCACTCCTTTCCTCAAGGGGGCTCTGCGCTGCCCAGCTGTTCCTCCCCCCACATAAGGGAGGGTTTTAAATCCACTCACTCCCCTCCAAATTTGCGAAGCGGGGAGTGGGCGTCAAGCCCCTCCAGAGCTCCTCACAGGGGAGAGAGCTGGGCCCCACGTTGCTGGCGGAGCCCCCTCGTCCAATCTCTCTCATTCTCTCCTCTTCCTCCTTCCTTTTCACATTCACTCACTCAGGCACACTGATACACACACACCCCACTCACATACATCTCTACACACACACATACACACAAAACCATCATGGCGGCCCCAGGAAGCCCTAAAGAGAACACTCGCCCCTCGCGGGCTGATGGGAGAGATAGTTTTTCCCACAGCCCCTGATAGGTCCGGCTCTATGGGCACCGTGAGAAAGTTTGGACTACAACTAGCATGGCTACGAAGGCGTCCGCGCCACGCGATGCGGGAATTGTAGTTTTATTTCCCCGGCTCTACGCCTTGGGTCCGCTGGTCGCCGTGACTCAAAAGAAGTATTTGGACTACAACTAAGATGGCAGACGGCGGCTGGTGCTCTAGTGCATCATGGGAAAGGTAGTTTTACTCACCCATCGGCTGGACCTGCTGGGTCCAGCTCTCAAAAGGGGGTGTGTTGAGTCTACGTAAGATGGCCGCTGAGCATCATGGGAATGTAGTTCTATCCTCAAGGCCTGTGCCTTCTTCGGTGCTTTTCCCATTGGCTTCAAGGGCCTCGAGGAGAATGCTTGGACTACAACTAATATGGCTGGCGAGGAGGGGGCGGAGATAGGCCGAACGGCATTGTGGGAGCGGGTGTTAGATATTTCGAAGCTCGCTGAGCTCATTCTTTTGATTTAAATCATTAACTTTCACTTGCAGTCTTGTCCATTAGTGGTCTGCATAGCGAACCAAGATGCCGAACCACCTTTTCTTTTACCCCCCTCAGATTGAGTACCTCTGAGCATGTGGAGAGTGCTTTTCGTTCCAATGGCAATAATCTTTTTAGTTCTTTTAAAAAGACAGAGAAATCTTTTGGCAAATTTCTGAAATTAAAATGGATTTATTACCAAAATGTCCATCTTGTCCTCAGTTTGTTGGACCTCATGCTCCCCATCACGGCTTCTAGGCAACAATACAGCACTCCCGTCGCCTCACCTGAATCTGACAGAAAGGAGAGATAAGCCCTACACAAGTGGTCTGGGCCTTGCCCCCAATATACCCCGTTTGCCGTCTCCATCCCCTTCTCCTCATGGTCAGGACCCCTGACAACTTGGGAAGGAATATGGAGTTGAGTGTCATCTGCATACCGATGGCACCCAAACTTCCCGGGCTGACCCTACCATTAGGTAGAGTGAGGCAGTCGCCTCTGGTGGCTGATGCTCAGGGACAGGGAGAAGACAGAGTTGCGTGTGACACACTGGCTGCCCTGTGCCCTCTAAGCTAGCCTGCCGCCCAGCAATCAGGCACAATGGCAGATAGTGCCCTGTTGACAGCACTGAAGTAAGATGCAGCTGCTAGTTTTCTCAGCTTTTGTACATGCAAGGAGGAGGTGCCATCTCGTCCTTTGCCTCAAGCAACAAAATCAGTTTGGCTCAGCCTAGCAAACTCCAGATGACCTGACTCAGCAGTTTCATGTAGAATTCAGGGGTGGGCAGCTTGTGGCCCTCCAGATGTTCTGGCCTATAAGTCCCACGAAGCCTTAGCCAGCATAGCTCGTGGGCCCAAACATCTGGAAGGCCACATGTTCTCCACGCTTGATACAGCTGTTGAAAAGCATAGAAGGAAAGACAGGACACTGTGGGACCCATAGCGCTATGAGACCCGGGGTCAAGCAGACGTCTCTCAGCATCAGTTTCAGGAGGGAAACACTGAAAGAATGTGTCCCTGGCCCCCACGGCCTCCCAAACCAGAGTGAGGAAGATACCAAGGTCAGTTCCAGGAGGATTAGCAGAGTCACAGTCGACTTGTCCATCTCCCGGTGCAGGTCATTCATCAAGCAACCAAAGCAGTTTGGATACCAAAACCAGGCTTAGAACCAGATAGAAATAGATCCAGATGACCAGTTTCATTCAAGAATGCCTGGAACTACCCAGCAACTGCTCCCAAGGTCCTTGAGAACATAAGAAGAGCCCTGCTGGATCAGACCAAGGGTCCATCTAGTCCAGCATTCTGTTCACACAGTGGCCCACCAGCTGTCAGTCAGGAACCCACAAAGACATGCGCACAACAGCACCCTCCCACCCATGTTCCCCAGCAACTGGTGTAGAGAGGCTCACTGTCTCTGGTTCTGGAGGCGGCACCTAGCCATCAAGACTAGTAGACACTGATAGCCTTTTCCTCCAGGAATTTGTCCAGCCCCCTTTTAAAGCCATCCCAATTGGTGGCCATCACTACATCCTGTGGTAGCGAATTCCATAGTTTAACTATGTGCTGTGTGAAGAAGTTCTTCCTTTTATCTGTCCTGAATCTCCCACCAATCAACTTCATGTGATGACCCTGGGTTCCAATAGTTTGAGAGAGGGAGAAAAATGTCTCCCTATCCACATTTTCCACACCGTGCATAATGTTGTAGACCTCTATCATTCCTCCCCTTACCCTCCTTTTTTGCAAGCTAAACAATCCCAGCTGTTGTAACCTTCTCTCATAGGGGAGATGCTCCAGCCCCTTGATCATTTTAGTTGTCCTTCTCAGCACTTTTTCCAGCTCTACAATATCTTTTTTTAGGTGTGGTGACCAGTATCCCAAGTGTGGTTGCACCATAGATTTTTATGAACTTGAGCACACACCAGGAGAGAGCGGAGGACAGGAAGGCCTGGCGTGCTATGGTCCATGGGGTCACGAAGAGTCAGACACGACTTAACGACTGAACAACAACGATATTGGCAGTTTTATTCTCAATTCCTTTTCTAATTATGCCTAACATGGAGTTTGCCCTTTTTACAGCGGCCACGCATTAGGCTGACATTTTCATTGAGCTGTCCACCACAACCCCGAGATCTCTTTCTTGGTTGGTCACCGCTACCTCAGATCCCATCAGGTTATATTTGAAGTTGGGGATTTTGCCAACTATATACATGCATCACTATATACTTGCTTACATTGAACCGCATTTGCCATTTAGATGCCCATTCTCCCAGTTTGGAGAGATCCTTTTGGAGCTCTTCACAATCTCTTTTTGTTCTAACCACCCTAAATTTATTTATTTATTTATTGTGTATTGCATTTATATCCCGCCTTTTTTCATCTTGCAAGGAACCCAAGGCAGCTTACATTATCCTCCTCCTCTCTGTTTTATCCTCACAACAACCCTGTGAGGTGGGTTGGGCTGACAGTCTGTGACTGGCCCAAAGTCACCCAGTGAGCTTCCGTGGCCAAGTGGGGACTAGAACCCGGCTCTCCCGGCTCCCAGTCCGTCACTCTCACCACTACACTACACTGGCTCTCCAATGTAAATAATTATCTCTAAATAATTTGGTGTCAGCCACAAACTTGGCCACTTCACTGCTCACTCCTAATTCCAGATTATTTATGAACAGGTTGAAAAGCATCGGTCCTAATACCCTATGGGACCCCACTATCCCTCCACTGGGAAAATTTCCTATTTATTCCAAATCTCTGCTTTCTGTTCTTTAACGAGTTACTGATCCATAAGAGGACTTGACTGCTAAGTTTGCTCCGGAGTCTTTGGTGAGGGACTTTGTCAAAAGCCTTTTGGAGTCCAAGTAAACATGTTTACTGACACTCTCAAAGAACTCTAAAAGGTTAATGAGACAGGGCTTACCTTTGCAGAAGCCGCGTTGATTCTTTTTCAGCAGGGCCTGTCATTCTATATGCTTACTAATTTTATCTTTAATAATGCCTTCAACCAATTTACTCAGAACAGATGTTAAGCTAACCAGCCTGTAATTTCCTGAGTCCCCCCTGGATTCCTTTTTGAAAATTCGTGTTACATTGGCCATCTTCCACTCCTCTGGTATACAGGCTGATCTTAGGGACATGTTGCATATTTTGGTTAGATGATCAGCAATTTCATATTTGAGTTCTTTGAGAACTCTAGGATGGATACCATCTGGGCCCGGTGATTTATTTGCTTTCAATTTATCAGTAGGGTTGAGAACTTAATCTTATGTCACCACTATTTGCCTCAGTTGCTCAGACTCCGTTCCTGAAAACATCAGTTCAGGCACAGGTATCTGTCCTATATCTTCTGCAGTAAAGACGGATGAAAATAATTAATTCAGCTTCTCTGCAATCTCCTTATCCTCCTTCAGTACTCCTTTAACTCCATTGTCATTGAATGGTCCAACTGCCTCCCTAGCTGGTTTCCTGCTTCTGATATATTTAAAGCATTCTTTATTGTTGGCCTTGATATTGTTGGCAAACAATAAAGAAAGGCATATTTGTGATCAGCTGATAGTTCTTACAGAACCTAAGGGCAAGGGGCAAAGAGGGCTTCTTTGGAATTGCCCTCACAGCTGCCTCATTCAAGGTAGCTGAGGCTGCCCCTTCTCCTAACTGAGACTATTTGTGAGAAGAGGGTGTTAAAAAGTACACAAGAAGAATACTGCAGCAGTGGTTTCCTGCATTGGGAGGGGCTGGACTAGATGACCTTTGAGACCCCTGCCCACTCCGATTCTAGGATTCTGTTTTCCGTCTGCCAAGCATTAGAAGGTTTGTTGTGAGAGTATGAGAGCATAGTGTATTATGCACACACGATGAGCCACATGGAATTTAACTCAGTTATACATAGTTGATCCCCATGTCCGACATGCATTCCTGAGCCTGGTAGGCAGGTGTTTCCTCTTAATTTTGTAGGGCCTCATCACACTGACATTGCATTTCTCAGTGATGCTTGAAATATCAGACACTAATGACGGAAGGGCCCTCTGCAGTCGAGTACTCCCAGGTGACACATATGATTAAATGAGAAGGGCCATCCTGCACAGGCAACCGGTGGGGACGTGCTATTTGGGAAGAACCACACCAGTGGAGGCTGGTGGCTCCAGTGCCAGTGGGGTAGTGAATCCACTCCAGGTTTCAGTCAGAACTCCATTCAAGGTGCTTCCCCAACTTGGTTAGAGTTCTGGCCGGTTCTGACTGAAATCTGGAGCAGATTCACTGCCCCACTGACATCACAGCCACCAGCCTCCACTGAACCACACCATTCTGCGCAGGGCTATAAAGGGCTCCTTCACACGGAGCTTTTATCCTGCAATTAAGATTGCTCCTTCATGGAAGTTTGTGGGCTCTTTACATGATGTGACCCTCCTGTACTAAATGCCCTTTGTTCATTTTTAAATAGATCGCAGATAATGAGCTATCAAATTACTCAGTTGGGTTCTGCTTCAGTTTCCTCCCTGAAAAGAGGAAAAGGGGCAAGAAGAGGAGGGAGATCAATGAAAGATAGTGGAAGACTCAGATAAGGGGAGAAGGAGGGGGAAGGGGCCGGGGGGGGGGGGAAGGAAGCAGGTGAAAAACGAAGTCGTTGTGATCCTGTATTTAAAATGGAAGCAGAAAGCCCCATTTTAAATGCAGGATTTTAGGGTGGTGTAGAAAGGCCCTGTTTCCTGCCTGTTGTCATCAGCCTTTCACTCCTTTCCCCAAGGTGACCAACATGCCCGGCTCCTGGATGGCCAACTCTCTTAATTTCCCACAATGCACCTGACACAGCAGCAGCCTGGAACACTGTGCGGAATTTACATGGCAGCTTACCATCTGGCACGGATTGGCATGTCACTGCTGGGGTCAGGTAATCCCGCCAGGAGGGCCTATTGATGTAGGAGAGAGGGCTCTCAAACCTGGGCCTGGCCCAGTGACCAGCGGTATAAAGTCGTAGGCAATGCTCCACACAGATACACCTCAGGACACATATACCCGAAGTCTGCATGTATATAGCATGGTGGACTGACTAGACCGGCCTTCCCCAAGCTGGTGCCCTCCAGGTGTTTTGGACTACAACTCCCAGGATTCATGGCCATGCTGGCTCAGGCTGATGGGAAGTGAAGTCTAAAACATCTGCAGGAAACTAGGTTGGGGAAGACTGAACTAGACGGTTAAACTAGGCCCAGAGAGACCCAGGTTCAAATCCCACTTAGGTCAAGAAGCTCAGTGGGTGATCTTGGGCCAGGCTCTCTCTTTCTCAGCCTAACCTACCTTACAGGGTTGTTGTGAGGACAAAAGGACAGGGAGAGCCTGTATGTTGGCCTGAGCTCTTTGGAGAAAAACTGGGAAATATAATTAACAATTGTTGGGAAAACATCCCGTACACCTCCTCTCAGGAACTATCCTTGCAGCTGCTCCCCTATTGTTGGACCCTTAACAGACAAACTTGGATTGGGGACGGCATCCATTCATCCACTTTGCTGGAAGGGAAGGAGCACGTACATACATTTGAGCAACACTTGGACAATGAAGAAAAAAAGCTTCAATGTAAAATTTGTATCATCTGCTAGAAGAAAATCTAATTCATTTTAATAGTTCACTTTTACTTACATGCATACATTAATGCACACGTCTCCATGGCCAGAACTGACTTCTCTAAAAACAGGCGCCGCTGGAGCACCAACCTGAGCTGGCCAAATCTTGCGACATGAGCCTGCATGCCTGCACATCCATGTGCCTCAAATGCGGAAACATGAGGGCGGATCACTAAACTAGGTGCACTTAGCTCCCTTGAAAATCCATGCGACACGTTAATCCAGCCTTATATCCCGTTGATTTCAACGTGAACCAAGTGCAACTAATTTAGGGTGCAATCCTATGTATGTTTAGACTGAAAAAAAAAAATCCTACAACTCCCTGCAAAAAAAGAGCAAAAAATCCTACAACTCCCTGCAAAAAATGAAAAAAGCAAAAAATGCAACAAAAATCTCCACAGCTCCCTGCAAAAAAATGCAGAAAAGCAAAAGTGCAACAAAAATTCCTACAACTCCCTGCAAAAAATGAAAAAAGCAAAAAATGCAACAAAAATCCCTACAACTCCCTGCAAAAAATCCTACAACTCCCTGCAAAAAATGAAAAAAGCAACAAAAATCCCTACAACTCCCTGCAAAAAATCCCTACAGCTCCCTGCAAAAAATGCAGAAAAGCAACACTGCTAAAAAATCCCACAACTCCCTGCAAAAAATGCAAAAACGCAGAAGTGCAACAAAAAACCCCACAACTCCCCCCCAAATAAAGCAATTTTTCCCCCTACAACTCCCTGCAAAAAGCAACAAAAATGCATTAAAAAATCCTACAAGTCCCTGCAAAAAAAAAAAAATCAAAAAAATCATCCTACAAATCCCTGCATTCCCCAGCCAGGAGCCGAAGACCTTTTTTCTGTCTAAACATGCATAGGATGGCACCCTTAGTCTAGCTCCATCCCATGGTTCCAAGGCAGGGCAACAAGCAGACACGCACCCGATCGCGCGTGCACCACAACCACTGTAAACTCACTGGGGCAGGGGCCTGTCTTCTCACGACTCCACAAAGGGCCGTGCCCAACAACCACGAACTAAGGAACAGCCCACCACAACCACCAACGGCACGGCCCTCAGGCCACGCTGAGCAGCAGAGAGGGCCCCCTCCTCGCGAGCGGGATTTGGACGCTCGTCTTTTGTTTTTAAAAAGCGGCGGGCTGAGCAACGCAGCCGGCGCGGGCGGAGTCCTTAGCGTACAGATCAAGGAGTCGGGGCGCGGTCCCGCGCGCGTCGAGCCAGAAAGAAGTCCTGCAACGCGGCCGGCCGGGCAACGCTGGGAGGCGCAGGGCTTTCCTCCGCCCCGGCACGCGCAGGATCGCGCCCCACGCGGAACCCACGCACAGCCGCCCTCGGCCGGCGCGAGGAGTTAAGGCGATAGAGCCGCGATCCCCTCCGCAGCCTAGAAAGGAGGGGCGGCGCGCGCGGCTGGGGGACCTTGAACCTGGACGGGAACTTCCTGCGGGCGCAGCAGGCGGCCCGGGCGTGGGCCCGCTTCGTCCCCCAGCTGGGGGAGGAGCGAGGGGCTGGCCCCCGCGGCCTCTCCCCGGAGGCAGAGCGGGCCGGCGCGCCGGGAGAGCCGGGCGCCCGACGCCCCGGAGGAGGGCACCGGCGGAGTGGGGCCCCCGGCCCGGCCCCGCGCGCAGGAGCTGGATCCGGGCGCAGGGAAGGAGCAGGCTGGAGAGGAGCCGCTGGACCCGTCGAGGGACGGGGAGATCCCGGATCAGCTGCCCCAGGCGGGGGCACAGGGAGAGCGGTCGCAACCCGGTAGGATCCCCCTCGCCCGGCGGGCTTCAGGAGGGGTCTTCGGGGATGCCGCCGCCAGCTGCGACTCAGACGGCCGGGCTCTTTCAGCCCTACAGGCAGGAGCGGCTGTGGTTGTTGCCAGCTTCATGGAAACGTGAGCCAGGAATACCTGGCGGAGACTTTCAGAAAGGGGGGGGGGCGCGCACGGGACAGCCCCACCGTCCGGTGGAAGGGAGGCTTCGGAGGGGGAGGGGGAAGACAGAGAAGGGGCTCTCTTTGCCTCTTCTTCGCTGTCTGTGCCCCCCCCCCCCCCAGATCTCCCTTCCATCTGATGGTGGGGCTGTCCTGGCCACACACCCCCTTTATGAAAGCCTCTGCCAGTTAGTTATTGACTTCCATGAAGCTGGCACCAATGGGTGGTGACATGCCTCCCCCTCTGCAATTGTTTCTTCTTTGTATTATTATTATTATTATTATTAATAATATTATTAATGTTTTTATCTTCCCCTATTGCTGGGAAGCTCAAAGTGGCATACGTGCAAACATATTTTATCCTCATAACAAACCTGTGAGGTAGGTTAGGCTGAAAGACCGTGAGTGGGTCACGATCACCCAATGAGCTTCATAGCTGAGTGAGGATTTGAACCCAGGTCTCCCTGATCCTCGGCTGACACTCCAACCCAGTCTTCCCCAACCTGGCGCCCACCAGATGTGTTGGGTTTCAACTTCCAATCATTCCCAGCCAGCCCCACACATCTGGAGGGCACCAGGTTGGGGAAGGCAGCTCTGACTGCAGCAGCTCTCACATAACCATCCCCACTCTGCCCTTTTCTATCAGTTAACACCCTCCCCTTTCTCTTCCTATTCTGTCAAGACTTTCTTTCTTGTTTTACTTTGATTACTTCTTTGTTTCTTCTCTCTCTGATGCAACAGCCGCACTGACAGCTCCCCAAAGACCTTCTCAGGGTGCAAAGTCAGCTCTACACAGATTAGCTGCTGCTTTAAGCCCCTGTTTGTGTTCACAGCCAGGGTGGGGGTTAAGGGGTGGATGTCTTTCTTTCTGAGAGGGGCCAGGATTCTAAGCCACTTCAGCTATTGCCAGTATGGTGGTAGTTACGCTAGATGAATTACAGTGCAGTCCTGTATATACCTACTCAGAAGTAATCCCCTTTGAGTTTAGTGGAATATACTCTCAGGTAAAGTGGAATAGGATTGCAGCCTTAATCTGGAATAAGAGGATCTGATCTTGGGTGAACATCTTTGTGCCTACCCAACCCCCCTCCTCAATGAATTTTGCTTTCACCTTTCATTTAAGGCAGGGTTCAGGAATGTCTGGCCCATGGGCCAAATGTAGACCTCCAGGCCTTCAATCCAGACTCCTGGACTTTCCCCAGGCCATGCCCCATTAGCTCAAGCCACACCCCTTCACCCGACTGCTCCAGGTTACTGCTATTATTTACTGTGTCCTCCTCTGTCCCCCAGCTGGGGAGAACCTTGCACCAGCTGGGGAATGAGCATGTTGTTGTTATTGTTGTTCAGTCGTGTCCGACTCTTCGTGACCCCATGGACCATAGCACACCAGGCCTTCCTGTCCTGCGCTCTCTCCCGGAGTGTGCTCAAGTCCATATTCATTGCATTGGTGATGCTATATTTGCATTAGGTGGCCAAAATATTTGAGCTTCAGCTTCAGTATCTGTCCTTCCAATGAGCAGTCAGGGTTGATTTCCTTTAGGATGGACTGATTTGAGCTCCTTGCAGTCCAAGGGACTCGTAAGAGTCTTCCCCAGCACCACAGTTCGAAAGCATCAATTCTTCGGTGCTCAGCCTTCCTTACAGTCCAGCTCTCACAGCCATACTGTGAGCTACTGGGAAAACCATAGCATTGATTATAAGAATCTTTGTCGGCAAGGTGATGTCTCTGCTTCTTACTGTGCTGTCTAGGTTTGCCATAGGTTTCCTCCCAAGGACCAAGCGTCTTTTAATTTCATGGCTACAGTCCCTGTCTGTGGTGATCTTGGAGCCCAAGAAAATAAAATCTGTCACTGCTTCCATTTCTTCCCCTTCTATATGCCAGGAAGTGATGGGGCCACATGCCAGGATCTTAGTTTTGTTAATGTTGAGTTTCAAACCAGCTTTTGCACTCTCCACTTTCACCCTCAACAAGAGGCTGTTTAGATCCTCTTCGCTTTCTGCTATTAGGGTGGTATCGTCTGCGTATCTGAGGTTGTTGATAATTCTCCCGGCAATCTTAATTCCGACCTGTGATTCCAACCCGGCGTTTCTCATGATGTAGTCTGCATATAAGTTAAATAAGCAGGGCGACAATATGCAGCCTTGTCGTACTCCTTTCCCAATTTTGAACCAATCGGTTGTTCCATGGCCGGTTCTTACTGTTGCTTCTTGACCCTCATACAGGTTTCTCAGGAGACAGGTAAGGTGGTCTGGTACTCCCATCTCTTTAAGAATTTGCCACAGTTTGTTGTGATCCACACAATCAAAGGCTTTAGCATAGTCAGTGAGGCAGAAATAGACATTTTTCTGGAATTCTCTTGTTTTCTCCATGATCCAGCGAATGTTGGCAATGTCGGGAAGGAGCATGCTTGGATGTAAATCCCACTCCCCCCCCCCCCCCCGTTGGGTACTGAACCCAGGTCAGAGTTCACATCTGTAGCCCCGCCCACTTTGGGGTCTGGCCCTGCCCACTGCTGGGGTTTTGCCTGAAAGAATTGTGTGAGCTCCTGAAGATAATTCCTGCGCCTAGCATGTGTTCAGAGACACTCTGTTCCCTACTTCTAAGTATCTGTCCACCACCACCACCATGCCCTGCTCCATTCTTTTGCTATTTGGGTGGACCTTGGGGGTCTAGTAAAATACAAAATGGACCCTGTGAGCCTAAAGTATGCCCAACTCTGTTAAACCCAGCAACTTGACTTGGTGCAAGGCGGTTTTGTGACCCACTCTGTATGATCATGCGTTTATCTCCCCCCCCCCCAAACACACACAAATGTTTGGATGTTGACATTCTTAACTGGAAGATCTCTGTTTACTTAGGGTGGGGTGGGCAACTTATGGCCTTCCAAACGTTTTCTCCTGCAACTCCCATCAGCCCTAGCCAGCATAGCCAATGGCAAGGGATCATTGGAGTTGTAGGCGGAAACATCTGGAGGGCCACAAATTGTTCACCCCTGGCTTAGGGCAATATTATACCCTCTGCTCTGGCTATGCTTGATTAACACCCAACCATAAACAGGCATTACTCTACAGCAGCCTTCCCCAACCTGGTACCCTCCAGATGTGTTGGCCATGCTGGCTGGGAATGATGGGAGTTGCAGTCCAACACATCTGGAGGGAAGGCAATGCTCTATAGAGCCAACATGGGATAGCCACTGAGGTGTACTTTTTATTTTGGAGACTGCAAAATCCCTGGTCTCAGTGACTTTTGGCCAGTCATTCTGTCATCATAGGCTACCTTACAGGGTTGTGATGTGGATGAAAGGAGTGTGTGTGTTGGGGGCGGGGGAGAATCCATGTGAATCACTCCTTGGGTGAATGACTTTGATGAGCTTTGATGAGCTTCTGCCGGGCTTTAAAAACCTGGCTGTTCAGGTGGGCATTTGGGGTGGGTAACTTTTTTTTAGAGCAGTGTGGTTTTGTTACGTTGTTGTTGTTGTTGTTGTTGTTCTTCAGTTGATTGTATAAATTTGTTATTAGTATTGTACGAGTGGCCGGGTAGCCGGCCAGATGGGTGGCTAGTCAATCAGTCAATCAAATAAATAAATAAATAAATGATTGGGATACAAACGCAGCCTCCTTCTTTATGTGAATATGTGGGTGGCATTCAAAATATAGTAGGAACAGTGGGAATTTTACCCCAAATTCAAAATCAGATTCTTCCATTAGAACCAGTTGGACAATTTTTTAAATATTTGAATTTGTTTGCAAACTTTATTTTGGATGCAGATTTTGAAATTATTGTTGTTGTGCAGCCCGTGGTGAGGGAGGGCTGGAATTCACTGAAGGTTAAGGGGCAGTAAGAACATATACGAACATATGTCCACCTTATGCTATGTCAGACCATCGGGCCATCAGTCCCAGTCTTGCCTCCTCTGAATAGCAGCAGCTCTCTGGGGTCCCCGGAGGTCTTCTCCCGCACTTGCTACTTGATCCTTTTTCAAGTGCAGGTGCTGGGGATTGAACCCAGGGCCTCCAACATGCAAAACATGGGAGCTTCCAGTGAGCCCTTCCAAGGAACAGAGAGCCATGATGGATTTTGTATGTGGTTTTAGATCCTGTGTCGTTACAGGGGCAGAGGGGCCTGCCATGGAAGAGTGGGGTGTTCTGGGCGAACGGCAGAAGGAGCTCTACAGGGACGTCATGCAGGAGAATTATGGAGACGTCATCTCATTGGGTAAGGAGCCAAATCTCCACTGAACGCACCTGAGCGTATTGAAATGACAGCACGGCACAAGCAGGTGCCTAGTCTCACTGGATGCTAGTTCTAAGGGTGGGAACAATTTATTTTATGTTCGTTATTATTTATTATTACATTTCTGTCCTGTCTTTTTTCCCCTTGCAAAGGAACCCAAGGCAGTGTTTATGATTCTCTTCCTCTCCATTTTATGCTCACAGCCACCTTGTGAGGTAGGTTAGACTGAGAGTCAGTGACTGGCCCAAAGTCACCCAGTGAGCTTTATGGCCAAGTGGGGATTAGAACCCAGATCTCCCAAGTCCCAGTCCAACACTCTATCCACTGCACCACACTACACAACAGTTTAATAGCTGCTGTTGCAAATGCGGCAGTCCTTTTTGGAAATGCATGCTTTTTTTTTCTTTGCCTGTTCTTAAATACTCTGATTTCTGTTGTGTGGACCAGAAACTGGATTGATTTATCTGAGGTTTCAAATGTGTGTCTTTTTTCTTCTGGGCCGTTCAGAGAAAGTGCAATACATTTCTTCTGGTTGGCCTGTTCTATACACGCAGCAGAAAGAGGTGGCAGGGTGAACATGTCACTCCCTGTTACAAGTGGGGGAATTGCATTTCTGAATGCTCCCCTGTGAAACAAACAAAAACAACCCCCCGAGCTCCCTGTAAATAGAATACTAGCACACAGGTACTCACCAGGAATACAACCCTTGTCCGTTACGTGCTTATAACGTGCTTATGTCCCTCATTTTTCTACTTGCAGTGATTCTGTATGTACATGAAGAGCATTAAAAATGGCATCCCCGCCCTCACAGTCTGAAGTGGTACAGTCCACTCTACCACATCCAGATTCTACCATTTCATTTTGCTGTCTATGTAGACCAGCCCTTTATGACAAGGAAATAATAATGATAATGATAATAATAATAATAATAATAATAATAGAAGAAGAAGAAGAAGAAATGGTTATGATCATCACCATCGTCAATTACGTTATTTTATTATTATACATTTTTAGATGTTTATAGCATTTCATATGTTTACTATGTGGGTTGGATCCAGATTTGGTCAGTGGGAGAACTCCTATTCAGCAGTGGGCTCCTGCACACTGGAGGCATTCAAGACGAGGTTGGACAGCCATCTGTCAAGGATGCTGTGACTGGATTCCTGCATTGAGCAGGGGGTTGGACTTGATGGCCTTGTAGGCCCCTTCCGACCCTACTATTCTATTAGTCTACGATTCTATGATTATAATAGAACAAAGAGAGTACAAATGAAAACGCTGTATGCTGAAATCTGGGAACAAACTATTAAGACGGTACAAGGCTGTTGTCTCACTCCAGTACGTTCTCCAATATTAACTCATACAGTGATACCGTATTCTGGATGAGACTTAAAGAACTGCGCAACACATAACACATGGGTTGGCTAGGTGGGAAAGGGAAGAGCATATGGGACTTGGTTTCACTAGATGTTATTGAAATGACAGTAACAACCATATGGGAAGCTCCCAGAGTGGCTTTACTCTGAGGAAATCAATGTAATGGTGGACTAGCAAACTGAAAACGCAGGAAAAGGGCAAGGAAGACAGGACAGTTTTTCAAAGTATTTGTATTGTTCACACAAATGCAGAAAAATGTTGGAGTGACCACATGCACCAGTACAACACACAGAGGGATTGCCCACGATTAATTTAAGAAATAGGAGGGCGTACGTAGGTACAGCTTGTGCTGCATCCACCCCAAAAAAGACATCACGGCAAAAGGCTACATATTTGTTCTTGGGAATAAGACATGGACATCTTCGAATTGTTATTGGAATGAAGTGTGGGGCAATTACTTATGCATTAGCCGAACAGAGTTGCAGAGACAGACCATATAAACGCACAACAAAGGAAATGAACACACAGAGCAGTTGGAAACTCAAAGAACAAGAAAAACAGGCACTTACACTGGCAACATCACCGACTTTCACTGTTCGACGCAGCAGTAGATGCACCGTGGCAAGGCAGGCTTCGACCACAATCACAGCAGCGGTTCTGCCTACTTCAAGCCGCTCTGCTACAGTGCGGTAAACACACGTTGGCCAGGCGCCATAGGCAGATTGCCACCCTTTTCAAGACTGGGATGGGCTCCCGCATGTTAGTGGTTTGCCGCTTCAAGATGGTCTGCAGATTGTCTGCAATCTGGAATGAAGTTGCCCCGGACATTTGGAAACGGGTGATCCACTGCTCATCTTCCCATTCTTTAAGCACAGAGTTGTCCCACCAATCACGACTCTTTGGGAAGCACTGCCGCCGCCCTTTCCATGGACGCACTCCTGTGGCCGGAGGTCCATAAAGCGATGCTATCTGTTTGTACTTGTTGGTGGCCAGAAAGGAGGAACTCTGCCTCTGCCTTTGGCACAGCAATACTTTTGCCCTCCTCTGCCTAGCATCTCGAGAGTCAAAGTCCAGAAATACTTTGTAAAGACCCACAATGTTCCCAGGACAGCCAAGATTGCAGAGAGGTATACCCAAAGCTCCGAGGGATCCATTCTGGAATGATGGGTGGGCACGTCCCTCTCGCGTGGGCACGCCCCGAGAGTGCGGGACTGGAGGACTGCCGCTGTGATTGCGTACAATCAGTTGGCATGGTAACAAAGGAGCAGACTACCCACATCTTACCAGAGGAACCAAAGGACACAGAAGCACCCCTAAAATACAAAAAAGAGCAACTGAAAATGAGAAAGGTCGCACCCCACCTCCTCACGTAGCTGCGCAGCTGTGAATTTAGATACTAGATGCGGGGGAAAGAGCAGCGTGACTGCCAGAGTTTGCTTTGCATCAACGGCAATGTGTCAGGGCACAGCAAATTTCCCTGCTGGAGAAGTCCGCAGTAAATCGCCTGGTCCCTCACCAGGGAGTAATTCGCCGCTGCAATACTGCGCAGTTACGACAGAGTGAAGGTTGAACGTGGTGCCACGTAGATGGCCCCTTAGAGTAAACCCATTGAAATCAGTGGGATTTAAGTTACTCATGACTCACTTAATTCCCATTGGTTTCAATGGGTCTTCTCTAAGTATGACTAAATCTGGAGCCAACCCAATATTCTTAGCAACAACTGTGCAATGCAGGTCAGCAGCACTCCCTCTAGTAGTCTCCGTTGGTGAGTGCTGACCACATGGAGTCACTGAGAAACAAGAGGAAGGTATTGGCGTGCTTGGCCGAATCCTGAGGTTTGCAAAAGTACCCTCTCAGAAGTTTTTTAAGAACTAAGGGAGCCACCCTACTCCAAAACAGCCCAGTGAGGAGGAAGCATGCTCAATTGCCACATCGTGCTGAGTGTCTGCTGGGAAAGAACGGGAAGACTGGCCTCGTATGTGTCCCCAGCGTGATCCTTGCTTCCAAAGGGTCCCCCCCCCTTCAGTGGGAGGGGGAATCACTGTTATCAGCCAGAGCAGGAAAAAGTCTTTAAAGTAAGGATTGCACTGGCCGTCACCAGCCAGATGTCTACTTTTCAAGGGCTTATTTTCTCGTTGCCGAAGAGGGGAGGCTATAGATAGCTCTGCCCCAGGAGAAAGAACCCATGAAAGGCACAGGCAGACTTCCTGCTGGCAGAGGGATGTTGACATGGTGCAATATTCTGGTTGTCACTGGCTTGGCTGACAACTGCCTAATATTACATCTGTTACACAAAGCTATGAAATTTAGGCTGCTCTAAAAAAAAGCCCTATGAGGAGAGACTGAAAGAACTGGGCATGTTTAGCCTTGAGAAGAGAAGACTGAGGGGAGATATGATAGCGCTCTTCAAGTACTTGAAAGGTTGTCACAGACAGGAAGGCCAGGATCTCTTCTCGATCATCCCAGAGTGCAGGACACGGAACAATGGGCTCAAGTTACAGGAAGCCAGATTCCAGCTGAACATCAGGGAAAACTTCCTGACTGTTAGAGCAATGCAACAATGGAACCAATTACCTAGGGAGGTGGTGGGCTCTCCCACTCTGGAGACATTCAAGACAAGGCTGGGCAGCCATCTGTCAGGGATGCTTTGCCTTGGACTCCTGCATTGAGCAGGGGGTGGACTCGATGGTCTATAGGCCATCTATAGGCCTTCCAACCCCTACTATTCTATGAAAAGAGAGAAGTAGGTGCCCTTAAGTTGTCCGTCCTCAGTTTTCCACAACCCTGTAATCACATCTGCATATCATATTCTCCATCCTGTCCACACTGTTGATCTGCTTTGGGAGAAAGAGAATTTCATTTGCACTTTGTGAACCTGAGCTGGTGCTTGATTGAAAGCTATATAGCCTTAACCTTTTTGTGGGGTAAACCATCGGTTTTTTCGTTTACTGAATAACTTGTAGCAAGCAGCCTTCCCCAACCTGCTAATGGCCTCGCTGACTGGGGATAATGAGAACTGTGGTCGAGCACATCTGGAGGGTGTCAGGTTGGGGACATGGTCTCGTGGCGGAAGGCATGGCTGGACTGCCAGGAACCCTGAACAGGGACACTCCTGTCAGGAGGCGAGACCTTTTGCTGAAGGTCTCGCTTGTTATTCCCCGCTGCAGACTGGGGGGTCGAGGGAGAGAAGATATTGGCTCGCCAAAGGTCAGGCGGTATGTTCATGAGACTGAGATTTGAGACGAAGACTCCCTAGCTCATGGGTTGTGCTCATGCAGCACAGCTCCGTCTTGAGTTTCCTCAGAAGTAAGCTCCAGTTAGTTCAGTTATGTCCAGCCTGGGCCATTGCTTGCTAACGAAAGGGAAGAACAGATACATGAACAAGAAGTGTTTCTAATGTTGGAATCGCAAGATCTGCTCACCCCCAGGTCCCAAACAATTTTTTGTTACAGACTCCAGTGCCACAAAAGGGTGAGATTAGAAAGCCAGCTAGTCAAAAGAAGCTACTTTTTTTTTTTTTAAGAGCTGCCTTCTTGACATAATGGTCCACACGTTTCTGCATCCCGCCTCGGATACTGGGCAGTTAGAGATGCTTGGAGAGCAAGACCTAATGTACTTCGGCGTAAGCTTTCACTGTCTGTTTTCCCCTCTCACGGGCAGGATTCCCCCATAGTTAAGCCCAACATGATATCCTGGATGGAGCAAAGGGAAGAACCACAAGTCCCAAACCAGGACCTACAGCAAGGACCAGAAGAAAGGGAAAGCACAAGAGATGCCCATACAGGTGAGGAAGCAGGAAAACTGTCTCAGAGCAGGGCAAGGCTAGCATAGGCCCAGGGAGGGCAACTGAATGTGGTCCAGGGCCATTTTCCACTCTGGGCACCCCCACACTGTATGGGCCACAGTGGGAAGGGGGGATTTTTTAAAAAAAGGCATTTTGCTACCAAAATTCAGAGCAAACTGCTGTATAGCACTGAGTAGTGCTAAAAGGGCAACATTTAGTTTGCTATAAAGCTAAATTTGACCCTTTTAGTGCTCCATAGCCACTCATTATATATTTTTTATTTGGGAGCGGTGGGGAGCCACATGCAATCCACATGTGGCACAGCCCTGCTGTGGGGACATCCTTTACAACCAAGAGACTTGTGGCACCTTAAAGCCTAACACATTTATCCTGGCATAAGCTTTTGTGGACTAGAGCCCACTTCATATACTGTGGAGTACTATGGAGAGTTTCAAGTTCCTATACAGTATATATCAGGGGTCCCTAATGCGGCGCCTGCAAAGAGGTCCCCAGTGTGGTGCTCATGGATGTCCGCATTTATTTTTTTCCCCCCTCCCCTTTTAAATATACATACATGGATTTGTATGAAATCATTACAGTTTTCTAGCCATTATACTTAGGCTTCAACAAAAGTGGACCAAATATCCAAATATGTATCCATTTAAGAGAGCAATCATGTGGCCACTAGACAGTGTCTAGATGGCCATAGGATTTTTTGGTTTCTGGGAATTCAGCCAGGGCTCTGAGCTCGGTTCCCAGAAACCACGCTCCCTTCCCCCTCCCCGCTGCCTCGTAGGGGGCACGGTTCTTCCCCTCTCTGCATTCGTAGCTGTAGTGCAGGCGAAAAGGGGGGTGTTCCCAGGGGTGGGAAGGGGAGAAGACTGCGGAAGCATCGTTACGATGTTTCCTATGCATCGTCCAGCCCGCCCCCTGCTTCAAAGCCCCCAGCTAGACAGCCCAAATTGGCTGTCTAGCTGCAAACGCAGAGTGGCCCGAGTGTGGATCCCCTCCGCGCTGCTCCTGCCCTGAATTGGATAGTTGGCCGCCTCTGAGTTTAGAGGCGGCCGATTATCCCAATAGGATTGTGCACTAAAGGCGGCAACTATATGCCACCTGTTCAAATATTGAAAGCGTTGTAAGGTCCTCAGTCCAGTGCTTTATTGGAGGTGAGTGTTTATCCCTGCAATGTTGTAATACCAGTCTTTTAGCTGTCTAGAGGGCATGGAGAATCCATTTACGCTGACCATGTGTTAATTTCCACGAAGCAGGTAAATAATTTAAAAGAGCTTTTACATCAGTGAATATTTAAGGCTGTTCCAGTACAAAATTTATCTGTGTAATAACCTCTCGGCAAAAGAAGTACTGGACATTGCCAAGACATAAATTTAAAAGAAGCATTAGCTGTGTTGCACTGCTAGCAATTCACTGAGTTAGACAATACCTTGTTAAAGAGACGTTGCAGGGTCTCAAAAAAATTGGGGCTGAATAAGACGCAGCCTAAGATCCATAGACCTGACAGGTAGATGCCAAAGCAGCAAGCCACTGATGAGGCATTTTGTGGTGGTTCCCCCAGCAGTTTCTCAAATTCCCAGATGTTCCCTCGGGTCAAAAAGATTGGGGACCCCTGGTGTATATGGTGATGGAGTGGAGTTGGAGGGGGGGATTGTAAACAGGGTGGTTAGAAGGAAATTCCGTGCAAAAAGTGACCATCACATTATTAGCAGTGCAGCTGCTGCTGACAACACAGACATCCTAGCACTAGGTATGTCAACTCACACATGTATCGTGATAAAAAAAAAATACTTCATCCTGATTCAAATCTACAGTGACAGAATTAAACCTGTTGATGTTAGCATTCCAGTTTTTTTAGCTCTGCTGTCTTAAATCTTCTGTTGTTGTTGTTGTTATCACCATCATTTCTGTACCACCCCATAGCCAAAGCTCTCTGGCCGGTTTACAGACGTTACTGCGTTTTAAATCTCTGTACTGCTGCTAGGTTTTACTCTGGTTGTATTTTTATTCTGTGATTTTAATCTATTATATTTCATATTGTATTTTCTGTTGTTCTTTTGTGGTTTTAATTTTGTGAACTACCCAGAGAGCTTCGGCTATTGGGTGGTATAAAATTAATTAATGGAGGGCGCAATCCTATTGGGATAGGCGGCCGCCTCCGAACTCGAAGGCGACCACCTATCCAATGCAGGGCAGGAGCAGCGCGGAGGGGATCGTCCCCTCCACACTTCAGCTGCCCTTCATGTGCGGCTAGACAGCCGATTTCGTCTGTCTAGCTGCGGGAAGTTGGAGCAGGGTGGGGGGTGGATGCCAGATATTCTGACATTTCTGACATAGGAAGTGTCAGAAATGCACTTCCGCCCGCCCCGCCCCGCCCCAGGAACACCCTGTTCTTGCTGCTGTTACGAGTGCAGAGTGCAGGGCGATCCGTGCTGCCTCAGAGGCAGCACAGGAGGGGGTGGAGGTTGGTTCTCAGGGAACTGACCTATCCTGTGGCTGTCTAGCCGCTGACTAGCGGCCATAGGATTGCACCCTAAATAAATAAATAACTTGGCAGCCTCTCACTCTAATCTCCCATTGAAGTTTCTTCGCCCCTCAGTGGTCACTTTAAGGCTAGGGTCTTCAACCAATGTAGAGCACCAGCTTTGCATGCAGAAAGTCTCGGGTTCGATCCCCGGCATCTCCAGGAAGGGGTGGAAAAATTCCTGCCTGAAGTCCTGGAGGGCTGCTGCCAGTCAGTGCTGACAATACTGGGCTAGATGGACCCAGACTCTGAGTCTGGATAAGGCGGCTTTCTATGTTCATGCATTCCCAACGCCACCACTAACTGTCCACGCCCTCCCTCAAAAGGGGCCTGGGCTGGAGAGCTGATGAGCTGGAGAGCTGACTCAGGAGAAGGCAGCTTCCTATGTCCCCATGTTCTCTTGGTGCCTACCAGCCTCCCTGCCCCTCCTGATTTTATTTTATTTATTGAGTTAAAATGAACTGGGACTTTGGTGTGCTGCAAAGTGAAGGGCCGACCTCCAGCACCATCTTTATTCGGGTTCAGAAGAGCGGTTTTGTGTTTGGGAGGTCAGATCCCCACCTCTGTCTTGTACGTGGGCGAGTTACTTTTCTTTTGGTCTCACCCGTTTGCCTTCTGGGAAATGTTTTGTGGCCGGCTGTGCCCACCACGGTACCCATTTTATGAAAGGGCAAGCCACCCCATGGCAGCCATTTTGTAAGAGTGCCTACAACACTCTCTCAAAAGTCCATATGGGCCCACTGACCCAGAAAAAATGGGGAACCCTTAAGGACAGTGAGAGAGTGTCCTGGGAGGCTGAAGTGTCCTCCCACTGGTTTTTAAATATTGCGCTTTCTGATGGCAAAACATCCTTGGTTCTGTCTAACATCATGCCCTGCTAGTAGGAACCCCAGTGCCATGGCGAGTCCCTCCCCCACTTCGACGTGAGTGGTTCAAGTTCAGGAAGGGTCGATGAACACCCACCTTGAATATTTCTTTGCTACTTTTCTGTTAAAGCAGCATTCAAAGTGCCTGACAAGGAGGAAAAACACACACGCAGCCATCGAGATTTATTTGTTGTAATGTTGCCGGGCGGGGTTCGGAAAAGGTACCCCTGAGAGTTGTGGTTCCCCCTTAGAGCAGCAGGTTGTCGGGCTACAGCTCCCATTACCTCTGACCATTGGCCATGTTGCTTGGGGATGATAGGAATTACAGTTGTACTCTGCCTGGGAACCCAAGACTGTGGAAAGGCTGCAGGGCATTTGAAAATGTGTCAACGTATACGCGGTGTTAAATGTGAGTAGAAGCGCGCTACGTGAAGTGATTGCTGCTTTATTTGGCTTGAACTGATACCTGGATTTCATTTCATATTTTTACGTCTGCATCGTATTTTGCCAGAGGTAATATCAAACAGCTTTTAAAAGAATAAGTTTTTTATTTATTAGAATTATTAGCCACCCATCTAGCCGGTTACCCAGCCACTCTAGGCGGCGTACAATACTAATAACACGAAATACAATGAATTTACATAATTTACATAAGTTCTGACATCATAAATAACATGATTACTTTTGTATTGTATTTTTTATCAATTTTGTTTTTATTTGTATTATTGTGCTGATTATGGCTTATATTGAGTTTCCCCCTGTTATATTAATTATGGATTTCTGTATTCGTGTAAACCACTTGGAGAGTGCTTTTTGCGGTGGGAAGTGATGCATGAGTGTAAATAATAACACAACAACAAGCACTGGCAAGTACCCCTGGTTATTTGAATGAGGTTGTACTGTTTTTATCATTATTTTATTGTTTTAATGATTGTTTTGATTGTATTTTATCATGATTTTATGTTGTAAACTGCTTTGGGATTTATTTAGTAAAGAAAAGTGGACTATAAACTCCCTGGAATTCATATATAATGCATTTTGAAAACAACATCATCACACCTTAATTCTCATTTCTTTTCTCACCTCTGTGTCTCGCCAGATGATGGGACAACCAGTGAGAACGAAGAATGGGAAGAGGAAGACGAGGAAGAAGTCCCTGTTGCAAGGGATGACCCCGGCCCCGAGGACCCCCCTGTGGCCGCCCCGCCGGTCCTGGACTGGGAGGGAGCCTGCGAGGCCCTGCAAGGTAGCAGCGTCAGCACCGCTGCCAAGGCTGTGGGAGGGAAAGCCACCCGTGGGAGGCGGCCCTGGGGCAGCCGCCACTGTCGCCTGGGCTACCACCGCATGGGTGCTGCCCCCCCGAGATCCTTTGACTGCCCTGACTGCGGGAAGCGGTTCACCCTGAGCTCGCACCTGATCCGGCACCAGCGGGTGCACACAGGGGAGAGGCCATTTGGGTGCCGGTCTTGCACAAAGAGCTTCTCGCAGCGGTCGGACCTGGTGCGCCACGAACGCACGCACACCGGCGTCAAGCTCTACCGCTGCACGCAGTGCGACAAGTCCTTCTCCGAGAGCTCCCACCTCATCCGCCACCAGATCATCCACTCAGGCGAGAAGCCATTCAAGTGCAACGTTTGCGGGAAGCGCTACGGCGACAGCTCCTACCTCACGGTCCACCAGCGGGCCCACACAGGTGCCCGCCCGTACCGCTGTGCCCGCTGCGGCAAGAGTTTTGGCCGGTCCTCCACTCTCATTCGCCACCAGCGGGTACACGGTGACCCTGCGCCCGCCCCCGGAGACAAGCCACGCCCACGAGGCATCTGGACGGCTTTCGCCCGCCTGCCGAGCGACGGCGAAGGGGACTCGGAACAAATCCTGTCCCCTCAGGGGTCACCGACATCACCTGGACCCTCCCTCACGTCATCCATGCTGCCGCTGCCTCCTCCATCTTGCATTGACCCACGCACCATGAGGATTATGGGGTGGCAGTGGGGGGTAGAATAAAAGGTCAGAAGCATGGTCAGGAGGAAGGGCAATGATGCCAGCAGCAACCGCTTGCTTGGGAAGGGATTAGCCAATGCCTGCGACTGTGGGACGTGATTGTCAGGAGGACATTTCTCCTGAGGAGAAAGAACTGGCCATGGCTTCATGGTTGCTAGAGCGGGAAACAGTTACCAAGGTGACCGAAGAACTCATCATTTTATAATTCAGAGTTTATTGACCACTAAGCAAAGAGGTTGATTGGAGGCTCTTTTTTGGGGGCAGTTAATTGTCGAGGGGTGAAATGGGTTAGGGAACTGCAGGGGGTAATGCTAAGAGTTTGGTTATCAGAATTAATTCCATTTGTGGGATGGGGAATGGCACAGAGGAATGGTATTCTAGGGCAATGCATCGGTTGCCAGGGCAACAGAATTGGGTCGTTTGGTTACCATGGGTGATTAGTTGCTAAGGAGAGGGGTGAACAGATTGCCAGGGTAATTCAGAGAGGGCCAATTTGGTTCCTCGGGCAATAAACAGAGAAAAAGAACTGAGTCGGTAGAGCAGTCGAATGTACATTTGCTCACTGGGGTCTTTCCATAAAGAAGGACCCAGACCATGGGACAGGTTGCTTAAGATGACTGGGAAAGGAATGCTGGGTTGTCTTCCAGGTAACTAAGAGAGTGGAGGTTTTAGTCAATTGCTGGTTGTTGGAAGAGGGCGGCAGAGCTTGGACCTTTCGTCTCAAGTGACTGGTTCCCATGGTAATGGAAGAACGGTGCCCGGGGTTGGTGGCGAACGGAATGGGAGGGCGAGAGACTGGATGACAGTCATTGTCCTGCTAAAGAAGGGCAGAACAGGAGTAACAGCGGATGGACGGAGAAGCACAGTGGCTTCATAGCTGTGTCCATGAAAACATCCGCGCTCGTTGATCAGCTGAGGGGACTGGCTGGCTTGGAAGCCCGACATTGCTAGGATGGGGTATGGATTGGCCGTTGTTTTACACCAGTCTTCCCCAACCCAGGGCCCTCCGGATGTGTTGGACTACACAACAGATGGTGCCGATGATGGGAGTTGTAGTCCAGCATGTCTGGAGGGCCTGGGTTGGAGAAGGTTGTCACATGTAGGCCCAGTCTGCGCAGAGATGGTAAATCTGCATCCAGGCTATGCAACTGGGTCTGGGCTATACGGGGCTGTACGGGGGGCAGGGGGAAGAAGCAATGTGAAGCCCCCGTGTGTTTTTATGCTACACACAGAGGTGGGAGCAGGGCCAGGCCTGCTCTTTTGTGAACCACCAGCTGTGCTGTCTGAAGGTACAGAGGATCCACCTGAAGAGCGCCAGCCAGTGGAGGCTGGTGGCTCCGATGTCAGTGGGGTGGTGAATCCGCTCCGGGTTTTGGTCAGAGCCAGTTAGAACTCTAAAGGTGCAAGCACCCCACTGACATCGGAGCCACCAGCCTCCACTGGCACCAGCAACACAGGAAGCTGCCTTTATATTGAGTCCATCTAGCTCAGAACTGGCTCCAGGGTTTCAGACAGGAGTCTCTCCCACCCTGCCTGGAGATGCCAGGAACTGAACCGAATGCTTCTCCATACACAGCAGTTTCTTCCCCAGAGAGAACTGGATGTCAGAGAGGAAGGTTCTGGCCTACCTGCAGGGTTCCCAGTTGCATCATGCAGAGACTACTTAAGTAGAATTGCATTGTGGCTGGGACCACGGGTTCATTTAGACCAGGTTCATTTAAACACATTCATTAGGCCTGAGGGCCAAATCCAGTGCATCTGGGGTCCTGATTCAGCCCACTAGTGTTTCCCCAAGCAGCCACACCCCTTCCCCTGGCCCAACGCACTTTCCCTCGACCAGCGTTCATTGGGTGGCTTCCCGACCTTTGTACATTTTCCCCCGTTCTAAAGGGTTAAAATGCCTCTCCTGGCAGTAAGAGCTTTAAAGGTAATATAGGCTGGGATTTTGGCCCCACCCCTTTTGCCTTTGGCCCCACCTACCACTGGAATGCAGCCCCCCCCCCCCCCCAAACTTGTCTGAAATGGAATTCTGCCCTTGGGCTGAAAGAGATTCAACAGCCCTGGTTTAAACGGAGATCTGAGATGGGGATTAAAGGATCCAGTCGAACGCCTGGATCGATCAACAAAGTTTGATCTTTTTGAGATCCAGTAGCAATACATCTCCTTCCCTCCCTTTAACAACTGTTATCACCCCTTTGTCTCTTCTTTTTTTTAATCAATTTTTATTGTGAGTTTTCACCAACCAACCAACCAAACGTAACAAAACCAAAATATTAAAAAATATAACATATTCTAAAATCCTCAGTTTCAAATATTACAATATTCTGGGGAGAAAAAAAGAGAAAAAGGATAGCTACACATAAACTTCAGTAAAAGCAGGCCAGATATCCAAATATAGGTCCATTTGCGAGTCGTGGTGGTGTCGTGTCCAGACCAAACTCCGCTCTACCAAAATGTAGCCACCGCCACACCACCGAGCTGCGGTTCGATCAGGTGGTAGAAGGAGTAGCCGGCGCAATTCACCGTTACCAGGGTACGCCCGATTGTACAACAGTCGTCGAGAAGGCTCCTTCCGTGTACCCCCATTTGCAAGTGACACCTATATATGACTCTTTCAAATGCTGCTAGCGCTGTTAAGTCTTCAGTCCATTGCATTATAGGCAGTGAGCTTCTATCCTTCCAGTATCGTCGCGTCAGCCTTTAGCAACTACAAGGGCACGAAAGATCCATTTATAGATGTATGGAATGTAACACATGGTCAGCGTAAATGGATCTTTCACACCCTTTGTCTCTTGATGTTTCTTGAGTCCAGTTGCTCTGTGCTTACACAGTGCCCCAGCTGGAATAAGATGTCAATATACTGCAAGTCCTTGCTTCTCTGGCAACTTTCAGGTTGCCACCTGCTCCCGCCTGCCCCTTACAGCTGTTCTGCCCCTTGATGACCACGTGGGTTCCTAGTCTGGTCTGTCACCTGCGATGATCATTGAACTTGCTTTCTGGAGACAGAAAGCCTCCGTGCCTCCCGCCACCCCTCATTCTGAAGCTGAGAGCAGGGCTTAGATGTCAGGGTAAAATGTCCTAGCCTTCCTTCTGCCATGTTAGCTTTCTGTGTGCAAGGTTGTATGGAGGTGCACATAGTCATGTTCAGCCCGCACGTGCGGTCAGATACGGTACAGCCCAGAAACAGGTCAAGTAGTGAGAACTAGGCCTTGGTTGGGAGAGTGAATGGCACGGTTCTTGCATTACTGGGGCCTGTTAGTTGCCAGCGGGAAGGGGATTAAAATCACCAAGTGCAGATGGTTACTATGGAAGAAGCTGACAAGGCTGACTGTATTTCTTGGAGCCAGAGAGTTCAAAGGGAGTAATGGGGCCGAGGGCTGGTTGGTTACCAAGTAGTGGCTTGGGAAAGGAATATAAGTTGTTGGGGTTTTTTGCTGCGATGGGGGAAGGCCAGTTGGGTGCTAGAGGGGGCGGTGTAAAGGATTAGAAACTTCAGGGGCAGTTGGCCGTTGCTAGGAAGGGAGGCAACTGGCCACTTGGCTTGGTTGCTATGGAGCCGGCTTGGTTGCAAGGGCTGGCAGCTCGAACGGGAGGGGATTTACATTTTGGTTACTGAGGCGGTTGGTTGCTAGGGTGACAGCTGTTGGCGGAGGGGATTGCCAGTTTGGGTTACCATCTTTGTCGTTTCCTCTGTGGTTCGTGTAGGTTTCCCAGTTTACACTCATTAAGACAGCCTTGCCCCAACCTGTTACCTTCCACGTGCATCGGGACTACAACTCCCAGAAGCCAGCATAGCTGGCTGGGGGCTTCTGGGAGTTGTAGTCCAACACACCTGGAGGGCTTCAAGTTGGGGAAAGCTACATTAAGATGTCCCTACCCCTTTTCATTCAACCTTCTATTTTCCCTCAGCTACCTCAGCCTTCAAAAGTGGTTGACTGTTTCCTGTAGTTCTCCCAGAGACTGTCAGACTTTGGTCTCTGTCCAAAGTCCTGTTTCAGCATCTAGGAGAGGAGGAGGAGGTTTGGACATGGGACACCCCTCGGAATTTAAAAAGAGATGACCCACGTTGAATGGAAGTGAGGTGGTAGCGCCCAAGGAAAACCTGAAAATGGGTACAGAGTGGGTGGGGAGTTTTAAGCAACCCCTTGTCATTGAACCTTCCCTGGCTGGATCACGTTTCTGTTCCTGGGCGTCAAGGCCATGTTTTGATGGCAAGATGGACACCCTGACCAGGAGGTCAGGCAGCCAACGTATGGAAGAAGAAAGGTGACAGAGTTAATTCAAAATTTTACATTGGGGCTGGAACCCAGGTTGGCATTAAGTCAATTATCCACTAAACGTTATGCTTGCTTCAAGGTGGGAAGGTGGTGTTGTAGTTTCTCAGTTCTATAAGATGACAAATGTATTTATTGGTCCTTTGGTCTTGGCCCTCTCCTGTTCTCCCATATTTGTGTTCTAGAATTGTCTACTTTAGATTCAAAGTCTGTTACAGGCAGGGACCTTTTATTAAACAAATGATTATAATATGAAAATGATGTCCATAAAAAGCACTTGAGGGGACTTGGTGGTACAGTGGAAAAGATTTACTATCGAAAATAAAAGAATCATTTTTTTAAAAAAAAAAAAATCCCTGTCAAGGACCCCCAAAGACCCGGCCTCCCAGTCTGGGCTTTTGTAATTAATGTCATCCTCAGCAATATTTTAGAGGGTGCTTCCAGACAAGGCTTTCATACTGCGATTGCCTGGCCTCATTCACAAAATTTTAGGGATGCCCAAACTCTCCCATGTTTTCCCACTACTTCTGTCTGTTTTCTTACCACAGCAAATCCATTAAGGGCACAATCCTAGCAGGATAGTCTCGGAGGCAGCCAGCTATCCAACGCAGGGTGGGCGAGGCACAGAGGGGATCTTCTCTGCCGCGCTCTGGCCGCCCTGCATTTGTGGTTAGACAGCCGATTTGGGCCAGCTTGCTGGGGACGTCAGAGCTGTGGGGGAGGCCTGACAGTGCATAGGAAGTGTCATAATGATGCTTCCACAGTTTCCACCCCTCCCTGTCCCTGGGAACTCCCCCTTTTCATCTCCTCTGCACTGTGGTTACAAGCACGGAGACAGGGAAGAACCACACCGCCTATGAGGGGGCGGGGGTGGGGAGTGCAGTTAGAATCATAGAATCATAAAATAGTAGGGTTGGAAGGGGCCTACAAGGCCATCGAGTCCAACCCCCTGCTCAATGCAGGAATCCAAGTCAGAGCATCCCTGACAGATGGCTGTCCAGCCTCGTCTTGAATGCCTCCAGTGTGGGAGAGCCCACCACCTCCCTAGGTAATTGGTTCCATTGTTGTATTGCTCTAATAGGAAGTTTTTCCTGATGATCAGCTGGAATCTGGCTTCCTGTAACTTGAGCCCATTATTCCGTGTCCTGCACTCTGGGATGATGGAGAAGAAATCCTGGCCTTCCTGTCTGTGACAACCTTTCAAGTACTTGAAGAGCGCTATCATATCTCCCCAGTCTTCTCTTATCCAGGCTAAACGTGCCCAGTTCTTTCAGTCTCTCTTCATAGGGCTTTGTTTCCAGCTCCGAGCTCGGTTCCCAGAAACCGAAAAATCCTGTGGCTGTCTAGACACTGTCTAGTGGCCATAGGATTGCACTCTCCAGACAAAAAGATGGAATTGCTGCACAAGGCCTTCTGATTGGTAGCACTAGGAGTCCTCCGTCTGGAAGCACCCCGAGACTCTCAGGCCCTACGGTTGGCCTTCCACAAGAGACAAAACTACAATTTGGTAGATGTGTTGTTCGAGGCACCTTGGTTTCTAGAAAGATCTGAAAACACTGTCTGTATAATGGCTGAAAGACTGGACATGAAGTGGCCGGTGCTCCAGCAGAGGGCTCTTGCACAGTGGACCGGAGGGATGGGGCCATAGTCCCTTGACTACTCAAGGGGACTAGCCCCTTGAACCAGCTTCAGATTGGGGAGTTTCAGCGGCAGCCAGGAATGCAAATTTGAAAATGGAAAGGACTACACCTGTGACAGAATGGGCAGATAGGGGAGTATCTCCTTCATACTCGCTGTCCTTGGATTGAGGGAAGGCAGGGACTTGACTGGTGGCAGTATCTGTGCTTGCAGAACATAGCCTCCTTGCTAATATACATGGATCACCTTCTCCATCCCTGTTAAGGCCCAACTTTCTAGTTGGTGATCCTTTCCTTGAGACCCTTGGTTCAAACCTCTCTGCTTTTCCTCCCTGCTTGCTTGCTAATTTGCTTCTTCCTGTCTGGCTTCTTCCATCCAGTGCACGGTGACCCTCCTCATGAGGGAAAGGCACCCTCCTTCTGTCATCACTTCTGGCCGGGACTTCTTTCCCTTCTCTCCCTTTACTAACAGCTGCTGTCGCTGCATCTTGCAAAGTAAGCTGTTGTCTCCCAAATCTCAGGCTGCAAATTCAACAGCTGCCCTAAGGGGCTGTGGTTCTTTTTCCTCTCTGTCTCCACACAAAAGCACATTTATCATGGTCCTCAGTTGAGGCCATTTTACAGCACACTTAACACAAGGGTTAATCCGGCCCTAATTAAAAATCTTTAAGAGGTTTTGCAGAAAGGGAGAGAAAACAGCTGAGAGCTGAACAGGAGATGGAACCTTTAATGTAGGGACCTAAACGGAGGCCCTCCTGGAGTGGCACTGACTTGTATGATGCCTTTAACTGCAGGCTATGGCCTAATTGGATGTGGGAATGACAGTGACCTGGCAGAAAGGGAGCCTGTTCTTTATCCCTGGGGACCAGTGCTTTGGAATAAGACTTGTCTGAACGACTGGCTAGAAATGTGTGGGCAGGTTAGAGGCAACAAAACCTGTACGTTGTAGCATGGCCACAAGGTGACAGCACTGAGCCATCAATAAGGGCTATGGTTTGGTGGTACAGCTCTGGCATGTGTCCCATGGTGCTGTGGGCCACTGCCAAAAAATGTATGTCCAGGAATGAACCCCCCCCCCCAAATCATCTGAAAAAGAGAGAAAAAACATCCAGAAAAGCTGCCAGCTCTCCTTGGAAGTGCCTCTCTTTGATATCTATGACAAAGCAGTACTCGCACACCCAAGCCAGAGCTCCAGACGTTGGGATTTGTTCTGGCTCTCAAGAAACACACACATCACTTTTGTGGCTATTGGTTAGGCCTTCGGGGACCCCTCCAAGCGTAATCTAACCAGCAAGTAATGCCATAGGTATCCTGCAAGATCCCCTCGCTCCCTCTGAGGGCTGCTTCACGTGTAAATGACACTAGCAGGACCAGCCAGGGCCGGCCCTACCATAAGGAAGCGTGAAGCGACTGCCTCAGGTGATCCTGGTGGGGGATCAGGGGGCCCTAGCCGGCATCTTTCAGTCTACTCCAGTAGCCAACTCCAGACACGGACAAAGGATTCTTTTCAAGGCTTTATTCCTTTTACAACTTAATAACTCTATCACCAGCAACTAAGCTATGAACAGTAGAGTAATCTATGCCCTGGGTTGGAAACAGTTGGTTCCCATTTGAACGAGAATCACTTGCAGACCCTGAACTTATGAGCTAGGGAGAGTCCCTCCCCTTTTCCCTTGGGTCCTCTGGATGCGACCGTTGCTTGCGTGCCAAACGGGCGCTACGCCTTTCCGTGCCCTCCATAGCTAGTTGCTCTTTGTGTCTGCGTCGAGCATCCAGCCAGCCCTCCTGCGCTCTTTCATTCCCAGGACTGCTACCTATGTCTGGAATGCTGGCAGGCGGAATCTCTGCCAGCTGCAGGGCCTGGGAGGGATGAGCGCGCTCCTCTCCCACGGACGGCTGCTCCTCCTCAGAATCAGAACTGCTCTGAGGTTCTATGGGTTCAGTGTCCACCCTGACAGGGGGAGTGGTGTCAGCCTCCAGGCTGTTCCTCGTGACCTCTGCAGCTGGTCCCCCCATTGAAGGACAGAGCTGTGTAGGCCACACAGCTGTGTAGGCCCCCCTAATCTCTCTCAGGTGTCATGGAGGATACAATCCTGCCACCAATATTGAAGTACGATTCACCGCCAGCCCAGTCGGTTTCTGTAGATGGGCTGGGGAGGGGTGTGTGTGCCATCTTGTCCTTTACCTCAGGCAGCAGAATGTCTTGGGATGGCCCTGAGAACACGACATAAACCTCATGATGCCAGAGATGAAAATGCACCTTTGGGGAAAAGCATGCATACTTGAAGCAATGGATCCTAGGGCTTACCTCTCGCCCTTGCTGTGTACGCACACATACATGTGATGATGTACGTGGTGGCGATGACTGAGTGGTCCTCAAATGGAAGGCAACATAAGAACATACCTGCTGGATCAGACCAGAGGCCACCTGGTTCGGCATCCTGTTTTCCTACAGCAGCACTGACACCTTTTAACTAGCAGGGATGCTAAGGTCATCTGCCATCCCACCCAGAGAATTCCCTGTTCTCTCTGAGCTTCCCTGCAATCCTCACTAGAGCTGAGGGAAAATGGATTTTCTCAGCAACCATGTATTCTTCCTTCTTGTTATGTAAAATATTCTGGGGTGCCTTGGTCTTGAATGGGCATCCAAGGCCCATTAGCTTTACAAAAGGCCTGCGCCTGGTGGAGATGAAAAGTGCTAGAACTGGTTTGGTGAGGTGGATCAACGCAACTGCCTGAATTTTGGGGCTCTGCTTGGGGGCGTGGCTAGGGGTGCTGTCATGGTAAATGCTCGCATGTGAAAATTTACCTCTGCACAGCGACCACCCAGATGCTTCCAGGAAGCCCACCAGCAGGACATTGAAGGAACCGCCTTCACCCACGGTTGTTCCCCAGCTGCTGGCATCCTGTGACCTCCTACCCCTGAAAAGATGGGTTCCTTTTACCAGCCAAGGCTAAGAACCACAGACAGACCTATTGACACTCTGCGGATTTGCCTAAAACCCCCCCAGAAGCCATTTTGTGGTCATGCCCATATCTTGCGGCAGCAAATCCAATTGTGTCCGGCAGGGCTGTGCTGGTTCAGGTTAGGTTTCTTTCTAGCACAGCCTCCCCCAATCTGGTAGGGATGTCAGAGAATTCCGCCACGGATCTTGGTGAGGCCGAACGCCAGTGCATTCGGCTCCCCGAAATCCGTGGCGGAACGAAGCCCCCGCCCCCCAACCCACGAAAGGCGTGCAAAACGGAGCACTTACCTGCTGCCGTCCACGCTGACTTGCGAATGGCGGCCATCCTGCGGCCGCCATTCGCGTCTTCATCATAGCTGTGTTAGGCTACATAAGTATTTACGTAGCCTAGCACGGCAAGCCCCCACCCAAAACAGCGTACGCAAATGGCGGCGGTTATGGCAGCCGCCATTTGCGTTCCCTATTTTTAGCCGTTTTAGCCTATGTAAATATTTGCTTAGGCTATTACGGCGAAAAACAAGGGGAACGCAAATAGCGTAGTGGGCGCTATTTGCGTTCTGTTTCTTTCTCCGTAATAGCCTATGTAAATATTTACGTAGGCTAAAACGGCTAAAAATAGGGAATGCAAATGGCGGCCGCTGTGGCCGCCGCCATTTGCATATGCTTTTTTTTCCCTGGCTTGCCGTGATAGGCTACATAAATACTTACGTAGCCTATCACGGCAGCTTCGCAGGACGCAAATGGCACCCGCTACAGCCGCCGCCATTTGCGTCTGCAGCAGCCCGTCCGTGGCCGGAACTCCAGCTGCGGATGGCCCTGGCCGGCGGCTCCATGGAGCCGCTGCGTAGCGGAGCCAGCCCAGGGAAGATTCCGGGGGGAGGGACGGAGAGCCTCCCCCACACCACGAATCCAAGCTCCGCAAAGGTAAGTGACTTTCGTACATCCCTACAATCTGGTGGTCTCCAGATGTTTTGGACTACATACTGCCATAACCCCCAGTCGTCAGCCATGCTGGCTGGGGATGATAAGAACTGTAGTCCAACATATCTGGAGGCACCAGATCAGGGGAGCCTGTGCTAGCATGTTCTGATCTGGATGGGTCTTAATCTGCTTAAATTGCTATCCTATGCATGTTTAGACTGGAAAAAAGGCTCACAACTCCCAGCAGGCCCCAGCCAGCATGGCTGGCTGGGGCCTGCTGGGAGTTGTGGGCCTTTTTTCTGTCTAAATAGGCATAGGATTGTGCCCTTAAATAGGTATCTTACTGCGCTACCCCCCCATCCCGAAATTCCTGAACCGGAGAAAGTTTTGAATGAGTGGCGCCTCGCAATGAAAGACTCCCATTCCCTGTCCCAGGACCGATGTAGTATAGCAGCTCAGAAGACTGAGCCACACATCACGGAGTCCCACATAGGAACATTGAAAGCTGCCTTCTGTCGAATTAAGCTGTTCGTCCTTTTAGCATCTACGCTGCTTGGCAGCGGCTGCCCAGGATTTTATGCGAGGGTTCTTCCCCATCACTCGCCGTTACCTGTTCCGCGTTACTTCAGATGCTGAGGACGGAACTTGCAACCTCCTGCACGCAAATCATGCGCTCTGCCGCTACGCTATGGCTCATCTTCCCTCTCCCAAGAATTCAGTAGGTGGCTTTCAGAAGCCACAGTCTCTCATCCTCATCCTCAGCTCCCACTCCCCCTCTCCAATGTGGGATAATAGCCCTGGCCAGTAGCGTAGTGGCAAATTCAGAAGTGCTGGGTCACGCTCCCTTCTAAGAGTGTACAACCTTGTAAGACATACAGCCTTCAACTGGGATCCAAAAACAGTGCAGCTGAGAGTAAGGCAGTGGCTTTTCAATTGGATGTCTGAGGAAAAATGCAGGGGTGTTAAAATCTTTTTCACTCACTCAAACAAATATTTTAGCTTTTCAAAATATGACACCCTATGAAAGGTTCATCCTCTCAACTCGTTCGTTTGTTCATTCATTCCTTCATTCAATCAATTTCTATACTGCCCAATAGCTGAAGCCCTCTCATGGACAGATCCCTTCTCATTTAAAAAGCCCCCTTGCACACTCCCTTAGCGCCCCAACATTACCCATTAGCCTTCCCTAAGCTCCATTATATCTCCCCCCCCTTCCAACAGAAACGTCCACACACCCAGCTGGATTGAAGTACACACACACACACACACACACTCAGTGGTGTAGTGGTAAATTTGGAAATGCAGGAGCTCACTGTGACACTCTCCAAGGGCAGTCCAAAAATTTCAGGCAGCTGTGTCAATCCATATCAACAAACCAGTTCTGGGAGTTTTCATCTCCACCAGGAGCAGGTCTTTGGTAAAGCGAAGAGGTCTTACTTGCCCATTCCAGACCAAGTCATCCCAAATATTTTGCCCTCCAACATGGAACAATATATTGCTGCTTGGAAAATTCATTCCCCCCACAGCTACAGTGAGGATTGCAGCTAAGCTCAGAGGGAACAGGGAATTCTGAGGGGGGTAGCAGATGACATCAGAGTCTCTGCTCATGAAAAAATGCCTGTGAGCCCTGCCTCCAGTACACCACTGGACCCTGGCCTACCTTACTAGATCATTGAAAAGATTACAAGATGCTAGGTAACTTACGTGAAGTGCGTTAAACCCTATAAGGCTGCAATCCTATGCACACTTACTTGGGAGTAAGTCCCACTGAACTCAATGGGGTTTACTTCTGAGGAGGGATGGGAGAATCAGCCGTTTTCGACCTTACCTATATTCTCTGAAAATCAGGTTGAGTCTTGTTTCAGCTTGCTCCTCGTTTCTGTTGACCTGCTTTTTGGCTTGTTCGAATGGGAAAGTGCACGTTTCTGTGCGTATTTTTCAAAAGTGTGCAGTCCCACTGCATTGACTAAAGCATGTTCATGCATATTTTTTTAAAAATGAGCATTTCAAAGTGTACATTTTTTTTTAAAATGCATTTTTGGAACATGATTGCAAATTTGGGGATTTGCTCACATTTGCAGTCAGGATTGTGAATGGGATGTATTTGCGTGATTTGCGAGCAAACAAAATTCCTGTACTTCCCTAGTTCTAAGTAAACACATATAGGATAGCACTGTTAAAGTGCTACACAGCAATGCTCAGTATTATAATCATCTTTGCAGTATGACATCTAATTGTAATAATAATGCCTTATATTAATACTTTCCCTTAGTGCTCACATGACCTTTCGGTCAATCGACCCTACAGTGACCCCATAAAGGTGAGCTAGTCTTTTCATGTTATCCCCCCATCTGAGAGATAGGACCGAAGCTGAGTGGGTCATCCAGTGATCCAGGGTAAGATGATATTTGAACTAGAGGCATACGGCTCATAGCACATGTTCTCAACTTCTAATGTACACCACATCTAAACTCTGGCTCAAATGACGAGAACTATTTAACAAAAACAAAATCAAATGTACGGTTTCACCAGTGTAGGTTTTACAGTTAAACAGGAGTGAGAAATGCAATACACCACCACCAACCACCACCACCCAGATTGTGAAAACAGCCTATAAATACCATCAATAGAATCAAACTCCCTTTCAGGTGAATGAGTTTGGGATCAGGGTGCTAACACAGCACCACAGAAAGAGAGGTCTGCAGAATCGTCCATACCTGAGTGAAAGCCAAATTCATCCTCCTTTGCCACTCCCCCTCTCCCTGGGTTAGCCATCTTTTCATTGCCTGCGTGCAGTTCTATCATGTCTTGACCCTTCAGCATTAGCAGACCTTTGCCATTTTCAGTCTGCTCCCTTCAGCACGGCACCTCCTGGCAGCACACGGGGACATGGAGGCAATGCCAGCTGCAGGTTCTTGAGCGCCCTTGGGCAAGACACCCTAAATAGTACCCCTCAGTCATTGAGATTCCCTTCTCACTATCATTCTCACCAGCGGCTCCTGCTGTCCATCAGGGGCATTGCTAGGTTCTTAAAAGATCCAAGGCACAGGCCCATAACACAAATTTGCATGTGCATATCTATATCTATCTCCAAGTCTAAGTGGGCCGTGTGTGTGTGTGTGTGTGTGTGTGTGTGTGGTGTGCTTACGTGTGTGCATAGATTACATCCTTACATAAGAAGTGTGCACTGACCCCCCACCCCACTTCAACTCACACCCCAATTCAGCATTTTGGAAAACATCCCGCTTCTGCTCAGGCCAGTTTGTAGCCAGTCCACTTCAACTCAGCACCAAACCCGAGTCAAGGTTTGGAAAAATGAGTCCGTATGCTCCCTGTTGACTACCATGGGAAATTAGAAAATAAACTGTAACTTTTTTCTCTTGGTCAGAACTGGATGGTAATTTCAGGCTTTGTAGCCCGCTAGAAGGGGATCCCCTTTCTCCTCCTTGAGATCAGCCCTGATATCAAAGGCAGAAAGCTCTCCCGCATGAGGTAACCAAGGCCAGCAGGCTGAGCTGAAGCTTGAAACAGAGCGAGATGTGATGCTCTGTTGACCAGGCAAAGGTGGAAGGTCCAGGCTCCGAGGAGTTATACCAGGCCTGGCCAGTCCAGCAGCTTCATACTGCCTGCCAATCACAGCCGTTCACATTGCACACCTGTATTCCCTTCTGCATCTGAAGAGGGCTGGGCCCACATGCAGTCCACAGGAGAACAGGCTCTAAGATTGCCAGCTTGTTCACTGGGACCTGCTCTTGTGCCTTTTAATAACATCTTGACCCGTAGACATTAGGAAGTGGTAACACTTTTCTCTGTGCTGTGAAAAGCTTCACCTTCCAATTTCTACGGATGAAGCTGATGTTAAAGGCACAGGAGTAGGCCAGACATTTTCCCCCCTAGTCAATTGGCAGTCCTATCTATCTCTGACCTTGAGGTTCAGGGCTGGCATCATGGCTAGGTATAGTTGGGCACCTGCCAAGAGCCCACACCCAACAGGGGCCCACTGACAACAGCCCCCTCCTTCTCATCACCATTGCGAACTACGTGTTCACCTACCTCTCGCTGGTGCTGGCTCCAGATCAGTGAGTCTCTTCTCACTGCCGTGGTCCCCAGCTGTTCTTGCTCCTCATCCCCTGTCTCAGCTATTGCTACCACTCGCTGGCTTGACAGACAGAGCCAGTGAGCAAGTAGGCAGTGGTATCTGCTATGTCTCTTCCTCACCACCACCACTGCCTAGGCCTGAGTGAGAGCAGGGTGAAGCGCAGGCTGCAGTGGCGGAGAGGAGGAGCAACTCCAGGGGGCTCCCATCAGAGGGCCTCTGCTGAGGTGTGGGCCCTTGGCAGATGCCCGACCATGCCTACCTTTGACATCGGCCCTGCCTCTCGCCCAGACAGCAGTGGTGGTGAGAAGGCCGCTGTTGATGTGCTCTCTGGCTTTGTGCCTGTCAAGCGAGCAAATGGGAGCAATTGTGAGAAAGAGGATGAAGAGCAAGAGCAGCTGGTGACAATGGTGGTGAGAAGGCGGACTCGCTGAAGGAGGTGGTCTGTCAAGGGTGCCTTGCCCAAAGGCCCTCAAGAACCTGAAGCCAGCCTTGCTGAGGTTGTTCGCCAGTCGCAGCCCCGGAATCCATGACGCTGGCCTGCATTTGACCTCCTGTTGCTTTGGGGTTAGGGTCAGTGCTGGTGCTGCCAAGAAACAGGAAATTCCCGGTAGATTGCAATGTAAGGCTGAAGAATATCCCATCCCAGATTGAACCTCTCTCTCAGAAGAGTTGCTTTGATGCTTCCTTATAACAAGACCATTTTTTCCAGAAGGTGTCACGATCTGTTCTGGTAAAAGGAAAAATCTATTTTTAGCAGACAGAGCGTTCCAGCAAAGGGGAAAGAACACTTCAGTGTTTTGTTTATCTATTAAATCATTAGATTATTTCCTGCTTTTAAAGAGTAAAGAATTATTTGGAAACCCTGTGGCTCCTGGCTGTGTTGTTCATCAGAATTGTTTTAATAAGAGATACGCTTGTTTATGAATTGGGTTTGGGAAATTCTCATCTCCGCACCTGTTCAGTGTTGGGAGGCAGGGGTGCTTTACAGACTTTCTTGGACTACAACTCCCATAATCCCTAACCATTGCTCATACTGGCTGGGGTGATGGGAACTGTAGCCCTACTCATCCCATTACCATAAAGAACATATTGCTGTCATCTCCAGCAATACCATAATTACCACCGGTTTCTCACTAGCGTGGCAGCCGAAAGGGTTTCATCCACACCTTCTCCCTAATCTCTAGTTTTCTATGTAGACGGATTTGAAAACAAACAAACAACAAAGAGGAACATTCAGTCACACAAGATCTCCACCTACAATCTGAAGTGGTACAGCCCAGACATAGGATTACCACCTCAGTGAGAACTAGGGCCATTGTCACCACAAAACCTACCATCACCACAAATCCTAACACAATGACCGTCAACACCATCGCTGCTATAACGAGCAACACCAGGTCAAATCAAATTTTGTATCTGTCCATTTCCATTAATATGTATTTTCATTAATATGTGTGTATTTAACATGATGCACTAATGATCTGTTGACTGTGAAGAAAGTTTGCTTTGATCTGGAGTACTGTGTCCAGTTCTGGGCACCACACTTTAAGAAGGATGCAGACAAACTGGAGAGGGTTCAGAGGAAGGCAACCAAGCTGATCAGGGCACTGGAAACAAAGCCCTATGAAGAGAGACTGAAAGAACTGGGCATGTCTGGCCTTGAGAAGACTGAGGAGATAGGATAGCACTCTTCAAGCACTTGAAAGGTTGTCACAGAGAGGAAGGCCAGGATCTCTTCTCAATCATCCCAGAGTGCAGGACACAGAATCATGGGCTTAAGTGACAGGAAGCCAGATTCTGGCTGAACATCAGGAAAAACTTCCTGACTGTTAGAGCAATACGACAATGACACCAATTCCGTAGGGAGGTGGCGGGCTCTCCCACACTGGAGGCCTTCAAGACGAGGCTGGACAGCCATCTGTCAGGGATGCCCTGACCTGGATTCCTGTATTGAGCAGGGGGTTGGACTCGATGGCCTTGTAAGCCCCTTCCAACCCTACTGTTCTATGATTCTATGATTTAACTAGCATCACCAGCACCCCATCACTACTGCAACCAGCACAGTTGTCATTGCCACAAACACCGCCATAGCTAGTATCATCCACCAGAATTCCCATAGCTGTGATCTGCTTCATCATCCCCACCTTTACTCTCACAGCAAAGAAGGACAGAAACCAACCCTGCACATGAAAATAGATCCAGGAAAACATTCAAACACACACAAGTTTAATGGTTTGTTTGCTTTTCATACTGTAAAAAGATATCATCCTTTCCTTGTTGATGCAGTCCTCGTTTCTCTGGAAGTCACAGGTAAGATCTTTCAACATCCTTGTGATGTAACAAGGGCATTTTGAAGACAAGCAGGGGACTTTTTTTGGGAAAATCTCCCTCTTGCTACCCCAGATGGCTCCTCTTCTGAGCACTATGTGGCACCCCAGGGACCCCAGTGTTGCGTCTTTGATGCAGTGAACAATTGTTCATTGTCCCCCCGGCAATCCAATTCCTCCCTACCCTTTATTGTATACCCCAATACTAACATTTACAGTGCAAACCTGTGCACGTCTACTCATAAGTCAATCCTGTTGAGTTCAACGGCACTTACTTTCAGGTATGTATAGGGCAGGGGTAAGAAAATAGTGACCCACCAGATGTTGGACCACAACACCTATCATTCCTCACCATGGACTATGCTGGCTGGGGCTGATGGGAGTTGGAATCCAATGACATCTGGAGGGCCACAGATTCCCCACTCCTAGTAAAGGAGCTTACACCCGTAGGGGTGGGCAATTTGGCTAGAATCCAAATTGAGGAACCCGGGGTCATCCCATGAAGCTGATTGGTGGGAGAGTCAGGACAGATAACAGGAAGGACTTCTTCACACAGCAGGTAGTTAAACTATGGAATTCGCTACCGCAAGATGTAGTGATGGCCACCAATTTGGATGGCTTTGAAAGGGGGTTGGACAAATTCCTGGAGGAGAAGGCTATCAATCCCTACAAGTCTTGATGGTGATGTGCTGCATCCAGCACCAGAGGCAGTGAGCCTCTGTACACCAGTTGCTGGGGAACATGGGTGGGAGGGTGCTGGTGTGCTCATGCCCTGCTTGTGGGTTCCTGGTCAACAGCTGGTTGGCCACTGTGTGAACAGAATGCTAGACTAGATGGACCCGTGGTCTGATACAGCAGGGCTCTTCTTATGTTCTTAATCCAACTAAAGTCCTACTGAGAGTAGATCCATCGAAATGAATGGACTTAAGTTAGCCATGACTAACTCAAGTCCCACTCATTGCAATGGATCTACTCTCAGTAAGAGTTTAGTTGGATTCTACCTTTTGTGCCCCTCCCATCTTTCCTCACCATGCTAATGCTGGCTAGGGCTAAAGAGAGTCTAACACCAGGAGGGCCACAAATCCCCCCCCCATGTCTTAGATGTAAGCTCCTCAGGTCGGAAAGCTGTTTTTATGCTTATGAAACTCTGTATGATGTACAGTGCCATGTTCAGCACACCACTGTACAGTCAGGACCAGAAATATTGGAACAAGGATAACTGTTTTGGCAGTTGGCCTCTGTACACCACCACACTGAAGTTGAAAGGAAACACACCCAGATGGGAGCGAAGTCAGGACTTCCAGCTGTAATTCAAGGGGTTTGACAAAAGTGGGGCACTAACCATTCAGGAAGGACAGCCAGTGGCATACACCCCCCCCCCATCATTGGTGGCTCATAAGTAATGGAACGAATGACTGACAAGCAGCTGCATGGCCAAGTGTGGCCTGTTTCCTGGGTACCCCATGACCGAGCAAGCAGATAAAAGGCCTGGAGGTGATTCTGAGTGTTACATTTGCATTTGGTAGCTATTCACTGGAACCCACAACATGAGGTCCAAAGAGGTGTCCATGCGAGTGAAGGAGGCCATCATTAGGCTGAGGAAACAAAGTAAACCCATCAGGGAGATCGCAAAAACAGTGGGAGTGGCCAATACAACAGTTTGGAACATCCTGAAAAAGAAGGAATTAACTAGCAAGCTCAGCAACAGCAAAAGGCCTGGCAGACCACGGAAGACAACTGAAGTGGATGACCGCAGAATTCTGCTCATGGTGAAGAGGACCCTTTCACAACATCTAGCCAGGTCAAGAATGCTCTTGCGGAGGTAGGCATGTCATTGTCAACATCTACAGTCAAGAGACGGCTTTATGAATGTAAATACAGAGGCTTCACAACAAGGTGCAAACCACTGGTAATGCTCAAGAACAGAAAGGTCAGATTAGCCTTTGCCAGCAAACACCTAAAAAAGCCTGCCCAGTTCTGGAATAAGATTCTTTGGACTGATGAAACCAAGATTCTTGTACCAGAATGATGGGAAGAGAAAAGTATGGAGAAGGAAAGGAACAGCTCATGATCCAAAGCATACCACATCATCTGTCAAACATGGTGGAGGCAGTGTTATGGCATGGGCATGTATGGCTGCCAATGGAACCGGGTCACTGGTGTTTATTGGTGACCTGACTGCTGATAAAAGCAGTAGGACGAATTCTGAAATGCATAGGGCTTTACTTTCTGCTCAGATTCAGCTGAATGCTGCCAAACTGATAGGACGCCACTTCATACTGCAGATGGATAATGACCCAAAACATACAGCAAAAGCTACCCAAGAGTTTCTGAAGGCAAAGAAGTGGGATGTTCTTCAATGGCCAAGTCAGTCACCTGATCTTAACCCAATAGAGCATGCTTCTCACTTCCTGAAGACAAGACTGAAGGCAGAAAGACCCACAAACAAGCAGCAGCTGAAGGCAGCTGCAGTGAAGGCCTGGCAAAGCATCTTGAGGGAGGACACTCAGCATTTGGTCATGTCCATGGGTTCCAGACTTCAGGCAGTCATTGGCTGCAAAGGATTTTCATCCAGGTATTAAAGGCGATCCTTAGGTTTGAAATGATGTTGGTTTGTTCCATTACTTATGAGCCACCAACGATGGGTGTGTATGCCACTGGCTGTACTTCCTGAATGGTTAGTGCCCCACTTTGCCAAACCCCTTGAATTACAGCTGAAAGTCCTGACTTCACTCCCATCTGGGTGTGTTTCCTTTCAACTTCAATGCAGTGGTGTACGGAGGCCAACTGCCCAAACAGTTATCCTTGTTCCAATATTTCTGGCCCTGACTGTATATCACAGTATATACAGTGTATAAGGTACAGCAATGTCACTGTGAAAATATAAGAGGAAACATAATGTGCAAAGGGGGAACTAAAGTCCCAGGTCTGTTGTTGCTGCTGCTGATGTGTTATTCATGTTTTTATTCCTCCAAGCAGCATGCGTTGTTCTCCCTCCACCACCATTTAATCCCCACAATGGCCTATGGCCAGCCGGGGGGGGGGGGGCTCTTTCAGGCTGGGGACCCAATTCCATTTTGGAGAAGCTCTCGGGACACACACACACACACACACACACCAAATTCTAGTGGTGGGTGTTGCCCAAGACAAAAAAGGCTGGGGCCAAAAATACAAAATAGATCGGCCTATGTTAGCTTAAAGCTCTTACTGGTGGTAACTAAACCTTAGGAGAGGCATGTCAACTTTTTAGAATGGGGGCGGGGAAACAGTGCAAAAGCTAGAAAACCACCAAATTACTGGCAGTCGGGGGAAAGCGGGTGGGGCCAGGAAAAGGGGGCATGGTCTTTGGGGGATTTGGACCCTAGGAGGGCAGGATTTGACCGGTCTGTCTGAGGTTCCCCACCCCAGGCCTCTGTGGCGGGTTAGGCTGAGAGACAGCGGCTGGACCAAATTCATACAATTGTTCTTCATGACTGAGTTGGGCTTTGAATGCACATCAGACACTCTCTAACCACTGCACTGCAACTCCCCTGCTGCATGTCTACACAGGTTCCCTGAGTATTTGGTTCTGCTTCACACTGTGTTTAATGTACCAAACACCTGTCAAACGCTGGTATGGCCATCTCAAGTTGACTGTCTTTTTTTCCACATTCCACACTGACTCCCGACTCCCCGATTTTCGACCTCTTTGAGACAGACAAAACGTTCAGACATCCAATTGTGCTTCCAACCCACTTGGCTGAACCACTTGAATCCACTCCACTCCCAAGAACTGGAGAGACAGAACTTAAGAATCCAGACTCCCAGACCTGGCTGTGCATTTCCAGTGCTGGGCTTGGGACATTTTTGGCGACGGAAGCAAAACGGTCACAATAACCACACCTGCTCCTCAGTGATTAAAATGATATAGGGACGGGAGGATGGGGGCAGGAAAACGACACGTTCTCTCAAGTCTTCTGCAAAATGTGGATGGCCATATGGATGTGGCTTCAGGGTAAATTTAGACCCTCCATACCTCTTGTTTATGACCCAGTTCTTCTTTCTTTCTGCCCTGTATTTCACTGTTAATGTGTAGACACACTGGGGAATCTCCAGCATATGAATGTCAACGATTGATTTCACTGTCTGACGTCAAGGAAGCCGGTGACTTGATGGGGTTGGCCACCATCTTAGGGGATAAGCCCAGACATGTAAATGAGCACAGTTTGGGCGAAAGGCATCCGCGAGCCCTCATCTCCTGGCATCCAATTTCATTTCCTTAGTGACCAAGAAATGAAAGAGAAATTAGTCATTGGGAAAGGAGGATGTGCATTGTGCCAGGAGCAGCTAATAATTAACTCTCAAAGAGGGAAAGTTGAGAATGCATAGGGGGATAAATATCTACTAAAAATAATTTATTGACGTGTGTTTCTGTTTATATTTTTAGCACACCCAAGACTGCAGGTGTGGTCACAATAACCATACCTTCTGTACACACACACACACACACATGCACACATCGCAAAGTAGAGCTGAAATTACTTTACAGAAACAAAATATTCAAGTATGTTCTTCTAACTCAGTGATGCTTGCACAAAAGGGAAGGGGTGTTATGCTCCTCTAATTTAATGTGAGCACACACACCATTCCTAATTATGAATGCAATTTATTTAAGAGGCTTAAGAGAGGGCAGAAACGTAACCAGTTAATACTTAGCATTGTTACCTTGTAATTCATCAGTTGTTTTTGGAACTTGAAGTTCCAAGTTGTTTTTTAAAGTATCCCACAGAATCACCTTTTCAAAGCCCAAATGTCTGAAAGTGTGTGTGTGTGGGGGAGCTGAATTTGGAAATTCTGATGAATTTTGGATTTGCCTGAAATGTCACTTGAGCTCTGCTCCAAATCCACTTTGAGCAAAGGTGGGATAGAAATCAAATAAATAGACCCCACAATCAACAGCAATATGACCCTGTATTAGCATTGATTGCATTTTTATCCTGCCCTTGGGGAGCTCACGTAGTTCCTCCCTGTGATATTCACAACAACCCGACTAGACTGGGAGACGGTGGCTATTGCGCTACATACATGAATGGTCTGACTCAGTATAAGGCAGCTTCCTATGTTCCTGTGACTAGCTTAAAGTCACCCAGCAAACTTCATGGCTAACCTAATCTTTGGGCCGTCGGTCAGTGGTAGAGCTCCTGCTTTGCATGTAGAAGGTCCCAAGGCATACCAGGTAGGGCTGGAAAAGTTCCTGCCTGAAACCTCGGAAAGCTGCTGCTGCCAGCCAGTGTTGACAATACAAGGCTAGATAGATCAATGGTCTCAGTATACAGCAGCTTCCTATGTCCCTTTGTTGATCCCTGTCTCCCTGGCCTGAGTCTAACATCCTGTCCAGTGTTACATCACCCATGTATCAGTGGAGGCTGGTGGCTTTGATTTAGATGGGGCTGTGATTCCCTTCTGGTTTCAATTAGAACCTGCCAGGACTCCAAAGATGCTATCCAAGGTGCTGATCCCATTTGGGGGATGGGGTTCAGCACCTTGGACAGCTCCCTTAGAGTCCTGGCTGGTTCTGACTAAAACCCAGAATGGAATCACACAGACCCCCCCCGGCCTCCACCACCATGTATACATTTTAGGGATGGGGCCATGGCGGGGATCATGTGCAGATCTATGCTGAGGGGGAGCCCAAGTGGAGGATGCTCAAATGTCCTTTTCTGACTTCTCTGTGAACAAGGAGCTTCTCACCTGCGGCTGCTATTCTTGGGGATAGGTGATGGGGAATGAGCCTACGGCGGGCAAGGAGTGATAACAGAGGAGGGGGTTCCCGGGCCTTTGACAAAAAATGGGACCAGCAGGATTCCAATGGCCACAGCCTTCCCTGTTCTGCTTCATCTCCAGGCAGGGGAATCCACACCTGTTGGATTTCTGCCTATCACACAGCTGCTAAAGGCATAGGAGCACTGCCCGGGGGTGGGGGAGGTGAGAGCAGGAAATGAAAGCCCAACTTTCCATTCTCTATTGGTGCCATCCCAAAATCTCTTTTCTTCCCACCTGCAGGGTGCACCTTTTCTCACCTGTGTAACCCTGTGGCATTGTGAGCTGCACCTGCTGAAATTCCCTCTCCAACACACCTATTAAATGGGCAGGACCCCTCTCCTCCTTTGCATCTGGTTGTCCTACCATGAGGGATCGGGTCAACAGGGCTGCCTGTTCTAACCCACTAGTCTCCACCACACCCCTCTCTGAACTGGAACAGGACCCAGTAGGGCTGGCTCCCTTCCCAGCCTCTCATCCACTGCTCCTCTTTCTTCCACTCCTTTAATTTCTTTGCAAACAGTAACCTGACGCCTGGACGTGCTGAGAGGCCTGTAACGGGCAGGTGGCACGGGCCACAGCCAGTGGTTTTGTCCCCCCCTCCCACACCAACCTCAGCCCCTGTTTCCCACCTCTGACGCCCCACAGATTCTTTCCTGTTCAAAGCTTCACTCCGGTAATGCCCATATGTACACACACATACACACAAGCAACCTACGTCTTCCTGCTATCAGGCGGGAGTGTCTGGTTCTTGCCGCGATCCCTGCCAATAAAATGCCATAACAGAATGTGGAGCATAATGCCAGTGTGTTAGAGTGGTGGGAGGATTTGGGGTGGCATGAATCCAGAATGGAAGGCCGGACTGCCATTCTTGCACCCCACCCCACTCCACTGTTTCAGGCATGGCTTATATGTTTTGGAGAACTGTGGGGCAGGCAGGCATCCAACAGGTTTGGCTCCTCCGTGCCAGGTGACCCAACAGGAAAAGCTTTCCCTATTGGATTTCTGCCTGTTGCTCCACTGTGAACCATACTGTAGTCTTGCCAGGAGAGAGAAAGAGACAGGGAGCTTTGAGGCCTGGGCAACCGCAGAAATTCATTCAGTGGGTCAGGTTTCTTTATTTACAATCCCAGGTCATTCTCACACCAGAGGTCCACTTGAGACAGAAGTTCCGAGAGAGGGATATGACACATCAACTTAGATACAGAAAGGAAGGAAGAGAATCAGTCCTGCCCCAGACAGTGGGATGGACAGGGCCTGGCTCTTCCACACCCTTCCGATTTAGCCGCCCCACCTCAGGGAGCCTCCCTTCCTCTTCCTTATCTTTGACCGCTGTGTGGAGACCGATGAGCAGCATGTCCCACAGCTGCCTAGCAACCCCTGAGTCCTCTTCTTATCCCTTCTTCCAATCTGCCCCAAACAATTCTGTGGGCCTGTTGGCAGTTGCAGGCAAGGGGGAGGTGTTGCTGCTACCACTGAAGAGGGGTGTGTGTGTGTGTGGACATTAAAGGAGGCCCGATCCTTACCAATGCCCAAAGAGAGGAGGGTCAGAGGAGGTAGCTGCCATTAGCAGCCAGGTGTGAGTGTCAGCGGGTGATCCTCATGGGTCCCTTGGGCCTCCGCTGTTGCCTGCAGAATCCGACCCCTGGCGCCGGAGCTGCCTGACAGAGCATAGTTTTAGTGGTTGAACATATCGGCTGGTTGTATGACTTTGTGCAGTTTAGAAATGAAATACCCTCTGTGTGTTTGACAGCCACCCTCCCATACCTGTTTCTTTTCTTTTCCTCTGTGCAGGAAATTAAACATTTCACAATCAGCCCCACCCCTTTCTCCCTCCCTCCTATCACGGCTCCCTCCCCCAGCAAGTGTCTTCTTAGGTAGAAGCAGAGACCAGGAAACAGTATTGGTGACTTTAACGTTTCCCCCTCTCTTTCCCTTTCTGTAGGAGGTGTTTGCCACAGAGGGGAGGGGAGAAGGGCTGGAAATTTCAAAACATGGGGATAATACCTTGGCTGCCTATAAAGAGCTGCCTCACTGGGGCTCATGTGCCAGCAAGAGCAGCAGCCTCAGGACAAAACAAAGCACAGCCGCTGAGCAGCTCCTTGTACAGAGGCAGAGAACAGGGTCAGGAGCAGATATTCAAGCATCCGCCACTTGGGGGCGACAGAGGGAATTCCAGAGGGTAGAAAGACACCCATACCTCCACTTGAAGAGGCGAGGATAGAAACTTTCTGGAAGGAGAGATACTTCCATCAACCATTAGAGGGTGACAAAGAGAACTTGGCATTTCTACTGGGATCCAACACATCTGCCAGATCTTAAAGTGCCGTAGCCATGAGTCTTTCTTTGGGTAAGTGCAGCTGTATGTCCAAGGCTGACTAACATGTAGATGTGGTGCGTAGAGTTGTTGGAGGGGGTAGAAAGCTTAGGGGAATGTTAAGACCCTGCCAGGATTCATGTTAATCTATTATGAAGGCATGCTAGCGCGATTTCTTTGGAAATATCTTTTATTTTTATGCTGTCCTTTTTCCAGGGAGCTCAGGCCACCACTGTTTTATCCTCACACACAGCCCAGTGACAGAGGTTAAGCTGTAGAGGTTAAGAGGTTAAGCTGTAGAGGTTAAGCTGTAGGTTAGAGGTTAAGAGGTTAAGCTGTAGAGGTTAAGCTGTAGGTTAGAGGTTAAGAGGTTAAGCTGTAGAGGTTAAGCTGTAGGTTAGAGGTTAAGAGGTTAAGCTGTAGAGGTTAAGCTGTAGGTTAGAGGTTAAGAGGTTAAGCTGTAGAGGTTAAGCTGTAGGTTAGAGGTTAAGAGGTTAAGCTGTAGAGGTTAAGCTGTAGGTTAGAGGTTAAGAGGTTAAGCTGTAGAGGTTAAGCTGTAGGTTAGAGGTTAAGAGGTTAAGCTGTAGAGGTTAAGCTGTAGGTTAGAGGTTAAGAGGTTAAGCTGTAGAGGTTAAGCTGTAGGTTAGGCCCCAAGTCATCCAGTGGCCTTCATGTCTGAAAGGGATTTGAACCTCAATCTGGTCTGATATGTGATAGATGTGCACTAAGGTATACGTGTGTGTGCGTGTTGTCATTTAGTACAGAGGAGGCTCTATATTGGAGGCAAATGGGGCAGTGCCCCCTGCCTCCCCCCCCACTTGTGGCAGAGAGATCCCCCAACAGGCACATTTACTTCAATGCGCAGCTGACAAGTGCCATGCATGATCTTCAGTGGGCATGACCCAGTGGGCACCAGACACCACCAATTTAGTATGTTAGTGCCAGAGAGGATCCAAGATATACTGAAGCTGAGCATGCAAACTCCCTTCCCCATGGTGGTAAAAATACAAGTGTCACTGGAATAATGGAAACATGTGCTGCCCTTTAAGAGTAGCCCCGAACCTGCCACCTCACACCCCCTAACGGTGGGGCCGTTCTTGGGTAAGGCAGGACGGTTGTGCAGCATGCACAGTGGTGTATGTAGGGCCGGGAGCTGAGTGGCAAGAAGTGTACTACCTGTGGGCCTATAAAAACCTCAGACTTGCCCTGCCTCAGCCCTCGGGCCTCATGGAGATCCCAAGGCTGATGGCGACTGATGGAAATTGAGATGCCAAGGCCATTGCAGCCCTTTGGGGAGAGGGCTGCAATGGACTTAATTTTGACTTAATTTTGAGAGTAGACTTAATTTTGAGCAACATTCTCAGAGTTGGAGTCAGGGGGTCATCGGACACCGGCCAAGGCCCACGTCCCTAAGGGGGGCCACTGCTAAGCCCTGGGGCCATTTGGCCCTCCTCCTACTTGCTGTCGCTGCCTGTTTCCCTGCCCTCTCCGAGCACTCAGGCAGTGACCAGAGCGAGGAGATGGAGCTTCCTCCTCCTCCTCTGCTTGCCTTGTGCTCTTCCCTTGGGCAGTTCTGTGGATTGGGCCCGGGGGGGGGCAGACAAGGTGGGCCCCCTCAGAGGGCTGGGGGAGGAAAACCCTGGAGCTGACACTGAAGTTTCTCTTTGTTCCTTTTCAGCCAGCAGCCTCTTGGTAATGTGTACAGCCCTGGTCCGCACCGTCTCCCCTGATCCTGACTGTTCCGTCAACACCAAAATTGCCCAGACCTTCAACCTGGCTTGTCTCCTGAAAGACAACAGCACAGTCCTTCTGAACACCTATGTAAGAGGTTTGCTTTGCAGAATCTGGGGGTACAGAGTGGGTTGTGTATACCTTGCACTAGTGGTTTTTAAACTGTGTTCTGGCCTGAGATTTCTTGGGAGCTTGTTATATACCCAGGGCTCCAGGAAAGACAGCTTGCCCATCACTAACAGTGAAGGGTTGGCTGTTTTAGGCTACGTCAAGGGTGTAGAGCCCAGAAGGCCACATCCCCTTTCTGCTGACCAGCGATAGTTTGGTAGTTTCCCGGGTTTGGTGCAGCTTTTTCCTTATTCTAAAAGGTTAAAATTCCTCTCCAAATGCTCAGTTACTGGTGGTAAAGAGCTCTTAGTTAAAATATGCTGGTATTTGGGGCATTTGGCTCCGGGAGAGAGCGCAGGACAGGAAGGCCTGGCGTGCTATGGTCCATGGGGTCACGAAGAGTCGGACACGACTGAACGACTGAACAACAACAACAACTGCTGGAATGAAGCCCCCAACAGCTTCTCCAACTGGAATTTGGCCCGCCAGGTGAAAGAGGTTCCACATCCCTGTGTTACATCTTCAGTTCAAGCAGGCCCAAGAAGCCTATCCAACACCCTGCCTAAATTGAGCGCACCTCCAAGAAAGTAACTCAGAGCCCTCTGTGTTACGTGTCGCAGAGGTTCCTCAGTGAACATATTAGAGGTTGCCTGAAAGTAGAGTTTGAAAGCCACTGCTTTGACGTTATTTTTTAAAGTGTGTTTTAAAAATGCACATTCTTTGCCTGATCCAAAAAAAGCAGAATTCTACAAAATGCATAAATTATGCAAAATACATTTGCATATATTTTCTAATTTCTTCTAGACCTGGAGTAAGAGAGAGTGAGAGAGCTATGCGGGGTACTGATAATGCTGACTGTTGGAAATCCTGCTCAAAGCCATCTTCCCTGGCCCCCTCACTTTTTAAATTTCATGGTGCATAGTCCACATACTTTCCAGCCTGTCTTTGAAACCTTAAGAACTAGAAACTTGCTTTTTCATAAAAACAAAAGCCGAGATTCTGTGCCCAAGATCAGTTTCTGAATTTGTCCAGTCCAACTGAAGAGTTTTGTTACACGCATAGCTCTAGAAATACGCTAGAAGATGTCATTTGGCGCGAAGGATGTGGTCCTCTCTTTTGAGTCAGGATTCCCAACGCTTAACCATGAAACCAGTCTGTAGTGTATTTACGGAGTTTTTTCTTAGGCAAGGCTTAAATCTCCTTGAGCTTTTCCTGACCTAAAACATAAGAAATTGTCTTGTTGGATGATCAAACCAAGATCTATCCAGTCTTGCTTCCAATTCCCAATAGCCAGTGGAGGCTGATGGGTCTGATGCTCCACACTTTGGATGGCTTCTTTAGAGTTTCAACTGGTTCTGACTGAAACCCAGAGTGGATTCACTGCCCCACTGACATCAGAGCTACCAGTCTCCCCTGCCAAAACAGTCAGCCAGATGCCTTTGGACAGTTCACAAGGCAGGTATCAAGGTGACAACCTGCCCCTGTTGCTTGTCTCCAGCATCTGTATATTCCCTGAGTTTGTCTAATCCAGCGTCCCTTAACAGGGATATGCTGACAGAAATAGTATGACTGAGTTTACATTGGTGGCATCACTGCAAGATGTGATGAGAGCCACTACCTTAGATAGCTTTTATAAAGGATTAGACCAGCCTGCCCCAACCTATTGCCCTCCAGACATTGGACTTCAAGATCCATGATCCCCAGCCAGCATGCTGGGGAATGTGGCTAGCAGGCTGAGGATCATGGGAATTGTGGTCAAACACATGTGGAGGGTTCCAGATTGTGGAAGGCTGGATTAGACAAACCTATGGAGGAGAGATCTAAATCAGGCAAGGGTGGGCAGAAGATAAATCAGAAGATAGGCATTTGTCATGCAAGTGAACTTTCTGGCCAACCTAAGTTTCACATTTGTATTACAAACCTGACCAAAGTCAAATATGTTCTTCAAGCCTTGTGTGTACAAATGATCTTAGAGCGATGGGAATTGGGGAGAGGGAAAGAGCAAGTGGTCCATTCCTCTCCTTAAAGCAGAGGTAGGCAACTTCCAGAAGTCCAGGAGCCATTTTCGCCCTCAAACTCCTGCTACAGGCTGTCCCTGCAGAAAGGGCCAGAATTGCTGCTTTGCCACCAAAATCTGTCAGCAAATGGCTCCATAAGTGCTATGGAGTACTACAGTGGTTAAATTTAGTTTGCAAACAAGCTAAATTAGGCCCGTTGGGTGCTCCGTAGCTGCTATGGACACCTTGTGTTTGGGAGGGGGGAATAAATGTGGGGGGGGCAACAGTGGTTGCGGGCTGCACATTGCCCAGCCCTGCCCTAAAGGCAGGGCCACCATCCATCCACCAGCTCCGTGTCTCTCACCCCACCAGCCCTAGGAAATGCAGCACTCAGCCCGCCCTGTGCAAAGAACAGGTCTATTGCAACTGGGTGCTTGAGGAGTGCAAAGACGATTTAACCAAGGTGGCCATATCACAAGCTGCTAGTCCCCTAGTACCTAAAGAAAGGTCCTTGAGAAGTGCCTGCAGCTGAAACTGTGCTGATGCCACTGCCTTTGCCCTCTGGCTCGTCGCAAAGGCTCGTCGCAAACCTGAATCACCAACAGGAAACAGCACAGAAAGGTGGCCCATGGCTCAGTCATCCCTGGCATTGTTGTTTCTTGGCTCTGCAACGTGATCGAGGGCGAGGAGAAACCTGTCCCCCTCCCAAGCTACGATCAGCTCCTTTGCCTTTATTCTGATCTTGCAGAGAGTGGCTGGGTGCCCAAGTATTTCCCGTGCCCCACTTCCCGCAACCTGCTCAGGCACAAGATGCCAGATGTAATGAGGTCATCGTAACCCCGAGCCCAGGCGTGCAGCCAAACTGCCAGCAGTATCCACGTAAAAGAGAAACTTACTTTGGTGGAACTACGGTTGGCTGAGCCAGGGAACAACGAGAGGCTTGTTTCTCCGGCCCTCCCCGTGAGGAATTCCAAAGGGATGAAGGAGTCTGGGGTGGGTGGGTAGGTGCCGCCCCCCTGAATCAATGAGAGGTGACAAGGCAGGAAGGCATATTTCGCAGGCCCCCTGGGGCCCACTTCTTGACGGGCTGCTGTAGGCTGCCCATAATATTTAACCCCTCTGAAATCCTACCATTTAGATTCAGGGAAGGGGTGGGGTGGTGTAATCCCTGGAATACACTTCTTGTCTTTGTTTTTCCTGGTAAGATTCTTGTGCCTTTGGCAAAGGCTCAACAGGTACAGCTTTTCTTAGCATGGAGTTGCCAAGGTGGGAAGGGCTACGGCTTAGTAGTAAAGCACCTGCTTTGCAGGCAGAAGGTCCCAGGTTCAAGCCACGACATCTCTATGTAGGGCTAGGAAAGAATCCTGCCTGAAACCCTGGAGAGCCACTGCTGCCAGTCAGTGTCGACAGTACAGGGTTAGAGGAACCAATGAGCTGACTCAGTATGATGCAGCCATGTTCCTATGAAAGAGGAGCAGAGTAAATGAAGCGTGAAGCAATGAAATCCTTTAATATTTTATTTATTTATTTAGTCCATTTAGATCAGACTTGGGGTTCCCAGGTGGCCTCTCATTGAGGCACTGACCAGATCTATACCTGCTTAGCTTCAGCAAGGTGGCTGCATCATGTGCCCTCAGACTCTGAAATCTGGGAATAGAGAGAAACTCGGGACTGTAACAAAATGTTGCAGTATAGAGTGCCCTCAGAGTGTGAACCCTGGGAATAGAGAGAAACATAGGGAAATGACAACAAAATGTTGCAGTACCAAGTGCTCTGGTTAAGAATATCCCCCCCCCATTTTTTCCAGTTTTCCCTGCCAGTGCTGAGTCACCATTCCATGCCCAGTGAGCATGCTCACTCCTTATTGAGCTCTTTGGAAGGCGTTTCCCCTCTGATGTTTTAGTTTTGCAAATCTTTGGGTTCCCCCAAGCCTGCTGATAGTCTCCCTCTTGTGCATGGATGGTGCCATTTTGGTTTTATACGGACTGGAAATTGGAGAATTGAGATTGCTATTAGTCTATACAATTATTCTGTGTGCATCTCTCTCTCTCCCTGGCTATGTATGTACACAGCAGTAAGCTAGAATTCCTGAAAATCTGGCAGGAGCAACCACCCAGGAACAAAAAACTTAGCGACTCATCTAAACTGCTTGTTGTGCCCCTAACAAGCCAGAATCACAAACCAGGATTTGTTCTTGATTTATGATTCCTGGCTTGTTTGGCAGCAAACATTTGCAGGTCATTCACGCCAAGCCAGGATCCTCTGGAATTCTAGCTTACTGTTGCCATGTTGTCAATGGAAAAGCACCGAAAAGGGGGGGAAAGTGGTAAAAGTAGGTGCACCGAAAGGGGGGCAGGACAATATCTCCCCCTTGCCAATGTGATCCTGTCGCTTTTAAATATTGAACTCCCACTTCACGGTGCCCACCTTTTCAACACTTCCCCAAATCTCCAGCTACTGCAGAAAGGGGAGACACTGTCTCCTCCCCTCTTTCTGCATTTCTGTTTCAGAGCACTTACTTCTGTGGTTACTGCAGTCCCATGACAGCTCTAGAAAAAACCCTGAGAAGGTGGTTGAATGGGGCCCCAGGGGTGTGTGTGTGTGTGTGTAAGTCCCACTGGTGGCAGCGCCCCATTTACTGTGTCCTGTTCTGCCACCTCAATAAGGGTTTTAACGAAAGAAACTATCGGGCATATTTGCACAGTTTTTTGGATTGGGAAATATACATAAATTTAAGGGCTGGGAAGTCAGTGGAGGGGAAATTTGCACACCTGCAGTAACAGAGCAGTTACTGTCACAATTTTCCGGGACCGAAAAAATAATTTTTTAAAATGTGGTGTGCAGATTTCCCCCCCATTGACTTCCAAGTCCTGAAATCTACGCAGAATTCCCCTCCATGGACTTCCCAGCCATTAAAATTGGGTGCATTTCTGCATGTTTTTACAACTCTCAGGGAACCGCCGTAACTGCAGCAGTAAGTGCTCCGAAAAGGATCCGCAAAAGCGGGGAGGCAATCTCTCCCCTTTCTGGAGTAGCTGGAGACTCAGGAAAGTGCTGAAAAGCACGGAGAAGTGTCAGTTCAACACTTAAAAGTGACAGGATCACATTGCCAATGGGAAGATATTTAGCTCTTCCTGCTTGCAGCGAGAATGACTGAGTTGCTGAGAACCAGCATCTTCACTTGCTCCTGCTCGTTCACGACAACCCAGGGTTTTAAAAAGCCCTGGGTTGTCATGCCATGCGACTGCAGCCAACATTACCTCCAGTATTAGAAGCAGTATGCCTCTGTATACTGGTTGCTGGGGAACTTGAGCAGGAGGGTGCTATTGCATTCATTTCCAGCTTGTGGGCTTCCCATAGGCATCTGGTTGTCCACTGAGGAAAACAGGAGGCTGAACTAAATAGGCCTTCGGTCCAGTCCAGCAGGGCTCTTCTTGTGCTCTTATACATACGAGTGTGTGTCTCTCTCTGTTCCCAGCTGAGCCACCAAGGTAGTCCATTTAGCGACCCTGGCTTCAGTGTTCCAAGACTACACTACGATGGAGTGCCGACGCCGGCTATCCCTTTCCTGAAATGGCGGACCCTTAGTGACACTGAGCGCCTGGACAGGAATTATGAGGCCTACACCGTCTTGTCTGAATTCCTGCAGCTGGTCTGGGATGACCAGTTTCGGCTCAGCGACACTGAAAATGAGCTGCTGGAGATGCTGAGAGTGACCCGGTTGCGTATCCAAGGCCTGCTCAGCAACCTGACCTCCATCATGTCCGCCTTTGGCGTCCCGCCCACACCCGTAGCAGACCTGCTCACGCCGGACGTTACTGAAGCCAATACCTTTGAGAAGAAGGTTCGGGGCTACGTGGTGTGCCACATCTACAGGCAGTGGATTGAGCGGACAGTGCGAGACTTCAAACTTCTTGTGGAGAAATTCCCGAGTTAAAGATTGCTCAAGGAGTTGGTGGGTGGGGGGGTGACCCTCACACTGAACACCTTACTGTGGATTCCTCAGGGCAGTAGGCTTAGAGAGAAGACAGATGCAACATGCATAGCAGGGGAGTTGAGCCTCTTTCAGCCTGAGGGTGGAATTCAGTTTCTGAGAAGCCCTAGGGGGCCACATTCCAGTGGTGGGTGGTGCCGAAGGCAAAACAGGGCAGGGACAAAATACCAAAAATACCAGCATATTTTAGCTTAAAGCTTTTACTGCCAGTAACTAAGCTTTAGGAGAGGCATTTCAACCATTTAGAGTGGGGGGAAAAACAGTGCAAAAGCCGGGAAACCACCAAATGATCCGTGGGTGAGGGAAAGGGGGCGGTGCCAGGGGAAGGGGGCGTGGATCTTTGGGAAACCCCAAAGGGTCGGATTGGGGCCCCATGTGGACTAGATTTAATCTGCAGGGGTGAGGTTCTGCGCCCCTGACGTACAGGATGGTGGAACAGATCTGGAAGTGCCCTCACCACATTCAGTCCAAATGTATCTACTCATATCCAAAACCGAGTTCTGAAAAATCCTAGCTCTGCATGTTTTCAGTAGAAACTGGCTGAATGGCTGCCTCGCCTGGTTGTCCATGGTCCTGACATACTGCCACCTGTAATGTCACTAAGGACCTCTCCCAATTTCCAGAGCAATTTTTGCATTTGAAGACAACAACCACCCTTTCTCATTTTTATTTTTTTCCCCCATAAGGCAACAAATGAATTGCTGAACACATAAATGTTCATGCAGCACTTAAAATACATATATCTGAAAGGGCAGACAAGCTACCTAAAGTGTCAGTGGGGTGGGCAAGACTGACGGCTGAGCCGGAATCTGATTTGCTGGCATGCACATCTGTCATTTCGGTTGCAAATCCCTGCTGCTGGATGTACTGTAAATTCCCTTGTTCTGTTGCCTCTGTCTTCAGCCTGTGAGGTTAGCTTATATGCCTGTGGTCAGCTAGACATCTTGCATCTATGCTCCCAAGCTTTGCCCGTTGTCCTTCTGCAGGGGTTAGTCTATTATTTTCAGCTACTGTCACAATGTGTGTGTGTGTGTGTGTGTGAATCTAATCTCTCTCTCTCTCTACACACACACAGTCTTACGGATTATTATTTATTTAATTGTCACCTGGCCCTGGCAGCCAGTCTATCAGGCTGCATCAGAGGGAGAGAAGGGCCACCATCAGCTCAGGTGAGAAACCACCTCCAGCAGGCTACTCCTGCCTCCTTCAGGTGTCACCTGGCAGCAGCCATTCCATCAGACTGAGGCCAGGGAGAGAAGGGAAGCAAGGTCACCCCATCCACTCTGCTATGAGACCAGGTCCACTGGACTCCTCCCTGAACCATTTCCATTCCAGCTGATCATTATAAGTACTACAACACAACTTTAAGAATTGGTGCCTACATTGGCTGTTCCCCCTCCTTCCTCCCAATCCCTTTTCCTTTTGTTTCATGTCTTTTAGATTGTAAGCCTGAGGGCGGGGACCGTCTTACCGATCTTTGTAAGCCATTCTGGGAGACGTTTGGGGAGAGGGAGGTGAGATCAGGGTAAAATGCTATGTATAATAATTTATGTCACAGAGAAGTTTACATGGGTTATTTATATACTATTTAATATGGGACAATGGGATGTAACTTATTCTGTATTTCTGATGTTCTGCAATGTTCTGGAGATGGAAGGATGTTCAAGGAGAACTGAAAGAAAGAAATGTTTCAGCAAGGGAAATGTAAGCAAAGCAATAAAATAGACTGTAAAATGAGGACAATGATAATGCATATCGATAATTTGATGTCTGCAACCACACCAATGGATAGCTGTCACCAATAGGAGTTTTATGTGCTTCAGCCTTGACACTTTCTAATGGATGTCATTCACACATTCAGCAGTGAGTCTTCAAGAGCTGGTTCACTCATACAAGTTTATCACTTTGTTACTCTGCACTTGATTGCTGTACCCACTTGATGACTGGCAGTTAAATGTGTGAACTGACCCCCTCAAACAGCACTGGGTATAAAGTGATGTAGGAGTTAATGAGAGTTCTTTTTCTGATGGCCATTCACACATGCAGTCATCACGATGGCCATGCATACGTGAACCATGTAAAATATCTGATCTGGTGGTAGGAGGAAAGGAGTGAGTGAGGGGACTGTGATTACCTGCACTGTGCCTTGGGGAATGAACAAAGTATATATTTATATCAGCTCTGAGGGTCCTCATAGCAGGGGTGGCAACTGTTTTTCTATGAAAGTCTATTGACCCACAGGAAAAGTCAGTTGGGGGCTGGAACAAATAGTGCACAAAGCCAGAGCCAAAAGTTGATGGAGCCACCCCTTTTCTTATTTTTCTCTGTGACACCCCCTTTTCTCTCTCTTTCTGATCTGCATCCTTTTCTTTCTCTGTGCCCCCTTCTCTCTTTCTGCCACCTCTTTCCTCTGCTTTCTCAATGCCACTCCTTCTCTCTCTCTCTTCATGCCATCCCCTTTTCTCTCTCTCTGTTCTATACCTTTTCTCTCTGTGTGTCACCTCCTTCTCTCTCTCTTTCTGCCATGCCTGTTTCCCTCTCTCTCAATGCCACCCCTTCTTTCTCTCTCTGCTCTGTACCCCTTTTCTCTCTGTGTCACCTTTTTCTCTTTCTGCCACCCCTTTTCCCTCTCTCTCAAAGTCACCCCCTTCTCTCTCTCTTTTTGCCAAACCCTCTCTCTTTTTGCCACGGATCTCTCTCTCTCTCTCTCTCTCTGTGCCACAGTCCCCTCCACCCCCTTTGTCATTGTCCTTCAGTCCAACTGCTCAGGGGTAGAGACAAGCCTTCACCATCCCCCCCCATATTTTATTTTATATGTTATTTTTAAACTCCTTTTTTTAAAAAAAATAATGCTGAAAATAGTATATTTTTGGTACCTGTGTTTCTTTTAGAATTTCTTGGGCTATATTATTGAATTTTGTACATGAGACTTTATTTTGTATAATAAAATTCACATGATAAAAACATTGGATGAAACTCTCCGTGTGTGTGTGTGTATGCATGGATGTTCAGGCAACAATAGTAGTCTATCTCAGCAGAATTAGACTGAAAAATGGAGTAGAAGTCAACATCCTGCAAGTGTAAAAAATGACAAGCCTCAGAGAATGGCCTTCACATGATGTAGTTCTACTGCTGAAAGTCTGGGTGGAAGGTTTCCTGAGAGGCCTACGTAAGCCATTTTGGGCTCCTTCCAAACAGAACAAAGTATATGTGTGATAGATAACAAAAATAGCCCTTTTGAGAACTCAGGAGTCCTGCTTCCCAGGCTTACAATCTGACCTGAAGTCCTTGACCCAGTGATGAAAGTATGACTACATCAGATTTTCCAAACTTCTGACGAATGAGACAACGGGTTTTCTAAATGCACACCAGAGAGCTATCATGGTGCAGTGGTAAAAGTGTTAAACTAAGACAATGGAGATCCCTGCTCAGCCATGAAGTTCACTGGATGACCTGGGCTAGTCACAATGGTTGCGTTCAGAAGTAACGCTAAACCATGGTTAAATGTTACAACAGGGATCGGGGACTTCTTTCAGCCCAAGGGCTGCACTGAATTTCAGAGGAGCTCTCGCGGGCTACATTCCAGTGGTGGGCAGGGCCAAAGGCAGAGGGGGCGGGGCCCAAAATACAAAACATACCAGCCTCTGCCTTGAGCTGAAAGCTCTTCCTGCCAGTAGCTAAGACTTAGGAGATGCAATTCATCCTTTTAGAATGCCGAAAAACTGCACAACTTCCAGAAAACCACCAAGCAATCAGCGCTTGGGAAAAAGGGACTGGGCACAGGGGAAGGGTCCAGGCCCACCTGTGGAACTCTGGAGGGCCAGATTGGAACTGCAGGAGGGCTGGATTTGGCCATCAGGCCTGAGGTTCCCCACCCCTGCATTACAAGTGAGCCCTGAGGTTGAGCATTCCCTCTCCTTCTACAACCACAAGGAGATTGGAAGCTTCTGCTACCATTTGAGATTGACTGCAGTTTAGTGTGTTCTCTGAACTCAAAACTGTGGTTAGTCTTAACTATAATTTGTTAAAACAAGCCAGCTTCATAAACCATGATTTGAAGATGGCTTGTTTCAACAAACCACAGTTAAGATTAACCACAGTTTGTCCAGGTTCAGACGACACGACAATCTGTGATCAATCTAGAATGGAAGCAAACACTTCTGAACTTCTCTTTGTGGCCACAGCTGAGGAAGAGGAGGGAGTGTGTGAGGCCAATCCTCAGCCCTAACCTATCTCACTGAATTATTGGGGAAGGGGAAAGAACCGTCTATGCTTCCATGTCTTCCTTGGAGGAAATGGAAGGCAAAACTGTAATAAATAAAAATAAAACACCCCCAGCAGAAAAATAGTGGCTAGTGTCTTCTGTGGAAAGAGAACTCAGGCTCAATGTTAATTTCTCATGGTGCACTAACAGTTCTTGCATGGCACATAAATATGTCTCAGCACACAGCTGGAGAATTACTGGACTATGTGTTTGGCCAGAACTCCCATAATGATTGGTCAGGAATCAAGGCTTAGTGATGCATGTGAATGAAATTAAATTATGCATGGTGTGGAGAATGTGGATAGGGAGACATTTTTCTCCTTCTCTCAAAATACTAGAACCCCGGGGTATCCTATGAAGCTGATTGGTGAGAGATTCAGGACAGATAAAAGGAAGGACTTCTCCACACAGTCCTGATTAAACTATGGAATTCGCTACCACAGGTTGTAGTGATGGCCACCAGTTTGGATGGCTTTAAAAGGGGTTGGACAAACTCCTGGAGGAGAAGGCTATCCATGGCTCCTAGTCCAGATGGCTATGTGCTACCTCCACTATCAGAGGCAGTGAGCCTATGTACACCAGTTGCTGGGGAACATGGGTGGGAGGGCACTGTTGCACTCATGCCCTGCTTGTGGGTTCCTGGTCAACAGTTGGTTGGCCACTGTGTGAACAGAATGCTGGACTAGATGGACCCTTGGTCTGATCCAGCAGGGCTCTTCTTATGTTCTTATGTGCTGATGTTCTTAAACGTTTTGACAGAACTCCCTTGATATTTCTCTGCACCCCTCTGCTCCTGCCCATCAACTATTGCCCTAAATGGTTTGGGACCAGAATCTCTCAGCAACCAATCCCCTCGCCCCACTACCAGGTTGCCTGGGATCATAGCTCATAGCTAATAAGCGAGGGGCCATAGCTCAGGGGTCCCAGGTTCGGTCTGCGGCATCCCCAGGTAGGGCAGGAAAAAATCCTGTCTGAAGTCCTTGAACATCTGCTGCCAGTCAGTGCCAATAATAGTGAACTAGATGGACCAATGGTCAGTATAAGGCAGCTTCCTATGTTCTTTTGACCTTTGTTTTACCTCTAAGGCTCTCCTTGGGGTCCCACCACTGTCTGAGATAAGCCAAGTAAGTACCTGGCATAGGGCTTTCTTGGTGGTGGCACCCAGGATCTGTGGATGGGCTCTGAGAGAGATACTCCCAGCCCTATCACTGCCTGCTTTTAAGTAGGAGGTGGAGGCAGTTTTATTTAAGCTTCAATACTTTTAGAGCACTGATATATTCTGCTACTTTTTAAAACTGTAGCTTGTTTTTAACTCCTGTTGGCTTTGCTTGTTAGTTTGCTTTTGGTTTTTTAAGGCTATATTTCTTTATCTAATTTTATATTGTATTGATTTTATTTAGCACACCTTGTGTATCTTTTGTGAAAAGGTGGAGTGTAAATCGATATGATGATGATGATGATGATAATTAAAAAAATAGTCCTCTTAGGGTGCAACCCTGTCGGGATGCCCGTCAGCCTCCAAACTCAGAGGCTGATGGGCATCCTATGGAGTGCAGGAAGAGTGTAGGGATGATCTGCACCTCCGTCGCTCCTTCTGCACTGCATTTCTGCTAGACGGGCATTTTCGCTTCTCTAGCTGGGGTTCTGTGGAGTGGGAGAGAAGGAGGCTGGGGAGGCCAGAGTATTCTTTGTAAGCTGGCCTCCCCAGGCCCCTCTCCTCCCTGTCCACAGAAACTCCCCCTTTCCCTCCTCTCCGACTTTGCCTTTGTGACCTCGGAGAGGCAGCCGGTGGGGTTCTCTCCACACGGGCTACAAGGGGGCAGGGGAGGGAGCAGAGAGTCAGACTTCTGGGTCCGAGTGCCGTCTCTGACCTTGGTTCCAGGAATCTGAACTATCCTATGCCCCCCACCCCATTCCAGACGCTGTCTAGGGGCTACAGGATTGCTCCCTTAATCTTAAATGCCCTCCTTCTCAGGCTCCCTTCTGTCTAACCCATTAAATGCTGCCTCTTCCACAGATGTTGTCACAACCCTGGAGGCCCAAACCATCACACTGCAGACATTAGGCCTCTCGTGTGGATGTGCCCTTTGCTCTGTGTCACGCCTGAAGAAGCAAAAGTGATGGGACCACACTGGCAGGCACTTCCTACCCTCGAAAAAACAGACAAACATGTTCTTTCTTTGCCTTCTCCTGAGAGCGTGGGGTGCAGCTTGCCAGCCTCTTCCCTGAGTCTAACTCTTATCTCCAAGGCCGCGGCCTTTACTCGCATTCTCCCCTCTTCGGAACTGACTCACACCCTTCGATATGAATGCCTTTGGGATGTTTGAGTAGGTTATGGAGACGGAGTGATGGAAGGAGGCCAGGAAGCCTGGGTGTTGTCCCCCAGCTCTGGGAATGCCGGGCTTGAAACGGGCTGTTGTGTAGTTTCTCGGCGCACGTCATGGTGTTCAGTTTCTCTCTTTGTCTTCCTCTCCTTTTCTTTAAAATGTTTAATTCCATCTCTCTCCCCTCCGCACCCCACCCCACACCCCCACATAAAGACTTGGCTACTGCTGCCCCCTGTGGGATGAGCTGTGGTTATTTCCATCTATTTCAGCCCCCAAAAGGCTTGAAAATAGACTGGGAGATTTAGTTGCCACCATTCCCCTGCCTACATCCCCAGCAGGCCTCCTACTAATTCAGCCTTTCCCGACCTGGTGCCTCCCAGATGTGTGGGGACTGCAACTCCCATCATCCCCAGGTAGCATGGCCAAAGGCTGTGCTGCCTGGGGATGATGGGAGTTGCACATCTGGGAGGCACCAGGCTGGGAAAGGCTGTGCTAGGCCTTCAGTGACAGACAGAAATTAAACGGGGGCAGTTTCCCCATCACTTGCCTCTCCATGGTGGGAAAGACTATGCTAATTATAATGGAGTCTGTCATGTATCTGTTAAAGGCACAAGAGCCCTGGCAAAAAGGACAAGAAAAGAAATGGCAACCATCGTTGGGATGAGGGGCTCAGTGAGAGGATTCCAGAAGGCTTCTGCACTCCCCGTGCAGAGCCCCAGAGGCAGTTCCATGTTTGAGGGAGCTCTAGGCAAAAAGTATTTTGGTGGGCCCTCTCCTCCATCAATGGGCAGCTTGGCTTAGTCACCCTTTAAATTTCCCACAGTTCTTCAGAGTGACACTCAGCTGCATTGTGGGAAATTAAAATGGTGGCCAAATCCAGCTGGCTGGTGCTGTTCGAAGTGTCCGGGAAGGTGGCCGTGTGTCCTGCTTTACAGGGGACAGTCCTCTATTTGAAAGGCTTCCCAGTCCACACCCAGTTAAAAGATATAAGCATCATAAGAAGGGAGAAGCAGGGGCCTTGAAGTTGCCCGTTAACAATTAGCACCCAGACAGCAAACTGAATAGGAATGCAGGTCCCCTAGTTGCCCTCTTCCCTACTATGGTTAAATAGATTGTATTTAAATTATAGTCATTCCGTCTAAATTTGGGTCTATACGTATCAATTAGCTTATGCAAATTTTATGCAACTCTGCCTCCCCATTTTGCACTCTTCTTTAGTGAGGCATTTTGTCTTTTTTGGTGATGTGTATGTGGCCACCCTAGTGCTGGGCCAGAAAAAAAAAATCATAGGGTACCGGTGCCCTGGCAACTGCCCTAAGATGCCAGACGTCGGCGCCAGCCCTGCATAACCCACAGCACTTGCAGCCTGTACCCCATAACAGCACTTTGCAAAATGTACTTACCTTTCGATATGATTCTTCTTCTACTATTAACTTCTAATACTACTGTTACCACCACCTTCTTCACTATTTTCTTCTTCTTCTGTCTTCTCGTCTTCTTCTTCTATTACTGCTACTACTGTCATGGCATGGCAAGAGCCTTGGCACCCAGAAACATACCTAACGTTGGCCTAGCAGTTCTCCATTGCCTTCCCGGAGGATTGCGTCAACAGTTGCTAAGCAACTACCAAACCCTTCCTCTTGGAATACAGGCCGGAGGCAAGCCTAGGGTCCTTTTTTTGCAAGGGTTGGAGCCTGGGCCTAGAGGACCTCAAGCTTCCCAGCTCCTGTTCAGATCAACAGAAGAATTGGACCCTTTCAGAGTCCTGGTCCTGGGAGAGCATGCTGACGATGATTTAAGCCAATTAGTTTACAGATCAAGTAAGCCTATGAGATAGGCGTACCTGTAATATAGCAGCAATAAGAGGAAAACCAGGTATACATATAAAAGTTTGTCTCACCTCAGGGTGGCCATATGTCCTCCTTTACAAAGGTCAGTCCTCTATTTGAAGGGCTGCCAGAGAACTGCCCTCAATTATGAAGGTGTCCTCTATTTGAAGGGCTGCCCAGTCCAAGTCAGGTATAAAGATAAAGAACCATCAGAAGGAAGAGCTCAGGGGCCTTGAAGCTGCCCATCAACAGTGCCTGGCCTGCAGATGCAGCAAGGCACACAGGTCACCTGGTGCCAGGGTGGACACTGAGCCCATAGAATCCCAGGGTAGTTCTGATTCTGAGGAAGAGGAGCGCTCCTCTTTCCCAGGGCCAGCAGCTGACGGAGATTCCTCCCACCAGCATTCCTAGCTTAGATAGCAGTCCGGGGAGTGACAGAGCGCGGGAAGCAGACTTGATGGACGCGCGATGCCGATGCAGAGAGCGGCACCAAATGGAGGGCGCAGAAAGGAGGCGTAGTGCCCAGTTGACGCGCAAACAACGGCTGAGCCCAGAGGATCCAAGGGAAAAGGGGAGGGCCTCTCCTTAGTCCTTAAGTTCAGGGGTCTGCCAGTAATTCCCTTTCAAACGGGGACCAACTATTCCAACGTAGGGCATAGGTACTCTGCTGCTCATATCTAGTTGCTAACAGTAGAGTTGTTAAGTTATAAAAGAGGAATAAAGCTTTAAAAAGAATCCATTTGTCTGTGTCTGGACTTGGCTACTGGATTAGACTGAGAGAGGCCTCCAAGGAGCCCTTGACACCTGGTCATAGTCTTCCACGCTATGGTGTGATGTACTGTATTTCTATTTAAATTACATTTCTAAATGTCTACGTATGCATATAAATTAGCACAATGCAAATTTTATGCAAATCGGTGCCCTCTTTTGTTTCTGTGGACAATCAAATGGCCACCCAAATTCAGACTCCTTTTGGAAGGGAAGTAGGTCTCCTCTCTCTAGGATGGCCACTTGTGAATCACCAGAAAAGACAGCATGCATAATTTTATTTATCTATTTATTTATTAGCCACCTTTCAGGTCAGAAGTCCTCCTAAGGTGGTATACGACAATAAAACACAGAAAACCGATACAATATTAAGAGCGATAAAAACACAAAACAGTCAGAACACAATAAAAACAGAAATAAAAACCAACACTAACAGCAGTCATATCAGGAGAAGGCCAGAGTAAAATAATGCTTTTTCACAGCCTTCTTAAAAGTAAATGATTCCAAAGACGTGGGGCCACTGCAAAGAAGGCCCTCTCTCTCTCTCGTGGCCACCCACCTAACTGCTCTCACAGGTGGGCAAATGAGAAGGGCCTCTCTTGCTGATCTTAAAGTACAGGCAGGCTGATATGGGTGAAGGCAGTCCTTCAAGTAATTTGGTCCCAAACCATTTAAGGCCTTACAGGTCAAAACCAGCACTGTAATTTGGGCTTGGAAACACACCAGGAACCAGTGCAGTATAGGTGTTATATGATCGAATTGAATTGCCCCCACCAACCCTTGGGTGGCCACATTCTGCAGCAGCTGAAGTTTCTGAACTGTCTTCAAAGGCAGCCCCACGGTCAGTACATTACAGTAGTCCAGCCTGGATGTCACTGGTGCATGGATATCTGAGGCAAGGTCCATCCTCTCCAGATAGGGCTGCGTACCGGCTAAGCTATGGGGAAGACTGAGACCAGGCAACTCGTGTGCCTGCTTCATCTAACATCCAGGTGAAAAGTGAAGATGGGCAGCTTCAAGGGCCCTACTCGCCCTTCTTACGTTTTCTCATCTTTAAACTGGATTGGACTCAACAGCCCTTCAGATAGAGGATGCCTTCAAATAGAGGACGGTTCTGTGTAAAGCAGGACACATGGCCAATATACCATCTCTGTTTACCAAAACCAGGCTTCCTGAACCTGATGCCTTCCAGATGTTTTAGACCACAATTCCCAGAATTCCTGACCATTGACCATGCTGGCTGGGGCTGATGGGAGTTGTAGTCTAAAACATCTGCAGGGCACCAGATTGGGGCAGGCTGAGTTCTAAACAATCTGTTTATTTATTGTTGTTGTTCAGTCGTTAAGTCGTGTCCGACTCTTCGTGACCCCATGGACCATAGCACACCAGGCCTTCCTGTGCTCCACTCTCTCCCGGAGTGTGCTCAAGTTCATATTCATTGCATCGGTGATGCTATCTAGCCATCTCATCCTCTGCCATCCCCTTCTCCTTTTGCCTTCAATTTTTCCCAGCATCAGGGTCTTTTCCAGTGACTTTTCTCTTCGCATTTGGTGGCCAAAATATTTGAGCTTCAGCTTCAGTATCTGTCCTTCCAATGAGCACTCAGGGTTGATTTCCTTTAGGATAGACTGATTTGACCTCCTTGCAGTCCAGGGGACTCGTAAGAGTCTTCCCCAGCACCACAGTTCGAAAGCATCAATTCTTCGGCGCTCAGCCTTCCTTATAGTCCAGCTCTCACAGCCAGACGTTGCTACTGGGAAAACCATAGCTTTGATTATACGAACCATTGTCGGCAAGGTGATGCCTCTGCTTCTTACTATGCTGTCTAGGTGTGCCATAGCTTTCCTCCCAAGGAGCAAGCGTCTTTTAATTTCATGGCTACAGTCACCGTCTGCGGTGATCTTGGAGCCCAAGAAAATAAAATCTGTCACTGCTTCTATTTCTTCCCCTTCTATATGCCAGGAAGTGATGGGGCCAGATGCCATGATTGTAGTTTTTTTAGTGTTGAGTTTCAAACCAGCTTTTGCACTCTCCACTTTCACCCTCAACAGGAGACTCTTTAGATCCTCTTCGCTTTCTGCCATTAGGGTGGTATTGTCTGCGTATCTGAGGTTGTTGATAATTCTCCCGGCAATCTTAATTCCAACCTGTGATTCATCCAACCCGGCGTTTCTCATGATGTACTCTGCATATAAATTAAATAAGCAGGGTGACAATATACAGCCTTGTCGTACTCCTTTCCCAATTTTGAACCAATCGGTTGTTCCATGTCCGGTTCTTACTGTTGCTTCTTGACCCTCGTACAGGTTTCTCAGGAGACAAGTAAGGTGGTCTGGTACTCCCATCTCTTTAAGAATTGCCACAGTTTGTTGTGATCCACACAATCAAAGGCTTTAGCGTAGTCAATGAAGCAGAAATAGACGTTTTCCTGGAATTCTCTTGCTTTCTCCATGATCCAGTGAATGTTGGCGATTTGATCTCTAGTTCCTCTGCCTCTTCAAAACCCAGCTTGTACTTCCGGTAGTTCTCAGTTCAAATACTGCTGAAGCCTAGCTTGTAGGATTTTGAGCATCACCTTGCTGGCATGTGAAATGAGCGCAATTGTGCGGTAGTTTGAACACTCTTTGGCATTGCCCTTCTTTGGAACTGGAATGTAAACTGACCTTTTCCAGTCTTGTGGCCACTGTTGAGTGTTCCAAATTTGTTGGCATATTGAGTGCAGCACTTTAACAGCATCATCTTTTAGGATTTTAAATAGCTCAGCTGGAATACTGTCATCTCCGCTAGCTTTGTTGTTAATAATGCTTCCTAAGGCCACTTGACTTCACTCTCTAGGATGTCTAGCTTAAGTTCAGTGACCGCACTATCATGGCTATCAGGGACATTCAGATCTTTCCTGTATAGTTCTTCTGTGTATTCTTTCCACCTCTTCTTAATCTCATCTGCTTCTGTTAGGTCCCTGCCTTCTTTGTCCTTTATCATGCCCGTCTTTGCACAAAACGTTCCCTTGAGATCTCCGATTTTCTTGAAAAGATCTCTAGTCTTTCCCATTCTGTTGTTTTCCTCGATTTCTTTGCACTGTTCATTTAAGAAGTCCTTCTTGTCTCTCCTTGCTATTCTCTGGAACTCTGCATTCAGTTGGATATATCTTCCTCTTTCTCCCTGGCTTTTCTCTTCCCTTCTTTCCTCAGCTACTTGTAAAGCCTCATCAGACAGCCACTTTGCTTTCTTGCATTTCTTTTTCTTTGGGATGGATTGAGTTGCTGCCTCCTGAACAAGGTTACGGACCTCCGTCCATAGTTCCTCAGGCACTCTGTCTATCAGGTCTAATCCCTGAAATCTATTCCTCACCTCCAGTGTATATTCATAAGGGATATGATTTAGGTCATACCTGAATGGTTTAGTGGTTTTCCCTACGTTCTTCAATTTAAGCCGAAATTTTGCAACAAGAAGCTCATGATCTGAGCCACAGTCAGCTCCAGGTCTTGTTTTTACTGACTGTATAGAGCTTCTCCATCTTTGGCTGCAAAATACATAATCAATCTGATTTTGATATTGACCATCTCGTGATGTCCACGTGTAGAGTTGCCTCTTGTGCTGTTGGAAAAGAGTGTTTGCTATGATCAGTGTGTTCTCTTGGCAAAACTCTATTAGCCTTTGTCCTGCTTCATTTTGTACACCAAGGCCATGCTTGCCTGTTATCCCGGTGATTTCTTGACTTCCTACTTTAGCATTCCAATCCCTATGATGAAGAGGAATCTTTTTTTGGTGTTAGTTCTAGAAGGTGTTGTAGGTCTTCATAGAACTGTTCAACCTCAGCTTCTTCGGCCTCAGTGGTTGGGGCATAGACCTGAATTACTGTGATGTTGAATGGTTTGCCTTGGATTCGTGCTGAAATCATTCTATCGTTTTTGAAATTGTACCCCAGTACTGCTTTTTCCACCCTTTTATTGACTATGAGTGCTACTCCATTTCTTCTAAGGGATTCTTGCCCACAGTAGTAGATATAATGGTCACCTGAATTAAATTCGCCCATGCTTGTCCTCTTTAGTTCGCTGATTCCCAAGATGTCAATGTTCAATCTTGCCATCTCATGTTTGACCACCTCCAGCTTACCTTGATTCATTGATCTGACATTCCAGGTTCCTAAACAATATTGTTCTTTACAGCATCGGACTTTCTTTTCACCACCAGACACATCCACAGCTGAGTGTCCTTTCGGGTTTGGCCCAGCCGCTTCACTCTTTCTGGCGCTACTTGGAAATTCCCTCTGCTCTTCCCCAGTAGTATATTGGACACCTTCCGACCTGAGGGGCTCATCTTCCGGCGTCATATCTTTTAGCCTTGTGATATGTTCTATGGGGTTTTCTTGGCAAGAATACTGGAGTGGGTTGCCATGTTTATTTATACTTAACGGCTAATCTGCACTTGCGTACGGAGGGAGGAATTTGTAATGTTACTTTATTTCTTTGGGATCAAGCCAAACTGAATGCACTGGCAATGGCTGGGATGTTTTAGATGTGTGACCTCTCTCAGGAAGTTTTGAGAGGTGACACCTTTCGCACTCAGCGCCTTCATACTTCCCCCATCACTTTCGAAGGCCATCCATCGTGTTTATGCTCTCTCTGTGTCTGATATCTTAAAATGCCTTGGTTTCCTCACCTCTTTTGACCTTCACCTGGCAGTCTTTCACTTCCTTTGAAAGTGAGCTTTCACCTCCTTTTAGGCAGCCTACAGAGGAAAGGAATTTCCGGAGGAGGGAATGCAAGCAATGGAATGACAAATTGTGGACGGCCTTGGTGTTAGTTTAGTAGCAACAGATAGAATAGTCAGCTGTGGGTGAAAGCATCCAAGCAAGTGCTTAATCAAATCCAAGTTCCCAAGTCAAGTTTATTTATTTATTTACTAGAGATTCAAGATTGTTTTAAAAGCCAGAGAAATAAGAGTTTGCGTTTAAAAAACAGATAACAATATTTGACCTAGACAGTCCTTACACTTGGTATAGATCATGCCAGGAATGAATCTGAGCGTGTGGAGATGTCTGGCAGCTCAGATTCAGAATCAGAAGGGGAACAACCAGAACAGAGGGAGGCACCCTCCCTAGTGAGCCCAGATATGGCAAGACTTCCTTCCCAAGACCTTGACGCACAGATGGCCCAGCCTGAACGGCTCCCCCTTTCCTCCACCACGAGAACTCAGGGTTTGGAAGAGGAGGAGGAGGAGGAAGAGAGCAAGAGGCATGATTTGAGAGATACTAGGGTCCGTTGCAGAGTGAAGCGGGAAAAGTTAGAGGCAGGGCTCAGACACTCCGCCAGGTTGGCCACTCGTGAAAGCCAACGTAGGAGGGAGCCACCCTACCGGAGGGGCATCCCTGCGAAGCTAGTCTGGCCGGGTTCTTGCCCAGACTGCTGGCAACTTCTCTAACTTCCACTTTGTCTCCTCTGTTGATACTCCTAGATGTGTGGATTAGCTGTTTCATTGCAGTTTGAGAGTTTCCTAGAATCTGCATTTGTAAAGCAGCTAGTGTTAACTAATAAAGTAGTGTAGCCCAAAGGCTTGTTTCCTGGAGTGTGTTGATTGCGAAGGGGGAGGACAAAGGAACGTGAGGTGCTGAACCTCTTTCAGCATGGGGGCCGAATTTCATTTCGGATAAGTTCTTGGGGGCCACATTCCAGTAGTGGGTGGGGCTGAATGCAAAAGGCGGCAGGGCAAATGGCAAAGGGGGCATGTCCAAAACACCAGCATATTTTTGCTTAAAGCTTGTACCGCCAGCAACTACATCTTAGGAGGGGCATTTCATTCTTTTTGAACAGGGGGAAAATGCACAAAAGCTGGGAAGAAAACTGGTGTGACTTTCTGGGGAACCCGAGAGGGCCAACAGGGACACAAGTAGGCAGCATTTGGCCCATAGGCCAGAGTTTCTGTATTCTGGTATGGATCCCCAAAAGTCGTTTCAGTAATTCACATGTGGAAGGGTTGCATCTCTCTTTATGCTGGGTGATATGGGTTCACTCCAGTAGAAAGGCAAGCAGACGTCCCCCAGGAAAGAGAAGGAGAAGCAAAGCACCCCATTTTTAGCCGTGCCTTCTGTAGGGGGGGTTGCACATGGGGGGATGGAAACAAGGATCCAGTCAGGAAGAATTCTGATTGGGCCAGGCCCTGACTGACACCATCCTAACCCAGGGAAATAACTGGAAGAGGCATCAAATTTGAGATTCCTCTCCTCCCTTCCTCCCAGATGATTCTGGCAAAAATGCAGGCTCTGTAGTGGGGAGCTTTGGAGATTATGGATGAAGGGAGCCTAGGACAGGGATGCAAGACCTCAGATCCAGGGGTCAAATCCAGCCCTGTGGATTTCCCGAGATGGCCCCACCCCTTCCTCTTTCCCCCAACCGCTGATCATTTGGTGCTTTTTTGGCTTTGGGGCAGTTTTTCCCCCATTGTAAAAGGTTGAAATGCCTCTCTTAAGGCTTAGTTCCTGGCAATAAGAACTTTAAGCTAAAATATGCTGCCTGTTTTGCCTTTGGCCCCCCCACCACAGAATTTGGCCCTGAGAGCGTCTCCAAAATGGGATTTGGCCATCAGACTGAAAGAGGTTCAACACCCCTGGCCGAGGGTCTGGTCCCTAACCTACACCACACCTTCAAAATGTAGCACCGAGTTACGAGAAATTCCCTCTTCACTGGTGCCATCAGGGCAGATGTCCAGGACCCACTCGACAAAATGAATGGTAAGGTCCCCAAACAAGTGGGGGGGGGCATAAGATGATTAAGTCTAGAATTTAAAATTACCCAGCTGCACTACTGTCCACCCTCCTCTTTTTAGCTCTAAAGATGTAGATTGGGACAGGGATTCTGGCCAGTGCAAAAACACTGCAGCTCAGAGCTGGAGATGGGGCAGGTGGCTTGGGTCAGCCACTTGCTAGGCATTCAGGGCACCTTCCAGGTGCAAAGGCCACACAATCCCCCCACACCCAACCTAGAACTGAAGACAAGGCCCACATCCATTTATAATAGCCTATTTAGGTTCATAAATATTTTACTTTAAAAACAAAAACCTAGGCAGGGCCTATGGGTAGGGACTTCTGGTACAGGGGTGAAGCCAGAAGTGTAGGCAGGTTTTGGGATGCAGCTAGAGGACACTGAGCACAGAGGTTTTGGTCACGTCCATGTGGTAGAGCCCAGGAAGAAATATCTGCATGCTCCTGTTCCCTTATGGTATACAGGCTTAGAAAAGGAACAAAAAAATCAAGGTGGGGCAGGGAGAATGTTCTTGCCCTTTGCCTTTCTAGGAATCGCCCCCAAAGTAAAAAATCCCACAACACAGCTGTCCCATTCTGAGTACTTGAGGCTTACAGGAGAAGCTGGTAGTGGTATCTGATGGAGTCAAGTCAAGGCAGGTAAGTCTGGTCAGGATTACAGAATCATAGAATCATAGAACAGTAGGATTAGAAGGGGCCTAAAAGACTACCAAGTCCAACCCCTGCTCAATGCAGGAGTCCAAGTCAAAGCATCCCTGACAGATGGCTGTCCAGCTTCATCTTGAATGCCTCCAGAGTGGGAGAGCCCATTGCCTCCCTAGGTAACTGGTTCTACTATCATATTGCTCTAACAGTCAGGAAGTTTTTCCTGATGTTCAGCCAGAATCTGGCTTCCTGTCACTTGAGCCCATTATTCCGTGTCCTGCACTCTGGGATGATTGAGAAGAGATCCCGGCCTTCTTCTCTGTGACAGCCTTTCAAGTACTTGAAGAGTGCCAGCATGGTATAGTAGTGAGAGTGCTGGACTGGGAGCTGGGAGATCTGGGTTCTAGTCCCCACTTGGCCATGGAAGCTCACTAGGTGACTTTGGGCCAGTCACAGACTCTCAGCCCAACCTACCTCACAGGGTTGTTGTTGTTGTGAGGATAAAATGGAGAGGAGGAGAATGTAAGCCGCCTTGGGTTCCTTGCAAGAGGAAAAGAGGCAGGATATAAATGCAATAAATAAATAAAATAAATAAGAGTGCTATATTTCCCCTCAGTCTTCTCTTCTCAAGGCTAAACATGCCCAGGATGGGTAATGGCAAATCATGGTAGGCAAAGTCAAGGGACAGCCCGCTTGTGCAGACAGCAGATGAAAGCAGGACATTGGAGAGCTCCAAGTGAGCACTGCTGGCTGAAGCTCTCAACTATTTTGACAACAAAGAAGTACGTTGTCTCAGCAGGGAGCTAAAGCCAACTGAAGCCTTATGTAGTCTGACAAGACCTGCACTCTGTTTAGCTCCCATCCTATCCCATCCTTCACAATGGACTGTTGAAGGGCCATTGTGTAATTTTGCAGTCTTAGACTTTTGCAAGGCTGGGGAGATAAAGGTTCTTCCAGGGACCTGTCCTGTGAGTCAGAGGATGGTGGCAGAGCTGTGCTCTCTGGCTGGCAGGACCCTGAATAAGGTAGTGACCATCCTTTCCCTGAGGGAACAGTTTGAGCCTTCTCCTCATCAGCGTCCTCTGCTACACACTGAAAGGTCCAAGGGACATGACACCAGCCAGGCAGTGTAACCAGCGCTTCAGGAATGGCCCTGACCTTTTGGCCCTTGGACTAACAGTTCTACCTCTGGGCCATTGGCTTTGTTGTTTCCACACATGCAAACTGCATGCTTTGTGTGCAGCCGCATGCAGCCGGCACTACAGGTCTTTTTTCTGGTCTTGCAACCCAAGTTCTATTCCTTAGGGCTGTTTTTTGTGTAAAAAAAAAAGAAAAAAAAAGTCAAGAAACAAAAAGCCAACAAATAAAGGAACTCTGATGTCAAAGGTTCACAAAATGAGGCACAGCTTCTAAAGGAGCACAACATCTCCCCAAATGGGGAGACACTTCCTTGGAAGTTGATCTGATCTACACTTATGAGAGCTGCGTTCCTGGGTTTTATCATAAGTCTAAAAATACCAAGAGCTTCTTATTTGGGCTAGCTTCCAACAACTGGGTTTATGCAGGAAGGCGGGGGGATAATTTGAATTAAATATTGCATTTTATACATTAATGTATATTTTATTTACTGATTTCACTGGATTGTTGGACCCAGTCCAAGATCCTGAGACAATGCAAAAGGGATATCTTAAAGGAAACAAGCACATTCCTTTCCAGAACTGGGCATGAATATCATCTTCCAAAATAGGGAGAATAATTCTGCATGCATCCTGTATATTTGGCATAATTCATTCTGCTTGCCATGGGGAGGATTTTAAAAAAATATACACAGGAAGATGCATTATATCAAGTCAGAATATTTGTTGTTCGAGTCCAGTGTTGTCCCCGCTGGCTGGCAGGAGTTCTGCCAGAGCTTCCAAAGAGGTCCTGGACATTGCCTACTACATGATCCTTTAATTAAAGGAGATTTTGGATTGAATAGGAACCTTCTGCATACAAAGCATGCACTTTACCACTGAGGTAAGGTTACTTCCCGCAGCTTTCCCCCTGGAGGGGCTCAGACCTGTATCTCCTGTTTTCCTGGCTAGTTCTCTGGGCACCTGGGCTAATGAGGCCTGAAGAGCCCTCAAGCCTTGCCTATCCTTCTTGCTAATGCCCCCCCCCACACACACACCTGAATTTCACCAGGCATTGCCCAGCCACAGTTCACCCTTTTAGGCAAGCATTTGAGTTGTATTCTAATACATGTACTCCAACTGTCTCTATCTGGTACCTGTCTCTGGAAAATCACCATCCCTGATTTTGCCTGTGGAGGACACATTTGAAAATGTTGTTAGCTTGAACTGTCATTTCCTTAATGGTTAGGTCCTCCTCCAGAGTCGCTCTAGAACAGGGGTGATGAACCTGAGGCCCGCGGGCCAAATACGGCCCTCCAGGATTCCAAAGATGGCCACTCCCCTGGTCCAACCTTTCCCCTGCTACTGCAGATCATTTGGTGGTTTCCCAGCTTCTGTTCAATTTTTCCCCATTCTAAGGGTTGAAATGCTTCTCCTAAAGCTTTGTTACTGGCAGTAAGAACTTTGTACTAGTATTTTTGGTATTTCTGGTATTTTTGGCTCCACCATCTTTTGCCTTCAGGCCTTCCCACCACTGGAATGTGGCTCCTGAAAGCTTCTCCAGAAATGAATTTGGCCCTCTTCCTGAAAGAGGTTCAACACCTCTGCTCTAGAAGCTAAGTCTCTAAGCAGCTGCAGTCCTTAATAAACTTGTAAGGGAAAGGCCATGCAGTGGGCAGCTGGCATTTCATCCATGGCAGCTGCCGATGCACGTTGTGTGTGCTTCCAGTATATCTTTAATCAAAAGAATAATCACCCTCTTGGGTCTTAAAGCAGTGGAGGACAGGCTATTGCATAGCACATTAATACAGCAGGCTGCAAAGAGCTCTCTTCTTAATATGTAAAGGGGTGACGGCAGGGTCCAGTCCTTCAGGTGATAGCAGGGGTATGACAACCATGCCCCTATTTCCTTCTGTGAAACGGTGAAATGTATCCTGCTATTACACACATACGAGCCTCACCATACACTGAGACGTGTTCCATGCCAAATACTGCATTTGCACCAATTGCAACACGCACAGTCATGTTCTCTGCCAGTCTACACACACTCTGCATGTTTCTGCAGCTTTGATCCTTGGTTTTCTGGTTTGGGTTTTTTTTAATCCCTCAACACTCGTTTTATTAGTCCAAAAGTTGACTGCAGGCCCAAAGCTCTGCAATATGGCAGTGCTGCAGTTAAATACAGCTCACTTCTCCTCCCCTTAATAAACTACGAAGTGAGCTGTTGAAAAAAGCTGTTGACTGCTGGCTCCCATCACCATCTTCTAAGGGCGCTTCCAGACTGAGGGCTAGAACTATCAACTGGCATTGTGCAGCTCTTCTGTCTGTTTTTTTCTTTAACAGGTTTGTTCTGGTAAGAAAAAAAAAAGACGGAAGCAGTGGGAAACACAGGAGGGCTACGTGGAAGATGTCATCTAAAAATCTGTGAATGAGGCAGTGCAAAGCAATTTCACAATGAAAGCACTCTAGGACAGGATTGTGCTAACCCCCAGTGCTACCAGTCAAAAGACAATGCAGCTATTCCATCTTTTCCTCCTTAACAGATTTTCTATGGTAAGAAAAAAAGATGGAAGTGGTGGGAAAACACGGGAGGGTTACAAATGGAAGACGATGTCAACTGGACCCCCGTAGAATTGTGTGAAAGAGGCATACAATTGCACAATAAAAGCCTCTCCTGGAAGGATCCCTGGTCTCCATCTCTATGCATCTGATGGAAAGAATCTGTTGTGGGGTGAAAGGGGCTATGCAGTACAATGTTGGCATCTTAAGATTAGTTTGTTGTCGAAGTAGAATTCTAATTTTAAGAATCTCCTCCTTTCACACAACCTACTTGAGATACTGCTCACTTTCTGAAGCCCATCTCTTTGTTCCTCTACAAGCCAATGTGGGCCTGAGAGAGAGAGGATCTTTTGTTACTGTTGTGGTGTCTAAATAATGGAACAACCTCCCAAGAATTTAATCTGATCCATTATACACACAGTCCCATGCATGTTGAGACAGAAAAACATGGCTGTCATTTTCATGACAGAAAAACATGGGCAGTGCTGGGAGTTGTATGGCATTTTTTTTCTGACTAAACATGCATAGGATTGCACCCTAGGACTGTTTTATTTATCAGGTTTTCTTTCTTTTTTTAAGATTAGCGCTCCTAAATATTGTTGTTGTGCTAATCGGTTGCTCCTGATGCATTTTACTGTGCTGTTTTCTTGATACTTTAGATTTCTTGGTGCTGTTTTCAGCATATCTTTGCCTTACTGCTTTTCAAAAACTATATACGCTGCCTTGAGCATGCCTTTTGGCATGGAAAGATGAGATATAAGTACTAAAATAATAATCTTAAGCCTGTGGGGGAAACCTTGTCAATATACAGTCGGTATGTGCGGGAAAAGCATCACAAGGGTGTCTCCATGTTCGATTTGCTGTGAGCTGGCTGTTTCGAGGTTGCTCAGGGCACATCCTGTAGTGGCCATCCCACAGCCACCCTGGAGATTTTCGTGGAAAACCCAGATTTCCTGAAACTACTTTAAGTCCGATTCTTTTCCTTAAGTCAGGTTCTCCACAGTATAGCTGTTGTTTGCCCCAACCCTTGCATTTACGTCTGGTATGCTAGCCCTGCCCAGGGGTGTGCCTTTCACCGTGACCCAGGTCAAGGAGTGTATCCCATCCCTGTGTTTCCCAGCACAAACCAATTAGTGTCTATTCAGAAGTAACTCCCATTGCAGTCAATGAGGCTTGTCCCCTGAATGTGCACTTCAGAATTTACAGAGATCCCCCTCAATCGAAATAGCAGATTTTAAAGCACTAATTCCCTAAAGGCTGTAAAGTGCTATCTGGAAGCTGCAATTCTCCATTGCTTATTTTATTGCCTTTCGGAAGTAACTAATTCGCACCTTCAAGCCTGCGCTGCATCGGGTTAGAAAGGGGTCTGGTTTCCCAGCACAAATATGTGTGCATCTACTCAGATGTAACTCCCGTTGTGGTCAATGAGGCATGTTCCCAAAATGCGCACTCAGAAGTTACCAAGATTCCCATGCATTGAAATAATGCATTTAGGAGCCTTAATGTCAAAGCTGCGTGTCTTTGTTATTTGCTTCCTTGCTTTTTGGAAGTAATTAATTTGCAGCTTTGATCCTTTGCAGCATCAGGAGCGTCAGCAGAAAGGAGAAAGGGGGCTGGTTGGAGCCATGGCGCTTTAAGTATTCAGAGGGTTAATTCTCCTAAAGGCTGTGAAGCGCTATGTTGAAGCTGGTTTCTCAGCCTGTAAGGAAGTAATCAATGCAAAGCTTCAATTGGTTGCAGCATCTGGAGCTTCAGGGGAGAAAGAAGGCTGCACCTGTGTTTCTTTGTTTGCTTTGAAGTAATTAATGCAAAACTTCAATCTTTTGCGGCTTTGTCAGGTGTAAGGAAGGACACTGGAAGCCTCTCACATTAGTTGATCAGCCCTTGCCAGTCACTCCAATCCCTCCACCCCACCCAGAAGTATGTTCCTGTGAAGGGACTTAGAATGGTGCAGTGCACTCGTTCAGGGAGCCCTGCGTGGACCAAATCCGGCCCTTTGAAAAATCCAGGTAAGTCACGATTAGCTTCTCCTTCTGTTGTTGTGGAGACACCCCTCCACCCCAGCACAAGAGAGATGGACAGAGTTTTAAATCCTGCAGCTTCTAGGCACTGCCACTACAGTGGAAAAGTAGGCATCAGCAACAGAGTCCTTTGGGCTGTGATTTGGCCCCTCTGATGTCCCCCGCCCCCCAAAAGCTAAAAGCAGCTTAGGGAGAGCATTTGCAGCAGGAAATAGGTTAACCTGCTATTTAAGGAATTAAAAAAATAATGCATGTTAAATATGCACATGCATTTCTGTCATAGGTTGATTGGGCAGGAGGGCACCATCTTGCTGCTAACGGGGGTGGGTGGGCACAAAGTAGTTTGGAGAGCAGTTATGTGTGACACTAGGACTCGGCACAAGCTGGAGAAAATTGGCTCACTAGGCCAGCCCTCTCTCCAAAACAGCTGCTGAGCTGGGGCTTTAAATAGTGCACTAGAACTAGGTGCTCTTCAGGACTGACAAAGGGCTTCTCAGCTAGTCTCCACTCAAGCTCTCATTAATTCCAGCGCTACTTGCCGCAGTGTAGATCTCCAGCGATAACGCCGCACAGATTGTACCCTGCAGAACTGGTAGCTGCTGTTCCCTAGCCCTTGCTCAAGCACCCCACCTAATGATCACTGTTTGCAATCCAACTCACAGCCGTGAACCTCTGACCCAACAAGAGGGAAAAGCAAGTCAGCCGTCTTATTGGATCTGCTTGCTTACATTGGTTTGAAAAACGTTTGGCCCGAGCAACCTTAAAAAGTGTATTCCATGCACCCACTCCCAGAGGGGAAAACAAAAAACAAACAAGAACATTTCCTAGTAAAAATAGTTTATTAATATTAATATAATTATCTTGCCACTTTATATTAATATAAAAACAAAGCATACAGTAGAAACGAACATCTCTAGAGCAGGAACATATGCCCTACAGAAAAAGAAACCGCAAACCAGTGTCAAGGAAATAGAGGCTGTACAGATGAGAGAAAGGATTATAGGCTCCCACCCCATATTGGAATTGGGGGTCAGGTTATGTAGGGGGCTGCAAAGGGCAAAGAGGCTGTTAGGGGGTATCCCTTGGTACCAAGGCCCCGCTCCAACAGACGAGGCAATTCTGTAAGTTAGTTCAATGTTAAGCAGGGTGAAGGAGCCAATGGAAGTGTGCCCCCCAAACCTAGGAGTCAGGTTCAAATTGAATGGAGACAACGCCACTGGTTTTCCCGGTCATAAGGAAGCTCTTATCCACTCTTCCCAACACAAGCTCTGCGCCTTTAGCAAGTGTGACAGGTGGAAGCTCAGTAAGATATAGGCTTCCCCTGTAACTATTTCCAAGACAGGAGTGGCTGCACCTGTTGAATTTGTCCGCCACACACAGGCCACAAGACACAAAGCCTATGGTGGAAAGAGCAGCAGCTTTTCTGTGCTCCCCCCGCCCCAATCCACTCAGTATCTGTGAATGGACAGGAAGTTGCTCAAGTGTTTTAAAACTGAGGGCCAGCTCCTTGACATTCAGCATTATGCGGAAAGAAGAATCAGTCTTCATTGCTTCAGGAAGCCAAAACTTGTTTGAACACTTCTGCCAGACCGAAACCAGACATCTTGGCACCCTGGCTCCACTCTTCATTTTAGAAGTCAAACTAATTCCACTTCCCACGCTGGCCTGCCCTCAAGATCACAGCTGCTCCTCTTCCTTTTCTGCATTCAGAGGAAAAAATCCCTCTCATAAAATGGCTGCTATGGGGTGGGCAAAATGGCCACAACAAGGCTGCCAGGCCCTGCCAAAAGTGAAGACAGCCACTGCCGCCTCCTGCAAACATTCCCCCCATCCGCGTGCTTGAATTTAAAAAGGGAAAAAATAAAAGATAAAGGAGATGGGCCAGATGTTGCAGCAGTGGGGGTGCAAATTTGAAGAGAAAAGAAAAAAAACTTTGCCAGAAGGGAAGGGCATTTTATTTCTTCGGCCTCTCGCTGGGTAGAGAAAACATATTACCCTCCTATTTTCCATCCCCACACACACAAATGGTAGGCAACCGTGGCGGGACACACTATGTAATCCTCTCCACTCCCATTGGCTGTAGACAGATACTTAGGCGCAATCACGAGGAAGCAAGTTCAGACAGGGTATTTGGTAGCCAGAAGGGCCATGCTCTTTTGACAACAGTTGGTCCAGGCCTGATACAGCCGGCAAATGCTGTAGCCGGTGAGTTTCATGAGGAAGGCACTGTCAGTCTCCGGTAGCTTAACGGGCATTGCTGGACCAGGTGCAATGCCCAGGGAGGCCATGATGGACTTAAGGTTGCTCACCAGACCGAGGCACTGCACGCCCGCCGACTCGAGCTGGTTTCGCACCTCCACAGCTGGGGGGTTCAGGTTGGCCTGCTGGCGCTTCACAAGGGCCAGGAACTCTGGGAAGTTGGAGAAGACCGTGGCATTCTGCTGCAGCCTCTCAGCGTCGCTGAGGTCCAGCCAGGCCTGAGTAGAAAGGGGTGGCCGTGGCAGCCCTTCGAAGGACTGGATGGAAGGGTTAAAGTCAGGATCCCCAAAGGGCTCCCCTTGATGGAACGCCTAAAAAGGAAAAAGAAAAAAAAAAGACTCAACCTACGGTAGCCACTCACACATTGCAGAAAAAGGACACCAATCTGCATATGCATATTTACATGCACAAATACACATTTAGAAATGAGACCTATTATTTAAATAGAAACACAATACATCTCACCACAGTGAGGAAGGCTGCAACCAGGTGACCTGTGTGCCTGCTCAGTCTGCTGCCCAGGTGCTAACTTTCGATGGCCAACTTCCAGGCCCTTCCCTGTTCTCCCTCTTTAGGGCTCTTTATTTTTAATCCAGACAGCCCATCAAATAGAGGACACCTTCAAATAGAATAGTAGGGTTGGAAGGGGCCTATAAGACCATCGTCCAGCCCCCTGCTCAGTGCATGGAGAGTGCACGGAAATAGTGCAGAAATATAGAGTGTCCTCTGCCAGCTCTCCAAAACAGAGCCATGTCCTCTGTAAAGCGGGACACCTGGCCACCCTAGGCATTCAAGACATTCAAAATCTTTGGCCTTGAAGTCTGGATTCTTCAGGAGGCCTCCTAGTTACGACATATGTGCCCCACCTTTCCACCAAGGAACTCTCAAGTGGGTGGTACTGGTGCATGAGGCTGTGGTTTTTTCTCTTCACAACCTTGAGAGATTGTTGTTGTAGTTTTGGCTGTGACTGACACAGGGTCAATCTGAAAAGTGCACTCTAACAGATTACAGAATTCTAATCTGAGGAGGCGGGGATGGGGGAGAAAGAGGAGACATTCAAAAACACTGTGCCTCTGAGCATACGTTCAGTAATTGTAATCTACCCTTCTGAACCCATTTCACTTCCTCTCCAGACAAACATGCCCCTAGTTCTGAGCACAAAATTATGCAAACCAAGACCATTTTGCACCTTCCCTCTTTCCCCAGTGGTATTGCGAATAGCTTTGAGGCTTTGGCGAAGGGATAGGTCTAAGAACCATAACCCGAAATGATCTTTTGCAGACCCAGCCTGCTTCATCTCCTATAGCCATAAGAACTAGAAGCTTGTCCCCTACCCCACTTTTTTTGCGGGGGTGGGGGTGGGAATAGCAGGGAAGGGAGTTAATGAAACATGACTAGACTTTTTTTTTTTAAAGTGGGGGAAGGAAGTATTCTAGGAATGCTAGATGTTTTGCAGCATTCCATAACTAGTTCTATGTGGCTGATGTCCCAGGAAATGTACTGCTTAGCTGAATAACCCATCACCAAACTCTTAAGAGCTACCTAACACACACACCTCTATTAATTTCTCTCGAACACTCTCAGAACTCACGTAGTCGGATAGCAGCTTTTTCGAGCCATCGTGCATGCGGATGGACAGGTTGTGCGTTTGTTTGATCTTGAGTGCTAATTCTTGCTGGGACCAAGAGGACGAAGAGGAGAGGCGTTTGGGTAAGTCCACTGCAGACAGACAGAAGTGGGCTAAAAGTTAAGACACGTACACATATCTGGACTTAACAACAGCCCACATTAAGCCTCTGGGTTCATTTTCACAGGCAAAGGAGACTTCAAGGACACTTGTTGGGGGTGGCGAAGACAGCGGGGAAGAGAGTTAATGAAACATGACCTAGTACAGCCAGCTCTGGTGCACCTAACGCAAAGGGCCTTTGAGTTTCTCAGTTGGTAGCAGCAGCACCCAGTATACCTCCGCGCAAGTCACTTTGACTCGGAGGAGAGCTTCAGAAGCAGATATGGCATGGTGGGGCTGCTGTTCAGAGTAAAACACCTACAAGACACCCCACTGGACATGCCTGAAGTTAACTGAGAGCCAAAGAGCTCCCAAGAGATGGGAGAGTCTTTCACCCAGTAAAATGATCCAATGCTTAGAGAGTGCAGGAGCTACTGAGCACCAGCCAAAGAGCACAGCCCGGCCAAAATGCAGCTGTCTATTATTTCAAGATTTTTAAAGTTGCCCTTCAGTGAGCAAGCTCTCGGGGCAGCGTTCAAAGTTCAAACTCATAAAACAACATCCAGCCAGGAAGTGTGCCTGAGTTCAGCTGCAGCTTTCCCCTTTAAAATATGTTACCGCAGAAGCCCAGTCCTTTCCCATTATGGCTGGAGTGGACAACTTGTAGCCCTTCAGGTGTTTTGACCAACCACTCCTACCTGGCACAGCCAATGGTGAGGAATGATGCAAGTTGTAGCCCAAATCAAGTCGCCCATCCCTGCATTTTATTTATTATATTATTACATTTATATCCCGCCTTTCCCCCCCTCTTGCAAGGAACCCAAGGTGGCTTCCATGGCCCTCCTGTTCCATTTTATCCTCACAACAACCTTGTGAGGCCGGTTAGAATCAGAGTCGGGGACTGGCCCAAAGTCACCCAGTGAGCTTTATTTATTTATTTATTTATTTATTAAATTTATTAATCGCCCATCTGACTGGTCACCCAGCCACTCTGGGCGATGTACAACCCACCATAAAACAATTTAAAACAATAAAATTTTACCATAAACATTTTTTTTAAAATACCCTAGCCCACCCCAAATGCCTGCCTTAACAACCACGTTTTTAATGCACGACGGAAGCTCATTAAAGAGGGGGCATGACGGAGTTCCCTAGGGAGGGAGTTCCACATTGTGGGGGCCACCACAGAAAAGGCCCTCTCCCTCGTCCCCACCAGTCTAGCTGTCCTGGCTGATGGGACAGAGAGAAGGCCATCCGAGGCTGATCTTGTTAAGCGGCCTGTCTGGTGTTGCTGGAGGCGCTCCTTAAGATAGGCTGGGCTGGAACCATATAGGGTTTTAAAGGTCAAAACCAACACCTTGAATTTGGCCCGGAAAACAACTGGTAACCAGTGCAACTCCTTCAGCACTGGAGTGATGTGATCTCGCCGGCGGCTGCCTTTAATCAGGCGAGCTGCCGCGTTCTGTACCAGCTGCAGCTTCCGAACCGTCTTCAAGGGTAACCCCACATAGAGCACATTACAGTAGTCTAAACGAGAGGAGACCAGGGCATGTACTACCGATGGGAGCAGATGGTCGGGAAGGAAGGGGCGCAGCCGCCATATCAGATGGAGTTGATACAGCGCTGTCTGGCTCACAGCTGACACCTGAGCCTCCATGGACAGCTGGGAGTCCAAAATGACCCCCAGGCTGCGGACCTGGTCTTTCAAGGGTAGCCGTACCCCATTCAACACCAGGTCAACATCCTCCAGCCTCCTCTTGTCTCCTACCAAAAGTACCTCGGTCTTGTCAGGGTTCAGCTTCAGCTTATTCCTCCCCATCCAGCCACTCACCGTCTCCAGACATTTGGACAGGGATTCTTAGCTTCATGGCTAAGTGGAGACTAGAACCTGAATCTCCCAAGTTCCAGTCCAACACTCTAACCACTTCACACCCTGGCTCTCTTGTATCCTTACAAACCCTTACATGGAAGGATTTGTGTTAATATGCAAAGCATTTGGAGCACTGTTAACAGATACTATATAAAGAATGGAGAGAGACTTGAAGCGTACACAGCACTCCCATATCCTGCAACCGTAATCATCTGGGTCAAAGCCACCCCATGAGTTTCCATCGTCCTCGACCACACAGTGGAAAAGAACAGAGCTGTCAAGAGCGCAGTTCACAGCTAACCCCCCTCGATCAGGGGTGGGTAGTGCACAGGCTGCTTGCAGCTCTTGGCCAGTGTAGGGGAGCCCCACTGATCAGGGTCATGGGGCGGGCGGGGGAGAGGCTTTAGCCTCCCTCAACAACCCTGAAGCATCGGCAATGGCTGCTTCCCCACTCCTAATGGTGGTGGGGAAACAGCGATTCTAATGAAGTTTTGCTGGTGGGGTGTGTGTTGAGACTTTAGCCTCCAAACAAGAATAAAAAAAGACAGCCATAAAAGCCAAACAAACACAGAACAGACCGCTGCAGTGTTTCCTTTCCAATATATTTGTGTTCCCTTTCAGAGGGCTGAGATAGTGGCAGAGGGCATATCTTCAGTCACTTCAGAAGATGAAGAGACAGAACAACTCAGTCCCCTGAAAGGGAACACAAATATATAGGGAATTAAACATTGCAGTGGTCTGTTTTGTTTCTGTTTCGTATTTATTTATTATGCCACCCAATAGCAGAAGCTTTCCGGGCAGTTCACAACAAGGCTTTAGGCGCCCCCAGTGATCCTGTGTGTGCATGCGCACGTGGCACGGGTGTAGTGGAGCCAGGGCTTACAGGGACGCAGTGCTTCCACTTCTTTATTAGCAGGGACACCGACATCATCTGTCACCCTGCCTCCCCTGATCCCTCCAAGATTATCTGTAATCCTCAGTGTAGCTGGGGGGAAATGAATTTTCCCAGCAACAATATGTTGTTCCATATTGGAAGGTAAAATATTCACAGGTGGCTTGGTCTTGAAGGGCCAACTAAGACCCTTTTGCATAATATCACACCTACTCCTAGCAGACGAAAACTCCGAGAACTGATTTGTTGATATGGATCAGGAGAGCTGCTTTCACCTTTGGACTCTCTGTGGGAATGTGGCTATAGGAGCTGTGATGAGTGCCTGAACTCTGAAATTTACCACTACCCCACCGTGTGTGTGCACGCACATCTGCACGCATGCATGTGGCCCCTAACTGATTTCAGTCTGCAGTCAAAGGTTGCCTATCCCTGCCCTAGATGAGTATCATTTCATCTACACACACTACAGAAGGCTGAGGCTTCCTTCTCAGGCACAGTTCACCTTGCTCACAGAGGCAATTTGTATGTGCGCTGTTCTGGCACAGGCACATCCGTTTCTCCAGGCCCAGCTTCCTAATCCTTCCAAGAATGTCCTCCTCCACATCCTCTTTGGTTCATTCAATGCAATCAACTAAGCAGCTGGTGCATTTTCCGCCCTATACCCCACTGCCATGCAGCAGTAAGCAAGACATTTTGGAGAGCCAAAGGAGTCCAGAGATGGGGGAAAGGAACACCGACATTTGGGAGGGGGGAACTGCATGAGAACCCCATGGAAGGGCTTGAGTTGCTTCAAATAAGAGTGGGGTCTACTGGTTTGGGGGACCACTCCCTGCTGTCTGCAGAAGTTCCAAGACTTTTGGCTTAGTCAGGTGTACGTGAGGTTTTCAATTTCTATAGCAGACAGATTCATCCAGTCCAGCCCGATTTACACTAACTGGCAACACCTCCCAGGGTCTCTGGTTTCCAAGAGGGAAAAGGGCAACTAAGATGATTGAAGAGGCTGCTGGATCATCTCCCCTGCCAAGAAAGCCTGAAGGGTTTCAGGCTGTTTAGCTTAGCACAAAGAGACAACCAGGACAAGGAGTGGAGACAGGACAGAGGCTTCTAAAGGCTGTGAATGGTGTGGAGAGGGAGAGAGAAAGATTCTCTCATATAGAATACCGGGACACTGTATCTATGGAAAATAATACATGGACATAAATCTGACAGCAGCAATATCAGCTGAAGGCAAAGTTAAACACGTGATTTTTATACAACATGGGATTATTCTATTTCATATACAAATCAGGGTCACAAGCAGCAACATTGATCAAAGCCTGTCCTCAGATTATGGAAAAGAGACTAACATGCATTCCTATCCATGTTTAACCAGAAGTAAGTCCCACTGAATTTAGTATGCCTTACTCCTAGGTAAGAAGGTAGGATTGCAGCCTAAAAACAATTTGCTAATATAAAAAATCATAAAGAAAATCTCCAAGCAGCCAATGGATTCCACTCATATTTTTGCCTGTAAAATAAAGTGTGTGTGTGTGTGTGTGTGTGTGTGTGTATATATTACCCTTTGTTAACAACTAACTTTAAACTCAATGTAATTTTATTGGTTTGTCTGTATGTTTGTCTTTGCATTTGGAAAATAAAAAAACATTGGGAGAAGACTACAGCCTCCCAGGACACTCTCTCACTGACCTGAAAGTGGCCCTTGTGGACCAATTCGAAGAGAGATTAGAACAAGAGACTGCCAATTTACAATTCATCACGAAGTTCAGTTCTTTTACTAGAGCCTTGAACCAGGATAAAGCTTTCCCCCGCATCACACTACATGAATTAATTGGGTTACCTAGCACCAACAATCATTTTGTGCATGACCACGGTTAATAATGCGATTGTCACTGTCAGTATTTTCTGCATTTAATTTCTCTCCAATCTCACTGTCCCCCCCCCCCCCCGTCTGCTGCCTATTTACCTGAAGCTCTCGAGGTTGGCTGTGTTGTCCACAAAAGCTTATGGTGTAATAGACATGTTAGCCTTTAAGGTGCCGGAAGAGTCTTTGTTGTGTTAAGTCTACTGCAGCCAACACAACTACCCTTCCAGAACTAGAAGGAAAGATGAGCCCTGCTAGATCAGGCCAAAGGATTATCTAGTCAGCATTCTGTTTGCACAGTGGCCAACAAGATGCCTATATGAAGCCCATGAGTGCAATAAATAGCGCACACACCCACCCTGCTCATGTTCCCCAGCATACTGCCTCTGATACTGGGGGAAGCGTATAGCTATCATGCCTAGTAGCCACTGACAGCCTTATCCTCCCTGAATTTGTCTAATCCCACCTTCCCTTAAAGCCATCCAAGTTGGTGGCCATCACTACACGTTACGGTTGCGAATTCCATACATAGCACAAGACCCACAATACTCCAATGAAATTGTTTGGCAACAGCTTTGGGACAGACCAGAGAGCATTCCAGGGAGAATGGATCTATCAACAGTTTGCAGCCATGATAACCGAATGGCACCTCCATGTTCAGGGGCCATATACCTGATGCTGGGGGCAGAGAACAGGGATGGCTGCTTCTTTCATGGGCTGCTTGTGGGCTTCTCGGAGACACCTGTCTGGTGGCACTGGGAAATAGAATGCCAAACCAGAGAGAGGGGCTTTTGGTCTTATCTAGAAGAGACCTTCCGTGTCACTAGCTCTGATTCTTTAAGTGAGGAGTGGCCAACCTGTAGCCTTCCAAATATTTTGGCCTACAACTCCCATCATCCCTCATCATTAGCTATACCAGCTAGGGTTAATGGGAGTTGTAGCCCCAAATATGTGGAGGGCCTCAAGTGACTTTTAAGTCACTTGACTTAACTTTTAAAAGTCACTTTTAACTAGTCAAGTGACTAGTTCCTGCTTTGACAAGAAATGCCAAGAATTGCACCTGGACGCTCTGAACACAACCCTGCGTCCAGATCTGCAGGAAGAAAAACTTAAACTTCTTTCGAGTTCCGAGGACTGGCCCCAGTCAATGATTAACTCTGGCCTCAGGGGCAGAAGTGGGAAGTAGGTACATAGATAATCTTTTTATTCCTGGAGAAAGAGGAGAGAACAAGACTGAAGTGTTACAATTAAAGAGTTGGCTGGGCCAGAGAAGGTGGAGAGGGAAACAGATGGATAGAATCAGCTTAACCCTTTGCTGACAGAGAAAGGTAGTGCACCCGAAACTCTTTCATGGAATGGCTGGATGCCACACAAGACAAGCTCCTGAACCCTTAGTAATTGTGGAGAAGAGGGAATGTCAGCAAGTGTAGCATTGCATGGCAAACGAGAACCTCGCACATTAGTCAATGTCCATTTACAAGCCTGGTTGCTTGCAGCATGTTAAGAACTGCCTCCAAGCTGTCAGGTAACTCCCCCCCCCCCCCGCATTTGTAAATTACAATTTTTTTAAAAAACAAAAGGTAGCTGTGTTGACCAGAGGAAAAATTCCAAAACCCATATTAGTTGAAGACCTTTCTTAGGTCAACTAAAAGATCACAAAAAAATTGTGCAAAGTATCGAGCTCCCCAAAGATGATCCTAATGAGGAGGTCCGGAGAGCTCAAAAGCTTGCACAATTTGTGTGATCTTTTTGGTTGACCTAAGAATGGTATTTCACTAATATGGATTTTACATTTGTTAAAAAAAAAAAAAATGGTGGCTCTCCCCTTTCAGGTTGTGTGAAGAAGGTTCACAAGTGACATTATATAATGCCAGGCCAGCCAATAAGTTTCTCTGTGGGCTTATTTGGGGTAACACACACACACACACACACACACACACCCCTTGCAAGGATGCAGACTCATTTCCAGCAGCTTGAACTCCACTGACTCTTGAGGTCCCATCCAGCCAGTCTGCCCTCCCTGCTTGTCCTTGCCCTGCTTCCGCCTCTCCAGCCGGAAACATCACAAATCTCATTTAACCACATTTTACAAGCCTCTGCCATTTCCCATCATGCAAGCTGGACTGGTCTGCATAACTTTCAATTCGCCAAGCTGAACAGAAGCCTTGAGTTCTGGCTCAAGAAACCTCCTGGATTTGCTTCCTACAGAGGACTGAGAGAGAGAGAGAGAGAGAGAAGAAAAAAACCCAGATTGTTGAGGACCTCCCAGGCACAATAACTAGCTTGGCCAGCTGGGTGCCTCACAAGTTGAACAGGCCAGACTTTTAGACAAACTAAAAAAAAAGAAAGCCTTTTATTCCACACTTCCTTCAGAGTTAGGGTGGCCTGTTAAGCTTCTCTTCCCTCGCCTCACTGCCCGTCCCCCCATGTTATCTGCACAACAATTTAGGTTAGGCTGAGAGAGACTGACCCAAGATCACTCAGTGAGCTGCATGGCTGATGGAATTTGAACCCAGGTCTCCGCAGTCCTACTACAGCAACCTAGCCACCAAGGGCCCCATTGCTGACACATACAATTTCCCCACACGCTCCTTAAGATATTCTTCCCCAACTGGGCTGATATGAGTTGAAGTTCAAGTAATCTGGAAGGCACCAGGTTGGAGAAGGCTGCTTTAACCCTTTATGTTGCATTTAAAAATCCACACAGTTCCTCTGGATTTTACATCTGCGCAATTCTCCTACCCAGCTACCCTCTTATAAAGTTGCCAACTGACCAGAACACTGCCTAGCCTGCTCCTGTGCCTTTAACTGCTTCACCTGCAAAAGTCAGCACACCAGGACTTTCATAGTACACAGAAACTGGCATGACCACCCATTAGTGTCAGCAGATGGAGCTACTGTTAAGGGCACAGCATCAACACATCCCTAAAAACATTGGCAACCTCACACCCTTAGTGTGCACATTTAAGGTCACTCAGTGCAGGTGAGGTTGGCCGTAATGAACACGGTAGATTTCCCCACATTTTCCGAGGTGGAATGGCGGATCAGTTGCTTGGCAATTCTGAGTACAGAACAGAGTAGGGGAATGTAATGATTATGCTCATTACCAACTTAGCATTTATTATGTATATAGCAACATCAAGGTGCACAGCACAAGATAAAGAGCTCCCTGCCTTCTAGAACTTACAATCTAAAGTTCAACAGTGGGGAAAGAAAATACAAATATTTCAGTCACATGTACTTTGGTTTAACTATCATTTATAGACCTTCTCCAGCTGTTCAAAGTGCTTTCCTGACAATGACCCTGCAAGGTAGGCTGGTATTCTGCCCCTACTGCAGCTAGGAAGCAGGCAAAGGCAGCAACTTGTTCAAGGTCAGCCAGGTTGTTCATGGCTACAGGGGGTGGGGGAAGGATTCGGAACCAGAGACTTCCCAATTCACGGCACCACCACAATGCTACACCAGCTATTCGAGATATTCATTCACGCAGATGCCAAGGCTTGGCCACCTTGTGTACACTGTATAAGAGTTCAAACAGGGATCAGCTCAGCTGATTCGCCCACAAGCTCCCTGGGAAAAGTTCTGCTTTCTCTTAGCAACGTGGAGACACATCAGCTGATGCTCAAACGTATGTTTTGGTAGCACCAACCTAAAGTGACAGAATCCCTTACTACCTTAGACAGGTGATGGGGACACTCCTCACATAGTGCTCCTGCACCTTTAAACAACTGCAGGACAGGGAGAGATTCAGCTTGTGAAGCATTTTCCCCCCAGCCCAGCCCCAATGACTGGATAGCTTCACCGGTTGAATCTCTACCCATGATACAGCTGTCAGGGGCTTGGAAGCCCTGCCTTAAACAAGAAAAGCCTTCACAAAATTGGAAGTTCTAATCAGGTAGGAGCAAGACAGAGCTCCCCCAGGCAGGCAGGCAGGCAGGCAATTAGCCCACCCCTTGTTCCTTTAACCACACGCAGGATTGCTCCCCATGTTCCAAGGCAGCTCCCCCTCAAGTCCTTTTGGAAGCCGGCCACCTGACCGAGGAACACTTTTTAAAAAACCAGCCAGATCATGGGAAGCTTTTTGTGCAACCAGGTAACACGCAACAGAGGCTCACCTGTCCACCTTCCAGACCAAGTCACCGTTAAGAGGCATAAGAACGGAATAAAAGAAGTGGCCAATCGCCTGCTCCAGCCTTCCCCAAACCTGGCGCCCTGCAGGCTTGCTGGACTACAACTCCCATCATCTCCTGCAGGGATGATGGGAGCTGCAGTCCAGCACACCCTCGCTCCGTTTTTCCCACTCTAACTAACTTTTTAATGTCACTTCGGAAACTTCCACGGCGAGGAGCTCCCCAGATACTCGCGGCAAACAGAGACCCTTTTCCACGCCCGCCCGGCTGCCTTCCTCCCCGGCTCATTCCTGGCCCCCCATCGGACGCGCGCTGCTGTGCACGCCGGACTTCGGGGCAGAGGCCCGGGTGCGCCCTCAGCCGGGGGGTCCCCGGCTGCCCGGCCACATTTGAAAGGCAGCGACATAATGCACATTACCGCCTAAGGGGCAAAGAGGTGGGGAGAAGCCCAGCCTTAAACACTGCCGAGCTGATGCCCCACTGCCCGGCTGCCCCACTTTCTCGCCGGCGGGCCCCCTACCTGAGAGCACCTCCATTCCGCCGCGCCGTCGTCCGCCTCGGATCGCCTCCACTTGTTGCGAGCGCCTGCCGCGCTCGGTTTTTATACCGGGCGCTCGCTCTCCCCGCCACCCTTCCCTCCTCCTCCCGGCGTCCCTCGGCCCTCCTTCCTCCTCCTCTCCCGGGATCGCGAACGACCCGCGAATTCCAGTCGGCTGAGATCACCGGAGTTGGCCGGCCTGGCCGCCCCGTTCCCGGAAAGGAAAGCTCACCCCCCTCCCAGAGCGCTTGGCAGCGGCCCGCAGGCTGCGGCTCATCAAAGGGAGACGGGTGGGGAGGACAGGCTGGCCGGGGGACTCCGCTCCACGCCCCCCCCCCGTTGGGCTAGGAATGGCTCCACTTGCCCTAGGCGAGAAGGCATCGTGGGGGACTTAAAGGCGCCGTTACATTTGGGGTGGACCCAGAGGGGTGGGAGAGAAGGTCAGGGGAGAAGCCTGCTTCCTTTTATGTTGGTTATTTATTTCATATATTGATATTCCACTCTTCAATCCTGGGGGGTTTCCAGAGCGTCGAACTAGCTGATCAAAATACTACGGCCGCCGTAAAACTGTACTTACATAACTGCAGGCCTATAAAAACAAACACAACAGTAACACAACAATCGAGGAGTCTTGTGGCGCCTTAAAGATTAATTCATTCATTATGACATAGCCAAGTGTTTGCGGAATGAAGTCCGCTTCATCAGGCGCACGTAGCCCAGGAAGGCTTGTGCCATTATAAAAGGGTTAGTCTTTAAGGTGCCACAAGACTCTGTTGTTTTTGCTGCAAATGGGCACCCCTCTGGAAACACAGCAGCGCAATCCTGAGCATGTCTACTCGGAGAAGTAAACCCCATTGAGTTTAATGGGACACTCCCAGAGCCACGAGTACCAGATTGTACCTTGAAAGTCACATAAAAACCATGTCGTAGCCTGAATAAAACAGCACGTAGGACTTCTGCTTCCTCCTCCATCTACTCTGGGTAAGATGTATTGGGCAATTGCTGAAGAGTTCTGTATCACCAGAAACCCTGCACTCGTTTTATTTTGGATGTTTCTACGCGGCTGTTCACAGGGTGGTTCACCTTATACCTGCTAAAGCTGATCCAGTAAAAATATGTCTGAAGCCTTTCAAGCGTTGTTGTTGCTGCTGTTCAGTCGTGAAGTCGTGTCCGACTCTTCGTGCCCCCATGGATCACAGCACGCCAGGCCTTCCTGTCCTCCACTCTCTGTAATGGGTTGCTAAATCAACCCAAATGGTGCTGCCTGTTGGTTTAAGTCAGGCGTAGGGACTCCCATCAGCACTGACCATGCTTATTGGGGCTGATAGGAGTTGTACTCCCAACAGTATCTGCAAGGCACCATGTTCCCCGCCCTTGTGGTAAGTCCTTCTGACTTCCAAGTAAACTTTCACAGGATTACAGCCTCACAACTGATCCTGCGCATGTCTCCTTGGGAGGAAGTCCCACAGAGGGACATTTTAGCTGGGCTTGCAAGTGAAGGACAGCTTTCAATTGTCATTTGACACTCCTCCTGTGAAAAGCACCTGGATTGAGGTTTCGGTTGATATGTAACTGTAATTATCCAAGCAGTATCTCAGGTGGCTAAGTACAATCAACACAGTCATAAAATAGTAGAACAGTATAAAATGGCCATGGCCAATTTATGGCCATAAATGGCCAAATGGCCAAAATGGCCAATCAATACCTACTTGTACAGTAGAGAGCGCAGGACAGGAAGGCCTGGCATGCTATGGTCCATGGGGTCACGATGAGTCGGACACGACTGAACAACAACTTGTACAGTAAATCATGTCAAGGGGTAGGAAAAAACAACCTAGCCAATTTATAATAATACTGAAAAACCTGTATTAGAAAGGAATGCCTTCACTAAAATGACAACAGCAACAACAGATGACTGGATCCAGTTCTGAAAATCTCATGGTGGGGCATCAACACGTGCACATTTTAACATGCATATGATGGAAGCGATGGTGTCTACCTAATCCCCATGACCCATCCATACCCTCTTTTGGCTGGGAGGCAGAGCGGAATTGATAGGATTGGATGTGTGCAGGTATGATGCTACCGAGAATGCGCACACCCCACATAATTTGCTAACTTGAGTGTGCAGTGTCAGCGTACATGTCAGCATCTATTCCCTTGTCACAATCAGATCATTTCCTGTTGAAATTGAGACTATCAGGGGCATTTCCACTCTGTGATGTCATCAGTGGTGGAGAGACGTTTAAGGGCGCAATCCTATGCATGTTTAGACAGAGAAAAGGCCTACAACTCCCAGCATTCCCCAGCCAGCTATGGCTGGCTGGGGAATGCTGGGAGTTGTAGGCCTTTTCTCTGTCTAAACATGCATACGATTGCACCCTAAAGGGTTAATATCTACCAAAACTGGTGCAGAACCTATTTGTATATGGACCAAGCAATCTCTCCTCCACCCCCCCCCCCATTTTAATATCATAGAAACAAAGCAGCTGTATGTATGGAGATGGATTTGGGAAAAAGCGAGGCCTGGTGAGTCCAGGGGTGGCTCTCCTGGGTCCTCTTTTCAGCTTTGGGAGGTCAAAAATGGTGCATTGGTCAGAGGCGCAGCTAGGCTCATTTTAGACCCTGGACACAGGGTGCAATCCTATGTATGTCTGGACAGAAACATGTCCTACAACTCCCAGCATTCCCCGGTCAGCATAGAAAAAAAAGTCCTGCAACTCCCAGCATTCCCTGGCTAGTGTGGGAAAAAAAAAAGTCCTACAACTCCCAGCATTCTCTGCTGGGGAATGCTTGGAGTTGTAAGACTTTTGTTCTGTCTAAACATGCGCAGGATTGCACCTTTAATGGTGTTATCCCCCCCCCCCCAAGATGGCCAAGAGTATTACACAGCTAACATTTATCTTCTTCCCCAAGGGCCATCCAGTGCTTCACAACTGCTTCTACATTCCTGGTATGTTCGAAGAATAACAGCAACAAAACGGATAAAGAAAATACTCCGAGCACCTGCAGTTTTTAAAACTGTAGTTATTAATTGTTACATTTAGATCCCGCCTTTTTTCCTCTTGCAAGGAACCCAACACGGTTTACGTGGCCCTCCTCCTCTCCATTTTATCCTCACAACAACCCTGTGAGGCAGGTTAGGCTGAGAGTCAGTGATTGGTCCAAAGTCACCCATTGAGCTTCGTGGCCGGGTGTGGACATGGTATGGAATCTCAGTTGAGTCGTAGCATCAGCATGACTACAGGAATAATATGGAGTTTACTTTTGCTGCCCTGATGCCTGCATCACTTTCACTTGCCTCTCTCCCGCTGGTACTTTAGCTCCCCCTAGCTGCACCCCTGACTTGGGGTGTTGCAATGAGGAGACTGAATGTTATCTGCCCTTTTAGAGGAACTCGCTTTCAGTGTTCTGAAGTGCTGCTGGCTGTTTTCCTTCAGGAAGCTGGCTGCCCAGCTGGGGTTTCCCTGTCTTGACTTCACAAAAGCTTCTGACAGTGGGAGAATGGAAAGTTAGTCTCAGATCTGCAAAAAGACCAGGGAGGGGCAGGCCCATGGCCAGCCTAAACGTTCTGAGGAGGTGGGGGGGTGCCCCAAAAGTAGGAAAGCGCAGTTCATCTGGTTTGCAGGCCTTTTAAGGCACAATCCTATGCATGTTTAGACAAAAACGAGTCCTACAACTCCCAGGAATGCTGGAAATCGTAACACTTTTTTCTGTCTAAACATGCATAATATTGCACCCTTAAAGACAAAATTGTAAACTGTTTTTTAATTATTTGTTTGTAAAAAAACACTTCAGGAGGGGCAGAGAAAATTTAGGGAGGCCAGCCCACCCCGTGCCCCCTGCTTGGGGAGGGGCCTGGTGGATTTATTTTATTTATTTATTTACAACACATACACATATATGCCATTCCACATTTAAACTGGCTTGTGGTGAGAATGGGCGGGTAGCCAGGATACTGATGTCAGCAGGAAAAAGGCAGAATTTAGTTTTTTCTGTTTTATTACACTAAAAAAAATCTTACCCTTCCTCCAAAGGGCTCATGGCTGTCCCCTACCTTTTATCCTCACAGCAACTTCCACAGTGGGTGGCAGGCTGGAGGAAAAGAGGGCCTTTGCAGATTGTTTATTATCAGTGGTGCAACTAGGGCTGGAAGTTGGGGGCAAAGTCCAGGGTCCCCCCAGTATCCATCCAAGTGAGCAGCAAGAGATGAGGGCATCAACGGAAGCAAACTCCATTTTATTCCTGGAGTCATGATGGTGCTATGATTTCAGTGAGTTGAAAATGCAAAATCTGCACATCCTCCGAGTTGTTGTTGTTGTTGTTTTTTAATAGGGTTGACAGTTTTGTTCTTGTGTCCTGGATTTTCAGGAAATAGCTGATTTTGCTTCATTGGAATTGCTGGGAAGGCTATTGAGAAAATGCTAATCCACCTCTCTTTAAAACAATCAAGGATGTCGTATTATGAAATGCAAATACAAAATGTTTAATGATAAATCATTAAAATTATAAAATAGAAAAAAGCAAAAAGCAGGAATTGTATTAAAGGGAAGACACACCCAGACGCAAGCAGGGTCACAATGCATTCTGGGTAACTGGCATAAAAACAATTGTCAAGATGACCTGGACGATATCCAAAAAGAAAATGGTGAGTTAAAGTCCTATCAGTTGTGCCAAAGAGTTTTTTGAGTAATGAACAGGTGTGAGACTATTTCCAGGACAAACATGTACTTAAAGTTTTCGCTTATCAATTGTTGTTGTTCAGTTGTTAAGTCATGTCCAACTTTGAGCAACAAATATTGTGTAAAGTATACACATCAAAAGCTTGATATACAGATATCTAAAACAATTATAGGCTTAGGTTTAATTGGCACATTTTGAGTAAGGAGGTATCTTTTCAAAGATCTGATTCAGAATTTATCTTATCTAGCCTGAAAGGTGTATGTGTGAACCTTTTTTTGGTATGTATTACATGTTTAGGAGTGTTTAGTAACAGTCAGATAATTAAGACTATGAGCTGTACTTTATGGGACAGTAGATAATATTAGCTATGAGGTGACGTCTACACCAAAAGGTATAAATATGTGTTGATTTTGGAACAAGGGAGCTTATTCTGGGAAGCTCACCCAGGACTGTGTACCTGTCAGCTAAATAATCTATTCAAAATTGAATGGGGAACTTGGTACTTAGAATGAGATCTCTCCTTTTTAAGCTAGTAGACTGGAAGAACAAGAAATGTTTAGGGAATTCTATTTCCTGTTAAGCTATCAAGATCTAAGAATCGTTAGCAATGCTCTGTTTAACAACAAGAAATCATTCAGGACAGATAAAAGGAAGTACTTCACACAGTGCATAGTCAAACTATGGAATTCACTACCACAAGTCGTAGTGATGGCCACCAATTTGGATGGCTTTAAATGGGGCTTAGACAAATTCCTGGAGGAGGAGGCTATCGATGGCTACTAACCCTGATGGCTCTGTGCTACCTCCAGTACCAGAGGCAGTGAGCCTATGTACACCAGTTGCTGGGGAACATGGGTGGGAGGGTGCTGTTGCGCTCATGCCCTGCTTGTGGGTTCCCGGTGGACAGCTGGTTGGACCCTGTGTGAACAGAATGCTGGACTAGAAGGACCAGCATGGTTCTGATCCAGCATGGCTCTTCTTATGTTCTTAAGAAATATTTTTCTATTTTATTTTATGCACATTGTTTTAATATGATGTTACAAATATAGTTCTTATAAAAGTGGATCAAAAGATGCTTCCCTTGCTTATTCTTGTTAGTACAAAACCAAAAGTGAATCCACCTAAAGCAGTGTTTGGTGTATGCTTTGTTTAAAGTGTACTGATCGGCTAGAAGTAGTTAACTGCCAGCCAAAGGCTTCCTAAATACTGAAACAATCGTTTGAAGGCACTCAGCAAAGGCCAAATCTGTAACAGTTGTCCTAACATATCAGGAACACAGAAGCAATTTGAAAGCATGGAATGATGGCGATGGTTGGAGTGGGGGGAAGAGAAATGTTAATTGTATGCTTCACAACTGTAGCAATACATGTGGACATCTAAAGCCCACCACCCCCACACGCCCAGGACGGTTAAGTCTAGGGTCTAAAATTACTTAGCTGCACCACGGATTTATTTATTAAATGTATATCCCTCCTTTTTGCCAAAAATGGTACTTGAGGTGGCCAAAAAGCATTCTGTTCACACAGTGGCCAACCAGCTGGCCACTGGAAACCCACAAGCAGGACATGAGTGCAAGAGCACCCTCCCAAGCTCCCCAGAACTCGTGTTCATAGGCACACTGCCTCTGGTATTGGAGGTAGCACATCACCATCAGGACTAGTAGCCATTGATAGCCTTCTCCAACAATTTGTCTAAGCCCCTTTTAAAGCCATCCAAATTGGTGGCCATCACTACGACTTGTGGTAGCGAGTTCCATCGTTTGACTATGCGCTGTGTGAAGTGCTTCTTTTATCTGTCCTGAATCTCCCTCACATCAGCTTCATGGGATCTTTAGGTTCCAGTATTATGAGAGAGGGAGAAAAATGTCTCCCTATCTGCATTCTCCACACCATGCATAATTTTGCACACTTCTATCATGTCTCCCCTTACTCGCCTTTTCTCCAAGCGAAACAATCCCTGCCCCACACGTGACCCTTGGGGCTGCCAAAGCTGCGTGCCCCTGCTTTAGTTCTTCTGGCTTGTGGAAGCAGAAGGGAAAGCTGTATTCTACCCAATTTCTTACTTAGCAGCAATACAATTCAGTAAACTGAAGCATATTAGGCAATCTCATAGGTTTAAACCACCAGGAAAGGGGTATATATAGCTTACAGCTGATAATAAATATCACAAATAAAACAAAAACAGCATCAATAACATCCAATTGCCCCATGGTGTGTTGTCCCCACCCACCCAACACTTTGGGCCCAAAGTAGGACAGGAAACTCATGGACTTGGAGAGCACAAACTACAATAGGAACATTGTATGGCAGAACTTCTGGAGGGCTCCTTTAAAATATGTGGGAAGGGTATGTCTTGGGAGGGTTCTGGCTTTGATAAGGAGAGCAGGGACAGCCCCCAAAGGCCATTTTGGACAAGACCCAAGCAACATTAACATCCCCTCAGTCTGAGCCCACCATCTTCCTGTAATCCCAAATCTTCCCTGCCGCAAAGCATGTGGGTCTCCCAAATTCTGACTCATAGCTCTGACTCTAACGCCCCTGCCTTAGTGGGCTGGGATAATGGTGACCCCAACTAATGCCTCTGACTCACCCAATGAACTGAGAACAGCAGTGTGGAAAGGTGGCTGAGCTTCTCAGCTTCAAGCCTTGGTAAGCTGCTTTTGAAGATTAAGTTGGCCTGTCTCATGGGCTTTGCAGATGGGGGTGGGTGGTATGGGAAAAGGAAAAAAAAAAAGCTGTGGACAAAATAAGTACTTAGTTGTAATGCCCAAGGTGCTGAGGGTGTTACTTTGTTGTGCAATTGCCCTGTTTTTTTCCTAGGAGGTAAGTTCTCTTGAGCAAATGCAGAGTGCATTGTCTCCTACTGAATAACAACTGCCATTCCCCCATCCCCTGACTCTGAATTTTGAGTTGCCACCATTTCTGGCAGAGGCACTGTAGCTTTAACAGCCATATGGCAGACAGACATTCAACAGATGCAGCTCCTCTTGGAGAAGCAGTGGTAGAAAAGGCTGAACCTGTTGACTTTCTGCCTTTCATGCAGCTGTAAAGGAAGAGAGCTGCTACCAGGGGTGGGAGAGTGGCAGCCCTCCATATATGATGGAGAAAACTGGGTGTGAATACTCTGGTAAGAAGGAAAACACTCTGCATATGTTCTTTGGAACTTCCCTCTCTATTAAGGGTGGGGGGAGGAGAAAGCCAGTACCACCTAATGCATGATAGAAAGACTCTCATAGACAATAATCAGTTGAAGTTTTAGTATATTAATTTACTAGGTAAACCCATTAAAACTAATTTTGTTTATTTAATTTGGACAATACCAAATTAATTAATTGAGGAGAGGGATTTTCAAACTGGATGAAGATAATTTTCTACCCTCTGAAGTTAGAGCATTACCTTTTAAGGATTGCATGCTGTCCAACCACTAGGTAATGCTACCCATGTCGGATTTTATTGTGATAATATAAAGAGTACCACATTTATCTTTCCTTCTGTTCTCTGCCCCACAAGAAACCTGTATGTTCCCATCAGTACTGGAGACAGTTTTGAGTAATTACACACACACACACACACACACACACACACGAATAGTCATTACTGTTCTTTTGTCCCAGACACTTCAGAATTGTTTTGAACCTAACAAGAGTAATCTAACAAGCAACACCGTCCTGTGCATGTTTCTTCAGAAGTAAGTCACACTGGATTCAGTGGGACCTACTCCCAAATTAGTGTGGATAGGAGTACAACCTAACTCCATCTTAAGACTGCAGGCGTTCGGTCTCCGGTGTCGGACCCAGCCTTTTCTCTTTTAACATCCAGCCTCAAGAAGATTTTTGGAGAAGTCAAAAGATTGTTCACTATTTGGGGGCCATTTTAGTTGGTCCTAATAAAGGTATATCATCCCACGGTGACTTTTCCCTCTAAAACCTGCAGCTCTACAATAAATGAACATTCTTTCTGGGGCCAAAGAAGAGCTGTGTGAAATCAACAGACTCCTCTGTGTTTTTGTCCCCCCCCCCCACCTTTTCTTCCCTGCATTTCCACCTGCAGTCTGGTCCATCCATCATTTCTCAAAAGGATGGAATCTTGTGCTCAGAGTGCAGACTTTTCCTGCTCTCCTAGTCACCAGAGGGCGCTCCCTTAGTTGCAAATCTCTATGAAAAAAAAATCCCTGAAAGAACTATATTATTTTCTTCCGATGGTGAACCGCCTTTTTCCCGTCCTTTTTTCTTTTTTTTTCCTCTCCCCTTTTTGGCAAACGGAGGACAGGAAAAGAAGACAAAGAGAAGGAAGTAGAAAAACGATGGAGACCCAACAGCGAGAATGATGAGCAGACGAGGACTCCGATAAAAAGAGAGAGGGGAGAGAAAGGCAGGAATATTGTCACAAATTGACAGAAGACCGATTGATGGAGAAGCGGGCATGGATAGACGGATAGATAGATGGATGACAGAGTGACGCATATATTTCTAGCACCGAGATCGTTGCAGTGAGCAAAACAAGATAGGGGGGTGGGGGTGGGCAGAGAGACAGGTAGAGAAAGACAGAGAAAAAGAAAGACATGGGATAAAGAGAACGAAAGAGCAGAAGCAAAAGGCAGTGCCCCGGGGTAGAAAGCTCTGAATTTTCTTCTGCCTCCAGCTCTCAACACGACACAACTCTTCAAACTTGTTTCCTGATGTCGGGACGTGCGGTTCGAGCTGAGACGCGGAGCCGGGCAAAAGATGACATCAAGAAAGTGATGGCAGCTATCGAACACGTCCGCAGATGGTGAGGCTGGTAGGGATCTGATGGTTGGGGTCATAGGAACTTTTGCAGAAATGCGGCACATTGGCCAGTCCTTCCGAGAAGCATTGCGAGTTGGCTGTAGTGTGGGTCGTGGGGGGTGACCTTTGACTTTGGGGCCGCACAAGATAGTTCTGCAGCCCCCGTCTCACTTGGGGGGCTTGGCATCTGTGTTTTGGGGTCATTGGCTCTGCGGCCTTTGTACCAAGGTTTCACGCTGGGAAGCACACGATTCACTTCATGTGCCCGTGTGAGCGTTTGCCAAATGCCATTTGGAGTGGGAAACATTGAATTGCACCATGTATTTTTACGACTTTCTGTTCTGCTTATTGGTGGAGACAGTGCAGGATTATCGAATGCTAGATTTGCCGACAAAACACTCCCATGCTACTTCCTTTTCTGGAAGGGGCCTTTGAAAAACCGTACTTCCTTCCCCAACTCTCCCTGCCGCCTCCCTCCATCGCCACCGCAGGCCAGAAGATCAACATGTCTGGGGTTATGTTTCAGTGTTGGGGCAACTTTGTGTTACGTGATCCCACGTCTCCCCTTCCCCTGTTATCTGGCCCATTGGGAGGGCTGGCCCAACCAGGCCAAGGGGCAATACAGGCCCAAGAGGTAGGCAGCAGGTTTTCAGGGGCACCAAGCTAATTGGGAAAACAGATAGACAGTTTCCAGCTCTGCCCATTCTTTTTTATCATTTGAAAAAATGAGAAAACTTTAAAAAAGAAAAGAAAAAGAGAGGGCAAAACTGAGCAGCAACACTGAGTTTTGCCCAGGACGCTTGATCCACCCACTCTTTTTTTGCAACCTGTTTGGGGATGTGTGATTACTTTTTTATGCTAGTCTAAGGGCACACAATCCTGTGCATGTTTAGACAGAAAAAAGGTCCTACAACTCCCAGCATTCCTCAACCAGCTATGCTGGGAGTTGTAGGACTTTGTTCTGTCTAAACATGAATACCATTGTGCCTTAATTGTATTTGTATTAATTTATTTAATTAGATGGCTACCTGTTGTCAGACAATCATCCTCCCCCAAAGTGGCTCATATCAATAATAATAATAATAATAATAGCAATAATGGTAATAATAATAATATGACGGCACAGGCCCTGCCACGAGAAAGCCAAAAGCCACATAAGGGAAGGGGGCTGAAAGGGAAAAAGTGGAGGAGAGAGATCAGTTTGAGAAGGCTAGATCGAAGTGGAGAGTTGTGAACAGGCATTTATAGCCAGCTGGGGCCAAGGTGATCTCTCGCTGGTGGTGTGGCTTGGAGAGAGATGCTGCAACTAATCCACCCTGACCTGGTGGCAAAGACCAGAGTGGCCTCTATTCCTTTCTGCTAGTCTAGGGCAACTGGCAGTTGGAGCCTGGTGTTCTCTCTACAGGAAGTGGAGAAACAAGCTTCCTGCAGCTCCTTCTCCCAGGATTGGGACCCTAGAGTGTGGGGTGGGGGCTTTAACCCTTTGCCTCCTGCTGCAGTCACCCACCACACTCACACCACACCAGGTGATACACACCACACACAATGGGGGCTTTGGGGAGGGGGTGGAGCTTCAGGGAGTGGGGTGGGGCTGTACTAGAGGTCTTCACAGGCCAGATGGGAAGATATTTGGTCCACAGGTCAGAGGTTCACCATCCCTGATCTAGTGAGTTCACAGCAGAAGGAAAATTCAAACCAGGGGCCTCCTGATTCGTAGCTCAGTCTCTTAGGGCTTCTCCACACCAGGCTTTTTATCCCACAACTTTACCAGGGCTTTTGCTTCTGGATTCTTTGTGGGATTAAGTTCGGCCCTTTAAATGCACATCCCCTGTTTTTTCCCCAGGGATTTCCTTCATCTGCAGGTTCTATATGTTTCATTATACAGCCACTAGATGGTGCTGTGCTTCTAGTACAACTCCATCATTACATGTTGAAATTCTAATCGATTCAAATCTCCATTTTTTAAAAAGCGCATTATCCCCATTACAAATAAAGATGCAGAAATGGTTACAAATCCCGGAAGAGGCCCCGGAGGGTGATGATGTCATGTAAAGGACCTGCAAACTTCCATGAATAACCAGTCTCAATTGAAGGATAAAAGCCCTATGTGGAGAAGCCCTTAGACTCTACACCACACCAGTCTTGGGAATGTGTGACAGGGCCTTCTCAACTGTGGCTCCTAGACTGTGGAAAACCAGTTTGTTTTCCCCTGCCCACCTTTTGGGGAGAGTAGCTAAAATATGCCTCTTTATGAAAGCTTTTGGTCTGATTTACAGTACAATCCTATACACGTCTGCTCATGAGTAAATTCCATTCAGTTCAATGGGTCTTACTCCCAGGTAAGTGGGTACAAGATTGCAGCCTGAGGGCACAGTCCTATGCATTTTTAAACAGAAAAAAAGTCCTACAATCCCCAGCATGCTGGCTGGGGAATACTGGGTGTTGTAGGGGTTTTTTTTCTGTCTAACCATGCACATGATTCATCCCTTAGTTGCTATTGCTGCTCAGCTCCTGGCTGTTTCCTTTTTCTTTTGTGACTGTTTTCAGAGCTTGTTTTATTTATTTTATTGTTTTATTTCTGGGTTTTAAAAAAGTGATCCTTTTTAAATGTTGTAATTATGAAATGCCTTGAATCATGTTTAATGGAGCGGCTGGGTGTAATGGTGTATATATATATATATATATATATATATATGAGCCAGTGTGGTGTAATGGCTAGAGCGTTGGACTGGGACTTAGGTGACCTGGGTTCTAGTCCCCACTTGGCCATGAAGCTCACTGGTAAATTGGGTCAGTCACTGACTCTCAGCCTCACCTACCTCACAGGGTTGTTGTGAGGTTAAAATGTAGAGGAGGAGGAGATTATGTAAGCTGCTTTGGGTTCTTTTCAGGAAAAAAGGTAGGAATACACACACACACACACACACACACACAAACACACATACACACACACACACACACATATATAAAATAATGAAATAATATTTAGAATTCTTTTAATGTCAGTTGGTTCTTTGTGGATGTTTGGGATGGATAGTGGTCATGGAAGGTTCCCTGAGATGGAAAAGGTTGTGAGGCTCACATGGGGTTCATGTGCCCTTCACTCTTTCCTGTTTCTTAGGGAAAAGCGGTGGGTGACTGTTGGGGATACATCTCTCCGAATCTACAAGTGGGTACCTATTGTGGATCCCCGGGACGAGGTAAGGGACGTCTATATGCTTTCTCCCAGGTTCCCTTTCCTTTCCGCTTCTCGCCTTTCCTGACTTCTCTCCTCTCTTCCCCTCCTCAACAGGAGAAAAGGCGGCTGGCGGGCAGCAGTGAGCAGCAGAGGACCAAGGAGAGGAGATCCCAGTTGCCCGGCCTGCGCAGCAACCCTGCTCTGCTCATGTTGGACCTCAATGGTACATCTTGGAAGGTGGGGGACAGGAAAGGGGCGGAACGACTCCGTCGGGTCGGCAAGGCGGGACTTTCCCAAGTCCCGCCCCTGCAAATCCTCACCCCCACAGCAGCACAAGCCCCCCCCCCGGATATCCCCAAAGATTTGGCACTTGATTCTAAGCTTGATTTGATCTCTGAGGAGATGAGAAGAGATGCCTCTTGATGCTTGTGGAGATTCACTTCTTTTCTTTAAATGTGTGCCACACCAGGTGGCCCAAAAGTAGGTATGCAGTTGTTTAGAATGTTGATGGGAGGGGGAGAGAATGTGTGAGTAGAAGATGTGTGGGTGGAGTCAGAATGACAGTTGGGAAGAGTGAGTGACAGGGAGTGACAGTTAAATCAGTTAAGTGTAGAGAGTGAGGGGAGTGAGGCCCTTAAGTAGGTATACAGTTGTTTAGGGTATACTGTATACCTACTTTTGGGCCACTTTGTATATATGTATATTTACTATCTATGCTGGTAATGCTGCAAGTGCAATCTGGCCATGTTGGCTGGGAACAGTGGAGGCTGGTGGCACCGTGAATTGCTCTGGGCTGCAGTCAGAACTCTAAAGGAGCTGTCCAAGGTGCTGAACCCCCTTTGGGGATAGGGTTCAGCACCTTGGATAGCTCCTTTAGAGTTCTGACTGCTTCTGATTGAAACCCGGGGCGAATTCACTGCCCCACTGACAATGGGGCCACCAGCCTCCACTGGCTCCCATGTGGAGGGCACCAGATTGGGGAAGGCTGATGTAGAAAGAGGGGAGGCCTTCGGTTTTAAAAGCAAACAGGGCTTGCAAGGGGGGGATTTCAGAATCCTCCCCCCCCCCCCCGGCTCTGCTACCCACGTCTGCAGCTTGCTTCCTTTGCCCTCTGCAGCCCTCTTCTCTGCCAGCTGGAGTGCTGAACTCAGGTGTGATCCTGGCTGAGTGAAAAGCACCTGTGAAGAATTGCTGGTGCGGAAGGGAAGGCGCCGGAGGGGAGAGGGTTGTGCGCCCCTCATCCGTGAGCCCCCTTGGCTTTTGAAAGAGAATACAAGCATCTAAGAAGGATTAGAGCAAAGGTCCACGTAGTCCAGGGCTGCTGAACTGCTTTCAGCCTGAAGGCCAGATAAACTCTTGGGGGCCAAGTTCCAGTGGTGGGTGGCACCTAAGGCAAAGGGGTGGAGCCCAAACAGCCAAAATACCAGCATATTTTAGCTTGCCGCTCTCACTGCCAGTAATAAGCCTTAGGAGCAGCATTTCAGCCTTTTAGAAAAGGGTGTGGGGGGAACATGCCAAAGCCGTGAAACCACCAATTGGTGCTTGGGGGAAGGAGCAAGGGGGCCGGGTCAGATTAGGACTCCAGGTGGGCAGGATTTGGCCCCGGGCCTGGGGTTCCACACCCCTGATCTAGCCCAACTTCCTGGTTCCCACAGCGGCCTACCAGAGGCCTATGGGAAGGCCTCAAGCAGGACATGAGGGCAAAAGCTTTTTCCCGCATTTGCACCCCAGCAGTGGTTATTCAGTGGCACATCGCTACCGAATCTTGGGGTTCCTTGCGGCCGTTCTGACAAATAACTGTCGATAAACGTTTTCCTTCACAAATTTCTCTGATCCCCTTGTCAAACCATCTTAGTCAGTGGCCACCACCCAGGGCTGGCCCAAGGCCTTTGCTGCCTTGGAAACGACAAGATGGCACCCCACTTTCATTCCATGCACAAAAGCTGACCAGACTGGCAGTTCAATCTTAGTTCAATTGTGCTGACCGGAGGACAGAATTCTACACAGCAGCTGAGGGCAACAGCTAGTTTTCGGGGCGGGGTACACAGAAAGTCATGCGACCCACACAACCCTCCAGCATCTTACTGCGCCACTCCCTGCCACCCCCAGCATCTTGCCGCCTGAAGTGGCCACCTCATTCTACGTCATGATTGGGCTGGCCCTGCCACCACGTTGTGTGGCAGTGAATTCCCATGAATTAACACTGTGTTGGTTGAAGAAGTGCTTCCTGTTATCTGCCTTAAATTGCCTGCCACTGAGCTGCTCATCCCTGACCGCCAGAGTTCCTAATGGTCCCGTTTCTCCTTTCCCCAGACGAGAACAGCAACCAGAGCTCTCTTTCGGAGACCTCACTACTGAAAGGGGGGGACACCAGCCCCACCCCTACCCCGGACCGCAGCCAGACTGTAACTCCCACCCCGTTAGGAGAGTTAAAGGCTGAGGATTCACAGCCCCCTTTGCTGGGGCAGGAAGGAGGTAGGTTCAACTGGGAAAAAATGAAAGACAGTAGCAACTAGTGGATGGAGCTTTTAACCCCCCCCCTTTTTTGGTTTGCCTACTCTGATCTCTCATTTTCTCTCCTGGATGCAGATTCTGGCGTGCTGCTTCTTGAGGGAACAGATGAGCCCCCCATGCTAACCAAAGAAGAGCCAGATCCTAAGACATCACATACCCAGGTGAGCGTGCTGATCTGAGAAAGTGGCAAGGGTTGTGCTGCTGTTTGTATGACTGTCTGTCACATCCAGGGTTGAGTGAGAGCCACAGACAGGCTCCACTGTTGCCCCCCCCCCCGCCTCCATGTGGCCAAAATGTTAAAAGAAGCGACTGCCTATATGACAACAGTTCTCTGAGAGGGGTTGGTTCTCAGCATGCCCTAGTGAGGTTGGTTCCTGTGAATTTATTAGACTTGTGCTTCTACATTTTCACACTCACGCACTTTACATAATGCATTTACAGGATATTTGCATAATTATGCTGTGGATTTATTGTTTTTAGAGGGTACATTTAATTGGAAATGTTTTATATTAAGTATTTTGTGATAAATTACTTTTGAATTATTCTCATGTTTTTGTATTCAGCTATATTTGGATTGTTTATGGATTTTTTTTATTGTTTTTGCATTATTGATATGCTGTTGTACATTTGATGTGAGGTTGCTATGGATATAGTGACTGAAATGTTATTTAAGTGTTATTGTGATTGCCTTTGAGCTCAGCTTTGTTCTTGGAAGAGCAGCGTGCAGATATTTAATCTGTTCTAATTTAAGGTAAACTTAACTAGTACGTTCTAATGTTATTGATTGATGGGCTCAGCAAAGAGATGGTGGGTTAGCTAAAGTGACCCTGTGAGGCCCCAGTCACACTTTTAGCTAGTACTTTTGTATGATGCAATCTCACCCTGCTGTAATATGTATGTTGATACCAGAATCCATGAGTCTGGTAGTTCTTTTCCACACAATCTTTGACCAGGAGGGAGAGGAATAGGGCTTCTCTACACCAGGGTTTATCCTGCAGCTTTACCGAGCTTTCTGCTTCCGGATTCTTTGCAGGATTAAGCTTGGTTCCTTTACACCGGCTGACATGGGCTGTTTTTCAGGGATGGGGGGGGGGGGATCTTTCTCTGCAAGTTCTGTATGTTTCATTATACAGCCACTAGATGGTGCTGTAGTATAATGCAATTACAGAAGTTCATGTAGCCATTAAAGTGCTTCATTGCTCTTCTAGAGAAAGTGACACATTTTCCCCTATCTTAAAAAAAAAAGAAGCCAGGATAAAGGTAATTAAACATGGAAGAGGCTGTGGAGGTTGCCAATGTTATGTAAGGGACCCGCAAACGTCCATGAGTCACCAATCATAAGCGCACGATAAAAGCCTCATGTAGAGAAGTCCACAGTCAGGTGAGAAGGATCCACACAATTGGCTTTCCCTATGTGCTTCCATTAAAGCAAGTGAGGTTTAGCTAGTGACCACCAGCTATCAAAGGCCATTGAGAAAATAATCTTTCGCTCTTAAGCTATACCAAAAATCTAGAGAACTGCCTTCTCTTCAGTCTCTTCACTCTGCATGTCTAAAATAATATTACATCCACTAATTCTTTATTATGTATACAAATGTAAAATTTCAGATTTAAAATTTCAGATTTGAAAGAACCCTAATGAAAAGTTCTGATTGGTGGGAGATTCAGGACAGATTAAAAGAAGTATTTGTTCACACAGTGCATAGTTAAACTATGGAATTCACTACCATGAGATGTACTGATAGCCACCAATGTGGATGGCTTTAAAAGGGAATTAGACAAATTCCTGGAGGAGAAGGCTATCAATTGCTACTAGTCCTGATGGTTATATGCTACCTCCAGGATCAGAGGCAGTATGCCCATGTACACCAGTTTGTGGGGAACTTGGGCAGGAGGGTTCTGTTGCACTCATGTCCTGCTTGTGGGTTCCCAGCCGACAGCTGTTTGGCCACTGTGTGAACAGAATGCTGGACTAGATGGACCCTTGATCTGATCCAGCATGGCTCTTCTAACACGAATATCCCAAATGTATATTCTCCTAATTAAAGTCCCTTCCCCATTCCATTTTTAAAAAATTATTGAAATCCTGAGTTTTTCAAGCTGATACCTAATATTTTGCCTTAAAATTAACCAGCAAGATTAACAGCGTAAATGTCTACATATGTCTACTGAGAAGTAAGCCCCGTTGAGTTCAGTAGGACTTGCCTCCAGGTATAGGATTGCAGCCTAAGATACCATTTTTTAAAAGTAGCCCTTGAAAAAGGATGTCCAAAACTGAATTTTAATATGGTCAACATTTACAGAACTGAATTTGGATTTTGCAAATTCTGTCAAATCTGGATTTTTTCTGAGATGTTGGATGCTTTCAGACAGAGAGTTTTCTGTGGTAAGGAAAAAGAAGGAAGAAGTGGTGGGAAAACACGGGAAGATTCTGAGTGGAAGATGATGACATCTGGATCCAGGGATGGTGCTGTAAAAAACTAATCTGGAAGCACCCATCCTTTCAGCTTTAACTAGGTGGTCACTTACAAATTGCCAAAAGAGAGGAAATGCATCCCCCCCAAAAGGGACAGAAGATAACACAAATTTGCATAAATGTGGCACATGCTAATTTAGAGGTGTAGCTGCAAATTTAGAAGGAAATGTTATAATTTAAATAGAAATACAGTCAACCTCACCAGAGTGTGGAAGACTGTGTCCAGGTGTAACTATTGATGGGCAACCGTTCTGCTGGTTCTATATGTTTAAATAAAGTGGAACTGGACAGGCCAGCCCTTAAAAGAGAGGATGGTCCTTTGTTAACCCTCCAAGCAGAGGACACCTGGCCACCCCTGTTGTGGTTGCAGGTGGCAGTGGTGGTGGGGAAGAGGTGAGATATTTACATCTTCATTTTCCTCCAGGCGCCGGAGACACCAGGCCCTGCGGAGCCCGAGAAGGCCTGTGAAGACCTGACACCTGAGGCAGAAGAGTTGCCATTGCTGGGGGCTCCGCCACTGAAGCGTATCCGCACTGAGGCACAAGATTCGGAGTCCAGCCAGCCCTCGGAAGCTTAAGCTCAGGCCTACTTCTGCCCTCCTCACCTCTTTTGATAGGGTGTGTGTGTTTGGGGGGCATGGGGGGGCACTGGCTGGGAAGAATAGATTGACATCACGTTAGCAAAATACGGCGCAGGCCAGCCCACACCTGCCCCTCCTGCCCACACGCCTGGGGACTGGGGAGTGTCACCGTTTCACTGCCCCTGCTGCCCCCTGCTGGAGGCACAGTGTCATCATATGGCTGTGGTAAGTGAATAAACATGGCAGCCCTGTTGGATACACAGACAGGCGGCCATGTTTGTTTACATGTGGCAGCCACGTTTTATTTTTTGTTTTTTACACACTGCATGCATGATTTGCAGCATTAAAAGGAAACACGGCAATGGGAAGGGAAGCACGCGTGGCTTCACCGCCTTGAGTGCCGTTTTTCTTGGTAGAAAGGCAGGGTACAAATCAATCAATACCATATGAAGCAGAGGCAGGTGTGGGCACGATGGTGATGAGAAGGGAACCAGCAGATCTGCTTGTGAGGCTTGGCCTAACCAATGTGCCATATGGGGTACGGTACCTATTGAGGAAATGAAAATTACACTCTGTAACAGGGAGACAGAAGCACACTTGCCAAAAGAAAAAGGATCAAAGGGATATTAAAAAAAAAAAAAGTGTCAGGAAAGTCAAAAGGCTTCCAGGTTCTCTTTTCCAACCTACATTTGAGAGTGAAAGGACATCCAGTGGTTTAAAGGTGAGGCTGTGTGTTAGTCTGCATCCACCCCAAATCCAAATTTTGCCATCAGGAAATGCACATTCTGTGAACACCGCAAAACATGCAAATTAAGCAGGTTTGCTTTGTTTTGCATAGTTTTATTGTTTCTGTGACTCTGGCAAGAGTAGAGAAGGACGTGGACATGTTTTCTTCAGAATCATGAGGACCAGAAATTTACTTTAAAAATAAATAAGCCACAGCATCTCAGGATGCCAAATCCAATACTGGTTTGCAGGTACCCCAGATACGTGGAGCCCTGATTAAATGAGGGATGAAATAAATCCTGGAGGTCAAGCCTACATCAAATTAATATGGTCTGTTCTGAAAGCTCTTTTGCCTAATCCCAAATATGTGAGGTCTGCTTTTGGCTATTTTGTTGGAAAGGGCAAGACACTCTACACATGCTCAGAAGTATTTGCTGTACTATTGTTACTTCGTGTGTTTTAGAGCTTACTGCCTTAGAACTGAATCATTCTAGAGCTAAGATGGTGTAGGTTCTGGCTCTAAGTAATCCCTGGCAAGGGAGCCTGTGGACCTTGGATTCTGCTCCAACTGCTAGGAGGGGAAGGAAGCCTTGTCTGTAGAGACGGGAAGCAGGAGTGGGACATTTCTGAGCATATGCCTTTGGTTGCATCAGTCTTTGTAGAGAGGCATAGAGTCTGCTACGTTGGCTGGTGGGGGTCGGGACCACTGGGTTCCATCCCCAGATCTGGATGGAGAATGTGAGGAAAACGAGAGGCAAAGTGCAAGGAATCTATCAGAGCTGTAGGTGGGGTAGAGAATTAATCTGTGTTGTGGATTCTGTGGTGTATATACATCCATTTTTCATTTTAGAGTTTGCTATTCAACAGCAAGCTTTGTCTGTGCCTGTGATTCCGCAGTACCATGCCTTACACAAGATGTTGTTAGCTTTCTTTAATGTCCTCTGAGCTTTGGCACTGCTTTTTGTCCTCTCCTCCCAGTCATTCCATGAAGATGGAGATTTGGGTTACCAAAAGGACATGCCTGAAGACATGTGTTGTATAATAGTTCCTAGGCATCTGTGACATCACAGCTAATACTCAAAATTAATATGAATGGCAAAAGATGCTGGTTTGTTTGTTTTTTACAGGCTTTGATGTGTTCAGTAATAGTCTTTCAAAACCATTCCTCGTTAGTTTTGCTCTAAAATGACCCCCTTGGGCTGCTGCTGCTTCCTCCTCCTCTTCCTCCTTCTCCATGTAATAAGAGTTCTGCTTGAACAGTGTAACCAAACACCACTCCAAGTTGTACGAGACCTCATTGTTCGTTGATATAACTGTATACATAAAGTACACAATCGTTTCAAGAACTGTATTGAGATTCAAATGAATGCTTTCCCTGCGCCTTTGACAGCTGGGTATTTTGTCCTGGGGCAAGATGTCCAGCAGTTAGGGCAGCTGCTGCTGGCATTACCCTCTGTCAACCTGAGTTGTTCCGAAATCCTTGGCTATCTTTCTTTGCTCGCATTCTTCAGCCATCCAGGTGGAAACTGCTGTCTTTTCTGTGTACACACAACCTGTTTGGGCCCAGTTTAGCTTTTCTTTCAGGTCCAAACCGCTATCTAACCTCTCCTCAAGATGCAGGTTTGAAGTGGTGTATGTTACTGGAAACTCCATAGTTGAGATCTATCCAGATCATCTCATAAAAGCAGAACCGGGGTGGGGGTGGAGGAGGAAACACTTAGGCCTACCATTAGTCAAGGTGAGGCTGTCCACCCACCTCAGCTGACAAATTTTGGGATACTATTAAAAAGCAGCAAAACGTCAAGTCTTTACTTGCTTTGTTTTTATTACAAGGGGAGAGGGGACCATTGCTTTTTGGATTCTCTGCTTCAGTCACTAAGAGCTCAATCCCATACCTCTTTAGACAGAAAAAGTTCTACAATTCCTAGCATGCCCCCGCTAGCCATGCTGGTGGGGGCATCCTGGGAGTTGTAGGACTCTTTTCTGTCTAAACATGCATAGGATTGTGCCCTAAAATGTCTTGGGCACTCTTGTGGTTAGGGTAGTAACAAACAAACAACACAGTGTAAGGAAATCTGTCGTGAAAACAGAAGGTATGCTACCAGTGTAGTTCAAGTCAGAGCAAAGCCCACTGGTTGATTTCACTCAAAACGGGTGCAGGTAAGCCCGAGATGTTGGCTTTGCGAGGGTTTTAGAACGGCATTTCTGAACCTTATTATGTTTTAAGTTGGAATACTTGCTACACTTTCTTTTCTGGAAGGGCTGATCTGCCTTAACAGCTGCATTAACCAGACCTCTTCAATGCTGGCCCAATACTTTTTGTGGTTTGATACAAAAACCCAAATGTGTGGTGTCTCCACAGCCTGCTAGGGCCAACACTTTAAAGTATCTTGGTGTACCATTCAGACACCAGTTCATGCCTTCAGCAATTCCCCCCCACCCCCAGCCTCTTTTATGGTGCCCCTGAAGCAGTTCACTTCACCCTGCTACATGGCAGAGTCAGCCCTTGAAGTCGATAGTTCATGCCTGCTGGGACTTAAGGTTGACACCAGGAAATGGTGGAATGGATGGAGCTGGAGAATGAAATCAACCATGCCCTCCAACCTTTGAGGGAGAAAACAAACAAACTCGATGGCCTGGTAGCCCCCTTCCAACCCTACTATTCTATGAAACAAACAGTTCTTTTCCTGAAAGATAAACATAGGATGAGAAGTACATATGGAAATGCATACTCTGTGGTGACTTTCCGGCCTTCGTCCTCTCAAGCTTGGCCAAGGCATTTTCTCTACATTAGGTATGGCATGCTTCAAATGCCACAATGCTGCAATGGCACCAATCCTGGGTGGAGACTGCCATGTGTGATAAGACACATTTGCATGCACCTGGCACTAGGAAGTCACAGCCAATTGTGAGTTTGCCTCGAGGAGGACATACGGTTGTTGTATGCGACCATCTTGTCGCACACAGTATTTGCACAATTTCTTGCACGGATATGATTTTCTGTGTGGGAGCTTTGTAATGTTTGATGTAGGCCCTATGACATTCGTTCATATTAGGTGAAGCAGTGGAGGGAATATGCCATTGTTTATTATAGCAACAACATGTTAACATTGTTTTTCTTTTATACCCATTGTTGAATGAGCAAGATTTTTTTATTTTACATTGTAATTCCTGGTCTATAAAAGGTATTCCTCCAGAGCATTGTTAATGTGTCTGTTTATGTGGGAGGGAAAGGAAGGTATACTTTGAAATAACACAAGAGTTTTCACTTTTAGGCATGAACATTTTGTATGCGCTTTGTACATGTTATCAGGGCTACCTCATAAGGGACTTTTTTCTTCTCCAAAGGGAGTCAGCATTTTGTGGCCCCTGAGCATGCTCAGACCTCATGGGCCTGTTTTTGCATTTCCCCCCATCCCCACAATAGGGTCTTCTTCCCCCCTAAAGATTGTGTATTTCTGCAAGCCTTGGGGTTCACCTGAGCCTGCTACTTTCCTTCTGTGCCTGGGTGATGCTGTTTTTGCTACATTGTACATTGGAAATAAAGGGAAGGATTCAGTGTCTACCAGACACTTGAGCACAGAAGATTTCATCTATCACACAAACATGCACGCAACATTGGAGCCAGTCAATTGCAGTTCCCTGATCAGTGTAACTGTTAGATACACATTTTTAAATACCTGTTTGTCACAGTCACCCTTTTCCATTCTGAGTCTATACTTACATAAAAACGTTGTTGATCTATGCAACATAATGTGCAAGGAGATCCTAAGAAAACAGGTATTGCATGAACGACATTATACTGTATTAAATAGGTGCCACTGGAGGTAGGGCTGTCACTCGGCTGAAGCAACCTTACAGTGTAATCCTACACACATCTACTTCGAAGCAAGTTCCACCGAGTTTCATGGGACTTCCTCCCAGATCAGTGTGTATCTGATTGCAGCCTTAGTCACGGGTTGTAGCTCAGTGGATAGAGCACCTGCTTTGCATGCAGAAAGTCCCAGCTCCGATTCCTGGCATCTCCAGGTAAGCCTGGAAAAGACTTCAGTCGGAAACGCTGGAAAGCTGGTGCCACTTCGTATAGACCGTCCAGAGTTGGGCAGATGTCACACTTGCAAGATCTGCCCTGGGGTTTGTTTGGTTTTTTTTTTTTTTACTAGAACCTTGAGATCCAACAACTTAAGCCTGGAAAAGATGCACTTAAGAATTAAAGAATTCAGAACCAGGAATTTATACTGCATACAGGAACTGAATGGAGCTCACATGTAAATCCACTCCTGGGGTTTGATTTAGGCTAGGAGACAGAGGGCTCCTAGCGCTACCAGTCAGATGGTGTTGTGCAGCTATTCCGTCCTTTTCTCCTTTCTGAGAGAACGGGAAGAAGTGGTGGAGAAATGCTGGAGGGTTGCGAGTGCAGGACATTGTCATCTGAACTCACCATAAGGTTCCCTTAGCATGCAATCCTATGCATGGGGAATGCTGGGAGTTGTAGGACTTTTTTCTGTCTAAACATCCATAGGATTGCGCCCTAAATGACGTAGAGCAATGGTGTGATAAAAGCCTTGGCTGGAAGCCTTTCTGGTTATCCTGAGCTTTCTTCATTTCAGCAGCATAATTCATTTTGTTGTGGCTCTTGTTAAATGCTTGGGGGCCAGAAATCCTTTTTGCTCGTGTACTGCAAACCACCTAGGGATCTACCAGTAGATCCAGGACTACCATCTGCCCACCTCTGAGGCAGAGAATGCTGTGTCAGATAGACCAGTGGCAGACTGATTTTGTGAGAAGGCAGCTTCCCTATGGCCCCAATCCTACCAGTTTAGATGCATTAACTAACCAATTAACACCACAGACGTTTCCACACAAAGCAATCTTTCTGAAAGGGAAAGGGGGAACATAACAGCATACTTTATGTTTATTTAGATGAGGCATCACCTCAGCAGAGGCATCCTCCGGGGGACATTCTGGGAGAGATGGGATGCCTCTTCTAAGATGGCGCCACCCAGCTGTGATTTTTGAAGATATTTCCATAAAACAATCATGTTTAACGGGTTGTCCCCAGCCCCACGAATAAAGACATAATCTGCTGCTCATGTAATCCGGGATCTCTTTTCGTAAAAACCGATCCAAAGCTTTTCAACTGAACGTAAAATCTCACAAAATCACACCGCCCCTGGTCCATCTAACTCCGTATTCTCTGTCTCAGAGGTGAGCAGATAGTAGATCTGGATCCACCGGTAGATCTCTAGGTGTTTTGTAGCAGTTCAGCAGCAAGCCTTCATCGACTAATCGTTGCACCAGAAGCGGCAGCTTGGCAAGCGCCCTGCTTGGGAGTAAGTCCCCTTGAACTCAGCGGAGCTTACTGCCGAGGAAGGAGGAGGCGGGGCGCTCTCTCCGGATGGATCCGTGCGGATCGCGATGCAAAGCCCAGGGGGACGGGAGACCCGCCCAGCCCAGCCCCTCTTGCCGCACAGGCCAGGCAAGGAATAGTTAACCCCCCGTTCTCTCTCCCGCCCCCCTTCCATGTGCAGAGAGACGGAAGGGGAGGGCAGGCTGCGCCTCGCCAGGAGGGGCTCGCAGCAGCGCGGGCTGTTTGCTCATTTCCTGAGGGGGGGTGTGATCCTCCGTCCCCCGATCGGAGCGTGCCGGGGGAAGAGCGGGGAGGGCGTGCATTGCCCCCCCACGGAAGAATCTTGAGAGCGGTCCGGCAAAGGCGAGTTTGGGTTCCCGCCCCCTTCTTTTCCTTTTTTTGCACAGGTAGAAATATTGAGAAAGCGCGGAGCGCGAGCGCGGTGCGGAGCGGATCGGGGCGAGGGATCTACTCCGCGTGCACAAAGATTCGTGCTGATCGGCAAAGCGCTGGGAGAGGCCGGGGACGAGGGACAGGGCGACAACTTGCTTAAAAAAAAAAAAAGATTATTATTATTATTGCTATGTACGCCCCGCCCGGCACAGCGTGGGAAGGGAACCCAGGCGTCCGGCTCCTCTTCTCCTGCCCCTTTGCAACGCCCCCTTTCTCTCCACATTGACCTACCAGCGACGGAGAGAGAGAGAAGGGGGGAGGAGTGGGGCGTCCTGCCTTTTAACCCCAGCTGCAGCCCCGCCCCCTTCCTTCCCAGAGCTGCGGAGGGCGGGGAGAACCCAGGCGTCCTGCTCCGAGGCCCTCCCTCCCCCGCTCTAGTCTCCTAAACATTCCTCTTCGCACCAATGGAGAGAGAACCCAGGAGTCCTGCCATTTAACCTCTTCCTCTCCCCCTCTAATGCAGTCAGCCCCCCTCTTCCTCCCCCTCTAATGCCATTCATCCCCCCCTCTTCCTCCCCCCCCGTAATTCAATCCATTCCTGCCGCACCTCCTCCTCCCCCTCCCCCCACATCCCAGGTTGGGGAACCCAGGCGCCCCCTTTTCTCCCCCCCCTGCCCAGCTTGGAATGTGGAACCCAGGCGTCCTGCTCCGAGGCCCTCCCTCCCCCGCTCTAGTCTCCTAAACATTCCTCTTCGCACCAATGGAGAGAGAACCCAGGAGTCCTGCCATTTAACCTCTTCCTCTCCCCCTCTAATGCAGTCAGCCCCCCTCTTCCTCCCCCTCTAATGCCATTCATCCCCCCCTCTTCCTCCCCCCCCGTAATTCAATCCATTCCTGCCGCACCTCCTCCTCCCCCTCCCCCCACATCCCAGGTTGGGGAACCCAGGCGCCCCCTTTTCTCCCCCCCCTGCCCAGCTTGGAATGTGGAACCCAGGCGTCCTGCTCCGAGGCCCTCCCTCCCCCGCTCTAGTCTCCTAAACATTCCTCTTCGCACCAATGGAGAGAGAACCCAGGAGTCCTGCCATTTAACCTCTTCCTCTCCTCCTCTAATGCAGTCATCCCCCCTCTTCCCCCCTGTAATTCAGTTCAATCCATTCCTCCTCCCCCCACATCCCGGGTTGGGGAACCCAGGCCCCCCTTTTCTTCCCCCCTGCCCAGCTTGGAATGTGGAACCCAGGAGTCCTGGCGTTTAACCCCCCCCCTTCCTTTCTAGCCCCTCGCCCACTGCAACGCCCTTCCTCCCCAGCAATGGAGAGGAAGAACCCCAGACTGCTCCCGGAGCTGGGGAGAGAACCCAGGAGTCCTGGCACCCAGCCCTTATTTGCTTACTGATTACGTTGGGGCAGGGCTTCCAGTAATGAAAGCCAACACCAAGGGGCCGAGTTCTGAATCCTCCCTCTCTCTGTGTGCATTTGCTGTCCCTTTAAAGGCATATTCATCTGCCCGGTGATAATGCTCCCATTGCCTGAAAACTTTCTTGATCTCTGCAGATCAAGCTTCTGTGTAAAGGCAAGACCTGCAGTGGTAGAGGCCAATGCACAGCAGCAGCCCTACCTGTTGATGATCTGCAACCGCTTTTCTGGCCTCTGGCAGTTGTTGACATAGCCCAGGTTTCAGTCTGAGGGTGTAGAAGGAGCTGCAGGTGGGCTCAGGAAAAGCAGGCTGCTGGTACAAATCTCCTTCTCCTCTCCCAGGGGTAGGCGAGCAGGTGGCCTCCAGAGGTTTTGGACTACAACTCCCGGAAGCCACTGCCAGCATGGCCAATGGTTGGAGATTATGGGAGTTGTAGTTCAAAACATCTGGAGGTACCAGGTTGCCTGCCCTTTGTCGCTTGCCGTAGGTGCACGCTTCTGCCGGCCCTATTTCTTTAGATGGAGCAAAGGGTCCTGCCATGGGGAGCTGCAGCCCCGTTCCCAACAATTTCCACATGCTGTGGTGTGAGATTAAAGTGGTGGCACTGTAGACCGTGGCATTTCTGTGGATACCAACCTATGTACTTGGCATTGGAAGGCACCCTGGAAAACTTGTTTAGTTTTAGACCGGAAGTGCCAGTAAGGACTACAGTGTTGTGTGACTCCGGTCTTTTTCTTTCTCTACCAAGTGGCCCAAAAGTAGGTATGAAGCTGTTTGGAATGTTGATGGGAGGGGAAGAGAATGTGTGAGTAGAAGATGTGTGGATGGAGTCAGAATGACAGTTGGGAAGAGTGAGTGACAGGGAGTGACAGTTAAATCAGGAAGTTGCGATGTTGATGGAATGCGTTTCGAGCACTTAGGAGATTAAACAGTGTTAAACAAATGTAAATGTAATAAACAATGTAATAAAATGCAAATAAACTATAAAAAGGTGTCCCCAACCAGTCGTGTCCGACTCTAGGTTGCAGTGCTCATCCCCGTTTCTAAGCCGAAGAGCCAGTGCTGTCCGAAGACGCTGCCGTGGTCATGTGGCCGGCATGACTGAACACCGGGGTGCACGGAACGCTGTTACCTTTCCCGCCGAGGCGGTACCTATTTATCTACTTGCAATTTCTTGCTTTCGAACTGCTAGGTTGGCAGAAGCTGGGACTGAAGACGGGAGCTCACTCCGTCACGCAGCACTCGGGTCTCGAATTGCTGACCTGCCGACCTTCCAGTCTGCAGTTCAGCGTCTTAACCACTAAATAAACTATACTGTATACCTACTTATAGTGGCCAGTTCTTTCTCTGTCAGGGACGTCTCGTTTTCTGCCTGAGGATGAAGGCAATATTTGTTTGTTTGTTATCCACATGGCAATATTTTTTGACCAGATATCCCTCCTTTTCCTCCCTTAGCTGCCTGGGTTCCAAGGAACAACCACACTGATCGCTGCCATCAGGAGATGGTTATTCATGGATGGAACATAAATTTGTGGCCCCAGAACTAACGTGCGACGCCGACAACAATCTGCCTGTTCTCCTGGAACCCAGCTCCACAATGGCTGCCAAGCCCAGTGGGCCGTCCACTTGGGTTCTCAGGTTCCCTTCGCCGCTGGAACCAGGGGTCCAAATCAGCGTCGAGATGGAGGAGAGCTCGCCTCCCGTTGGGACCATCAAGGAGATCCTGAAGCGCTCGCATTCCCGAAAGGACAGGATGGATCAAAATGAAACAGGTGTGAAGCCCCAGTGTTGGGAAGTCCGGCAACAGGTGCTCCTGCCCACGCCGGATGATGAGGAGACTGGTGTAAACACGCCTGAGGAGACACTGGAGGATGATATTGAGACTTGCGTGGTCTCTTTTGAAAATGTCTCTGACCCCAAAGAAGAGAGAGGGACAAAAACTGAAGTGATGGTTGGGCCTGATTGTGTGATTACTATTGAAGAAGAGGAGGTTGACCTCGAAGAGCAGGAGTCACCAAAACCTGGGGCTGCGTCTGAGGACGATATTGAGGCCTGTGTAGTATCTGCCCAAGAAGAAGCTGATCCCCAAGAAGAGGAGGAGACCCAACCTATGGTCATAGATGGAGGTAGTACTGAGGACTTTATAGAGTCCCCTGAGGACACAGGCCTCCCCACAGTAGAAAAGGCCATTCAAACTGAAGTGACACAGAGGGACATCGCTAAGGTCTGTGAGGCCTGTGTCCAGAAAGCAGCTGACTCCAAAGAGGAAGAGTTGACAGAATCTGAGGTGGCATCAGAGGAGAGTAACCAGGCCAGTGTGGTTTCCTCAGAGAAACCAGTGGACCCTAAAGATGGGGCGGCGCAACTTGAGAGAGATACAGAAGAGGCTTCTATCAAGCCAGAATGTGAAGTCAAGGGAGTTGATGGGAAAGTTCAGGCAGCCGTCTTGGAAGAAGGTGGCATCATCATGGAGACTGCCCGCCAGGGTTTCCGGTGGTTCCGCTACCAAGAAGCTGAGGGCCCACGGAATGCTTATGGGCAGCTTCGGGAACTTTGTCGCCTCTGGTTGAAGCCAGAGAGCCGCAGCAAGGAGCAGATTATGGAGCTCCTTGTCCTGGAGCAATTTTTGGCCATATTGCCTCAAGAAATACAGAGCTGGGTGTGGCAGCAGCACCCTGAGACATGTGCGCAGGCCGTCGACCTGGTGGAAAACTTCCTGACGGGACTTTCTCTGCTTGAGAGACATGGGAAAAAGGTGAGAGACCCCAAAGGGAATGGCGTGTGAACTGGTCATGTAACACATTTTGGGGTGGTGGGGTGGCATGTTGGGCCAGCCAGGGTTTCGAAGGATGTGGGCTGAGATGGCATAGTCACACTCTGCGGGTGAAAAAGCAGTATAAAAATTCTGATATAAATAAATAAGGCAAGAAGATTCCAGGGTTCTGAAGACTGGCTCCTAGGTTTCTCAGACTGAAGAGCTAAGGAGATGCAGGAAGTTATATACAGGGAAAGGTGGCATGTCATTGGAACTTTTTGGTCACCTGACTTCTTGGGTATGCTAAGCTGTCTCACAGTGATGTGGGGCAGAACATTTCCCACTGCTTTATATGTCTGTGGCAAATGTTCCATTTCCAAAAACACTTTCTTTCATAAAAGTATGTAACATAACAAATGGATACAATACCAGTGAATTTGGGCATTTCCAAAGCTGTGATTAATGTTTTTATTAAGGCAACTCCCCCCAGTAAGCATGCCTGAATATGTAATGCATATAAATGCATCCCTCTTTGAGCATGGTAAAATGAATATATGTTAGGATTTTTCAGTGCCTTCATTCTTTTTTGTACGTTTTAAATGTAAGGATTGCTGTTGAGTTATCGCTTCTTAAAATATTCTGGTAAAAATAATGTCCAAGCAGAGCTTTGGATGTGTTTGAATAGAATGCATAAACTACATCAGGGACACTTTAATGAGAATTTCTCTACCCCCACCCTCTGCCCTCAATCAAATATTTGGGCTTCGATCCTTTGGGAATGTTTGTGTGTGTGTGTGTGTGTGTGTGTGTGTGTCTGTCTGTCTGTGTGTTTATATGCGCACACACACAGCATGAAAAATTAATGTGCCATTTTTAAAAGTTTGTTCCCAAACAGAGAAGTCAAACGCTGGATTCATTTCCCCCCGGAAAACCCATGTCATTATCCCAAAGCCAGCTTTTGGGAGACAGGGTTACCTGTGTCTCTCTCCTTGGCCAGCTGTCCTTATAACACAGGGAGCAGAAAAGTGCTGCTTGATCCTCAGGTCTAGAGTTCAAGACCCAGAGTGCACGATGCCAGAAAATGTTGACTCGATCCCTATGAAGTGTATGTACGAGCTATTGGTGGTACCATTGAAGAAGTGAGGCACCTGTTAATGGAGATCCATTGCTGATAGTTTTGAGCCCTCTCAAAACCCAGTTTAGCCCTGGACTTGCTGGTTGGCAAGTGGCAGCCCTAACTCAGAGCAGCCTCCAGGCCATGACCATTAATTAAATTAATTAAATTAAGAGGAAAGGTTTCCCTAGCAGGCCATGACCATTGCAGCTGCCACCATACATGCTGGGGATGGAGTGGAATGAGCTTTCCTGAGGGAGCCAGTGCTTGTGGGATCTAAATGCTCCTGTTTAGAGAGAAACTTCAGTTGGCTGATTTGAGGCCAGGGCTGCGGTATTTAAAATAAAGCAAACTCTGCACCTGAATTCAGCTGTCAGAACAAATGATACCTATCCAATGCACATAGTTTTGCTTAGTCTGCGTAATCGATCACGGAGGCCATCAAAATCCCACCCCTGAATCCCTGGAAATAGCATTTACTAAATAATTTCTGCTCCCCATACCATCATCCCTTGATTTGGAGATCTCTCCAGACATTTCCAGGATGCTTTCTGGTTTATCACTCAGCCATAAGGACTAGAGACATGCTTCAGAAAAAGAGATGTTTGAGATTCCCAGGATGCTTAACCCAGGCCACGGTGTTGGTTCCATGCTTTTCTGCCCTGGCCATCTTCTTGGGACGAAGAAGCAAAAGGAACATGACTTGTTCCAGGTGGGCGGGGTGGGCGCGGGTGCCTTAATAAAGACTGCAGCGAATGTGGACAAAGGGCCAGGTTTGGGGGGGGCCCTTGGGCCCCCTCGCTCAGTGGATCCACCCTCTCACCCCCATTGTCCCCAGCTGCTGTTGCTCCTCAACCTCTTTTTCATCATCGCTCCCACTTGCTTGCTCGACAGGCAGAGAGCCAGGGAGCAAGCAGGCAGGGGCATCCGCTCCTCTTCCTTCTCACCACCACCATTGTGCAGGCCGGAACGAGAGGCAGGTGCGCACGCGTGTTGCAGTGGTGAAGAGGAGGAGCGACTCCAGCGGCTGTTTTGTCAGCGGGCCCCTCAGCAGGGGCCTGATCATGCCGACCCCGGATGCCAGACCTGTCAGAGGGCCGATAAACGCAGCGTGGGCGATAAATCTTTAAATGTTTGAATGGTTTCAGGCGCTGGTGACTTTTGAAGAGGTAGCCATGCATTTCTCTGAGGAAGAATGGAGACTCCTGGATGAAACCCGGCAGCAGATTTACCGAGAGGTCATGCTCGAGAATTATGGGAATGTCCGTTCGCTGGGTGAGGATTGGCTGGTTGTGGGAAGGGGCTTGGGGATCTACACAGTCAGATCAAGGAATCAGCTTGGTGTCTCAGATGCTTGCATACGGGTGTGTGTGTGGGGAGTTGTCCTGTGCCCACCTCCTGGCACAAACAAATCCTGGCAAACTCACACAAAACAGCAGAACCAGTGAGAACTTTCATTGTTATCCTATCAGGTTTCATAGACGAGCTTCTTAGCTCTCATGGCAAAAGCTTAGTGGTCGCAATGCTCCAGAAATCATGGCGCTGATGGCAAATAGCTATAGGCTCAATATGTAATTCAAAGAACAGTCAAAAGCTAATAACTATAATCGTGTCAGAGATCCATACCACTTGGTTTCTCTGTTGCAGTCTCCACAGTTTGGAATACAGAGCAAGGGGCCAGAATGATTCCTGGCCTTATCCATCCCAGGAAATCAAAGACAAGGGTTCTAGAGAAAGACCTAAGTAAATCCACACAGGCAGAGATTTAGTTCAGCCTTGAAATCTTTGTTGGTCACTCTGCGCTACATGGTTCAAGGTCTATCAAATTCAAGAGTCAAGACAGAGGTTCAAGAGTAAGTCCAGAGTAATCCCACACATACAGACATTTCAACGACTGTAGCATTCACTTTGGTATCCCCACGCTATGTGGGTCAAGGCGTAGAAAAGTCCAAGAGTCAGGATCAGTGCAAGCCAGCAGGCACCCTGGGCTTTGGAAGACCAAGGTATAAAATTCATACCAGTTCAAGGTAGAATTCAAGGTCTCCCCAAAGTGTAGCAATAATTCTACAACCCAAGGTCATCCGATGAAGCTCATTGGTGGGAGATTCTGGACAGATAAAGGGACATCCTTCACACAGAGCATAGTTAAACTATGGAATTCACTTCCACAAGAAATAGTGATGGCCACCAATTTGGGTGGCTTTAAAGGGGGTTGGACAAATTCCTGGAGGAGAAGGCTATCAATGGCCACTAGTTCTGATGCCTCTGTGCTCCCTCCAGTACCAGAGGCAGTGAGCCCCTGTACACCAGTTGCTGGGGAACATGGGCAGGAGGGTGCTGTTGCGCTCATGTCCCGTTTGCAGGTTGCCAGTCAACGGCTGGTTAGCCGCTGTGTGAAGAGAATGCTGGATTAGATCAAACAGGCAATACAGGTTTCAAGGAAAGACGTTGCAGGTGAAACAAAGTCCATGTGACAAGTGTTTCACACAGCTCAGACAGAGGGAAGACCCAAACATGAAGGGTTCCAGGCAGTATGTGATGGACAGTAAAAGATGGACATTAAAGATGATGTTCCTAGCAAAGGCTCCCAGCCTGAGCATCAGCTTAAAAGCAAGGGTAGGGCTGCAATAACACAGCTCCTAACTATCTAATTGAAAGGGGATCTTAACCCATAAACGAAACCTACGCCAAACACACTGTTTCTATTCCACCCTCCTGAGTTGACATATCAACCTGTGTGAGACCTCTGAGATTCCCTGCCGCTTCTGCTAGTTTCTCACGCGGAGGCTGTTAGCTATGACATTCAAGGTCAACCACTAGCATCTGGACGGGAGAGACGCACTCCCCTCTGCTGTCCTCTGAGAAAACGGACGGAGATAAGCTCACATTTATTTTGACTTTCCACAGGTTGATTAGGCCCAGCCCCCCTCCCCCCGTGCCCTTTCCTCTTGCCGTTATAGGAATAAGTAGGCACAGTCAAATTCTAAAGCCCCGGGCTTCTCGCTACTGAACTGAGGTCCAAACCCTTCCGGACCACTTCTGATCAGATTCTGACTGTAAACTATAGAGCCACTGCTGTGCTGGGGCTGGGCTCTGCCAGGAGTAGCCAGACCTTCTTCCTACAGAAGTGGTGCTGCTACTTTTGCCCCCTCAAGGCTTGACTTTGCTGCTGTATCTGGGGCTGCCCTTGAAGATGGGCTGGTGGTTTTGGCCTGTAGAACAAGGTGGCTTGACCCCCAGACAGGGCTGGGGCCTTGCGAGACAGGCCTGAGGCAAAAAGGTGAAGCTGGTTGGCCTATACCTGTTATGGGCCTATCTCGAGGAGGATCCATAGCTCAGTGGTGGAGCACATGCTTTGCATAGAGACGGCCCCAGGTTCATGCCCTGTGTGCCCTGTTTTGTTGAAAGGTCAGCAGAGCTGCAAAAAAAGACTGGAGGGGTTTGTGTGGCGGTGGCATGTAGTCCACCTCTCTATAGACTAATAGCAAAGTTGTAAATTTTCAGAAGTACAAAAATGTTTAGAAAAAGAAAACCATGGGGGTTGGGGGGATCGAAAAACAGCTCAGTGAGGACTCAGCATGCCCGTTGGGCAAAGGATGACTGACTGTTGGGGGCAAAAAGAAGAATGGGGAAATGGAATGGAGTAACCTTGGAAAACAGATAATAAGGCTTGAAAGAACCCTGAACAGGGTCCTCCCTCATTGCAATACTTTGTTGCAGGACTCACTTGTATTAAATATCGTTTAACTGTATTTTTTCAAGCCTTACCCTTTGAAGGATAAGGTGGATTATATAGGCTGAAGAAATACAGTGCACAGGTTTGCTCTTTCCCTCCCTCCCTCCCTCCCTCTCTCTCTCTCACATACACACATACACACACACACACAAACACACACACAGAGGAACCTTCTATTGGCAATGCCTAGAAATACTTGTTACGCACTCTCCATTTCCCAAGGATAGTGGGAAACATTACTGAAAGTACGACTGGGTTTAGCTTCCATTGGACAAAAGAGCACTGGAGATTTAAAGGGTCTTTTGCTTTGTTCACAATTACACAAGCAGAGCATAAGTGGAAATAAAGCGACATTCCTGCAAGGCATCACATCCGCAACCTCATATTAAATTTAGAGAGAGACCCCTCATACCCTCAAGGTCCTAGTTCTCATCTTTCTGTCTGTATAGCTGCCACATATTAGTTCTGCTGACTCTCTGCTCCTTTTCCTTAGCGGAATATTAGGCTCGGATGGGTATCTCCTTCAAAAACACAGAGGGATTTCCAGTTATCAGGAGATCATCGTCCCCCATTGTCAAAACATCAGTCAACCATCCTGGGCAACGAACTGCCTAACGGAGGAATGTTTGGCCAAAGGACATAACAATAAATGCTATTGTTGTATTACGGCTCTCACTCACCTAAAGAAACGCACAATTTGCTGGGGTCACATGCTGCTGCCATTTGAAATGTGCACCCTCCCCATCAGCCCGATGCATGCACCGCAGCAAACTGTGGTTTAATGAACCTACGATTTGCTGCCAGTATGTCCGAACGGAGCCAATATGTGTACAGACTTTCAGAATACAGTGTGACAATACAAATGCCCAAATGCCAATGCAACCATTATCAGCTTTCAGTAAGATATCTAAATGTGATATTTTAATTCATCATCAATTTATATGCCGCTTTTCCACAAAAAGTGCCCAAAGTGGCTAACAAAACAGCAATACAACAAAAAAGCGTACCGATACATTATTATAATAGAACCTCATTACAAGCATAAACTACTCATTTCATTGATACGAACATAATAACATTTTAGATTAATTACAAAATAGGCAAAATCAAACATTGCAACACAATATCAATTATTATCTTTCAGTAGTGTGTAAACCAGAGCCCAATAAACTAAATCTTTCCTATGCATTAAGGCTTTAATAAACGCCATGAACTGCAACAGCTACACCAGGAAAACAAAGTTCAGAAAATAGCAGCCAGGTTTCTTACAGCCTGCAGCAGCTGATCTCTCCTGTGCCCCACCCTCTCACACTGGTGAAGTTCTCAAGGCTCCAACAGAGACAAGGGTGGTGGTGTTCAGTCTCTTCCCCTGTGCTCTGGATGTTCCTGCTAATTGATTTGAAGTGCCCTGCAACGATGTCTAGGAGTTTCGAAGTGGTCATAAGGTAACATTTTTGGACAACATTTTATTCTGGTGGATTGAAATCTGTGTGTGTGAGTGTGTTTGTGTGTGCGTTTTTAACATCCTTCTATTAAATGTTCTTTCTCCTGTTTCTCCCCTTTATTGGCAGGATTTCCAATTCGCAAACCAGACCTGATCTTCAAGATGGAGAGCAGCAAGAACCAAGAGCCATGTCTGCGAGACCCTCAGGACTCCGCCGAAAAGCCCCCGCCAAGAGTTGTAGGTGAGGAAGGGGTTGCCCTTGACATCACTGGCTTTTCTTTTGTGTTTGGAGATTCGAAATTGGTCTGGGGTTTCTCAGTGAGACAGTCCCTAACAACAGATGGGTTTCCCATCACTACCAATTCTCTCCTGCTCTTTGCAGCGGCTGCAGGGGCGTGTCGAGTATGTTCTAGGAGAGGAGTGAGCAAGACAACAGATTGCAGTGCTACTGGTGAACCACGGGATAGTTTTTAGCAGCTCACCTAGCGCCTGCTGGTTGATAGTTTTTTTTGCAAACCATGCTGGGGTAGGCGAGCCTTGGTCTAATTCAGTAAGGTGCGTCTTTACATTCTTAAGCGACAGCACAATATGCAGAATCTCTCAATGCCCTAACTATTAAGAGAGCAATGTGAAACTGAAAATACACTGGAGGGCCCCAGGTTGGAGAAGTTTGTTCTAGAGCATACTTTCCATCATGCAGGGTAACTGTGAGGCCAGATGAACTGGGTCATTACCCTGTATGATGCAAGTGTGTGTTTGCTGTCCCAGGACAGTCTTTAGAATTCCTGGGGGGTTCCTTGGTAGACAGGTCAGCATGAGTCAGATTCTTTGTAAGTAAAAAAACTGAAAACCACTGGTTTACATAATAGCCTGGTTCGCGTGTAACGACAATCCAAAGTATGGGTTAAGCATGGGTTGAATATGGGTCGTTATTGAATTGTGGGTTGTTGAATCGTGGGTTGTCATTACATGCGAACCCTGCACTATGGTTCAGTTATGGATTGTTAACCATGAACAACCCAGGAAGAGAACCCATGGTTTGTTGTTGTGTTGTAAACTCTGTGTTGTTTGTGATTAACATCCCAAAGTTAAGCCGTAGCGCAGAGTTCACACAAAACAACAACCCACATTTCAATGACAACCCATACTCAACCTGTCCTCTGAGTTGCTGTTACATGCGAACCAGGTCAATCTGTTTGTGGGTGTGTGTAAGACAGAAGGAAAGGGAGATGCAACAAACTTTTCTAAGCAAGCAGAATTAGATGGTCCTCATAGACAGTAGTATTTTCGGATCTGGTGTAAGCATGGATTCTGACAAAGGCAGAGACATTCTTGAGGATCCATGTGTCAGGAAGAGGCGGTACAACTTGCATATCAGATGGTTGCAGTGCAGCAGTACCGGCATTGGCTTTCATCCCTCTCCCCTTGCTGTAGTCCTTAGAGGCTGGCTTGGATGCTGGGCAGGCCACGTCTTGTAACATTTCTGAGTCCGAAAAGGGACTTCTCCATGTCTCGGGAACTGAGAGGAAAGAGGCTTTACTGGAGAAGGCAGCAGGCTGTAGGGCGGGGGTGGGCAACTTGTGAGCCCTCCAGATATTTTGGCCTACAACTCCCATCATCCCTCACCATTGGCTAAGCTGGCAAGGGCTGATGGGAGTTGTAGGTGGAAACATCCAAAGGGCTGCAAGTAGGGATGGGTGAAACCCCTACCTTTTGTTCCGGGGGGCTTCCAGGGGGGGAGGCGATCCGTCCCTCCCCCTGGAATCCTCTTCGGATGGCGCCGCTCCGTGGTGATTCTGCGGAGCCAGCCGCTGGCTCCGTATTGCCCGTGATACAGGTGGCCACCATTGCCGTGCCGTATAGGGCTGACTCCAGATGCAAATGGCATCCACTACGTCATTTGAGGCCGTAAAGCTCTTAGATTAAGCTAAATGCACCCATAAATGGCTGCATTTAGCTTAAACTAAGGGCTTTACGGCCACAAATGGCATTCGCTACGCCTATTGTGTAGCCTACCGCGTGAAAAACCACAGACGCAAATGGCGTAGCGGATGCCATTTGTGGCCGTAAAGCCCTTAGTTTAAGCTAAATGCAGCCATTTATGGCTGCATTTAGATTAATCTAAGAGCTTTACAGTAGTGGACGCCATTTGCATCTGGAGTCACCCTCAGCCAGCGATACAGCATAGCAATGGTGGCCGTATTGCTGGTGCTCTGGAGCCGCTGGCAGGGAGGATCTGGCAGGGGAGGATTCCGTGGGGAGGTGGAGGTAAGGGATCCTTTCCGCCACAGACTCGGGAGGCCAGATTCTTTTGAATCTGGCCTCATTGAGGTCCGTGGCAGAATCCTCTGACATCCCTAGCTGCGAGTGGCCCATCCCTGCTGTAGGGCACATTATATAATAAAGCACTCTCCCTACAATCCCCCCGTTCTCTGTCTTCCCCATTGCAGGAGATGCTGAGCTCTCGAGCGAGTCCGACTGCGAGGAGCTGACAGCCTGGAAGGACGAGGAAGCTGCTGACGTCCTGCCGCCTGTGCCGAGATCCCCCACCCCCATCGAAGGCTGGGACGGCACCGCCAAAAGCAGCCCCCCCAGCAGGGATGGGAACAGGCCCCGCTGGCATCGGATGGAGCCCCGCTTTGCGTGCTCCGACTGTGGCAAGAGTTTCCCGTGGCAGTCAGCCTTGGCTCGGCACCAGCTCTCACACTCTGGGGAGAAGCCCTACCGGTGTGCGGACTGTCCCAAGAGCTTTGCCCAGCGCTCCAAGCTGGCCCGGCACCGCCGCCTCCACACCGGGGAGCCCTCCTGCGAGTGCCCCGAATGTGGGAAGCGCTTCTGTGACCGCTACAAGTTGGCCCGCCACCAGAAGATCCACTCTGGGGAGCGGCCGTACCGCTGCGACGTCTGCGGCCGCGGCTTCTGCCTCAGCTCCAACCTGCGGCAGCATCGGCGGGTGCACACGGGGGAGCGCCCCCACAGCTGCCCGGAGTGCGGAAGGTGCTTCAGCCGCCGCTCCAACCTCATCCAGCACCTCCGGGTGCACCAGCTGCAGTGGCAGCAGCAAGGAGGGCCAGGTGCGGGGCTTCACCTTGGAGACTCTGAGCTCGGACAGGGTTCCGATCTCTGCGAGGAGGAGTGGGAATATGAGTGGGTCGCGGACACACCGGATGGGGAGCAGACGGGCGAGCTCCCTGCCGAAAGCTACGAGGGTGAGCCGGTTTCAGAGCTCCTTGCTGGGCCTGATCATGAAGGGGAGGAGATCCTGGAGCTCCGAGTTGGGGATTACGAACATGGGTGGAGCACGGAGATCAACGGTGGGAACCATGCGCAGGAGGAATCGATGGAGCTCCAGCCGGGGAACCATGAACACCACAAGGGTTTGGAGCTGTGTTCTGGGAACGCCGAGAGTGAAGAGATAGTGGAGCTCCTTGTCGGGGACGGCGATGAACATGGCTGGAACGAGGAGTTTGATGGCGAGGATGATGACTGCTTGCTTGTCAGTGACGGAGGGTCCCTCCACCCTGACAGCCGGGAGAATTGTCCCAGTCCCCAGTCCACCGATCAAGCCCTCCTGGCGGGGAATGAACTCCCCCAGTGCTCCAACTGCGGACGGACGTTCACCCGGAATTCCAGCCTTTCCCGACACCGGCTAATCCATGCCACGGAGCACCCCCACGCGTGCCGGGAGTGCTGCCGCTCCTTCAGCTTGCCCAGCCTGCTGGCCCAGCACCAGCTCACGCATGCCTCAGGGCAGCCCCACCCATGCCCCAACTGCCCCAAAAGCTTCAGCCACCGCTCCAAGCTGGTGCGCCACCAGCGCATCCACACAGGCGAGCGCCCATTCCAGTGCGGCGACTGTGGCAAATGCTACAGAGACAGTTCGACCCTCCTCCGGCACCAGCGTGTCCACGGCAAGCCCCAGGACTTGGGGCTTTCCCCCACGCAGGATACCTCTCCCTCCTCCCCCGACCCCGTGGTGGTGATCTTATAAGTCTCGGCTGTGCGAGAACTGGGTGCGGTTTCCACCGCCAGATGCCTCCACTGTATTGTGCGACTGGAATGCTTGACGTGGATCAGCCACATTTACATAAGCTGGTTTGATGGTTCAGTGTTCTGACTGTGATTTTGGGGCGTTGAGGTGTTTTTATGGCCGTTGCGGAAGGATTCTGATTTGGTGTCATTTTAGAGAAGGGGCAAGCAACGTTGGCAAAAGAGGGGGCACGTGTTTGGGAGGGGAGAGAGCAGGCCTGAAAACCCCAATGGCCGCTACTTGCTAATGTTTGGGGTGTAGGTTAACCCCAAAGACTTATTCAAGTCCCACCCCCAAAACTGGAGGGGAACCATATCTCCTTTCATGTTCATGTCTGATGTTCACCTTCCCCTTGGTCCCATGCCCAAATCCGCCTGTAATGGCACCTGAACTGATTGCAACTCTCTTGTTTTTTCCCCTTGAGCCCTGGAGCCTAAGGCAGAACCTTGACGTGCCCTCCGGCCACATCTCCAGTGTCCATCCAGAGGCCATGCCCCCAACACCTCATTGGCTGGTTTTTCTTCTTGGTTGGAACTAGCCATGGCAGGATCCAGTCAGAATGTTCTGGAATGGTGAGGTGCCAGCTGGGATGTGATCCCCATGAGCTGATAATGACTGGACTGGCAGGACAAGGTTTCCGCTTGTTGTGAAACATACCCAGACTGGTAGTGGTGTGAACACATAAGGGCCCTAAACAGCCCAAGGCATAAGGGTTCGTCTCCACCTCACAGAACAAAACCACCTCTGCTCCCTGCTGGTCACTTCGGAGCAGTCTGCCCCGGGGCTCAAGGTATAAGAAGCAGGAAGGTACATGTTAGGCAAGGAGCGGGGGGCTATACCGTAACAGTGATCCCCTCCTCTCCACACAATCTGCAGATGAGGTGATAAACCTGTTTCTGGACTCTACCATAGCAGATGTCAAATGGAGGATCGCGTGGTTGAACACTTCTGTATTGCGGGAAAAACAAATCCCTGCATGCAGAAAACTAGAGTGTCAGGGGGAAGGGTGGTTTAGAACCTTTTGCCAGACACGCCAGGGAATTGCACTATTTTCTATGCACAGAGAATTGTATGCTGAAGCATCAAGCATGCAGTTTCACCTCCACTGCTCAGTCCCCACAGTCCAGAAACACCACCACATCTGCTCCTTGTGTGAACTAGGCCTTAAGAGTTTCAGGGTTCAGGATGAATGTAATGTGATCCTTTTTTTACTGGCAGCAAGTCCAGTCCCTTCCTTTTTGTAACTTTTACCCTCCAGCTTACCTCCAGTGCTCTCAGCAGTTCTCAAATAGTGAAGCTGTCTTCGGTCAACGCTCCCTCTCGGCGGGTCGGTGGAGAGAGTGTTAATGATAAACTACTGCCGTTTTTGTCTGGACCATTTGGGCTTTGTCTACTGTGAACTCTCCCCATGGTTTTCAGTCCTATGGGGAAGAAGGAGGTAGCCCATGAGAGATTCAGCGCCATGGGGAAAAGTTAGGGGTGTTTGTGGGCTGGTTGTTGTATGGGCTGGTTTGTGGGCTGGTTGTACATATGGAAAATAAAATCTATTTTCTGTTTTTGTTTCCATGGCTTTCCTGGCAAAATCAGTAGCGCTAATTTTGACCTACAACACACACAGCCCTTTTCTGGCTGAACAGACAAGCTCCATTTCCCATACCTGAGACTGTACAGAGGCAATTAAATTTCTCAAAGGTATATCGCAATTGTGTTAATAGCGGTCATAGCTTCTGGAACTCGGGCTCCTTGCCGCACCCACATGCACCTGCTCTTGGCAACACCGCTGGTCGCTTGGTGGTGTAGAAGTGATGGACTGGCAGTCCATTTCTACCTTTTTGGTGTGCAGAATTTCAGTCGGTTTGAAGGTGCAATCCTATGCATGTTTAGGCAGAAAAAAAGTCCTACAGCTCCCAGCATTCCCCAGTCAGCATGACTGCCTGGGGAATGCTGGGAGTTGTAGGCCTTTTCTCTGTCTAAACGTGCATAGGATTGCACCCTAAGTAGACAAAAATGGCCAGTTAGTCCTTTAAGGGGGAAAAATTCAAATGTTAGTAGTAGGGTAATGCCTTCATTGGAGCCAACCAAAGGGTCACAAATAGATCAGAATGGTTTTGAGCTGATCGCCTCTTTCCATTGGGCTGGATGTTAATTGGTTCTGGGATGATGTTGTTCAGGTGCTGGTAAAGCAGAAGCAATGGGAGGGCGGGATCCAGAGTCTGCATGTGCATCTGCAAGGGGGATGCATCAGGCCACCTTAACCAACTAGGACAGTCCTCTTTGGGGCTGGGCTGTAGCTCAGGTCTTGGGTTCTACCTGAGAAGGACTCCTGTCGGAAGCCCTGGAGAGTCACTGCCAATGAGAGTAGAGAATTCTGGGCTAGGTGGACCAATGGTCTGGCTCGGTATGAAGTAACTTCTTTTGTTCCTAAGAAGATGCAAAAAGTGTGGATTGTTGGGGCTCAGAAGCAGATAGGCACAGAGCTGGAGCCCTGGTTATCCCCCCTTTTAAAACTGGCTCTACTCCTGTGCCTTGAACAGCATTCTGACAGAGAGACAATTAGTAGGTGAAGTTTTAAGGACACTGGGAAGCTGTTCTGAAAGGACACGCTCCACGTTCTGGTCAGATGAACTGTTTTTCTGTCCAGGATCAAGCTCAGAGAAGACCAATTCTGCCAGTTTGGTGCAAAAGACAGCAGCACACAGCAGTGATTGGGTCATCCCTGTGACATCATGAAACCCCTCTTTGGAGCAGTCTTGCAATGTGCAAGAAACTGATGGGTTTTCAGCTCTCCCCCCTTTATTTTTAACAAAAGGAAGGAGGTGAATGTGCCTATACTTGAATAAAGGTCCATGGGGCACATTAAAAATAAAAATAAACAGATGGCTCACAGGGAGCTTGTGAAGAAGAGGCAAGCCTGAAGCTTGTGTGGAAGAGGCAAGCCTCATAGCATTGGAATTGCTGTTATATATGCGTGATTTGCACCTTGGGAGAAGCTAGTCTTGCTGCATGGGGGACAAAACCATGCTTACTCCTATTTTTAATTAGAGCTGTGCGCAAATGGCCTTTTGAAATTTTCCACATTACCTGTGGGCAGAGAAAACTGGGAGTCAATTTCACCAAATTTCTCCAGGGGGAGGAGAAATTCTCAATGGTTTCTCCCAGCTAGGGCTCTCCATTGGTAGGGCGTGTAGCACGGCTTCTTTCTTTTTTGATAAGGGCTTTGAGGTTTTTTATGCTGCAACAGCATCAACTGTCTTGGCAGGCTGGCCCCCAGTTTGGATCCACGGCAATGCAGGTGGGGGCAGTGTTGAGTCCAGCCCCAGGGATGTGGCAGTGGCAGAGCTAGTACTCTGCCAAAATCTGTCCTCCAAGCTCCTGAAATTTTTTCCCCCCATGAAAGGGACTTCCCTTGTTCTGCCTCATTCAGGATGTTTTATCATTTATTTTTGTGGTGTGTTTGAGCTGACTTAATCACAGCTAGTCTCCCAGGCTGCCTGCACCTCCTGAGCTGAAAAAAAGCCCCATGGGAGGAATTACCTAAACTGGGCTTTAATTGAAGTGTAGGAAGCTGAGGAGGCTACAGGCTACCAGAGAGATGATTGTACAGTGAAAAACAAGACACTTGTGTTCACTCCTTGGCCATCTCCTAGGTAAGGTAAGCCCAAGAAACCCAAACCCAACCTTTGAGAATGTCTCTGGAATTTCTTCACCATTGAATTTCTTTTTCGGAAGCAATTTCTCTTCTATCAAATTGCGAATAGTGGGAAAAAATTGGGAGACATTTTCAGCACAGTGTTATTTTTAATGTGTGTTTGGATGTAGCCTTTATCTCCATGCTGCACACTGAAATCCCAAGGAGTTTGGTTACATTAGTGCGTGGATATAATCCATGTGGCAGGAAGAAAGTCTGGATGACCTCCAGCCCATATCTAAGGACATCCATTTCTAGAGATGGGGGCAGACAGTGTGTCACCACCCTGGTATAGGTACTTTATATTAGGGGCAGGCACTGTTTTTGGGCTGTGGGCATATTTGGCAATTTGAGAAACACCTGGGCACCACCACAAAATGGCTGCCATAGGAGGTGTGGCAAAGGACAAGTAACCTGCACCGAAGACACTACAAGGCAGAGTTGGGTCTGAGATCCCACACACTAAACTCCTTTGAACCCCCCAATTTTCTGCACCAACATAAACCTATTTCATAGCAATCCCAGGCGCTGGTAAGAAAAGGTGTTGATTCTTTTTTTTTTTTAAGTGGGAGGTGCAAAGAATGGTGACTGGGGGAACATCGGTGCCTCTTGGTGTCAGGTTGTCTATCCCTGTTTTATATATAAGTTACCTGCTGTCGGCAGTTGGGTCAGACTTGATGATTCATTAAGTCCTTTTCAGCTCCATTATTTGATAGCATCTGGATTTTAAAAACCAGTTCCATGCTTGTAGGACACAAATAAAAGAAAGGGTTTGTTTGGAGAGCGAGCAAGAGAGAGCACATTGAATTTGGACACAGGATTAGCCAAGAATGCATTGAACTTGTTTGATGCTTCCCCAGCCAAGTAGGTTATGTAGGGTGGAATCCTATGCCTGTTTAGACAGAAACAAGTCCTACAACTGGGGAATGCTGGGAGTTGTAGGACTTTTTTCTGTCTAAACAGAAAAAAGTCCTGTCTGTGCCCTTAGTTGTAATGGACAAAGCTACAGCAGCAGACCTGTACACTAGTTTAGGAACATACTGTTTCTCGACTTAACCTACTTGGCCTGATTGAATGGGGCTGGCAGTCTTTTGACTGGCCCTGTGCCGTTAAGAGCAGCCTGACATTTGGCTGGAGAAGCTTTTCTGGCAAGGAGTTCAATTAAGGAAGAAACCCCTTCAATTTCTGCATGTCAAACAGCTGTCGAAGACACAGGAGTGGAGCCAGTGAAAAAAGAAGCTGGAAACCCACATTGCTGCCTGTGTGCAAGTGTTATGTACAAAAGGGGTGGATTGCTTGAGCGCTGCTCCTATGTCAACACCCCCATGAGTGATAAGCACAAATCAGTCAGGACTTCGGGGCAAAGTCCGACACTGGGGTTCTGAGAAACGCAGACACCGCCTGGCTCCAAAGCAGGCAGTGGAGTGGAGCGTGGGCTACTGGGTTGTCATTCCTGCCTTGGGCAGTGGGACCTAGTGGGTTGGGAGGGAGACTCTTCCCAACTCTGGGTGTGTGTCTGTGGTGGGGGAGGATTCTAGTACTGCGTGGAGGGAAAGATGGCTGGGACCCAAGTTCCTTGGAGTCCCTAGGGACGTATCATGGCTTCCTCCATGCTATTTGAGGATCTGACCCCGGATTTCTCCTGCCCAGTATGCCTGGAGTGGTTCTGGGAGCCAGTCGCCCTCCCTTGCGGGCACCTCTACTGCCAAGCTTGCATTGAGATGGCATGGGGGGCCCACGGCAGCAAGCCCATCTGTCCCCAGTGCCGGGAGCAATTTCCAGAGAAGAGGTATGCCCTGTGCAAACTCCTGGGGACCATGATTCGCCAAATCCGGGGGATGCATCCTGGGGAAGCTGAGGAGGGGTGCCGCAGTGGAGCTGACTGCACAGGACCCATGCTGCGCCAGGATCGCACCCGACTCCCCCTGCATGAGGCTGCCAAGTGCTATAAGGTGTGTCAGGGTCCAAGCAGAATTCTTGGGTTCTGTTCCCGGATTGGGTGGTGGGGCTAGTGAATTAGAACTGGGGGTCAGGACAAAAGTGGACCTGTTTTGATATGGCTAGCTGGCTTTGCTCTTTTTAAAGGACTCCTTTGCATTTAAGAGCACACCAGCAGTTGGTTTGTCCCCTGAATGGAGAAATATCCACAGGTTGTGCTACAGCAACTTTCCCCAACCTCGTGCTCTCTAGATGTGTTGGATTACAAAACCCATCATCCCCAGCCAGCAATACCAAACTGGAGTGTGACCAACACATCTAGAGGGAACCTGGTTGGTGAAGGTCATGCTACAGGGTTATTTATTTATTTGACTTGTACCCTTACAATCACTAATTAGATTTGCTAATAATACTAATAATAATAATAATAACAATAACAATAACAATAATAATAATAATACATTCAACACAATTAAAAAGACACCAGTAACAGAGTAAAAACAGCCTCCAGCCCAACAGGGTTTAAATTTCCTTTGGATAAGAGAGCACTTGAGACTTCTGGTGTCTTTGAAAATGTGCTTTATTTCCAAATATACAAGGGGAACATAGTGGAATCAAGCAGATTCTTGAAGCAGGCAGTACATTGGCTAATCCTGCATCAGATACTCTTAAAACAAACTTCCTTCAACCAACTAACAGTTCTTTCTGACCTGGTTCGCCTATAAGGACAAACCATGGTTTAATTAAGCATGGTTTGTTAAATCATGAGTTGTTAGGTGTGATCCCAGAACTATGGGTTAACTATGGACTGATAACCATGAACAACCCATGAAGAGAACTAATGGCTTGTTGTTAGTTTGTGAACTGTGGGTTGTTTAAACCATGGGTTGTTACATGCGAACCTAGAATTGTGGGTTGTTCATAGGTTGCTTTGCCAGGTTACAGAGGCAGCAGGCAAGAGGAATATAAAACTCCCAGCCTTTTTACATGCCAGTACTGCAGTGCCAAAAAGGCAGTTAGGATACAGGGAAGGAACAGATGAAGGAGGAGGGAAACAAACAACCCAGGAACTGAGAAAACAAATCAGGGTTTGTTGGATCATCTGCCAGACAAACCCTGGGTAGGACAACAACACATAGTTTAAATAAACCATGGGTAAGTGTTACATGAAAACCAGGCCACTGTCTCTGTCCAAATTCATATTGCAAAAACTTCCCAGCTGTCTCTCTGTCCCTCCTTGAAAACTGATGTGTGTTACTTTCCAGAGGTTGGAGCCACCAAAGAACAAGCATTCCACCTTTTTGTCAAAACCCTGATCATTCATTAAATGTATCAGGCAAAACCATCACAATATGCTAATCAAGGTAGCCAAATACATAACATGGGTGACTCCCCCCCCCCCTGGCATAGGAAGAGATGGGCAAAGCTTCGCATGATGAATTTCTGAAAGTCTGGTGAGGCAATTTGTCCCTTTGACCATCTCAGTCTCCACTCCCATTTTTGAATAGGATGAGCTGTCTTTGGCTATTTCTCAGATGGCATCTAACCTGAGCAAAGCTGTCATGCTTAGGAGGGAGGAAGAGGAGAAGCTCCAGAACCATCAGGTAAAGAAGACCATGGTGAAGAGAAACAGAGAATCAATATTTTGGGGCTCAGCTACGGAGGGAAATATGCTTATATACCTCTCTGGTTTCCAGGCAATTCTGATCAGCCTGGGAGACCACATCTCCACCGAATTTAGGCAGCTTCACTGCTTCCTCCATGCTCGTGAGAAGGCATGCAAGGCAAGGCTGGAGAAGAAAGGGGGAGCCCTGTTCCGGGAGACAGAGGAAAGAGTGAGAAAGCTGAGGGGGTCTTGCCAGGTAGGCCAGGAGTTGCTGTTGGAAGCCCAGAGTCATCTGGAGCTACCAGAGTCTGCAGAGTTCCTAACGGTAAGGAGAAAACGGGTATCCATGAAAAGAGAGGGGCTGTCACACTACAGGTGAATCTATGGCCTAGTTCTCACTGAGGTGCTAATCCTGCATCTGGGTTGCATTACTTGAAGGAAGGACATAGTAGCTCAGTGGTAGGTCACATGCTTTCCATGCATAAAGTCCCAGGTTCTGTCCCCAATATCTCCAGTCAGGGCTGGAAAAGATTTCTATCTCGAGGCCCTGGAGAGCCACTGCCAGTCACTGTAGACATGACTGAGTTGGATGAACAGGTGGGCTAGCTTGGTATGAGACAACTTCTTATGTTCACTTCAGTCCACAAATTGTTGCCTCATCTGATTGAACGTTTTTCAGTACAAAAGAAAACTAGAAGTCAGGGAGAAGGGTTTGGGTTTAGCTTTTTACTTGACATTCTAGATTTCTACATACAGGGATTTTTGTTTTTTAAATGTGCTCTCTCTCTTTCAGTTGCATGAGCCCTCATCTGCAGTCTAAAATGGCCACACAGGTTGATCCCCTCAGGGAGACTAGGCCAATCCTTTTGGTAGTTGTGGCAATGCTGGAAATTCTGTTTGGACAATGTTTGGTCCAGAAGATGGGTGTGTGAAGGATTACAACTTTGGGGTTGGTGTACCGAGTAGAAATGTGAAAAGGAACTGACCTGAACTAGGCTTTGAACTAGGCCTGCTTGGGGAAGGGTGGTGGTAGTGGAAGGAGGAATTCTCAGGCATTCCGATTTTTAATTTGAATTTAGTTGAATAAATTATGTTCCAATTTCACATGGTTTCTATATTCCAGAAGTGTTGGAAATAGGCACTTTAGTAACGGTAGGTACTGAGCTTGTCAAGTTGATATGAGAAACTGTTGCAAAGGGGGAATTTATCTTTTCTTTTTCAAAGCTGCCCTATTTATGCCATATATTCTTGACCAGAGAGACATGCCTCCACATGCTTGCCTGCGCAGCTGAAAAATTATATGAAATCTCTCTTTGTCCTTGCAGCCTCCTTGGCCCACAATCCTCCCCTCCCTGCCTCCAAAGCAACTTCTCCTGGTTGCTCCTGTTTCCAGAAGTGCAATTCTAAGTGCTAGTACTTTAATGCCCCAAATGATCTCAGGGACGGCTTTCCCCCATGTGACCCTCCCTCGACCAAGATCATCAGATGGGACCAGCTCTGAGGCCCATAACCTACAATGGCCAGGCTAGAGGCTACAAGTAAAAGGCTTTTTCAGTGGTGTCCCATCCATCTCCCCACTGAGAGAGGCTCACCAGCCTATTCATTATAGGTATTAAGATGGCTGGGGAAACTACTTTTTATCTCATATCAGCCCTACCATATTCTTCCTGCTGGATTTTACCATAATAGTTGTTGCTGTTTTTCTTGATGAATTAACTATTTCTGGTTGTTTCAGTTTTAACGTGTTAAGGGGCTGTTTTTTTTAAGAGCTATATTTTATAATGTAACTATATATGTGTTAGTTATTAACATATACACCTTGGGGGCTGGTTTTCAGTCTGGAAGGCAGATATAATTAAATAAAAATGAATATATAAACAACACATGGCCGTTCCTGTCTCTAGGATTTCACTCAGATTCTTTGTCACTTTCTCCCCAACTCCCTGCCCCACTCCTCAGGTGTCTGATTGTTCTTTCTGGTCCTTGATTTTCATCCTGCTCCCTTCTCTGCCCCCTTTCTTCAACAACCCTTCATCTGAGCTACTTGTCCCTCAGTTCCTCACCTTGCCCACTCAGCTTTGTAGCTCAATGCCTCCTTGGTAGCAAGCAATGCAAAACATCTCTTGCACTGAGACCCTGTATGAGGTCTCCATCTCATCCAAATGGGTCCTTTCACTTCCCCCTCATAGAAGCTGCAAAGTTTGTGAAGATTCCATTGCTGACACCATCTCTTTAAGTAGGTAGAATGTGTGTGAACATCCTGTGACAACACAGCAGCTCAGTCAGTGTCTAGATGGGGAAGGCCTTGCTAACAGACAGTTTGTTATCCTATTCTATACATAATATTGCAAACCCAGGGGGTAGAATTTAGAATTTAATAGAATTCCAGGTCTTCTAGCTACTCTGTTAATTTGATTTCCCTTTTGTCTTTCTCATCCACAGGGAATCCACTCTCTCCTGAACAGGTGAGTGCAATTAAAGGGACATTGCTTCTTAATTTGCCCCTATATATTAGTTATTAACACATACATCTCTGTGTGTGATTGTTTTCCCATCTGGCAAAGGGTCAAGCAGCAACAAGCCACTCTTGCTGTTCCTGTTGTGCCATCCATGTTACAGATGCTCGGAGAATTCAAGGGGCCTCTACAGTATGTGGTTTGGAAGGAAATGAGATCTGTTCTCAACATAGGTAAACTGGATATCTGGGAGTCTTTGTTGCCTTCTCTGAATGCACCACTTGGCTAAGTCAGGAATCAGGCCGATTAGCAAGCATTTCCCCCTCCACTGGGACATGAAGCCTGGGTAGGCAGAAGGGGTGTCTCTGATAGGGGCTGTCTCAGCACTTACCAGGGATTGAACGTGGGACCTTTTGCATGCAAACCACTGACTTATGGCCCTTCCCCAAAGGATTCTTACAACAGGTGCTGGACAAGGTGGAGCTTTTGATCCAGCAAGGCACTTCTGAAGCTCTAAGCAAGAGCAAAACATTCAGGATCACGGGGACAGCAATCCTATGGCCCCTAGACAGCATCTGGAGGTGTGGGGGGGGCATAGGATTTTTCGGATTCCTGTATCTGAGGCCAGAGACAGCACTCTGAGCTCAGACCTGGCAATCTGAGCTTCTCACCCCCTCTCCCTTGCAGCTGGCATGGAGAAAACTGTGCTGGCTGCCTCTATGAGCTTGCAAACATGAGCTCAGAGAGGAGGGAAAGGGGGAGGTTCTGTGGGTGGGGAGGCAAGGAGACCGGAGTGGCCAGCTTACAAAGAATCCTCCGGCTGCCCCAGCCTCCTTCCCTCCTGCTCTGCTCCTGCTAGATGGGCAAAGTCACCCGACTAGCAAAAATGCAGGGCGAAAGGAGCATGGAGGAGACAATTGCCTCCGTGCTCCTCCTGCCATGCACTGGATAGATGTAAGCCTCCCAGTTCAGAGGCTTATGAGTATCAAAGGCAGTTCATATAGAATCACACCCTTAATGCATTTTAGTTCTCCTTCACCATTCAGACATCCTGAGGACACACTCTTGTTTTGTAACGGTCATGGCAGTTGACACCCATGAACGAGGTCACAGAGTGTAATTGGGGATTCTGTGAGTGATGCAGAAGCTCAGATGGAAACACACGAACCAATCCATAGTAAGCCTGGGATTGGTCAAAGGAGGCCTGCCACTGATACTGAGAAAACAGATAACAAAAGAACCTGTGTTCAATAGAACCGTTGGGATGTAGGGGTGACCTGACCTAAAAGAAATTATGTATATGGGGCCAATGAAAAGATCAGGCTGGGAACTAATCTGGAACCAGGATGGCTTAACGAAGTGGCAGGGAAAGGAGGAGTCAAGTTCAGATCATGAGTTATGGCGGAGATACACTGGAGAGCCAATGTGGTGTAATAGGAGAACTTTTGGGCTTGAGCAGTACTGAGTTCAAATCCTCAATTAGCCCTGGAGTGGCTTGGTTTGTATTTTGGTAAAAAAAATTGTAGCTGCCTTGAGCTGTGGGAGAGGTGGGATATAGCTTTTCTGAATAAATAATAAATAAAACAATGGAATTCACTGAGGGATCTTGGCTCAGTCTCTCTCTCTCTCAGTGTAGACTACCTCAAGAGGAGAGGTGAGATAACACCCTCCCCCCATGTATGCCTCCCTGAGCTCCTTGGAGGAAGGGTGGCGTACTAGTGTCATTGTAGAAGGAGTAGATTCAGCAAAATCACATGGTAGAGTCCTTCTGCAACAGTACTGCTTAAACTGGAGGAGGGGAAATACACTTTCTGAATACTTCTAAATACTCTTATGCTAAAAATGCTTTTCTTTGCTCCTATGCTTTGAATACTCCTATGCTAAAAAGTAAAAACCAACTCCCTCCTCAGTGGGAGGGAAAAATGGTAGAACCTGTTTTCTTCCTAAGGTGCTAGTTGTCTACATGCGGGGGCTATTAAAAATGTGGCCCCTCTCTTCCTGCAGCCTGAACAGGTGCAGTCATGGACTCTACCTTGCATTTTTGTCAAATACGTGGCTTATCTCTCAGTAAGGATGGTAAATGTATGTTGAAAGTTAACTGATCTGCATTTAGTGCAGGTGTGCAGAACATGAGGCTGCTGGCCAAATCTGGCCCTCCTGGGGTTCCAATCTGGCCCTCCAGGGTTCCAATCTGGCCCTTCAGGGTTCCTCAGATGGCCACACCCCCTTTCCTCCAACCACCAACTATTGGGTGATTTTCTGACTTTGTGCAGTCCCCCCCCCCATTCTAAAATGCCTCTCTGAAGACTTAGTTGCTGGCAGTAAGGGCTTTAAACTAAATGATGCTGCTATTTTGGCCTCAACTCTTTTGCCTTGGGCCCCACCGACCACTGGAATGCACCCCCCCGAGAGCTTCTCCAAAATAGAATTTGGCCCATACCCCTGATTTAATGGTGTTGACTGTGTCCTTTGTGTCAGTGCTGGCTCGCCAGATGTCTACTCCCTTCTTTGCCCTATTGTATGTTGCACCATTCTAGAAGGTGGGGAGATGGGATCAGTAAGATGCTGTTGTTAAAGCATGAGGACACATTGATTATAATTGCCCCCTTCCTCTTTCCATTCTACAGATTTTGCCCTATTGTATGTTGCACCATTCTAGAAGGTGGGGAGATGGGATCAGTAAGTTGCTGTTGTTAAAGCATGAGGACACATTGATTATAATTGCCCCCTTCCTCTTTCCATTCTACAGATTTTGCCCTATTGTATGTTGTACCATTCTAGAAGGTGGGGAGATGGGATCAGTAAGTTGCTGTTGTTAAAGCATGAGGACACATTGATTATAATTGCCCCCTTCCTCTTTCCATTCTACAGATTTTGCCCTATTGTATGTTGCACCATTCTAGAAGGTGGGGAGATGGGATCAGTAAGATGCTGTTGTTAAAGCATGAGGACACATTGATTATAATTGCCCCCTTCCTCTTTCCATTCTACAGATTTTGCCCTATTGTATGTTGCACCATTCTAGAAGGTGGGGAGATGGGATCAGTAAGATGCTGTTGTTAAAGCATGAGGACACATTGATTATAATTGCCCCCTTCCTCTTTCCATTCTACAGATTTTGCCCTATTGTATGTTGCACCATTCTAGAAGGTGGGGAGATGGGATCAGTAAGATGCTGTTGTTAAAGCATGAGGACACATTGATTATAATTGCCCCCTTCCTCTTTCCATTCTACAGATTTTGCCCAGATAACCCTGGATCCTGAAACAGCGCATCCCTGCCTTGTCCTTTCAGATGACTATACCTGTGTCCAGGATGGCCACCTACGCCGGGATGTGCCAGACACCCCGATGCGCTTCAACTACTGTGTAGCAGTGTTGGGTTGCCAGGGCTTCTCCTCAGGGAAACATTACTGGGAGGTGGAAGTTGGCAACAAGCCCTCTTGGACCTTAGGCCTGGTTAGCACTTCCATCAACCGCAAGGGGAAAATCTCTGCCTCCCCTGGCAATGGATACTGGGTGATCCGGCTGCGGAATGGGATGGAGCTAATGGCAAAGGACACCCCCCCTCAAAGGCTGTGTCCCATCTCATTTCCTAAGAGAGTCGGGGTTTATCTGCACTATGACGTGGGGGTGGTGTCTTTCTATGATGCCTCCACCATGGTTCATCTCTACACTTTTGCTACTTCCAGGTTCACAGGGTGGCTGTTCCCCTATTTTTGCCCTGGACTGTACAATTCAGGGCAGAATGCAACTCCTTTAAAAATATGCCACCTTCCATTTTTGTAAAGAGAAAAAAAAGATCCTCTGTTCTCTTGTTCATGGGGGAGACAGCACGCTTGCTCCTCCAAAAAGCTCCTCCAATTCTATGCCCTGAATATATTCATCCTCCCCAAACCCTCATCCTGGCAAATCTCCTTTAGTTGCAACAGTACTGTTACTTCTTCAGTCATCCCTGGTTAAGCCCCTGCAGGATCTACAAGGGAAGACCCAGAGAAGTAGAAATCCCAAAATTATCAACCAATACAATAAGTTTTGTACCGTATTCCCTGTAGTAACCTATGGCTGCAAGAGCTGGACCATAAGGAAGGCTGAGCGAAGGAAGATAGATGCTTTTGAACTGTGGTGCTGGAGGAAAATTCTGAGAGTGCCTTGGACTGCAAGAAGATCAAACCAGTCCATACTCCAGGAAATCAAGCCAGACTGCTCACTGGAGGGAATGATATTAAAGGCAAAACTGAAGTACTTTGGCCACATAATGAGAAGACAGGATAGCCTGGAGAAGATGCTGATGCTAGGGAAAGTGGAAGGCCAAAGAAAGAGGGTCCGACCAAGGGCAAGATGGATGGATGATATTCTGGAGGTGACGGACTTGGCCTTGGGGGAGCTGGGGATGGCGACAGCTGACAGGAAGCTCTGGCGTGGGCTGGTCCATGAAGTCACGAAGAGTCGGAAGCGACTGAACGAATAAACAACAACAGCAATACGTTTGTGGACAGGTGCAAAGCCCATTTGAGAGGGGCACAAAAAATAGGTTGGTGTGACGGCTCAGGACCAAGAACCCTCTGAGACAGGCGTTTCCAGTGGCAGCCATGCCGAGGAGGAGGCAAAAGCAGGTCCTGGAGCTCCACCTCGGATCCTGCACCCTGCCCACTCGGTCTCCAGGGGGCGCCACTGCCCTCTGACTCTGAGGGATGGATCTCGGACTCCTCCAGTGAATAGGGAGGCCCTGGGGAACATTCGCCAAGCAGGTCCTCACTCCCCAGACCCTCACCACCCAGAAGAAGCCCGTGACTGTGGGAAAGCCAGATCCAGCACTTGAGGAGGCGGAGCTCCCAGAGGTCTCTCCTGGCCTTCTTATAAAAGCCCGATCAACTTGCTCTAAGCCAGTGCGGGAGTAACTGGTCTTCTCTAGCTGCAGGGCTGCTCTCCGTGGTCCTGAACTTGAGCCCACGGTCCTTCAGTAAGCAATGACTGTCCAAGGTCCTGAACCTGCTGTACTCCGGCTCGACTTCGGCTGCCCTTTTTCTTGACTTTTTGATGGGTGGGGAACGACGGAATCTGCCGTGAAACACATCAGTTGGAGGTGGGATGATGGAGGAAAACACTTCCCTCCCTCCAACTGCCTGTACCACCTCGAAGACACACCATAGTTTCAAAGCACTGTTTCTCAGACTTGTTGAACTCTGGGCCCGAACCCCCCAACTCATTAGCAATCATCTCTTCAGAAACTTCCCCCAGGGTTGTGTGAATGTATGCAGCCCGCTGCTGGGTGTGTGAGGATCTGTGGATTGAGGCACCAAGCCAATGCTGGCATTAGAAGAGGAAATTAACAGGCAGGGTCAGATCCAGGTTTGAGGGTGGTCCTCAACAGTGTGCCCACTCGGACCCTCATACTTCCTTTATTGGTGGGCATTGGTGGGCAGTGGGGGTTGGTGGCTCTGATTTCAGTGGGGCTATAAATCCATTGTGGGTTTCAGTCAGAACCAGCCAGAACTCTGAAGGAGCTATCCGAGGTGCTGACCCCTATCTCCAATGTAGGTCCAGCAGCTTGGATAGCTCCTTTAGAGGTCTGGCTGGTTCTGACTGAAACCCAGAATGGATGCACAGCCCCACCGAAATCAGAGCCACCAGCCTCCACTGATAGTAAGCTTACTTGGCAGCAGCTCTCCAAGCAGTGCCCAGTAGGTGGCAGAGGGCACCATTTAAATTTCTCACAATGCTCTGGAGGGACACTACATCAGATACATTGCAGGGAAATTAAAAATGGCAGCTAGACTCAGCTGTCTGGTGCTGGTTTTTTTTTTTTTTAAAGAAGGGCCCAGGATAGTCATCAGTAGTGGGGGTTAATAGGGCCCCTAGCAGCTGCCCAAGGATACCAGGTGCCAGCCCTTGATTACAAGCTGTTTTGGCAGAACTTGTCTATTTGCATTTGTTACCCAAAGTGCTCAGTATATTTTCAGTACTTAAAAAATAAATTAGTCCCAAGTAAACGTGTTGTTTGGGACAGAAATCCTGTTTTGTTGCAGGGGGGATTTTTTGCACGTGTGTGTGTGTGTGTGTGTGTGTGTTGTGGTGGGTGTGCGGATCCATTAGGGCATAGCCACTCAATTTTGCAAACTGCTCTCCAACTGCATTTCCCCTTTGTACAACTCCATGGCAAATTTCCCCCAAACTGTACACCCAAACCCTCTGCTGCATGCTGGGAAGAGAGGGAAAAATGGTGGCTGAATATCTTGACGTAGCAAAGCGATGCCAAGTTTGCTTCTGTTGAAAGTGGCTGTAATGAAATTGATTCGACTCTTTCCCCCTGTCCTCGCAATTGGCAGGGATATTCACTTTGTCCCCAGAAAGGAGGAACATCCAGTCTTCAAAATATTAAATAAATAAATAAATCCATGAAATAGTGGGAGCAGCAGGAATTGATACAGTGGGGTGGGGAGGTAGTTATAGGGGTGATTTTTTTTGCCTTTTTTCCCCCTACAAGAAGCTTCCTCCTACTTGAGTACTCCAGTTTGCTCTAAAAAGCAAAAACAAAAAGTAAAACAACATAATACATAAAAAAAATGTGTTAGAGGGAATTCAAGGTGGTGTGTGCGTATGTGCTTGAGATGGATTGTCATTCATTATGATGTCACAGGTATTATCTAAGTGGAGTGCTTTCAGATGCGACTTCTGTTGTGTAGAATTCACAGAATTTTACAGGCAGGGCCCAGAAAATGTTGTTTTCCATTTGTAACCTTCCTGTGTTTCCTTATTGCTGCTTCTGTATTTTTTCTTACCACAGAAAATCCTTTAAGGAGGGCAAGACAGAATAGCTGCACAATGCGATTTCATTAGTAGTGCTAGGAGCCCCCTGTCTTGAAGTACCTCTGGTGCCAGTAACATGCATCCAAACTCTACATGGCAATCTTAGCGGTCCTGGATGGATGGAGAAAGAATAGCGTTTTCCCAGTGACTGCACATTATGGTGCAGTTTCTTTGCAAAAGAAGTGTGGAATTCTTTGGATCCCCTGTAAGAATTAAATAATGTGGTGCATTTTTTTTTACACAAAGATGATCAAGTCGAAGGGATTCTTATATGTTGAGATAACCCTGTTTAGAAACTCCCGTCTTCTTCCAGAAGCATCACATCACTGAGGGCACTTTCACGAGTAACGTTGGCGTTATGGTGTTCCCTGAGACACGACAAGATCCAGGGATATTTCGATCAAATTTATTTTCCTTTAGGTGAGGAAGCATCAGAGACTTGTGTTGCTGTTGCAATCTTTGCTTTATTTACAAATATACGTACATATTGGAAGCGAATAGGCACTCTTACAGCAGGCAGCAGATTGCCAGAGAGCACCTTAGGCAGCCCTCCAAAGGCTTGACTGGCAGTTCTGGCTAGAAACTCGTCATTACCGTTTCCAGTAAGAGCTGAGAAGGTAGCCTTCAGAGGGCTGCCTGCGGTGTTCTCAAGAGTGCATGCAGCTCTGGAGAGCCATTGCTGCTGGTCAGTGTTGACAATACTGGGGTAAAAGGGCCAAGAGTCTGAGTCATTCTTTCCAGGATTTTTTCCAGCCCTACCTGGAGATGCCCGGCATGGAACCTGGGACTTTCTGCCTGCAAAGCAGGTGCTCTACCACTGAGCCATGGCCCCTCCCGAGTTCCACAGAGTTCATGGGGGAAAAGCTCCTTAGCAAGCATGTTTAGGATCACAACCATAGTCTTCCTAAAAAGGTAACGGTGTCCCCAAGCAGTCGCATCCGACTCTAGGGTGCGGTGCTCATCCCCGTTTCTAAGCCGAAGAGCCAGCGCTGTCCGAAGACGCTTCCGTGGTCATGTGGCCAGCATGACTGAACACCGAGGTGCACGGAACGCTGCTACCTTTCCCGCCGAGGCGGTGCCTATTTATCTACTTGCAATTTCTTGCTTTCGAACTGCTAGGTTGGCAGAAGCTGGGACTGAAGACGGGAGCTCGCTCCGTCACGCGGCACCCGGGTCTCGAACTGCTGACCTGCCGACCTTCCGGTCTGCAATTCAGCGTCTTAACCACTAAGCTCTTCCTACCCCATACCTTTTAGCCTCCTCCTCTCTCCTCCCCCCAGCCGGCAGCACTGCTTCCACATCCATGAGCGACTGGAAAACAGCGATGCCAGCCACTCCTGGGTGGGAATTTGGCTGCGTAAGGGAGCCACCCCGATGTTCTTATAGGTAACGACCCCTCCCTCAATACTGGAAGGTAGCAAAGGGCGTGTTCCCTCGTGCGTTGAGGGGGGAGTGGGGTTGCATCCTGCAGTCACCTCACCAGCAGGGGCTGGTAGCTCCGATGTCGTTGGGACTGTGCATCCCCTCTGGGTTTCAGTCACAACCAGCCAGAACTCTAAAGGAGCTATCCAAGGTGCCGAACATGTTTTGGGGACAGGGTTCAGCACCTTGGATAACTCCTTTAGACTTCTGGCTGGTTCTGACTGAAACCCAGAGTGGGTTCTCAGCCCCACAGAAATGAGAGCCACCAGCCTTCACTGCCCCCCCCCCCCGGCACCCATGTAGCAGGGCGCCTTTTTACATGTGCTAATCAGCCTCCCTCAACCTGGTCAGTTGGACTACATCTCCCAGCATGCCCCAGCCAACCTCTTTTTCCTTAAAAAAAAATCGGCTTTTTCTTGGGCGCGACATGGCGGCGGCGGCGGCGAGGAGGCCTCGCGATCGCCTCGTGGACACGCTGGAGGTTTAGTGGACTACGATTTCCAGAGGCTCAAGGGAAGCTCGGCGATCTTCACGTCTAGGGGGCCTTCAAGGCTCTCCCCAAAGGGCGGCTGCTGAAAGCAGATGTTCACGAGCTGGTCTGGCCCGCCGACTGAGTATTGCGCCGAGGACCACGCCGTTGACACCGCCGCTGAGGCGCTGGAAGCCCCCGGGCGCAATGCGCGGGTTGCTCGGCTTCGAGCTCTCCTCGCGGCGGAGGGTAAAGGGAGGGGAGTTTCCCAGAACTTGGACCGGGGAGCATTGGTTACTCCACCACGTCGTCCCCTCTTGAGGGTGGGTCTGGAGCGGAGAAGACTTCCCTGGTCTCCCCTTTTCTGGGCTAGGGGAGCTGGTGAGTCCAGATCTCTCTCTCTCTCTGGGATCCGGTGAAGGAGGTGAGCTGTTTTCCAGTCTGACTCAGTTTACCACGTGTGCGTGTGCGTGTGTGTGTGTGTGTGTGTGTGGCGGGTACTGGCAAAACCGGAGCAGATTCTGACCTAAAGCCCTGCCTGCCTGAATAGCTTTCTCCTTTTTCCAATTTACATTAGAAGAAATAAATAAAACCTATTCCCCGCCCCCCTTTGAAAATCCATTTTCTCTCTTAGCTGACCCCTCTTGCCTTGCTTGGCCCAGCTCCACCACCGCATAAGCACAGAACAGCAGTCCTATCCAGCCAGCCTGCGTCGGTCTTTGCACGTGTAACTTTAGTCAGAGAAACAGAAACGGAAAGTCCGGAACTGTCCGGAAGCAAGAGCTGGGAGTTAGGTTGGACAGAGCCAACCTTTCGTGGGATGAAAACTCCCAAAGCCAATGCCCATGTTTAATTGAATTTCCTACCATTTTAAGGAGACTAAGGGGCAATTCTATGCTTGTTTAGACAGAGAAAAGGCTTGCAACTCCTAGCATTCCCCAGCCAGCATGGCTGGCTGGGGAATGCTGGGGATTGTAGGTCTTTTCTCTGTCTAAACATGCATAGGATTGCGCCCTAAAGGCACAATCCTATGTATGCTTGGATGGAAAAAAAAAGTCATACAATTCCCAGCATTCCCTAGCCAGCAGTGCTCCAGATTACTGTAGTCCTGTCTGTCTGCATCTCATAGAATCATAGAATAGTAGCGTTGGAAGGGGCCTACAAGGCCATTGAGTCCAACCCCCTGCTCAATGCAGGAATCCAAGTCAGAGCATCCCTGACAGATGGCTATCCAGCCTCGTCTTGAACGCCTCCAGTGTTCGTTCGTTCGTTCTTTTTAACGTTTTAGATTTTTATGATACAGATTTTCAGCTACAAAACAGCTGTCCTTAAAGGAACAGTCAGTCACCAGAAAGAATGAAATATTGGGGATCTATATACATGAAAACACTGGATACAATCCTAACAGACAAGATAATTGTACAAAGATACACTCAAGGTGTTGTATCCAGTATTGGTCCTGAATAGAACAGACCCATTGAAATGAATGGGATGTAAGCTATTCATTTAAATGGGTCTGCTCTGTGTAGGACTAACATTGAATACAACCCCTTGATAAAGCAGCCAAGGTCGAGAAATACAAAATTAATTGTATTTGCAATGGAGCAAAATCTATGTGGTCCCTTATATTTCCAAATAGCAGATTACACTTTTGTCGAGAAAGATAACAATTTTTCTACGAAGTCATCTTTACATTTGAGATTGGGAGTACTTTTTGGCTGAGTAGATATTTTGTCCATGGTAAATGTATCTCCCACTTTGATATACTAATCATTAATTAAGGGTCATTTTTTTCTTTTTCCATTTCAGTGCCTGTTGATCTCCATTAATGAAACGCTCCTTGATTGCAAAAATTTCTCCATGCAATTTTTTCTAAAGATAAAAAGGACCCCACAGTTCTCTTCATATGTATTGTGATTTTAGTGCAATAATGTTGAGAGTTTGGGGCAATCCCACCAACAATAAAAAAAGGTTTCACTCCTCTTAGGTGGGACAGGTGGGACTTGCAACAAAATGTTGCTCCTATTTAAGATGCAACTATGCATGTTTAGACAGAGAAAAGTCCTACAGTCCCCAGCATTCTCCAACCAGCATGTCTAAACACCCTCAGGATGCACCCCTAGGATATCTGCCAACCAGCCATACACTTTTCTAAGATTCTCCATTCTCCAGTCAGCCAGCATTCTGTGACCACTGAGTATTCTCCATCTCAACTGGGCTGTTTTGGGTTTCCTCTCCACTTAGGGTTTTTTGGGGGGTAAAGATCTGCAAATCTTGTAGCTCCCCCAAGCCTTCTGATACCTCTCTCCTTTGCATAGATGATACTGTTTTAGTTCCATAAGGATCAACACTCAGCCCCGAACTTCTCAAATAGAGGGAATTCTGCTGTTCTCCAAGGTAGAAATAATTCCTGTTCAAGAAAAGCAGAAATTTGGGAAATGTCAGGTGCTAACTTTGTACACCAAGCATCCTAAACTTTTACAGTGGATTGAAGGAATAAATTGCTAGTAATAGATTGGGACTGAGATTTCCTCTTCATCCATACCAGCTCCTCTAAAGCTGCAATCCTATGCATGTTTAGACAGATAAAAAGGCCTACAACTCCCAGCATGCCCCAGCCAGCCAATATTAAGCCCTAAGTATACCTGTAATACTTGCCTCTTAAGGGCTTGGAATGTGAGCTGTGTAAAGTGGGAGGGCATGGAATGGAGAGAGAGGAGAGTGGAAGGGAAGTTGGAAAAATGAAGGTTGGTGCCTGGACAGAAGGAAAGAGGAAGGAAAGGGCTTGAAGAAAAGAACGTAGAAGGAATGTAGCTGAACAGGAAGTTCAGGGAAGGCAGCAGTGTGGTGAAGAAGAGAAATAGGTAGATAGAGCATCTCTCAGTCAGAGAGGAAGAGCGAACCACCACAACAAAAGCCAGCAACAACAGACCAAAGGAACAGACTGGAGGAACTGGGACAAGTGACTGTTGCTGGTGTAGCAACAGTACCCCTGTGCTTTGCAGTGAACTGTGGTTTAAAGTTAGAGCTGTTCCCTTTTGCTTATATAGTTATATTTGTTATTTCATTAATATTCTTATTTACCAGGAAATCCTAAAGTTAAGGAAATACTGTGAAATATTTAGTTGTTTGTCTCTGGAGTGATTGCACTTTGCCCCTCTTCACCCTAAATATAGAAACCTGAGGCATTACATATCACAGATGTTGCTTTCTGCCACCTGTTTGTTGAATTGAACTTACATAGAGAAATATAGCTGTCAGGTATCTGCATCATGATATTGTTATAAGTCTAGTATTCCCCAGAGAAGCAACCAACTTTTTTTTGCCAGCGTGTGGAATGTTGGATGCAATGCATGTGGGTAGAGTGTGGAAATGGTAGACGAACACTGGAAATGTTCGAATGAGCTGTGATAAATTCAATATACCCAAGTCCTGTTGGTCTTTCTTAATATACAAGTTACATTATTAGATGATATATTGATCCCTAAATGTTTTCAAACATTGGTTATTATTTACAATATGCTTCTAGAATTTAACTAGGAGGAGGAGTTCTGATTTTATTTGGTCTATCCACAATCCAGAGATTTACCCATAGTTGGATCAAATCCCTTGTACAGCTGCTGCTGAGGATTCTGGCTCTGTTAGGTATAAGACAGGATTGTCTGCAAAGAATCTTGTGGCAGTGTCTGTCGTTCGAAGTTTCTTGGTTACGAATTGACAAAAGCCTACCTAGTGGTGAGCTGTATTAACTGTCTGGCTTTTTTGCTTTTTCTCCAGGGGCTCCTTCACACTGAGCTTTTATCCTGCGATTGAGATTGCTCCTTCATGGAAGTTTGCGGGCTCTTTACATGACGCGGTAATCATCCAAGGTGTCTCCTGCACTAAATGCCCTTTGTTCTGTTTTTAAATAGATCGCAGATAACACGCTGTCAAATTACCCCGTTGTGTTCTGCTTCAGTTTCCTCCATGAAAAGAGGAAAAGTAGCAAAAAGGGCAGCGAGATCAATGAAAGATGATGGTAGACTCAGATACCGGGAGAAGGAGGGGGAAGGGGCTGGGGGAAAAGGAAGCAGGTGAAAAAGGGAGTTGTTGTGATCCTGCATTTAAAACAGAAGCAGAATGCCCCATTTTAAATGCAGGATTTTAGGGTGATGTAGAGATGCCCCAGATGTTTTCTGTGGATGTGATTTCAAGCTGCCCTTCTGTGAAGCCATTGATCAGGGCCAACATTGCCTTTCTGAATTCACTGGGTTGCTTTGGTATCCTCACGAAATGTGGCTTCACTTACTTGCAAGATTCATATTCTGATGATCTTGCTGTTGTAGGGTAGAATAAGGAGGAGCTAACCAGGCTGGATGAACTTGAGCACGCTCCGGGAGAGAGCACAGGACAGGAAGGCCTGGCGTGCTATGGTCCATGGGGTCACGAAGAGTCGGACACGACTGAACGACTGAACAACAACAACAACCAGGCTGGGCCTTCAATTTGACAGGGCAGCTGCCTCAGGCTGCAGATGTTGGGGGTGGGGAGCAGAGGCAAGGTGTTGCAGGACTGAGCAGTGTGTGCCATGTGATCTGTCCTGCGCCCCCTAAGATAGCTGTGCAGTGCAGGCTATCTTAGTGGAGGATCAGTGGAGGTCCAGTGGCGGATCCATCACCAGTGTTGAAGTGAGATTCAATGGCCAGTCCAATTGGTTTCTGTAGGGGTTAGGGTATCTTGTCCTTCACCGTACACTACAACATGTCTCGGGGAAGTCGTGCTGAAATTTATGTACCTGTTTTCCTTAGAAAAGTACAAAAATTAGAGTACAATGAAGTAGAAGTTCAGGAGGAAGGGATTCAACAACACCAGACATCTCCAATGTGCTGGTCATTGACCAGTGAGAGACAACTGCACTCCTGTGGAGGTGAGCATTTGTGATTTTGAATTGTAATAAAATGAAATTGTGTTGTCCCTTCACACTGTGTGTGTGTGTGTGTGTGTGTGTGCGTGCATGCGCGCGTGCATGTAGGAACATCTGTGACCATAGCATCGCAAGAACTCTGAAAAGGTGATTGCATGTGAAGTGACATGCATCCCGCCAACAGTCCAGAGAATGGTTTATCACTGAAATGAAATCCATTCCAGACAGCAAGCATGATTCGCAAAATGATTCCAGTGTCTGGAGAGTGACTGAAGAAATGCCTCTTGGCTCAATTTAGGAATGAACACAGAGCATTAATCTCCTAACACACATGTGATAAAAAATAAACCTACCCCATGAGTCCATTTCTTCTGCTGTACCTAATGTTCAGAGGGAAGTTGATAGAAAGCAACATTTGCAGCTCCCTGAGCTTTACATGGACCAAGTGCTGCGAACTGGTAATCATACCTTTTGTTTGATAATATTGTAGCCTGAGAATCCTTCAAATATCAAATGAGCAGCAGCTGCTGGAGCCACACAAAGGAGTTTGCCACAAAGCCACAAATGTATGCAAACTCATTAGGATAAAATGGTGTTTAACTTTGAGTGAACTGGTTTTAAATTAAGGCAATTCTAAGTCCGTAAGGGCATGCTGGGAGTTGTAGGCCTTTTCTCTGTCTAAACATGCATAGGATTGAGCCCTAAGACTCTCCATTTATTTAGACACTTCCAGAATAAAAGTGCATTCTTATTGGTTGCTATAGTACAAGAGTTCCCAACCCGTTTGGGCTGATGGGCACATTTGGAATTTTAAGCACCATGAATGCTCTCAGAAAATGGTTGCCATGAGAGGGTTTGCCCATTCACAAAATGACCATCATGTGGTGGTGGGGGGCAAGGGCAATCAGAAAACATTCATTTCCCTGAAGGCAAATTGATAAAGCTTAAAGAAAAGTATCTGGCCCAAGACCCTAAGTACAAGGCAGATGTGAGGTCTGAGTTCCAAAACACAAAACCACTCTTCCGAATCCACAGTTTTGTGCTATAACACCGGTTTCATAGAAGGCAAACTGATGAGGCTCAGAGACAACTTGGTGAGGAAAATGAGCAGAAGGCAGAGGTGGGGTCTGAGTCCCAAATCTAAAATCACATATTTCCCCCCACCCCCACAAAGCACAAGAAAACACCTATTTCACAGAAGGCAAATGGGATAGTCAGAGAAACACACACACACAGGCATAACACTGCTCCCCCCCACAACCCCAACCCCCAGCAAAAACAAACACAGGCAAAAAGTCACTGAAACAAAGCAACTAAGGGCGCAATCCTATGCACGTTTAGACAGAAAAAAGTCCTACAAGTCCCAGCATGCCCCAGTCAGCCATACTGGCTGGGGTATGTTGGGAGTTGTAGGACTTTTTTCTGTCTCAACGTGCATAGGATTGCGCCTTAAGTAACACACACACAAACATGCAGGTAAAAACCACAGGCTCCCTTGTCCCCTCAGATGCCTCCCTCCCTTCAGGATGCTCCTTTCCACTCCCAGCATAACCTTTTCTTTCTTCAGGTGGCTGGTCATGCTTCAAAATGAAGCACTGGGCTGCAGCTGCCTGCCGTTTTTATTTTCGAAGAATGGCTCGTGGGCCCACAGGCAGCCTTGGAAGGAAAGATGGCTGTGAAGGCTTTGCAGCATGACAGACTCCCAGATTAAAGACAACAACTACCAACTTTTTTTTACATCAGAAGGGGCAGGGGGGTCTGGTGGGTGCCTAGGGAGGTATCTGTGGGCACAGTGGTGCAAAGGGGCACCACCTGGGGAACCCCAGGGACAGAGACTATCCACAACAGTACCCTTTCAATTTATAACTCAACTAATGATCAACTAAACTAAACAACTAAACTAAACTGATCAAGGGGCTAGAGCATCTCCCCTGTGAGAGAAGGTTACAACAGCTGGGATTGTTTCGCTTGGGAACATGGGCAGGAGGGTGCTGTGGCGCTCATGCCCTGCTTGTGAGTTCCCAGTCGACAGCTGGTTGGCCACTGTGTGAGCAGAATGCTGGACTAGATGGACCCTTGGTCTGATCCAGCAGGGCTCTTCTTGTGTTCTTATAAGGGGAAGGGAATTGCTAATAATGATGATGATTTATATTGATTTATATCCCGCCTTTTTTCCAATACTGGGACTCAAGGCGGCTTTACAACATCAAAACTTGTACAATTCAAACCTATAAATAGAAATGTAAATAAGGTTAAAAATATAATTGTTAACCTTAAAAGGCAAAAGGTTTAGCAAAGGTTAAAAATATAATTAAATCATTATTATTAAAATTGTAAAAATATCAAAACATTAAAAGACAACAAGAAAAATAGTATCTATACATCATATTTTTACAGGTCCAGGCTAGGTATCCCCAAAGGCCTGCTGGAACAGAAAAGTTTTTACATGCTTATGAAAGCATATCAAGGAGGGTGCCACTCTCACCTCCCTGGGAAGGGAGTTCCCTTGGGGCAGCCACCGAGAAGGCCCTCTCCCGCATTCCCACCAGGCGTGCCTGTGATGGTGGTGTGACGGCGAGAAGGGCTTCCCCTGAAGATCTCAGGGCACGAGTAGGCTCATAGGGGAGAAAATGGTCTTTCAGATAACCTGGACCCCAGCCGTATATGGCTTTATAGGACATTACCAGCACTTTGAATTTTGCCCGGAAACAGACTGGGAGCCAGTGAAGCTGTTTTAACAGGGGAGTTGCATTCTCCCTGAAACCAGCCCCAGTCAGCAGTCTGGCAGCAGCTCTTTGAACCAGCTGACGTTTCCAAACACTCTTCTGAGGCAGCTCCACACAGAGTGCGTTACAGTAATCCAAACGGGATGTAACTAAGGCATGTGTTATTGTGGCCAAGTCAGGCATCTTTTTTTTTTTTTTTTAAATACTCCCTGCATGTAGAACACCAGTAGAGCGGGAGGAAAGGTTCTGTTCATTTCTGCTTGATGCACTAGCTCTCATAAGTGTGGGAGTTATTTTTAAGTGGGCATTAACTTTTTAATGTTAATTTTTGAGATGGGGGAGAATTTGGAGATGCTATTCCACACCTACAGTTTGAAATGTAACCATGAAATGCAAAAAGACTCCATCCTGTGATTCTAATGCATCTATTACAACTACTAGCACCTGGAAAGCCCTACGTAAAAGCTACAAACATCTGTATGTACTAGCAAAATGCTCATCAATAAGATGGGTGCTATGTGTGTGTGAGGGGAGAGCAATTACAAAGGGAAGGTGTCTATTTTACAATGACCCTGGGCAGGGGAGATGCATGTTTCCGTGCATTCTGTACTCCCATTGCACAGACAGCCAGGGTCTGAAGCAGAGAACAGATAAGGTCAGCATCTGGAACAGTATCTCCACAGGGCAGGCAAATACAGCCAGTGGTGCAGCTATGGTAGGACCTTGGGGCTGAAGTCCAGGGCCCACACAGTCCAGGGCTCTCCCAAATAACCATTCAGAGAGCGGCAAGTGATGGGGGCAGTTGCAAGCTGGTCCAGACCCAGCAGACCTGGCAGGGATGACACTGGTCACTGCAGCATCCTTATTTTTTTAAAAAAATGTTTTATAGCCAGGGGGTGGCCAGCTGGGCATGTACAAAGTTAAGAACATAAGAAGAGCCCTGCTGGATCAGACCAAGGGTCCATTTAGTCCAGCATTCTACACAGTGGCCAACCAGCTGCCCACAGGAAACCCACAAGCAGGACATGACTGCAACAGCACTCTCCCACCCATGTTCCTGAGCAACGAGTGCACATAGGAAAACTGCCTCTGATACTGGAAGTAGCATATAGCCATCAGGACTAGTAGCCATCGATAGCCCTTTCCTCCAGGAATTTGTCTAACCCCCCTTTTAAAGCCATCCAAATGGGCGGCTATCACTGCTTCTTGTGGTAGTGAATTCCGTAGTTGAACTCTGCGCGGTGTGAAGAAGTACTCCCTTTTATCTGTCCTGAATCTCCCACCAATCAGGTTCATGGGATGACCATGACCAAGTTACAGATGCACATTTCATTAATTTGAGTTTGGAAAGCTAATTTCCGTTTTCTTTATAGCAAAATTGTGCTTATTCCCAAGTAAACGCATTTAGCATTGGGCCAGCAGAAACACACTCCATTTTATTCCTGCTGTCATAGAAGTGCTATAATTTAAATAAGTTTAAAATACAAAACCACACATGCTCAGAGTATAACTTTTTAAAATTTCGGTTAGCATACAGTGGTGTGTTGGTTCTAATTTTTTAGAATTTTTGCTCTAATGTATAGAGTGTAGATGCAGTTGGGAAGCATGGAATGGCAGCAAGGGGAAAAGAGATATGTTAGTTGTGTGTTTCACAACTAAAGTAATGTGCACAGCTGTCTAAAGGGGCCTATAAGCCCAATAACCCCACGATGTAAATTTAAATTACTGCAGCAGGGTGTGATGGGTAAGCACAACCAGCACCTCCTCATGGGCAGAAAGCCAGAAACATGGGTAACAAGGCATGACCGGAAAGCACCAGGAAACATGGGCAGCATTCATGGGCACATTTGGGAAGGAGCCTGTCACCGTTGTCCGTAAGAACTGAAACCATGTTTGTTGTTGTTGTTGTTGTTGTTGTTCAGTCGTGTCCGACTCTTCGTGACCCCATGGACCATAGCACGCCAGGCCTTCCTGTCCTGCGCTCTCTCCCGGAGCGTGCTCAAGTTCATATTCATTGCATCCGTGATGCTATCTAGCCATCTCATCCTCTGCCGCCCCCTTCTCCTTTTGCCTTCAGTCTTTATTGTGCCATAAATTCTTGTTGAATACATCCCACTTGATCAGATACATTTAGAGTATTCTCAGTTCGTAGATTTATATAGATGCATAAATTCAGAGCTGGTTGCATTTGCATCAGGGGTGGGCAAACTGAGGCCCTCAAGATGTTTTGGCCTACAACTCCCATGATCCCTCACCATTGGCCATGCTGGCTAGGGCTGATGAGAATTGAAGGCCAAAACATCTGGAGGGCCACATGTTGTCCACTCCTGGTTTACACGGTGGTAAGGGAAAGACACTCTGAGGCCCTCTCTTCTTTGTAATTCCGTTTACACATTCCCCTACTGAGTTCTGGCATTGGAAACTGGTACCGAGACGGAGCTAGCACGCTTCTTTTTTTATGGCACATAGTTCCTACGCCATTAACAACAGCTGGATAAGCAGACATTTTAACACTGGGCTTTTCCCAGTATGATGATGTGGAAAAACACCGCCTGTTGAATCTCTGCCTGAGCCGCTGGCGGCGGCTGCTGCTGCTGCTTGCAAAGACAGAAGAGTTCTGCCAGGAAGAAAAAAGAGGTAATAACCTTTGGGTGAGCCCTATGGCAGATTTAGCCCTCATTGGGGGGGGGGGGGGGGCTGGCCAACTCTTTCCTCTCTTGATTGCCATCTGGAGCAGGAAGAGTTAAAAAAAATCATAGAGGAGCGGGGTTTTGGTCAAGGCTTCTCCCAGGCGAGGGATTTGGGGGAAGAGAAAAGGGGATGGACCTCTTCCTGTTCCAAGCTTTATTTCGGCCCCCTCCCGTCCTTTTCCCACCCGCCGACGCATCGGTGCTCAGAGGGGAGATGGCTCATGCAGCAAAGGAGAGTGAAAATCATCAACGCTAAGTGGGCAGACTGGGTGAGTCAGGCGGGCAAGCACAATTGCAGGGAGAAAGAACTTTCTGCAGGGAAAGTGGAGGGGGAAAAAACGCTTTATAGAGCATGCTGCTGTGATCAAAGAGCAGAGAGCAAATTCATTCCTTAGAGGACCGTTGTAATTCCAGTGGGTTTCTGGATCCGCGCGTTCTTTTTATCCCATCGTTTCTTGCATTTGTCACCGGGTAGTTCCAACGTTATGCGTTCTCTGCAGGAAATAACAGCCTCCCCCGCAGGAAGCACGTAACGTGTAGATGTTGCACATGCATGCACACCTGTCTGTAAATACCCCGTGCCTGAGCACCCACCAGGGAATCCTGCCCCAGTCGGCTTTTCCAGATAGATGGATGGATAACTGAAGATGCACGCACACTTGTATATGTTGTCCACGTGTCAGGTGTTCGCTGGACGGCATTACACCGTACAATGTGAAGCTGTCATAACGTGTGGAGGTTCTCCCATTCTGGATTCTGCATACTCCGGATTACATTTTGTCTCTCAACACAACACTCCTTCACCATGTTGTCTTAGGTGCCGAAAGGGGGATTGGAGCATGGTAAAAGAGAGGATTCCCCCCAGCTCTAAATGACATGAATTTGAAGTGAGAATTCTGAAGCAGGCTTAGCAACTGGGATGTGTAGAAGCTGAATGTTACTGTGGTTGAGTTAACATGTGTTTCTGAGGTGCCGTGATCCCATCTACATGGGGATCTCGTCTCCACTAACCCTGTTTTGCGTTTGCATGAATAGTTGCCACCTAAAGGACCAAGGATCCTGACATGATTGCCTTGCTATAAGGCAACGAGAACGTTTGGATCCAAGATGACCACGTGGTTGTGACCGTGAGGGGCAGACAGTGAAATTAGGTAAGAACCACGTTGCAACCTGGTAGCAACAGAAGCTGTTTTCAGTGAACTGTTTCCCTGGGCCAGGAATCTTTTACTGTCTCTTTCACTGCTTAAGCACATTATAAAAACTTCCGTGCTGGATCTGACCAATAGTTGCTTTCATGCTGTTGCTCTTGTGGGCTTCCTGGAGCTATCTTGTGTCAGAATACTGAGCTAGATGTATCTTTTCCTGTAGAACTCAGGGTCTCCCAGTGGAACTGGTCGACAGTAGGTTCAAGAGAAACAAACCGGAAGTGCTTCTTGAAACAATACATACTTAACTTGTTCCTAATTTGTGTGAACCGCCCAGAGAGCTTTGGCTATTGGGTGATATAGAAATGTAATAACATAAATAAATAAATAAATCACTACCATAAGATGGAGGACAAGAGAGAGGGCAACTTAAACAATAAACCGCTTAAAAAAACACAAAGCTAAGAGTGCTTAGACAGCTTTTTTAAAAATAGAGAAATTCACCAGAGGATAGGCCTTTCAGTGGCCAAGGGGTATGGCAGCTAAACAGAACAAAGGCTGTATGCTTCTTAAAGACCAGATTTTTGAGACAAACAATGGGAAGCTTGGTTATTTTGGATGTTCTCCTGTCAGAACTACCAGCTCTCCGGCTGTGCAATCAACAGGCAGAGACCCGCCTTCAAGTCAGTAATTCTTTATTATGCTAATGGAGAGCTGTTCAAACAATTCAGACTCCGTAGAAGCCCGAAGACTGTCCCAGGAGCTAATTTGCTAATCCTGAGCCTTCTAATAGGGATGACTTCAGTAGGGTAAGAGAGCTAAACTAACAATAGGCTACTACACAGAACCAGAACGGCTTTCTGAGCTTCAGGGTAGGTCCTCCCTCCCTTGGTGGGTGGCCAACTCGCTGAGCATCTCTCTCCTCTCATAAGGTCCTCCCTCTTGTGGTCCATGGTGGACTCTTGCACCTGCCCCCACCTGCCAATTCATGCTCCTCCTCCTCCTCTGCAGGAAGCTGACTTCCCATGGGGAGAGGGGAGGGGAAGGCCATATCTGTACTTAACCCTCCTGACTGTTATGCCCTTGGGAAGATTCTCCTTCCCTGACTCCGGTAGTCTTTGGGAATTTCCTCCCCTGCCCTCTGTCCCAACTGTTCTTCTCCTATCCCCACCTCTGAATCTGAATCTTCAGAATTTTCAGACTCCACAGGGAGCCTGGGCCCAATCCTGATATCACCAGTTTTGTCTGACTGCTTGTGCTCAGTCAGGGGACAAACAGGTTAAACACTCTCTCACACACACACGCTCCGAGAGTGCTCCAGAGCAGAGCTGCAGCAGTTCATTTTATTTATTTCAATATTTTATATTCCATCTACAAAAGCTTCCCCCTCCCCTGCAAATCATGCATACCAACGAAAACAATAAGTCATCAAACGTACTTTAAAAATATCAGTAGTGCTTAAAATGTGGATGCTAATAAAATGTTGGTCGATTAAAATGCTGGACAAGTAAAAAGGATTTACTTTTCTCTCACTTTCAAATCTGTAGGGTTGGTTTTTTTAGATCTTTTCTCCATAGGCCGTGAGTTCTGGAGCCATCACCAAGAAAGCTCTGCCCCAGTTTGGAGCAGTTTCCACTCCCACAGTGGAGAGACCCTGAACAGATCTCAAATACAGATCTGAAATGATGAGAGAGTTTATAGAAGGAGAGGCATTCCCTGAGATACGCAGGGGGATTTAAGAGAGAGATACTAGGGAAAAGTTGCTGTAGTGTGAGCATTAAAGGAGCATTAACAGAGGAGACAATCCACAGTCCAGGGGATATGTATATCCATGCAGAGGCAGTGCAACAGGCCATTAAGGAGAATTGGAGGTTTGTGTATACCTCCTATATTCCAAGCCATGCCTCCCCCTTGCCTGGATACAAGTTATTTGTGTTCAGAGCTCAAGTAACTTGCAGTGTGCAGCTGGGTGAGGATATAGGAGGTGGACACAGACCTCCTATTCCCTGCATTGGCCCAGTGGGCAGGCTGTGTGTGTATATATATATTGAGGAAGAGGAGGAAGGAGGAATGGGGCTCTCTTGAGCCCTAAGAAAATCCTCCAAGTGTACACGCTGTATCCAATGAGACTGTATTGTCCCTCAAAAAGCATCAGTATTTTTATAGCAGGTGGACCTTAGCTGCATAACATGTATATCTTTGTCTAAAATAGCAGGGCTTCTTTTTTCTTCCTGGGTCCCCTTGGTAGGGACATGAAGCTGCTTGATGTAGAATTTGTACAGTAGCCCTGTGCATTCCAAGGCAAGACTGTAAAGGTAGCTTCATGATTCCTGTCGTTCTTGTTTCAGCAGATGTTTGGACCATGAATGAGGGATACAGTCCCTCTTTGGTGAAAGGAGAGGTGTCTGATGAAGATGGCCACACTGATTCCAAACTCCGGAAGATCTCCTGTGGTGTCCAGTGTTGGTCTGACAATGAGCAGCAGGGATATGATGAGGAATGTCATCCTAGAGTTGGGACTAGACACCATTCTCAGCAACTTGGGAGTTCCAGTGATATATATGGGAGGTGCCATGAGGGCAGATGTGGCACCGAGAGGCAACAGTGTGACGATGGATCAAATGATGGTGGGGATACAAGATTCCAACTCGGGTTTAAAACCATAGGTAGACAAGACTTTCGTAACAGATGTTTTGATGGTTTGGATTTCGATGGAGAACAGAGATCCCAGCCAGATTTGGATGTTGATGAGATCAAGAAACTAATTAAGCTGCACTCTAGCAAGGAATATAAACAAACATGTGGCAGCAACTGGAATGACTGTCCGGGTGCCAATGGGGCTTTAGATGGGGAGAGTAGTCTGCATTTTCATCTAGACGAGGATGGTGACCAAGATTTGTCTTCAGACTTGGACGGTGATATCAGCCAAGACATGGATGGAAACTCCAATCATGTTTTTGACCCAGACATGGAAGAAAACCCAAATGCCTCTCCAGAAATGGAGGGGGAAGCAGATGACGATTCCAATGAGGAGATTGATTTAGAAATGGATGAGATCAATGGAGACTTTGATTCTGATGCAGACGGAGAGGACAGCAGTCTCCATCTGGATGGCAGTGATGGTGACCGAGACTTTGACGTCGGCCCTGGTGAACTGGATGACAGCTCATCCCTCAGAGCCACCTCGTCCATTTTCCCGTCTGTGCCTGACAAACCCTACAGATGCCCTGAATGTGGGAAATGTTTTGGCACCAGCTCTATCCTGGGCCAGCATCGCCGCATCCACAGCGGTGAGAAGCCCTACAAGTGTGGCGTCTGTGGCAAGTGCTTCACCCGGGGCTCCACCTTTCTCCAGCACCAGCGTACGCACACGGGTGAGAAACCCTACAAATGCCCAGATTGTGGCAGGTGCTTTGGTCGGAGCTCCAACCTCATTCAGCACCAGCGGGTTCACACAGGCGAGAAGCCCTACAAATGTAGCATCTGCGGAAAGTCTTTCTCTCTCAGCTCTACCCTTATCCAGCATCAGATTATCCATACTGGGGAAAAACCGTACAAATGCCCCGACTGTGGTAAATGTTTCAACCGCAACTCCAACTTGCTCAATCACCGGCGAGTGCACACAGGGGAACGCCCCTTCGCCTGCCATGTCTGTAGCAAGAGATTTTCTGAAAACTCCTCCCTCACCCAGCACCAGCGGACACACACCGGGGAGCGTCCTTTCCGGTGCAATGACTGTGGCAAATCGTTTTCCCTTAGCTCAACTCTGATCCAGCACCACGTCACCCACACAGGGGAAAAGCCTTACGAGTGCCTGGACTGTGGCAAGGCCTTTGGGCTCAGCTCCACCCTCTTGCGCCACCAGCGGCTCCACACTGGGGAGAAGCCGTTTGAGTGCCAGGACTGTGGCAAAACCTTTGGCGTCAGCTCACACTTCTTGCAGCATCGAAGGGTCCACACAGGAGAACGCCCATTTCAGTGCCCGGATTGTGGGCGTACATTTAGCCAGAGGGCACACCTGGTGCTACACGAGAAGGTTCACCAGGATGGGGTGGCCTCACAGCCTCGTCACCAGACCCTCTATATTTGCAGCGATTGTGGCAAGAGCTTCCAGCAGAGCTCACACCTGGCGCAACACCAGAGGGTCCACACGGGCGACAGGCCGTACCGATGTGAGGACTGTGGGTGTGGCTTCTCCCAAAGTTCCAAACTGTTGGAGCACCAGCGGGTTCACACTGGCGAGAGGCCATACCCCTGTAAGGACTGCGGGCGGCGCTTTGGGCACAGCTCGGCCCTTTCGCAGCACCAGCGCATTCACACCGGAGAGAGGCCCTACAAATGCCAGAGCTGTGACAAAGCTTTTTGCCAGAGTTCGGCTCTTATGCAACACCAACGTATCCACACCGGAGAATTGCCGTACATTTGCCCGGAATGCGGCCAGCGCTTCCGATACCTTCTACAGTACATGCGGCACCAAAAGGTGCATGTCAGGGAAGGGTCCTCGACGGCTGCCCGTCTCTCAGGAGGGGATGAGACTCCGGGAGTAACTTTAATAGTGAAGGATTCCTCAGTAGTAGAACATGGAGAGTGAGTCAAGTGGGGTGAGCCTGGAGGGAACTGCAGCAGGGATTTTGAGGAAAGGGTGCTGAATTGAGGTACAGAGGTGAGGAAAGAATGCTGTAGCAGCATAATGCTGGTTTGCGGATTGATGGGGCAGAAGGAATGGGGACGCCTGTTTCATCAGCAGAGTGGGAATTTTGAATTGCAGAAGGGGTTAATATGGAAGTTTGGATTCGCAGAATGTGGCCCCCTGTACCAGAGGTAAAGGAAAACCTTGCATTAGGGACATTTTAAGTAGGTGGAAAACTGAAGAGGAAAATATTCTCCTCAACCACTGGAATGATTCTCCTTAGGGAATATTTATTTTCCTCAGGAACTTTCCTTAATATTAAGGTGTGTGTATGAGAGGCACAAGGGAAGATATTTCACTAAGGGACATGCTTCCCCCAATAATCCTGTCCATTTGAGCTACACTGATCTCTTCATAGCCTTAGTTGCCTCTTCTAGAGCATTTGGAAGCACTGAAGCCTAAACTTCCCCAGTGAAGAGTGATTTAGAGAAATCATGAAGGGACAACCCCACAGAAAAGGTGCTATGCATACTCATTACTTTCACCCCTTCAGTAGCCCTCAGAACTCAAATAGATTTTCTTATCATAAACCTTGTCATTCTTGCTGAAGACTCTCATTTGAAGTTATTGCCATCAGGCATTTCTTTAATAACCAGTTAGGCATTCTGAGATACGAGGAAAAGTTTTCACTGTTTCATGGAATTTCTCAGTAGAAGCACATGGAGGGTGATTTCTGTCCACCCTCCCCAGTTTTGCCTGAGGGACTTCTTTTGTTTGATAACATTCCACAGAAGTCTCAGAATCTCCAGTTGTCTACCCTCCATCTACGAGTGGCAAGTGACATCTTCAGCTAATTCTCACTGCTTGGATCCGGAGATGTAAAACCTCTGGATTAAAAAAATATTGCAGGGAAAATCATCCCAGAAATGTTGAGGGAAATGGAAAATTACTGCAATAGTTAAGGAGTTTCAGAACTAAACCCTACTTGCTTCTTAAAGAATAATAGATACATTATGTCCAATTTGGCTAGCACATATGTACGTATATATAAGCACTATTTCACTTCGTTATGAGAGAAGTGTGTATATTTTAAATCATTCAAATACAGTCGATAGAGCTCTCAAATAATGGCCCCTATCCAGCTAAAGTTAGTAATCACTAACTCTGCAGAGTAGGTTTTATTGTTGTTGTTTATTCGGTCAGTCGCTTCTGACTCTTCGTGACTTCATGGACCAGCCCACGCCAGAGCTTCCTGTCGGCCACTGCCACCCCCAGCTCCCCCAAGGTCGAGTCTGTCATCTCCAGAATATCATCCATCCATCCATCTTGCCCTTGGTCGGCCCCTCTTCCTTTGGCCTTCCACTTTCCCTAGCATCAGCATCTTCTCCAGGGTATCCTGTCTTCTCATTATGTGACCAAAGTACTTCAGTTTTGTGTTTAATATCATTCCCTCCTGTGAGGAGTCTGGCTTTATTTCCTGGAGTATGGACTAGTTTGATCTTCTTGCAGTCCAAGGCACTCTCAGAATTTTCCTCCAGCACCACAGTTCAAAAGCATCTATCTTCCTTCACTCAGCCTTCCGTATGGTCCAGCTATCGCAGCCATAGGTTACTATGGGGAACACCATTGCTTTAACTATGCAGACCTTTGTTGTCAGTGTGATGTCTCTGCTCTTCACCATTTTATCAAGATTTGTCATTGCTGTCCTCCCAAGAAGTAAACGTCTTCTGATTTCCTGGCTGCAGTCGGTGTCTGAAGTAATCTTTGTGCCTAGAAAGACAAAGTCTGTCACTGCCTCCACGTTTTCTCCCTCTATTTGCCAGTTATCAATCAAGCTGGTTGCCATCATCTTGGTTTTTTTGAGGTTTAACTGCAACCCAGCTTTTGCACTTTCTTCTTTCACCTTTGTCATGAGGTTCCTCAGCTCCTCCTCGCTTTCATCCATCAAAGTGGTATCATCTGCATATCTGAGATTGTTAATGTTTCTTCCAGTGATTTTAACTCCAGCCTTGGCTTCATCAAGCCCAGCACGTCGCATGATGTGTTGTGCGTACAGGTTGAATAGGTAGGGTGAGAGTATACAACCCTGCCGTACTCCTTTCCCAATCTTAAACCAGGCCGTTGTTCCGTGGTCTGTTCTTACCATTGCTACTTGGTCGTTACACAGATTCCTCAGGAGGCAGACAAGATGACTTGGTATCCCCATACCACCAAGAACTTGCCACAATTTGTTATGATCCACACAGTCAAAGGCTTTAGAATAGTCAATAAAACAGAAATAGATGTTTTTCTGAAACTCCCTGGCTTTCTCCATTATCCAGCGGATATTGGCAATTTGGTCTCTAGTTCCTCTGCCTTTTCTAAACCCAGCTTGTACACGTGGCAATTCTCGTTCCATGAATTGCTGGAGTCTACCTTGCAAGATCTTGAGCATTACCTTACTGGCATGTGAAAGAAGTGCCACTATTCAATAGTTTCAACATTCTTTGGTGCTTCCCTTTTTTGGTATGGGGATATAAGTTGATTTTTTCCAATCTGTTGGCCATTCTTGTGTTTTCCAAATTTGCTGGCATATGGCATGCATCACCTTGACAGCATCATCTTGCAAGATTTTAAACAGTTCAGCTGGGATACCGTCATCTCCTGCTACCTTGTTATTAGCAATGCTTCTTAAGGCCCATTCAACCTCACTCTTCAGGATGTCTGGCTCTAGCTCACTGACCACACCGTCAAATCTATCCCCGATATTATTATCCTTCCTATACAGATCTTCCGTATATTCTTGCCACCTTTTCTTGATCGCTTCTGCTTCTGTTAGGTCCTTGCCATCTTTGTTTTTGATCATACCCATTTTTGCCTGGAATTTGCCTCCGATGTTTCTAATTTTCTGGAAGAGGTCTCTTGTCCTTCCTATTCTATTATCTTCTTCTGCTTCCGCGCATTGCTTGTTTAAAAATAATTCCTGATCTCTTCTGGCTAACCTCTGGAATTTTGCATTTAATTGGGCATATCTCCCCCTATCACTGTTGCCTTTTGCTTTCCTTCTTTCTTGGGCTACTTCCAGTGTCTCATCAGACAGCCATCTTGCCTTCTTGGTTTTCTTTTTCTTTGGGACGTTTTTTGTTGCCGCCTCCTGAACAATGTTGCGAACCTCTGTCCATAGTTCTTCCGGGACCCTATCTACTAAATCTAGTCCCTTAAATCTATTCTTCACCTCCACTGCATATTCATTAGGAATATTAGTGAGCTCATATCTAACTGATCTGCAGGTCTTCCCTATTCTCTTTAGTCTGATTCTAAATTGTGCAATTAAGAAGTTCGTGAACTGAACTACAATCGGCTCCAGGTCTTGTTTTTACCAACTGTATAGATGTCCGCCACCTTTGGCTACAAAGGATGTAGTCAGTCTGATTTCAGTGTCGACCATCTGGTGAAGTCCATGCATAAAGTCATCTCTTAGGTTGTTGGAAGAGAGTGTTTGTTATGCACAGTGAGTTGTCTTGGCAAAATTCTATCAGCCTATGTCTTGCTTCATTTTGTTCTCCCAGACCATGCTTGCCTGTAATTCCAGGTGTCGTTTGACTACCCACCTTAGCATTCCAGTCTGCTGTAATGAAAATAACATCTTTTATTGGTGTACTGTCCAGTAGGTGCTGCAGATCCTCATAGTAGCAGATCTACTTCTGCTTCTTCAGCATCTGTGGTTGGGGCATATATTTGGATCACTGTGATGTTAAATGGTTTACCTTGAATTTGAATTGAGATCATTCTGTAATTTTTTGGATTGTATCCAAGCACTGCTTTAGCCACTTTATTATTAATTATGAAGGCTACTCCATTTCTTCTGTGGTCTTCTTGTCCACAGTAGTAGATCTGGTGGTCATTTGATGTGAAGTGGCTCATTCCAGTCCATTCCAGTTCACTGACACCCAAAATGTCTATATTTAATCTTGACATCTCTGCAATAACCACATCCCATTTGCCCTGGCTCATAGATCTTACATTCCAGGTTCCTATGGTGTGTTGATCTTTAGAACATCAGATTTGTCGTTCACCACCAGCACCATCGGCTGCTAGCCGTCCTTTCGGCTTTGAGCTAGCTGCGTCATCACATCTGGGGCTAGTTGAACTTATCCTCAGTTCCTCCCCAGTAGCATTTTGGCCATCTTCCGACCTGGGAGTCCCATCTTCCAATGGTATACCGACATATCTCTGGTTGTACTGATCCATTTAGTTTTCATGGCAAGAATACTGGGGTGGGTTGCCGTTTCCTTCCCCAGGGATCGTATTTAGTCTGACCTCTCTGCCATGACCTTCCTGTCTTGGGTGTCCCTTCATGGTTTAGCTCATGACATCATTGAGGTGCTCAGGCTCCAGCACCACGACAAGGTAACAATCTCCTTTGCTGAAGAGAGTAGGTTTAGATTTAGCTAATTCTGCATAAAATCAGGTTACATGGTTGAATTTTGTTGGGCTTCCTTCTGAGTAAGCATGCATACAATTCAGCTGCATATCCCACTGGAAGCACTGTGACTGAATGGGGTTTACTTCTGAGTTGTTCATTTGGGCTGTTCATTTGATTGAATGCAATGGAACTAAAGTTAGTCAGGCTTAATCTGTTGTGTTCATTTCAGTGAGATTAAGAAACTGGATTGGGGCCATTAGGTATGGCACAGACGTGAACCTAAGTACAGTGCTGTAATCAAGAGACCCCTTTTCAAGACACGCTAAAATAACCAGTGATTTCTAATTGTTTTTAAAAATGCTGACAATAACTTAATTTTTCTCTTTAATTGTAATCGGTGCTTGGAAGAGCTTCAATACTGATTTTCATCTTTCCAAAAGTAACGATAGGTCATTACTATCTTCCGGAAAAAATTCTTCCATTGTTCATTTTCAGAAGGAAAAAACAACACTTACACTAAGTAAGAATGTTCTCCTAATTTTCTCTTCAGCTATTTAATCTTATTCTTTGCCAAATTTTTGCTTTCTGTCCAGCAACCCTCCATACACACACTCACCCTGCACCTGTTAAACTACCACCAACCTTGCCAAAGACATAAATATAATTTATCAGTTTGGGATGAAAGGGCCTTTATTTTATTCTTCACCCTGCCCTTGCGTTGAGGGCAAACGGTTGTGAGGGGAGCAATTCCTTACTTCCACATTTTAGCTTGATCCTAAGGAGGCAGCCCAGCAGGAAGGTGAACCTCTCTGGAGAGGGAGGGACCCCAAGAGGCTGGCATTCCTTCTCCAAGTCTCAGAATGGTAATGGCTCCTAGTAGTTAGAGCAGTGGTTTGAGAGGCACAGTTTCTCAATGGGGAACTGGGATCAACTGGGTTAGAAATAGCAGCCCTGTGAGCTCACCAGTGCCTCATTTTCTTTCAGAGAGGCAGAAGTTAGCTTTTGTACGTGTCGGGGAAAGCACTTAGGGGGTGATGGTACCTGATAGAGTAGTGGGGGTTGTCCTGTGTAGGGATTTATAAGCCCTTTTTATATTTTCTTTCTATGCGATGTTGTGAATTTGAGGGAGGGGGCATCGATAACTGTGTCTGTTCAAGGAAGCAAAAGTGTTGGAATTCATTGTGTCTTCACAACTGCAATGAAAAGCATTTGCTATTCTCCCTCAGGCAATCTGAGCACTGACTGTAGTGGTGCATTCAGTGAATGTGCTGAAACACTGTTCTTAAAACAGATTAAGAGCCACACAAGATAGGTTCCTGTTTCAACTGTTGTGTGTGTGTGTGTGTGTTTTTAATGTCACCTGTGAATAGAAATTGCTGCCTCTGAAGGACACAACTGAGCTCCCATCAACCACCATTAGTACAATAGAGAGCTACACCTTCTGGACATAAGCAAACAGGCACGCGTCCCCTCCCAGGCTAGCTGAGTTGGGAGAGGGCAGCCTTTCTAGAGGAAAATGCCTCATTTGTGGACAGCAGTAATGCTGGGATGTCTTCAGAGCGTTCTTGGCAATAAAGCAGTTTTCAAGGCACTAATGAAAATGCCTGAAAAGGAAGAACTCTGCTTCCAGCTCTCCAGAGACAAGTGGCATCCATAGATTAAGAGTGTAGCATAACTGAGACATCTCATTCACCAATTTGTGCCTCTTCCACTTGCTTGTAATAAAGACACCTGGGCACACTTGGGCAAGTTTTTGCTTCTTTTCTAAGTTCCTGGAAAACCACCTGTCCACATGGTTTGTGTCTTGGGGGTCCCTTCTCTTGTATCCACATTCCACTCAGCCTCCTCTCTTACCTACAGTATGTACAAGGTTTTCCTGGAGTCACCCACCTTCCTTCAGGTGGGTATTCTCATGTACTCAAATTTAGATATTACATGAACACAAAAAAAGGGTTGCCAACCCCTTTTTTCCACAGTGGCCCCTCTGCATTTCCCTGTTTTATTATTTGTATAAAACAACCCCCCACACACACATATATCATTAATAACTGGCTTTAAACTAGGACACTGCTATGAGACTAATACACATTTTAGTTACTGGAGGGTATTGTGTTAATCTTTATTTGCACCCTGTGTTTTACAATGTACCATTTGTGGTATAGACCTCTTTTACTCAGTATAGATAGAGGCTGGGTTCAGACAACAAGATAACCCACATTCAAGGGTTGAGTGTTGGTTGTTGTTGAACTGTAGGTTATCGCGTTGTCCGAGCCCAGCCGCGATAACAAACCATGGTTTGTTAACCATGAACAATCCACCGTTCACAATCCAACAACAAACCATGGCTTCTCTTCATGGGTTGTTAAACCATGGTTTGTTAGCATGTCTGGGCTCAGACAACATGATAACTCGCATTTCAGCAACAATCCATGAATTCAACAACAACCCTCCCTCAACCCATTCTCAACCCTTGTTGTCTGAACCCAGTCAGAGGCATGATTAGTAATTACAAGTAGAACCTGTAACAAAACGTTGCCATGTGGAAAGCTCCCTTTTCAGGATTCTCTGGCTACTACGCATGCTCTGTCCTCATTGGGCTGTTTTGGGGTTTACCCTCATTTAGGCTTTCCCCCTTAAAAGATTATTTGTACTTCTGCAATATGCAGGGGTTCCCCAAGTTTGCTACCTCCCTGTTGTGTGTGGGTGGTGCTATTTTGGCTACATAAGCAATGGCACTCACACCTTGACACTGGAAACAGAATGATGATGATTCCGTCACACTCTAGAGCAGCGCCGGGGACCCTATGGCCCTCTAGAAGTTGTTGGACCCCCATCAGCCCCAGCAAAAAATGGCCAATAGTCAGGAATGATGGAGAGTTGCAGACCAAAACATCTGGAGGGCCACAGGTTCCCCACTCCTCACCAAGAGTGACAAAGAAATGGAAACTCAGGATGAGGCTGGCTTGGTGACCAGGGAACAGATTTAATCCCTACCCTAGCAGTGCGCTGAGTGGTCCCCATAAACAAATGCTTGTCATTCGTTCGTTCATAGAACAGGAGAATGCTGAACTTGGGGTCATTTTTGTAATGGCAGAGAACCACAATTTGCTTGCAGAAGGCTCCAGATTGAATCCTGGACATCTTCAGTTAATGGATCAGATAGTGGTGATATGAAAGACCAGTGCTGGAGAGCCACTCAGAATAAGCAAGACAGGGCTATTTATTTATTTAGCTCTCTGGGCGATTCATAACAATCAGAACCATATAATACAACACGATAACATAAAATATAAAAGTTTAAAATATAACTCCAGTAAAAACCAAAAAACCAAAAACCAAAATAAAACCTAGCAGCAGTGCAAACATTTAAAATACAGGGGGAGAGCAATCCGCCACGCATTAACGTGGTTGTTCAGGCAGGCATTTGGGGTGGGCTAGGACTAAGGAAGGCTGAGCGCTGAAGAATTGATGCCTTCGAACTGTGGTGCTGGAGAAGACTCTTACGAGTCCCCTGGACTGCAAGGAGGTCAAATCAGTCCATCCTAAAGGAAATCAACCCTGACTGCTCATTGGAAGAACAGATACTGAAGCTCAAATATTTTGGCCACCTAATGCGAAGAGAAAAGTCACTGGAAAAGACCCTAATGCTGGGAAAGATTGAAGGCAAAAGGAGAAGGGGACGGCAGAGGATGAGATGGCTAGATAGCATCACCGATGCAATGAATATGGACTTGAGCACACTCCGGGAGAGAGCGGAGGACAGGAAGGCCTGGAGTGCTATGGTCCATGGGGTCACAAAGAGTCGGACACGACTTAACGACTGAACAACAACAACAAACAAAAGGGTAATTTTAGAAATGTGAAGTTTTTAATGTTGAATTTTATTGTATGAACTGTTTTTATTCTTGTACATTGCCCAGAGTGGCTGGATGACCAGCCAGATGGGCGATTCATAAATTTAATAAATAAATAAATAAATATGGCCCCTAGACAGTGTCTGGGGTGGTGGCATTGGGGGGGGGGAATAGGATAGTTTGGATTCCTGGATTCAAGGCCAGAGTCAGCGCTGAGCTCGGACCCAGGAGTCCAGGCTCCCTGCCCCCTCCCCCTTGCAGCCAGTGTGGAGAGAACTGTGCCAGCTGCTTCTCCAAAACCGCAAAGGCAGCCTCAGAGAGGAGGGAAAGGGGATGGTTCTGTGGGTGGGGTGGGGTGGGGACCGGGGGGGCCGGCTTACAAAGAATCCTCCGGCCTCCCCAGGCTCTTCCCCTCCCCCTGCACAGAGCCCCAGCTAGACAGGCAAAAATGCCCATCTCGCAAACATGCACAGCGGGAGGAGCACGGAGGTGAAGATCGCCTACACGCTCCTCCCACTCTGTATAGGATGCCCGCCAGCCTCTGAGTTTGGAGGTTGATGGTCATCCTGATAGGATGGTGCCCTAACAGACTTAAAACAACAGAATTTGCAAGACTAAAATGCCTGGGAAAAGGTCTTCACCTGGCACTGGAAAAAACACAGCGTAGGTGCCAGATGGGCCTCTCTGGGGAGCTTATTCCACTACCGGGGTGCCACAACAGAAAAGGCCCTCTTCTTAGTATCTACCCACATCACTTCATTTGGCTAGATGGATAAGCCTGATCTGGCAGAAGGCAGTTCCCTGTGTTCCTAATATTACCCCCACTGAGTGCCTTTGCAATATACAAGCCTTCATTTTCTGTGTATCCTTCATCCATATGTATTTTTAAATAATATTTTTTATTACTTATTGCCTCTGAACACGGAAGCACTGTTTTTAGCTGTTGGCAGCTATGAATTCGTCTTCTTTTTAAAAAGCCATCTGAGTTAGTGACCATCTCTGTATCTAGTGGCAATGAAAGCCATCACTTAATTATGAGGACTGATCCTCTGCATGGAACAACAGTACAGAGATCTTGCAACAAATTGTCTTATTTTGGTTATTTGTTATTGCTGGGACTACCTTCAAGTTCAGTTTTGTTCCTTAACATCTAGAAAGAAGCCTTTGGCCTGGCATGAATCATATTTAATCTCTTTCCATCCTGCTTGCACCCCAGCTCGAGGTGACATTTGACATTAATTAAACAAATATAACAAGAATAAAATAGCCAAGTTAAAATCAAATGATCAACACACACAGTGCCAGCAGTAACATAGCGGTCCTAACATCAGCAGCAGTCAAACGTTTTCTGAAAGAAAGAAAAAATCACCTTCCTGCAAAAAGCAAAGGTTAGAAAGTTGTTCCAAAGCCTTGGGGCCAATTGCATTACAGGCCCTGCTCTCTTTACTCTGCACATGGAACAGGGTCCAACTTTGCAGATGGTAAAGGCTTGCAAAATTGGACCTCACTCACATCTTCGGTGGATTTGGATTTGGTTTGGAAAATCTCCGACTTTGCCTTCTTTCTTAAATCAACATTTATGGTGAGCAAGCACGCCGTCTACCAACTACTAATGATATAATTAAGCATGCTCGAGGAGCGTGTTTGTGGGTTTAATTACATAATTAAACATTAATTTCTACATTAGCCTGGGGAAACACCCTGCTTGTTGCAAGTGGAATCCAGTCTTCTACACCCTCAGGAAAGGAAAACCCAAATAGCCCGGCCTACCTCCAAATGTCCTGTGCTAATCTAGCCAACTGTTGGCTGCCATTCCAGGACCCGGGCAAGAACCCAGCAGCATGGTGAGGTAGAGGGATGTGGCTCAGTGCTAGAACACACACTTTGCAGGCAGGCAAAATCACTGCTAGCTAAAAAGGATCTCACATAGCAAAGGTGGGGTAAACCTCTGTCTGAGACCCTGGAAAGCCACTAGCAGTTTGAATGGCCGGTGTTGGGTTAGATGGACTTATGGCCTGACTCGGTACCAGGCCAATTTCAATCCCCTACCCTCACTCCTCTCCCAGAATAAGGTGGCCACCTTCCCCTTAAGTCTGGAGTGACAGGTGGAAAATCAACAGGAGAAGCTTCAACAGATGCAGTTGTTGCTGGCAAAAGTGTCATGGGTTAAACGCCTGCCTGCGCTACCGCTCTTGAAAGGTTTAAAGAGCACTTTAAGCCTTTGAAAGAGACTCGTCCTTTGTATCTGGTCACCTATAAAAGGGACCTGCACATCTTGCTCTGGCCCCGTTCTACTAAACGTTGTAGGACTTTTGTCTGCCTGAACATGCATAGGATTGCACCTTAAGTAAAGGATGATTGTTTAAGCCCCCCCCTTACCAGGATTCAGTCTGCTTTTCCAGAAGTGCGGTGGGACGGAACCCTGGCTCCCTCAACCCACACCGTTCCTCAGAATTCTTGTTCCCATTTCTGGGGAATGTAAAAAAAAAAAAAAGAGAAGAAGAAAAGCGGGCACTGAGGGCGCAATCCTATACATGTTTGGACAGGAAATGAAGTCCTACATCTCCCAGCATGTCCCAGCCAGCATGGCTGGCTGGGGCACGCTGGGAGATGTAGGGTTTTTCTCTGTCTAAACAAGCATAGACAGAGAAAAATCCTCCATCTCCACCCGGAGCGTGCTCAAGTCCATATTCATTGCATCGGTGATGCCATCTAGCCATCTCATCCTCTGCCGCCCCCTTCTCCTTTTGCCTTCAGCCTTTCCCAGCATCAGGGTCTTTTCCAGGGAGTTTTCTCTCCGCATTAGGTGGCCAAAATATTGGAGCTTCAGCATCCGTCCTTCCAATGAACACTCGGGGTTGATTTCCTTGAGGATCGGACCCCCTCGCAGCCCAGGGGACTCGTAAGAGTCTTCTCCAGCACCGCAGTTCGACTGAACAACAAAACAAGCATAGGGCTGCATCCTCAACAGCAGCAACGTTTCGTTGCGAGCCCCCTGAGCGAGCACCACGCCAAGCGCTCTGGGGCTGCTCTACCCCGCGGAGGGCGCGCACCCCTGCTTGTTTGGGCGGGCGAACGTCCTACAGCTCCCAGCATGCCCCAGCCAGCCCAGGGCTGGCTGGGGCATGCTGGGAGCTGTAGGACGTTCGCCCGCCCAAACAAGCAGGGGTGCGCGCCCTGCGTAAAGGATGGCTGCTGAGCTACCCCCTCCCTTTCCAGGATTCGCTCTGCTCTTCCAGAACTCCGCCGGCATGGGACCCAGGAGTCCTGGCTGCCCAAGCCCAAGCGCGCCCCCGCCTGAGGAAGGGACCCAGGAGTCCCGGCTGCCCGCCCGTACCGCCCTGGATCTAAATCCGCCTCGTCCCCCGCCGTGCCGCCTGGCTGGCGTGAAACGGTTAAGCACCATAGAGAAGGTCTTCTTTCCTTTCCATTCCCAGGCAACCCCAGCCGCCGCGCCGAGCGGAAGAGGGGGACGATGTAGGGTAGGGCCTTCCTCTGCCTCCCTGCCTCCCTCCCTCCCAGTCACCCTGAGCCCTGGTGGCTGATGAGCAGGGGCGGGGGTGCCTGCGGTGCAAGGGGCGCTGTGGGGGCGCCCCAGGCCTCTTGGGGGAGGCCCCCCTGGGCGCGGATCGCCCCCCGAGGCGCGCGCACCCCTCTGGGCAGGGGCAGCTGCCGTGGTGAGTCCGGGGTGTTCAGCGAGAGCTGGGAAATGGGCGCATTGTCATTTTAGTTTATTTTGCAAAACAGACGAGACCCGGGTTGGCATCGTAGGTCGTGCGGACAGGCGACATCCAGTTCAGTTTGGGTTTTTTTTTTTTGTTTTGTTTTTTTGCTTGCGTCGTGCCAAGGGTAAAAAAAAGGAACGGCTGTTTTGTTGGAGCGTCCAGAGAAGAGCTGGAAGGGGAAATTGGCAGGATTGGACTTCAGAGCGCTTAACACGGATTAGCGCGCAATCCCAGGCTTGTGTGGACAGAAAGAAGTCCTACAGTTCCCAGCATTTCCCAGTGACACCACACTGGCTGATGAGCAGGGACGGGGGTGCCTGCGGTGCAAAGGGCGCTTTGGGGGCGCCCCAGGCCTCTTGGGGGAGGCCCCCCTGGGCGCGGATCGCCCCCCGAGACGCGCGCACCCCTCTGGGCAGGGGCAGCTGCCGTGGTGAGTCCGGGGTGTTCAGCGATAGCTGGGAAATGGGCGCATTTTTATTTTAGTTTATTTTGCAAAACAGACGAGACCCGGATTGGCATCGTAGGTCGTGTGGACAGGCGAAATCCAGTTCAGTTTGGGTTTTTTTGTTTTTTTGCTTGCGTCATGCCAAGGGTAAAAAAGAAACGGCTGTTTTGTTGGAGGGTCCAGAGAAGAGCTGGAAGGGGAAATTGGCAGGATTGGACTTCAGAGCGCTTAACACGGATTAGCGCGCAATCCCAGGCTTGTTTGGACAGAAAGAAGTCCTACAGTTCGCAGCATTTCCCAGCACACCATACTGGCTGGGGAATACCGGGAGTTGTAGGACGTTTTTCTGTGTGAACGTGCATAGGATTGCACCTTTAGTTACCTTTTAAACGCCTTGTTGAGGGCTCAGCTGAGGCGATTAGCAACACAGTCCTATCTATATGTACTCACAAGCTCGTCCGTTGAGTTTTGTGGGGCTGACTCCCAAGTAAAGGGGCATAGGATTTCAGCCTAAAACGTGGGTTTTCATGCCCACCTGTCAAAGGTGCACTGCAAAGCGAGGTTCTAATCTGTGTTACTCATTCTCAAAAGGATTAACTGCTGCAGAAAACACAAAGAGGGTGTTGATTAAGTGCATTTTGTGAAGCTGCTGTGGACGCTGCATTAGAGTGTGGGATCCTATCACTGGGGAAAATTCCTACCAAAAATGGGACACCCATTCACAGCTCCTTAGATGTGAATCAAATGCATTCTCTTCCCCACTCCTATAATCTTTTGATCCTCGTTTTTTTTTCTCCAAGCTTTGTAATTTAAATAAGAACAGTAGTAGAAATCAGTCAGCAATGTGTTTCTCAAAGTATAAGACCATCTTACAAAAACAGAGAGGGTTTCAGCTGGGTCCTACAAGAGTATCTGTGGAGCTTTGGGCATTTGTGAAGCTGGTAGCTGAACTCTGAGCTGAATTGAAGCCATGCAGCACGATCCTAAACATGCTTACCCAGAAGTAAGCACCACCGTGTCCAATGGGGCATAATCCTCAGGAAGTGTATTTAGGATTGTAGCCTAAAGTGTGCTGGGAGTTGTAGGACTTTTTTCTGTCTAAACATGCATAGGATTGCACCTTAAGTATATTTAGGTGATTTGCTCACATTTATCCCTTCTTACCCTTGACTCTCCCCTCCCTCCTTCAGTTGCACCCTGTTCTCTTGGTTGTTTGCTTCATTGTTGAAGGTTAGACTGTAACCTCCTTGGGGCAGAGTCCTGTCTTTTTCTCTTGATGCTCTGTGATGTACTGTGTCTGGTGCTGGTGCTACATAAATAATGCTGATCTGTCCACGTGGCTCAGTCTCTCTCTCTCTCTCTCTTTCTCTCAAGCATCCCCAGGGAGTCTCCCAGCAGTCATGTAACACCCACCGACTGCTGGTCTCATCCGACTGCTTGGAGAGGCTGCAGCTCAGTGACAGAGCGCATGTTTTCCATACGGATGGTGCAATTGCTGCTGGCATTTCCAGTTGCAAGCAGAGCTGGGGGAGACCTCAGGTTTGAAAGCCTGCAGAACTGCTGCTGATTAAAGGGGCAGACAACCAGGTGCCCTCCAGACCCTTTGGACCATAGCTATCATCGTCCCTGGCCATGAGCTGTGTTGGCTGGGGCTGATGGGAGTTGTTATCCAACATGTTCAGAGGGCACTAAGTTGCATGGATCAGTGGTTTGATCCAAGAAGGCAGCTTCCTATTTTCAGTGTGCACCTGAGACTTGTAATCCTCTTGGAGTTTGCCTGCTTTCCAGAGTCATCTTGATGAATGTTCATCTCTTTCCCTGCCCTCCTCCTCCTGCAAATTGTGGCAGGGCCCCAGCACACCCAGTTAGGAGGATAGCATCAATCAAAAGCATAGGTTGCTTCCAGGCACGAAGACATCCGGGAGGAGGTCTTCTGATCTGGACTTGGCTCTCTTGAATAGGCGGCTCCTGACAGATCCCAGCTGCCAAGGTTCAGTTTAGCTGTAGCTTCTAGACAAAGGCAGGGAGTACAATCTGTTCTTTAGATGAGTATCTTTGCTAATGCAGCAGCACTGTTTGGGTTCCTTGTGGTTGCTGCATGGTCCCTCTTTGTATTTCAGTAGCTTGTGGTGAGGGCTTGAACTGGAGCTGCGGGTTCCCTCAACCCGCGGCTTGGGTTCCTTTTTCCTCTTAAGGAACCCAAGGTGGCGTACACAATCCTCCTCCTCTCCATTTTATCCTCACAACAACAGCCCTGTGAGGTAGGTTGGCTGAGAGTCTGTGACTGGCCCAAAGTCACCCAGTGAGCTTCCATGGCTGAGTGGGGACTAGAACCCAGATCTCCAACTCTCAGTCCAACACTCTTGCCACTACACCACACTGACTCTCCGTGTGGATTACTTGGGACAGTTTCGGATTACGTGGGCCAATGGCTATACTGGCTGGGAATGCTGGGAGTTGCAGTCCAGCGCATCTGGACAGCACCAAGTTGAGGAAGGCTGGAGCATACAGTTGGGGCGTGGCCTAATTTCCACTGACAAAGACCCTGTGGGGAGTTACAATATACGCCTGCACGCAGACTGCATGGCAATGCATTGTATCTCTGTGTGTCCTCCGCACACCATCTTCTCTTCCCACCTGTCAGGTATTTGGCTAATACTGTGTACAAATCTGTACTTCAACCAAAGCATGTCCAGATCTGCCATCCCTCCCTTCCCGCTAACCCAAGCATCAGCTGCGTTAGAGTGATAACTGAAGTTTTGATTTACTTTTTAAAGTGGGTGCAACTGGGGCTCCAGAGCTGGGATTCACACCGTCTGACCAGGAAGCCGTCCCTCATAACTGGGACACCTGGGAGCTGGTTGTAGGTTTTCCGTGATGAAGGAAAGGCCCTTTGCGCATGCTCAAAGGCACCTCCATTATCATGTTTTCTCATATCCCTGGACCAAGGCCTGGTTATGAAATCAGATTCCCCATAAAACCCTGGTGCAAATTATGCTCTGATTGTGGCAATGAATCCAGCCCTGGAAAAATGGTACGTTCTATGCTATTGAGTGGTGGTTAAAATAACCACTTCGAGGTATCTTTGATATATTGAGCTGTATGTAAATTGATTAAATAAATATACATCCACATGTAGGCTAAGGCTGCTTCACACACAGCTGTTTTAGCATCCAACCTGCGACGTATATACCGCAGATTTAAGGCATGGTGCTTAAGGATGCTAGAAGAGCCATGCTGGATCAGACCAAAGGCTTGTCTAATTCAGCATTCAGTGGCCAACCAGATGCCCATGGGAAGTCCATAGCAGAATGTGAATGCCACAGCATCCTCCCACTCCTGTTCCCAACCAGTGGGTATTCTATTCAGAGGCATAGAGCCTCTAATCCTGGAGGTAACATATAGCCATCATGACTAGAAGCCATTGATAACCTTGTCCTCTATGAAAGGATAAGGGTCGTAGCTCAGTGGCTGAACACCTGCTTTGCCCGCAAAAGGCCCCATGTTCAATCCTCAGCATCTCCAGCCAGGGCTGGGATGGATCCTCCCTGAAATCTTGGAGAGCTGCTGCCAGTCAATATTGGTCATCCTTCCCCACCCTGGTGCCCTCCAGATGCAGTGGAACTACAGCTCCCATAATTCCCAGCCAGCATGGGAATTATGGGAGTTGTAGTCCAGTGCATCTGGTGGGCACCAGACTGAAGAAGGCTCGTCCAGATAGAACCGATGGACCGATAGTCTGTCTCTGTATAAGGCACCTGTGCTTAAAAACGCACGTTTGAAAATACAGGTCCGCACTGCAGGGAGATCCTGATAGACTGGATCTGTCTGTGCCTTGTATCTATGATGGAGTATTCATGCTTTCTATGGGGGTGATGTGATTCGGCCTTGGGTCTTAAGAAGAAAGCTGCAGGGAGATGGATCGGTGCCTTTACGGAAGAACAAATCCAGGTGCAGCCTCGAGCCAGACACGTAACGTGGAGATGCGCATTCAGCCTCCTGTTCCAAGCCCCTTCTCTTGACTTGGCCTCTGGTGAAGCTGGTTTGAGATTCTGTTGGCAACAGTGCCTTTGCGAAAGCTTGCCATTAGCTAAGAAGATAAAACCCAGAGACGGGAGTGTACGGTGGCAGGGGAGAAGGAAAGCTACATAGATATTAAAAAAAAGAGAGAAGAGGCCGATGTTCATGTGAAGGTGTAATAAAGGCTATAAAACCTGCATCTTAATAGTGGAGGTGAAATCACAAACACTACTCAGCTGGGGCTGGGGGAGAGGGTAAATTTGCTGTGGGTTTCACGGACTCAAGAATCATAAGCAGAGACGGCTTTGCTGTGGCGGGAGCTGTATGCCCGTCCAGAGCACCGTTAGACTGCAGAGCATGCTAGTGGTGAGATGCAGCTGCCAAACCGTCCCCCGCAGTCGTGGTCAGTAAGCTTCTTTGGCTTGGGGGGCTTCTTTAATCGTCATTGGAAATTTATGTATTGCTTCCCACCGCAAAAGGCCGTCTCGAAGTGACCTACAAACACGAGCACAGAAATCCATAATTAATATAACAGACTGCCTCTCCCCCCCGCCCCCCGCCCCGGCCATCAATGTAAAGCATAATCCAGCACAGTGGTACAAATAAAAAGAAAGACAGTGAAAACATAATCTAAAAATAGCGCGAGACTGAAAGTGTCCAACGACAATACGTGAACTCTCCCCCTCCCGCCACACGGGAGGTGGGCCAAAATGTTCCCCTGGGAAAGTGGCCTGCCTGAAAGGCAGTTGCAGAGCCAGCAGTCACTTGGGCCTAGGGATTTTCAGTTTGTGGTTAGGAAAGATCTGGGCTGGGTTGGCAGAGCCAAGAAGCTGAGTAGCGGGGAATGCTCACTGAGCGAACGTGCCTGTGCCCCTCTCTCCTGGGATGCGTGGAAGGAAGTGGCTGAAAATGCCAGGAGTTGGCTAGTTTGGCATGGCAAAAGCACCGGAGCGTATCGGGGTGGCTGCCACCACCTCCTGGCTTAAGCCACATTCCAGAGGTTGAATTGTTTGTTAACTTCAGTTCAGCCGCCACATGTGGCAAAAATGCCAGGAAACCCCACAGGTTTGGAGCGTCCCCACGACTTGCAGTGTCGCTTCCACATTTAAAAGAGTGATGCGAATTTATTTGATTATTTACTTATAGTGTCTGTACAGACTGCCATCTGTCCGGCTTCTCTACCGGATTTAAAAACAGTTGAGGAATACAACGCAAGTGTGGATTGAAAGAGTCCGGAAAACGCGTCCACGCTTGCAAAGGTGCATGCGTGGTCTGGGGCAGAAGGGGTAGGGCGGATGTTACTGTTTTGCCTGAAGCGTCAAGGCGTTTAAGGCCGGCCTTGCACCTGCCTGTACCGTTACCTAGGCTGGGTGGCAGGGTAAAGAAGTGCTTATGGTTGTCTGCTCAGTGGGCTGCATCACTGCTTCCAGGTAACGATGTGCACGTGACGTTCAAGGGCTCCCCTTCCCTGTGTAGTCTGACAGGCCCTTGCTGTTTCCAGTTGCATGTGGCCAATAGGACTTACCCCTTAAGGGTATGGAGATGGAGAATGATTCCCCCCTGCCTGGATCCTGCTTCTGACACCACATAGCAGCTTTCAAACAGGAAGAGGAAGTGAGAGCTGCATTTTACTCTTTTTACTGTCTGTAGTCAGGGTGCAATCCTGTGTGTTTAGATGGAAAAAAGGCCTACAGTTCCCAGCATGCCCCAGCCAGCATGCTGGGTCTTTTTTTCCATCTAAACACGCATAGGATTGCGCCCTTAGTTGCTTACTAGTTGCTTACTTTTACACTCATTACCCTTTAGCAATATGATTGGCCAGGGCCAAAGCGCGATGGCAAGATGGGTGCCTGGATGCTAATTATTTGCCCTCTTGAACAGATAGATTGAATTTTTCCCCCAGTCGTCTAAACAGCCGTTCTTTTAGAACAGGGTTGTTCATTCATTCATTTGCATTCATCTATTATATTTCTATACCACCCAACAGCCAAAGCTCTTTGGGGGGTTTCAAAGCAGGATCCAACGTAATGTAAAACCTTTAACTTTCAAGAATTTAAAACAATTTTAGAAACAAGTTAAAAAGAATTAACAATAAAGCTTACCGGGACCTGATAATAAGCTGAACACCCCATCATATGCTGTCAAATGCCTGGGAGTAGAGGAAAGTCTTTACCTGGTGCCAAAAAGTTGACCATATTGGAGCCAGACGGACCTCATTGGGGAGTGCATGCCGCATTTGCGAGGCCACCACTGTGAAGGCCCTCTCCCGTGTAGCCAGGAGGGACTTCAGATGTTCATCCTAGTGTATGGGCAGCTTCATCCTGGGAGAGGCGCTCCATCGGGTATTGTGGTCCTGAGCCGTGTAAAGCTTCATAGCTCAAGACTAGGGTGCTGAACCTCTTTTAGCTTGAGGGCCAAACTGAATTTGGGAGAAGTTCTCCGGGGGGTGGGGGGAGAGGGGGGGAGGAGGCTGCATTCCAGTGGTGGGAGGGGTCAAAAGCAATAGGGGCAGGATCAAAATGCCAAACCTACCACCATATTTGAGCTGACAGCTCTTACCGTCAGTAGCGAAGCCTTAGGAGAGGCATTTCAACCTTTTGGAACAGTGAAAGAATGGCACCAAAGCCAGGAAACCCCCAATCAACCGGTGGTCAGGGGGGGGAAGAGCGGGGGTCAAGGGAAGGGGGAGTGGTCATTTTGGGAACCCTGGAAAGTTGGATCTGGCCTACCTGGAGGCAGTGGAGGCTGGTGGCTCCGATGTCAGTGGGGCGGCGAATCCGCTCTGGGTTTCAGTCAGAACCAGTCAGAATTCTACAGGAGCTATGTAAGGTGCTGAACGCCAAAAGAGCTATCCTCCACTCCCTCCAGGTAGGCCAGATTTGGCTTGCAGACCTGGGGTTCGGCGCTCCTGTTTTAGAAACTCAAGAGGCCCTCCTCTAGACCCCCGATGGACTGCTACTCAGGCCCCACTAGAACCGAAGGGACAGTTTCACCACGTGAGAGTGAGACTCTTTCTTGTTTCAGATGCTGCAGACCCTGCCTACTGAGGCGTAACACCTTGCGTTGTAGGGCGGAGATCCGGAGAGCTTGGACGGGGAAGCCATGCAGGAGAACTCGGGAGCCGGCATTTCTCTGGGTGCGTCTTTGGGGTCATTGCACCCTGTTGTTCGGCAGCCCGAAACACTGTCCCAGGGAGGGCAGGGAAGGCTGGGCAGAGGGTGTGGGTGACTCCCATCAGCCCCAGGCAGCATGGCCAGTGGTCAGGGATGATGGGTGTTGTAGTGCAACATCTGGAGAGCACTGTACTGGGGAGGGCTGGGGTAGTGGATCTGGTGGCAAATGCTTAGGAAAGAGGATTGGTTCTGGAAACCAGGACTCGCTGATCCTGTGCCCGGCTCTGAGAAGGGTGTGGTGGAGGGGGTGTGCGTCAGCAAAACAAGCCTGCTCATACATTGCTGGCAGAAAGACTCCCTACAGACAGAGATTGACGAGTGATTGATGGAGCTCAGTGGTTTTCGAACTCTTTGGCTTCAGGGAACCCTTTCCATATGGATTTGTCCGACAAATCGCCCCTACAGTGGAGCTCCTCGTGTGTTGCATAGGACATTTCTTTGGTGCATGTGTTGCAGTGGCCAGGCCTGTAAATTGAGAGTGCATCCCCCTCTCCCAGCCCACACTCCGTCTTTGCTTGCAGTGATGTATAATGGGGGATAATTGGTAGCGATGGCTCTTTCAGGGAAGCTTATCCACCAGTACTGATCTCTAAGTTGAGGAACCCCAGCATCCCCTGGGACACAGTTTGAACGCTACTGATACGGCTCGTGGCTGGGTCAAGCCCGATGGGTAAGAGATTTTCAGGGTCTCAGGCAGGGATCTTTCTAAGCCTCAGTTTAACCTCTTGCTTTTAACTCTGTGTTCTCAGATCATCCGGAGAATGCTCCTGCTGCAGCCTCCCAAATGGAAGGAGCAAAGGAGGCCTGTGATCCTGATGGCCCTGGAGCTTTGGAGGAAGAAGAGGAGACCCCGAGAGTCACCCATGCAGGTGGGAAAGATGAAAACAGGAAGATGCATCTTGGAATGAAGGGCTAGATCAGGGTTGTGGAGAGTCAGCGTGGATAGTTCTGGCCTACATGAACCAATAGTCTGACTGTAAAGGCAGCTTTATATTTTTAAAGGAATCCTCACTCCACATAATGGGGCTGTTCACACAACACACTAACCCACCCTCAGTGGTTGAGGGTGGGTTGTTCTGAACCGTGTTGTGTGAACAGCCCCAACGTTTGGACAGGGAAAGAATGCCGGGATATTTTTTGGGGGTGGTCTTCGCCTGGGTGACACTCCAAACTTCTGCACAGTTTAGCCCTGAAAAGTTACACTTTTGCCTATTTTAGGCCCTTTGAGATCCTTCTTGTCCTGATAACTTCCCCGACTCTCCCTTCGTCTTCCTCTTGCCAGGTGATGGCGAGCCCGTGAAGGAGGAGGAGGAGGGTGCCTTTTGCATCGAACCGTCAAGCCACGTCGGGGAGGAGGACCTGCCGAGGGCAGCCGCGGCACCACCGCCCCGTGGGAAAGGGGAGCGCCCGTACCCCTGCAGCGAGTGCGGGAAGGCGTTCAGCCAGTGGTCGAAGCTGGTGCGCCACCGGCGCATCCACACGGGGGAGCGGCCCAACACGTGCGCCGACTGCGGCAAGTCCTTCACCCAGAGCTCCCACCTGGTCCAGCACCGGCGGACGCACACGGGCGAGAAGCCCTACGTCTGCGCCGACTGCGGCAAGGCCTTTTCCTGGAGCTCCAACCTGGCCCAGCACCAGCGCACCCACACAGGCGAGAAGCCGTACGTCTGCCGGGAGTGCGGCAAGGCCTTCTCCCAGAGCACCAACCTCATCAAGCACCAGCGCAGCCACACGGGCGAGAAGCCCTACCGCTGCCCCGAGTGCCCCAAGAGCTTCTACCGCTCCTCGGACCTCATCCAGCACCAGATCACCCACACGGGCGAGCGGCCCTTCAAGTGCGAGGAGTGCGGCAAGGGCTTCACCCAGAGCGCCAACCTGGTCAAGCACCGCAAGATCCACGCCGGTGAGAAGCCCTTCCGGTGCAGCGACTGCGGCAAGACCTTCATCCAGAGCTCGGAGCTCATCCAGCACCAGCGCACCCACTCGGGCGAGAAGCCCTACCAGTGCCCGGAGTGCGGCAAGCGCTTCGGCCACGGCGCCACCCTCGTCAAGCACCAGCGGCTCCACATGGGGGTGGAGCCCTACCGCTGCGCCGACTGCGGCAAGACCTTCGGCCTCAGCTCGGCACTGGAGCGCCACCGGCGCTGCCACAGCGAGAGCCGCCCCTACGCCTGCGCTGAGTGCGGCCAGAGCTTCTCCTTGGCCTCCAACCTCACCCTGCACTCCCGCATCCACCGGGGTGAGAAGCCCTACCGCTGCGCCGACTGCGGCAAGTGCTTCGGCATGAGCTCCACCCTCATCCGCCACCAGCGCATCCACACGGGCGAGAAGCCCTACGCCTGCCTCGACTGCGGCAAGGCCTTTGTCCGCAGCTCCCACCTCACCCAGCACCGCCGGACCCACACGGGCGAGCGGCCCTACCACTGCGAGGAGTGCGGCCGGCGCTTCTCCCAGAGCTCCAACCTCATCACCCACCAGCGCATCCACATGGAGGAGCGGCCCCACGTCTGCCACGGCTGCGGGCGGCGCTTCGCCCAGGAGGAGGAGCTGCGGCGCCACCAGCGGGAGGAGGGCGGAAAGTGCCGCAGCAAAGCACAGGCTGGCCAGCCAGCGGGCCGCGCCGCCCACGGGGTCGACGCGTGCGGGGGGAGCGGCGAGGAGGGGCGCCTCTCGGCCCCTTGCCCGGGGGGCGGCGAGCCCCGCGCCCCGCGCAGCCCGGACTGCAAGACTGGGGGCGAGCCAGAGGAGCGGCAGAAGAGCCACGTCGTCCACCTCTGCCACCTCTGCGGGCGGCGCTTCCGAGACAGCGCCATGCTGGCCCGGCACCAGGAGGGCCACACCTCTTACATCTGCACCGACTGTGGGAGAAGCTTCGGGGATGCCACTGCCTTGGCTTGCCACCAGGAGGACCATGAATCTTGGATCTGTGGCACTTGCGGGCAGAACTGCAAGGACAGCGTGGCCCTGGTGCAGCACGAGGAAACGCACGCGCAGCGCAGCCGCGGCCCGCTCGGAGAGGGCTCTGTCGATGGCGAGGCGCCTGTGCTGCACGGGGAGGGCCGGACGTGCGAGGGGAATTCGGAACTTAGCTTTGTCCAGGAGCCCCCCAGGACTCTTGCCTGCATCGATTCCAGGGAGGGCTTTGTGGTCGGGACGGTCCTCGTGCCGCAGCCGGAAACGCAAACGGCGTGGGCCTGTCAGGGATGCGGGGAGACCTGCGCGGATCGCTTGGCGCTCGGTCACCAGCAGAGCCCCGGGAGGCCTTGCGCCTGCTCTGAAGGCGGGCAGGCCTTTGCTGACGGCTCAGCCCTCGGCCGCCACCAGACGACCCACGTGCAGGAGAAGCTGTACGAATGTCCCGAGTGCAAGCAGAGCTTCAGGGGCCTCTCGGCTCTTGCTCGGCATCAGGGGGAGCGCGTCTGCGGGAACCTGTACCCATGCGCAGAGTGCGGGCAGGCCTGTGTAGACATCACAGAATGTCTGCTCCACCGGAACAGCCACGGGGGGGACAAAGCACATGGACTCCTGGAATCCAAAGAAGCTTTTGGTATTGACTCGGATCTTGCCATACGTCCGAGGAATCACAAAGAGGGGTCTCCGGACACGTGTCTTACTGCACCCCAGAAAATCTCCCCCAGAGACAAGGCCTCCAAAGAAAACCCGGTCTCTAGCTCACTCCAGAGCATCCCGCTGGAGGATCATGCGCTTCGGGGCTGCTCGGGTCTTGCGGCTCACCAGGCAATTCGCTCAAAGGACGGAACCCTCGGCAGTGCGCCTCGGAGAATCCCTGCTGAAGAAGTGGCGTCCTCGTGTGGGCTCCTCCAGGACAGCTCAGCTCTCGCCTTGCCTCAGCAAGCCCCCTTGGAAGAGGAGCCTGGACACGCTGCTGTGCCCCAGAAAAGAGCCTCTGTGGCGGACAGGCCCGCTCCGCTGTCCACCGAAATGGCCGCCCTCATCCGCCACCCGAGCACCAAGCCCTACAAGTGCCACGGCTGCCAACAAAGCTTTGCGGATGCCGGCGGCTTGTCCCGCCACCAGGTCGGCCACATGAAGGAACGGCTGCTGAAGTGTCCGGAGTGTGGCAGGGGCTTCCCAGAGAGGCTGGCCCTGATCCGACACCAGATGGAGCACACGGCGGAGAAAACCGGGAGCGTGCGGCGGCTGCCGCCTCTGAAGAACCATCGCGGCAAGGAGAGGGACCGTCGGAGTCCTCTGGAATTTGGGGAGAGTTTCACGGAGATCTCAGCCATCCTTCTGCAGAGGGGGAATCATGTTTCAGAAAGGGGCACCCCACAGTGCCCCAAGGACCACGGGGTGGACGGAAAGCGAAGTTCGGGTGATGCGCTGGAGACCACGGAGCCGTACTTTCACCTCGATTTGAGGAAAACCCCTGGCGCCGGCAGCGTGCTGGTACAGCAGGATAAGGGCAGATACTTTGCGCATTCCGAGCCTGGGAAGATCTCTAGGAACAGCTCGATATTGCTGCAGCACCTCCAGAACCACACGGTGGAGAAACCGTGACACGCTCGGCGGTGTGGGACACGTGAATTCCAGAGACGTGGTGGGGGAGGCCTGGGACATTCTGCCTCCTGTTCCTCCCCCCGCCAATGCTCAGGGCAATAAGTTGGGAGGGGGAGATCAACATAATTGGGGCTTTTAGGTCTGCCAAGGGTGGGAGACACGACCTAGATGGAGAGAAGATACTACAGATGTTATTATTAGGGCAGGGTGGGTGCAGACGGACAGAATTGAAACGGGCTGTGTGTTGTAGCGAACGATGCAGGATTAGAAGCCCTGCTTCCTTTACCAGCAAAACACGGGGCGAGTCCACCTGTCCACGTATCCTTTTCTTTTTCCTCATTTCTTCCTGCGTTTTCTCTCCCCGCTTCCCAGCCCACCCACCAGTCCGAAAAGCCCCTTAAGGAATTGTACAGACTCTAATCTCGATAGTGCGGAATGAACAGGGACTGACAGCTGTCAGCCTTGTACAGAGTGTGGTTCAAGCTAGTTGGAGAGGGACTGCTTGTGCGTGCGCGTGCGTGTGCATGTGCGAAGGAGAGGGCAGTCTTCCAAATTCGAGCTCTCTCCCCTTGCCCCAAAGTCATTGCATATTTAGCATTTCCCAGAAAAGCTACCCCATTGCTTGCGGGTTTTGTGAAAAAGGTGGGATGGGCGATGTTTCTTTTCATTGCTGGAAATACCCCATCCTGCACAAAATGGATCCCTTCAGCACTTCCTTTCACATGCCATCTTCTGTACCTCCCACTGCTTACCGAGTGATATCTCTTGGTCCCCTCCTGTTCTGACCACACTAGTAAGGTATTGATGGTGGTTTTCAGACTTTAAACTTGAGCTTGCTTCCTCTTTCCTATGGCATGGTTCTGTTGGTACTTGTATCCCAGCAGATGGCATCTGCAGGCTAGGATCCCCTCCACTATCACACACCTCCTACTTAGGGATGTATGGATTTTGTTAAATCCATTCCGCCTATGTTTCGCAGATTGTTAGGAGTCGTTCCAGCATCTGCGCATTGACGGAATTGGATTTTTTTTACGAGAATTTCGTTAGCTTGTAAATGCACACTTGCGCAAGCCCCCAAAAGTAACACCCCCGAAAAGTAGCCGCCTTGGGTTCCTTGGCAGGATATAAATGCAATAAATAAATAAAATAAATAAATCCCCCCCCCACCCCCAAAACTGCTCTGCAAGTCCACAGAATCTGTGCAACTCAAAAAGCTGGTCTGCTGTGTAATCCGCCGGTCGGATTCACAGAAATCCAATCTCATTTGAATCGGTTGCAGATTTCTCTGACAGCCCTGCTCTTACTCCTTAGATTTCTACTACATGGAGTAAAACGGATGGTGCAAAGAAAAATCTAGAAAGTGAAGTTGGGAGGCACCTCCCCGTGGATTATTCAGTCCAGGTCTGGGCAGAATTTCACCCCCTGCATGCTTTTAGAATTCTGAGAATTCCAATTTCCATTTTAAAATAGGATGTTCATGGCTCTCATAATTGCAGAGATGATTTGATATGCAAAGAAATTAAGAAGTTGGCTTACCACAAGCAATAGGAAGAATGTTGTGGGTTTCACCCTCCTTCCCCTGGGAGAATGTCTTGCAATTAACTCATGGAACTCACAGCCGCAAGGAGTTGAGACTAGTGTTTTGAATTTTTTATTTAATTTTTAATAACCCAGGCATATTCATTCTGACAAGAGATGTGGGGTGGGCCACCATTGCCCATGTTTTACCAAAATGAGAAAATAGGAAAAGAGGGAGATTGACTTTAATCCAAGATCACTTGTTGATCTGAATTTGGGATTCAGCACTGATCTCTAGAGATCTGAGTTCAACACTCCACCTACTGGGTTATGTTGGCTTTCCAGTCTTCAGGAAAAAGCAGATGTATGGAAGAGCAGCTGTGAGATGCAAAGAAGGATGAAACGTCATACTCTAGATGTCCCTATGTCTTTTAGGATTCTGGGAGAGAAGTTCAAGAGATGGATGCATCCTCTTGTGGGTTTCTCTGTAGCAGTTAGATCTGGTTACTGATGGGAATGGGATTCAGGAATGGATGGACCATTGCTACGGCATAATTTGGCAACTCCTGGACTCCCACGTTTCTCTGACGTGACATTAGTACACCCTGTCCATCTTTAGCTCCACTAGCTAAAACTAATTGATTATCAGAAATGGTGTGTGTGTATGTGTGTGTGTGAGAGAGAGCGAGCGAGCGAGAGCGAGCAGTGGGTAGGTTGGGGGGTTGGGAATAAACAGAACCTTCTTGGCATATCTTAAACGAAGCAGATATTCTTAAAGATCTCCACACACTCAGTGTATCTGTGACCTCTTCTCACTGTGTTTTTTGTTCCTTGCCTTCCTCATCCTGGTGCAATTCCCAATCCTGGTACAATTTTAGGTTGAGCAGCCATTCAGTGCCAACGCCCTACCTCACCAGTCCCAGGTTGGACCATGCCATGCCAAGCACTTTGTACATAGAAAGTGCTGTAGGGAAGACAGGTAATAATCCTTGCTTCAAAACTACCTATTTGCTGGTGGAACTCCGTGACACAAGATATCCATGGTAACAGGCTCTTAACTTGTCAAATCTAGACTAAAACAGATTTTCTGAATCGTCGAGTACTCTTCACAGCTGTGGATCCTTTTCGTAAGCTTCTTTTCCTATATGATTTTTAAAAAATGGATATCTCCCATCCGGGAACAGCTTTGATTTCAAATGCTTTCCCAGGGCCGGCATCTACCTCACTAGTTCAGCTGTGTTGTGTCTAGGGATGTACGAAAGTCACTTACCTTTTCAACGGGGTGATTCGCGGTGGGGGGGAGGTGCTCTGCACCTCCTCCCGAAATCCTGATCCGGCCGGCTCCGCTCCATGGAGATTCTGTGGAGCCGCCAGCCAGGGCCGCCCGCAGCCGGACATCCAGCTGCTGGGCAGCCTTCCGAACCCCCCCCCCCGCATACGCAAATGGCAGTGGCTACGCGGCCGCCATTTGCGTTCCCTTTTTTTCGTTGTTTTAGCCTACGTAAATATTTACGTAAGCTATTACGGCAAAAAAAAGGGGAACACAAATAGCATAGTGGGCGCCATTTGCGTTCCTTTTTTCCCCGCTGTTTTAGCCTACGTAAATATTTATGTAAGCTATTACGGCGGGAAAAAAAAGGAACCCAAATAGCGCCCACTACACTATTGGGTTCCCCTTTGTTCGCCGTAATAGCTTACGTAAATATTTATGTAGGCTAAAACAGCGAAAAAAAGGGAACGTAAATGGTGTAGCCTCTGTAGCCTCCGCCATTTGCGTACGCTGTTTTTTTTTTTTTTTAGCTTGCCGTGATAGGCTGCATAAATACTTATGTAGCCTATCACGGCCTCCGCAGGGACGCAAATGGCATCCCTGTGTTAGCCGTGATAGGCTACGTAATTGTTTACGTAGCCTATCACAGCTATGATGAGGAAGCGAATGGCGGCTGCAGCGCGGCCGCCATTCGCAAGTCAGCGTGGATGGCAGCAGGTAAGTGCTCCGTTTCGCGTGCCTTTCGTGGGGGAGGGGGCTTCGTTCTGCCATGGATTTCGGGGGGCCGAATGCACTGGCATTCGGCCTCACCGAGATCCGTGGCGGAATTCTTTGACATCCCTAGTTGTGTCCTGATCTTTCAAAAAACCAGAGGACTTGGCTGTTTGCCTCTGTTGAACCCTCTGGTCAGTGGAACTCCCTGCCACATGATATCCATGGCAAGACTGAATGCTTACAAGGAGGGAGACTGAAACCAGCAAGGATATGGGTAGAGACAGTGGAGGCTGGTGGCTCCAATTTCACTGGGGCTGTGAATCCATTGTGGGTTTCAGTCAGAACCAGACAGAATTCTAAAGGAGCTATCCAAGGTGCTGAACCCTATCCCTCCAAATAGGTTTGGGGGGATAGCTGCTACCTCCAGTACCAGAGGCAGTGAGCCTATGTACACCAGTTGCTGGGGAACATGGGTGGGAGGGAGCTGTTGCGCTCACGCCCTGCTTGTGGGTTCCTGGTCTACAGCTGGTTGGCCACTGTGTGAACGGAATGCTGGACTAGATGGACCCTTGGTCTGATCCAGCAGGGCCCTTACGTTTTTATGTCGGTTCAGCACCTTGGACAGAGCTCCTTTGGCGTTCTGGCTGGTTCCGACTGAAACCTGGAATGGATTCACAGCCCCGCTGAAATCGGAGTCGCCGGCCTCCACTGGGTAGAGTCCCACCACAAAAGCAGTTGTTTCCGACACAGCCAGTTCACACTTCCTACCACTTGCCACCAGGAGAACCAAGCTCCCCTAGCCCTTTCGGCCACAGCAAGAGGTGATTGATGGTCTCTCCGCACCAATCTACAGCGCCCTTGCGTCGACCCTGTGCAGACTCCTGGCCTGTCTGCTCTGCAGCTAGAACCGAAAGGTGGGGCTCGCCTGCATAGTGAGGGAACGATGGTGATGGAGGATCATCGCCTTGTCACACCATCCTTGCTTCTTCCAGAACAGGGGAGGTCCTATGGGGTTACCCTCCCAGGCCTTCTCCCAGCCCTAGAGAGAGTCAGCCTTTCCCTAGTGCTGGGAGACGAAACCCCTGCTCTTACCTCTGATCGGTGTTCAGAGAGAAGTCCGGGGATTTCCAACCATAGAAAAAGGAGCCCTTTCTAGTGTTGGAAGAGGAAGACCCTGTGGTGATCTCTGATCAGTGATGGGAGAGGGATTGGTCTTCCTCTGTGCAGAGGGGGGCAGGAGCGATCGCTCTGTGCCCCTCTCCGCATGGAGAAAGGGACCCCTATGAGGTCAGAGGATGGGGCTTCAGGCAGGAGAGGCGCACCCCCTGATGTTACCCAGCTCCTGGGGCGTGGGCCAGGAGGCAGCCCATACCCCCCGCCCCCCCCCCGTCCTGAGCTGTAACAGTTCTCCAGCCTTGTTGTGCATGAGTGGCCTTATTGTGATGGGGCCCCAGTGAACAGTCTGGGTGTTACTTGCTGCTGGAGCGTTATTGAAGCTAAGTGGCCCTGGGCCTGACATGTGGCTGGATCAGGACCAATGTAACTGTACAGGCAAAGTCATCAGCTGCAGGCAACTGCTTCTTGCAGGTGGCACAACAGCATAAAAGACCCGGAATCCTTTGTGACATCAAGGTGAGCTGTCCTGCCTAGGATGTCAGTAGTTCTTTTGACATCCTAGGCAGGATGAGAGACCAGCTCGGATGAGAGACCGTTGGGAGCTTCACCCCCTTGAGCTTATTGAAGATGAATGATGAAGTAGTAATTGGATTACTAGGGATGTATGGATTTTGTTAAATGAATTCCGTCTGTGTTTTGCAGATCATCGGGCAGCTTCTGTCTGCTCATCGATGGAATCGGGTTTTTTAAACCAGAATTTCATTCTGATTTCGAATTAGCGCTAATGTGCCTTGGTGCATTTGCGCAAGCATGCATTAGTGCTAATACGGAAGTGTGCATTAGCGCTAATGTGAATTAGCACAACCTTCCCCCCAGAGTGAAAAACCGGTCTGCAAGTCCACCGAATCCATGTAACTCTGAAAAAGCTGGTCTGCTGCGGGATCTGCAGGTCAAATTCATAGAAATCTGAACTCATTTGAATCCATTGCAGATTTCTTCAACATCCCTAATTAATATTTTGCCTTTTCCTCATCTTTTTGCCCTTCTCTCTTTTCCCTTTCTTCCTCCCATGCCCCTTCAATCACATATGTCTCCCACCCCAACCTTTTTTGCTGGGATTCTCCCCTTCATTTCCAACAGCACAATCCTATTCATGTTTACTGAGAAGTCAGTCCCACGTGTTCAATGGGGTTTACTCCTAGGTAAGCGTGCATAGGATGGCTGCCTTAAGCACTCATCTTTTGTAACTCAGGGCTAACATCTCATTTCCCCAGCACCCCCAAGAACAACAAATGAAAACTTCTGTAGCATCCAAATGATAACTGTGTAGGAATCTCACCATATATATTTATGTCTGTGACTTTTGTTTTTGGAGGAGCTGGGATTATTGTGGTAGTTAAAATTCATTACCTCTTCCCTGTCCTCTGATCATTTCTGCTTGATGGATTCGGTGGTGTGGTTTGTCGCCAAATTTTCTCTGTAATTCTAGGAATGTATCCAACCTGAGACTAATACAAACTCAAAGCTGGTTTATTCAAATCGTTTTGTGTTGGTGTTTTCTTCTCCTTCTCCTTCTCAAAAGCTCTTGTGAGATGGACATGAACATCAATCAATCAAGAAGTCAAAGCAAGCCAGAAAGAAAATGTAGGGCTGCAGTTTTTAAGGCCGTTCAGGGCGCAATTCTATGGGGATGGCCATAAGCCTCTGAACCTGGAGGCTTGTGCCAGACGAGCGAGGGGGAGGAAGGCTGGAGGTTCCTTTGTACGGCGGCCTCCCCAAGCCCCTCCCCTTCCTACCCACGGGAACACTCCCTTTGCCTTCTTTCTGAGGTCACTTTTCCCACCTCGGAGAGGCAGCCAGCACGGTTCTTTCTGCATTGGCTGTGAGGGGGAAGAGGTGGAGAGCTCAGACTCCTGTATCCGAGGTCGGAGAGCTGACTCTGACCTTGGATTCAGGAATCTGAACTATCCTATAGCCCCCAAGACTCTGTCTAGGGGTCATAGGATTGCTCCCAGGATTGCTCTCTTAGACATAAAAAAGTCCTACAGTTCCCAGCATTTACTGGGGAATGCTGGGAGTTGTAGGAGTATATTCTGGCTGGGGCATGCTGGGAGTTGTAGGCTTTTACTCTGTCTAAACATGCATAGGATTGTGCCCATAGTCGATTAATTTTGATGACAGAGGAGGGCAGTTTCCAGCCCGTGATGCTAACCCAGCTGCCCAATCTGGCCCGCGGAGGGTTTGGCGCCCTCTGTGGGACCTGCTCCCTGGCCTGGAGGCTTGGGGCGGAGGCAGGGGAGAGGAAACCCCATGTTATCTGAACTCTGGAGATAACAAAGGGATTCCCCTGAGTGCCACTTGCCTTCCCACTGGGAATCCCTTTGTGATCTCCAACCAAAGATAACATGGGGATTCCCCTGGACTTGTCTGGGGCTTTTAGGACTGGCTCCTGCAAGCCCTGTCCAAATCCCTTCCCAGTTGGTCCAAGAGCGGCATGGACAGGAGGTGCCCCACCCAGCTGGCACTTGTAAATCCAAATAACAAAATGAACTTCTGTACCCAGCTGACCACCCCTTGATTAGAAAACATTTTTTAAAAAGAAGGAAGGATGCAGCCCTAGCGGGATCCCTGATATCCATGCTGGCCCTGAGGTTGACATGGGGCCTGCTTACTGCTGCCCCCATCACCTGCTTCCCTCTAGGTGGTCACTTGGGCCCCCCTTGGCTGTGGGACCCCTTGACGTCCGCCCTGACTTCGGCCCACTGCATGAACAGGCACTCCTTTGAGCCCTCCTTAAGAGAAGAAGGGATGGCTCTTCTGAGCAGATGCCTTCTGCAACGCAAGTGCAGCACCCTAAAACAAAGTGTGCTTTAGAAAAAGGTCTGTATTTCCCCATACATTTTACAACCTAATCCTATGCATGTTTGCTCAGAAACAAGTCCCACTACGTTTGACGGGGGTTACTCCCAGGTACGTTTTCATAAGACCGCAGCCGTAACCGAATCATCGCCTAAGGGTGCTATCCTGTCAGGATGCCCGTCAGCCTCCGAACTCAGAGGGTGACTGGCATCCTACGCAGAACAGGAGGAGCGCGGAGGCCGTCTTCGCTTCCATGATCCTCCTGCTCTGCAGTTTTGCTGGACGGGCTTCTACGTCCGTTTAGCTGGGGCTCTGCGGAGCAGCAGGGAAGGAGGCTGGGGAGGCCGGAGGATTCTTTGCAAGCCGGCCTCCCCAGTTGCCTCCCTGCCCACAGAACCGCCCCCTTTCCCTCCTCTCCGAGGTTGCCTTTGTGACCTCGGAGAGGCAGCTGGAGAGATTCCCTGACGACTGTGAGGCGGGGCGGGGGGGAGCTCAGACTCCTGGGTCTGGGTTCGGAGCACTGTCTCCAACCTCAGATCCAGGAATCTGAACTATCCTATGGCCCCCCAGATGCTGTCTAGGGGCCGTAATATTGCTCTCTAAGAGACCAGTTCTGTGTATCCTGTGATGCTCACTTTTTCCAGTGGGATTGACTTTGGAATAAACACGTATTGAGTTATAGCCATAAGCTTGGACAGCGACCTTGCAGTCCAACGTATCTGGGGGGCGCCAGCAGTGGTGTCCCGGAGGCAGGGCTCGCAGGGATGCAACCCTGGCACATTTTCATGAGCAGGGACTCTGATGTCATCTGCCATCCGCCTCAGAATTCCCTGTTCCCTCTGAGCTTAGCTGCGATCCTCACTGTAGCTGTGGGGGGAATGAATTTTCCAAGCAACAATATATTGTTCCATTTTGGAAGGCAAAGGATTTGGGATGACTTGGTCTGGAATGGGCAAATAAGACCTCTTCGCTTTACCAAAGACCTGATCCTGGTGGAGATGAAAACTCCCAGAACTGGTTTGTTGATATGGATTGACACGGCTGCCTGAAATTTTTGGACTGCCCTTGGAGAGTGTCACAGTGAGTGCCTGCATTTCCAAATTTAACACTACACTACTCTGTGTGTGTGTGTGCGTGTGTGTGTGTGTCTAGTTCAATCCAGCTGGGTGTGTGAACGTTTCTGTTGGAGGGGGAGGGGGGAGATATAATGAAGGACCTTAGGGAAGGCCAACGGGTAATGTTGGGCATTAAGGGAGTGTGCAAGGTGGCTGTTTAAATGAGAAGGGATCTGTGCATGAGGGCTGAGTTGAGAGGGTGAAGCTTCCATACAGTATCATATTTTGAAAACCTAAAATGTTTGTGTTTGAGTGAGTGAGTGTGTGAAAAAGATTTTAACATGCCTGCATTTTTTCTCAGACGTCCAGTTGAAATACCCCTGCCTTACTCTCAGCTGCACTGTTTTTGGATCCTGGTTGAAGGCTGTATGTCTTACAAGGTTGTGCACTCTTAGAAGGGGGTGTGGCTGTGACTGCCACAAAGGGACCCTGCACTTCTTAATTTGCCATTATGCTACTGGGTGCCAGGTTGGGTGAGAGCTGGTTTACACTGACTGGCAACAGTTTTCCAGGCTTCCAGACTCAAGTCTTTCCCGGCCTTGCCTGGAGATCGAAGCTGGATTGAATTGAGATTGAACCTGGAGTCTCCTGCATGCAAAGCACATGCTCTCCCACTGAGCTATGGCCCGTTTTCCCTTCAGGGACCGGCTGGTGGAATACGCCCTGTCTAGTCATTTTCTCTCCATGGGGTAGAGAAGGAGTTACTCCTCCTCTGCGGAGAGGCTGAAGCCTTACAATTATGCATAAGTAGATGGCATATTTTTCTGTGACTGGACCAGAGAGGGAGATGTGTTGCCTGTGGGAGATTCTGACATGTTTTCTGAATACTAGTCCGTTTTGCAGTGAAAAGATACATTTACTAGTCCCTGGAAGAGAAAAGAAAGTGAATAGAAAAGACACCAATTTCCCACAACCTGTGAATGTACTGACCATTGTACATTGAATGTACTGCAACTCCCATCATCCACAACCATTGTGGGGAAGGTTGCCTTACAGGGTTGTTGTAAGAATCACAACTAAAGAAGCACTTTGAATGCTTGGAAGCACCATACGAATGTTCTGCATCCTGCCTTGAGAGCTCCTCAGAGGAAAGGTAGGATCTAAAACATAATAAATATCTATTCTCTATAAATAAATATTTCTGATATCCATATACCACCTTTTGAGAAAATGATATAGCAGTAAACACCCCACCCCTCAAAAAGATCTAAAAACGGCAGCTTGAAAGGTTGAAGCAGCAGCAATCAAACTTCTTTTAAAACCAACATCTAGAAAGCCTACTGGAATCAAATTATCTTCCCTGCCTGCTGAAAGGAGCAGTGATGGGGCCAGGCTGTTCCAGATTCTGGGTGCCACCACCAAAAAGCCCCCTTTCTCCATATCTAGGACCGCCCCCTCAATTTTTAAAACCAGATGAGCCAGGGCCCCCGCTAGCATGGGAACTGAGCCCTCTGCCCTGGAAGCCAACACCCTGATGACTCCAGCTGTGTTTCGTGGAAGTGACCAGCATTACCCAATTAGGAGCAGGTGGTAATCTGTGCATGCTCCAAGACACTCCTGCCCTTTTTGTTATTTTTGCATATCCCTGGACAGAACGTTGGCGCTAACTGTGGGTTTGGGATGAAGGATCATCCTTGGTGACCCTTGAGATATATTAAGATCCCCCCCACCCCTGTACCTATTGGAGATGAAAAGCAGGGGAATCGCTCTAGGCCCCTTCTCCCATTACACAGGGCTGATTCTGCTTTGTTGGCAACACAGCCTGGTTTTAGAAAATCCAAACTGTTATTGTACATTTGCAATTTAAATTATTCCCCCAGTTCATAAGCCTTCCCTATCTGCCTGTGCCCCCTTCATATCTGAACTGATAAGGAACCAGGCTGGACCAAGAACAGGTCTACACCTTGTGTCATATCAATACGATCCCATCATAGTGATGCTATATCTCTCTTGAGCATTTATTGAGCATAGTGCACGCAATGACATCTGTTTCAGTGTGTTGGAAAATACAGAACAAAAAGCGGGAAATAAGGCTAGAAAAGCGGTATGTGTAATGTGCCCCAACAGTTATCAGCGCGTCTCAATACCGAGGAAAAGCACGAGTGTAGATCTAGCCCTGGGGGACCTGAGTTCAAATCCCTCCTTAGCTAGGAAGGTCACTGAGCAACCTTGGGCCAGCCAGGACCCCGCCGGGCTGCTGTTGTGAGGAAAAAATGGAGGGGGGAGATGGCGCATCGCTGTACCCTGCCCCGAGCTCTCTAGAGGCAGGGTGGGAACAAAACGCAAGGAAGAAATGAAACGGATAAGAAAGCGTCTTGTTCCTTTAAGAGGAAAAGTCAAAAAGAAAACTACAGCTCCCAGAATGCTCTTTGATATTCCGTTTCCCATGCTTCCTTGCAAAGGAAGCCGACTCCAGAGGAGAGGTTGTTTGTATCCATCTCTTTTTGCATGGTGAGCATGTAGGAGTTGCTACTTTTTTTGCGTGGAATTTCCTCGTTTTTTCCCTTTTGCATTTGTTCCAGAAGATGGGATGGTCCTGAAACCTAGCGGGTAAGCGCTGTCGTGGGAATCCACCGACTGCTTGTCTGTGGTTTCCCTAAAAGGTTAATTTGGCTAATTCAATAGATGGATCTGTGCTGCTCATATTGGACGGGTGTTTTTCAGTGGCTCAGTTGTTTACTTGCTTTGAGCCGCCTAGAACTTCAGGCGGGAGATAAATATTTTAAAACAAGCAAATAAATAAAAATAGAATAAGTTGATATTATATAGGATTGCAGTCCTGCTAATCAGCACCTCTACATTAAAAAAAAAAAAAACCCATACGATTGTAATGGCAATAAAATGAATACTGAAATACGTTAGGGAGGAGTTAAGTCATCCCTCATTCTAGATGTTGGCCTTCCAAATTACGGCCCTGGAGTATCTTTGGGGGGAATACCAAAGGTGTCGCTTTCTTTCTTTCCTTCCAGCATTTATATTCTGCTCCACATCTAAGCAGATTCCAGAGCGTTGAACAATACAAGATAAAATTATAAAAAATAAAAGGAATAAAACACCATATTAGAAATTGTTATTTTAAAAAACAGAATATCAGTAAAAGAAGAAAGAAAATGGGACCCAGGTTTATTTTGGGCTTACGAGGTTGTGTTTTGTCTCTGTGTTCTGCAATGGATATGTTCCTTTTTGAGGTGACCTTTGGCTTGTGCATTTGTGCATGTGGTCTCCACCCCAGAGCTATGGGTGTGGCTGTGTGTGCTGTGAGGTTTGAATTCAGCAAATACTCTATGTAAGCTAACCTGAGAACAAAGGGAAAAGGGAGACATGAGTGGTGCTGGCAGGATCCTATCCGAGAGAGCGGGCACAGCGATTGCTGAACAAAATTAACTTCTGATGCTGTGTACCTCTGAACACCAGTTGTTGTTCGGGGAAAATAACTCTGTGTGTGCGTGCGTGCGCGCGTATGTATTATTGCCTTCTTGCCCTGTCTCTTGTCTTCCCAGAAGCTATTGGTTGGCAACTGTTAGGAAACAGGATGCTGGATGTTGGCCTAGATCAGTTTTCCCCAATCTGGTGGCTTCCAGATGTGCTGGACTGCAACTACCATCATTCCAGGCCAGCATGATCTGGCAGGGCTCTTTGTATGTTCTTGCATAAGAGATTGAGAGAGATCTGTCTATGTAAGAACATAAGATGGGGGGGCTAAAGACTGTTTGGAAACATTACCATAAGAACTTTATGTTCAGTGTCCCCTGTTTCCCCCAACCAGTGACACCCTAGGAGAGATGCACAGGCTTCACAGTGCAATCTTATCCATGTCTACTTAGAAGGAAGTCGCAGTGATTCCAGTGGGTCTTGCTTTCGAGTAAGTGGGTATGGGATTGTAGCCTTGGTTTCCTTTCGGCACTGGAGACTTGTGGTGTCTTTGTGATATCTGTTTTATTTACGACACAAAGCAGTATGGAAGCAAATGGAGTCCACAGCCATTAATCCTGCATCAGATTCTCCGAAGAGAGCGGTTTCATCCCAGGGGTGCTTCACCTTCAGCCAATTTGTAGTTCACTTTCTCTGGGTCTTCTTCCTCTTCCCAAACTCAACCTGCAAAAACAACCCCGCCCCCCAACTCTCCCTCCTTCTGGCTGCCCCTCCAAACTCTTACAGGTATTGCATTCCAAAGGCTGGAGCTATCAAGTCAAGTCCCTGATGAACCCTCAGGTTCATTGGGCAAAACAACAGTGCCTAGATAAGTGATGGGCCCGGGATCCAGTTTCCAACTCTGTACAGCCAGATACTCCCTGGAAACCTATACGTCAGGGCATCACGGCAGCAGACCTCAGCATCGGATCTGGATGCCTTTCCCCTCGCCCTTGATGCGTGGGGAATTCTCTGCAGTTAGTTGTGGGGGGACCTCACTCCGCTCAGCTCCAGTTGTCTGCTTATTCTTTCATCATATGCGCCAGGGCTAAGCTCTGGCATGGCTAAGTAAGTGCTGTGATGCAGCAGATGAAAGGCCTGCCTGCTTCAGCATTGTGTTTCTGTGTGTGTAACTATTTCAACATTCATTAAAAAAAATAAAAAATCTGGTTATCTCCTCTTACCCCAAGGTTGGGGGAACAAATTATTTCTTCCCTGTTGCTCCTTGCTGATGAGATGCTGTATGATTGCTTTGCAGTTTTTTTTTTTACAACTGCTAATACCTTAGAGGCGATGAAGTACAGCTAAGGTTGCAATCCTATGCATGTTTAGACAGAAAAAAGTCCTGCAACTCCCAGTATGCCCCAGCCAGCATGGCTGGCTGGGGCATGCTGGCAGTTGTAGAACTTATTTCTGTCTAAACATGTGTAGGATTGCACCCTAAGAGTTCAAAGCTTTGGGTTGAAGGTCTCATCCTCTTGAGAGCATTCCGGGGACCATAGGATTGTTCAGATTCCCTTCCAAGGTCGGAGACAGTGCTCCAACCTTGGAAGGGGGAGTCAGAGATCCAACTCCCCTCCCTTGCCCCCTCTCAGCTTGTGAGGAAAGTACCGTGCCGGGTGCTCTCTGAGATCGGAAGAGTGACCTTGGAGGAGGAGGAAAGGGGGCATTCCGTTGGGCGGAGATGGGAGGGGAACGGAGAGGCCAGGATATGAGTTACCATGAGCCTTTTCCAGCCTCCTTCCCTCTTGCTCCAAAATGTCCCCCGTAGACAAGTTAAACAGCCCATCTAGCGAATTCTGCAGGGCGGAAGGCCTGGGAGGCGAAGATTGCCTCCACTGCTCCTCCCGCCCTGCACTGGATGATTGGATGCCTCCGTGTTTGGGGACTTCCAATCACCAAGGGCACAGTTGATAGGATTGTGCCCTTGGCTACTGTGCTACATTAGCTTTGGAAGAAAACTTGGTAGCTATTCTCCTTTTGGGTTAACCCAGGCCTGGCAGACTGCAGGCTTTTGGGATCTACTTTGTCTTTTAGTAGAACCTTGGGACCCACCAACTGGACTTACAGCTAGTATAGCCTTTCCCAACTTGCCGCCTCCAGAAGGGTTGGACTACAACTCCCACCATCCACAGCCAGCTGGCTGAGGTTGGTGGGAATTGAAGTCCAACATGGGAAGGCTGACCTAGTACATTTAAGGAACAGGGTGCTTCTGAGCATATGGCTCAGATCAAGGATTTATTTTCGGCACCAGCACTGAGCTTGCAGCCCTTTCATGCAAAACCCAACTCCTGGTTCTTTCCCCTTCTTCACAAACCTTTCTTCATTTCAGCAGCCTAGTTTAGAGGGGGCAGGGGAGAACACCTGTTTTGCTTTTCTTGCTGCTGCTGCAGTTAGACAATGGGGAGTCAGAAACCCTTGGAGATCTACTGCAAATCAGCCAGAGATGTACCAGTCGTTCCCAGTCTGCCTTCTGCTCACCTGTGGGTTAGCATCTGGAAACTTCCATTAAGATTGAAAGCCTTCTCCTATGTGAGGATATGATTTTTCACTTTGTGTTCTCACTCCCCTTTCCTTAATCTGTTTTCTCCTCCAGGAGGAGTTGAGATTCTAACTTAGAATGGGGAGAACCATTTGCAGTGAGACATGGATGGCCGTCAGCAAAGATTTCAGGGTGCTCGCTCTGTGGAGAAGGCCTGTTTGCCTTGGGTGACCTCCTCCGAGGAACTCCGAGACAGGAAGAGCCGAGCAAAGTGGAGGGACTGGCAACAGTCAGAAAGGATCTTGCAGTGGAGAGGAGAACCTGACCGGGAGGAGACCTCTGGCAGTTGCCCTGTGGTTGTGATGGAGGAGCAGTGGGATGCTGGATGTGAGTCCGATTTAGAGGATGTTGGGAGATCTCTCCCTGGATGGAGGCTGCCATAGCGGAAAGATCTTTGGGGGAAGAAACTGAGCTATGTCTTTATCCAAAGGGGCCCCTGCCAGGGGTTGAGTTTGCCATGGATGAATCTGAGGAAAAACCGTCTTACCAAGGAGAAGGCCACAAGGAAGCTGAACTCATCCTGTGTCCAGAGTCAGCCCTGGCAAGGGAGGGTTCTGAGGAGGAGGAATCTGAGGATGTTGGTTTTGAGGGTGGATCCCCACTTGAGGTTGAATCTGAGATGGCTGTTGACCTGGAGGGTTCCAATGGGGAGGAATCTGAAGGAGTTCCTTGTTGGGGAGGAGTTGCCCTGGGGGAAACAGAGGCTGGGGCGGAATTGGAGGTGATTGTTTACCAGGACGGTTCTCCAGCAAGGCAAGGATCCAGTGGTGAGGAACCTGAAAAAATCCACTCTCGGCAGAGCTCTCTTTTTGGGAACGGATCCGAGGAGGAGGCCATCGGCGAGTGGGCCGGGCCTGTGGTGGAAATGGTTGCCGAGCAACGGCCCCCCAAGCCACGCCACATCTGCAGCGAATGTGGCCGTAGCTTGGCCAGCCATTCAGCCCTTGTCCGGCACTGCCTCATCCATACCGGAGAGCTCCCGTATGCTTGCACGGAGTGCGGGCGCCGCTTCCGGCAGTCCTCGGCCCTCGTCCGCCACCTCCGGGCCCATCGGGGTGAGAGGCCGTACGTCTGCGGGGAGTGCAGCAAAGCGTTTGGCGTCAGGTCCGCGCTGGTTCGCCACCAGCGGGCTTTGCACACGAGCGAGAGGCCCTACGTGTGCAGGGAGTGCGGCAAGGCCTACGCGGACCTTTCTCTCCTGACGAAGCACCAGCTGATTCACGTCAACGGGCGGCCGTTTTCTTGTCCCGACTGCGGACAGTCGTTCGGGCATCGCACCACCTTGACTCAGCACCGGCGCATCCACACGGAGGAGAGGCCGTACCGCTGCGTGGAGTGCGGGCAAACCTTCCGGCAGAACTCCGCCCTGGCCAACCACCGCCGAGTCCATTCGGGAAAGCGCCCCTTTTCTTGCCAGTACTGCAGCAAAGCCTTCGCCGGCCGGCCCACTCTAGTCCAGCATCTCCGGACCCACACGGGGGAAAAACCGTACAGTTGCCCGGACTGCGGCCGCCAGTTCAGCACCAGCTCCAACCTCCTGCAGCACCGGCGGAATCACCTCGGCGAGCGTCCCTTCGCCTGCTCCCTGTGCGGCCGGCGTTTCGCCCGGCGGCCCGACTTGGCTCGGCATTACGTCACCCATGCCGAAGGCAGCGTCCGGCCTCACCGCTGCGGGGAGTGCGGGAGGCGCTTCGTGGAGTCGGCCGACTTGGAGCAGCACCGGGCCACGCACCGTGGGGAGCGGCCTTACGTCTGCAGCTTCTGTGGCAAGTCCTTCGCGGAGGCCGCCACGCTGGCCCGCCACCGCCGCTCGCACCTGCCCACGGCTCAGCAGGCCTACCGGTGCGAGGAGTGCGGGCAGACCTTCGGGCAGAGCTCGGACCTCCTGGCCCATGGGCGGGTCCACAGCGGGGAGCGCCCCTATGCCTGTGCCGACTGCGGCAAGGCCTTCGGCCGCAGCTCCAACTTGGCTCGCCACCGGCGGGTACACACCCACGAGCGGCCGTACGTCTGCGGGGACTGCGGGAAGAGCTACACCCAGAGCACCCACCTCATGGAGCACCAGAGGCAGCACACGGGCGAGCGGCCCTACGAATGCACCGACTGCGGGAGGTCCTTTGGCAAGAAGGGGCACCTGGACTCCCACCGCCGCATGCACCGCCCCTTGCCGGGATCCCCCGGAGGCGAGGACGGGTCCCCCACGGAACGTGCTGGTTCGGGCAGCTCCCAGGACCTATGAAGGACTCGGCTGTAGGTGGGGTAGGAGTGGGGCTTAACTGGAGCGGGGCTCAGCCCTGCGTGCTCTGTTACATGCCACCATCTTGTCCTAAAGCTACAGCAGCGGAGGCTGGTGTCTCCGATGTCAGTGGGGCGGCAAATCCGCTCCGGGCTTCAGTCAGAACTCGAAAGGAGCTATCCAAGGGGCTTCCGCCCCTTGGATAGCTCCTTTCGAGTTCTGACTGAAGCCCGGAGCGGATTCGCCGCCCCACTGACATCGGAGACACCAGCCTCCGCTGGTCTGTAGACTAACTCCCCAGCCCAGTGCCCTCCATGTGCTGGAATACAACTCCCATCATGCTGGCTGGGAATGGTGGGAGTTGCAGTCCAATTCATCCGAAGGACACCAGGCTGGGGAAGGGTGGTCAACGGCACGGGGATGAAGAACATGCGAGAGCGCCTTACAGTGAGGGCCCCGCTTCGGCGCGTCAGTGCGCCGCTGCCACCAGCTTCCGCGCGCTTGGCATCAAGAGGAGAAGTTGCTCCTGGCCCCAGGCGGGCGCACGCTCCCATACGTTATGCATTGGGAATCCTATGCCCTGTTTAAGAGCGTTTTGGAGTAGCCTCATCTTTCATTTCCATTTGGCAACGGTATGGTAGACTCTGGGTTCAAAGGAAGGGGTGCAGGATAGGACACAGGAGTGCAAATTCCTTGTACGTGAGATCTTGTCCCTCCCCTGCTTCCAGAGCTGGGTTTCAGCCACAGTAGTCTTGGGCTCTTGGATACTGCCGGCTACTCAAACCATTGAATTCCACTCCCCTCCTTGAATGAAGAAAGGTAGCCTCTCAGATGCTCCTCCTCTCCTGTTCCGACTTCTTCACCTCTTATTTCTCTCCCGAAATGCAGAGAGAAACCAGTAGTTGCATCTCCCGTCACTGCCTTTTGAGATGTCTAAATATTATCCCTTGTATCTCATCCTGGAATGTCGGATGCCCTCAGCAATCGGAATTCAGCCTCTGTCCGGAGAGGTTGGCCCAGAATCCCTCCGACGAACTGAGCTGTGTGTCCTCAAGACTCCCCTCCTCTACCTCGTATCTGTTGAGCTGCTGTGCTTTGGTTTGGTTCTGCAAATGAAATAAAAAGGATCTCCTTATTATATATTCCATAAGTGTTTGAGAATTTGCCCGTGTGTGTGTGTGTGTGTGTGTGTGTGTGTGTGTGTCTGCCACATGTGTGAGTTTTTTTAAAAAAAAACTCAATTACTGTTGAAAGCCATTAAGAGTATAAAAATGCATCCTCCATTTGGCCGTGGGATTGTGTGGTAAACCTCTGGGAGATTTAGAAATTCACATAAATGGGCTTTTGGACCATCCCCCGAGGGTGGCACTTTTCAAGATTGCAGGGTGTGAGGACAGAAAGGTTTTCCTGACTGTAGTGAGTGGATGAATGGCTCCTGTGAGCCTAAAGTAGGGGTGGAGGTTGAATCTCAGGCCCCGCAGGACAAATCCAGCTCACCTGGAGTCCTCCAGATGTTTTGGACTACAACTCCCAGAAGCCCCAACCAGCACGGCCCATGGCTAGGGGTTGTGGGAGTTGTAGTCCAAAACACCTAGAGGGCAACAGGTGAGCTGCCTGTACTGCAGGCAGTACACCAGACATGACACCCCCTCAAAACCATGTGCTCCTGTTTTCACACTTCTCGCTTCCCCCACCTAGCGCCTTCCAGAAGCAGAGCAGCCTGCCGCGATTACAGCGGGCTGGAGGGTTGTCTGAGACCACTCTTTGCGATAACTCCATGAGTGAGTTTGGTTCGTGCTCTTCGGGACGAAGCGATCATAGAGGTCGGAATATTTTCCATCCGGATTGTATGCTAATGCCATGCAGGTGTCTTTCCCCCCGCCCCCCCCATCTCCCCCTGAGAATATGTGGCTTACTTCAGGTGCAGGTATGATGTGTAAGCATTTGCTCCAAAAGCACCTGCTCTCTATTTATGGGCATGCCGTGCATTGCGTGGGTTGATTTGGGGGTGGTGTTTAAGATGATGCCTCATGGCCAGAGGGGGTCAGACCAAGGGGCTTATTGATTGGACTACAACTCCCAGCATCCTCTGACTGGTGGCTGGCGATCATGGGGGTTGTAGTCCAACACATCTGGAGGACACCCTGTTGGGGAAAGGGGTTCTATAGTTCAATGTGGCCCCTGACAACACATCTGACACCCTTGCAGTCCCAAATGGGGGCCTTCCCTACGCTGAGCCTAAGAGGCAGTAGCACTGGGATGGGATGCCCCTGATAATCCACAACGAGATGGAAGCAACCAGGATCGACTGCTGATGTCTTCAGGGACAAATGATACGAACTAGGCAAGGTGCTATATTTCATTGGACCAGCAGAAGTGGAATGCTGCATAGGGTGCCTCATAATTCCTCCTGCCTGATGGAGAGCCCTGTGTAACCTGAAAGTTTTCAAAAGAATTCTCCTGCCACGGTAGAAGTTGGCCCTGAGTTTTATGGGTTGAGACAATAGAGGTGTTTTGATGTAAAAACAGCATCGTTGCATTGCTCCTGTGCATGGAATGGGCTAAATTCCTAGTCGGCAACTAGTGTTCTCAGAGGTCTGCTTTGTGAATGCAGCCTGAGCTGGAGGGCCAAGTCCCCGAGTGTCATATCCCAAAGATGCTGCTCCTGTCACACATCTCTCTTGTCTGTCAGCTGGGGTGCCAGACAATGCCATCGTTAGTATTGTTATCCTGCCCTTCCTCAAGAGGAACGCCAGATGTCATACATGGTCACTCTCTTTTATCCCCACAATGACCTATAAGGTAGGCCAGGGTGGGAGTGACTGGCCTGAGGTCACTGGGTAAGCTGTTTTTGTGGCTGACTGGGGATTTGAAGCCAGCCGTCTCCACTATTTCAGTCCACCATTCCAGCTTCTCTGTCACACTAGTTCAGCCTCCACCCCCCCAAAACCCGGCACCCTCCAGAGGTGTGCTACAATTCCCACGATCCCCAGCCTGCATGGATCATGGGAGTTGTAGTCCTTCGCATCTGGCTGGAGCTAGGTTGGGGGAAGCGGCACTAGCTCTACTGCAAGGGCCCACGTTGGGTGCAGAGGCCTCCAGTTTTGTTCCCTAGTTAAAAACGTTATCTTGAGGCTAAAGGACCTGAATAAGGCAGCCTTCCTATGCTTCAATGGCTTGCTTGCAGGGCTGTCCTGTTGATCCCAAAGGGTAAGCGTTGGGATCTGCTTTCCGCGGGCCAGTTTAAGTTGGTGAAGCAACGTAGCAAGCTTTGGGCCATCACAGAGCTCTGCATCAGATTCCCCCCCCCCTCCCGCCCTCCCCGCGGCTAACTCGAGAGAGTTCCTGGAAGGGCTGCTCTCTCTTTAACACCTGCAATGCTAGGCAGAATTTCAACAGATGACGCTTTCCCCCTCACTGCATCCGCAGACTACGGAGCTCTGTATCGCCTTTCTGCCATGTAGCTGGTTTTTAAGGTACGATAGGAATTCTTTCTTTCCCCATTGTTTTTTCTTTTTTTTTTTGTTAATTTTCCTTCTCTCATTGGTTGACTTCCCTTCCTCCGCGCGCTCCGGTTGGCTCCTCGAGGCGAGCGAGGCGGGACTTCGCAATTAAAAAAAAGGAAAGGTAGGAGCGGCTGCCTTGCCCCGGTGCGCCTTCGCCGCGGTGGCCCCGCCCGCCCGCGTCCTGATTGGCCGAGGAGGCTTCGAAGCCGTAACATCCGGGTACCCTGGGGAGGAGAGCCAGACTAGGGTCAGGCAGGCAGGCAGGCAGGCAGGCAGGCAGGGGAGTAGCGGACCAGAGAGGGAGCCGCCCCGGTCCACCGGAGGCTGTCGGCGCCTCCTCTCGCCAGCCTAGCAGGTGAGGAGAAGCCCCTTCCCCGTGCAGGAAAAGGGGTGCGGGGGCTGTGTGGATGCGCAGCCCCTCCCCACCGCAGCCCCTCCTTCCTCTGCAGTACAGCTTCCATCCCATAATATAGCTCTCCCCCCATGGTGGGCAGCCCGTTTCTCTTCATCCCCTTCTCCCCCCCCCTCCCTCCCCAGGATACTTCTGCCCAATATGCCCCATCCTTCCGCACTCGCCCCTGTTCGACAAGACTCGAAATCCATCTCCACCCCATCCGATCTCTCAGGCTTCCTCTCCCCTCACGCTGTGCAGGCAGCCCCACCTTTGTATCCCGTAATATTCCCTATTTTCTTGCTCCACATGCAGAGCAGCCTGTTTCCTATCCTCTCACCGTTATGAGCAGGAGGGAAAAAGAATCCCTCCTGTAACATCTCCATCCCATAATAATCTCTGTTCTATTCCACTTTTGGGCGGGTATAGGGGTGATAAGGTACCTGCCTCTTCTGTGCCCTCACATCTCCATTCCTGAGTGCTGCCGCTTGATGTGGGTCAGGCAGTCTTGCCCTATCCATCCCATTATGATCTCCTTGCTTGCCTATTTCAGAACTGGCAAGCTCCCCCCCCCCCCCCCGTGGTCTGTTTTCCTCATCCCAGGACTTTGAGAAGAGGAGCAGCTGCCATTGTCCATTTTGCCCTTCCTGCACCATCTTTGCGGGTTGAGAAGGTGCTGTTCCTGCCCACGCTCCCATGAAACAGTGTAGCATTTTTCAGCATCCCAGGCACTGATGAACTCTGTGTATTCCTCAGTTTGTTTTGTACATTTGTAAGGATGCTTATTCTGTTGGGTGTGTGCATGTCTTGTGTGATGTCTGTTTTTTCTGAAATAAGGAATAGCCCCTTCAGTGGTAATGCCTTTCTTATTCCTCCCTTATCCTAATCCCCTTTTTGCTAATCACTTCCCCTTTTTTCTGTTAGTGGTTTGTCATAATATAATCCGGATAAGTGGCGGCTTTAGGGGGGGGAGAAAACACAGTTGCTTGACTAATATAAACCTGATTGTTCATCTATCTCTCATAATCTTGGCACCAGTTGATTATTATTTATTTGAAACATATCCTTCTTTTCTCTGTCCATCGAGGACTCTGAAATGGGGAAAATTAAACACAGGATAAAACTGTTACAACAACCCCCTGCCCCCACAGATTAAATAGAATGGCAAATTTAAACACACACAAACACACACCAGAGATCTATGTGTGGACAAGGCATGTTCAGTTATTCCTGGGCCCAACAGCTCTCCGAAAAAAATAATACTTTCACTGTGCATCAGAAGGCAAGCAATGAGGAAGCCAAATGGGGTTCTTGTGAGAGAGCATTCTGAAGCGTGGGTGCCACCACTGGCAAGGCCCTACCTTGCGTGAATACCTGCCACATTTCATTGAGGGAGGGGAGGCATGAAGCCCGGCATTTGATAGTGACCTGTGTGGGTGACTAGGCTTGTGGGGCAGGAGGCAGCCCTTGCTGACTTGTGTTTTTCTTTTCCGGGGGCGGGGGGATGTTATGATAGAAAGCTACAGACAATGGCAGAGCCACCGATAGAAGACGAAGGCGAGGAAGCGGCCCAAGGCCAGGCCAAGCAGGAGCCATCTCACCAGGCCACTGTCGCTGCCAAGAATCTAGCCATCTTGAAGGCTCGTTCCTTTGACGTCACCTTCGAGGTGGGGGATGAATATGAAGTCATTGAGACGATCGGCACTGGAGCGTATGGTGTGGTGAGCTCGGCGCTCCGCAAGGATACAGGTGCGTGAAGATACAGCCATGAGGGATGAAAGCAGAGAGCTCCTGCATTTTCCTCCAGGCGTTCACGGGAACCAGTGTGGTGTCGTGGTTAGAGTGCTGGACTAGGACTTGGGAGATCTGGGTTCTAATCCCCACTCCGCCACGATGCTCACTTGGGCTGGTCATTGACTCTCAGCCTAACCTACCTCACCAGGTTGTTGTGATGATAAAATGGAGAGGAGGAGAACCATGTAAGCCACCTTGGGTTCCTTGCAAGAGGAAAAAAGGCAGGATCTAAATATAACAGTGAGTACAAAGGGGCGGGGCATAGAAGACTTCACCTAGGTGGGCTAGTAGCATGTGTTGGTTGTCCATTTCCCACTGATACCTGGACTGTATTGTGGCCCCTGCGAAAGTCCAGGTTTAGTATCCTGAAGAAACGCACACTTGTCCACAGCTGTTCAGCGTTTATTCTGCTGACCTCTTGGGGCAGGGACAACAAACTGCGGAGGTTAACAAAGCACTGGTCCTTGTTTGCTAGAACATCCTCAGACTCACCTTTTTTTTTTTTTAAAGGATTCCATCAGGTGTTGTTTGCTTCAAGAGTTTCTGCAGCTGGATCTACATATAATAATTAACATTTTAAAAGTGACATGAGCTTTTAAAAAAGTTTTCTCTGCAATTGTAAGGGCCAGAAACTTCCTTTTAAAAGAGAGCGAGAAAGAGGAATCTTGGGATATTGTGTTTTGCACCACATTCACATTTGATGATGGGATATGGTGTAGGGGCAGGCAACCGGGTGCCTTCCAGATGTTTTGGACTACAGCTCCCATAATCCCTGGCCATTGGCCATGCTGGTTGGGGTTTATAGGTGTTGTAGCCCAAATTTTTGGAGGGCACCAGGTTGTCTACCCCTGATATAGACACCATGGTGTAGTGAACAGACAGCCCAAAGTAGATGTGAGAAAGAAATGTGGCCACCAGTTCGGTATAATTTACGTATAAAGAGAGGTGGGGTCTTAAGTATTTTTTAAAAATAGTAAATGGGATGTAGGGAAGCAGCTTCTTCCAGGAAAAAAACCTGCATGCACCAACTGCAGCTTATGATTGCAGACTGAAGCACCCTGTCCTGTGCAGCCAGCCCGTGCTCCATTGTCCTGTGTGCTTTTCTCTAATAACAAAGTTCGGGGAGGTAACACGTATTTTGGATGTAAAAAATCCAGGCCTTCCGCCTCCCCCTGCTTTATATGGGGACAAGAGAGGTGAATAAGCAAACATGGCTGCTCCCATTGCATTTAATTTGGCTCACAGTACTGGATGTGAAGCAGGGCGACCTGGTTTCAGTTTATTTGTTATGTTTAAGGCAGCAAACGTAGTTCTCACCCCTTTTATCCACACAGCGACCCTGTGAGGTAGGTCAGGCTGAGCGATCACAACGTGAGCCAGTGAGCTTCGTGGTCAAATAGGGATTTGAACTTGTCCACGCTGGCTGCTAGCTTTCAAACTTTGCTTGGGCATGAAGCTTAATCATAAAGGAAGTTGGAGGTCATCTCAACTAGCCCCTTTTGGGGAGACTTTGGGCCAGGCACAGGCTCAGCCTAATCTTCCTCGTAGGGTTGGTAGGATAAAGTGACTGGGTGGGGAGGTCGGGAAGCAAATGTGTGACGAGAAATGCACACGCCCCTGACTCACACTTCAGACGTATTTCTTCTGTGCTTTTTTCCCCTCTTTCCAGGCCAGCAGGTGGCGATCAAGAAAATCCCCAATGCCTTTGATGTGGTGATGAACGCCAAGCGCACGCTGCGTGAGCTGAAGATCCTTAAACATTTCAAGCACGACAACATCATCGCCATCAAGGACATCCTGAAGCCCTCTGTGCCTTATGCCGAATTCAGATCTGTGTAAGTGCTTCTTCTCACGCCTACTAAGAAAAGGAGGAACCCCTTTTCTTGACACGTGTGCCCTGAGGTTCGGGACTTCTGGTATGACGACACATTCTTCTCCTAGGTTTGCCCGCTGTGAAAACAGGGAGGGGGTCGCCCTAGCTCCTAGCAGTGTAGGCAGGGACAAGAGGCTGCTTGGGCTGAACAACAACCCTGCGAAGTAGGCTGCCACCTCCTCTTACGTCTACATCAGCCTGAGCCAGGGGACTCTCAGATCTTACAGGACACTCAGCCCACACTGGCACCCTGTATTTCAAAGCCCTAGGGCCTAGGCCTGAAACTTTAAACAGTAGCAATAGCCAAGCAGAAGGCACTGGGTTTAGGACTAAGGCTTACTTGGAAGGAAGCACACACAATCCTTGAGGTAGATGATAAGTTTATTAACAAAGGGAAAAGAGAAATGGGAATAAAAGGCTTACAAGAACCAGAGTACGTTTGGAAACAATGCTTCAGTCAGAAAATAACAAAAGCTCCCTAAACTTGGCTATAAGTACGGGTCTTCATGTAGAACAAAGCCCATGAGATGAGATTCAAAGTCCCAAACCAAAAGCCAGACAAAGAGGAGGACAAAGGGTGGCTACAGCCCCGGCCTTTTTTATGCTCAAGCCCCTGACAACTGCAAGGAGGTCTTTGTTATCCAATCACAGCTGGCTGGAGCCGTGTTCCCAAATGAACAGGGTGCACACGCATGTGCATGTGTGTGGTAAAAGTTCCCACAGGAACACAGTTGAGATCACTCAGTCCAATTAAGTGGGTCTTATCTTGATTTTGGAGCTAGAGACATCCTGAGGTAACACACATGCAGGTGGTTTTATCACTACATGCAACTTCAGCCTGGCCAAATGGAGACTTATAGGCAGTTAGAGCACAAAAAGAAAATGGGGTTCTTAACACCCACCTGCTTGGTATCTTACGTGTGTGTGTGTGTTTACCGCTTGGACTGGTTGTCAGTTCATGCAGTGAAAAAGCTGGAAAATGTGAGCCCGTGCAGACCTCCCCCTTCAGCCTTGCCTGTATATTCCAATGTCCTCTGAAAAACAAAACAAAAACCCCAATTCCCTTCCTGTGGAAAGCTAGTATGTCAGGGAGCACCCTGAGCCAAAACTCTGCTGCTGGCTTTCCACAGCCAGGGAATATTGTTACGCTGGAGAGGATTAAAATTTGGAATCACAAGTGGGGCAGTCCAGGAAGGACTGCACCGTGTGGTTTTCTGCAGCTCTGAGTGGGCTCCGTGTGGCTGAGTAGCCTCTCCAGGACATCACCTTTAGCCCCATATTCTACCAAACTATCCGTGCCCTCTCATGGCTAGACACCGCTGGCAGGGCTTCGAGTCACACAGGAGCAAGTGGAAGGCAGGGGTCAATGCTGGAGCAGGCCAAGGTGAGGCAGTTTGGCAGATGCAAGGTATGCTGAGCACGGACAGCTCCCCGGCTAATGAAACAAGCTGCCCAAACTCCGAAGCAGAGTGGAGCCCTATATAACAGTGCAGGCCCTTTGTGGGGGGCCTGCTTCAACCCCCCCCCCCCCCGAGGGAGAATGGATTTCTTAAAGAAGCCATGCTCTGTTTTGGAATCTCTCACTTCTTCAGTGGTATGTGTTCCCTTGATGGACCTGTTTGTTTCTTGGGTGAGGAAGGAGAGGTGTACGTAGAGCCTTGGGCAATTGGGGAGGTGGCTTCTTGGAGCACTTGGGCTGATTGGTCGGTCTGGATGGCTAGTTTCTGGGCGTCTCTTGGACAGGGGGTCTCTTTGTGGGCTGGGGTCCATCATCTTAGTCCCCAGATCAGGCTGTAGATCCCTCAGGTCTCTGGTTTGGGCTGTGACAGTTACCCACCAAAGGGAGCATCTCCCTTGCCTGCCTGCCTGCCTGCCTGGTATAGTGGTTAATGTGTGGAACTTGGACTTGGGAGAACCAGGTTCAAATCCCCACTTGACCGTGAAGCTCACTGGCCCGGTATATACTTTGCAGGATGGTTGTGAGGACAAAATGGGGAGATGGAGAACCATGTATGCCGTCTTGTGCTTCTTGGAGGGGTACAAATGGAATGAATGAATCCCTCCTCCCCTGGCAATCCTCTTCATTCTTTCATTCCCCATTTTCCTCCAAAGGACTGCTCATCTGGGGTACCACATAGTTAGGGACTATTTGTCTTGTATATCACATTTCTATCGCACCGTTTCCCCAAGGATCATAGGCAGCATGTGTGATTCTCCTGGCTGTACGCATTTTGTCCTCCTAACAACCCTATGAGGTAGGCCCGTTGAGTGTGAGTCAGTGCGCACACGTCTGTGAGTGTGGGATTGGCCCGAGGTCACCCAGCGAACATCCAGCCTCTCTCCTCGGCTGATTAAACCCGCTCGTTCCCCTGGCCAGGTACGTTGTGCTGGACCTGATGGAGAGCGACCTGCACCAGATCATCCATTCCTCCCAGCCCCTCACCTTGGAGCACGTCCGCTACTTCCTCTACCAGCTCCTCCGGGGCCTCAAGTACATCCACTCGGCCAATGTCATCCACCGGGACCTCAAGCCGAGCAACCTGCTGATCAACGAGAACTGCGAGCTGAAGATCGGGGACTTTGGCATGGCCCGGGGCCTCTGCACCAAGCCCGACGAGTACAAGTACTTCATGACGGAGTACGTGGCCACCCGCTGGTACAGGGCCCCCGAGCTGATGCTCTCCCTGCACGAGTACACCCAGGCCATTGACATGTGGTCAGTCGGCTGCATCTTCGCTGAGATGCTCGGGCGGAAGCAGCTCTTCCCGGGGAAGAACTACATCCACCAGCTGCAGCTCATCATCACCGTCCTGGGCACCCCTCCGGCCAAGGTGGTCCACTCCATCGGGGCCGACCGGGTGCGGGCCTACATCCAGAGCCTTCCGTCGCGCCAGCCGGTGCCCTGGGAGAGCCTCTACCAGGACGCCGACCGGAAGGCCTTGGCGCTGCTCTCCAAGATGTTGCGCTTCGACCCCCGCGAGCGCATCTCGGTGGGGGAGGCCCTTAACTACCCCTTCCTGGCCAAGTACCACGACCCCGACGACGAGCCAGACTGTATCCCCGCTTTCGATTTCGACTTCGACAAGCAGGTGCTGACCAAGGAGCAGATCAAGGAGGCCATCGTGGCCGAGATCAACGATTTCCATGAGCGCCGGGAAGGGATCCGGCGGCAGATCAGCTTCAAGCCGGCCCTGAGGCGGGCTGTGATTGGGGGCTGTGGGGACGACGGCTCCAGCCAGGCGCTGCTTCTCTGCTGCCATGACGTTGACATGCCCAGTGCCGGGTCGCCCAGGGCTTCCGACGGGGACTATGCTATGGCATCTCCCGTGCCGTACCCACTGATGGAGACCATCGACCTCACCTCTCCTCTCCCGGCTGCTGTGGCTGTCATGCAGCCTGAGGTGAAGGCCGAGGTGGAGGCGCCGGCTGCCCCACCAAAGCGGGAGGGGGCCATCTCGGATGACACCAAGGCCGCCCTCCTAAAATCTCTCCGGAATAAGAACAAAGGTAAGATGAACCCACCCGTACCCCACGGCATGTACCTACCAGTATGCTACCCTCATCGTCCAAGGTCCTCCTCTTGGTGCCTCCTCAGATGGAGGCTCGGAAGGTGGCAGCAAGGGAGAGGCCCTTCTTGCTGGCAGCCCCCCAATTATGGAATGAACTCCCCAGTGAGGCCTGCCTGGCACCAACATTGTTATATATTTTGGGTGCCAGGTTAAAACCTTCCTGTACTCGCAGGTGTTTATGTGTTTGTAGTGAAACTGTTTTTATATTAGGCATAATAATGTGTTTTTAAGGTTTTTAGGGTGCAATCCTATGCATGTTTAGACAGAGAAAAGGCCTACAATTCCCACCATTTTCCATGCTGGCTGGGGAATGCTGGGAGTTGTAGGCCTTTTCTCTGTCTAAACATGCATAGGATTGCGCCCTTAGTCTTTGTAAACCGCCCAGAGAGTGTTGGCCATTGGGTGGTATAGAAATGTGATAAATGAAATGAGTAGGTTTGGCGCAAAGTTCACTGCGAGGGGTCCAGTGGGTTTTGGTTTATTTCTTTCCATGTGCGTAGTTCCCTTCCCCACCCTTCCTTTTGAAAGACTTTTCAGGGGGTTTGCAGGGACCCCAAAAGCAGCCCAGTGAAGACTGAGGGTGCTCAGTGGTTACCGGACGCTTAGCATTGGGTAGAAGGATGGAAAACTGGTCTGCAGGGTGTGGAGTAGCCTGAGCTGGGAGCACTCCACTCTGCAGGCCTCGCTTGTCCCCGCTCATTTTACGACAGAGCATTCAAGGAGGACACACAACGCACTGTCCATCGCATGTCTGGAGCAGGGCTAGGCCAGCTTTTGGGGCCTGTGAGCACATTTGGCACTTTGAGAAGCTGTCCTGGGCACCAACACAAAATGGCTGCCATGGGAGGGGTGGCAAAGGCCAAATAACCTGCCCAAAAGATGGAGTCCAAGGCAGGGGTGGGCTCTGAGCCTCAACACACTGAACAACTCCTTTGGACCCGCCGTTTTCAGCGCCAACACAAACTTATTGCACAGCAGTCCCAGCTGCCGGTAGGGACATGGGTTAATTGTTTTAAAAAGCGGGAGGCCTTGGGCACCTTGGCGGGCGCGAGTCAGGGGTCTGGGGAGGTATTGGTGCTCATGGGCACCACTTTGCCTACCCCCTGTTCTGTAGGTTTAGGGCAGTTTTGAACTGGCAACAATTTCCCCTTCTTTCTTTTAGGCACCATGCTCTTCAGTGCCCAGTGAAGGGGTCTATGTGTGTGGTGGGGTGGGGAAGTTGTAATCCAGAAATGGCAGCACCGTAGAAAAAGGCCTTTGCCTGAGTTGCCTCCTAACCTCAGAAGTGCGGGGTGGCGGCAGCAGTGTGCCTGGATCAGGGCCTCAGCAGGGCAGGTTTATAGGGGAGCAGGCAGCCTCTCACATACCATGTAGAGCAGGGGTCACCCTTGCTTCCTCTGCCCCTCCCCCAATTTAAAACTAGATGGGGTGTGTGTGGTGAACCGCAGTGCCATGGGGCAGGGTCGGGCAGCTCTCCTGGTGTTTGAATGGAAAGGCTTGTGTGTGTGGGTGGGTGAAAGTGATTGGTTGTTTGATGCCAGCTGCAAAGTCATGGGTAAATGCACAGGGCAAAAGTAAGAGCAATGTGGTGTACTGGCGAGAGTGTTGGGCTGGGTCTCAGGAGATCCAGGGTTCTAGTCCCCACTCCAGCATGGAAGCTCACTGGGTGGCTTTGGGCCAGTCACTGACTCTCAGCCTAACCTACCTCACAGGGTTGTTGTGAGGATAAAATGGAGAGGAGAAGGATAGTGTTTGCCACCTTGGGCTCCCTGGAGGGAAAAGGTGGGATAATATAATGATGCTAACAATAATGATGCTAATCGTAATACTAAGACTAATAATAATCAATAATAATGATGCTAATAATAATGTAAGAAAGAAGATATTTCTTCACTCCACAGCTATGTCTTGTAAAGCAGCCCTTTTGGTTCCACAGATGCCCCCTCCTCTGTCCCGGAGACGCCCGAGATGGCATCTCGGAGACCGGTGACAGCGAAGGAGCGCCAGCGCGAGCGGGAGGAGAAACGCAAGCGCCGCCAGGAGCGGGCCAAAGAGCGCGAGAAGCAGAAGAAGGAGAAAGAGAGGGAGCGCAAGGACATGCTGACGGAGAATGATCGGAACCTTCTGGAAAGATGGGCCAAGATGGTTGACCGGACCCAGAACAAGCCGACCCAGAACGGGACGGCAGCCCCACCGCAGGCGACCCCTGCCAGCTGCGGCCTCCCTCAGGCCCCTCCTGCCAACCATTTGGCGCCTCAGGCGCCCCCTGCTAGCCGTCCCCCACCCGCCGCTTCCGGCAACCCGCCTGCACCTGCCGACTTCCTCGCCTTCTCCTCAGACAAGCGGGTGCCTGGCATTGGACCCAAGCTCACTCTGGTTCCGGTGGGTGCGGAGCTAGGCCCGGTCCAGGGCTCCAGTGCCAATGTGGTCCACTTTTTCCCGGCCCAGACCGCCCCGTTCCTGGTTGCTGCCGCCGCCCCACCCCCAGCATGCCCCAAAGCCACCCCCTCCAAACCAGAGTGCCTCCTGAGCGTCAAGTTCTCCCCGGGCCAGATCTTCCAAGCTCCGTACAGCGTGACGGCCCTGAACCCCTGGAGTGGTGTTCCCCAGCCGGAGAGCTGGGCTGTGGCAGGGCAGCTGCCGGTCCCCCAGCCGGGGATGGCGCCCCCTAGTGGCACGCTGCCGGCACAGGCTGTGGGGTTCGGGGCTCGCCCAGGTGTGGACCAGCCCCTCTTCCTGGCTGAGATGGGCAAATCTGAGCCACCGCCGCATGGCTTGGCTGGAGAAGATGCCCGGGGACCCGTACCGGCCCAGGTGGCCTCAGGGCTGCCTTCGGAGCCTCCCGACATCAGCGTGGTGACACAGCAGCTGTCTAAATCTCAGGTGATGCATTGCCCCGAAAGGCTCCTTATGCGCCCAGGGAAGATATGTTAACATTGGGGTCTCCAACAGGGGGCCCATGACAATCGGGGGTCACACACAAAAATGACTCTTAGAGAAGCCAGGCGCCTCTGCATTACAGTTCCTTCCCTCGAGAGTCTGCCCTCTCCCTTTCCAGCCTGATTATTATTCATAGAATCATAGGGTTGGAAGGGGCCTACAAGACCATCTAGTCCAACCCCCTGCTCAGTGCAGGAAGTCTGATTCCCAGGCGGTCTCCCATCCAAGTGCTAAGCAGGGCTGACCCTGCTTAGCTTACGAGATCAGGCGCATCACTTCAGCTGAGTCTTCATTTGCATCCCGTGTTTCTTCCTCCTGCAAGGAACCTCCATGTTTAGTCCTCTTGCAAGTTAATCTACGTGGCCTGGCTTTTCTCCTGGTAGCTCATCTGAACATGAAAAGAAAGGTTTGGGGGGGACCTCCGGATGTGATAAGAATTGCTTGGTCCTAGGTGTCAGAATTTTTTTAACCTTATGTGGCAACCAAACCTACGGGTCACAAGTATCGAGATGTTTAGAGAGTCTGTTGCTTTTGCTATAGGGAAGAGGGGTCTGAATGTGCTGTGGAAATCCTAGGGAGGGTCTGGAGTCCTGTAGAAGATGGTGGTTTGTGTAGTTAGCTGCTCCAGTAAATTTCATGCTTTCCATAATGATGCAATATTTGACTGGAATTGACTCTAGCCCAGGTCAGGAAAACATTAGCCTTGACCAAATCCCCACTGAAATAAGTAGGATTTAGTTCAGCTTTCCCCAACCTGGTTCCCTCCAGATGTGTTGGCCATGCTGACTGGGAATTATGGGTATTGCAGTCCAACACATCTGGAGGGCACCAGATCGGGGAAGGCTGATTTAGTTAGTGAGGCTGTTCACACAGCATGCTAACTCACACCCAGGGGTTGAGTGTGGGTTGTTGAACTGTGTGTTAGTGTGTTGCCTGAACCCAGGACATTTTCCGCAAGGTGGCTTGCCAACCTTGCAGTGTGGCTTGTTAACCACCCTTATCAGCCATGGCTTGTTCAAGAAAAATAAGCCACACTGCATGGGTAACAAGCCACCCCGAGTTAGCATCTTGTGTGCACCCAGTCAGTGCCGATTAACTTGCCCCATTGATTTTAATCAGATTTAAGCATAACTTAATTTCTCCGGATTGGGGCCCAGGTCCACCCCCTCGCCCCCATTTGGAGTGGTCAAATGCCAATGTGATGGTAGCCCTTTTCAGCCTTACCCAACCTGGTGACCGTCCAGATGTTTTGGATTGCAGCCCCCAGCATTCCTGCCCATTGGCCATGCTGGCTTGAGGCTGATGGGAATTGACGTCCAAAATGTCTGGAAGGCACCAGGTTGCGGAAGGCTGATCCACATCTAGCTTGGTGGAACAGACTGCATGTTGCCCATGGTGCTGCTTACCTGGCGTGGACCTCCGTGGCACAAGATCTCTTGCTGGGCAGTGGAGAACAGGTGTGGCTCTCTAGGGAGCCCTTGTGCTAGGCTGGTCTTGACGGTGTGTGCCATGTGGACTTTTGTGCGTGCAACATGTTCACTTTTTCTTAATTCCAGGTGGAAGACCTCCTACCCCCTGTCTTCTCTGGCACTCCGAAAGGCAGCGGCGCTGGCTATGGGGTTGGGTTTGACCTGGAAGAATTTCTGAACCAGTCTTTCGACATGGTGGGGGAGAACAGAGAGAGGTAAGAGGCGTCTGGGCTTTGTGAGTGGACCAGGGTGATTTCCTTGGGACTTGCATGTTCACAGCCTGTTGTCTTACAGCGGGTGGCTGGTAGCACTGTGGGGCCTGTGTAGGCAAGGGGGGAGGTCACGGCTTTTCTGACTGCTATTGGCTTACCTGCTCTGATATCATTGACGGACAAGGGAGCCTGAGACCAGACAGCTGAGAGCTAAAAGGGAGGGACCGTAGCACTGGAATTCTAAAACGGAGCGAGTAACTCTTTGTATAATTTAAGCCTTATCAATATTGCCTGTGCTCTGTGAGCTCTGGAATGAAACCTTATTGGTGCGGACTTATCAAGTGGTGTTGGTCTTCCTTGCTAGCTTCAGATAGGCAAAGCTTTCTGTGCACGTCCTTCTCGGCAGCAGAATTTAGCTGCCCTCCCCTCCAGGAATCAGAGAGAGAATTCTCTGCTCTCAGCTCCATAGATCTGTATATGCCATACTAGCAAATGGACCTGGCTTTGTTTCCATTTTTATAAGTTCATTAGTAAAAATGAACGTTATGTCAATTGCAAATACAATGCTAAGCACGCTTGGTGGTTTCAAAGATGCAATGAATGTTTTTTCAGGTGATAATCCTTAGTAGGTATGTGATAGAAATACGTATATGTCACTGAAACACATATATGTCTCAGCGTGAAATGCAGCTAATACTGAAGGTGCCCCACCTCAGTTCTCAGTGGAAGAGAACTGAACTTCATTGAAATAGATGAGTGGTTGTCAGCATATCATGCACACTTCTTTGTGTTGCTAAAATTAATAAGTGTAGTTAATTAAAATAGTGCATTTAACACTTCTTCCACATGTGTTGGACTACAACTCCCAGTATCCCCATCCATCCATGCTGACTGAAGGATGCCGGGAGTTGTAATCCAAAATAACTGGAGCGTACCAAGGTGGGGAAAGCTGAATGAGCGTGTCAACAATTTCAGTACCTTTCCTTCTTCCGTACATTCAAACAATGTAAGGGAAGTACGTGCGATTGTCTTTTAAGTTTTTACTAGTATTCCAGTAAAAATGTTTACATAGTATAACATTGAAATCACATTAAATGAGCTTTAATCACATTAAATGAACTACTCTGTATAGGAGCACACTTTATTTAACACCTCGCCCCCCTTCCTGCCGAAGAGGCAAACAACATGAGATTCCATATTTTGGTTGGCTGCTTTGTCTTCTCCTGTTCATCCCACCTCACCTTTCTCTCTCTCTGTCTCTCCTTTTCCTGGACTAGTCAAGGGGACTCTGCCCCCCTCTCGGCCTCCCTGCTCGCTGACTGGCTGGAAGTCCACCGCATGAACCCAGCTGACATGGAGTCCCTCCAGCAAGAACTGCAGCTGGGCTCTCCCATGATCCTTTCTGACATTCCAGACCTGCAGGACGCATGAACACCTGGGATCCTGTCCGCCGTCTTTGTCTTCCTCCTCTTAAAAATTTTGGCTGCCTACAAAAACCCCAAAGGCTGAGCCCGCTTGTGGTGGTAATGACTGGCTTATTCGCCTTCCCGACTACTCCGGCTGGGAACGTCACCGCAGTGCCTGTTGTCTTTTGTTTCACGCAAAAGCCGGATTTGGCCTGACATTTGGACTCGAGGCCTTTCGCAGGAAGGTTTGAGATGGCGCCGGCGCTCCCGTATCATCCTGTGTGGGCGCATTGTGGGAACTGGGAGTGAAGGCTCTTCGAGTAGGGACCTTGGTGACGACACTAAGAGGCGTGTGTTTGTGTGCTCCGTGTGTTACCGCTGCTGTTGCCTTGGAAACAGGTGTCACACAAACTTCTTCCTGACCCCTCACTGTGCTTTCCTTACTCTGTGGCCTGGAGGAAAGAAGGGACAGTTTTGTACTGAAGTAGACTGTTGGTCCATCTAGCCCAGGACTGCTTCTATCTTGACCGGCTCTAGAGCCCCAAGCTCTCAGGAAGAGGGTTTTCCTGAGTTTAACTCAAGTGTGCAGAACTTCAGGCCCATGGTCCAAATTTGGTCCTTCTGCGAGCCCAGTTCAGCGGTTCAGGGTTGCCTGGGGGACACGCCCCCTTTCCCTCAAACACCAATCAGGCTTAACCTCGGAGTGGACATGTATAGGGTTCTGCTGTTAGTGTGGCTGGGAATGTAAGGTGATAAGGCTACCCCAATCTTCCGGGAGCGCCTTTGCAAGACCTCACCTAAGAACGCATAAGAACATAAGAAGAGCCCTGCTGGATCAGACCAAGGGTCCATCTATTCCAGCATTCTGTTCACACAGTGGCCAACCAGCTGTCGACCAGGAACCCACAAGCGGGGCATGAGCGCAACAGCACCGTCCCGCCCATGTTCCCCAGCAACTGGTGTACATAGGCTCACTGCCTCTGGTACTGGAGGTAGCACATAGCCCTCAGGACTAGTAGCCATAGATAGTCTTTTCCTCCAGGAATGTGTCCGACCCCGTTTTAAAGCCATCCAAATTGGTGGCCATCACCACATCCTGTGGTAGTAAATTCCATAGTTTATGTGCTGTTAAACTATGGAATTCGCTACCTCAGGATGTAGTGATGGCCACCAATTTGGATGGCTTTAAAACGGGGTCGGACACATTCCTGGAGGAAAAGGCTATCAGTGGCTACCTGCAGCTGCCCCTAAGGCCTTGTTTATATCTCTTGAGATTCTGAGGATATTACCCCTTTTTTTTTTTTTTTTTTTGCAGCCCTGTCTAGAGAGAAAAATCCCATAGTCCTGGGTTTTTCTTTGTGGGTGGGTGGGTGGGTGGGTGAGGGCAGGGCAAGAATTTCTGTGGAACTGTGAATTTTGCATAGCAGGGGTAATCTCCCCTCCCCTCTCATAATGGCCCACTAATAAAACTCTTTGAGGCCCAGAGCTGTATGGGAACAGAACTGGCACCTGTTGACATGAATTCACCCTAAGATTATTTGGGGAGCGTCAGTTATTCCTGTTGCATCAAGAGTAACAACAACAAGAAAAGTCTTTACTGAAAAAAAATTCTTTGAGCCCTAGTTTGCCAAGTGTATCTCCCCAGTTGCTTCTTTCTGCCGAGGGGAGGATGGAATCTTGTACAGGTCCTGGGGGGGTTGACGTCTGGAGGCTTCTGGTGCTAGGAGAGCTGAGTGGAAATACAAAACCCACCTCTGAAGGTCCAGAGGTCAGATTTGAAATGGATTTGTGGATGTGTTTTTGACTTTGTATGCACAGCCTATTTGAAGCTTTGAGTGCTGCTGTCTGTAAGTGTTGGGAGTATGTGGTGTATTTTCTTCCAAAGTGGTGGTGATGTCTTACGATGATTTGGTCATTCAACTTTCTAGTAAAATGGTGATTTCTATATTTTACAAAATCCAGAGCGGCCTACTGCTTGTACAGTGCCTTTCCATATTGTTTGTGTGGTTTCTGGTTTGGGTGGAGGATCCTTCTAAATGGCGTTGGGTAGCTTGTAGACTTCCCCTGGAAAACATGTTTGGTTTGCAGATCTTGCCATTGCCAAACGTTCTAAACGTCCAAAACCTCACAAAGATGCTGTAGTAACCTGTAGTCCAGGGGTGGGGAACCATAATTCAGTGGGGACCCAGAGGGCCCCCCCCTCTGTGACCCATATAATGTTCGGGGTATGACTATGCCTCCTGATGCCAGGAGCTACACCCCGTGACATCGAAAGGGGCGTGGCCACATCTCCTGACATCTTTGGTTCCCAGCAGGGTGGATTGATTTAAGTCAAGATTTAAATCACCTAGACAAAACCCTGGTTTCAATCAAGTTTGCCACTTAGAGTTCTTCACATGTTTCTTAAATGATTGTGCGAACCCGATTCCTAAAACTTGTAGGGATCTCAGTGTATGAGCGCGATGGAGCCACTAATTCATTTTTATGCGACTGCAAGTGCAGGTTTAGCATGTTCGTGATGAGATTTCATTGTAACTTACTGTTTTAACATGCGAAGTTACTATTTTGATGACCTTTTAAAAAAAATAAAAAATCTGATTTAAATTTTTAGAAATCTGATTTAAATAAAAAAATTTTTTTTTTTAAACATTGCTTTTTATCCACCCTGGTTCCTGGTGGCTATAGTGGGGGGATGATCCTCCCAACGCAACCGCTGGGAACTGCTTCCACAGTTGCCTTTGGGGAGAGGATGTGGGGCAGGCAAAGCCTCTGGTTCCCAGCAGGTTTCCCTCCCCGTGCCTTCTCTTCACTGCTTCCTCAATGCTCTTGTCATCTCCAATCTGTGATTGGAGATAGCAAGGGGATTCCTCCCCCTAGCACCTCCTCATGAAACTCCTGGTAGCCTCCAGGCCAGGGGGCTGAGTTTAGGGTAGAGGAGTGCCCCGTAAAGGTTCCCAAGCCTCTGTGGGCCACGAAGGCAACCTCCACGGGCCGGATTCCTTGGGCCGGAGGTTGTCCTCCCCTGCTGTAGTCTCTGTGACCCAGGATGACTGACCAAGACTGCACTGAGGCTTTGCCCAGCAATACTGATGCATGCATGAATTGCCTTGAACCTGGCATGGAACTGGTCAACCTGGATCTTCATTTGGACTAAAACTGGTTTCTGCAGTGAAGGAGCTTAGTACCAGGCAGGGTCAACTTTTTTTGCTTTGGTGTATTACCTGCATATTGCAAGTGGAAAATGTGTGTGTATCTGGAAACTTGCAACTCACCAGGGAGAGGCTTGCACAGCCCAGGTGGATCTAGTCAATCCCACTGAGATCACAGAGACCTCAGTGACCATGGCCACATGCTGGCGTTGGGGTTGTGCGAATGGGCCTTTCAGTAGTGGTGAATACGGCTGCTTTGATACCCAAACCCATGTTCATAGGCATGGCAGGCAGAGCTTTCATGTGCCCTTGTTGCAAACGGGGCCGCTGAGCCAGAGGGCTTGTGGCTGGTTCCAGGACTCCTAGCCGGCACTGCCTTGTCACGGGCCTCTTTTACAGCCCCAGTCATTGTGCTTTTTCCACAGCAAAAAGAGCCCTTCTCAGGAACACAAACGTACACATCCCTGCAGAGCTGTGCAGCCATAAAAGGAGTCTACGTGGGGTTGTGTAACCCTGCGTGCGCCGAAGACCCCAGTCGGAAATGCCTTGTGTTTTGAAACACGATCGGCTCTGAGGCGGGGCGCTGGAATTGGCATCACCGTGGCCTGACGGTGATGAATGGGCTCTTGGAGGCTTTGAGTGACTTGCCAAATTCTCAGGAATGCCTCGCTTGGGATTCTTATTCAAATGGCAACGCCAGCAGGTGGGTGGGTTAGTTGGAGGGATAAGCAGATGGGAAAAACAGCCACACAAAGCAAAGCAGGAACTTAATATGTTCATGCAATGCGACTTGTCTTTTTAGTTTTACCTCTTTAAACCTGGTGTTTTATTCTTTTACCATTTTGGTCACCGCTCCGAAATCTTCTGATGTGGAGGGGTATATAAACATGGTTAATAATAATAATAATAGTAGTAGTAGTAGTAATGGTAGTAGTAGTAATAATAATAATAGTAGTAGTAGTAGTAGTAATGGTAGTAGTAACTCTTTTCCAACAGCACAAGAGGCGACTCTACACATGGACGTCACCAGATGGTCAATATCGAAATCAGATTGATTATGTCCTTTGCAGCCAAAGATGGAGAAGCTCCATACAGTCAGTCAAAACAAGACCTGGAGCAGTCAAGTGGGCCTTAGGAAGCATTAGTAACAACAAAGCTAGCGGAGATGACAGTATTCCAGCCGAGCTATTTAAAATCCTAAAAGATGATGCTGTTAAAGTGCTGCATTCAATATGCCAACAAATCTGGAACACTCAACAGTGGCCACAAGACTGGAAAAGGTCAGTTTACATTCCAATTCCAAAGAAGGGCAGCGCCAAAGAGTGTTCAAACTACCGCACAATTGCGCTCATTTCACATGCCAGCAAGGTGATGCTCAAAATCCTACAAGCTAGGCTTCAGCAGTATGCGAACCGAGAACTACCGGAAGTACAAGCTGGGTTTAGAAGAGGCAGAGGAACTAGAGATCAAATCGCCAACATTTGCTGCATCATGGAGAAAGCAAGAGAATTCCAGAAAAACGTCTATTTCTGCTTCATTGACTACGCTAAAGCCTTTGATTGTGTGGATCACAACAAACTGTGGCAAATTCTGAAAGTGATGGGAGTACCAGACCACCTTACCTGTCTCCTGAGAAACCTGTACGAGGGTCAAGAAGCAACAGTCAGAACCAGACATGGAACAACCGATTGGTTCAAAATTGGGAAAGGAGTACGACAAGGCTGCATATTGTCACCCTGCTTATTTAACTTATATGCAGAGTACATCATGAGAAATGCCGGGTTGGATGAATCAGAGGTCGGAATTAAGATTGCTGGGAGAATTATCAACAACCTCCGATATGCAGACGATACCACCCTAATGGCAGAAAGCGAAGAGGATCTCAAGAGCCTCTTGTTGAGGGTGAAAGAGGAGAGTGCAAAAGCTGGTTTGAAACTCAACATTAAAAAAACGAAGATCATGGCATCTGGCCCCATCACTTCCTGGCATATAGAAGGGGAAGAAATGGAAGCAGTGACAGATTTTACTTTCTTGGGCTCCAAGATCACCGCAGACGGTGACTGTAGCCATGAAATTAAAAGACGCTTGCTCCTTGGGAGGAAAGCTATGGCCAACCTAGACAGCATAGTCAGAAGCAGAGACATCACCTTGCCGACAAAGGTCCGTCTAATCAAAGCTATGGTTTTCCCAGTAGTAATGTATGGCTGTGAGAGCTGGACTATAAGGAAGGCTGAGCGCCGCACAATTGATGTTTTCGAACTGTGGTGCTGGAGAAGACTCTTACGAGTCCCCTGGACTGCAAGGAGGTCAAATCAGTCCATCCTAAAGGAAATCAACCCTGAGTGCTCATTGGAAGGACAGATAATGAAGCTGAAGCTCCAATATTTTGGCCACCTAATGCGAAGAGAAAACTCCCTGGAAAAGACCCTGATGCTGGGAAAGACTGAAGGCAAAAGAAGAAGGGGACGGCAGAGGATGAGATGGCTAGATAGCATCACGGATGCAATGAATATGAACTTGAGCACGCTCCGGGAGAGAGCGCAGGACAGGAAGGCCTGGCGTGCTATGGTCCATGGGGTCACGAAGAGTCGGACACGACTGAACGACTGAACAACAACAACAAGTAGTAATGGGGTGGTGGCCTTGACTGTAGGAGTTGCTGTCCTAGCTGCGATGCAAAGTGGGTCATCTTCGCAGCACGAGGGAATCTGGTGTGTGAGGGAGAAGGAAGGAAAACTGGATTGTAAACCAACCTACTAGGAATAACACGCAACCTCTTTTTGGTGAAAGGCTGCCTTCCCCCAACCTTGCAGCCTCTGGATGTGTTGGACTACAACTCCCATTGTTCCCAGCCAGCATGGGCTGGGGACAATGGGTGCTGTAGTCAACACATCTGGAAGGCACCAGGCTGGGGAAAGCTGGTGTAAGACATTGTTTTGAGCATTCTCTTCCACCCTACTCCTTTCCTTGGATCTGAGATGGGTTTCTCTGAACACCCTGCATTCTTGGTCCTTGCCAGAGATCTGCCAATAGTTTCATTTTTTTCTGGAGAGGCAGAGGAAATTTTCAAAATCAGGATGGGATTTGAAAACCACTGAGATAAATCTGTGTTCCTTTGTCCTTTGTAACTTCGTCTAGACAAGAACCTCTGTCTTACTGATGATTCTGGCATTGTGTGTAATCTGAAGTCCCAATAGTGAAACTGGATCACATGATTCTGCCAGAACCCCTGTAAAGTTACAGCTAGAACCTGAATGCCAGTGATGAACGGAGACGATAGCTTAGCTGGTACTTCGTGCCTCGCCTTTCCTTCCCGTTTGTGTTCTCCAAATCCTTTCAAGAGGAGATTAAAATGAATAGTGGATTTATCCCAAAAGCAATAGAAAAATCAGCCTCAGATGAGGGCATTTCCTATTTTGATGGACTTGCTGCATCCTGATGGAGGGACGTTTCAGTGTGGGGCTGGCAATACTGTTGTGTTATACGCTTCTCTGAGCACTCCACCTAAGAACTGATTGCGTTTTGGCCCGTAATTTCTGTTTGCTGAGCCGCTCATAAATGGTTGCCCAACTGTGGTCAGGGTGTGTCAGAGTTGCATAACTTGAAGCCATGGATCTGGAACCGGAGATACTGTTTTCTCCCCCTCAAAACTGAAAGGTGAACACCAGAGTCATACGGGGACCACACCCTAATGTATTGGGATTCCCCTCTCATCCCCACGAGGCATGGGGGGAAAACGGCACAGCGCCAGGGAACACGACATGCAGAAACGGAGCCCACTTCCTGTGTGGCTGAATCACCTTCTGAATCAACACTGTTGATGCCTAGAGGGGTCAGGTGAATTGAACCGTTCAAAAATTGCTATGCTGCAGAGGGAGAACAATAAACTTATTCATGAGAGAGAGAACATGCGGCATTAATTTTATAACGGAGATTTCCCTCTGTAGGGCAAGGCATGATTAGTCATTTAATAAACCCAGAATATCTTCCTTCCTCGTCCAGAATTGGGGTAAGAATCCAGTGACACGGCACCCACTTTCCTCCATGCTCTGTAAGTTTCCCCAGCTTGAACTTGCTCCCGACAAGATTGTTTGGCAAAATATTTTAACGATGTTCCCAAAGATAGAAGTTCTTTGTTATAGCTGCTGTTTTTGGGGTGGAACAGGAAAGAACACAGCGGAAAAACATGGAATAGGATAATCCTTCATATCATTGTTTTAAATCAAGGATGGGGAATCTGTGACCCTTCAGATGATGTTGGACTACAACTCCCATTGTTCTGAGCATTGGTCATGTTGCCTGGGGCTGATGGGAGTACAAAAACGTTTGGAGTTCTCCCCTGTTTCTAAACTGTCAGTAAGGGTTAGGCTTTCCTCAAATTTAATTTTAGAATGCTTTGGACTCAAATTCTGAGGAAATGTATTCAAGTGAAAGTTTTGCTATCTGTTCCCCACTCTCCTGGGAACTGGGAAGTTCGGGATCAATGCTACAATACTTAATTTCCTTTTAGAGGACTGAGGACTGGAGATTAATGGTGTCTCTGTAATATCTGTAATATTTACAGATATGCAAGCAGAGGGTAGTTGAAGCAATGTTACTCCTACAGCAGGCAGCAAAACTGGTGATCGACAATGTGGGCCCCCACAGCCTCCCCACCGGCTTCTAGTCAAGCTAATTTTGCAGCTTTCCCTTTCTCTTGAGTCCCAATTGCTTCTCTGCTCTTCCCGCTAGCTGAAGGGTGCTGCCGCCCAAAGGCAGGGGAGAAAGACTTCAAGTCATCAAGGAACATTAAAACCCCCTCCCACCCAGTGATTTGCTTGATGATGGGCCCAGACACATCACATCTTGTTTCTGCTAACCTCAAAAGTTTTGCCTCTTGTCATAGTCCTTTAACCCATTAACTCCTTTCCCAGAGCTCATGACAGATCCTAAGAGTTCTGGCTGCTGGCCAGTTCTTCACCTGATTCCTTTCATTCTCTTCCCAGGTGAGGTATGTTGCTTTTTAGATGCCTTCTCTTTTCTTGTGCTGATAACACTCCTCCAACACTCCTCCACCTTTAGGAACACTCTGGGTGGAAGCAAGTATGGGTCGAATGTGCTTATGAAGAACTTGCAAAATACATTGGCCAATGGGGAAAAACCATTAGCGCCCTCCAGATGGTTTGGACTACAACTCCCATTGGCCCCTGCTGGCATGGTCATTGGTCAAGGATGATGGGAGTTGCAGTCAAAAATATCTGGAGGACACCAGATTGGGGAAGGCTGCCCTAGCACCATAAGCACAGCCTAAGCCCCTTGCCTGCCCACCGGGGGACTGTTCTCTCTGCTCCTGTTCAGAAGGTCGCAGTCGTTTTCCAGAGGTGGGGACAGAACCAAAGATGTACGTCCACTGCCTGTCCTGGCAATTGCCAGTCCATTCCTCCTCCAGACCCTCTGGAGAGAACGACCCCGGGGTGTTCCCTATTCCCAGCCCTTCCCAAATATCCTTCTGTGTCATCCTGTCACTCAGAACCGGTTTGGTGCTGTTGAATTGGCAGATGCTTCTGAGTTTAGAAGGTCTGGGTGCCTGGAAGGGATCAGATGTTGCATTCCTGGCGTGGTATGGGCGATACCGAAGAGGCGGGCCCAAGGGAGGAAGGGCAGGGCCTTGAAAAAGGGGAGAGCAATTTCGGAGAGAGGGAGGCCGAATAAAAGGCACAGATGGGATGCCGTGCAGCGCACGTTGGAGACCCTCCCTTTTTAAAATCTGCTGTTTTAAGAATTCTTCAGAAGCGGTGTTGAGACTTGTACTGGCTGGGCAGGGGCAGCGAGAGAGAGCGGAGGTGAGAATAGCGGACAGAGAGAGAGAGAATTTTACAAAGAAACTGAGCAGAGCAGGAAAGATCGAGTGAGCCAGGTGTCCCACAAAAGAAGAGTCTTTTATATTAATGGCTAGTTCCATTGTGTGTATGTGTTTTTAAAGATAACCTGCGAACAGGTAAAGTAAGAGAAGGGAGCAAAGAAAGTGAAGATAGGAGGGAAAGAGTGAGAGAGAGAAGGCACTAGAGTGAGGGAGCTGTTCAGAGAAGGGCAGACTTTCTTTTTCCGGTGGGAGCAACACAGATAGAAAGATACATAGAAAAAGTGGGGATAAAAATTAGAAATAGAATATAGGTAGCCAAGCGGAGAAGGAGGAGGAGAAGGAGGGAGAGGAGGTGGCGGCAGAGGAAAAGGTGTTCTGAATATGTTGAGGGGAAATAGCCACTAAACAGGAAGGGGAGGAATAAATACAGATAACAGGATTGAGGGGCGAACTTGAGCCTAGTTGTGCCCCCCGCCCCTGCTGCCCTGGCCCGTTTCTCTTCCATGGCGGCCCCAACGGGAGTGGAGCATTTTGCAGAGGACCTACGTTGTTCCATTTGCCTAGAGCTCTTTTCGGACCCTGTCATGCTGGAATGCGGGCACAACTACTGCCAGGCCTGCATCACCCACTACTGGGCCGAGATCCTGGCTGATGCCAGGGAGGACGTGCCACATCCCACTTGCCCCGAGTGCCGGCGAGAGATCCCAGGAGGCAAGTTCACGGCCAATCGGGTGCTGGGACAGCTGGCGCAGAAGGCCAGGGAGTCTCCCTCGGCTCACGCCAGCGACGAGGATGCCAGCCTGGAGGAAAACGATGGAGAGGTGCAGGGGGACAGACTCTTCTGTTCCGACCATGGCTGCTTAGTGAGGGCGATGCAACTTGATCACTGGGGGCACCGGTGCGTCCCTCTGAATGAGGCTGTGGAGCAATATAAGGTCAGTTGGGGGAGCTGAGATACTGTGAACTTGGTGGCTGGCTCATTCATTCCTTTTCTTTATTGCACTGCTATTCCGCCCAATCACTGAAGCTCTCTGGGCGGTTTACAAAGATTAAAGCCTTAAAAATACATTACACAAAAGATTTACAAACAAACATATAGACTGACAGCACGCACAGAGACTGGTTTCACACAACACGCTAACCCTCACTCAGTGGTTGAGTGTGGGTTGTTGAACCGTGGGTTGTTTGTTGAACTGTGGGTTAGCGTGTTGTCTGAACCTGGGACATTTTCCACAGGGTAGCCTGTAAACTTATAAGCAGTGTGGCTTATTTTTCTCGAACAAGCCACCTTGAAAACTCATGGTTTGTTGTTGGTTTGTTCAGGGTGGTTAACAAGCCAACTGCATGGTTAACAACCCAGTCTGCAGAAAATGCCCTGGGTTCAGATGACACGCTAACCCATGATTCAACAACAACCCATGGTCAACCACTGAGTGTGGGTTAGCATGTTGTGTGTCTCTCTGGTGTTGTTCACACATCTCTCAAACAAATTTAAGCCATCAACACATTTCATTCATTTAATGTCCACGGTTGCTTTTCCTAGCATGTTGACCTTGAGCTGTTTTGGATGACAACTCCCATCATACCTGACCATTGACCATGCTAGCTGGGGCTGATGGGAGCTGAAGTCCAAAAACATCTGGAGGGCACCAGGTTGGGGAAGGCTGATCCATGGACTTAAATTGTGTTCATGGTGATGGCAGTTCGCAGGATCATAGCGAAAAGTTGGAAAACCGTAGAGCGTTTAGCACTGAAGACTTGGTACATGGAGCTGCGGCAAACAGCCATGGCAGAAAAATGGACGTATCAACTCAAATTAGCTCAAGGCACAATTAAGATATCTGATTTTTTAAATACAAAGTGGCATGGTTTTGTTGCATAAAGAAAACAGGGACATATGCAGCGATGTCCATCAAGGCCTTCCCTCAGATTATGGAAAAGAGGCTAAATACAATTTTTGATTCTGAAGAAGCATAAAGAAAATATCCAAGCAGCCTATGTTGCTAGGGAACACGAGCGGGAGGCTGCTCTTGCACTCAGGTGCTGCTTGTGGGCTTCCCATTAGGGCATCTGGCTAACCACTGTGGGATAGAGGATGCTACATCGGATTGTCCTTCAGTGCGATCCGGGAGCGTTGCCTCCTACGATCCTTTTGGATAACTGTCCGCTGTAAATGCTGACTGCAGTAGCTTTAGCAGCACCAGGGGGCGCCATTGCCCTTTGTAACTCTCACTTCTTAGATTCCATCTTCTGTGCCAGTGCAAGCAGAATTCCATTCCCATGGAAGCTCAAAGCGAATTTATACACCTCGCCAAAAAAGTGCATTTAAATATTACTTAGCTGGCTTATCCTTGAACTTACATTTTTTTTTTTTTTAAGTCCCTTGTTTCTTCATAATGGAGTGTGTGGTAGCGGGAGGAGAGCTCTGCCTAAGCAGACTGTGGAACTGGATCTGCCTGGCTGTTAGGAGGGAGGAAAAATGGACTCCATTGGGCACAGTTTCTTGGACCTGATCTAAGCATTCAGAATAATAATATTCAGAATAACAATATAGCCCTGTTGGGACTGCACTGCACAGCTTCAGACTGCAGGTGGGGTTTGTGTGACATGTTTAAATGCCCCTTCATTCTAAAAGCAACAACAATTCTATGAAGAAAGCTGACAGAGAGTTAGCCTTTTGTCCCTTTTGAAGAGTGTTAGCCTTTTGTCCCTTACACGCTAGTGTTCTGTGAGCAGGGAATTTTCATTGAGCACCACTGAGAAGCATTGAAACAACGGATCCCCGCCCTTCAGTCCGAAGTGATGCAATCCCAGCTGGCTGCACCACATGATTAAGCTGGATGCATAGCATATTAATTTTGTGATTCTTGTGGCCTTGAAAGGGGAGGATTGCTCACATACCACCTGACCTTTGCTCACTTTTTTTTTTTTTTAAGTGCCTGTTCCTTGAGCTTCAGGCTCTGTTTCACAACCCCAGAAAAAGAGTGTGAAAAAACCCTGGGTGTGATTCACTATCTCACACTGTCATCCTGAGCATCACCATGTGACTGCTTGGCTGCAGCTGTGTCTATGCAACCATCTCCCCATAGCTGTCATGTGTCTTGATTTATGGGATCCTGATTAACTCAGGTCCCAATCAAGTCAGATTTGTGGGTGCTGAAGTGAGACAAATCCCAAATGGATCAGTTGAGCAGTTCATTAAGTACACAAAGATGCTATATGGAGGCAGAAAGAATACACAAAGAAAGCCCATGTTCCTTCAGCTGATAAAGGAGGCACCATGATTGCAGCTGATAAGTATATCTTGAGTCCCCAAGGCATATGACACGCTCCCCTCAGGGCCGACAAGAGTTCTCCAGGCTGGCAGCGCTATTCCCCCTGGGAGCGAGACCAAATTAGTTTCCTCTGTTCTCCAGCTTATATAGCCCCTCTCTCATATTCCTGAAGGTCCTTGAAACATCCTGGCCTGGGAAATTAAATGCCTTTCCTGCGAGAGAGAGAGTCCCCAATTTTTATTATTTATTAAATTTATTAATCGCCCATCTGGCTGGTCACCCAGCCACTCTGGGTGATGTACAATAATGGAAACAGTTTAAAACAATAAAATTCTACATTAAAACATATTTCTAACCACCCCAAATGCCTGCCTGAACAACCTCGTTTTTAATGTGTAGCGGAAGCTCATTAAAGAGAGGGCATGGCGGAGTTCCCTAGGGAGGGAGTTCCACAGAGTGGGGGCCACCACAGAGAAGGCCCTCTCCCTCGTCCTCATCAGCCTAGCTGTCCTAGCTGATGGGGCAGAGAGAAGGCCATCCAAGGCTGATCTTGTTGAGCAGCCTGTCTGGTGTTGCCGGAGGCACCCCTTAAGGTAGGCTGGGCCGGAACCATATAGGGTTTTAAAGGTCAAAACCAATGCTCTTATGTAGGAGGAAGAGCCTGGCAGCTCATGGGTGAGATAATAAGACATTGCTCCCTGTCCCAGAGGGGTGAGGTAACCAGGCATATGTAATATTGTTGACATATGGAGCTGTACATCCTTGGTACCAGTTGAAAGTACGTGAGAGGCCTCATCAGGAGCCTACCTTTTGGTTAGCTAAAATCTGCCCACTATGCTAGCCTGCACAGGCCTCTATGCATTTAACACACCATGCAGGACACAACTGTGGGAGCTCACTAAAATTCCTCACCAGCTCTTCCGGAATCAAATCCACTACACCATGCCCTAGAGATGGCTGCATTTTACTCATCAGCGTGTGATCCCAGCACAGAATTTACCCACCTGCTTTCCGCCGTTGCATCTTAAAAATAGAGCGAGCCACAGCTACGTGCGAGATCAGGGCTGGCCCAAGATGTTCTGCTGCCTGAGGCAAAGGACTAGACGGTGCCCCCTCCCGTTCCCTGTACAAAAGCCGACTAGAGTAGCAGTGGAATCTGTCTTCAACACTGGCAATGGGGCGGCATCCTCCACCACACTTGAAGGCAGCAGGCTAGGGAGTGCAGGGCAGGCTGCATGGCCCACAGCTTCAGCTTGTTGCTGCCGCCTCCCAGCATCTGCTGCCTGAGGCAACTGCCTCACTCTGCCTAATGGTAGGGCTGGGCCTGTGAGGGATGGTTGTAACTGAGGTGCTCAGAATGAGGAGAGAGCCTTTTTCAAGCGTAAAGGAACTTGAAATTTAATACATACAAGCCACGAATCTAGGTTGTGCCCAACAATTGGTGGTTTGGAAATGAACTAGCCCATTTTCTAATAATTCAAGGGTGCAGAAACTCAGGCGTGGATGTTTTCTTGATGATTAGGAATTACTTGTGAAACTGAATTTATGACAAGCCTCTTGTATTTAAGCAGCCATGGTTGCACCTGTATCCATTCTTAATCTTTCCTTAAATTCTGACCATCTGAAGGTTTGGCTGGTTGGGACTTCCTTGAAATTCCTGTTGAAAGCCCACCTTTTCCAGGAATCCTTTGGCACAGCCCTCTAGTTCCCATGTTCTACTGCAATGAAGCCTGTAGCTAAGTCGAAGTACGTGTAACTCAGCTGCGTGGCGCCCGCCGGATGTTTCAGACTTCAACTTCCATCAGCTCAAAGGAATGCCAGTTCAGTTCATTTTATTACGCGGTCGCAGACCCATGAGAACAAACGAGCATTGAATCGTAGTCATTAAAAACATAGTCATGAATTCATTACACAATAAGCTAAAGAATAGTCATTAAAACAGAACACATATTTAAAAATATATGGGCATAATTAAAACACAGTGTGATACGAAAGATAAAAACCTGAAATGCAAGTTACAATTAGGATGAAGAAATCATCTCATGAGACCTTTGAGCAGAGAAGAGGAACTTAGCCACTAACTCTGTTGTTGACTTGTTTGTACTGGCCAAGAAGTGTTCCAAATACTTTTCTGATGTCCTTCCGGGGCATTTCCATATAATAGGGCAAAGTAGTCTATTACGTTCCTCCCTATGAAGGCTACATTAAAAAACAAAACAAAACCTGACTTAAAGTTTCAACTACTTCACCTCCACAGGGACACAAGCGATCCTCATATGGAACACCTTGGTAGCACTCTTCCAATCTTGCAGAGGGGTTGTAGTCCAAAACCTCCGGAGGGCTCCTGGTTGGGGAATGCTGGTATAACTGAGACAATTGCAAATGACTTTTCCTTTTTACCCAGTCTTCACTTCCCTCCCTATCCTCTGTTGCTTCCCCTTCTCCAAATTTCTGATTATAACCTTTCTGGGGGTAGGGACCTAGCTTCTTGAGCTCTGTAAAGTGTCATGCACACTCCTGGCACTGAAGTAAATGAATGTGCCCCCCCCTTTACCCTTGTCTATGCTCTGTAACTGGAATATTTGTGAACATTCTGTGTCTCTCCCTCAGCTCAACCTACCCTGTTGGAAGCCTCGCCCCCATGAGCACAATACAATATAGACTTCAACAACACTTCAGGAATTTGAGCTTTTCCCAATTACAAAATAATACCAAGCACTATTTGTGCCTCCAATGATAATTGTCTCCTGGGTTTTTAGGATCAGGGACATGGATTGCATGTGCCATCTCTATTCCCCCAGGTGATGATGGGTGAATTTGAGTTTGCAGAATGTTTGGTTGAAGGAGAGACCTTCTCATGCTGCATTATGTGCCCGGGTTGCAAATGTGTGAGCAAAGGTCTGAAGTCAGAGTTTTCACATGTACACCTTGCAACTTTAGGTATGTTTGCCAACTCTTGGAATGAAATAAGCTAAAAATATATGGGTACAAGGATGGAACTGGAGTGGTACCCACAGGGCAGAGCTCAGTGGTTTCTGGATGATCTGGGGGTGGAACCCAGCACAAAAGCTGTGTCTCTGCTAATGGCTGGTGAGAAAGAACTGTGTTGCCTCTTGCTGTTTTGGCTCCAAAACTGCTTCCCAACCAGGCTATTTATTGTTCTGGTGAGTTGGCAAACCTAGATGAGCCACAACTGCAAATACATACATACATACATAAATGTTTCCATTTTGTTTTTCATACCTTGTGGTGTCTGTTCTTCTACCCAGGAGATCCTAACAGCATCTCAAATGTCACTGGAATCCAGAGCCCAAGCAGAAAAATTGCTGCAAGAGCAGAGGGCACAGAAAGTTCCGGAAATCGCAGTGAGTTCACTCCGTCTTTTGTCTTTGTCGTTCTTTCTTTGAGCCAAACTTCATGCTATATTAAGCATGCTTAAAAAAAACCTGCTTAACCATCTACTTGAAGGAAAAGAAGCCCTTTGGGTCCCAATCCAGTTTGGGAGTGCCTCCCACCAATAATTGCCTCCTGCCATTTGCCTCTTGAAGGTGCTGTTTCTTGAAACGTTTCTGCTTTCTCCAGCCCTTTTTATTGGCTTTTGCGCCTCCTCCATAGTCTATTTACCCATAATGAGATCTTAATGATATAGGGCGGGATACAAATGTTCTAAATAAATAAAATAATGCCATTTCATGGATACGGCACATTTCTCAGCTTGGAGAAAAGAATGGTGAAATTGCTGTGCCATAAGAATTCTCTAAGCCAGGGCTGTAGGGTTTCAGGCCTGGAGCCCCAATCCAGTCCTCCGGGGTCACGTTTCTTCCCCCTGACGGCTGAGTGTTCAATGGTTTCCCAGCTTTTGTGCAGCTTTCCCCCATTCTGAAGGGTTGAAATGCCTCTCCTAAGGCAGTTAGTTACTGGCAGTTAGAGATTTATGTTACAATATGCCGGTATTTGTGGCATCTTAACCCCACCCCATTTGCTTTTGGCCCCACCCACCACTGGAATGTTATGAAGGATTGCCTAGACTAGTCCCAACAACCCTGTAAGGTAGGACAGGACAAACCTGGCCCCAAATTCCCACAATAACCCAGTAGCCTTCCACCAAGGGAAATAACAAAGCTAGCCAATCTATCCCATGCATACGAAAGTATGGGCCTTCCAGGATAGTTTCTAGCCAGCAACACATCCCAGAGCCATTGGGGCAAAAGAAGATGACCCGCCTCTTCCTCAGCCCCCCATTTAAGGCCTGGCTGTAGCCACTCAGGGCAGACTTCCTGTAAGCTCAGCCCCAGGGCGGACCACCCTCACCTCAGAAGAAACAGGAGCTTCCCACCAGACACAGCTGTCATCTCCTTCCCTATTAACACGGACTGAGCTTGGCTCTGAGCAGCAGGGCCGGGGAGCTGCTAGATAACAACCAGTTCCAGTGGTTCCCTTGGACGTGACAGCCCGGCCTATTCTCATGGTAGAAAGCAGGCCATCATTCTTGACAGAACGCGGTCCCCAAGAGCTTCCCCCAGACAAAATGAGTCCCCCATTCTAAGAGGTTCAACAGCACTGCTCAAAGCCCATCAGGGCTGCCAGATCAGAGACGGCATGCCTTCACACCTCCTCCTTGTTTCTCCATCACCTCCTCCTCCCAAGGCCCAACGCCTCCGACTGGAGCATCATCTCTCGACCCAGTTCATTGAGCTTCACCAATGGCTTCAAGAGAAGGAGGCAGCAATGAGGAGGGAGATCTGGCATGAGGAAGAGCTTCTCCTCAGTGAACTGGAAAGGAACCGGCGCAACGGGCAAGAGCAAATCTGTGTGGCAGAGGGACAAGCGGCCAAGATCCAAGCTCGACTTGCTGAGCATCAGGACCCTGAAAACTTCCTTAAGGTCGGTGTGTCTCTCAATGAATCTGTGGGGACTTCAGTGTATCTCTGAAGTTCAGCGATTTGGTGTGTTTTTAGGCTGCGTGCAGGGTTGTCTCCAAATCTGTCTCAAGGCATTCTAAATCCTTCAGTCAGTGTACATTCTATAAGTTGGGGGTGGGCACACTTCAGTCTTGTTGGATTTACTTAGGGTCTTTTTTACTAGAACTCCCAAGATCCCCTAACTGGAATGCTGTAGACATCATATACCTCGACTTCAGCAAAGCTTTTGACAAAGTGCCCCATGATAGCCTGATGAGCAAACCAGCTCAAAGTGGGCTAGATGAAACAACGATCCAGTGGATCCACAGGTGGCTACAGAATCGGACTCAAAGAGTGCTTATCAATGGGACCTTCTCCAACCGGGGAGAGGTAACGAGTGGGGTACCGCAGGGCTCGGTCCTGGGCCCAGCGCTCTTCAACATTTTTATTAAGGACTTGGAGGAGGAGGTGCAGGGAATGCTGATCACATTTGCAGATGACACAGAAATGGGCAGGATAGCTAATACTTTGGAAGACAGAAACAAAATTCAAAGTGATCTGGATAGACTGGAGCGCTGGGCAGAAAACAATAGAATGACATTTAATAGTGATAAATGCCAAGTTCTGCACCTAGGAAAAAGAAACCAAATGCACAGTTACAGGATGGGGGATACGTGGCTCAACACTGCAAGCGAGAAGGATCTTGGAACTGTTGTCGATCACAAGGTGAATAGGAGCCAACAATGTGATGTGGCTGCAAAAAAGGCAAATGCTATTTTGGGCTGCATTAATAGAAGCTTAGCTTCCAAATCCCGGGAAGTACTAGTTCCCTTCTACCCAGCACTGGTTAGGCCTCATCTGGAGTACTGTGTCCAGTTCTGGGCACCACACTTTAAGAAGGATGCAGACAAATTGGAGAGGGTTCAGAGGAGGGCAACAAAGATGATCAGGGGACTGGAATTTTTGAGAGCCAGTGTGGTGTAGTGGCTAGAGTGTTGGACTGGGAGCCAGGAGATCTGGGTTCTGGTACCCACTTGGCCATGGAAGCTCACTGGGTGACTTTGGGCCAGTCACTGACTCTCAGCCCAACCTACCTCACAGGGTTGTTGTTGTGAGGCTAAAATGGAGAGGAGGAGGAGGATGTAAGCCACCTTCGGTTCCTTGGAAAAGGAAAAAAAGGTGGGATATAAATGTAATAAATAAATAATAAATTTCCATCTTTTTGCTTATTATTACTGAACAAAGGGCCTATCAGTAACCTATCAGACCTGGTGAAATGCTGTCCAATATTTTCCACAATAGATTCGAATGGAGACATGGAAAATGGAGCCGATAAAATGTTCAAGTGATACAAGGTCTGGAAGAACTGTGAACGCTTTAGAGAGGACGGGGATAAACTTTTCAAAATGACTGTTATCCGCTTGAGCACTGGATTTTTAAGATAAAATTGAAAGTTCATTTTTTCAGGGTTCAGCAGTGAAACTGAACAGGAACCATTCTGAAAATATTAAATATGGGAAAGAAAACCCAGCACTATAAAAACAACATGCCAGTGCAGTGTTTTCTTTGCAGAGGAATCCCTAGGCTATAGCAGTCACTGTCTAACCATGACTGGCTCAGTTATGTGATCGTGTTACTGCAAAAAAGAGCAGTGATCATTTTGGGCTGTATCAACAGAAGCCTTGTATGAGGGGCAATTGCATCGTTCTTTTCCATTGCACCTTGGCCGGGTTGGAATATTGTAACTAATTTTTGTTGCCCATTGTTAAAGAGCTTCCATGGAGGCCTAGACAAGAAACTATTCTTAAAAGCCACCCTTTTCCCTCTACTAATTCCTGGCTTCTCTTTCCACAGGACATCAAAGCCTTCACGGAGAAGTGAGTAGACCTTATACTTACTGGAGCTCTTTAAGCCCTTCGCTAACTTTGCTAAAAGAAGGATGCAGGCAAACTGGGGAGGGTTCAGAGGAGGGCAACAAAGATGATTAGGGGACTGGAAACAAAGCCCTAATCTTTGTTAGAAACCCAGTGGAACTGGGAGCTCTTTTTCCTTTGGCCATAGAGCCATTTTGGGAGATTGAGAAGCGTTGTAGGGATTCAGGTCTGTGGTGCCTTCCTGTAGGGCCGGCCTTACCATTAGGCAGAGAGAAGCAGTTGCCTCAGGTGGCAGATGCTTAGGGGCGGCAACAAAATGATAGAGCTGTAGCCTGTGCAGCCTGCTTTGCACCCCTAAGCTAGCCTACTGTCTTCAGATGTGATGGCGGATGCTGGTCCACTGAAGACAAATTCAACTACCAGCCCAGTTGGCTTTCTTGTACATGGAATGGGGTGTGCGTGTGCCATCTTGTCCTTTGCCTTAGGCAGCAAAATGGATCAGCCCTGGCTTCCTGATCTCAGCTGGATCTCTTCTCCCTCCTTTTGTGACCAGACCCCACAAGGACTCCCAAGTTGGGTGAAATGCTCTGGGGTATCATTTGTTCTTCTCAAATCATGGGATGGTGCATGTTTTCAGGGCCCAATGAGATACGGTGATGGCAGAGGTGTGCACATGGGTGAAACAGAGAATTATCCCAAGCCATATAGAAAGAAACAAAGCAAAACCATGCATTGGGTGAGGCATGCAGCATCCTCCCCCACCCATGGCTTAACTCCCCCAAATCTGTCCTCCCCGATGCTTTTCTCCCAATATTGGAGCACGGCTGAGAGGTGAGCTCACCTGGGTGAAAGGCCTCTGGGGAGTGGAAGGCAATGGGGAGGTAAGTGGAAGGGCTTGAGGAAGGTTTGGTGCTCCTCACTCCCATACCCTTTTTCACATTTAAATTGGATCCCTTCCCTTTTTCCTGCTTGACAGGGACAATTCCAGAATGCCTAATTTGGCTCTAAGTCCTGCTTTGTGTCCATACGTAATGATAGCTGCTGCCAAGTTCCTATGAAGTTTGGGTGTCTGTCTCTTTGTTTTCACTATGAATAGTCTCTGCTTCACTCTGCCTAATGGTAGGGCTGGCCCAACAGGAAGACACCACAGACGTGAATCCCTACAATGCTTCTCAATCTCACAAAATGAATTCCGATCATGATTTTCTGTTGTGATTTTTAACCAATGCTCAATCCCTGACACCACTGTTTCCCTCCACATCAATGAATCCACAGTAGCTGATTTAAAATGCAAGTTGAATAATGTGATTGGACCTCTTGCTCCAGAAATGGAATCCAGAAATATTGGCAACAAAAACAATACTTTGGGGGCTAAAGGAGCATGATAAAATGCAGCACCCCCAGATCTGGTGACCAGATGGAGATAAAGACCAGGTTGAGGAATGCATACTCTTGTTTACCTTTAAGAGTGCTCCCAGAGGAGGCTTATATTGTGCAATCACCTTGCCTCCTTCATGGTATTTTACAAGGGGCCCAGGCGTCATTGTCTTCCGTTTGTTGCTGTCCTGTGTTTTCCTGCACCTGCTCCTGTCTCTTTTCTTACCCAAAGAAAATACATTAAAGAAGGAAAACAACAGCAGCACAGTGCCTTTTGATTGGCACTGCTCAGCATGATCCATCCGGATGCACCCTAAGACTTTATGACGGGGATGCAGAATATCAGGCCCAGGGGCCGAATCTGGCCTGCCTCTGGGGTCCCAATCCAGCTCTCCAGGGCTCCTCAAATGGCCACGCCCCCTCTGCCAGGCTCCTCCCCCATCCCCCATCCCCCTGACCACTGATTGTTTGGTTGTTTCCTGGCTTTTGTGCAGTCCCCCCCCCCTTCTAAACGGTTGAAATGCCTCTCCTAAGAAGGCTGAGTTTGTGGCAGTAAGAGCATTAAGATAAAATATGCCAGTATTTTTGGATTTCAGCCTCGGCCCTTTTGCCTTTGGCCCTGCCCACCACTGGAATGCAGCCCTCGGGCCAAAACAGTTTCAACTTTATGCTTTACCTCTCCTTCCAGGTACTGCCCCAATGAGGAAAAAGGCTCCACACTGCCCGTGATCTCCCGGGATTTCAACTTGGGCCAGTTTAAGGGACCTATTCAATACATGGTGTGGAAAGAGATGCTGCAGGCTCTGAGGCCTTGTAAGTATCAACAGTGGAGGCTGGTGGCTCTGATGTCAGTGGGGTGGTAAATCCGCTCTGGGTTTTGGCCAGAACTCTAAAGGAGCTAGCCAAGCCTTGGAGAGCTCCATTAGAGTTCTGACTGGTTCTGACTGAAACCCAGAGCGGATTTCCTGCCCCACTGACATCAGAGCCACCAGCCTCCACTCAGTATCAGAGTGGTGAGAATTTACTGGCACAGTAGCTTGGGATCAAATGTTCTGTGGTACTTTGATAGTCCAATATCTCCAATCGGAGCAAGCGGCTCTCCGTTACAGGGCTTGTTTCAACCGTGGTTTCCTAGGGAGAGCCAGTGTGACTTAGAGGCTAGAGTAATCAAACTGAGAATGGGGAGACCCAGTTTCAAATTCCCCTCAGCCACAAAGCTTACTGCAGCCTTCCTCAACCTGGGTCCATCCAGATGTTTTGGACTACAACCCCCATCATTCCCAGCCAGCATGGCCAATGGTCAGGGATGATAGGAGTTGTATTCATTTATTTACAACATCTGTATACCACTCCATATCTAGAACACATTTCGGAGCGGTGAACACAAGAGATAAAACAGTAAAAGGATAAGAAGATTGAAACACCAGATTGAAACTATGCTATTTTAAAAACAGAATACCAATAGAGACCATGACTGGCCAATTAAGGAATGCTTCCTGGAACGGTGCTGTTTTCAGGAGGCGCTGGAAACAGCACAGTGTTGGTGCCTGCTTGACCTCCAGGGGCAGGGAATTCCAAAGAAAAGGGGCCACCACACTGAAGGCTCTTCTCCTGGTGGACTCCAATTGGACCATAGGTGCATGTGGATCCACCAGGAGCAAGTTGTAGTCCACAGCATCTGGAGGGACCCAGGCTGTAGAAAGATTGGCTCGCTGGCTGATTTTCAGCCAGTCGCTATCTCTTGGCTTAATCTACCTCACAGGTTTGTGAAGACAGAAGTGTGTGTGTGTGTGTGTGTGTGTGCATGTGCACGCATGTGCAGGAGCCCTGTACGCTGCTCTCAGCTCCTTGGAGGAAGGGCAGGATAAAAATAAATGACTCCTTCCTGCTTCAGTGTATGTTTCCTATCTTTCTTATAGGTTTCCCCTGTGCTGAAGTTGTCCTGAACAGTGTTACTGACAACTGAAGCTGCCCTAAAACTGAGTTTGCTAGCTTAAAGCATTGCACTTTGGAACACAGCTCAGGCCTTTTGCAAACATGTTAGCAGTTGGCGAAGCATTTGGCCAATCAACCATCAAAAGACCTGAATGGCATTGCAAGGTGCATTATGCAAGTCTTCATGAGAACTGTTCGACTGACCCAAACAGCCCTTTGTTGAAGGCTCTTCCAACACAGTCCTTTGCAGGAGGATTTACCTCTGCTCTCACGCTACATTCAATGGCTTATCAAAATGAGTCTTCGGACCTTCACCAGGCAGGAGAGAGTCTGGTGTCTTAGCCTGGGGAGGATGGGCTCATGGGGTTAGGATCGCCATACTGCAGCTACTGGGGCAGCCCAGAGAAGCCACCACCCCATCATGCAGCTGCCAAGGTCATGTACATATCCAGGATGGAAACCGCCCTAGACACCTCACTGTCCTAGCTGCCTGGAAAGAACCCTGGGAATTTTAGTTTGGTGGTTGCTGAGAATTCTTTGTTAAAGAATGAAGTAGCCCACTTCATAGCACCACAGTACCAGGGTGTCTTAGCTGGGATGCGTGACAGTACAGCTGGTTTGCATCCAGGTTGTCTATTTCGTGTAGAGGTGTTATTTATTTGGGCTGTGCACTGCTTCGGCCCGAAGCCTGAGCTCTGAGTCAAAGCAGCTGCTTTGGGCCACTTTGGGCCACCTCCAAGGTGAAGCAGAGGGGGCCCAAAGCGGCCCGAAGTGAAGCAGGTAACTCTGAAGCGCTTTGGTGCACTTTGGAGCAATCCGGAAGCCCAGCCGCTGCCCAGCCCCCAGCTCCTTACCTGGGTCCTCTGGATGCATTCTGGCAGCTGTCTTGTTGTTCGGGGGGAGGGAGCCATTTAAAAAATGGCTTCCAGAACAGCAAGATGGCTGCTGGCACGCAACCAGAGGGCCTAGGAGCTAGTAGCAGCAGCGGCTCCCCCGGGGGTGGCTCCTCTGGTGGTGGTGGCCCTCCCATGAAACAAGGGCCCAGGGAAGGAGCTGGAGGCTGGGTTGCATGTTGGGCCCCCTCCAAGTGGGATTCGGAGGTCCGAATTCCGCTTTGGCTTCATGGGCTGAAATGAGTCAGGGCCCCCCGAATCAGCCCAAGCCGAATCTGGCCTGCCTCAGAAGCCCCGAAGCAGCCTCCAAGTTAGATTGGGCGGTCCATGTACAGCCCTATTATCTCCTTTCAAAAGTTGGCAGAGAGAGGTAATCTCCAACTTGGTCTTATCCTGACAGCTCCCTGCCATGTAACCTTGGATCCTGCCACCAACCACCCCAACCTTGTGCTCTCCAGAGCCCTTGATAGTGTTCGTCTGGAGGACAACCCTGAGGAGGAGGTCCCTGATGGGCCTGAGAGGTTCAGCAAGTCTGTGTGTGTGCTGGGTGCCCAGAGCTTCACCTCAGGACGCCATTACTGGGAAGTGGAGGTGGGGGATAAAACCAGCTGGGACACTGGCGTGGCCAAGGAGTCGGTCAACAGGAAGGAAGCCAAAGTGATGGTCAAGCCCAGCAATGGATTCTGGGCCATCTGGCTGCGGAACGGGAGCGAATACAAGGCCCTCGACTCTCCCTCCAAGCAGCTGTCCCTCAAGACCAAGCCCCGGAAGGTGGGCATCTACCTGGACTATGAGGGGGGACAGGTCTCCTTCTATGATGCTGACACCATGGCTCACATCTACACCTTTTCGGACATCTTCTCTGAGCGCCTCTACCCCATGTTCAGCCCCGGGGTCAACAAAGATGGACTCAATGCTGAACCCCTCTACCTCCTGCCCCCACGGGCATAGTGAGAACTGTACATCAGAGTTCATGAAGCCCTGCCTTGACTTTGTTTTAGTTGTGAACAGTATGAGAGTGCCTAACAGACGGCTCGTTGTTGAAGCAAAGCGGGCATGGATCTGATGCTGTCTGGATAGAAGGCCAGCCCTGTGCAAGTTGCGAGCTTGTATTTTCACAAATTCTAGCAGCAATGCTCCATGTGTTGATCCTGCCTCGGGACCAGGACCACCTATGATGTCTCTTTTCCTTACTAGTCCCCCTAAACCATGAATATCAGTCCCTTTTGCTGCGGCCTCTCTTTCTAAATACAGATTGTTCCTTGCGTATGCTGTTGGAACACATTTGCCTTCAGGTATTGCGTTGTAAGATAATATGTGATCGGCACATCTTATACAAGTTAAAAAAAAGTGATTTGGGGCACAATTCTATTGGGGTGGCTGTAAGGCTTCGAATTCGGAGGCTTTTGGCCCTCCAATGCAGAGCGGGAGGAGCAGCGGAGGTGATCTTTGCCTCCGTGCTCCTCCCGCTCTGCATTTCAGCTAGATGGGCTTTTTTGCCCATCTAGCTGGGACTCTGCGGGATGGAAAGAAGCTGAGGAGGCCTGGGGATATGGCATAAACTGGCCTCCTCAGTCCTTTCCCCGCCTATTGGCATGCCCCCTTCTCCTCCTTTGTGACCTTGGAGAGGCAACCAGCATGGTTCTCTCTGCGCTAGTTGTGAGGGAGAGGGGGCGGGGACCTCTTGTCACCTTTGTGACCTTGGAGAGGCATCTGGCATGGTTCTGTCTATGTCAGCTGTGAGGAGGTGTGGGCAGGGAACTTGGATTCCTGGCTCCGCAGTTGGGGCACTGATTCCGACCTCGGATCCAGGAATCTGAACTGTGCTGTGCCCCTGCCCAGACTCTGTCTAGGGGCCATAGGATTGCTTTCCCCAGGTTTTTAAGGTTTTTGTTTAGAAGAACCTATGAATATATGCACCCCATGTATGCCTCTATAGCTCACCCTCCACCAAAAGAAATGGTAATTCAGAGGCAGCTACGGTTCCTTCCCCACTTAAACAGACCAATGTACATTGTAAATTTACTACATAAACAGTGCTGCACCATGCCCTCTCCCAGTCACCAAGGAGACCATGGAGTTGGTGTTTTGAAGAGCATCTAAGGGAGCGAGAGGGACAGATCCCTGTGGAAGTCGCAGCCAGAGGGGCATGTGACATTGGAATGCTTCTGGGAAATGGAGGGAACTGGTCTACTGATGAGGCCTCATGAGGGATGAGGCGATGGTAGAAAGACGTCGGCTGGCCCAGCTTGGAAGCCTCTCCTCAGATGATCGGTTGGGCCATGTTTTCAGAGGTAAGTGCAAGATTTCTGTGAGTCTGAACAGGGAGGTGTTGTCTAAATTTTAACAACACCAGTGCACCTTTTAAAAAAGCATTTCAGCTTAGAATTGTGCTCTGGTTTGATGATTGTTTTTGCTCCCAGGAGTCAGTTTGGCTGTTGCTTGTTTGGAGGTGTGGGAGACATGAGAATCGTTTCCTCCTTCCAGATTTCTGGAATGACTCTCATGCACGCCACAGTTCATTATAATGCATATATAGCCCCCAGCTGCAGCTGAGGGCTGCATGATCGTGATTCAAAGGGAATTTTGTAGGAAATTGGAACACACTAGGCTACAATGGTGCTAGATGCACCCAAAGACCAGGCAGTAATATCCAGCTTAGGATCTCCCTCTAGACCCAGGTTTGACTATAACCCAAATGGCTTCCTTCAGTAGAACATCCACTCTCGAGACTCCATGATGGAATTTATAATTTGGCATGGATTGCTTCCTCATTGGAGCCAGTCTTGTGAATAGCCCAGTGAACCATCCCATAAGATTGTAAGTGTGAATCAACAACTAATTAAAATCCCCCACCCAATTAATCAATAGCAGGATAATAGAATCTTAGAGTTGGCAGGGTCCTTGAAGATCATCTAGTCTGAGCACTGCTCAGCGGAGGTTCTGCAATGCAGGATGCAGCTACAGCGCTCCTGCTAAGCAGCTGTCCAACCTTTGCTTGAATACCTCCAGCAAAGGAGATCCTGAGGCAGTCTGTTCCACTCAGCAGTGGAAGGATTCCACTGATATTTAGCTGAAATCGACTTCCCTGCAGTTTCCACCCATTGGTTCTAGTCCTGTTTTCTGGAACAAGAAGGCTGCTCCATCTCCTGCACGACCAAGTACTGATTCCAGGACTCAAAAAGCAGGCAAATTCACGGAGACTAGGTTTATAAATAACTACCAGCCATGGGAGTGAAACAGAACCTCCAGGTTAAGACCCAGTCTCCCTTTTGAAGACCAACAAACAGAGGGGACAAAACAACAGAGGCAGGCTTTGTTCCAGAAGCATCTGGCTGGCCATGGTTCGAAAAAAGAATGGTGAACTTGATGGACCTCTGGTTTTATCTGGAAGGGCTGCTTTTTAAAAGAATTTTTTAAATTGAATTTTACATTCATAACAAAAGGATTCTGTTGAATGGGGTGAGCTGGGGTGTGTGGGAGTCCTAAAAATCAGGTGGAGGGACCTTCCATGAGTGGATCCCTTCTTCTTGAGGAAGGCAGATCCTGGATCCATCGCAGTATCTTAAAAATAGTAATCTTAAATCGTTGTGCATTGTCAAGCCAGGACTCCTGGGTCCTCTTCTCTGCTTCCAGATCATGAGAGAGGGAAGGATTCACTGGGTCAGAGGCATGACTTCCCTGTTCTCCTCTTGGGGAGGAAAATGTCATCTTTGGGTTTACAGAAAGAGGATTCTTGGACAACAATGGGGCTGTTCACACAACACGCTAACCCACATTCAGTGGTTGAGTGTGGGCTGTGTGTTGAACTGCAGGTTAGCCTGATTTCTGAACCCAGGACATTTTCCACAGGGTGGCTTGTAAACCATGCGGTGTGGCTTGTTAACCACCCTGAACAACCCAACAACAAACCATGAGTTCTTAAGGTGGCTTGTTTGAGAAAAATAAGCCACACTGCATGGCTAACAAACCTCACTGCAGAAAATATCCTGGGTTCAGACAACACGCTAACCCATGGTTCCAGAACAACCCACATTCAGCCACTGAGCATGGGTGAGAGTGTTGTATGAACCCAGTCTCTGTTTCCAAGAAGATCAAGGGCTCAGCAAAGCAACAGAAACCAGAATGCCATTCAACATGTGCAGCATGCCTTTCATCACCGCTGAATAACCAGAGGCCCAATACAGTCCATCACTTTGGGTACCATGGAATCTGGGTGGCAGCCAATACCAGGCAAATAAGCACCACAGATATATGAGGAGAGAGTAATTCTCCTTTATATTCACATCCTGATCTTGCTACACTCAAATGCATGTTTTCAATTTAGTACCAGATATTTAGTGGTGCACGTGTGTGCTACTCTAGTTGTTTTCTTCATTTTAGCTCTATGCCACAGCCCATACATCTGGGGCTAGAAGTGAGGACTCCCAGGGTGGAGAGGGTGACCAACAAGTAGACTTGAGCCTCGGCATCTCTATATTAAGTAATGAGAAAAGAGGGAGAGAGAAATGTGGATGATTTGTGACTGAAATCCTTCCATGTCTTGCAGATGGGACATTCTCTGACGTGGACTGTGGCCAACCATTCTTCCCTGGTGAGTGAGTTCATTTTCGTTGGGTTCTCTGAATTGCCACGGTTGCGAATGCTCCTCTTTGCGCTGGTTCTCTCCATGTATGCCGTGTCACTGGCTGGAAATACTGTCATCACCACCGTGATCAAGTTAAATCCGGTCCTTCATACACCCATGTACTTTTTCTTGACGAACCTATCGTTGTTAGAGATATGCTACACAACGGCCATTGTTCCCAAGATGCTAGTAAGCCTGGTGTCGGAGAATGGAAAGATCTCTCTCTGGGGCTGTGCCACCCAGATGTACTTCTTCACCCTTTTTGGCATCACAGAATGCTGCCTCCTTGCTGCTATGGCCTACGACCGCTATGTGGCCATCTGTAAACCACTGCACTACAGTGTCATCATGAACCGGGGAGTCTGCGCCCAGCTGTCAGTGGCCTCGTGGTCAGTGGGAGTGATGGTGGGACTGGGCCAAACCAACTATGTCTTTAGCCTGACCTACTGTGGACCCAAAAGGATCAACCATTTCTTCTGCGACATCCCGCCCCTCCTGACACTAGCTTGTGGTGACACCTCAATGAATGTCATTGCCGTCTATATGGTGGCTGTCCTTTTCATCACTGCTCCTTTCCTTTTGATCCTCACATCCTATGTATACATCATCACCTCTATTTTGAGGATGCCATCGGCTGAGGGCAGGCGTAAAGCCTTCTCCATCTGCTCTTCCCACCTCATTGTAGTCTCGCTCTTTTATGGTTCAGGCATTATCACATATCTTAGGCCCAAATCCAGCTACTCAGCAGAAAGTGATAAACTGTTGGCCCTATTCTATACAGTTGTGACATCTATGTTGAATCCTATAATCTACAGTTTGAGGAACAAGGAGGTCAAAGAGGCCCTGAGGAGAACGCTGGGTATCAAACTATGCTTTGGAGAACCTCAAATGTGATTGTTACTGGAACAGGGCCTTCATACCTGTGATTCGGTGTGACAGAAAATCACCCATTACAAACCTTCATTGAATAATTTTTTTTCTCACAGAAAACTGGTTTCTGTTTACATTTGGCTGTATCTTTTGGTTAGTCCTTGTGCTTTAGCAAGAGATAGTAACCTGAATGGTTTTATAGTTCTAGAAATTTACTGAAAATGGCAATACCAGGAAATTACTCCGTGAGGAGGCAACTGTTCGCTATTAGTAATTCCATGATGGATGTTTCAGGCAGTTCTTAACAATCCAACTGATGTTTATTTCCATGTCCCCTCTAAATTTCAAAGTGACTACACTAGCCTTCCTCAACCTCATTTCCTCCAGATGTGTTGGACAACAACTTCCATCTTGGATGGGGATGTAGTCCAACACAGCTAGAGGGCACTGGGTTGGGGAAGGCTAACAACCACATGAATGCACATCAGTTTAAAAATAAATATATCAGTACATACTTGGAAAATATAAAGCACAATCTGAAATAGCAAAAATACCAAAACTGATAATATCACTCCTTAGGCAATTTCTCCTGGTCACTTTGCATGGGGATTCTTTCTTTTCAATACTCCTTCACATGGTGATCAATCAGGTTGAAATGCAGTTTTCAGTGAATTTTTCATCTCAGGCTTGATGCCTAAAAATTAGGAAATTATTAAGGGTTTCTCTTTGTCATCAAAGGTCTCTTCTAACCAGCTTTTCTACTGCCCTACAGAATAACAGTGAATACCAAGTCTACAGAGCATCTCTACACCAACCTAAAATCGCGGATTTAAAATGGGGCTTTCTGCTTCCGTTTTAAATGCAGGGTCACGATGGACTCCCTTTACATGTGCCTCCTTCCACCCCTTATCTAAGAGTTCCATATGTTTCATTCTACAGCCGCTAGATGGTGCTGTGGTCTAGCTTCTATTATTGTGCGTTTTCCTTTTTTATGAGGGAACTCAAGCAGAACTCCTGCTGTAATTTGATAGCTCATTATCTCCAATCTTTCAAAAAATGGAATAAAGGTCATTTAGTGCGGATGACGCCCTGGAGGTTGACAACGTCATCTAAAGAACCCGTAAACTTCCATGAGTAACCAATCTCTATAGCAAGATAAAAGCTCCATGTGAAGAAGCCCACAGTCTCCCTGAAAAGCATGATAGTAAACACACACACAACACCTTCCACTGGAGTTGAGATGATAGTAGAGGCTGCCAAGACCTGCTAGAGTGTCATAGAATCAGGCTACAGTGACTCAGAGCATCCTTTTGCTTACTCACTATTGAGGGAACTGTCAGGATGGTGGATAGTCCAAAAGAGGGCATCTGGGTAGACTGGGCATCCTGACCTCCCCAACCCCCACTTCTCACTGGCTCTTCAGTCAGTAACCGTCTCTACATCTTATTTCCAGTGTGTTGGGTTTTTCAGGCAAATCTGTCTGAAAGTCTAGTATATGTACGCACCCCAACTGATTGCATCTTAATGGATTTTTCCAAATAGTAATACAAAATATTTAGGGAAGGGCTATAGCCCAGTGGTAGACCACGTCAGTGGAGATGGTGGCTCCTATTTCAGTGGGGCTGTGAATCCATTCTGGGTTTCAGTCAGAACCATCCAGAACTCTAAAGGGCCTATCCAAGGTTCTGAACCTATCTTGGGGGATAGGGTTAAGCACCTTGGATAACTCCTTTAGAGTTTTGGCTGGTTCTGCCTGAAACCCAGAATGGATTCACAGCCCCACCAAAATTGGAACCACTAGCCTCCACTGCTATTAACCCATCCCATGTTAGTGCCATTTATGACTTATCACCTTTCTCAAGGTATCTATGTTGATCAAGAGGTTCAAACATAGGGCTAATCACCTCATATAGCATGGTTACCAGCCTGTTTTGGTCTGGCTGGTGGCTGGAGGAAGGCCTTATGTAAGTGAAGATGGTGGTTCCATAGAAAAGGCACACCACCACTATGAGATGTGAGGCACAACTGGAGAAGGCCTGTGCTTCCTGTCAGTGGAAGATATCCTAAGGATGATGTGCATATAGACCAGCATGACCAGAAGAGCTCCCACACCAAAAAATGCCACCAACAATAAGGACAACCATCAAAACCTTTCGAAGTATCCAGGTCAGTCTTGATGGCAAATATGGGCAACTTGTTATTTGTGTTAGCCAGAGACTGCCTTTACCACACATCACCCTGACTATGTGCCTTGAGGACATGGAAGATAACTAGGAGGATGCTCATGAAGAAGTGAAAAGGAGGACAAAAATAACATAGGTAGTGTGGCAGCTTTCCAGACAGGTCTCTTTATTTCTTCTTAATAGCCTGCAGTTACATGATGGTCCACATTGTAGAAGTTGGATGCCACTCATTTCCTAGTAAGTCTCTGCAATCAAAACTCAACATGGACAGAATGAAGGGAATCCTTTCACTACAGTTACACCAGGGAGGGAAAAGGTGCAAAAGCAAAACCTTTCCAAGAATCAAGTGAGAAACCACCATTTCTTGTTAACGGTTGTTTCCAGTTCTCTTTTAGTAAAACAGTGTAGCATTCTGGAAATGAATGCAACCCAGTAGCCCAGCACTGAAAGCCAAGACGCAAAAGAAAGCCATCCCCACCACAGAAAGTCACAGGCTCCAATTCTACTCCTGGATTCACCCCTAAATCTGGGTGACCACATTGTGGCAGTGCTCAGGAGTGCATTTGTAATGCCAACTGTGCCCATTCCTGGGGATGTCAGATCCCACCATAGTCACACATGCCTTAGATACATCTCATTTGAACTACTGGAAGGCACTCTAAGTGGGGCTGCCTTTGGAAAGTGTTCAGAAACTTCAGCTGGTCCAGAATGCTGGAGCCAGACTATTGACTGGGTCATTTATATGGCACACATGATGCTTGCTACAACAGCTTTATAGGCTACCAGTCCATTTCTGGCCACAGTTCAAAGTGCTGTTTATGATCTATAAAGTCCTCCATGATTTAGGACCAGAATATTTGAAAGACCTCATTCGCCCATATGAGCCTGTCCAGGTATTAATGGACTGCCATTCCTCAAGATGACATCACGTTCCCTTTCAATTCTTTTTCCTTACTAACTGATCTCTGGTGTTCAGTTTAGGCCTCAGGATAATAATGTAGACCTTGGGGAGGAAGATACAAGCCAGTAAGCCAGCACTAGAAGCCAAGATGGAGAAGACCTCCACAGCCACCATGTATTTCCCCTTGGCGCTCAGGTAGGTTGGCACAAAAGACACCCAAACACTGCAGAACACCAACATGCTGAAAGTGATCAGCTTGGCTTCATTGAAAGTATCAGGCAACTTCCTGGCAAAGAAGGCCACGGTGAAGCTGATGATGGCCAAAAGCCCCATGTAGCCCAGGACAATGTAGAACATGAGGGATGAGCCTTCATTGCATTGGACTGTGATGGTGTCAACCTGGGAATGCATGTCAAATTCTGGGAAGGGGGGAGAAGTTGCCAGCCACACAGCACTGATGCCAGTTTGAATAAGAGAAGAAAGGATGATGACCGATACAGCAAGTCTCTTCCCAACCCATTTCCTCATCCTGTTTCCAGGTTTTGTGGCCATGAAGGCCAAAACCACAGTGATGGTCTTTGCCAACACACAAGCAACAACGATGGAGAAGATTATGCCAAACACTGCTTGCCTCAGAAAGCAGGTCACCTTCTGAGGCCACCCAATGAACAAGAAGGAGCAGAGAAAGCAGAGCAGGAGAGAGGAGAGCAGGGTACACGTGATGCTCCAGTTGTTGGCTTTGACGATGGGAGTGTTCCAGTGCAGACTGAAGCTCCCAATCACAACAGCTGTGATCACAGAAAGGAAAAGAGCCAAGGATGCCAGAACTACTCCCAAGGGCTCCTCATAAGATAGGTAGCTTATTTCTTTGGGAATACATTGGTTCATGTTCTTGTTTGGATACTGATCTTCTGGGCACTTCTCACATTGGTCTGCGTCTGAAAGTAAGAAGCAATGTCTCAATATTTCCAGAATATACTAATACATGTCTTCCATCTTGATTTGATTTATTAGCTGCCCATCTGGCCAGCTACCCAGCCACTCTAGGTGGTGTACAATACGAATAACACAAAATACAGAATAATCAACTGAACAAAACATTGCTCTAAAAAAAACCCTAACCCACCCCAATTGCTCGCCTGAACAGCCAGGTTTTCAAAGCCTGGTGGAAGCTCATCAAAGATGGGGCATGGCGGTGGTCACTAGGGAGGGAATTCCACAGAGTGGGGTTCACCACGGAAAGAGCCTCTCCCTAGTCCTCACCAGCCTAGCTGTCCTGGCTGATGGGATAGACAGAAGGCCTTCCGAGGCCGATCTCCTTGAGCAGCGTCCCTGGTGTTGCTGGAGGCGCTCCTTGAGATAGGCTGGGCCAGAACTGTATAGGGTTTTGGAGGTCAATACCAACACCTTGAATTGGGCCCGGAAATCAACTGGTAACCAGTGCAACTCCTTCAGCACTGGAGTGATGTGATCTCGCTGATGGCTGCCTTTAATCAGGTGGGCCGCCGCGTTCTGCACCAGCTGCAACTTCTGAACTGTCTTCAAGGGTAACCCCCTTGCATCTTATCTAACCTTGCAGCAAACAAAATATATTAGAACTTCCTCTCCCCCACATCCCCAATATGTGTGATAGTTGCTCTCTTACACTGTCCTCTATGTAAGGGAATACATTTATACACGTGTGTAGGCAAAACTGAGAAGAACTACATTAGACCTGAATTTAAAACTTCTGGATTGTTTTCCAGGTCACTCTGGATTCCTTCACTTACCCATCTGGATGGAAATCCTCCCTTGGGGGCACTCAATGCAGTCATAGCAACACGCTTGCTTCCCCTGCTGGATGGACATGCTCTGTCCAGGGTGGCAGCTCTCAACGCAGGTGGAACTGGGCAGCATCTAGTGGTAACCACAAGGAAGGACATTTGGGATGGAAATGGCTGTAGCAAAGCTTCTGAGCTGTTCTCTGGCTTTCAGATAAGAGCAGATACAACTTCCCAAGAAGGAAACCCAAACTGTTGTAGTTGTTTATTCTTTGTTAATGACAGTGGTAGCCCAGAACCTCTAACTACAGGAACCCAAACAGCAGTGTTAATCACCATCACCTCTACCACCAGCAGAGGATCTCATCTTCTTTTGCCACTCCTACAGATATTCATTATCAGCTCACCACAGTACTCCTGGCATGTAATCTTTACTACAGAAGGAAGGTAGTTTTTCCTCCTTGCTGTAATTCTCAGCTTTACCACAACAATATAGGAAGGTCTTGGGGCCTGGATAATAACTGGATTTGATTTATTCTCAGCCTTGAAAACATGGTTGGTGGAGATTTTCCATTCATGTCTATCAGACATACATGAACCAATGATTTCTAATTTATGAACAATAGCAAAGCTGATCATCTCTAAGAACTGGAAAAATGCAGAAATAATTAAACAGATAATGGATAAGCTCATTGCCAAATCTTGCAATGATTAAAAATCAGTAGAAGGGTGAAATTAGAGATGGTAGACAGCAGAACCCTAAATCTATAAAACAAATAAAACAAACAACAGAAGAAGCCAATGTGGCTTCACAAAAAGCTTAGAAAACAAAAAAGGACACATATAGGAAGTGGAAGGAAGGCCAAGCAACAAAGGAAGAGTACAGGCAGGTAGCACAGAATTGCAGGGATGGCATCAGGAAGGCTAAAGCTGAGAACGAGCTGAGGTTAGCGAGGGATGCTAAAAACAACAAAAAGGCTTTCTTCAGCTATGTGCATAGTAAAAGACAGAGGAAAGAAATGGTGTTTCAGCTATTAAATAAGGCAAAATGATAATAGATGACAGAGAAAAGGCAGAAGTGCTCAATTCCTACTTTGGCTCAGTCTTCTCCCAAAAGAGGGTCTATGACCCGCCTGGCAAAGGCGAGGTACAGGCTGAAGGAGTAGGATTGTAGCCTGAGATCAATAAGCATATGGTCAAGGAACACTTAATTACTTTGAATAAGTTCAGATCTCCAGGGCCAAATGAACTGCACCCTAGAGTAATAAAGGAACTGGCAGAAGAACTCTCAGAACCACTGTCTATTCTCTTTGAGAAATCATGGAGGATGGGTGAAGTGCCGGATGACTAATGTTGTCCCTATCTTCAAAAAGGGTAAAAAGGAGGAACCTGGGAACCAGGTCAGTTTGACATCAAGCCCTGGGAAAATTCTGGAGCAGATTATACAACAATCCATCTGTAAGCACCTTGAAAACAATGCAGTGACTACTCGAAGCCAACTTGGAATTGTCAAGAGCAAATCCTGCCAGATGAATCTGATCTCATTTTTTGATCAAGTAACCTCCCTTGTGGACCATGGGAAAGCTGTGGACATAATATACCTTGACTTCAGCAAAGCTTTCAACAAAGTGCCCCATGATATCCTGATGAGCAAACTAGCTCAAAGTGGGCTAGATGAAACAACGATCCGGTGGATCCACAGGTGGCTACAGAATCGGACTCAAAGAGTGCTTATCAATGGGACCTTCTCCAACTGGGGAGAGGTAACGAGTGGGGTACCGCAGGGCTCAGTCCTGGGCCCAGTGCTCTTCAACATTTTTATTAAGGACTTGGAGGAGGAGGTGCAGGGAATGCTGATCAAATTTGCAGATGACACAGAATTGGGCAGGATAGCTAATGCTTTGGAAGACAGAAACAAAATTCAAGTGATCTTGATAGACTGGAGCACTGGGTAGAAAAGAACAAAATGAAATTTAATAGGGATAAGTGCCAAGTTCTGCTGCTAGGAAAAGGAAACCAAATTCACACTCACAAGATGGGGGATACGTGGCTCAACAACACTACAAGTGAGAAGGATCTTGGAATTGTTGTAGATTACAAGCTGAATATGAGCCAACAATATGAAGTGGCTGCAAAAAAGGCAAATGTTATTTTGGGCGGCATTAATAGAAGCATAGCTTCCAAATCCCGGGAAGTATGAGTTCCCCTCTCCTCAGCACTGGTTAGGCCTCATCTGGAGTACTGCGTCCAGTTCTGGGCACCACACTTTCAGAAGGATGCAGACAAACTGGAGAAGGTTCAGAGGAGGGCAACAAAGATGATCAGGGGACTGGAAACAAAGCCCTATGAGGGGAGACTGACAGAACTGGGCATGTTTAGCCTTGAGAAGAGAAGACTGAGGGGAGATATGATAGCGCTCTTCAAATCCTTGAAAGGTTGTCAGAGAGAGGAAGGCCAGGATCTCTTCTTGATTATCCCAGAATGCAGGACACGGAATAATGGGCTCAAGTTACAGGAAGCCAGATTCCAGATGAACATCAGGAAAAATGTCTTGACTGTTAAAGCAATATAACAGTGGAACCAATTACCTAGGGAGGTGGTGGGCTCTCCCACACTGGAGGCATTCGAGATGAGGCTGGGCAGCCATCTGTCAGGGATGTTCTGACTTGGATTCCTGCACTGAGCTGGGGGTTGGAGTCGATGGTCTTGTAGGCCCCTTCCAACCCTACTATTCTATGATTCTATGAAAATAAATATTAAAAAGTGGAGTTCTTTTACTGGTTATTGGAAGACAAATTACGATGTGGAAAATAATGTTTATTCATGCCCCACTATCTCATAATTAATAGTTTAACTAAGTTTAACAATAGTTTTGTATAATTTCAGAAGTGAATAATATATTTAGTGGTGTTATATAGATTTTTGTATTTTGTAGATACTTCTGTTCTGTGTTCTCTTAAAAGTAAAACAAAAGAGAGAGAAATAATTGGCCAAATAATGCACTGCAGATCTCTAGTAGAAAATATACTGGTCTCAGGCTGTAAGTTCAGTCAAGCCAAGGGGCTAGGCAGGGTTGCTAAAGGGCTCAGTCCTGGGCCCCGTACTCTTCAACATTTCTATTAATGACTTGGAGGAAGAGGTGGTGGTGGGGAAATGCTTATCAAACTTGCAGATGACAGAAAATTGGGTAAGATAGCTAATACTTTAGAAGACAGAAACAAAATTCAAAGTGATCTTCATAGGTTAGAAAACTGGGCAGAAAATAACAGAATGCAATTTAACAGAGAAATATGCAAAGTTCTTCATTTAGAAAAAAGAAATCAAAAGCACCAGTATAAGATGGGGGATACGCCTGGCTTGACAACCATACATGTGAAAAGGATCTTGAGGTTGTAGTTGATCACAAGCTGAATATGAGTCAGCAGCGTGATGCGGCTGCAAAAAAGGCCAATGCAATGTGGTCAGACCTCACCTCAAATATTGTGTCCAGTTCTGGGCATCACACTTTAAAGAGGATTCAGATAAATTGGAATGAGTTCAGAGAAGGGCAACAAAGACAATCTGGGGACTAGAAGATAAATCCTGTGAGGAAATATTGAACTGGGTATGTTTGGTTTTGAGAGGAGATGACTGAGGGGGGATATGATAGCACTTTTCAAGTACCTAAAGGGTTGTCAACAGAACAGGGCTGCAACCTGTTCTCTATCATCCAAGACAGTGGGACAGGGAATAACAGGCTTAAGTTCCAGGAAGGCAGGTTTCAGCTGAACAGCAGGAAAAATGGCCTAAGGGTCAGAGCAGTGAGATAATGGAACTGGGTTCCTAGAGAGGTGGAGGGCTCTGCATCACTGGAGGTATTCAAGCAAGACTTGACAGCCATTTGTCAGGGATGTTTTAAGCTCCCTGACAAATGGCTGGATTCCTGGACTGGATTCCTGGACTGAGCAGGGGGTTGGATTCGATGGCCTAAATGGCCCTTTCCAACAGAAGTGTCTCTGACCTTAGAAGGGGGCATCTGACCTACCCTATGGTCCCTGAGACACTCTCCCAGGGACCACAGCATCGCTCTGTAATTTCTATTATTTTAGCCCCTACAGTGTGGGTTTACCTTTTGTATTTGTATTATATTTTTGATGTGTTGGTGCATTAATTTGTTTTGGATTATTGATTGTTTTTATTGGGAATTTATTCATGTTTTTGTGTCATTACTATTATTATGTGTTCTACCATGACTACAGAAACATGTTGATCAGGGATTTAATAAATAACCTATATGTCCAGGGCTAGAGCTACACTAGTGCTTGTTACTGGCACTGAATTGCACTGATAACTGTTGGGACACATGACACACCCCATATACTGCTTTTGAGGCATTATTTCCCACTTTTTATTCCGTAATATCCAAAATTCCACAGCAGTTGTCATTGCGTGGGCTACGAGGTATAAAAGTGCATAGTGTTACCGTGATGGGATCGTATCAGTATGACATGAGGTGTAGGTCTGGCCCAGCATATTCTTGTAAAGTATCAACCATCCTGGATACCAGTATTTGGCATGTAGATGATGGTGAAAGCAAAAGTAATCATTCCCACCTGATTAAACTTGTGATTCCACACAATGGCACTTTCATTGATTATGAACTGTTTCTCTGCAGGAGCCTGGGGGTCCATCCTTCCGACTCGGACTCTCTGGAATGATTCATTGGGGAAGGTGACCAAGTTGATGAGATCGTATCCGCCTGTCAGGTCCCCATTGGCATTACAAAATATTTCTTCCCCAGCACTATTATTAAAGCGGATACTTCTCAGAAAAGAGTGAAGCTGAATCAGAGGAGAAAAATGGTTTACAATGTATTGTTAATTTATTTATTAAAATAATTTATAAACTGTACTTCATCCTTATAAATACCAGGTTGGGCAGACAGTCAGAAATGGGTTAAATTTCCTTGGAATTCCCCAAGTTGTGACATTTAGGGAGCAATCCTATGCCCCCTAGACAGCATCTAGGGTGGGGATATGATACTTTGGATTCCCAGATCTGAGGTTGGACACAGCATCCTGACCTCGGATCCGGGAATCTGTGCTCCACCCCCCCCCTCCCCCTTGCAGCTGGCGCAGAGAGAATCTCCCCAAGGTTGGAAATGCAACCTCAGAGAAGGGGGTAAAAGGGGTGTTCTAGTGGGTGGGGAGGGGAGGGGATGAGCTATCCAGAGGCCTCTTCAGCCTCCTTCCCTCCCCCTCCGGAACACTCCAGCTAGATGGGCAAAAAGGCTCATCTAGCAAAAATGTGGAGCGGGAGGACAGGAAGGCAAAAATAGCCTCTGCTGAGCCTCCTGCTCTGCATTGGGATGATCACAGGCCTCCGAGTTGGGCGGCTAAAGATCATCCACGGTGGATATGATAGGATTGTGCCCTTAGGGTGCTTCCAGAAGAAGCGTTTATCATGCAATCACCCTGCATTATTCTCAGAATTTCCCAGTGTGCCCAGATGACATTGCCTTCCGTTTGGAACAGTCCTGTCTTCCTCCTCCATTTTTTGGTCTTTTTTTGGTCTTACTATCTTTCCCCCCTGGTTGCACAGTGTGTTTGGCAGTGTTAGGAGCCCTCTGTGTGAAAGCACCCTTAGACTTTCAGTATCTGTTTCCCCAAGTATCTTTACCACCTGTGAAAGTAGGCCTGACTAGGCCTTGTAAGTAGTTTGGTTCAGGCGAGGTGCCTGATGGGATTGAGTGCGTGTGCGTGTGTGACCATGAGAAGGTAGTTATAATTTGCTCATAAGCAAGTAATTCCTATCCACCTAAGTAACTCATCCCTAAAGATAAGAAGGCCGCTGTGCTGATAAGACTGTGCTGAGTACGAACTGGTTTCTGAGCATGTGTAGTGTGTTTTTCTTTGTTCTCCAACTTTCAGTCTGTATAAATGCATCCTGTTTTCTTTTTGGGGGAGAGACACAGTTTTGTCTGTCTCTCCCATGGCCGTGATGTGCTTTAATAAATTTCTGACTGTTCAACCTAACCTGCCTTGGATATTTCCTTAACACACCAAAGATAGACTTGCAAATGCGTGTACTTTCCAAACATTCAACAATGCTCCATCCAAACTGAGATGGGAGATGACAAATGAAATAAATATTCTGATGGTGAAGTGTTTCCTGGAATTCACTATGAACCCATGAAGGTTCCATATACTGAATGAGACTGTTGGTCTGTCTACAGTATCTCAGTAATTCTGCTCTGGCTGGCAGTGGCTTTCCAGAGGGTTGGGCAGAAGCTTGTACCTTGCCCTGGCACCAGAGATCAGAGGTTCCTCTTTTAACTGGAGAATCCAAGGACTGGACTGGAAATCATCATCATGTGACATGTGGTCTGTTAATGAACTATAGCTCCACCTAGCGACAGGGACCAGCTTACCAGGGAAAAGATCCCATTACCTATTTTCCATGCCAGGACTCAGCCTCAGAATTTACAAAGTAATAATAAAGAAATCAGGGCTTCTGAGCAAGTGGAGAAGGTTTTCCCCTCAATCAAGGAGCCATCGCAGTCAGCCCACTCTTATTGAGGATTAGGGAGACTTGCTTCAGTGTCTGGAAATGTTGGTTTTGCCCCAGCACCTTTCTTCTAAACCAAGTCTTGTATATTGTCTGCCCAGATGTAATGAGCATCAAATCCTGTTCCCTGTCATGCCCTAAATAATATGAGGATATTTCATGTTTCTATGAAATCCTAGACTAGCTGGTCTCCATCATTCTTCTTGGATTAATTCTTATTAACTGGCTATATCTAACAAGGGCACTCAAATGGTCAGCCTTGCCTGTTAGGAAAAATTAAGGGGTTGGAGCTTTTTAGTCTGAGAAAAAGGTGAATAATGGAGGTCATGATGGAGGTTTATCAAATTATGAATGGTAAGAGGTGGAGATAGAGGTCTCCCTTTGTCATAATACTAACATTTTGGGTCACCCAATAAAACGGTTTGGTGGGATATTTCAGATGGGTTAATAGTAGTGATGTCCTATCGCTGAGATGGCTTTAAAAGGGGGTAAGATAAAGTTGTACATGAGCTGCCCATCAAAGATTCCCTCTCTGTCACTGAGCTAGGAAGAGGCTGAGATCTTCCTTTTCAGTTGTGCTTTGGAAGCTGGGTCTGCTATCAGGCTTTTCTCCCCTCCATGGTTGATTTATTTATGATATTTATTTTCTTCTATTTTTAATGGTTCCATAATTATGACTTTCTGTGATTTGTCTGTAGCTGTGACTACCTGCCATGGTTGAACTTCCCAGAGGTTCCATCTGTCCCCATCTCCTCTGGATTTCTGTTTAGCTCTTGCTAAGTACATGGCCTGGAGAGCATGTGCGATGGCATAGACAGCATTGTAGATATTGTAACTCTGGCCAGACATTTCCATTTCAAGCACTGATCCAGGAAGGCTCCCCAGCTTCTCATCCCCAGTGCAGTTTTTCTTGGTCCATGAATAAATATTATATTGTGGGAGGGAACAGTGAAAGGCAGTGAACCAGAACCGCTGAATGAAAGAAACTGAAGATTTATATGGATTTATCCTCTCAAGAAAGTCTTGAAATCCCGGCACCACATTTGTATGGAGCATGAATGACAAGGTGCCATTGAAGGTTTTTGTGCTGAATTTGTCTCTAGACCATACAGCAGTGTAATCCCATTCTGCTGTTGTGATCCACACCCTTTCTATAGGCTTCATATAATATATTTCATTAGAGTACAAAAGTATTTTTAAACCCTCCAGAGACTGATTGTCGCCATATACAAGAATCACATTGATTTCCCTCAGTAGGAGAGTAGATTTAAGTGGTCTCAATTTTTTTTGAAGTATTTCGTTTGGGAAAAAACCTGTTACCATTGAGATCACCTCTATCCAAGCACTGCAAATATTACTCTGCAAGAGCCTGGGTCTCAGGGTTCGAAGGAAGCTTTCTCCACTGTCATCATCTGAAACAATGAGGCCAATCCAGTTCCATCCCAAATGCTTGAGGAGCCGAACGATCCCAGCAGACTGAGGCTCTTCATTTGGGACCATCCGGTAGAAAGAAGGGAACCGGATTTTGTCCCTCAGTGCTGCATCAAAGGAGCCATAGCTGACCTAATGGAGATGATACGATCATTTTTAATCTCAGAAAACCATCCCTTTCTTCTCAAACATACACTGACTCTACCCAAATGTCTGTCAAGGTTAAAATCATGATCTCATTGAATAAGGCCTGATAGTAGAATTTGTGGTTTCTGTCAGTCCAATCTTACCCTTCCTATTAAACTTACCCAGTACCGCTAGTATTCAGGTTATAAAATGATACCAAGCAGGATGTGGAAGTAACTGGTTTTCTGAAGATTCACATTTCTGCCATGTACCATTCAGAGGTTGGAGTCTTAAACTGCAATCCTATAAGAACTTACATGAGCGTAAGCACTGTTGAACTGAATGGGACTTACTTCTGAGAAGATACTAGAGTGCAATCCTCTCTCTCTCTCTCTCTCTCTCATCATCATCTACCATGATCTATCTCTATGTGTTGTGGGGGACTTACTTCTGAGAAGATACTAGAGTGCAATCCTCTCTCTCTCTCTCTCTCTCTCTCTCTCTCAATCTCTCTCTCTCATCATCATCTACCATGATCTATCTCTATGTGTTGTGGGGGACTTACTTCTGAGAAGATACTAGAGTGCAATCCTCTCTCTCTCTCTCTCTCTCTCTCTCTCTCATCATCATCTACCATGATCTATCTCTATGTGTTGTGGGGGACTTACTTCTGAGAAGATACTAGAGTGCAATCCTCTCTCTCTCTCTCTCTCTCTCTCTCTCTCTCTCTCTCATCATCATCTACCATGATCTATCTCTATGTGTTGTGGGGGGCTTACTTCTGAGAAGATACTAGAGTGCAATCCCCTCTCTCTCTCTCTCTCTCTCTCTCTCTCAATCTCTCTCTCTCATCATCATCTACCATGATCTATCTCTATGTGTTGTGGGGGACTTACTTCTGAGAAGATACTAGAGTGCAATCCTCTCTCTCTCTCTCTCTCTCTCTCTCTCTCTTTCTCTCTCTCAATCTCTCTCTCTCATCATCATCTACCATGATCTATCTCTATGTGTTGTGGGGGACTTACTTCTGAGAAGATACTAGAGTGCAATCCTCTCTCTCTCTCTCTCTCACTCTCAATCTCTCTCTCTCATCATCATCTACCATGATCTATCTCTATGTGTTGTGGGTTCTTGCTTCCAGAAATCACTATAGATTCTGAAAAGGCAATCCAGCCAATTAAGACTTCAGAGGACTGGGCAGAGACTTTTGCCCTCAGCAGTTTTGACGTCGGACACAACTAGAGGCACCCATTCTCATTGTGGTTGCCTCAATAATTCTATCTAATTCATATATAGGATTGCACTCTAGGTGTTGTGGGTTCTTGTTTCCAGAGATCACCATAGATAGCAAGATGGAAATGCTGCCAATTAAGAGCTCTGTGGGCTTGGCAGAAATTTTTACCCTTGCCAATTATGATGTTGGACACAAGTAGAAACTCCCTTTGTGGTTGCCTCTATCAGGTTCTAAATGCATACCTGTGGTATCTTGTAGGTATTAAAGACATTGGCCATCTGGATGGAGTTTGGGGAGGTGAGACCACCAACAACAGCCATTAATGCATCTTCCCTGCCACAGTTGTAATTAGGAGGATCTCCTTTTCTCGTAAAGAGAAGATGCAGAGTGTTCTCACAGGTTTGCCTTGAATAAAAACCATTCCTATAAATCTTGGATCTCAGCGTGGTGTTGGGTAACAATTCAGCATCCTTGTTGATCTCATGAATGGCAAAAACAAAGGCAAGGACATGCTGGTAGTTTCTAGGGATCATGCTGCAATGAGATTGTCATATTGTCTTAAATCTTGACATCAGAGACCAATTGCATTATGGCTTGCATTATGATTTACCTATCTACGTTGGATGTAGGCACACAAACCATAGAAAAATCTTGCTCAAACTAAGGATATGAGGATTATCTCCTCAGACAACATGGGAAGAAGTGTGTAAGCAACACAGCCAAAAAGATCCAATTCCACGCAGCGGATGTGGAAAACCCCAAACCAAAAGACAGTTCACCACCGGTGAAGTTTTTTTCTTCTTTCCAAGCTGCAGTTCTGTTCCCACTTAAGTAGGTGTGAAGCCCATTGTACACCGTGAGGATTATGACTGAGTAAAGAGGGACAGGGTGTCTTTTCCTAACCCGCATCTCTGTGTTGTTGTCCTTCTGAGCTTTGTTGTCCTTCTGAGCAAGCAGAGGACACAAAGTTATGACTGCGGGCATACTGCCTTGGGTGGTGGAAAGATTTCAGTGCAGCCCTACCCACTCCCCTCAAGCCATGGGAAAACACATCTCTCCCACCCCGTCTTCAGCTTCTATCTTGTGCACATCGTCTTCTCTCCTATCTCTTTCCCTCCCAAACACCTGCCTCTCTCCTTCACCGTCTTTCTGTTCATCTCTCTTTGTCTCTCTTCTTCCTCACCATGGCATATGCAGTGTTTGTTGACAGGGCAAACAACACAAAATGATAACTAGAAATTCTTGTTGATGTTCCCACTATTTTTCCAGACAGTGTTGCTGGTTTGCTGGAGAGGGAGGGGGGATATTTTGGGGTTTGATGCCAATATTTGGGATATTCATAGCCATCTATGAAGGTCTGGATTGATCAGGACTGCCTAAAATAGGAATTCTATTAATTACTCTGTGCTTGCTTGCTTCCTTTCTACATCTAAATCTACGGAACCACAACACTGTACTTGTAGGGAGGAAAGGCAACATTTTTGAAAATATCCAAATTGCACTTGGGGGGATCTTCACAACAATGGAATGAGAAGTGAGGGTATTATCTGGATTTTCATGGAATCGGCTTTGGTCTGTCAGGGACTCATGAATCAAGAATCATGAAAAATCAAGAGCGTACCGTACCTTTAAAATCCGGTTTTCAGGGGTCACAAAGTGCTTGAAAGGACCATATTTCTAGGTTGGGTGGAGGGAGTGCAACTGAACATTATCAACCTGGCCAGGGCTCAACCAATGAGAGAGGCTTGTTTCCCCACCCCTGTCCAGGCTTCCCCCTGTTACTACATTATTATGAATGGCGAGTAACTAATTCACAATTCCATTCCAGCAAATCTTCACAGAGTTAGAGCTCCCCCCACTTTCCCCCAATGTATGCACTTTTGCATGAAGAAGCCAAAATCCCCAATTCTCCAGTGCAGCATTTGAAGGCTTTCTATGAGAGCCCCCTCCCCAATTTTGCCCCACTCCAGCAAACTGTCGTGGAGTTATTCCCCCCACCCCATTTCCCCTATATGCACACTTTTGCATGAAGAAACCAAAATGCCTGATTCTCTAGCGCAGCATCTGAAGGCTCTCTATGAGAGCAACCCCCCACCCCATTTTGCCCCATTTTAGCAAATTGTTATGGAGTTATAGTTTCCAACCCCCCTTTCTCTTTCCTTGGGCACTTCTCCCTGCTGGCAGTGACAGGCTTCTCTGCTCCCGTGATCCTGACAGCTTAGTAGATCACTACTATAGTTAAGCCCTTAAGCCCTTACTGCAAGCATCACAGAGAAGCGAAGTTACAAGACATCAGATAAGTGACTTCACACAACATCACAGGACCTAAGTAATGCAAACATCAGAGAAGTGTGTAATCACAGAGGCTAATTACTCCCACTGGTGAAAAGGAAGAGCAGTGGGATTCTGAATGCTTGAAAGACCACTGTAGCACTTTCATGTGTTGGAAAGGCAGGCTAGTTATTCTAGTTACCTAGGTTGTGGAGGCACAGCCAGGTGAAAGACACACCCCTAGGAACACCCCCATTGTACCGAATTTAAAGTGGAGGGATGGGCAGCTCAACTGCAGGGGAGCCAAATTAAAGAAAAACAATGGAGTAAAAGTACTCTGCAAAAATGAGGCTTCCTCACAGGTAAACTCTGGGGTGGCTGCAGAGTGGCCATGATGTCATGTGTCCCTAATGACTTTAAGGCACAGCAGCATTGGAGAAAACCTCTCATGTAGACAGGCCCTTGGAGACATTTTGAGAAAAAGCAGATCTAATTTTTACCTGCTAATGGCTCTACTAACTGGAGTGTGGGAAATTATTCTGAATGTTTACAACCAAGGTTTAGAGAAGAATAAAAGAAAGAGACAGGTTGCTGCTTAAAAGTAGTAATGTATTTTGTCAAGCTCAGAATGACCATATTGAATAGGCAGGTCTTTTTTACAAAAATAAAAAATAAAGAACTGCTTACAGAGCATTTACTGGAGAGGAAGATGCCTTTTCCTTAAACTCTGGCACACTGAAGTTGACAAGTGAAATGGATACAAATTCACCAATGATAATCTGATCTGAAGGACTATATGAAGGAGTTCTTACTGTTGTCCTCCAACTGCATATGGAGGAGTTCAAACCCTTGCTGGAAGAATAGCATAGGAATAGCAGAAGCAAAATCAGATGGCATACTGACAAGTCTGGGGCCAAGCTCCAATATGATGTCTTCATGATCACTAATGGCCACCATCAGTATTATCAGTCCTGGTAGAAGATACAGAAAAGCTTGGGCTGACAGACGTGTGCCTGCCTCAAAATAACCTCCCAGATTGGGGTGGAGCAAGTTGGAAAAGAGTCTTTATAGACTCAGCACAGAATATTATGCTTCAAATGTACTGCTTTGGGTATGTAATTTGCATGTGGCCTGTGATACCCCTTGGGGCTTCTGAAAACAGCACTACCGATAACAGTAATTTTAATAATTCCAAGGCATATCATTTGTTTTGCCAGTCTTCAAGTCTCAGAACAACCAAAGAAAATATGTATCTGTGATTCCACTCCAAGGCATGGCCTGCTCGATCTTGGAACAGTTCTATTGTACAGAGCAGGGGTCCCCAACCTTTTTGGGTCTGTGGGCACATTTGGGAAATTGAGAAATGGCTCCCATGGAGCCAAAAGGGCTCACATGGAGGATGTGAGTAGTCACATAATGGCTGCCATGGGGTCCTGGCTAGTCAAAAGAAGTGTGTTTGTTGGAGGTGGGGGGAGATAAATAGTGAGGCTAGAGGCTGGGAGGGAGGGGGGAAATAGCAAGGCAAAGAGATAGAGGTAAGAGAAAGAGTGAGGCTCGTGGGTAGGTGGGGGAAAGAAACAGCAAGGTAAAGAGTTGGGGGGAGAGACATAGAGGCTGAGAGTGGAAGCAGCCAGGTAAAGGGGCGAGTAGGAGAGAAAGAGCAAGCCTAGGAGCTAGGAAGGGAAAGAAAAATGGCTAGGGATGGGGAAGGGAGAGAAATAGTGAGGAAATGGGGTGGGTGGAGAAAAACAGCAAGGCTAGAGGCTGGGAATGGTGAGATTGAGAGAGGGCAAAGAGGAAAGGTCTGTGTGGGCAGAAGAAGATTGGGTGGAGTCAGGAAGCAACTCTTTCTTCTTTTCCTGCCCACTGAACAGCAGATCAATGGTAGGTGCAGGAACAGGAAAGAGCTGTATTTTGTGGCTTTAATTTTTGTGAACTGTCCAGAGAGCTTCAGCTATTGGGTGGTATAGAAATGTAAATAAATAAATAAATAAATAAATAAATAAAATAAACCTGGCACCCTAATGTTTTTCAAGTTGTTAATTAAAAAGGGGACAGAGAGTGGAGAGCTTTGTGGTCACTGGTTAGAGGTTCCCTGTGGGTGCCGTGTTGAGGACTCCTGTATAGGGAACTATGTTGGGGAGAAGCAGCCTCTTGGAGAGCTGGCCTAACTTTCAGAATGGATAAGGATTGCCATAGGAACAGAATGGCAGATGTCCAGTCCAGAACCTTATCTGGTCAAGGACATTGAAAACTGCCTTCACCCAGGTCAGACCATTACTACACTATTGTCTCCTCTGACTAGCAAGGGTGCCCCACTGTGGAGCAACATGACATGGCCACCAAAGATGGTGGATTTTGGGTGCCATTATGGGTAGCTGAGTGGGAGACAATCAGATCTGATCCACTGAGCACAATCCACTGGGAAAGTCTTCTATACATGCTTCATTGAAATGAATGGTAGCTGTAAACATATATGGTGATGCTTGGTCAAGCAGTCAAGCAGTTTTTTTTTTGGCAAGCATGAAGATCTCAGTGGGTATGGACAGAGTCCCTAATTACCAGAGCTTCCCCATTTATTTCAAAGGAGGAAGCATCTCCAGTATGCATTTATATGGGCTGCAAACTCTGTTCCCTCCATTATATTAGTGAGGGAGCCTCAGGCACATTTTTTTTTAGAAACAGGAGGAACAGCCTAGAATTCATTCACTGAAATAAAGCTAGGTCTGATAAATTTTCTAAAACAATTCTAAATTAATTACTCACCTGATTTCATGGATTTTGGTAGAATCATTGATTTGAGCCAGCCCTATCTTCCCCCTTTTCACTTTCATGTTAAATAAATCCTACTTCTTGTTTTATAAGTTGCTCACTGATTTTCCCCCACCTGATTTAGGGGAACAGGGTCCTGCTGGGTTGGAGGCATGGAATGCTAGTTTGAAGTCAGCATCTTTCTCCCTCATGCCCTACTGCATGTATGAACGCAGGTTCCATGGTTTCCACCAATCCATTGGGTTGGTGGTAGGGAAACTGGGGTTACATTTGGACACATATTTCAGTTTGGGGCAGTAAAATCAGATGCTGTGTGAAATACCAATCTTTCACAGGGTGCTCTTCCTATCTTTCCCCCACCCTCTTCAAACTTTCTTTGTAAGCAGCCTCCCAAAAATGGCCATGTAAGAGTAGAAAGGTAGAGAGAGAGAAAAAATAGTGGGCAAACTGTGGAAGGAAATGTGGCAGAGAATCCTATAGTTTAAAATAGGGATGGCAGAGAATTCTGCCACAGATCTCGGGGAGGCCGAATGCCAGTGCATTCAGCCCCCCGAAATCTGTGGCGGGACGGCCTGCCACCCCCCGCCCCCCCGCGGATCCCCCCGGGACGAGACTTACCTGGGGCGGATCTTCCGGGCGGTGGCGGCTGCGGCGGCTGGTCTTCCGACTGGCTGCCGCCGCCGCCATTTGCAGTTGTTTTTTTTTACACACACGTGATAGGCTATGTAAGTAAGTAAGTGATAGGCTACGTAAGTAAAAAAAAAAGGCGTACGCAAATGGCGGTGGCTACAGCCGCCGCCAATTGCGTATGCCTTTTTTTTTTACCCAGATGTTTTAGGCTACGTAAAAACATACGTAGCCTAAAATGACTGGGTAAAAAAAAAAAAAGCATACGCAAATGGTGGCGGCTACGGCCGCTGCCATTTGTGTTCCTTATTTTGGGCCGTCTTAGTCTACGTAAATAATTACGTAGACTAAGACGGCGAAAATAAGGGGAACGCAAATAGCGTAGCCGCTGCCATTTACATTCCTTATTTTGGGCCGTCTTAGTCTACGTAAATAATTACGTAGACTAAGACAGCGAAAATAAGGGGAACGCAAATAGCATCCGCTACGCTATTTGCATTCCCCTTATTTTTGCCGTCTTAGTCTACGTAAATATTTATGAAGATTAAGACGTCAAAAATAAGGAACGCAAATGGCGGAGGCCGTAGCCACCGCCATTTGCGTATGCAGTCCCCCCCCACCAGAGCCCTCCGTGGCCGGAAATCCGGCTGTGGATGGCTCTGGCCTGGCTGGGCCTGGCTGGGTGCTCCGCGGAGCTGCCGCGGAGCACAGCTGGCTGCAGAGGATTCCGGGTGGGAGGAACGGAGCTCCTCCTCCCTCGTCCAGGATTCCAGGGGGAGGGACGGAACGCCTCCCCCCCCATAAACATAATCCGTGAACAGGTAAGTGATTTTCGTACATCCCTAGTTTAAAAGGCTGCCACCTTCATGCTATACCCCCTATTGGCCTGATAATGGACTGATTCCCTAAGGTTTCCTAGTCACTACAAGGCTGAGCTCAGAGGAAAGAGGCAGGCTTGTATTAAGGTAGATGATGTCACTGGGGTACCTAAAATGATTTAGGGCACATCACAGAAAGTTTGGAGCACATGCCCTAGTGTGCCTATTTATAACAATGACCATGATCCAGAACCTCTCCCGGTTCCCCTATGCCATGGTCTGATCTGCTGACCCCCCCGCTTTGATGTCGGAGAGTGAAGGGCCACTGGGGCAGGAAGGGGGGAAATCAAGTTGGGAACTCTTCCTCCAAGATTGGATCTCTGTCTCTAAACTAAGAGGGGGAAATCCCGTCTTTCCTATGCCCCCTGGGACATTGTCTCATGGGTCAAAGGACTGCAGCCTTAAAGACATGTATAATGTCACATCTAGTTTGACCCTTACATTTAATGAAGTCCTCTCACGCCTACAGTTTTCTATGAGGCTTATATATAGGATTTGGCCCATTAGGATCTTCTTCTTTTTCTTTTTCTTCTTCTTCTTCTTCTTCTTCTTCTTCTTCTTCTTCTTCTTCTTCTTCTTCATCACTGCACTCAATATACAGCATAAGATTCCCAGCTCAGTCCCTGACCTGTCTACTTAAAGGACCTCAGGTGGCAGGGCTGGAAAAGACATTGGTCTGAGATCCAGAAATTAAATAATACTGGGCTAGGTGGACAAATGTTCTGACACTGCATAAGGCAGCTTCATATGTACTCCAGAAATCCATTCAATCAAACCAAACCCTTTGATGATCTATAGCAGCCTTCCCCAACCGGGGGCTCCTCAAGATGTGTTTGACTACAACTCCCAGCACCCTGAGCCTGGGGAGGCTGGGAGTTGTAGTCTATCACATCTGTAGGGCACCAGTTTGGGGACAGCTGATTTATAGTTCAAGAGATTAATTATGAGAACTCAGTTTTAAAAGGGTCACACAATTATGTCCTTCTGCATTGGACTACCAATTTTATTTTTTAAGATATAGATGGATATGATACTCATTCATCCATCATACATATGCAGTCATTTCCCAAGGATTTGTTGAAAGGCTCTGAGGATGCCAGGATCTGACCTCACACACCAAAGGAAGTCCCTAGTCAATGGCCTGGTTTGCACAATTGCTGGTGCTTACCATAGCTTAAATAAATAAGCCATGGTGGGTTGTGGGGCAGGCTGGCTGCCATTGTGAATATTCAAGCCATGGGGTGTGGTCACTGTGGCTTATCATGATGTCTGAACTTGGCAAGGGTGGGTTTTTTGCCATGGTTAACAAACCACCCACAACCCATGGGCTGTTCTTTGGTTTTGGATGGTTTGCTAACCATGGCAACAACCCACCCTATGCCAGGTTTGGATGTCACAATAAGCTGAGGTGACCATCCGCAGCAGCTGGAATATTCACAGTGGCAGCTGGTATGGGTGCCTAAGATCATGTGAACCAGCCCATTGTATTGTTATTAAATTTCATTCATTTTCTTACTCCAAAAGGGGAAACGGAGGGCGGTGTGATGAACTGAAACTGAGAGACAAGTAGCCGTGTGTAGTCTGTAACAGTTGCGTTGGAAAAGCAGGTTGTGTGAAAGGGATATCGGGTTTCTTTTGCTAATTCAAGCCATCCCGAGGAGGTAGTGGGCTGTACCATTCCACACTGCTGTTCAGGGGGGTGCCATTTTTTAATGTTCTGCCGTGTGCTGTGTTTGGTGCTGTTTATTTCTTTTATGGTTGTGTTCTTAATTTATTTGTTTTTATGATGGTTTTAAGTTTTTGTTTTAGTCTTGGTCTTCTGATTATTAGCTGCCCTGAATGTCCTTTTGTCATGGTTTTGTCCCAGTCTGTTCCTTGATGCACTAGTTTTCTAGTTGCAGGTTTTTTAAAAAAAAAATGCAGGAAGACCTCAAAATATGATTTTCCCACCAGCAGTCTGAAGTGGTACTGTCCTTGCTTCTACCACCCCAGCACATCCTTCCCACTTCATTCTACTGCATGGTTATGCCTGTCATGGTCCCAGGTGTCATGCCACCACTGGAGTCATCTTTAGAGGAGGAGCCAGAACCGTTAGAGCCAGTGGAACCCTCAGGAGAGCCTGGCATTAGCCAAGATGGTCTGGGACCCTCAGGAGTGATGCTTTTGAATCCACCTCCTAGAGAGGCAGAGGCTGTCATGTTGGATGACCTACTAGTCCCTGAGAGTGCTGGCACCTTAAGGTCCATGATAGGATGATGGCTGGGCGAGGGAGTCCTCACTTACTGAAGAGCACTCCTCATGAGTTGGGCTCTCCTCATGAGGAGGACATCTGTCAAGCCTCTGATGGGATGCAGCTGAGCACTGGGTGGGGCTCTAGTAGCTCTAGCTATATCAGCTCTCACTGGTAACTTGAGAATTGTTGGAAACAATGCCTCTGCTAGCTCTAGTGTTTGTTACTTCGCTCTGTGATTGATGCTCTGTGCTATTGGACTGTTTCCTGACCCTGCGTAACTGTGTTTTGATCTCTGCCTGCTATCTCAACCACTCCTGCCTTAGCCTGACCGCACGTATCTAGCTGCTTGCCTGTGCTCCAACCTTTGCCTGCTACCTTGAAGACTCCAGCTGTAGCCTGAACCCCACAGGACTGAAACCTGTGCTCTTGACCATTTGCTGGCTAAATTGTCTACTCTATTGTATACCTCCCTGTATTTGCTTTGCAAAGAGCCAGGACCTGTCTAGGGCAGGACAATGCCACTCTTCAGTTACTGCTTCTGGCATTCATACTAAGTACAGTGGTGATAAAAAGTTTGTGACCCTTAATTATGGAAATTCTATAGTTTTACCATGATAGCCTTTGTGAATCTAAACTAGTTCTTTTCTAAATATCCAGTAGGATTTATCTTAACCAATTCCATGTCATGTGAAATAAAAAGATGTATAAATTAGGAAAACAATGAGTACTTAAGAGTTAGGGTATGTGCAAAAGTAAGCGAACCCCTGGTTGCATCAGCTCAATTAAAGGGAATAATTAGAATCAGGTGTTTAAGTAATTAGATAGATCTTCAAGGATGAGTTTGGGAGGCCCCACCCTATTAAAGGATCAAAAAGGTGTGTGAGTTTGGTCTTCACCATATGGTTGTGTGGAAACACATCATGCCAGGATCAAAGGACACATGAGGACCTCAGAAAGGCAGTTATTGCTGCTCATCAGTCTAGAAAGGGTTACAAAATCATTTCTAGGGATTTGGGGCTCCACCAATCCACTGTCAGACAGATAGCCTACAAACAGAGAAGGTTCAGGACCACAGTCACTCTACCCAGGAGTGATTGTCCTACCAAAATCTCTCCAAGAACAAACCAGCCCATCATCCAGGAAGTCAAAAAGAACCCCAGAGTAACATCCAAGGATCTGCAGGCCACTCTTGCCTTGGCTAATGTGAGTGTTCATGCCTCAACAATCAGAAAAAGACTGAATAAGAATGGTGTTCATGGGAGGATAGCCAGGAGGAAACCACTGCTCTCTAAAAAGAACATTGCTGCCCATCTACATTTCACTAAAGATCACAAAGATGATCCCCAGGACTTCTGGAACAATGTTCTCTGGACAGATGAGTCAAAGATAGAACTTTCTGGCGTCAATGAGAAACGTTATGTTTGGTGAAAAACAAACACTGAGTTCAAACAGAAGAACATCAACCCAACCATTAAGCATGGTGGTGGGAATGTGGTAGTTTGGGCTTGCTTTGCTGCCTCTGGATCTGGAGGGCTTGCCATCCTTGACACAACCATGAATTCTGCAGTGTATCAGAAGATTCTAGAGGAGAATGTCAGGCCATGCATCCATGAGCTGAAGCTGAACTGAAGTGGGTTCAACAAGACAATGATGCTAAAAAATACAAGCAGATCTCCAAAAGAATGGCTGTTGAAGAAGAAATTCCAGTGTTTTAGCATGGCCTAGTCAAAGTCTGGACCTAAATCCCAAGGACGCTCTCAAATGTCATTGGGTTGAAGCAGTTCTGTAAGGAGGAATGAGCCAAAATTTCTCAAAACCTATGTGAGAGACTAACAGTTACAGGAAATGCTTACTTGAAGTCATTGCTGCTCAAAGGAGTGCCACCAGGTACTGGATCTAAAGGTTCACACTTTTTCACACATGGATAATGAATGTTGAATCAGTTGTGGACAGATAAATGTTGAAAAAGCATCATGTTTGTGCATCATTTGTTTAATCAGGTTATCTATTTTTCTTTATCTAGGATTATGGGGTTAGATTAAGGTCTAATAACATTTTAGGTTGGAAATATGTGACAGTCCTAAGGGGTTCACAAACTTTTTCTTTCCACTGTACATGAATCCTATGGAGGTTTTGGGGACTTTGGAGCTATTGGCTTGGGATGACGCCATCATTAGTCTTCATCTGAGGACCTGAGAGGTAGCTCTTTTATTACTGGCGATGGCACCGTCATCTTCATTATACTTAACGATGCCCTTTGAGGTTTGTTTGTGAACAAAGAGAACCAACAACACCAACGGATGACAAAACCAGACTCCAAATTAGGCCAAGCCTAGGACCAGAGTGTGAATAAAACCATGTCCCCCAAGCATAGATCAGCAAAGCAGGTTCCACGAGACTATTGTGAGTCGATGTTATGGTGTTAACCAACCCACCAGCAGCATCTTTATGCTTCCTTACGCAAAAGCTGCCAGGAGACTGGAGCCAATGAAGGCTATGAGAATCTCTGTGGCTTCTCATTGTATCTCACTGAAATTCAGCAAAGCTGGATTGCAGTGTGGATTTCTGCTTCTTTTCTCTCTGTGTAGTCCTTACTTAAGTGAGGATGAGTAGCTCTGTGGGGAGTGACATTTGGCATTATGATTGCACAGGGGACCATATCTATATTGCGTCAGGAATTTACACATTGCCTTTTGCCTTGACATTTGCCACGGAAAGCATGTGTACTGGTAATTGCCAGGAGGCTGCTATTCTCTTGTGCACCTGACGTACAGTCTTATAGCAGAGGGCTGGGCAGCCAGAGAAACAGGCAACCCCTCTTTGATCTCATGAAAGGAATTCTCCATTGTCTTCATTTGGGGAAATGAATACAAGCCACTTGTCAGTGAGTATTGCTGACTATTCACTATATGAAACCATTATGATAGTTGGGACCCTGAGTAAACGAAGACAGCAAGGGCTAGGTTTAGAAGGCTGCACTGCTGGAATAAGTAGGATCCATAAGCAACAGGAATGGGAGTGGTCTATTCTGGAAAAGGTGCTCAGAAGAACGGAAAGATGAGGGCAGATGACAGCATATGTGGTGTATTTGACATTCTGCCTCTGCAGAAAGAGTCTTCTCAAAACTTAAATTATTTTTTTAAAAAACATCTAATTGAAGTTAGGGAGACATTTATTTCTCCCTCTCTCATAATACTAGAACCTGACGTCATCGGACGAAGTTGACTGGTGGGAGATTCAGGACAGATAAATGGAAGGACTTCTTCATACAGCACTTAAAAAACTATGGAATTTGCAACCATAAGATGTAATGACCACCGATTTGGATGTCTTTAAAAGGGGATTAGACACATTCATGGAGTTATCGATGGCTACTAGTCATGACTACTTCCAGTGTCAGAGGCAGTATGCATATGTATACCAATGGCTGGGGAACATGAGCAGGAGGGTGCTATTGTATTGATGTTCTACTTGGGGGATTCCCACAGGCAGCTGGTTGGCCATGGTGTGAATACAGTGCTGGACTGGATGGTCCCTTGATCTGATCCAGCAGGGATCTTCTTATGTTCTTTTGAAATCAGCCATGTTCTGACAATATTTAGTATGGCTGGTTACACTGTTGAAAGAAAATGCCATGTGGATGGGAAGATGGAGCTTTTGGTACATGATAGAAGAATATGTTAAGACAGCATTTCATTACTCATTTAGGGGGGCCTTTAAAATCCTTTTGTACTAAACTACTCAATATCCCCAGAAAAAAAGCTCAGAAGCAGAGGGTGGGTTGAGTTGCAATGCCTTTGTATAGATCCATTTGGAAGACTGAGTCAGCTATAGGTGCAAATCCAAAGAAAAGGTACAGATTCTTTACAGCAACAAGGACAATTTTAGGTGACATGCAGCGACTATTATTGGGGAAATATAGCCCAGTGGAACAGTGTGAAAGGACTGGATGTACCTGCTAAAACTCTCCATTTAATACTGGCATTCAGGATCACACAGTTAAATTGACTGGCAATAAAGACAGGGCAGACAAAAGAATGATGCCTTTTGTGAAGAAGTACTTTTACCATACAGAAGCGTCTACCATGAATCATAGGATAGTAGGGTTGGAAGGGGCCTACAAGGCCATTGAGTCCAACCCCCTGTGATAGTATGTGTGATAGTACCTGGTTTAGGTGGCTTTAAGGGGGATTAGAAAAATCCATAGAGGACAGACATATTGATAACTATTAGCCATGACAGGCAAATCGAACTTCCATGCTCAGAGGCAGTGTGCTGGGGGCAAAACAACAAGGGAGGGCTGTTGCTTTGATGGATTGGACTGCAGATAGAAACAGGACATTGGATGGCTTTGGCCTTCCCCAACCTGGTGCCCTCTAGGTGTGTAGAACTACAAACACGGCTCATCCCCAGTCAGCATGGCCATTTCCCCTTGTCATGCTTGCTGGGGATGATGGGACTTGTAGTCCAACACATCTAGAGGGTGCCAGGCTGAGGAGGGTTGGACTACATTGACCTTCACTTAGATCCAGCAGGGCTCATCTTGTGTTCTGTGCAGTTCTTTAAAAGCACAGGAGCACCCAAAATATCTTGACTTGAGAGTTCTCTGGATAACTTGAAGTGAATATTTCATTTTTTAAAATATCTTACAGCTTGATGTGGATTAGAAAAGTATGGAGGAGCATGTGTGTGTGTGTGGGGTGTGTGTGAGAGAGGGAGAAAGCGAGATGCAAAGTAGGGCAAGATAATTTTAAAATATAGTAAGCTCCCTGAAGTCTATGGGAAATCCTAGGGTATACACATAAATAAATATATAAATACGGGAAAGTCAGACAAAAGAAACCCTGTTGTTCCTGAGGGGAAGCTCATATCTTAGACATAAGTTGGAAAAGAACCTCCATTTCCATGTAACACATTTGCCAGCTGTGATGTGATGCGTCTTGGCAATTTGAGGTAATAAAAATCACCTTAAAGGATCAGGTCAAAGATCCATTTGGCTGAACAGTCTGTTTCTCCAATGCTCGACCGACAGAGGTCCCCAAGATGCTCATAAGCAAGACATGACACTGGTAGCTAACTCCTTTATTTTTTGCCTCGAGTAGCTGGTACTTGGAGGTAGACAACCTCTGAACAGGGGACTTCCATTCCTAGCTATTGTGACTCAAACCTATTGATTGTTGTTCAGTCGTTCAGTCGTGTCTGACTCTTCGTAACCCCATGGACCATAGCACGCCAGGCCTTCCTGTCCTGCACTCTATCCCGGAGTGTGCTCAAGTCCATATTCATTGCATTGGTGATACTATCTAGCCATCTCATCCTCTGCTGTCCCCTTCTCCTTTTGCCTTCAGTCTTTCCCAGCATCAGGGTCTTTTCCAGAGAGTTTTCTCTTCGCATTAGGTGGCCAAAATATTTGAGCTTCAGCTTCAATATCTGTCCTTCCAATGAGCACTCAGGGTTGATTTCCTTTAGGATTGACTGATTTGACCTCCTTGCAGTCCAGGGGACTCGTAAGAGTCTCCTCCAGCACCACAGTTCGAAAGCACATACCTATTGATGGACACATGTTAAACCATATGTTTGTCTAACAAGGTCATCATCTGTTAATGTGTATACCATTTGATATGCTTAATATGTCACTTGTACCTTCAACCTCTTGCAGGAAAGCTCTCTCCTGAGCAGAGAAATAGAGAACACCACCATAGTGACAGAATTCATCCTAACTGGACTTTCCGATCTCCCAGCAGTCCGCTTCTCCCTCTTTGCTGCCTTTTTGCTCATTTATCTGATCACCCTGGTGGGAAACGGCACCATCCTTCTTGCCATAGGAGTCGACTCTCATTTGCACAACCCCATGTATTTCTTCCTCAGTAATCTTTCCTTGCTGGACATCTTCTGCCCCACAGCTACAGTGCCCAAGATGCTGGAGAACCTCTTGTCAGAGAGCAGAACCATTTCCTTTGCTGGCTGTGTGTTGCAACTGTACTTCCTGGTAGCGCTGGCGGGGACAGAGGTCTTCCTCTTGGCTGTCATGGCCTACGATCGCTATGTGGCCGTATGCAATCCCTTGCGGTACACTGTCATTATGAACAAGAAGCTTTGCCTTCAGATGGTTGCTGGTACATGGATCACCGGGTTCCTCAACTCTTTGCTGCACACAGTATTTACTTTCACTCTACCTTACTGCAAGTCCAATAGAGTCAATCAGTACTATTGTGACATCCCACCGGTGTTGGCCTTAGCATGTGCTTCCACCTATGTGGCTGAGATGGTTGTGCTTAGTGTTGGTGGCATTTTTGGTGTGGGAGCTTTTCTGGTCACGCTGGTCTCCTATGTTCACATCATCTCCACTATCCTTAGGATCCGTTCCACTGAGGGGAAGCGTAAGGCCTTCTCCACTTGTGCCTCGCATCTGATGGTGGTGTGCCTTTTCTACGGGACCACCATCTTCACTTACATAAGGCCTTCCTCCAGCCACCATCCAGACCAAGACAGGCTGGTGAGCATGCTATATGGGGTGATTACCCCTATGTTGAACCCCTTGATCTATAGCCTCAGAAACAAGGAGGTGAAAGGGGCCTTGAAGAGGGTGATAGTTCATAAACGGCACTAAAATTGGAAGTGGTTAAATAGCAGCTTATATGGAAGCCCTATTCAGATGTCCTCATACCAGCAACATTGAACGTGTGAAGAGAGGGAGCGCTCCAGACCCATCCCCCTCTGTTTCACATCCATTGCCCACCACTCATGGAGAGTAACTGTCTGAAGAGGAGGGCCTTCTGTATCTGTGAGGGTTTTCCATGTGAGCAAGAACACTGATTTTCCAGTGTTCATGCTTGTGTGGGGACCCTCCACTGATACATGAGGCTCTCCTCTTCAGACAGTTGCCCTCCATGAGTAGAGGGCAACTGATGCAACAACGGAAGGGGCAGAGCTGGAGCTCTCCTCTCCTCACATGTTCATATTACCCAATCAGAGAACACCTGAGTAGGGCTAGAGTTATCTATTAATCCTGAAACGTGTGACTTAGATAGAACTATGTGTACTTGCGTTATATAAAATGGGCACCAAAGTAACTCAAATTCTGAATGAAGGAAAAGTAGCATGTGTCAATCTGTCCTCAGAACCATCTTTTTCTTGAAACCTTTTACTCAACCCCTTAATCCTCATACCCAACTGAAACAAAACTTTAACGTATGTTACTGAGCTTGCTCACATACATCCTTTTTGTTACATTTAACCTTCCCCTCTTTCGCCAGTTCTCTCCCTCACTGTCAAGATATATAATGTAAGGTACATGGTTTTGCTAATGAAATTCTGTAAAGCGCATGTACATTAACAAAAACATTTTTTTTAATATACATTGATTAGGCATGCACAGAGAATACTTTAGAATACATGGCTGTCATCTGATCATCTCCACGTTTCTCACAGTTGAAATGTTTGACTGAACAATGGCACACAGATACATAGTTATCACAATTAATTCTGTATTTTGTACTCTGAAGGCCTCTGGGATGTTGTTGTTGTTGTTGTTATTATTATTATTATTATTATTATTATTATTATTATTATTTCCTATTACTGCTACTACTACTACTACATGTAAAGGCATATTGATCCAGCAGATTCAATAAACTGTCACTACTTTTAAACGATTTATGCTTATTTCTGCATATCTGCTCAACTCTCCCCCCTTTATTAATCTCTTCTCTGCAATAAATCTGATTTGTTTTAAATGCTCCCTCTGTTCAATGTTCTACTCATGGGGTCTCCAGTGTGGTGCCTGTGGGTACCAGTTTACCCACAGATACCCCCTCTGGTGCCCGCTAGGGATGTATGAGAATTTCATTTTGTCTGCAAATCATCAGAACCTGCACTGTTTGCAAGCCCAAATGCGAACACAAGCACATTTTCCTGGAAAAGCATGCAACTTCCTGAGCCTGTGTTTGCATTAGAAAAATCTACTTTTTTTTTTTTTAAAGTGCACTTTAAAAGGTGCATTTTTGAAAAAAAAATCCATTTTCACACTTCACTCAATGGGGAGAAAGTGCACACTTTTGAAAAAATGTGCACGGAAATGCACGCTCTTCTCATTGGAAAGGCACATGTTTCCCGTTTAAATAAAAAGAAAAACAGGTTGCAAACAAGAATGGGAGCAAGACGAAACAAGCTTCAAAGTGGAGTTCGGAGAAACTTGGTGAGCTTCAGCATTCCTGGTTCTCCCATCTCTAGTACCTGCCAGTCTCCCTTCCCCTCCTAATTTTTATTTTGTTTCTTAAGTCTGTGGTGATGGCCACTGATTTGGATGGCTTTTAATGGGGGATAGACCAATTCCTAGAGGAGAAGGCTATCAGTGCTTAGTCCTGATGCCTCTATGCTACCTCCAGTATGAGAAGCAGTATGCCTATGCACTCCAGTTGCTGGGGAACATGGGCAGGAGGGTGCTGTTGCATTCATGTCCTGCTTTTGGGTTCCCCGATTACAGCTGGTTGGCCACTGTGTGAACAGAATGCTGGACTAGATGGGCCCTGGGTCTGATCCAGCAGGGCTCGTATTTTTTTTTTTTATGTTTTTTGTTTTACTGGCAGGCTGGCATGTTGCAACCTTAAGGGTTGCCCTCTAGAACGATCTTTGTTTGGTTCAAAACAATAGTTTTGCGTATTGGAGTTCAGACTCCATCTCTGTCTTGTACTTAGGTTCTTGGGCCAGTTATTTTTCTTTTAGTCTCACCAGTTTGCCTTATGGGAAATGAGTGTTTTGTGACTGGCTGTGCCCACCATGGCAGCCATTTTATAAGAACACTCACAACACTCTCTCTAAATTCCAAATATGCCCACCAACCCAGAAAGGGTAGAGACCCCTGCTCTGCTGTGTTTTTCAGTTTTTGCACATGTACATGCCTTGGAGAACCACTATTTGCTTTTGGCAATTTCCTGCCTTTTTTTAAAAAAAGTTCTGATTTCTGTACATAAGCAACCTTGACCCTCTCAGTTGACTCACATTCTGATGACCATAGAGGAGCTTTATACAATACTTTTTATTTATTTAATTTAGGGAGCAATCCTATGGCTGTTAAACAGCGGCTAGATGGCCGTAGGATATCTGGTTTTCCGGGAGCCAACCTTGGAGCCTGCGCTCCAAGGTCAGTTCCCAGAGAACCAACCTCCCCTCACATCTGCGCTGCCTCGGCACAATCCTATTCAGATAGGCAGCCACCTCTGAACTTGGAGGCGACTACCTATCCAATGCAGGGCAGGAGAAGCACAGAGCGGATTGTTCCCTCCGTGCTTCTTCTGCCGTGCATTTGCGGCTAGACGGAGTGGGGGAGGAGGCTGCTGGACAACACATAGAATGTGTTCTATGCTAGGTGTTCCTTTTCTCCAATGTAGGCACAGCTGTCAACAGTATCCCCCCTTATAACATTTCTTTTTCTTTTTTGTCCTCACATCTGCATATTTCATTTCTCTTTATTTACATTCCCCTAGTCTTTTCAAAGCTTTATGCTGCTCTTTGAACAGGGACATTTTATCTTTAAACGCACAATATCTTATTTCTTCTTAGATGTACATTTTTTTCATCTTCTTTTGCTCTCTCTCCCCCTTTTTCTCTGAATGGTTTTCCATGATTCCCTATGAATTACAGCCTGTCACATCACCTTACTGCTTTATTTCTTTCCCTCAGAAACTACTCTGAAGTTCAGTCAGCTGTGAAGTTCAGTCTATCAACCTCATTTTTCTCATGAAGTCTACAAAAGTTGTAAACTGTTTATGATGGTTTTCAGACCAACTATCACATATAACTGTCACCGTCAGTCAGTCAGTCTCTCTCCCTCTCTCCTCCATGTTCTTCTCTTAGGGTTTGCAACTGTTTTTCACTTTTATTTTAAGAACTTATATATATCATCTGCTGTAACAGGGGTTCACTCACACCTAGCCATTGTTAGGAGGGTTTTGGGTGGTTGCCTTCAGGATGGGGGAATTTTCTGTAATGAAAACTAGAAGATACTATTGGCTCTGAGGAAGGGCATGGTGTAAAACACATCAGACACAAATAATGTTCCCTGAAGAGTTTTTCAATAAATGTTTCATCACCTTAGGGTTCACCTTTCTTTTCTCGGTTAACTCCCTCCCCCCTCCCCGAGCACCACCATTCTGATGTTATTTTTAAAAATCTCCCACATGTGCACATTTCCCAGCAAATTAAAAACTAGCACATCGGGGATAAAGGGTTTTAACTGGTCCATTTCCTGTTGACTTGCAGGAAGAGCGAGGTTTCTTTCTTTTTCTTTTTTTAATGGCTATAGCACATTTGTAACTTTCAGAAAAAGAGCTGAAAAAACAAAATAGGAAACAATTACACCTCCTGGTGTTCAGATCCAATTTGAACTGAGTTTCAAGTAATAAATCTGTGTCACTCTGGACTTTACTATTTTAGATTGTGTGTGAGAACTTTTGAGATGGAATGCTTCTCTGAAAGAAAGAGCCCTACACACATGAATCCTATCCTATCGGGAAGAAGATTAATTATCCCTGACATCTAGTTTTCTATGTGGAGCAAATTGTTTTCTCTGGAGGAGCATTCCATGAAATGAGACTGCAGCCAATGTTTGATGTGGTACAGCCCAGGTGGGCACTAGGCCATGAAAGTTATCAACAGTCTACTTGCCTGACCTTTTGTATACTAATCCCATGGAAATTCTGAGGACCTTAAAGACATTGCCTTGGGATGAGATCATAGCTACTCTTGGTATTATTGTTCAGATAGTGCCATCCATGTACAGTATTCATCTGAAGACCTCATCAGAGGTAGCTCCCTGGCATCTCTATTACACTTAACAATGCCCTGTGGGAATTAAGTCTGAGAGGGAAAAACACTTGTAAGGCCTCATTTGGGATGGGAAAAGTGTATGATCTTTGCTATCCTTTTATATCAGTGACTGCTGGGACATGATCTCTGTGGTTCTATAACCTCTAGGGGGTTCCTTCTGAAGTTCAGTGAGCACCAGGTGCTATAGACAATTTAATGGAAAGACTTCAAACACATCAGCCTGGCTTAATTTTAGCCAGGGTTTCTGAGGCATGAGTCTTTGAGCTTGTTCATAATACCTGGGGTCAGTCATGATATATGCTGGGATATGATAAAGAAGGTGGCTCTGATAATATGCCAAGTGTCTTCCCCCAGTGTTTAATAATGGTTACCAGTTTCTATGTAACTTAATACAGAAATAAGGGATTCCAGGTCAGAGGCACAGAAATTAAGCTCTACATTCAGGCCCTTATTTTCAGTAATTTGGAATATGAACTTTGCCCATCAAGTACCCTCCTATAAGACAATGAAAACATAAACACTGTAACATCTTCTGTGATGCAGCTATTCTTCTTCTTAATCAACATGGATGGTAGATATGAAATTGTAGCTATAAAGCTAACTGGGCCTCATGGGGGAATCAAAATGGTTGTGAAACCATTTTGAACTAATGGATGAAATGTGGTTGTGGTACTTCAGCAACTAACGGGGCTACCCGGTAGGCAGACCACTACCAGGAGGCCCTGCCAGCCAAAAAGAAAAAAAGGCAAACAAGCAAAAACATGACACCCCAAGGTAGCCTTACAAGTAGCCCAGCCCTGGATACAGAAGGCAAAGAGAAACAAAAGCCCAAAGGTCAGACATGCAAGGGAGGTTCAAAGAGCTTACTGTGAAGAAAAATATTTATTTAATTTTATTTGTATTCTGCCTTTCTACCCCAAAATGGCACTCATATAAGGGGCCAAATGACACAGTACGTTAATCAAGCTTTTAAAAAAAGCATGCTTAATGCTACTGCTTTTATTTTGGAGGAAATAGCAACTGTGCTCCCCCCGCCCCCAAATCTGGCACCCTGCTCCCAGTCTGTTCCTCATTAAAATTCAGTAAAGTTTATGCTTCTCTTCCCTCTGTGCGCAGTCCTTGCTCTTGTGAATAGAAGCAGAACTATGGGGAGTAACCGCTCGAATGAGGATTACTCCCAGGGCCATACCTTATTTTGCTGGGGAATCATACACTGGTCTGGAAGGGGTACTAGTTGCTTGTTGGCATCGCTGAGGTAGCCCAGGGCCCCGCTATTCCCTTGTGCTCCCTATATTAAAGGAGAAGTTTGGGCTACCAGAGGAACAGACAACCCCTCCTTGGTCTCAATGCAGATGAGAGGGTTTCTTTATTATCGTTTCCTGGGGGAATGGAGAAGCGCCAGTCATTGCTGGTGAGTATCAGTAGATATTAACTTTATGGGACCATTATGAGGGCTAGGACCAAGGGTTTATGGACATGGCATAGGCTAGGATTAGAAATTAGCTGAGGTGGAACAAGCACCAATCTTAAACAGCAGCAGGAATATATGGGAGTGTTACATTCAGTGTTTTGGAAATGGTCATACTACATGTTACATGCATTGCATAGCGTGTGGTTGAGCCTATTCTTTTTTTTTAAAAAAACTCAAGAGTAAATGTGCACAACCCCAATCTGAACCAGAAACAGTGTACAGCAGGATGGGAGGGTTAAACCTTCTCCCATCCCACCTGTTTGCTTCCTGAAATTCTGCCCCGCACCATGTGCAGAGATTTTTTTTTTTTTTTAAAGAAAGCCTTTATTGACTAATGCCAGAACTCAGCAGTGGACGTTGGTGGCTCCGATGTCAGTGGGGCGGTGAATCTCCTCCGGGTTTCAGTCAGAACTCGGAAGGAGCCACCCAAAATGCTTCCACCGGAAGGCAGGGACACCCAAATAAGTTGACTGGATGTAGATTCAGGACAGAGGAAAGAAAATGGTTTGTGTGAAGCAGAATTAATTTATGGATGTGGTGACAGCCATCATTGCGATGGTTTCAAAAGGAAATTGTTGTACACGTTCAAAAGGATACATCTATCCGTGGCTATTAGCTATGGTAGCTCAGTGGAACTTCTGGCTTCAAGGGCTCGGTGGTTCTGAACACCAGTTGCTGGTTTGGGGGGGGCAATGTGGGAGGGCTGTTGCATTCATGCCCTGTGTGTGGGTTTGCTGGAAGCTGAGTATAGTTGGAAACAGGAGACTAGACTAGATCAGTGGAGGCTGGTGGCTCTGAGATCAGCGGGGCGGTGAATCTGTGTCAGTCAGAACCAGTGCTTCCACCCCTTGGATAGCTCCTTTAGAGTTCTGACTGAAACGCAGAACGGATTCACCACCCCACTGACATCGGAGCCACCAGCCTCCACTGGACTAGATGGCCCCTCCATTAGATCCAGCAGGGTTTCGTTTCATGCCAGCTCTTAAAGGTATAAGAGACTTCTTGAAATGGGAGCTTTAGTTTTATTCAATCTTAGGCTGTAATATGTCCCTTAGAAAGATGTGTGTGTGTGCGTGTGTGTGTGTGTGTGAGAGAGAGAGAGAGAGAGTGCCTTTCCATATTTTGGGTTTCAGTAAGAACTCTAAAGGAGCTATCAAAGGGGCTTCCACCCCTTGGATAGCCCCTTTAGAGTTCTGACTGAAAGCCAGAGTGGTTTCATGGCCCCACTGACGTCAGAGCCACCAGTCTCCACTGGACCAGATGTCCCCTCCATTAGATCCATCAGGGTTCCATTCTGTGCCATTCTATGGCATAAGAGACTTCTTGAAATGGGAGTTTTAGTTTTATTCAATCTTAGGCTGTAATACATCCTTTAGAAAGGTGTGTGTGTGTGTGTGTGTGTGTGTGTGTGTGTGTGTGTATAAGGGAGAGTGAGAGCGAGAGCGCGCGCGAGAGAACCTTTCCATACTGTTCAACTCACACCAGGGATGGCATCAAAGGTCAGCCTGGTTGGGCACTTGCTGAGGGCCCACACCTCATAGGGGGCCACTGCCAGGAGCCCCCTTGACCTGCTCCTCCTCGTCACAATTGCAACCTGCTTGTTCACCCACTTCTCGCTCTGGGCCAGAGGGGTGTGAGCGAGCAGACAAGCAAACAGTGGTGGTGAGAAGGAGTAGCCTTGGTTCCCGCTGCCTGCTTACGCACTGGCTCTCTGTTTGGCAAGCAACCGGATAGCAGAAATGATGAAGAAGAGGAGTGGCAACAGCTGGTGACAATGGTGAGGGTGGAGTAGGCTCGTTGGGTGAGGGGGGGGCATTGAGGGAGTCTTGGCCAAGGGCCCCTCGAAACCTGGAGCCAACACAGACTCATGCATATTATTATTATTACAGTTATATCCCACCTCTTTTCCTCTTGCAAGGAACCCAAGGCGCCTTGCTTGGTCCTCCTTCTCCTCCCCATTTTCTCCTCACAACAACCCTGTGAGGTAGGTTAGGTGGAGAGTCAGTGATGGGCCCAAAGTCACCCGGTAAGCTTCGTGGCCATGTGGGGACTAGAACCCAGATCTCCTGAGTACTAGTGTAACACTGTAATCACTACACCAGACTGTCATCACGCTTGAGCTTAGCTGCTTGATGCACATGGGATAGCTTAGGTTCAAGATGTACATAAGTAAGGGAGAGTCAGGGAAAAGCAACCCCAGCGTTCCCACGAGAAGACTTGTATATTACACACAGGCCCAGAAAAAAACTTAACATGCAAGAACAAGCTCTGATGTGTCTCAGTAATTTAAGAACATAAGCATCTTCTCATTGGAGCAAATCAAAGATCCATGTAATCAAGCATTCTGTTTTTCAGGTTGGCCAGACAGAGGTCCCTGAGAAACTCATAAGTAGGGCATGAAGCTAATAGCTAATCTCTATTATTTTCCTCCAGTAGCTGGTACCCAGAAGTATAAAACCTCTCAAGGGGACTTTCCATTCCTAGTTTCCAAATATCTTCTGTGGCTTGAAGTGCGTCTTACCAGCTATAGCTGATATAGCAGCTGTGACCATAACTTGGAGATCGCTTGGCCTCCATTATGCATGCTCTGGTAACCTCCTGTTTTGACGATTGCAAGGTGTTTTACACAGGGCTGCCTTTTAAAATGGCCCAGGAACTGCAGTTGGTTCAAAACAGAGCTGTAAGATTATTAGCTGGGACTGGGCAGTTTGATTGTATCATGCCATTGCTTTACTAGCTACACTGGCTCTCTGTCTATTTCTGGGCCCAGGTTAAAGTGCTGGTTTTAATCTATAAAAGCCATAATGGCTTGACACTACAGAGACTGCCCTCTTCGATATATACCTACAACACACCTTAACAGCTTATTCAGAAGCCCATCTGTGTCCTTGCCAAGTGAAGTGAGGTGGGTGGCTACAAAGGAGAGGGATTTCTTGGTGGTGACACCCTGGCTCAGGGAGGCTTGCATGGCACCCTCTTTATGGTCTTTTTGGCACCAGGTGAAGACCTTTTTACTCATTCAAGGCTTTGAAACTAACATGTGTTTTAAAGAAACATGAGGCTGTCGTCGTTATAATGTGGTTTTAGAGCCTTTCTACCCAAGGCTTTTATTGTGTGCTTGAGATTGCTCACTCATGGTAGTTTGTTGGACCTTCATCTGACGTTGTCATCCTCCAGGCCCTCCCCTGTGGTTTGCAACCATTATCACATTTTTTTTTCCTAACTAGGAAAGTCCAGTATTATTTAGAAATGGTGGCATGAGAGTCTCATGTAACTATGCAATTCTGCTATACCACAGCACCTTTTAGTAGGTGTATAATGACACATATAGAAAGGCAGAGAAAGAAACCCCCCAGAAAAAAGCATGCGTAAGGAGCCAATCTTAACCACGCAAAGATCCGGAAGCAGGAGCCTCAGTAAAGGTGCAGGATAAAAGCCTCATGTAGAAATGTCCTTAATCTGATCTGATTATTGTTCTGTCCCCACTTGATTGTACGTTTTATGCTGTCTTTTTTTTTGCTTTTAATCACTGTATATTTTTAATATTGCATTTGTTTTACATTTTGCTTTGTACATTGCCCAGTTGTCCGTATAAATTCAATAAAATAAAATGAAATAAAATGATTGGTAACAAATTATCTCATCCCTTTGAAACCAAAGGCCTTCCCTTGTCTATGCCTGTAGCCTTTGACATGCTTAATATGTTTCTTACACTTTCAACCTCTTGTAGGAAAGCTCCTCTCTGAGCAAAGAAATAGGGAATGGCACCACAGTGACAGAATTTATCCTAATGGGACTTTCCGATCTCCCAGCTGTCCGCTTTTCTCTCTTTGCTGGCTTTTTGCTCATCTATCTTGTCACCCTGGTGGGAAACGGCACCATCCTTCTTGCCATAGGAGTTGGCTCTCATTTGCACAACCCCATGTATTTCTTCCTCAGTAATCTTTCCTTGCTGGACATCTTCTGCCCCACAGCTACAGTGCCCAAGATGCTGGAGAACCTCTTGTCAGAGAGCAGAACCATTTCCTTTGCTGGCTGTGTGCTGCAACTGTACTTCTTGGTAGCCCTGGTGGGGACAGAGGTCTTCCTCTTGGCTGTCATGGCCTATGATCGTTATGTGGCCGTATGCAATCCCTTGCGGTACACTGTCATTATGAACAAGAAGCTTTGCCTTCAGATGGCTGCTGGTACATGGATCACCGGGTTCCTCAACTCTTTGCTGCACACAGTATTTACTTTCACTCTACCTTACTGCAAGTCCAATAGAGTCAATCAGTACTATTGTGACATCCCACCGGTGTTGGCCTTAGCATGTGCTTCCACCTATGTGGCTGAGATGGTTGTGCTTAGTGTTGGTGGCATTTTTGGTGTGGGAGCTTTTCTGGTCACGCTGGTCTCCTATGTTCACATCATCTCCACTATCCTTAGGATCCGTTCCACTGAGGGGAAGCGTAAGGCCTTCTCCACTTGTGCCTCGCATCTGATGGTGGTGTGCCTTTTCTACGGGACCACCATCTTCACTTACATAAGGCCTTCCTCCAGCCACCATCCAGACCAAGACAGGCTGGTGAGCATGCTATATGGGGTGATTACCCCTATGTTGAACCCCTTGATCTATAGCCTCAGAAACAAGGAGGTGAAAGGGGCCTTGAAGAGGGTGATAGTTCATAAATGGCACTAAAATTGGAAGTGGTTAAATAGTGGTCTAAATGGAATTATCCTGTTCTATTCTGTTCATCACAAATGTAACCCAAATTCTGAACCAAGGATGAGCAGAATTTGGCACGCTGTATACATTATGTGAATGTAGGAAATCTAAGAGACTCCCTTCTCTTGTATCGGTTGTCCTGGTCTTTACATTCTGTGTGGGAGGCCTTGCTTACTATAAGATGGTTCATCTGATGGTGGGGTGGAGGACGGCCTTCTCTGTTGTGGTGCCCACCATGTGGAATGACCACTGAGATCAGGCGGGTTCCTACTGTGGGGTGTTTCCACTGACAACTTAAGACATTGTCTTGCTATTAATACTACCAGCTACCCAAAATTATTCAGAATATGTTATTCTTTTATGGTTTTATTGGTTAACTTCATTGTATTTTGTTATGATTTTCTTTTGTGAACCACTTTGGGATCAATTATAAAAATGAAAAGTGGTATATAAATCCTTGTAGTAAAATAATAAAATGAAATAAAATCTCCCCACTTTTGCACTTGGAATAAAGTATACACACCAATCTCCGAGTGTTTTATTTATTTAGCATAAAGTTTTTCAATTTGCATGTTTTGAACTCAGATATTTGAGTGAACATTTGGACCAACAGGTGTTTCTTCTTTAACATACTAATTCTCTTTACTTGATTTTCCTGTTGATTGTCATGTTTGTTATATGTTTAAGAGAGCAATCCTATGGCCCCTAGACAGACTCGAGGGTGGGGGCCTAGGATACTTTTGATTCCTAGATCTGAGAGTCAGAGCTCCCTGCCCCTGCCCCCTCCCCCTTGCAGCTGGCACTGAGAGAACTGTGCCGGATGCCTCTCCAAGGTTGCAAAGGCAACCTCAGAGGGAAGGGAAAGGGGTGGTTCTATGGGTGGGGATATGAGGTATCCCCAGCCTCCCCCAGTCTCCATCCCTCCCCCTCTGCAAAGCCCTAGCTAGATGGGTGAAAACGCCCATCTAGCGAAAATGCAGAGTGCGGGGAGCGTGGAGGAGAAGATTGTCTCTGTGCTGCTCCCAGTCCGCATAGGATTCCCATCAGTCTCTGAATTCGGAGGCTGATGGGACTCCCGGTGGGACTGCACCCTAAAAGAATCAGTTCAACTTACTGGTTCAAATAAACACAACTGGTGCCAGGCTTTCAGGACTTTCTTGAGAGCATAAATCCATATAAGACTCCAGTTTATTTCATCCAGCAGTTCCGGTTCATTGCATTAGACTGTTCACTCCCAAATAACCTTTTCATGCCAAGCAATGATAAATGCACTGGAGAGGAGAAACTGGGGCATGCCGGGATCTGTGTTTGAAATAGGAATGTCTGGCCAGAGCTACATTATCTACAATACTGTATAAGTTTTCCCTGCCCTGGCACCCGTTGAAAGCTCATCGAAGGCATTTACTAATTTAAATACTGTTTTATTTTATTTTATTTTATCTCATTTCTATACCGCCCAATAGCCGAAGCTCTCTGGGTGGTTCACAAAAATTTAAACCAAAAAGCACACAGTAAAACAATACAGTAAGGGCCAGAAGTATTGGAACAAGGATAACTGTTTGGGCAGTTGGCCTCTGTACACCACCACACTGAAGTTGAAAGGAAACACACCCAGATGGGAGCAGTCAGGACTTTCAGCTGTAATTCAAGAGGTTCAACAAAAGTGGGGCACTAACCATTCAGGAAGGACAGCCAATGGCATACACCCCCCCCCATCACTGGTGGCTCATAAGTAATGGAACGAATGGCTGACAAGCAGCTGCATGGCCAGGTGTGGCCTTTCCTGGGTACCCCATGACCGAGCAAGCAGATAAAAGGCCTGGCGGTGGTTCTGAGTGTTACATTTGCATTTGGTAGCTGTTCACTGGAACCCCCAACATGAGGTCCAAAGAGGTGTCCATGTGAGTGAAGGAGGCCATCATTAGGCTGAGGAAACAAAATAAACCAATCAGAGAGATTGCAAAAACAGTGGGAGTGGCCAACACAACAGTTTGGAACATCCTGAAAAAGAAGGAATTAACTGGCAAGCTCAGCAACAGCAAAAGCCCTGGAAGACTGCGGAAGGCAACTAAAGTGGATGACCGCGGAATTCTGCTCATGGTGAGAAGGACCCTTTCACACCATCTAGCCAGGTCAAGAATGCTCTTGTGGAGGTAGGCATGTCATTGTCAACATCTACAATCAAGAGACGGCTTTTGAATGTAAATACAGAGGCTGAATGCTGCCAAACCGATAGGACGCTGCTTCATATTGCAGATGGATAATGACCCAAAACATACAGCAAAAGCTACCCGAGAGTTTCTCAAAGCAAAGAAGTGGGATTTTCTTCAATAGCCAAGTCAGTCACCCGATCTCCACCCAACAGAGCATGCTTTTCACTTACTGAAGACAAGAGTAAAGGCAGAAAGACCCACAAACAAGCAGCAGCTGAAGGCAGCTGCAGTGAAGGCCTGGCAAAGCATCTAGAGGGAGGACACTCAGCAATGGGTCATGTCCATGGGTTCCAGACTTCAGGCAGTCATTGGCTGCAAAGCATTTTCATTCAGGTATTAAAGGCGATCCTTAAGTTTGAAATGATGTTGGTTTGTTCCATTACTTATGAGCCACCAACGATGGGTGTGTGTGTATGCCACTGGCTGTCCTTCCTGAATGGTTAGTGCCCCACTTTTGTCAAACCCCTTGAATGACAGCTGAAAGTCCTGATTTCGCTCCCATCTGGAGTTTCCTTTCAACTTCAGTGTGGTGGTGTACAGAGGCCAACTGCCAAACAGTTATCCTTGTTCCAATATTTCTGGCCCTGACTGTAAAATATAAAAGCATTAAAACCACAATATAACAATACAAACAGAATAAAACTGGAATAAGACCTAGCAGCAATGCAGAGATTTAAAATACAGATTTAAAACAGCAAAGCAAAAATTTTAGAAAGCTAAAATGCTAAAATGCCTGGGAAAATAAAAAGGTCTTCACCTGGCACCGGAAGGAATGCAATGTAGGTGCCAGGTGAACCTCACTAGGGAGCTCATTCCACAGCAGAAAAGGCCCTCATCCTAGTAGCCACCCGCCTCACTTCCTTTGGCAGGGGCTCACGGAGAAGGGCCACTGAGGATGATCTTAAGGTCTGGGCAGGCACCTATGGGAGGAGGCGATCCTTCAGATAACCTGGCCCCAAGCTGTTAAGGCTATTTTTGTTTGTTTTTATCTTTGTTTTTAATTGTTTTAATGCATTTTGCACACTGGCATGTGATTTGATAGTGAGGGGGGTATATATATGTTTTTTTTTTTTTAATAGATAAAATTATTATGGAGCATGAAAGGACCCCCACTAATTTCAATAGAAGGGACAAAGGTTTGTGCACATATTCATACACATTGCAGATGCTGCCTCCTTTGGAATGAATAGGGAGTTCAGGTAATGTGTTCTTACTATTACACCGGCTCTCAGTTAAAAGAATAAAATACAATATAGGCAGCTAAAAAAATAAAATACCGTCTTGTGTGCCACTGCATAGGGATGCAGCAGAGGGAGAAATGAGCTTCAGGGCTACTCCCTTGGCTCTGCGCAGAGACCAGTTGCAGCGCATAGTTAAACTATGCACACAGTCACACAGCGCCTTGTTAAACTATGGAATTTGCTACCGCAAGATGTAGTGATGGCTGCCAACTTGGATGGCTTTAGAAGGGGGTTAGACAAATTCCTGGAGGAGAAGGCTATCAATGGCTACTAGGCTTGATGGCTATGTGATACCTCCAGTATCAGAGGCAGTAAGCCTATGTACACCAGTTGCTGGGGAGCATGGGCGGGAGGGTGCTGTTGCACTTGTCTCCTGCTTGCGGTTTCCAGGTCGGCAGCTGTTTGGCCACTGTATGAACAGAATGCTGAACTAGATGGACCCTTCGTCTGACCCAGCAGGGCTTGTCTTATGTTTTTATGTTCAGTTGCCTTTGGATGGGATTCAGACATAGTCATGACTAACTCAAGTCTCATTGATTTCAATGGGTCCACTCTAAGAACAGCTACATTTAACTCCAGGCCAATGGCTCTTTTTCATGTGTTACCTAGCAACAGACATTCCATCAGACTGAAGCAGAGGAGAGAAAAGGAAAACAGAGCTATTCTATGGGTTCTGCTCACCTCCTTCTCTCGCTGAACTTTTTCTATTCCAGCCGGTCATGATAAGAATGCTGTAACTTTAAGAACTGAGTTTGCTTTTATCTCTCCTCCCTCCACATCACTTTTTCCTTTTGTGTCATTTCCTTTGGATGGTAAGCCTGAGAGAAGGATCTGTCTTGTCCCCCCTCCCTGCTCTCCTGATCGGTAAACTGCTCTGGAAGTCTTCTTGGCTGAAGAGCACAGTAAAATGTCTTTCAGTACATACATAAATATAATCAACAACTTCAGTGTCTAGCTTGGAGTGTGAGGCCATAGCTTAGTAGAACAGCTATTGACTTGCATTCCTATAAGGTATGAGGTATCTAGGTAGAAGGATCCTTGGTTGCATGACAGCAAGAAAGTTGTAGGAGCATCCTTGTTAGTCAAAGGAGACAATAGCGGACTAATGGTTTGGCTCAGGAGAAGGCAGCTTCCAGTGTCCTTGAGCAGGACCTAGATCTCGACTGGACATCCACCATCCTGTTTCTTCCCACTGGTCCTATGCCAATCCTTATGTATTCACAAAGTCAGGCCAACTCCCCATCACTCAGGTGTGACAACATCCAACTTGCTTAGATGGGCTAATCACTATTCAAGCTGCAATGCAGTTAGAACTGTTATGTGAAGATTTAAGATATGACAATTTCATTGCTGCATGATCACTAAAAACTACCAACATATCCTTGTCTTTATTTTTGCCATGTATGAAATCAACAAGGATTCTGAATTGTTACCCAACACCACACTGGGATTCAAGAATTATGAGAACGTTTTTAATTCACAGCAAGCCACTGTGAGCACTCTGAATCTTCTCTTTATGGGACAAGGGGATCCTCTCAATTACAACTCTGTCAGGGAAGATAAATTAATGGCTGTTATTGGTGGTCTCACCTCCCAAAACTCTATCCAGATGGCTAGTGTCTTAAATATCTACAAGTTACCACAGGTATGTGTTTAGAATTAGATACAGCAAGCACAAGGAGAGTCCTACTTGTGTCCTGCATCAAAATTGCTAAGGGCAAATGGTTCTTCTGAGCCCTCTGAGCTCTTCATTGACTGCATTGCAAAACATAATCTATGGAGATTCCTGGAAACAACAACCTACAATACTTAGAGTATAATTCTATACATGTATACTCAGACGCAAGCCCCACTGAGTATAGTGGGGCATACTCTCATGTATCCCCTTCATGGATCACTGCCTTGTTGTGGCAAAGGGGCTTGCGTAACTCAGTGAAGCCATAAGCTATGCCATGCAGGGCCACCCAAGACGGACAGGTCATGGCAGAGAGTTCTGACAAAATGTGGTCCACTGGAGAAGGAAATGGCAACCCACTCCAGTATTCTTGCCAAGAAAACCCCATGGAACGTATCACAAGGCTAAAAGATATGACGCCGGAAGATGAGCCCCTCAGGTCAGAAGGTGTCCAATATAATACTGGGGAAGAGCAGAGGGAATTTCCAAGTAGCGCCAGAAAGAGTGAAGCGGCTGGGCCAAAGCCGAAAGGACACTCAGCTGTGGTTGTATCTGGTGGTGAAAAGAAAATCCGATGCTGTAAAAAACAATATTGTTTCGGATCCTGGAATGTAAGATCAATGAATCAAGGTCAGCTGGAGGGGGTCAAACATGAGATGGCAAGATTGAACATCGACATCTTGGGAATCAGCGAACTAAAATGGACAAGCATGGGCAAATTTAATTCAGGTGACCATCATATCTACTACTGTGGGCAAGAATCCCTTAGAAGAAATGGAGTAGCACTCATAGTCAACAAAAGGGTGGGAAAAGCAGTACTGGGGTACAATCTCAAAAACGATAGAATGATTTCAGTACGAATCCAAGGCAAACCATTCAACATCACAGTAATTCAATTCTATGCCCCAACCACTGAGGCCGAAGAAGCTGAGGTGGATCAGTTCTATGAAGACCTACAACACGTTCTAGAAGTAACACCAAAAAAAGATGTCCTCTTCATCATAGGGATTGGAATGCTAAAGTAGGAAGTCAAGAAATCACCGGGATAACAGGCAAGCATGGCCTTGATGTACAAAATGAAGCAGGACAAAGGCTAATAGAGTTTTGCCAAGAGAACATGCTGATCATAGCAAACACTCTTTTCCAACAGCACAAGAGGTGACTCTACACATGGACATCACCAGATGGTCAATATCGAAATCAGATTGATTATGTCCTTTGCAGCCAAAGATGGAGAAGCTCTATACAGCCAGTGAAAACAAGACCTGGAGCTGACTGTGGCTCAGTTCATGAGTTTCTTGTTGCAAAATTTCGGCTTAAATTGAAGAATGTAGGGAAAACCACTAAACCATTCAGGTATGACCTTAATCATATCCCTTATGAATATACACTGGAGGTGAGGAATAGATTTAAGGGATTAGACCTGAAAGACAGAGTGCCTGAGGAACTATGGCCGGAGGTCCGTAACATTGTTCAGGAGGCAGCAACGAAATCCATCCCAAAGAAAAAGAAATGCAAGAAAGCCAAGTGGCTGTCTGAGGAGGCTTTACAAGTAGATGAGGAAACAAGGGAAGCAAAAAGCAAGGGAGAAAGGGGAAGATATATCCAACTGAATGCAGAGTTCCAGAGAATAGCAAGGAGAGACAAGAAGGCCTTCTTAAATGAACAATGCAAAGAAATCGAGGAAAACAACAGAATGGGAAAGACTAGAGATCTCTTCAAGAAAATCAGAGATCTCAAGGGAACGTTTTGTGCAAAGACGGGCATGAGAAAGGATAAAGAAGGCAGGGACCTAACAGAAGTAGATGAGATTAAGAAGAGGTGGCAAGAATACACAGAAGAACTATACAGGAAAGATCTGAATGTCCCTGATAGCCATGATAGTGCGGTCACTGAACTTGAGCCGGACATCCTCGAGAGTGAAGTCAGGTGGGCCTTAGGAAGCATTAGTAACAACAAAGCTAGCGGAGATGACAATATTCCAGCTGAGCTATTTAAAATCCTAAAAGATGATGCTGTTAAAGTGCTACACTCAATATGCCAACAATTTTGGAACACTCAACAGTGGCCGCAAGGCTGGAAAAGGTCAGTTTACATTCCAATTCCAAAGAAGGGCAACGCCAAAGAGTGTTCAAACTACTGTACAGTTGCGCTCATTTCACATGCCAACAAGGTTATGCTCAAAATCTTACAAGCTAGGCTTCAGCAGTATGCGAACCAAGAACTACCGGAAGTACAAGCTGGGTTTTGAAGAGGCAGAGGAACTAGAGATCAAATTGCCAACATTCGTTGGATCATGGAGAAAGCATGAGATTTCCAGAAAAATGTCTATTTCTGCTTCATTGATTACGCTAAAGCCTTTGATGGTTTGGATCACAACAAACTGTGGCAAATTCTGAAAGAGATGGGAGTACCAGACTACCTTACCTGTCTCCTGAGAAACCTGTACGAGGGTCAAGAATCAACAGGAAGAACCGGACATGGAACAACCGATAGGTTCAAAATTGGGAAAGCAGTACGACAAGGCTGCATATTGTCGCCCTGCTTATTTAACTTATATGCAGAGTACATCATGAGAAACGCCGGGTTGGATGAATCAGAGGTCGGAATTAAGATTGCTGGGAGAATTATCCACAACCTCAGATATGCAGATGATACCACCCTAATGGCAGAAAGCGAAGAGGATCTAAAGAGCCTCTTGTTGAGGGTGAAAGGGAGAGTGCAAAAGCTGGCTTGAAACTCAACATTAAAAAACTACAATCATGGCATCTGGCCCCATCACTTCCTGGCATATAGAAGGGGAGGAAATGGAAGCAGTGAGAGATTTTATTTTCTTGGGCTCCAAGATCACCACAGACGGTGACTGTGGCCATGAAATTAAAAGACGCTTGCTCCTTGGGAGGAAAGCTACGGCAAACCTAGACAGCATAGTAAGAAGCAGAGACATCACCTTGCCGACAAAGGTCCGTCTAATCAAAGCTATGGTTTTCCCAGTAGTAATGTGAGTGGCTGGATGGGGAGGAATAAGCTGAAGCTGAACCCTGACAAGACTGAGGTACTTTTGGTGGGAGACAAGAGGAGGTTAGGGGATGTTGACCTGGTGTTGAATGGGGTACAGCTACACTTGAAAGACCAGGTCCGCAGCCTGGGGGTCATTTTGGACTCCCAGCTGTCCATGGAGGCTCAGGTGTCAGCTGTGAGCTGGACAGTGCTGTATCAACTCCATCTGATATGGCGGCTGCGCCCCTTCCTTCCCGACCATCTGCTCCCATCGGTAGTACATGCCCTGGTCTCCTCTCGTTTAGACTACTGTAATGCGCTCTAAGTGGGGTTACCCTTGAAGATGGTTCGGAAACTGCAGCTGGTACAGAATGCGGCGGCTCACCTGATTAAAGGCAGCCGCCGGCAAGATCACATCACTCCAGTGCTGAAGGAGTTGCACTGGTTACCAGTTGTTTTCTGGGCCAAATTCAAGGTGTTGGTTTTGACCTTTAAAACCCTATATGGTTCCGGCCCAGCCTATCTTAAGGAGCGCCTCCAGCAGCACCAGACAGGCCGCTTAACAAGATCAGCCTCGGATGGCCTTCTCTCTGTCCCATCAGCCAGGACAGCTAGACTGGTGGGGACGAGGGAGAGGGCCTTTTCTGTGGTGGCCCCCACTCTGTGGAACTCCCTCCCTAGGGAACTCCGTCATGCCCCCTCTTTAACGAGCTTCCGTCGTGCATTAAAAACGTGGTTGTTCAGGCAGGCATTTGGGGTGGGTTAGGGTATTTTACAAAATGTTTTTATTGTAGAATGTTATTGTTTTAAACTGTTTTTATTGTATGTTGTACATCGCCCAGAGTGGCTGGGTGACCAGCCAGATTAATAAATTTAATAATAATAATAAAATAATGTATGGCTGTGAGAGCTGGACTATAAGGAAGGCTGAGTGCCGAAGAATTGATGCTTTCGAACTGTGGTGCTGGAGAAGACTCTTACGAGTCCCCTGGACTGCAAGGAGGTCAAATCAGTCCAGTCAGTCAGAGGCCCCCCGGACTCTGGCTTGCTTGCCCACGAGCTGGCCCAACTCGACCTGTGAGAGTATGGCCAGCTCGCAGACTTCTGCCATGGTTGTGTGCAAACCCTGTGTGCTCTCCTTGCCAGTATCTGCAAGGAGAGCGCGAGGGGTTTGTGAATGGCCATGGCAGTGGGTGGTGGCTGGCAGCAGCAGGGAGGGAGTCCTTCCTCCCTGCCACCGCCTCCCTGCCACCGCCACCTGCTGCCCACTACCTCCCCAGTGCTCAAACCCCTCGCACTCTTCTTTCTGGGGTCGGCATCAGCAAGGAGAGTGCAAGGGGTCTGTGCATGGTGGCGGTGGGAACTTCCCCCTTTTGTTTTTCCGCAAATTACAGCTGCAAATTACATCCTGAAATCTAGGAACTTTTCCCCATTTGCGGAAGTGCGGGTCTTTTGCCACTTACAGCCATAATTTTCTGTAAAAGGGGGAAAGTTGCTGCAAATTCCCCTTACCTGGAGTCCACGGAGGGACCACGGGGGGGGAGGCGATCCATCCCTCCCCCCCAGAATCCTCACCGGCTGGCTCCACTCCACAGTGAGTCCGTGGAGCCGCTGGCCAGCTCCGGCTACTGGCGGACTTCCATCTGCTGCCAGTCTGCAGACGCAAATGGCGTCCGCTACGCCAGATGCCATTTTCTTCCGCAGACTGGCAGCGGACGGCAGTGGACAGACCAGACCCAGCCAGTGGCAGGTAGGATCCATTCCAGGGCAACTTCGCAGGGTGGCGGAGGTGGGTGGTCCATTCCGCCATGGACTCCGAGGGGCCAGATTCTTTAGAATCCGGCTTCATTGGAGTCCGTGGCGGAATTTTCTAACATCCCTAGCAGCGACAGTCCATTGGCTCTGCTAAGTGACCAGTTACCTTTGGATTGGATCCCGACATAGTCAGAGTAGATCCATTGTAATCAGTGGGACTTAGCTTAGTCATGACTAACTCAAGTCTCAATGGATTCAATTGGTCCACTCTAAGAACGATTAAATCTGCATCCAACCCAAAGCTGTTACCTTGCACCTGCCATCCCATCAGGCTGAAGAGAAAAGCAGAACTATTCCAACTGGAACTATTCCACACTGACAACAAAGGTCCGCATAGTTAAAGCAATGGTATTCCCCGTAGTAACCTATGGCTGTGAGAGCTGGACCATAAGGAAGGCTGAGTGAAGGAAGATAGATGCTTTTGAACTGTGGTGCTGGAGGAAAATTCTGAGAGTGCCTTGGACTGCAAGATCAAACCTAGGGATGCCAGAGAATTTCTCCACGAATCTCGGGGAGGCTGAATGCCAGAGCATTTGGCCCCCTGAAATTGGTGGAGAAACGATCTGCCCCCCCCGGCCCCCCTGAGACAGGACTTACTTTGTTCGAATGTCCCTGGTGGCGGCGGCGGTTCGGCAGTGGCGGCTGCTGCCACCGCCATTTCCAAGTAAAACAAAAACAAACAAACGTGATAGGCTACGTAAAGATTTATGTAGCCTATCACAGCTAGATTTAAAAAAAACACTGTGATAGGCTACGTAAATCTTTACGTAGCCTATCACGGCTGACTTTGAAAAAAAAAAAGTGCATATGCAAATGGCGGCGCCCATGGGCGCCGCCATTTGCGTTCCTTATTTTGGCATATGTAGTCTACATAAACATTTACGTAGACTACGGCGAAAATAAGGGGAACGCAAATAGCATTCCCCTTATTTTCGCTGTAGTCTACGTAAATGTTTACGTAGACTACACGTGCCAAAATAAGGAACGCAAATGGCGGCGCCCATGGGCGCCGCCATTTGCGTACGCACTTTTTTTTTTTTTAAAAGTCAGCTGTGATAGGCTACGTAAACATTTATGTAGCCTATCATGGCTGACTGCAGGGACGCAAATGGCGGTGGCTATGGCCGCCGCCATTTGCGTCCCAGCAGGAGAGGAGGTTTTGCGGCTGGAGGGATGGGGCGCCTCCCCCCTGGCCAGAATTTTGGGGGGAGGGACGGAGCGCCTCCCCCCCACCGCGAAGCAAGCTTCGGGATCAGGTAAGGGACTTTCATCCATCCCTAATCAAACCAGTCCATACTCTAGGAAATAAAGCCAGACTGCTCACTTGAGGGAATGATATTAAAGGCAAAACTGAAGTACTTTGGCCACATAATGAGAAGACAGAACACCCTGGAGAAGATGCTGCTGCTAGGGAAAGTGGAAGGCAAAAGGAAGAGGGGCTGACCAAGGGCAAGATGGATGGATGATATTCTGGAGGTGACAGACTCGACCTTGGGGGAGCTGGGGGTGGCGACGGCCGACAGGAAGCTCTGGCGTGGGCTGGTCCATGAAGTCACGAAGTGTCGGAAGCAACTGAACAAATAAACAACAACAACAAGGGTTATTCCATTGGCTCTGCTGATGGACCACGCGTTTTGGCTCCCATGCTCTCATGAGGACCCAGTTTGCATGTCACAGCAGCAATTTCTGGGTTGTGATGTATGAACCCAGAAATTCTGGATTGTGTATGAGTTACACAAGCTAGAGCTAAACCAACAACAAACCATGGGCAATTGTGGGGTTAAGTCTGAGTTGTTTAGACCACAACCAACCCAGAGTTCCAGGTTCACACATCTCAAAACAACCCAGGAATCGGGTGTTTGGCTCTTGCCAAACACATAGCATGAGGAGCATGTGCAACAGCGTTGTAGATATTGTAGCTCTGGCCAGACATTCCTATTTCAAACACAGATCAGAAAAAGACAATAACAGACTAATGGTCTGAGTTGGTAGAAGGCAGCTTCTAATATATTTGACCAGGATAGGGATGTTGACTGGACATCCACCATCCTGTGTATTCCCACCGGCCCTATGCCAATCCTTATCTATTCAGCAAGTTAGGACAAGCCTCCAAGAGGCTGCTTCTGCCCAGCATAGTTCTCTAGGTGGTTCTACTGATGCAAGTTGGAACATGACTTGCCCTAGAGTGGGATCACAGAGACCCATTTTCTTTTCTCCTTCTGACACTTCAGGACTTGGGGAAAACAGATGGCTTTCCCAGGGATGATTAAAATTACTGTAATCAGCAGTGCTATTTTCAGAAGCCCCAAGGGTATCACTGACCCTATGCAAATCACATACCAAAAACAGTACATTTGAAGCGTGATATTCTATGCTGCATCTATAAAGACTCCTGTCCATACAACTTGGTCCACCCCAATTTGGAGGTTAATTTGAGGCAGCCACAGTTCTATCAATCCAGGTTTTTCTGTTTCTTTTCCCAGGATTGATACTGTTGATAGCGGCCATTGGTGATCATGAAGGGGTCTGGCCTGGGCTTTCCCCGAGGGTTTTCAGTATTCAGTCTGGTTTTGCTTTTGCTGTATTATTTTTCCAGCAAGACTGTGAACTGCTCCATAAACAGTTCGAGAACAGCAGTTTGGAGTCCTTCATACAGTTCTTCAGATGAGATTATCATTGGTGAATTTGTATCCATTGTACTTGCTGACTTCAGTGTGCTGGAGTTTAAGGAAAAGCCAGATTATGCTGCAATAGCTTCTTTGTAAGTTATTCATTTTTTTTTAAATGTCCTCTGCCCAATGGTCTTGCTTAAATTAACAAAATACATTACTAATTTTAATCACCAGCCTGTCTCTTTCTCTTATGGTTCTGTAAACCCTGATAGTGTACATTCAGCATCATTTTCCACCACTCCAGCTAGAAGAAAGAGAGCCATCAGCAGGTCAGGATTAGACCTGATATTCATCAAAATCTCTCTGGGCGGTGGCAGCGGTGGCGGGGGAATCTCCACGGTGATGTGTTTAGTTCGCTCTCCACTTTGCTGTGCTTTTTACTGGAGTCAAATCTTCTCTGTCTGGGGACACACGGGGCTTGAAAACCTGGATTACCCCAAAGCTGGCCTGGGGCTCTCCGCAGGTCACACAGCATCTTACTGCAAATTACTGGGAATTGTTTGGGTGGCTACTGGCTGGAGTCTCTTCCACATCATCATTTAGAGAGCCTGTTCCCTCCCTCCCACTCTTACCTTGTTCTGCCCCTTCTGCTATTTCTGGCCAGTGTGTATGTTAGCACCCCCACCCTCCCCATCCTATGTCTGACCCTCCCCACCCAATATTTAAAAAAATATTCTTTCTCTAAAACCATAATAGCGTAATAGCAACAAGACTAAATGTGCAGATACATTGATGTCATTTTACTTAGGGTGCTGGAATCATCAGGTGGAGTAGTTCTTTCCTGTGAGACTTTGCCCTGCCTCTGCTTAGAGGTGAAGTAAAGACTTCTCCTCCAAATGTGCTATTTCAATTTATCGTGATGTGCTAGATTCACTATAGCACATCTCTACTGAAGAATGAAGTGGCTGGCCATGTCCCCATCCCCTGCATTAAATCCTGGATGCACCTCTTTGACCTGGCGGTGTCCTGGGATGCCCCATTCCCTCTTGTTTCCCCAATGGAAGTAGTTTTTCCCATTCCCATTGAGAAAATCCCCAGGAGCACAGCAGCGATCCCTCACATTACTGCAGTAGTGGGGACACTCAATCACTTTAGGTAGCCTGCTTTCAGTCTTTAACATATCCCTCCTTCTGTGCATATTTACTCAGGAGTAAGAAAGAAATCTTGCTCCCCTGAAATGAAAGTGTTAAAAGCCAGCTTTCGTAACTTGTCCTAAAATGCTCTTTCGCTTCTCCAATGATCTCTTAAATCATTATTGCGATGTTGCACTCCTTTGACATTCTGTAGTTTCTGTGCTGTTATGTAAAGTCCCTTCTCCACTTTATCAAAGTAATGTTCTTTCCAGTTTGTGGGAGCTTCTTATTGTGAGCGGGGCGGGGGAGGAGAAAGGGAGAAAAGGGAGGTTGGAAGCAATAAGCAAAAGTGCACACATGGGGAAAAATTGGATGGGAACAATAACTCTGCAGCAGAATAGTTTCTTCAGGGGAATCTGCACACATGGGGAAAATTGGTTGCTCTCCATTCATAACGTAGCAGCAGTGGGGGGCCTGGACAGGGGTGGGAAACAATCTTCACTTATTGGTCTCCCCACTTTTTTTTACTCTATGTCCACCCACCCCATACTCTACTTGCAAATAAGTTCATCCCCCCGCCCTGCAGCTGTGGCTGGTGAAACTGGAGCACTTACTTTGGGTTCACGATGTAGCAGGAATGTGCTATTTTGATATTGTGCTTTTATGCAGTATTGATTTACAAAGATTCTTTAAAAGGTAGAGGATCCCAAGCAGAACACACCTATACTTCTGGGGCGATGGCAGCCAGAGGTTAGTGGTAGGCAAGAGTAAGTAAATACCACGGGGTAGCTCAGAACTTCTGAACTGTCAGCTGGAAAATTGCAGAAAGATCAGGGAAACACAGGGAGGGGAAACATTGGAGGAACCCCCCTTGACCAGGCTCAGTGAGGTCACGGCCAGGTGAAAGACACATCCCTGGGCAGGGCTATCATGCCAAAGTAAATGTGGAGGGTTGGTACACACTGCAACAGAAATGCAGACAAGTTGAATTAAGAAAAAAATTGGATTAAAAGTAGTCTCCGAAAAACAGTTTTTTCCATGCAAATCTCTGAGATGGCTGCGGGATGGCCATAACGTCATGTGTCCTGAACAACCTCCAATCATAGCCAATTTGCAAGAAATTTCTCATGGAGTCAACCCCCAGATTTCAACTGATGAATACATTTTTTGGAGTTGTCTTTTGGGCAGGGGTATGATATTCATCCTTGACAGACGAATGCATATGTGCTCTAAGTGCCATCTGATCTTCTTTTCAAAAATGCTCCCTTTCCTCCCTGCAAGTGCACTGTTGTGTTTCTGTAGATTTATATTAGAAAGAAAGAGTAAAGCAATTCAAAGAATTCCAGTTTTAGACAGTCGTAATCAGTCCAGATCGTCATACTTAGCCATGAAGATCCCAAATATTGCCACGGGTAACCAAAGAAAAGTCAATCCCAAAATATCCATGCCCCCCATCCTAAATCAGTAAGAGTGTCTGGAAAAAGAGTGGCACCTTCAAGATGAACTTCTGGTCATCATTTTCTGTTGTGTGTCCTCCTCACAAACAGTGCATGTGTCACAGCTGAGATGCAGATGGGCAGAAACATGGTTAGAGGGAGACAGAAGGTTGGGAGGGAAAGAGATAGTTGAGAAGAGATATTTGACAAGGTGATGTGCACAAGAGAGAGGCAGGAGAGAAGATGGGGTGGGAGAGATGGGTTCTTCCATAGGGTGAAGGAAGCAGGAAGACCTGCGCTGAAATTTACCCACCGCCAACAGCTCTATGCCTGTAGTCCTCTGCTTTGCCAAGCTTAGGGGGACATCATATTTTCACAATAACCCAGTAAGGTGGGCTAGGAAAAGTGCTTACACAAGAGTAATTACAGGGCATCCTGTTCACAGTGATTCAGAAGTACACCCCACTGGGTCCAAAAGGTAAGTGGGAACAGAATTGCATCCTGAGTGAACCACACAGGTGAAGAAGGATTTTGTTCAGAGTTTCCCACATCCCGACTCATCAGTTTAGCCACTGCACAGCACATGCTGTGCTACCTACATAGAAAGGAAAGGTTCCTCCTGTGCAAGCACCGAATCATTGCTGACTCCTAGAGGGACGCCGCTTGCGCTGGCGTTTTCATGGCAGACTGTAGTGGGGTGGTTTGCCATTGCCTTCCCCACTCGTGACTACCTTTCCCCCAGCAAGCTGGGTACTCATTTTACTGATCTCGGAAGGATGGAAGGCTGAGTCAAGCTGAGCCGGCTACCCGAGACCCAGCTTCCGCTGGGATCAAACTCAGTTTGTGGGGAGAGTTTCAGTTGCAATACTGCCACCTACCACTCTGCGCCACACGAGGCTCATGTGCTACTGACATACTTCTACTCATATTGTCTTAGGAGACAATCTTCATATCATTAGTTTGAGCAAGATTTTTCTCTAGTTTGTATTTAAGATGATATGACAATCTCATTGCAGCATAATCCCTAAAAACTACCAGCATGTCCTTGCCTTTGTTTTTGCCATTCATGAGTTCAACAAGGATGCTCAATTATTACTGAATACCACGCTGAGATCCAGTGTTACAGAGAATGCTTTTAATTCACGGCAAGCCATTGTGAACTCTCTGAATCTTATGGGACAAGGGGATCCTCTCAATTACAACTGTGTCAGGAAAGATAAGTTAATGGCTGTTGTTGGTGGTCTCACCTCTCAAAACTCCATCCAGATGGCCAATGTCTTAAATGTCTACAAGATACCACAGGCACGTGTTCAGAACTATTTGTTTATTGATTTACAATATTTATATACCACTCTACATTCAAAGATTTCAGAGCGGTGAACAGCAGGTAGGGTAAAAGAATAAAAACCATGTTAAAATCATTACTGTTTTAAAAAAGAAACAGAGTTCTGATAAACTGAGTTCTGAATAAACTGTGGCTGGTCACTCAAGGAAGGCTTCCTGAAATAATAATGTTTTCAGGTGGTGCCAGAAGCAACACAATGTTGGCATCTGCCTGACCTCCAAAGGCAGGGAATTCCATAGGAAGGGGGCCACCACACTGAAGGCTCTTCTCCTGGTGGACTCCAGTTGGGCCATAGGTCCATGTGGAACCACCAGGAGCATGACCTCTGATGACCTCAGTGTCTGAGCAGATTGGTAAGGGAGAAGGCGCTCTCTCAGGTATCCTGGTTCCAAGTTGTTTAGGGCTTTGTATACTAGTACTAGTACCTTAAACCTGGCCTGGTAGAGAATAGGCAGCCAGTGCAGTTCCCTCAGCAAAGGAGTTGAATGCTGAAAAGGTGCAGCTCCTGACAACAGCTGGCCTGCTGCATTCTGCACAATCTTCAGTTTCTGGAGCAGCCTTAAGAGCAGCCCCAAATAGACCACACTGCAGTAATCTAGTCTTGAGGTAGCTAAAGCCTGTACCACTGTGGCCAAGCTATCCTTGTCCAGAAGAGGCCATAGCTGGCGAACCAGCCAAAGATGGTAAAAAGCACTCCGAGCTGCCATGGCCACTTGGCCTTCCAGCAACAACGATGGATCTAGTAGTAACCCCAGCCTACACCTGATTTTTCAGAGGGAGTGCAACCCCATCCAGAACAGGCAATGAGCCTATCTCCCAGAGTCGGGAACCACTCGCGCACAGGGCTTCTGTCTTGCCAGGATTCAGCTTCATTTTATTGGCCCTCCTCCAGCCCAATTCTGAGGGTAGGCACTGACCCAGGACTTGCACAGCCTCACCTGATGCACATGTCACAGGGAGATAGAACTGTGTGTCATTGACATACTGATGGCATTTGGCTCCAGATCCCCTAATGACCATTTCCAGTGACTTCATATAGAAGTTAAACAATATTGGGGACATGGCGGTACCTTGCGGAACCCCATAGCTCGATTGCCAGGGGGCTGAGGAATAATCATCCAATGTTAATCTCTGAAATTGGTTCCATAGGTAGGACTGGAACCACTCTAATACAGTCTTGAGCTGGTCTTTGACCGTAATAAAGTTTTATTCTATTCTATTCTATTCTATTCTATTCTATTCTATTCTATTCTATTCTATTCTATTCTATTCTAAATACAATGCCTTCGATACCCATCCCATGGAGTTGTTCCAGGAGGATACCATGGTATCAAAAGCCGATGAGAGGTCAAGCAGAATTAACAGAGTTGCACTCCCCCTGTCTCTCTCTCAGTGAAGGTCATCCATCAGGGTGACCAAGGCTGATGCAGTACCATAACCAGATCAAAACCTGGGCTGGAATGGGTCTAGATAATCAGTATCCTTCAAGAGCACCTGCAGTTGCTCTGCCACGACTGTCTCAAGTAGCTTCCCTAAAAAAAGGCATAGTGGTGACTGGGCAGTAATTGTCTAAGACCATTGGGTCCAGAATGGGTCCAGAACTTCAGGAGCGGGCACACTACTGCCTCCTTAAGGACAGCAGGGACCACCCCTTCCTGAAAGGAAGCATTTCTTGCTCCCTGAACCCACCCAGTCATACCCCCTTGACTAGCATGTATTAGCCAAGAGGGGCAGGGATCGAGAGGGCACGTGGTCAGTTGCATTGCTGCAAGCACCTTGTCCACATCATCAGGACACAGCACCTGGAACCGATCCCACAAAATTGGGCACAATGGATACCTCAACTGGAACTGCACTAACCACAGCCTCAAGTTAGCTGAGGAGACAAGTGATTTTGTCCTCAAGTGCAATGTAGAAAGGTCACAGGGTGTCCTTGACAAGGCCAGGGCACCATTTGCTGGGGAGGATGTTAAGATCCCCCGGACCACCCGGACAAGCTCCATTGTACTGCTATTTGAGGACACAATGGAGGCAGCAAAATAACCCTTCTTTGCTGTCCAGACTGCCACACAATAGACACAATTATGTGCTCTAGAGTAGGCTTGGTCATCTTCACCTTGAGTCTTATGCCATTTGTGTTCTAGTCAACATCCAGCCTATTTCATTGACTGCAGCTCTCCAGTATACCAAGGAGCAGAGCGGGCTCCACAGCACCGGAGAGGGCACCCATGAGCAATCAGGTCGATGGCCCTCCGCATCTCACAGAATTATAGTGAAGCTATCGCAAAGGGAGCTCATGTTTGTGTCCAACATTGTAACACCACAACACTTAGAGTACTACCATATATGTCTACTTAAAAGTAAGCCCCATTGAGGTCAATGGAGCTTACTCCCATGTAATTTGGTATAGGACTGCTGATTTAGAATCCAAGCTGGGAATGGTGTTTGGCAGAAATGTTAATCTTGAGAAAACCATTGATTCTGCACCCTGCTTCCTATTGTTGTTGTTGTTCAGTCGTTCAGTCGTGTCCGACTCTTCGTGACCCCATGGACCATAGCACGCCAGGCCTTCCTGTCCTACGCTCTCTCCCGGAGCATGCTCAAGTTCATATTCATTGCATCAGTGATGCTATCTAGCCATCTCATCCTCTGCCGCCCCCTTCTCCTTTTGCCTTTAGTCTTTCCCAGCATCAGGGTCTTTTCCAGAGAGTTTTCTCTTCACATTAGGTAGCCAAAATATTTGAGCTTCAGCTTCAGTATCTGTCCTTCCAATGAGCACTCAGGGTTGATTTCCTTTAGGACTGACTGATTTGACTTTCTTGCAGTCCAGGGGACTCGTAAGAGACTTCTCCAGCAATCGATATTACTGGGTATGCATAATAGGAAGTGTAAGATTGGACTATTAGATTGCACAACATTTGTTAGAAAGTCCTATTCAAGGAAATCAAGATATTAACCTTGACCGAGATTTGTATAGTTTATGCTTGAGAAGAAAGGGATGTTTTTCTCAGATTAAAAACCATATCTTTCTCATTAGCTCAGCTATGGCTCCTTTGATCCAGTGCTGAGGGACAAAACTCGCTTTCCTTCTTTCTACCGGATGGTCCCAAATGAAGACCACCAGTATGCTGGGATTGTTGGGCTTCTCAAGCATTTTGGATGGAACTGGATTGGTCTCATTGTTTCAGAGGATGACAGTGGGGAAACCTTCCTTCAAGCCATGAGATCAAGGCTTCTGCAGCATGATATATGCATTGCTTGGACACAGATGATCCCAACAATGTCACAGTTTTTACCAGAGGAACTATTTCAAGAAAAAGTGGGAGCAATCCTATCAACACTCCCACTGAGAGAAACCAACGTGATTGTTGTCTATGGTGACAATCAATCTCTGGAGGGTTTACAATCAGTTTTGTACACCCGTGAATTTTATATTCACCCCATAGAGAGGGTTTGGATCACCACAGCTGAATGGGATTACACTGCTGTGTTGGCTAGGGACAAATTCAGCACAAAAACCTTCAATGGCACCTTGTCATTTATTCTCCATACAAATGTGGTGCCAGGATTTCGGGACTTTCTGGAGAGCATAAATCCATTTCAGTCAAAGATTTATTTCATCAAGCAGTTCTGGTTCACTGCTTTTTTCTGTTCGCTCCCGGTATATAACATGTACGCGCCGAGCAATGAAAACTGCACTGGGGAAGAGAAACTGGGAAGCCTCCCTGGATCTGTGTTTGAAACGGCGATGTCTGGCCAGAGCTACAATATCTACAATGCTGTCTATGCTGTCGCACATGCTCTCCGTGCCATGGATTTAGCAAAAACCAAACAGAAATCAAGAGGACATGGGGACAGATGGGGCCTCTGGAAAGTCCAGCCATGGCAGGTACTCCCAGCTACAGACAAATCATGGAATATCATAAGATAGTCAGTGTAGTGTAGGAGTTAGAGCGTTGGAGTAGAATTAGGGGAACCCAGGTTCTAGTCCCCACTCCACCATGAAGCTCACTGGGTGACTCTGGGCCAGTCATTGACTCTCAGTCTAACCTACCTCACAGGGTTGTTGTGAGGATAAAACGGAGAGGAAGAGGATTATGTATGACACCTCGGGGCCTCTGGAGGAAAGACAGGATATAAATTAAGGAAATAAAATAAGATACCATAAGGTACTATGATGGAGGGGGAGCTTACCATTCAAAATGGATAAACCCTCATCATGACCCCCTGACTCATCTTTTTCTCAAACTAAAAAGCCCCAACCACCTTTTTCTTTCCTAATAGATGGGGTGTTACAAACTCTTGATCATTTTGGTTGGCCTTAATAGATACAGCCAGTTAAACAAGAATTAATTGAAGAAGAATGATGGTGACCATATACACATCTTAATTTATAAGAACAGAATAACAGAAGAAGATGCATGCTAGATCAGACCAAGGGTCTGTCTAGTCCACCATTCTGTTCACACAGTGGACAACCAGCTGCCTGCAGGAAATTCACAAGCAAGACATGAGTGCAAAGCACCCTCCCGCCCATGTTCCCCAGCAACTGGTGTATGTAGGCATACTGACTCTGATGCTGAAGTTAACAGATAGCCATCAGGACTAATAGTCATTGATAGCTTTCTCCTCCATGAATTTGCCCATTTCTATTTTAAAGCCTTCTGAATTGGTGGCCATCCCGATATCTTGTGGAAGTGAATTTCATAGTTGAACTATGCACTGTGTGAAGAAGTATTCCCCTTTATCTGTCCTGCATCTGCCACCAATCAGCTTCATGGGATGAGCCCAGGTTCTAGTATTATAGTACTATAGGACTAGATGGTATAGTACTATATAGTATAGTATATTATACTACACTGTAGTATAACATATTATAGTACTGAAGTATATAGCACTAGTATAAGAAGAGAGGTGCTGGGGCACAAACAACATTTCGTGACACTGAAGCCTCCCTCTGTAAGCCCCAATGAGAGAGGGCTGGTTCACTGTAATGGCTCCTTGTGTGAGGAGGAAACATTGTACACATGTTCTAATTCCTTGGACTAATTTCCTTATTATTGCTTCATACGTTTCTCCAATGTCTTTATTATTGCTTCATATTTTTCAAGGTGGAGTCCTGGAATGGAAAACTCTCTTGGAGCTTTTTTTCCTGGAGCAGTGCCCACACAACACCTCCTGCCGCTGCCATGCCCAACTGCTGGCTGTCAATTTGAGCTGTGATTTGAGCTGCTGGAGGATGGGGGAGCATGAGCTGTCACCCACCTTCCACTCAATACCTTGCGGGGTCCTTCTCAGAGTGAGGCGTTGGCAGGGAGGAGGCCATGGGCACTGCCTGCGCTCCCTGGCCACCTCCAAGATCACCTCCCTGCCAACGCCGAGCTCCGAGGAAGGAACCTTGCACTCCCTGCCTGCGCTCCCTGGCCACCTCCACGATCACCTCCCTGCGAATGCCTAGCTCTGAGGAAGGAACCCTACACTCCCTGCCTGCACTCCTTGGCCACCTCCAAGATCACCCTCCCGCCAATGCCTAGCTCTGAGGAAGGAACCCTGCGCTCCCTGCCTGCGCTCTCTGGCCACCTCCAAGATCACCTCCCCGCCAACGCCTAGCTCTGAGGAAGGAACCCTGCGCTCCCTGCCTGCACTCCCTGGCCACCTCCAAGATTACCTCCCCTCCAATGCCTAGCTCTGAGGAAGGAACCCTCAGAGCAAGGCATTTGGGTTGGGTGGGCACATTCTAGCTGTGACTTTTGCCACAGCAGGGCAGCAGCTAGTGCACCTCTCTAGGTGTCCATCACCCAGTGCCTCAATTCAAGAGTAAAATAATGGGCAGCAGCATTGGGACACTTGGCAGTGGGTGTGCGGGATCCATGGGATCCACTGCCCTTCCAGTTCTGTTGCCTGAGGTGGGGGATTCATCCCACCATATGGAGGGCTTGCCCTGCCCTATTTCATTCATCATCTTCCACCTCAGCTTGGATGGAACATTGTTGAATATTTGGCAAGTACAGGCCCTCGCAAAGTCATCTTGGTCATACTGATGCTTTAGAAGATAGACACTGAATGCCTGATGGGGCTTCCGCACACTGCGCTCCTAGCACTACCAGACAAAGCTACCCTGCAGCCATTATGTGTTTCACTTCTTTCCAGAGGGAGACAGAGTAGGAAAAAAATACTGAATTGGGAATAGATGGGAGGGTTACAAATGAAAGGCAACATTGTCTAGACTGACCTGAAATTCTGTGAATAAGGCAGGGTGTTGTTGTTGCTGTTCAGTCGTTCAGTCGTGTCCGACTCTTCGTGACCCCATGGACCAGAGCACGCCAGGCCTTCCTGTCCTCTGCTCTCTCCCGGAGTGTGCTCAAGCTCATATTCATTGCATCAGTGATGCTATCTAGCCATCTCATCCTCTGCCGTCCCCTTCTCCTTTTGCCTTCAATCTTTCCCAGCATCAGGGTCTTTTCCAGGGAGTTTTCTCTTTGCATTAGTTGGCCAAAATATTTGAGCTTCAGCTTCAGTATCTGTCCTTCCAATGAGCAGTCAGGGCTGATTTCCAGCAGGGTGATTGCATGATAAATGCTTCATCTGGAAGCACCCAAAATGTCACAAGACGGCAAATTCCAAGGAAATGACATCACCCAGTTCAGACTGTCTGACCACCCTGGAACCTGTAAGGAAGCAGAGCAGTTTATCAGTCCTTTTAGTAAACAAACAATACATTGTCAGTTATTTTCTCCTCTGATACAGCTTCACTCTTTTCTGAGAAGCATCCGCTTTAATAATACTGCTGGGGAAGAAATCTTTTTTGATGACAATGGGAACCTGGCAGGTGGATACGATCTCATCAACTTGGTCACCTTCCCCAATGAATCCTTCCAGAGAGTCCAAGTTGGAAGGATGGAGCCCGAGGCTACTCCAGAGAAGGGGTTCACCATTAATGGAAGTGCCATTGTGTGGAATCACAAATTTAATCAGGTGGGAACAATTATTTTCATCATAATCTGTTTCATCAACACTGATTTATAAGCACATTCCGGATCCTGCTGGTATACAAGATGGTTGATAACTTGATCAGAATCTGCTGGACATGCTTGGTATTTCTTTATTATTTATTGTATTAAAAACATGGTATATACATTTATCTAGGTATTGTACAAAACATAATAATTTCACAAAAAGTTACCAATAAACCCTAATAAAAATAAACAACAATATAAAACAATACAGCATCAAATATATTATGAATACACAAACTCAAATGACCATTAATTAGTATTATTAATATTATTACTTTGACACCACTTAATATATTAGAATCCCTAAGCGGTTTATATTAAATACAATGTAACAATATAGAAATGATATAAAAATAATAAATAATAAAAACCAGTTAAGTTCATTTAAATACATTCCATCACCTTAACAATAAAACAGAGTGATGGTAACAGAGTCTCACTGGTCAGGGAAAGCCTGTTTTCAAGAGGCGTTTAAAACTTGACACCCTTTTCTGCCTCTCAAATCACACACGGCTGAGTGATCCGAAAGTTGGGTGCCACCACTGAGAATGGCCACTTATGTCCCCCTAGCTGGTGACATTGCATTGGCTTCAGAAGAGCCAGCAAGGCCTCCTCAGAAGATCTCAGGGGTCAATTGGGTATATAAAGGAACGCAGTCAGCTCACCTGGTCCTGAGTCTTTTAGGGCTTCATATGGCAATAAAACACCCTTGAACATGGCTTGGTAACAAATAGCCAGCCAATGCTGTTCTTTTAATGCAGGCTTAACGTGTATATATCTAGGTGATCCACTGAGCATCCTGCCTGCAGCATTCTGCACTCGCTGAAGCTTCCTAACCAGGCACAAGGGCAGACATATGCAGGGCATATTACAGTAGTCTAACTGTGAGGTTACCAGTGCATGGATCACAGTGGCTAGGCTGTGAATATGCAGGAATGGACGTAGTTGGAGAGTCAGCCAAAGTTGGTAATAGGTGCTCCAAGCCACTGAGGTCATCTGGTCATCTAGTAACAAAGAAGGATTCAGAAGCAGGCTACGTACCTGTTCCTTCAGAGGAAGTGCAACTTTATCCAGAACAGGTGAACAACCCAATTCCTGGACCTGGGAACCACTCACCAATAGGCTCTTCATCTTGCCAGGATTCAGCTTTATTTATTTTATTTATTAGTTATTAAATTTATTAATCGCCCATCTGACTGGTCACCCAGCCACTCTGGGCGATGTACAACCCACCATAAAACAATTTAAAACAATAAAATTTTACCATAATTTTTTTTTTAAATACCCTAACCCACCCCAAATGCCTGCCTGAACAACCACGTTTTTAATGCACGACGGAAGCTCATTAAAGAGGGGGCATGACGGAGTTCCCTAGGGAGGGAGTTCCACAGAGTGGGGGCCACCACAGAGAAGGCCCTCTCCCTCGTCCCCACCAGTCTAGCTGTCCTGGCTGATGGGACAGAGAGAAGGCCATCCGAGGCTGATCTTGTTAAGCGGCCTGTCTGGTGTTGCTGGAGGCGCTCCTTAAGATAGGCTGGGCCGGAACCATATAGGGTTTTAAAGGTCAAAACCAACACCTTGAATTTGGCCCGGAAAACAACTGGTAGCCAGTGCAACTCCTTCAGCACTGGAGTGATGTGATCTCGCCGGCGGCTGCCTTTAATCAGGCGAGCCGCCGCGTTCTGTACCAGCTGCAGCTTCCGAACCGTCTTCAAGGGTAACCCCACGTAGAGCGCATTACAGTAGTCTAAACGAGAGGAGACCAGGGCATGTACTACCGATGGGAGCAGATGGTCGGGGAGGAAGGGGCGCAGCCGCCGTATCAGATGGAGTTGATACAGCGCTGTCCGGCTCACAGCTGACACCTGAGCCTCCATGGACAGCTGGGAGTCCAAAATGACCCCCAGGCTGCAGACCTGGTCTTTCAAGGGTAGCCGTACCCTATTCAACACCAGCTTCAGTTTACTGGCCCTCATAGTTAAACTGCTTCAGCTTTTGAGAATGTGGGGAAAAACTGCACAAAGACTGGGAAACCATAAATAATCAATGGTTGGTTGAAAGGCAGAGGGACCAGGGGAAGGGGCCGCGGCCTTCTGGAAAACCCTGAGCGGTGGCAGATATAATGATCGTAATGCCTTGTTCCAATTAGAATTCTCACCCCCATATTTTACACTAGTTGGAGTTTCCAGACCTTCCTCAAAAGCAGCCCCATAAAGAACACATTACAGTAATCCAAATGAGAAGTTATGAATGCCTGGATCTCTGCAGCTAGGCTATCCAGATATGAAAGGCATAAATTTCTCACTCTGTACTCTTCTCTCTCTCTCCCCTAATGCACATTTTTATTTTGTTAAATGTAGTCATCGGATGTCTTCAGGAAACTACCTAGTAGGGTGTAGGACAGGGATATACAACTTCTGATCTGCCAGATGTTTATGCTTACAACTCTCATCAGCCCAAGCCCAGCATAGCCAATGGTGAGGGCATGGGAGTTGTAGGCCAAAACATCTGGAGGACAACATGTTGGCCACCCCTGGGATAGGAGAATGGCTATTTGCATTGGGGAAGACAGGAATGTTGGCTTCTTTTTTGACAACTTCCAGTGTATTTGTCTCTGGGCCCCATTGAGAGACCCAAATAATTTGACTGATGAACTCTAAGAACAATATGGAATTCATCTCCTCTCCCCACATCGGCCCTTTGGTTGGCCGGCCTCCTTAGCTTGATTGAATTTACAGCTTGAGACAAGTATTTGTACTGCTAGAGATCTGCAGTGCAGGATTTGGCCCATTATTTCTCTCTCTCTCTCTCTCTCTCTTTTATTTTATTTTATTTTGTTTTAATTTTAATTTTAAGAAGATGCAGAATAAACTACAAAATACATAAAACTACACAACATGATGATGCATTATTCATTTATGAAATTATATAAATGTGTTGTTAAACCTACTGGAACTATTAATTATGAGATTGGGAAGCATGAATACATATTAATTTCCATATAATTTGTTCCCCCAAAATCAATAAAAGACTCCATGCTCTTTAATTATGGATTCTTTGGTGTACTATACCTTAAATCCAGTGATTTTTTATAATTGTGCTAAGTGCCAAACCTTGCTACCTATTCTGTGACCTCGTTCAGAAGAGCACTGTGGAGGAAGGAACCATTGTAATTCCTTCCCCCGCCTGGGCCATGCACGTGACTGCGATTTGCATAATCTCCTGCGACATAGTGTGGGGGGGGTGGCATGCTATGCGAACGTGGTGCAGGGCTGCTTTATAACCACCCCACAACCTCTATAGCACATCATGGGTTTAGGGTGGGTACAAAGCGGCCACTGCTGCATCCAGGCCAGGTTCGCATGACAAGCCAACCCCCGCTGCATTGTGGGAGATTATGTAAATGGTGGTCACAAATGCACCATGCATGGGGGTGGGGGCAGGAACCATGATGGTTCCTGCCCCCACTGTATTCATCCAAACGTGACCTCTATCTGTCATTATTTCTGCATGTTTCCAGTTCTTAATGATGATCAACTTTCCTAGTATTAATAAATGAGAAACAATTGGTTCATGTATTTTGATACATATGAATATTATTTATTTATTTATTTATTTATTATTTCATTTCATTTCTATACCGCCCAACAGCCGAAGCTCTCTGGGTGGTTCACAAAAATTAAAACCAAACGGCACACAATAAAACAATTTAAAACATATAGAACATTAAAACCACAACATAACAATACAACCACAATAAAACCTAGCAGCAGTGCAGGAGTTTAAAATACAGATTTAAACCAGCAAAGCTAAAAATTTAGAAAGCTAAAATGCTAAAATGCCTGGGAAAATAAAAAGGTCTTCACCTGGTGCCGAAAGGAATACAATGTAGGTGCCAGGTGAACCTCACTAGGGAGCTCATTCCAGAGCTGGGGTGCCACAGCAGAAAAAGCCCTCCTCCTAGTAGCCACCTGCCTCACTTCCTTTGGCAGGGGCTCACGGAGAAGGGCCGCTGACGATGATCTTAAGGTCCGGGCAGGCAGATATGGGAGGAGGCGATCCTTCAGGTAACCTGGCCCCAAGCCGTTAAGGGCTTTGAATGTTAACACCAGCACTTTGAATCGGGCCCGGAAATGGACTGGCAGCCAGTGCAGCTGGGAAAGTACTGGCGTAATATGAGCTCGCAGGCCAGTCCCTGTTAACAATCTTGCCGCCCTATTTTGGACCAGCTGAAGTTTCCAGACCGTTTTCAAAGGCAGCCCCACGTATAACGCATTGCAGTAATCCAGACGAGAAGTTATCAGAGCATGGATAACTGTAGCTAGGCTATCTCTGTCCAGATAAGGGCGTAGTTGGTATACCAGCCTAAGCTGATAAAAAGTGCTCCGTGCCACTGAGTTCACCTGTGCCTCAAGTGACAGTTCTGGATCCAAGAGCACCCCCAAACTACGAACCTGATCCTTTAGGGGGAGTGCAACCCCCTCCAGAACAGGTTGAATATCACCTAGCCGGGCAGACGAACCACCCACTAACAGTACCTCCGTCTTGTCTGGATTGAGTTTCAGTTTATTGGCCCTCAACCAGTCCATTACCGTGCCCAGGCACTGATTCAGAACAGCCACTGCCTCACCTGGGTTTGATGAGAAAGAGAGGTAGAGCTGGGTGTCATCCGCATATTGATGGCACGTCAGCCCACCCCTCTGGATAACCTCCCTCAGCGGTTTCATGTAGATGTTAAACAGCATGGGAGATAAAACAGAGCCCCGTGGAACCCCATGGCACAATTGCCATGGCACAGAGCAATAACCCCCAGCACCACCTTCTGGAATCGGCCATCCAAGTAGGAGCAGAACCAGTGCAGTGCAGTGCCTCCAACTCCCAGCCCAGACAACCTATCTAGAAGGATACCATGGTTGATGGTATTGAAAGCTGCTGAGAGGTCCAGGAGACTCAGCAGGGTCGCACTCCCCCTGTCCCTCTCCCGGCAGAGGTCATCCCACAGGGTGAACAGGGCAGTTTCTGTTCCAAAACCAGGCCTGAAGCCCAATTGAAATGGATCTAGATAATCCATTTCATTCAACAGTGCCTGGAGCTGTCCTGCAACCACCCGCTCAAGCACCTTGCCCAGGAAAAGCTCCAACTACATTGTATTCAAGGTTAAAGGTAAGTCAAATCCAGTTATTTTGTTTATATCGATTTGAATATATCTTTGGTTAATGTTGGGTCATGCTGAGTTACGGTCTTGGTATCCAAGAGCTGTCCCTTGATGCTGGCCCCAATTCTTCCTATATTCCTGTTTAGAAGCTGAGCATTATAGCAGAGAGGGAGGGGAAAAACCCTACTTTAAAGATTATATTGCAACAGTACTGCAGTGGGCCAAGAGAGGCTATTTTGGAGAACATAAGAAGAGCCATGCTGGATCAGACTAAGGGTCCATGTAGTACAGCATTCTCTTCACACAGTGGCCAACCAGCAGTTGACTGGGAACCCACAAACAGGACGTGAGTGCATCAGCCCCTCCTGCCCATGTTCCCCAGCAACAGATGCATATAGGCATACTCCCTCTGATACTTCAAGTAGTGTATTGCCATCAGGACTAATAGCCATTGATAGCCTTTTCCTCCACAAATTTGTCGAGCCCCCTTTTAAAGCCATCCAAATTGGTGGTCATCACTACATCCTGTGGTAGTGAATTCCATTGCTGAACTAAATGCTGTATGAATAAGTACTCCTTTTTATCTGTCTTGAGTCTCCCACCAATCAGCTTCATGGGATGACCCTGGGTTCTAGTATTATGAGAGAGGGGGAATAATATTTATTCATTTATTTATTAATTAAATTTATTAATTGCCCATTTGGCTGGTCACCCAGCCACTCTGGGCGATGTACAAAGCATATAATAAAACAGTTTAAAACAATAAAATTCTACAATACAAACATTTTCTAAAATACCCTAACCCACCCCAAATGCCTGCCTGAACAACCACATTTTTAATGCACGGTGGAAGCTTATTAAGGAGGGGGCATGGCAAAGTTCCCTAGGGAGGGAGTTCCACAGAGTGGGGGCCACCACAGAAAAGGCCCTCTCCCTCGTCCCCACCAGCCTAGCTGTCCTGGCTGATGGGACAGAGAGAAGGCCATCCGAGGCTGATCTTGTTAAGCGGCCTGTCTGGTGTTGCTGGAGGCACTCCTTAAGATAGGCTGGGCCGGAACCATATAGGGTTTTAAAGGTCAAAACCAACACCTTGAATTTGGCCCGGAAAACAACTGGTAACCAGTGCAACTCCTTCAGCACTGGAGTGATGTGATCTCACTGGCGGCTGCCTTTAATCAGGTGAGCCGCCGCGTTCTGTACCAGCTGCAGTTTCCAAACCATCTTCAAGGGTAACCCCACGTAGAGTGCATTACAGTAGTCTAAACGAGAGGAGACCAGGGCATGTACTACTGATGGGAGCAGATGGTTGGGAAGGAAGGGGTGCAGCCGCCATATCAGATGGAGTTGATACAGCGCTGTCCAGCTCACAGCTGACACCTGAGCCTCCATGGACAGCTGGGAGTCCAAAATGACCCCCAGGCTGTGGACCTGGTCTTTCAAGGGTAGCCGTACCCCATTCAACACCAGGTCAACATCCCCCAGCCTCCCTATCCACATTCTCCACACCATGCAAAATTTTGTACACCTCTATCATGTCTCCCCTTACTTGCCTTTTTCCCAAGCTAAACAATCCCAGGTGTCGTAACCTTCCCTCATACGGAATTGCTCCAGACCCTTGATTATTCAAGTTGCCCTCCTCTGCAACTCTGCAACTGGGAGAGGAGCCTAAAAAGTTGTGGGTCTTTGGTATTTGTTGCTGAGATGGCTCTTTAGGTGAGTGTAGTTAGAGGCTCTGGGGCCCATTGTTTTTAACTAAGAAAAATAATCAAAACACTTTGGGTTTTCTTCTTGGGAAGTGGAATCTGCCTTTAGCTGAAAGCCAGAGCAGCTTTACATCAGCAGTTTCCATCCCAAATGTCCTTCCTTGTGGTTACCATTAGATGCTGCCCAGTTCCACCTGTGTTGAGAGCTGCCACCCTGGACAGAGCATGTCCGTCCAGCAGGGGAAGCAAGCGTGTTGCTATGACTGCATTGAGTGCCCCCAAGGGAGGATTTCCATCCAGAAGGGTAAGTGAAGGGATCCAGAGTGACTTACAATACAATCCAGAAGTTTTAAATTCGGGTCTAAGGTAGTTCATGTAAGTTTTTTTTTTTCTAAACAAAAGTATATGAATGGATTTTCTTATACAGAGAAAAATCATCATGGACGTTGCAAAAAGGGAGAAGCTCCATATTATATGTTGTTTTCTGAAATATGAGATTAAATTAAAGCTACAGTATTTGTGTATTCTGGAAATACTGTGTTTGATTCTTTCTTTCAGATGCAGACCAATGTGAGAAGTGCCCAGAAGATCAGTATCCAAACAAGAACATGAACCAATGTATTCCCAAAGAAATAAGCTACCTAACTTATGAGGAGCCCTTGGGAGTAGTTCTGGCATCCTTGGCTCTTTTCCTTTCTGTGATCACAGCTGTTGTGATTGGGAGCTTCAGTCTGCACTGGAACACTCCCATCGTCAAAGCCAACAACTGGAGTATCACGTGTACCCTGCTCTCCTCTCTCCTGCTCTGCTTTCTCTGCTCCTTCTTGTTCATTGGGTGGCCTCAGAAGGTGACCTGCTTTCTGAGGCAAGCAGTGTTTGGCATAATCTTCTCCATCGTTGTTGCTTGTGTGTTGGCAAAGACCATCACTGTGGTTTTGGCCTTCATGGCCACAAAACCTGGAAACAGGATGAGGAAATGGGTTGGGAAGAGACTTGCTGTATCGGTCATCATTTTTTCTTCTCTTATTCAAACTGGCATCTGTGCTGTGTGGCTGGCAACTTCTCCCCCCTTCCCAGAATTTGACATGCATTCCCAGGTTGACACCATCACAGTCCAATGCAATGAAGGCTCATCCCTCATGTTCTACATAGTGCTGGGCTACATGGGGGTTTTGGCCATCGTCAGCTTCACTGTGGCTTTCTTTGCCAGGAAGTTGCCTGATACTTTCAATGAAGCCAAGCTGATCACTTTCAGCATGTTGGTGTTCTGCAGTGTTTGGGTGTCTTTTGTGCCAACCTACCTGAGCACCAAGGGGAAGTACATGGTGGCTGTGGAGGTCTTCTCCATCTTGTCCTCTAGTGCTGGCTTATTGGGTTGTATCTTTCTCCCCAAATGCTACATTATGATAGTGAGGCCTGAGCTGAACACCAGAGAGCAGTTAGTAAGGAAAAAAATGGTTACAATTTAGAGGAGAAATGATATCATCCTTAGGATTGGCAGTCCAGTAAACCTTGGGCTAGTTCACATGGGAGAATGTGGTCTTTGAAATACTATGGTCTTTTGTCATGTAGGGCTTTATAAGTCTCATTTTGAACTTTGTCCAGAAAGGGACTGGTAGCCAGTGAGCTGGTGTAACAAGAGCAATGAGCTCTATACAAACAACCCAGTCAATAGTTTGGCTGTAGCATTCTGTATCAGCTGAAAATCCCAAACGCTTTTCGAAGGCAGCCTCACCTAGAGTGCATTTCAATAATCCAGATGGGATGTGTCTAAGACACGTGTCCCCACAGTGAGCTAAGACATCTCTAAGGACCTGTATAATTGGCACTCAAGCCTTAGCTGTGCAATGGGACTCTTGACTACTGCCAAAACCTGGTCATCCAGATTTAGGGCTGAATTCAGGAGGACCCCCAGAATGTGAAGGGAGTCTCAGACTTTCCATGGTGGTGATGGCTGTCTTCTGCATGTTGGTTTTTAGTTCTGGGTTATGGGGTTGCTTTCTTTTCTAAAATGCTAGATTGTTATACTGAGAGATAATTGGACATAGACGTTAACATGAAGTAGAATTGTCTCACTTGACTATTCCATAGTTTTTGGGCTGGCTTCTTTTCCCTCCCTTATGTAACTATAGTGATAGCACTTCCTTCATTCTGTTTGTACTTGACTTTGTTGGGAGAAAGTTATTAGAAAATGAGTGGCATCCAGGTGCTACAATGTGGGCTGTAGTAGTTGCAAGATATTAAGAAGAAATAAAGAGGTCTCTCCAGAAAGCTGAGACATTATCTATGTTATATTTGTCCCCCCTTTTCACTTCCTCATGACCATCTTCCTAGTTATACTCCATGTCCTCAAGGCTCATAGACAAAGTGGTGGAAGGTAAAGGCAGTTTTTGGCCAGCACAAACAACAACTTGCCTGGACTTATCATGAAGCTTGACCTGGATGATGAGATCTGGATTCCACGTAAAATTCCATGAATGAGGCATGGTGATTTCACCATAAACACTTCATTTGGTAGAACTCCTGGTCAGGGTTAGAAAAGTGAGATTGCTCTGTCTACTCTGACTAGCAAGGATGCTTCCAAGACTCTCAAAATGTCTCCCTGCCTTGCAACTTTAGAACCCTTTAACTGGATTCTTCATACTTTTTCTGAACGCAAAACATGACTTCTGTTCCTATGGCCCCTCAGTCTGAGTTAGCCACTGAAGATGATGATTCTATTTATGTATGTACTGAAAGCATTTTTAGTCTGCTCTTCAGCAGATAAGGTTCTCAGAGCAGCTTACAAATCAAGGAAAAAGACCATTCCTATCATCAGGTTGAATATAAAAAAGACATGATACAAAAGGAAAAACCAAGTTGGAGGGAAGGGGAAAAAGGAGCAAATTCAGATGCCAGTTCTTAAAGTTAAAGTGTTCTAACCATGACCAGTTGGAATAGCCCTGCTTTTCTTTTCTCTTCTCTGCTTCAGCCTGATGGAATGGCTACTGCAAGGTAACAGCTGAGGAAGGGTCATTGGGTTGGATGCAGATTTAATCATTCTTAGAGTGGACCAATTGAAACCAGTGAGACTTGCGTTAGTCATGACTAAGTTAAGTTGAATTGATTACATTGGGTCTACTCTGACTATGTCTGGATCCAATCCAAAAGTAACTGGTCACTCTTGAAATGAATGGCAGGATGGGTTAAACAGTGAGAGGGGGGCTTTTTTTTTTTTTTTTTTTTTTAGCACTAAATGTAAGTTCTTCATAAGGCAATACAGGACCAGGACAATGTAGGGAATCTTTGCTGACCAAGGAGAAATGTGGGTGCTTGGAGGGTAAGTTGCGAGCAAGCACAATTTCTGACATTGAACAACATCATCACTGATCACGGGGCATGTCAGTTAAGGCATCAGCCTGAACTTCCAATTTCCTGGCTTTCCCAGCCTTGAGCCAACATGAGATAGCCTTAAATCGGCAGGGTTTTTGAAATCATTGAATTTCCCTGGGTTTTGAAAAGGAAATGTATTATTAGGGTGCTGGCAATCCTACCTTATTTCTAACGTATTTTAATCTGCTTTCTTGCATGTTTACCTATATGATAAATGGGATTATAAATACTTAACTAATGGTAATTGTGATTTCATTGGAAGAACCAATGGATTCTACCATCTCGAGGAGAACTTCAACGTATACAGAGGCCTGTCCTTTGCAGGCGAAGATGAGGATGGCAATGTAGCAGGTGGAGCTAGCGAACTCATGCCTGCTTCCCTTCCTAACATGTGGAGAATGACTGAATAGTGGATATACCCCTGGTGTGATACACACGATCCTTGCATGTCCTCTTCCCCCCATGCATAAAGTAAGATCAAGGATTAGGGCCCTTGAGCTTGATTTCACTTTCAGGAAGGTGGTGTGAGGCCCTGATCCTCCTGTTCCCCCTACCTATGTACTCCATCCCCTCCCCTCCCCAATTCTCTGGGGGGGGGTGTGTCAAACTGCATGCTACTTTAAAAAGATGTAGCAGGGTGGTGAGCAGGGGGCTTTAACCTTTTCCCCTATGCCTGCAATTTACATTACAACTGGATGCCTTTTTGGCCATGTAAATTGGTGGCATTTGGGGGACGAGCTGATCCAGATAGGGACTATGGTTGGATTAGAGCCTCCCTACTCTCTTTGCTGTGCTAGTGAAACAGGAACTATTTTATTTATTTGATGTGAACCCTGCCTTTCTGCCATGAAAAATGGCACTCAAGGTGCCTTAAAATCATAATTAAAACTTGATTAAACAATTAATTAATTTATTACATTTATATCCTGCCTTTTTTCCTCCTTAAGGAACCCAAGGTGGTGTACATGGTCCTCCTTCACCTCCATTTTTTCCTCACAACAACAGCCCTGTGAGGTGGGTCTGGCTGAGAGTCTGTGACTGGCCCAAAGTCACCCAGTGAGCTTCCGTGGCTGAGCGGGGACTAGAACCCAGATCTCTCCAGTCCTAGTCCAACCACTGCACCACACCGGCTCTCCAATAATAAAACAGATGCATTAAACCCAATTAAAAACACAACAATAACAAAATAAAAACAGCACTCAACCCAACAGACCTGCTTACAAAGGCCTGCTTGAATAAAAATGTCTTTGCCTGCCAGTAGAAGGACAGCAGAGAGGGAGCGAACCTAGCCTCCCTTGGCAGGAGTTCCAGAGCCTGTGAGCAGCCACCGAGAAGGTCCTCTTTCACATTGCCACTGAACACAACTATGAAGGCAGTGGTCTTGAAAAAGGGCATCTCCCAATGGTCTGAAGACCCAGGCAGGCTCTTATGGGAGAAGGCGGTCTTTCTGATAGCCTGCTCCCAAGCCATATAGGAGTTTATAGCTCATAACCAGTGTTGTATTGCAAGAATCCCAAGTCACCAGACCTACCACAATACCACAACCAGGACTTTGAATCCTGCCCCCAAACAGACAGGTAGCTAGTGAAGCTCTTGTAACAAGGGAGTCACATGCTCCCTGTAACTGGCCCTGGTCATCAGTCTGGCCACAGCATTCTGGATCAGCTGAAGTTTCTGAACAGTTTTCAAAGGAAGCCCCACATAGGCAGCATTACAGTAGTCCAAACTTGAGGTAACTAAGACATGTGTGACTGTTGCCAGACCAGACATCTTTAAGAACAGTAGCCCCAGGTGTACAAATGCACTCCTGGCCAGTGCTCACCTGAGCATCCAGGTTCAGGGCAAGTCCAAGAGAACACCCAAACTGTGGTCCTGAGTCGGCAGGGGGAGTATAACTCCATCTCGCACAGGTTGAGTCCCTATTCCCCGACCTACCTTTTAACTAACCAGGAGCACCTCTGTCTTGTCTGGATTAAGCTTCCGTTGGTTTGCCCTCATCCAATCCATTACTGACATCAGACACTGATTTAGAACTAGAACATCTCTCTTGGCTTTGGATGGAAAGGAGTGATAGAGCTGGGTGTCACCAGGAATGAGCGGTTCCTGAAGCAACAGGAAATGAGTGGTGATGTTTTTTCCCGGAATGGGGCAGGTGAGCAGAGCACTGACCTGTCCCACTCTGGAAATGAACTTTTCCACTCATTTCTGGAGTAATTTCAGGAGCCAGTATTTCCTGTTGCGCCAGCAGTCCATTCTTCTGGAGCAACAGAACTAGCCGAGACGCAGACACAGTATCGGATCCTGTGCAATAGCAGCAGTATCGGATCCTGTGCAATAGCTATTGTTTAAACAGAAATACAATCCATCTCTGGAGAAGACTAATTAGGTGACCTGTGTGCCTGCTCAGTCTGCTGTACAAGTACTAACTGCTGATGGGCAACTTCAAGGCCTTTCTAGTCTCTCCCTTCTTAGGAATCTTTATCTCTAAACCAAACTTGGACTGGGCAGCCCCTCAAATGGCTAACACCTTCAAATAGGTGTTAGAGCAATACGACAGTGGAACCAATTACCTAGGGAGGTGGTGGGCTCTCCCACACTGGAGGCGTTCAAGACGAGGCTGGATGGCCATCTGTCAGGGATGCTCAGACTTGGATTCCTGCATTGAGCAGGGGGTTGGACTCGATGGCCTTGTAGGCCCCTTCCAACCCTACTATTCTGTGATTCTATGAAATAGGTGTCATATGCAAAGTAGGACATCTGCCTTTCTTCCATGAGAAATGGCACTCAGGGCAACTTAACATCATAAATAAAACTGAATTAAACAATAATAAAATGCATTAAAACACAATTAAAAACAGAATGAGAACAGAAGAAGAACTTCAGCCAGCAACCATAACAAGGGCTTTGCCTCCTGGCAGAATGACAGCAGAGAGGGCCACCCTATATCACATCAGAGTGACCTTACTCAGCATAGCCCACAGCAGTGAATTATATTGTCTTGTGGCCATACATGCACATTTTCAATGATTGGTCCAAGGTACGTTAAGCATTTCCACATAATGCAGGGGCATTGGATCTCTTTCACCCTGAGGGCTGAATTCCATTTCAGAGAAGCCCCATCAGGGCCTGTGTTCCAGCGGTGGGCAGGGTCAAATGCCAAAAGCACCAGCATATTTTAACTTAAGGCTCTTACTGTCAGTACCTAGACATTAGGAGAGGTATTTGAACTATTTAGAATGGGGAGGGGGAGCACAAAAGCTTGGAAACCACCAAACAGTTGGTGGTTGGGGGCAAGGCCATCGGAGGAACTGGGTTGGTGGTTGGGGGCAAGGCCATCTGGGGAACTGGGTTGGGGGCAAGGGGCAAGGCCATCTGGGGAACTCAGTTGGGCCTGAACTCCTTCACCCTTGATATAATGGGACCACTGGGTTATGATTAACAGTTATTCCCTATTGTTACTCCATGAGAGAGGTGCTAGAGAGGACTGTGCCCCATCTCCCCGTTGGGCATGTGAATGGAATGTCCCAAAAGAGACACAGAGCAGAAATGCTAGTCTTCTGAAGAGGCTGTCTGCTGACTCTCTGCCTGAGTCCTTGGCAATGGCCCCTTCCAATCAGGAAGCAAACTAGCACAATGGCTTCTCATGCAGAGGCACACACAAAACTGGAGCAGCCCCCTCTGAGGTAAAGGGGTGACTCTCAACCCTCACATCAGCCTTCCCCAACCTGGTGCCCTCCAGATGTTTTGGACTACAATGTCCAGAATTCCTGACCACTGGCCATGCTGGAAGGGGTTGATGGGAGGTGATGTCCAAAACATTGAGAGGGCACCAGGTTGGGGAAGGCTATTCTACACACTGTGAAAGTAAGCATGTTTGGTGTTGTAAGAATGGAACATTCCTCCAGATTTTTATTCAGAAAAGAAAAGTGTGCCCAGATATAGGGGCCAAACCAGATGTTGCATCTTTAGTAAAGATATATATGCCTGCTTGATCATGAAACAAGGGTATGGGTTTACTTTTTAGGCTCAGTGGAGTCTGCGGGAATGGGAGTGAGCCCCACCCCCCTACTCAGTCGCACCTCCCCACACGCCAGTGCTTTAGTGCCTTTCTACACAAAGCTTTTATTGTGCACTTGTGAGTGCTCAGTCATGGTAGTTTGCAGGTCCTTTACATGACATCCTCCTCCTCCAGGGCCTCTACCATGCTTTGCAACCATTATCACTTATTTCCTAATAAGGAAAGAGTGGTATTAATTTAAAATGTTGGAATGAGAGTTTTGTTTATAGCACAATTCTACTATACCACAGCACCATCTAGTGGTTGTATAATGAAACATATAGAAAAGCAGAGAAAGCAAACCGATGGAAAAAAGGGCATATAAAGGAGCCAATCTTAATCCTGCAAAGAATCTGGAAGCAGAAGCTGCAGTAAAAATGTGGCATAAACGCCTCATATAGAAAAGCTCTTAAGCAGTTCCCCCTTTCCTGGCTCAATTCTTTTATGATGGGAGTTGTAGTTCAACATCCGGAGGGCCACAAGTGCCTTACCCTTGGACTAGATGATGTTCAGTATCTGCAATTCATTCCATCCATTTCACCTGCACTTTCTGCCTCCTTAGGGAGGATGTGGGGTTATGGCCTGTGAGCCTAAACTCACATGTTCAGTGCTTTTTGGTGCAAGGTTGAAAGCTGTATAGCCTACACTGTTTTGTGTATGTGTGTAAACCATAGGTTTTTTGTTCATTGAATAAAATCTATGTGCAGTTATTCAGAATTCTTTATATACATTGCCTTATCTACCTACTTAAATATATGGCAAGACTTTGTACTAACTGGCCAGTGACACAAACTAACACTGCAGTATTATGGAGAGTTATTGTGCCCTAACCTCAGTCCTTATGTATGGCTTTCATTTGACTAAGTTTGCATATATAATTATATATTGCAGTTCAGTATCCTATGAAATTCAAACTTGGAATCTTTTCTTTGCCATAAACCCAAAAAGTACTTAAAATCTCTCTCTCTCTCCCCACTTCCCTCCCTCTCCTCTTTCCCCTCTCTCAGTTCTTTTACTCATTCTGCACTATGATAAAATCTTAACCTATTACACAGGATTTTTGTTTCAGAATTAGAAAAGTGACCAAATATCTGTGTGGGAGATATCATGTGGAGTAAGAAGGAATGCTTTATTTGTGGCATATCCTTCAGTGAGCAGGACGTTGGACAAGATGACTTGCAAGGTTTCCTCTTTCTCTTTATGCAGATGGGTTTGGTTGACAGTTGAGTACTTGTCATGAGGAATGGTAGCTTCAGTTCCATGATAGCTTCAGTTGCATAGACTCCATGTGTCTATTCCCAGACAAATCTGGGACTTAGGTCCACCATTCTGCCACTGACGGCCATACAGGTCCAAGGCAGTGGTGAACCTGGAACTAACCACAACATAGGATTGTATACCATTTGGAAATTGTCTACCTAATGCATCTGCTAAGGGTATGGCCCTAAAGAGCTGTAATTTCCCAGCATTTGTATCATGTGTGAACAGGGAAAGCCCTTAATGCAAGATGTTACAGTGAAAGGATTGTTGTTTATTGAATTTATTTATTTATTTATCATCATGTTTTTAATCTGCCCAATAACAAACCTTCTCTAACCAGATTACAATCTGTTAAAAGCATAAAATGCCATACAAATACTTAAAAAATAAAATACAATCTTGTGTGCCATTCCACTGGGCTGCAGCAGAGGGAGGTATGGGAAGCAGAAACACTCCTTTGGCTCTGTATGAGACCAGTTACCTCTGGATGGATCCAGCCATAGCCATTGCTAACGCAAGTCTCACTGATTTCAGTGTGTGCACTCTAAGCATCTAGGCTAACGGCGCTTCTGTGACTCCATCAAGCTGCAGCAGGGAGAAAAAATAGAAAAAGAGCTATTGTGTTTGCTGACAGACCAGCTTCTTTTGGCTCCCCTTATCACTGAACTTTTTCTATCCCAGCTGCTGAGGATAAGAATGCTGTAACAGTAAAACATGTTGCCCTAGTTAGCTTTTATCACTCCCCCTTCCATATCCCCTTTTCCTTTTGTGTCATTCCTTTTGTAAGGTAAGCATGAGAGAAGAAACTGCCTTGTATTTTTATTGATCTATAAGCTGCTCTTGGAGTCTTATCGTCTAAAGAGCACAGTAAAAAAGTGCTTTCAATAAATACATACATATAACCAACAGTTTCATTGCCTAGCTCAGAGTGAGGGACCATAGCTCAGAGAGGGAGGTGTCATGATCTGCATTTGAAACAAGCATGAGGGATCCAGATAAAAGGATCCCTGTTTGCATAGCAGGGAGAGAACTTGAGAGTTGGGAGGAAGTGAAAGTCGATGGTCGTGGACTAATGGAATAACTCAGTAGAAGGCAGTTTCCGAAGACCTTGACCAGGATAGGGGTGTTGACTGGACATCCACCATCCTGCTTCTTCCCACTGGTCCTATGCCAATCCTTCTCTATTCAGAAAGTTAGGCCAAGTCTCCAAGAGGCTGCTTCAGTCTCACATATTTCTCCGTACAGTAGTACAGTTGCAAGTTGGAGTGGGGCATGCCCTAGAGCCAAATCGCAGAACCATGTTTTCTGTTCTCCTTCTGTGGCTTGAGGACTTTGGCGAAACACACAACCTGCCCTGGAATGAATAAAATTACTGTAATCAGCAGTGTTATTTTCAGAAGCTTCATGGGGTATCCTTGGCCATGAGCAAATTGCATACCAAAAACAGTACATTTGAAGGGTGGTATTCTGCACTGAGTCTATAAAGACTCCTGTCCAAACAATGTTATCCACCCCATCTGGGAGGTTATTTTGAGGTAGGCATTATTCTGTCAGTCCAAACGTTTCTGTATCTTCTTCTGGAACTGATACTGTTGAAGGTGGCCACTGATGATCATGAAAAGATCCAGTTTGGGCTTGATTCTAGATTTGTCAGCATTCTTTCTGATTTTGCTTCTGTTATTGCTGCATCATTATTCCAGCAAGACTTTTAACTCCTCCACATGCAGATGGGAGATAACAGGTCCAACTAAGAGTCCTTCAGATGAAATTATCATTGGTGAATTTGAGACAGGTGATCTCAAGAGTAACAACATTTTTACCATATGAAGTACTTGTAGAAAAATTGGGACCAATTCAATCAAGTCTCCCATTGAGGAAAATCAATGTGATCGTTGTCTATGGTGACAAACAATCTCTGGAGGGTTTATCCATAGTTTTGTACTCTGAAGAAGTATTTCTTAAGCATCCTATGGAGAGGGTGTGGATCACCACAGCTGAATGGGATTACACTGCTGTAATTTTTAAGGCCAAATTCCCCACAAAAACCTTCAATGGCACCTTGTCATTCAATGTCCATACAAATGTGGTATCAGGATTTCTGGACTTTCTTGAGACCATCAATCCATATCAGTCAAATATTTATTTCACCCAGCAGTTTTGGTTCATTGCTTTTTTCTGTTCTCTCCCAAAATATAACATGTATATGCCAAGCAAGGAGAACTGCACTGGGGAGAAGAAGCTGATGGGCCTTCGAGGACCTGTTTTTGAAATGGGGATGTCCGGCCAGAGCTACAATGCCTACAAAGCTGTGTATGCTGTTGCACATGCTCTCCATGCCATGTATTTAGCAAGAGCCAAACAAAATTCAAGAGGAGATAGGGACAGATGGAATGTCTGGAAGCTTCAGCCATGTCAGGTAGTTGCAGCGCCAAACAAATCATAGCACACTGGGAGACGCTATATCCCAGTAACAGATCACGTTAGTCACACATCCCAGTCTAGCCCCTGGATTTTCCATGGAAACAAAGGATCTCTGGTAGCAGGGCAGGGTATAACTCTCTGCCCAGTGTTCTGGAGAGCTAGTTGCAGCTGTAGCAGCATTAGTGAGATCGAGAAACCAGGGGTCTAACTCAATTTATGGAAGCCTCATGGGTTTATGGTGAAGTCCAGGGAAAACTCCATCCCTGGAATTTTTATTTCATTTGTTATCTTCCACTGAAGCTTGGCAAGTACTGGTACTTGCAATTTCAACTTTGGTGGTACTGATTCTTTGGGAAATAGATACTGAAAGGCTAAATGTGCTTCCAAATGGAGGGCTCTTAATGCTATCTTTCAAAGGCACAGTGCAGGTATTCCATCATTTACTTAGTAATGCATTTTTGTGCTAGGAAAAAAGATGGAAAAAGCAGTAGGAAGACATGAGAAGGCTTCACATGAAAGGCAGCATACTCTGGGCCGCATATAAATTTTGGAAAAGCCAGGGTGTTTTCATGAGAACACCTTCACCTGGAAGCACACTAAATGTCAGAACTTGGCAAATTCGGAGTAAAAAACATTAACACATTTCCAACCGTCTGACTACCCTCATGTGTGTAAAGAAGAAGGGTGGTTTATCAATTATTTTAATTAATTAACAGACAATGCCTTGTACACTTTTCCCCTCCTACAATCCAGCTTCATTCTTTTCTGAGAAACGTCCACTTTAATAATAGTGCTGGGGAAGAAATATTCTTTAATGACAATGGGGACCTGGATGGAGGATACGATCTCATCAACCCGATCACTTTCCCGGATGAATCATTCCAGAGACTCCAAATTGGAAAGACAAACCCTCAGGCTACTCCAGAGAATGCATTTGCCATTAATGGAAGCACCATTGTATGGAATCAGAAGTTTAATCAGGTGGGAACAGGGTGGATGGATTTATATAAAGGTGATTTAAATCATGATCTAAATCAGCAAGGAAAATGTTCAGTTTTAATAATTGATTTAGCTCAAGTTTCCCATTAAATGTTTTGCATGTTTTTCCTGAACAATGGTGTAAATCTGAACACTAAGCCATATAAGCTTACAACTAAATATGATATTATTTACACTGACCTAGTTCATATGTCACAATATGGTTCGATTTGTCACCCTTGTTTGTTTGAGGGTGGCTCGTTTTGATGTCCAAACCCGGCGTGGTTTCCTCAGTGTAATTTTTTAGCCATGCACAGTTCTACAGACTCTCCTCGTAAGAGGGGCAGAAAACCCAACTGCTCTTTGTCATCTCACTAGTGCCACCTCCTGCCTCCAATGCCTGTCCTACCTCAACGTCTTCCCCTCCCCTGATACCGCATCATCTCCCTAGACAGCAACACTTTCCCACCACCACTGGTGTGTGTGTGTGTGGGGCATTTGAGCAAATTTAACTTAAAAAAACTTCTGGGGAGATTTGTACATTTCGTACAAATCTCCCTGAAAGTTAAAGAAAATTACATTACATATACACAAATCTCCCTGAAGGTCAAAGAAAATTCTACAGAATAGACTCTCCTCCCCTAATGAACCAATTTGTGCTCATTAGCATAGTAGGATAACCTGGAGAAGATGCTGATGCTAGGGAAAGGGGAAAGCAAAAGGAAGAGGGGCCAACCAAGGGCAAGGTGGATGGATGATATTCTGGAGGTGACGGACTCGACCTTGGGGGAGCTGGAGGTGGCAACGGCCGACAGGAAGCTCTGGCGTGGGCTGGTCCATGAAGTCACAAAGAGTCGGAAGCGACTGACCGAATAGACAACAACAACAAGCATAGTAGCATTGTAGGCTGCTGAGGTTGTGCAGTAAAGGCCAATGGGTTACTTGCCAAGAGTGGGTGGGAGGACTCCAGGGGAAACAAGCCACGGAGTGCCTGATGGTCTCATGGGAGTAACGTGGTTTAATGAGTGAACAACCAACCAACTGTGGCTCATTTTCAGAGTGGCTTATCATAGCTGAAGCTCTCTGGGCAGTTTACAGAAGTTAAAACATTAAAATGCAATATACAAAGTTTAAAATCCATTTACATAAAAACACATAGATAATATACACAAACAACATATAACTAAAAACAACTTTGAACAGTCAGTCATAACTAGGGATGTATGAATGACTTACGTGCTGTTCCGGGGGTGTGTGTGTCCGCGGGGGGGGAGGTGATCCATCCCTCCCCCTGGAATCCTAGCTGGCTGGCTCCGCTCCGCGGCGATTCCGCGGAGTCGTCAGCTGGCTCCGGAGTGCCAACTATATGGCCGCCATTGCCATATTGCTGGCTGATGCTGACTCCACTCTGGACGCAAATGGCATCCAGTACGCTAGCCTATTGTGTGAAAACCAACAGACACAAATGACATAGCACTGCACCATTTGTGGCCATAATGCCCTTAGTTTAAGCTAGATGCAGCCATTTACGGCTGCATTTAGCTTAATCTAATGGCTTTCCGGCCGCAAATGGCATAGTGGACACCATTTGCGTCTGGAGACGGTTAGCCCAGCCAGCGATACAGCAATGGTGGCCGTATTGCTGGTGCTCCGGAGCCAGCTGGTGGGGATGATCTGGCCAGGGAGGATTCCTCGTGGAGGCAGAGGTAAGAGATCTGTTCCTCCATAGACTCCAGAGGCCGGATTCTTTTGAATCCGGCCTCTCTGGGGTCCATGGAGGAATTCTCCACCATCCCTAGTCATAACTAAAGACACATCCAGGACCGATTAAAACTCATCATGTGCTGCCAAATGCCTGAAAAAGAAATAGGTCTTAACCTGGTGCTGAAAAGGTAATAATGTTGGCGCCAGGTGGACCTCATCGGGAAGCTCGTTCCACAGATGGAGGGCCACCACTGAGAAGGCCCTCTCCCTCATTGCCACCTTCCGAGCTTCCCTCAGAGGAAGCTCCTGGAGGAGGACCTTAGATGCTGAATGCAGAGTATGGGTAGGTTTGTTTTGGGAGAGGTGTGCCATCAGGTATTGTGGTTCCAAGCCATGTAGGGCTTTATAGGTTAAAACCAGCACCTCGAACTGAGCTCGGAAGCATATAGGCAGACAGTGCAAGCAGGTCAGAGTCGGTCTTATATGTGCAGACCTTCTAGGCCCAGTTATCAATCTGGCCACTGCATTTTGCACGAACTGCAGCTTCTTCAAAGGCAGCCCCATGTAGAGCGCATTGCAGTAATCTCACTTAGGTTACCAGAGCATAGACAACTGAAGCCAGGTTATCCCTGTCCAGATAGGGGCATAGCTGGGCCACCAACCGAAGCTGGTAGAAGGCACTCTGTGCCACTGAGGCCACTTGAGCCTCAAGTGACAAAGATGGTTCCAGGAGAACCCAACAGTACCAATAGGGATTAGAAAAAACAGCTGTAAAGCTGGAAACCAAAATAAAAAAGGAACAGCTGCACCAATTGAATTTCCAATACGTTTTGGCACAGGGCTTTATCAAGGGAACTGAAGAATATAAAATACATAGTAAATGATATATAATATACACCAAAGCATTTAACATATAATTTTATATGTTTCTAAAAGAATTCTTAAATATGTATTAATTAAAATCTTCAAAGCATGCTAATCTATCCTAAAATAATGTTACAATACTCTATACATAAGTACATAAGCTTTATAATCCGACAGAAGTATTAAAACTATCTATCTATCTATCTATCTATCTATCTATCTATCTATCTATCTATCAACTGTCTATGGCATTTTAAATGCAAATTTATGTTTTCAACAAAATCTCTGGATACCATAAAATGACTGGTTAAAAACTGCAAAGTGTATCAACTGGCTTAAAAATGTTGATGAGTTTCTCTATACTCAGATACCCAATGATGATCAAGCAGAAAATGTTTTTAAAAACTTACCTGCAAACTCTTAGAGACTTTTCTGGAGGATTCCCTCTCCCTTATTTCATCCAAAGAATGAAATAAGGCATATGTAGGTTATCATCTGATCTTAATCAAATTAAATTGAGCTTAATGAAACACTTTTTTCTCAGTCCTAACTCTTAAAGACAGAATGGTAAAAATCCCGTTAAGATTTACTATCCCTTATGTTGAAATCAATTTCAAGATGCAAAGAACAATGAATATATTGTACAACCTATTCCAAGAGAGACATATAGTCAATATATTATCATTTAACGCTGGGCCCATCTACACCTGACTTTTACTCCAGGGCAGGTGCAGGTCAAGGTCCCTCATGATAGATGACATAGTTGCCACTTCGCAGCCATCCGTGGTTTTTGCCCAGAAAATGCGGAGTTCCAAGGAGTCATTTTGCTGCTATGTTTTTCATTTGCTATGGGTTTCCCCAGGCTTGTGAGCAGTTTGTCCCTTCCCCAAACTGATTTCGCATTTTGCAGTGGGCGTGTTCTGGGCGTGCGTAGTGCCTGCGTCACTCTGTGACACCCCTTTACTCCCCCTCATCCCTTCGCAGCTGTGCAGTTATAGAGGCACAGAGGGGTGTTTTCATCTATTTAATCACACTTTCACACATTTTTTGCAGCTTTGTATCTTCGCAACAGTTGCTTTTGGACTCAGTTCCCGAGCACGGGGTGCGGGGGAGGAACAACATTGCTCTGGCCACCATTTCGGAGCAACGGCTAGGCACACACCACTCACGCTTGTGAGTGCAAACCATCGTGAGACTCTCAGGCTGGGGAACTGACAAACTGATGGTGCAGAAATGAAGGAGCACAAAACACCCACTTTTTACCTAAAAAGGGACGGAAAGACACAGCAGAGCCCCTCAGATACAAAACAGCCACTGAAGTGTCACACCCCCTCACTCATGGGACTGCACAGTTGCGCATTTCAGTATAATGGCAAAAAAAGAGGGCACGGCGAGTCTGTTAGGGAAGCGTGCAGTACATTGTGAGTGTATCGCAGGGCTTGCTGATTTGAAGCTGCATTGCTGCGCAGTTGCGATGGCGTGGGGGGTGAAAGCTGTGCCATGTAGACGGGGCCCCTGAAGGGGTTACAGTGTCAAGCCTCAAGATCCACATTGCTTGCTTTCTGAGTAGTTTCTTCTTACAAAGCTCTTTCATCTTCTCCAGGGCAATCTGCTCTATGGCCCAAAATAAAATATCCCCTCTTTATGCCCATGTTGTAAGTAAAGTTTGACTGACCAGTTATTTTATGGCATGCAGAGATTTTGTTGAAAACATATAAATTTGCATTTTAAATACTTAGTATATATAGTATGTTTTGATACTTCTGTCAGATTATAAAGCTTATGTACTTAGGTATAGAGAATTTTAACATTATTTTAGGATAGTTTAGCATGCTTTGAAGATTTTAATTAATACATATTATTTAAGAATTCTTTTAGAAACATGTAAAGTTGTATTTTAAATTCTTTGATGTACATTATATATCATTTACCATGTATTTTATGTATTATATTCTTCAGTTCCCTTGATAAAGACCCCTGTCGAAACACACTGGGAATTCAGTTGGTGCAGCTGTTCCAGGAGGACCCCTAAGCTACGGATCTGCTTAATCAGGGGGAGTGCAACCCCATCCAGAACAGGTTGAACACCCTCCATCCGGTCAGCAGAACCACCCACCAACAGCAGCTTAGTCTTGTCTGGATTGAGCTTCAGTTTGTTAGCCCTTATCCAGTCCATTGTCACAGTGAGGCACTGATTCAGCACATCTACAGCCTCACCTGAAGAAGATGAAAAGGAGAAATAGAGCTGTGTGTCATCAACACACTGATGACAACTGCACTCAACAGTTTCATGTAGATGTTGAACAGCATGGGGGGGGGCGCGAAACTGACCCCTGTGGAACCCCATATTGGAGGATCCGCAGGGCTGAGCAATGTTCCCCAAGCACCACCTTCTGGAGCTGACCCTCCAAGCAGGAGCAAAACCACTGCAATGCAGTGCCTCTCACTTCCAGCTCAGACAGTCGTCCCAGAAGGACACCATGGTTGATGGTATCGAAAGCCACTGATAGATCAAGGAGAATCAACAAGGTGACACTCCCTGTCTTTCTCCCAACATAGGTCATCATACAGGGTGAACAAGGCTTTTTCCATGGCAAAACAAGGCCTGAACCCCGACTGAAATGTATCTAAATAATCAGTCTCATCCAAGAGTGTCTGGAGCTGGCTTGCAACCACCCGCTCAAGGACCTTGCCCAGGAATGGAACATTTGCAACTGGCCTATAATTATTAAGGTTTTCTGGGTCTAGGGAGGATTTCTTCAGGAGTTGTCTCACCACTGCCTCTTTCAGGTGGCCTGGGACCACTCCCTCTCACAAGGAGGCATTAATCACTTCCCTAGCCCAGCCAGCTGTTCCCTCCCTGCTGGTTTTTATAAACCAAGAGAAGCATGTGTCAGGGTGGACACTGAGCCCATAGAATCCCAGAGTAGTTCTGATTTGGAGGAAGAGCAGTTGCTCCTGGGAGAGGAGCACGCCCCTTTTTCCCATGGCCCACAGCTGACAGAGATTCCTCCCACCAACATTCCTAGATTAGAAAGCAGTCCAGGGAGTGACCCAGCACAGATAGCAGACTGGGTGGATGCGCGGCGCAGACGCAGAGAGCGGGGCCAGATGGAGGGCGTGGAAAGGAGGCGTAGTGCCCGGTTGGCGCTCAAACAACGGCTGCGCCCAGAGGATCCAAGGGAAAAGGGGAGGAATTCTCCCTAGTCCTTAAATTCAGGGGTCTGCCAGTAATTGCCTTTCAAACGGGGACCAACTGTTCCAACTTAGGGCATAGGTATGCTGCTGCTCAGATCTAGTTGCTACCTGTAGAGTTGTTAAGTTGTAAAAGAAGAATAAAGCTTTGAAAAGAATCCCTTTGTCTGTGTCTGGACTTGGCTACTGGATTAGACTGAGAGAGCCCTCCAAGGAGCCCTTGACAGCATGGAAGTGGCTGCATGAACCTGTCCAAGCACTTTGTCCATGTCCTCGAGCTGTACCAACTGAAACTCATCCAAGAAAACTGGACTAGGCTGTGATCTGGACACCTCACCTGATTTACCAGCAGTAAAACTGGAGTCCAAGTCCCAGTGGATGCAAGAGATTTGAGCTTGGAAGTGCCTAGCTGGTGCATTACAGCAGGCCTCAGATGGTTCCATAGTGTCCTTATAGCCAGAATGTAATAGACCATGGACAACCCTAAAAAGCTCCATTGGGCGCCATATGGAAGATTGAATAGAGACAGTGATTTTTTTTTCCCCTGCCGCTCGCACTGCCTTTAAATATACCTGGTTACAGGCATACAACAGTGTTCAATTGCATCTGCAAGGAGTTTTTCTCCACCTGCACTCAAGACATCTCCTATTTTGTTTCATTGTTCTCAACTCAGGGGTATACCATGGAGCCGTATGAGCTCTACTCTGGAGAGAGCGCTCAGGAGCGATCGAGTCAACCACCCAGGTCATTTCTGCATTTCACAGGTCAACCAGGTTTTCAACAGGAGCGCCAGCCATATCAGCTGGAAAAAGCCCTAGAGTGCCCTGGAAACCTTCCGGTTCCATTACCCTCTGGGGGCAGACCATCTTAATAGGTCCCCCACTCTTACAAAGGCGAAAAGCTGCTGTAAGTCTAAACCTCAGCAGGCAATGATCTGACCATGATGAAGGGACTGATGCAAAGTCCCCCACCTTCAGATCACCATGTCCAGTTGAGAAAACCAGGTGTAGAGTATGTCCCACTACATGTGTTGAGCCAATGACATGTTGGGACAGTCCCATGGCTGTCACCGAGTCCATGAAATCCTGAGCTGCCCCAATGGTCTGGGGGATCTCAGCAGCATACCCGAGACCACCTCCGTCAACTCACCTAGGGAGTCTGTTGATGGGCGGTACACCAACAGAATCCCTAATCTTTCCTTAATGTATGAAGTGGCCCACTGTTACATTCTTCCAAGCATGCTTTTCTTCTTTTTGTCTCGCTGTATATATTTTACATGCTTTTTTTTTTTTAACCTACAGAGGGGATGTCTTTAAAATATTCCCGTATATGGTTTTCCTTATGACCAGCACATATTTCATTTCATTTCTTATATTGCTATACCGCCCCATAGCTGAAGCTCTCTCATCCGTGATAGTTTGAGACATGTATATTCCTCAGAAAAAAAAGTTCAATTGAGTTAAATGGGGCTTAATCCAAGGACTGCAGCCTTAGCATGGAAATAAAGGAAGATGCACATGGGACAATTTTTGTCTTCCATTTTTCCTTCCAGTGTTGCTCCATTCTGCTTCGCTCTGTCTTGGCCCATCCTAGCTGTCATGAAAAACAAAGTAGCAACAAACAAACAAACAAACAAACCTCGAGACACCCATGAACGATTGGTGAAAGCAACTTCTGATAATGTACTGGGAAGAAAAGTCTAGTTAAAAATGTAAAAAATCCAATTTTGTTTGGATTTTTTAAAACATCAGTTTTAATCCACCCTGCTATATTGTCTTTCTGTCTTAACTAACTCCTCTGGATTAATCCACCTCCTCTGGTGGTGGAGTTGGCCCAACTCCACCACCACATCAACACATCAAAACAGAATGACAACAATCCTATCTGGCCTTTGACTTTGCATAGATGACTTTAGTGAGAGAAACTGAAATCCCTGAACTTTCAAGAAGGAAGAGCTGGTAGTTAGGCTGGACAGAGCCATTTTCACGAGATTAATAACGGAAATGAATGTCCACGTTAAACCGGTAGATAAGATCAGTTGTATGAGACTCTATGTGTAGGTTTTGCATGTTTATGATGAGATTAAATTTTAAATATGCCATTTTTAAGTGAGAGATAAATTTTTTATGTTATTTATGCTTCTTTAAAAAAAGAAATGATTAAAAAAAACCTGATTAAAACTTTTTAAAAATCTGATTTTTTTAATCCACCTCCCAAAAGGGAATTATTATTTCTTTTTCATCTTCCTCAGTATCGTCAGCATTGTTTTATAAGCACATTATTTATTTACTTATTAATTTAATTTATATTGGGGAATTTAAGGTGGCTACACGTGGTTCTCATGTGGCTTCCCCTCCAAGCACTGACCAGACCCAGATCTGCTTAGCTTCAGCAATGTAGCTGTCTCATGTGCCTTCAGACCATGCCTGGGACCTGGATACTCTCTTTGGCCTGGCTCATGTCAACACCTGGATCAGGGTATAGCCTGTCCCATGACAAAACAGATCATAAATAAATATCAGGCATGTCCAGCACATTCTGGTTACTAAAATGGTTGATACCTTATCAGAATATGCTAGACATGCCTGATATTCATTTATGATTTGTTTTGCCATGGGACAAGCTATGCCCTGATCCAGGTGTTGAAGTGAGCCAGGCCACAGGGAGTGTCCCTCTCCAGTTTGCCCTTCTGTTCCTATGACTGTTGTCCTGTCACAAAGTGGAATTCTTCATTTTCCCTGGCTGCCTCCACCAAAGAGTTGAAAACCCTCTGGGTCTCTGGTAAATACCCAACAAGAAAACATACCACAAAGTTTAACAAAAGCTTATAAAAGCTCACTGAAAAAGCAGTGCTATTATTAAATACATTTTAACATCTGGATAATTCCAGCACTATTTCCAGCACTTCAAAGGCAGCCCCACATACAACACATTACAGTAATCCCAGGGTCAGAAAACCTTTTGGATAAGTGAGCACATCTGGAATTTTGAGAAAACGTCATGGGTACTCTTACAGAACAGTTTGGCCATTTATAAAAGTCTGCCATGTTGGGCATGGCCAGTTAAAAAACAACAGCTCGGCATTTCCCAGAAGGCAAACTGGGGAGACTAAAAGAAAAGTAACTCACCCAAGAACCTTAGTAAAAGGCAGAGGTGGGGGATGAATGCCAAACACAAAACACCAATTTGGAATCCATGTAAATATGGTGTTAGTGGCCAGCTCTTTGCTTTGCAGCATTCTAGTCTACCAATTAAATTGTTAAAAAAACCCTCAAGAAATAAAATTAAAATCAGAAGGGTCAGGAAGGCTGGTAGGGACCAAGGGAGGTGTCAGCAGGCACATTGGTTCCTACAGGCACTGCATTGCAGACCCAAAGTTAGTGGTTCTGGGCTGCCATCATTTGTAACAAGATGGTTTTGGTTGCCTTTTTGTGAAGAGGTATCTGTCGTTAGGTGAAAACTGTAGAATGCCTCAGAAGCTGTATTAAAGCCATTTCACACCAAAATGTCCTTCCTTTTGGTTATGAATAGACGGTGTCCAGGTCCACCTGCATCGAGAGCTGCCACCCTGGACAGAGCATGTCTGTCCAGCAGGGGAAGCAAGTGTGTTGCTATGATTGCATTGAGTGCCCCCAAGGGAGGATTTCAACCCAGACAGGTAAGTGAAGGAATCCAGATGGACTTGGGAAATGATCCAAAAGTTTTAAATTTAAGTCTAATGTAATCTCTGTCATTTTTGTCTACACACAAGTATATGAACGCATTTCCTTACACAGAGGACAAACTGAGAGAGCAACCATCACAGACATTGAAACAGAGGAATCTGCGTAATATATTTTGTTTCTTGAAATATTAGATCAAATGAATTTTAAAGTATGTTTTTATTCTGGAAATACTGAGATTTTACTTCTTACTTTCAGATGCAGACCAATGTGAGATGTACCCAGAAGATCAGTATCCAAACAAGAACATGAAAAATTAAATAAGCTACCTATCTTATGAGGGGCCTTTGGGAGTAGTTCTGGCATCCTTGACTCTTTTCCTTTCTGTGATCACAGTTGCTGTGACTGGGACATTCATTCAGCACCATAATACTCCCATCATCAAAGCCAACAACTGGAGCATCACGTGCACCCTGCTCTCCTCTGCTGCTCTGCTTTCTCTGCTCCTTCTTATTCATTGGGTGGCCTGGGAAGGCGACCTGCCTCTGAGGCAAACAGTGTTTGGCATCATCTTCTCCACTGCTGTTGCTTGTGTGTTAGCAAAGACCATCACTGCGGTTTTGGCCTTCATGGCCACCAAGCCTGGAAACAGGATGAGGAAATGGGTGGGAAAGAGACTTGCTATATCAGTTATCATCCTCTCTTCTCTTATTCAAGCTAGCATCTGTGTTGTGTGGCTGGCAAGGTCTTCCCCCTTCCCAGGGTTTGACATGCACTCCCAGGTTGAGGCGATCCTAGTTCAATGCAATGAAGGCTCAGCCCTCATGTTCTACACAGTCCTGGGCTACATGGGGGTTTTAGCCATCATCAGCTTCACGGTGGCTTTCCTTGTCAGGAAGTTGCCTGATACTTTCAATGAAGCCAAGCTGATCACTTTCAGCATGTTGGTCTTCTGCAGTGTTTGGGTGTCTTTTGTGCCAACCTACCTAAGTACCAAGGGGAAGTACATGGTGGCTGTGGAGGTCTTCTCCATCTTGGCCTCTAGTTCTGGCTTATTGGGTTGTATCTTTCTCCTGAAGTTGTACATTATCATGCTGAGGCCTGAGCTGAACAGTAGAGAGCAGTTAGTAAGGAAAAAGAATGGTTACAATTGAGAGGGGAAGTGATTTTATCCTTAGGAATGGCAGTCTATCAATAGCTGGACAGGTTCATATGGAAGAATGTGGTATTTTCAAATGATCGAATTCCAAATCTTGGAGGGCTTAATAGGTCATAAACAGGACTTGACCTTGTGGCCAGAAATGGAAAATTAGCTTGTGAAGCTGTTTTAACAGTCATATGCTCCCTATAAATGGCCCCAGTCAGTAGTCTGGCTCCAGTATTCTGGACCAGCTGAAGTTTCTGAACTCTTTTTAAAGATACCCCACACAGAGTACATTGCAATAGTCCAAATGGGATGTATTGCCATAGAAACACCAACACAGTCCTGACCATTATCCAAACCTGGACATTGAGATTCAACCTGGCTGAATCCAGGACCAGGAGTACACCCAAACTATGAATTGGAGATTGTGACTGTTGATGGTAGTGATGGATATATTCTGTGTTTTGGAATTTAGTGCTGGGCTCCAGTGGTTCATTTCCTTCTCAGATGCTGCACTATTATTCTGAGAGATAATTGGAGAGAAGAAATGGAAGTGTCTCTTTCGACTATTGGGAAGTTCCTGCTCTTGAACTTTTTCCCTTCCTGGTGTGAGTGGAAGAATTCCCTCCATTCTGTTCATATATGAGTTTTGATGTGAGAGACTTATTCAAAATGGTTGACATCCAAGTTCTACAATGTGGGCCACACTGTAACTGCAAGATATTGATGAGAAAGCAAGAGACCTGTCTGGAAAGCTGCTACCCCATCTCTATTAGTGCTGTGATGAGGAAAGAGGATGAGGAAATGGGTTGGGAAGAGACTTGCAGTATCAGTCATCTTTCTCTCTTCTCTGACTCCAACTGGCATCTGTGCTATTGTGTGGCTGGCAATTTCTCCCCCATTCCTAGAGATTAACATGCACTTCTGGGATGATGTGATCATAACTGACCAGAGAGCAGTTAGTAGGGAAAATATCTCACAACAAACCATCCAAACCCTTAATAAATTGCACTGCTGCTACAATTGATTTCCCAGCCCCGTCTTCATTTCCTTGAAACACCAACATCACTGGATTATGCTTCGGAGAGAGCGGAAGACAGGAAGGCCTGGCGTGCTATGGTCCATGGGGTCACCAAGAGTCGGACATGACTGAACGACTGAACAACAACTCGGACACACATCCCTCTGCAGAATGGGAATAACAACGCTGAGCTTCTTTGCAGATCTTGTGTAACCCACACTTTCTCAGCCACAGTCCTGCCTCCTGCAGTATGGGTATAATCATGATCAACTTTATCTGTACACATTGTCAAGGTATTGTTTTAAATGGTTATAAACTCAGAAAAAAAAATTACTAGTCCTGAGTTAGATCATGAACTCCTATCTTTGCTGCTACCTTTTGTCTTTCGGTAGACACACTACTGGCCACCCCCAGTTCCACGAAACTCCTTCATTTTGAAATTGTTTTTTATGAGACTGCGATTACTTCCTAGCAGGGATGAACCCCCAAAGGGGGTCTTAACACACCTAGGAGGGTTAACACACCCAGAAAGTGGGCATGTTAACAGTTCCTGTGACTTCATTCATTGGCTGAAAACACCAAAAGGTGGGAGCAGGCTAGTTTCTCACAAAATGAACAGGAAGAATAGCAGCTGCATCTTTTGCTTCATAGCCCGGGTTCTAAAAGGGCGACAGACCTGCTTTTTTTTTTAATGGAACCTGGAAATCTGGAGATTATGGCTTATCCACAGGGTGGTCAATTGCCCCTCCTTGCCCCTTTCTCTGGTTGCCCAAGAGCACAGATGAAATTTGGAATGGCTATCCCCAAAATGTGACACTTAGCCATCTCTCCCTTTCTCTTACTTCCACTTTCTGCATGTTCCCAGCCTTTGTAGGTAGCACTTTAAAAGCATAGGGTTTTATGGTGCTTTTCCACACCAACATTAACACCCCAACCATGTGCATGTTTATGGGGCATTGGTGCCGGTGTTAAGCCACAAAAAGCCAGTGTATGTAAGAACTGCAGTTTTCCTTGTGATGGCATCTCACATTTACTTGGAAGTAAGTCCCAACAAATTACTTCTGAACAAACACACGCAGGATCAAGCATAAGGCAGCAATCGACAATAGTACGCCCAATTATTTGGCAGTAAATGTGAATTTTTAAAAAAATGTTATGGGGCAAAAATAATGCATGCATTCAGGTAAATGCATCTTGCAACCTCAACATCTACATTTAAACCCTGTCCCCATCATGCCAGCCCCATGGAAATTTAAAAGGCTGTCGTCTGGTGCACGCTTCCTTGGGAGTAAAAGAAAGGAATTCAATCGAAATGACTTTGAGTGAACATATTCTTAGGATTGGACTAGAAGCTCCTTATTAAAAGGCCGTAGTCTTATTTAAAGGCTTTAAAGGCTTATTAAAAGGCCATAGTCTTATTTAAAGGCTCCTTTTTTTTTTTTAAAGGCCATAGTCTGGTGCACACTTCCTTGGGATTAAAGGCAAGCCCTTGTGAATTCAATCCAAATGACTTAGAGTGAACATATTCTTAGGATTGGACTAGACGCTCCTTATTACAGCTTACTTAGGAGAAAGCCCCTTTGAATGCAACAGGATTTCCTTCTAAGTAAACATGCTTTGGGCTGGGCTGAGTATGTGAGCCTACTGCCTCCAAAAGTCACCCCCAGCAGGCATGTGAACTGTCCTGTATGGAAAGAGATGACTGGTGTTCAGCACTGGAGCACTGCACAACCCCATATATATATGGCCGGGGGTGGGGGGGCACACAAAATAAGGGCCAAGTTGCTGCTGCTGCTGTATACGAGGCTGGCTTCACTTGCCCCCCCCCCCCCGCTCAACAACCAGACAGCCAAGGGGAGGGACAGGCAAGCAAGCCACTCTGGGCTGAGGGAAGCAGCGGAAACGGTGGGCTGGAAAACAACTCACTGGTCCACTTTAAAGGAGAGGGGACTCAGCCAGGGGCCCACGCCAGGTAGAACTGGATGGGTAGCCAGTGATTTGCACGGGCACAGTCGGCAAGCGAGGGAGCCTATCGCGCTCCGGCCCCGTCGCCTCACGAGGCAGGCATGCCCATGGCACTGCCAGAGAGCAGGCCTCACCTTCCGGGGCCACGTCCTGCCATTTGCATTGCAGCCGCTCTCAGCGGAGCTCGATGGGATCCCGACCCCTGCCTCCACCGCTGGGTTTAACTGACTGACCTCCCCTGGCTGGGCCTCATGGGGACCTGTAGAGCAGAGACAGATGGGGCAGGCATGCTGCGGTGGACATGTGGAAGGCAAACTGCTATTTTGAGGTGTCATGGTGCACAATAATTGCTCCTCTCTGCGCCTAGGGGGTCCATCACGCGGAGCTTTTATCCTGCTATTGAGATGGCTCTGTCACGGACGTTTGCGGGCTCTTTAGATGATGCCGTGAACCTCCAGGGTGTCTCCCGCCATTTCCCCTAGCCTATCCCGTGTTTTCCCCAAACGCAATAAATGTAGTATTTCCCCCAGACCACAGAACAGGAGCCCCATGCCCTCCATGTGAAATTGTCCCATAGCAGAAGAAACCGCTCTGCCTGCCTGCTGTGGGCATTTGTTTTCAGTTGCTGGGGGTGCGGCCAGGATGACAAAGGCACTGAGGATGGGAGTGGGGTTCCAGGGAAGGAGACCCAAGCAGATTTGACAGGCGCCAGGGCAAGAATTGCCTGCCGATTGCATTCCTGTCTCTGGATTTCTCAGTCGGAGGGAGAAGAGGGTAAAATGCCTCCCTGCAACGAAGGGAGACACACCTGATCCCCCACCCCACCAAGCTCAGGAGCAACGTCCTCTTTTTTTTTCAGAGCATCCTATTAAGTTCAATGGGGCTTACTCCCAAGTAAGTGTGCCGAGGGTTGCAGACTTACAGGGCGATCTTATGTCTACTCAGAAGTAAGTCCCACTGAGTTTAATGCGGCTTACTCCCAAGTAAGTGCACCCAGGATTGCAGATTTATACCATGGTGTAATCTCTATTCAGAAATAATCCTGCAAAGAAACCGAAAGCAGGAAGCTCCTGAAAGGATGTGGGTTTTTGCGGGTTTTTTGCTTAATGTAGAAACACCCTAGGATTCCAGTTGGGCCTGTTGCTTTAAGTTAAGCAATTCTTTTTCTTCCCGTTATTTCCCAGAGTCAGTTATCTGTCTGAGACTGTACAGCTTGAGAGGCTAGTATTTACCTTTAGATAAGCCTCTGGTGAGGTCCCAAGGTGGCCACCTGCTGTGGGAGTAGCTGGGATAGCCATATCTACGTTGGCCCACTGCCCCGTGTTACAGCGAATCCTTTCACTTTGCAAGAGCATGTAGATCTTCTCGCAGTGATTGGAGCATGTCCAGAACAGGGGAGGGATTGCTATGAGGATAATAGTTCATATGAATGAATCTCTGAGGCACCACCAGGATGAGATCTCCATGCAGGTCAGTCTGGAATTGTACTTTGTTCCAGGCTGTTATTGGAGTCACATCCATTGTCAATGGGAGAGGACACCTGGTAACTGTAGGGATGTGAGCTTTCTAATCTCCCTTTGTAGTGTTCTGCATCATCATCATCATCATATTTATATCCCGCCTTTTCCCCCAAACTGGGACTTAAGGTGGCTTTACAACATTAAAACTTGTACAATTAAAACCTATAAATAGAAATAAATACAAGTGTACAACAGTTAAAAAATATAATTACATCATCAATATTAGAATTGTAAAAATATCAAAACATGAAAAGACAACGAGAAAAATAGCATCCATCCATCATATTTTCACAGGTCCAGGCTAGTTATCCCCAAAGACCTGCTGGAACAGAAAAGTTTTTACATGCCTACGGAAGCATATCAAGGAGGGTGCCACTCTCACCTCCCTGGGAAGGGAGTTCCAGAGCCTTGGGGCAGCCACCGAGAAGGCCCTTCATGTACTCTGATAATTTATGTACTCTGATAATTTGTTCCTGCTTAATCAAATCTTTAGCCTTCTCCTCTTGGTGCGTTCATTGTGTTCTGAATCCTAAAAAGAGCTCTTGGCAACACACATGCACGGCACAAGGAGCTTTTGCTGCTCTGAGATTCAAGCTACTTTGGCTTGGAGAAGCCTCGTCATGCTGCTGTCTGCAACTGCTTCTTTGCCTTATGAGCCAGGTGATCCCGTGGCACCGGTTAAACCCAGGGGCACCCTCTCCCCTGTTTAATGTACTGACTTCCTAGTATGTCCTGAGCCTTGCCCGTCTGGCTGGAAACTACAAGCAGAGAAACAAGGAAGGACTTCTTCACACAGCGCAGAGTTAAACTATGGAATTTGCTACCACAGCATGTAGTGATGGCCACCAATTGGGATGGCTTTAAAAGGCGGCTGGACACATTCCTGGAGGAGAAGGCTATCGATGGCTATTAGCCCTATGGGTATGTGCTACCTCCAGAACTAGAGGCAGTGAGCCTATGTACATCAGCTGCTGGGGAACATGGGGGGGAGGGTGCTGTTGCACTCATGCCCTGCTTGTGGGTTCCTGTTTGACAGCTGGTTGGCCACTGTGTGAACACATGTTGGACTGCATGGACCCTTGGTCTGATCCAGGAGGGCTCTCATTATGTTCTTATGTTCTTATGAGATAGACAGGGCAGGCGCAGAATAAACAGCCACTGTGGCCGCTCTCAGAATGATGTCGTGACTGGAATCCGGGTGGGCGGGCAGTTGCACCCCCTTGTCCCTAGGAGTGGGCGCCCATGGCAGCAGAAGAGAGAAAAGGGAAGCAGGGCTTTTCTATTTCCTACGCTGACAGACAAACCCCCTTTGGCTCTCCTTCTCTTTGAACTTATTCTCTCCCAACTTCTCATGGTATGAATGCTGTAACTTTAAAAAATGGTGCCTGAGTTTGCTTTTTGCCCCCTCCTCCTTCCACATCCTCTGTTTTTCCTTTTGTACACTAAGCCATAGAGGAGGAGCAGTCTTTTGTTTTTAATTGATCTCTAAGCTGCTCTGGGAGCCTTATCACGTAAAGACCACCATAAAAATGTTTTCAGTAAATACATAAATATAATCAACACCTTTGGTGGTGGTTAGCTCAGAGTGAGGGGCCATAGCTCAGAAGCAGAAGTCATGATTTTCACTCGTAAAAAGTATGAAGGATCTGGTTAAAGGTTCCCTGATTGCGTGGCAGGGAGAGAACTTCAAAAGTCTTTGGAGAAAGGTGGGGTAGACCATAGTGGCCTAAAGGTCTGACTCGAGAGAAGGCAGCTTCCAGTGTACTTGACTAGGATAGGGATGTTGACTGGATATCTACCATCTTGTTTCTTGCCACTGGTTCTATGCCAGTCTGGATCTATTCAGAAAGTTAAGCCAAGTCTCCAATAGGCTGTTTCAGTCTAACATATTTTTCCATATAGTTGTGCTGTTGCAAGATGGAGCAGGCAATTCCCTAGAGCGCCATCACAGAGTGATGTTTTCTTTTCTCCTTCTGAGACTTGAGGACTTTGGCCAAATGGATAACCTTCCCTGGAATTATTAAAATTACTGTAATCAGCCATGCTATTTTCAGAAGCCCCATGGGGTATCACAGGCCCTGTCAAATTACATATCAAAAACAGTCCATTTGAAGTGTGATCTTTTATGCTGAGGCTATAAAGACTGCCCAAACAACTTGCACCACCTCAATCTGGCTGTTATTTTGAGGCAATCCAAATGTTGTGCATTTTCTGCCAGGACTGATACTGCTGATTGTGGCCATAGGGTGATCATGAAAGGATCCAGTTTGGGCTTGACCCTAGATTTGTCAGCATTTTGTCTGATTTTGTTTCTGTTATTGCTGCATCATTGTTCCAGCAAGACTTTTAACTCATCTGTATGCACTTGGGAGTTAACAGTTCCAACTAGTCCTTCAGATGAGATTATCATTAGTGAATTTGTATCCCTTGTATTTGCCAACTTCTATGTGCCAGAATTTACAGAATCCCCAGATAACCCCATAATAAAATCTCTGTAAGTAGTTCTTTATTTTTTTTAGGTTCACTCCTATGCCCAAACGTCATTCTTAGCTTGACACAATAAATTATTACTTTTAAGCTCTGACATGTCTCTCTCTCGTCTACTCTAAATGTTGGTGGTGTACATTCAGAATAATTTCCCACCACTCCAGCTAGTAGACAGAGCCATCAGCAGGTCAAGAGGATGAGGCCTGTTTCTTTTCAAAATCTCTCAGGTCTGAGTTGCTGAAAATGGGGGAGGTTCATCCTTGCCAGAAAAATCCATGAGTGCTCATATATGGTGCTTGAAATGCAAGTTGGAGTTTTTCATAAATGATAATTCCTCTCTGCAAGAGTAGAGGAATTGTCTTTTTGTAGACATAGAGAAAGGAAGGAAGGAAGGACAGAGCAATTAATCCATTCCCTATTTTAGGCAGTCTTGTGCAATCCAGACATTGATAGATGGCTATGAACATGCCAATATTGGGCATGTAAGCAGAGGAAAATCAAACTCCAATTTATCCCCCCCTTCCCCATAAGCCAGCAAGAGTGTTTGGGAAAACAGTGGCAACTTCAAGAGGAATTTCTAATCATCCTTTTGTGCTGTGTGTCCTGCCCACTCACAATGAATGGGTCCTGGTGAGGAAGAAGAGTGAGAGATGGGTAGGAAGGTGGTTAGAGAGAGATGGTTGGGAGGGAGGGAAAGAGATAGCTGAGAAGATAGTGTGCAGGAGATAGGCTGGAGAGAAGATGGGGTGGGAGAGATGAGTCCTCTCATGAGGTGAGGGGAGCAGGAAGGGGTGCATTGCGATCTACCCACCATGAATGGCAGTATGCCTGTAGTCATTGCTTTGTGTCATGTGCTTGCTCTGCGAAGCTCAGAGGAGCATATCATTATCCTCACATGATTAGTTTGAGCAAGATTTGTCTCTAGTGCATGTGTGGCAAAATCCAACTTACTTAGATGGCAAATCATCATGCAAGCTGTAGTACAGTTGGATCTCCGTCAAGATTTAAGATGATATGCCAATCTCATTGCAGCCTGATCCATAAAAACTACCAGCATGTCCTTGCCTTTGTGTTTGCCATTCATGAGATCAACAAGGATGCCAAATTATTACCCAACACCACGCTGGGATTCACAGTTAATGAGAATGCTTTTAATACATGGCGAACCTCTGTGAACATCCTGAATCTTCTCTTTTTGGGACAAGGGAATCCTCCCAATTATAACTGTGTGAGGGAAGATAAACTAATGGCTCTTATTGGGGGTCTCACCTCTCCAAACTCCATCCAGATGGCCAATATTTTAAATATCTACAAGATCCCACAGGTATGTATTGAGAATTAGGTAGAGACAACCACAGGGAGAGTGATTGCATCTACTTGCTGTGTCCCACATCAACATTGCTAAGGGCAAAAGCTTGTGCCCAGCTCACTGAGTTCTTAATTGGCTGCATGGCCATTTTTGTATCTAAGGTGATTCCTTGAAATAAGCACTCACAAGAGAGTGCAGTCCTATATATGTCTACAGAGAAGTTAGCCCCATTGAGGTCAATGGACTTACTCTCATATTACTTGGTGCAGGAGAGTAACTTAAAAATCCAGGCTGTGAATGGTGTATGTTGGAAAAAGTTAATCTTAAGAAATCCAGTTTCTTTCACATCCTGCTTGATATTTTACTATACCATGAATATTGATGGCACCAGATAAGTTGACTAGGAAGTATTAGATGGAGTGTTAGAAACCACAGCATCAAATATAAGGTCCCATTCAATGAGATCAAGATTTTAACCTTGGCAGACAAGGATTATTTTCTTCACTTAAAAAATATTGTATCTTATTAGCTCAGCTATGGTTCCTTTGATCCAGTGTTGAGAGACAAAACTCGGTTCCCTTCTTTCTACCGAATGGTCCCAAATGAAGATCCTCAGTCTGTCGGGATTGTTCGTCTACTCAAACATTTTGGATGGAACTGGATCGGCCTCATGGTTTCAGATGATGACAGTGGGGAAACCTTCCTTCGAACCCTGAGACCAAAGCTTTTGCGGAGTCATATTTGCATTGCTTGGACACAGGTCATCCCAAGAGTGACACACTTTTTACCACGTGCAACAATTGTAGAAAAATTGGGACCAATTCAATCAAGTCTCCCATTGAGGAAAATCAATGTGATCGTTGTCTATGGTGACAAACAATCTCTGGAGGGTTTATCCATGATTTTGTACTCTCAGGAATTAGGTTATAAGCACCCTATAGAGAGGGTGTGGATCACCACAGCTGAATGGGATTACACTGCTATAGCATTTGGAGTATTCTCCACAAAATCCTTCAATGGCACCTTATCATTTAGTCTCCATACAAATGTGGTACCAGGATTTCTGGACTTTCTTGAGACCATCAATCCATATCAGTCAAATATCTATTTCACGCAGCAATTTTGGTTCACTGCTTTTTTGTGTTCTCTTCCACAATATAACATGTATACGCTGCGCAAGGAGAACTGCACTGGGAAGGAGAAATTAGGAAGCCTTCGTGGATCTGTGTTTGAAGCAGAAATGTCTGGCCAGAGCTACAATGCCTACAATGCTGTCTATGCTGTTGCACATGCTCTCCGTGCCATGTATTTAGCAGAAACCAAACAGAAAACAAGAGGAGATGGGGAGAGATGGAACTTCAGGAAAGTTCAACCATGGCAGGTAGTTGAAGCTACAGAAAAATCACAGGACATCATAAGACACTGTGGAAGCATTAAAATAATTTAAGGAAACAGTAGAAAAGCCAAATTATAAACAGATCAGCCACAGAGGGGAGAAAAGTGTATTAGGAGATCCAGCTTCCCCAGCACAACTGAAAAAGATCTCATTTTCTTTCTGGAGCAGTGAGAGAGTGGGAGTCTTTGACGGGCAGCTCATGTACAACTTTATCTTACCTCCTTTTAAATTTGCGGAGCTCATTACTGAATTATACCTGGTGTGAAAAAGAACTTCCACTCACACATCCCAAATCTACGACCAAATTTATTTGGTGATTCTGAAATCTAGTATTAGGACAGAGGCAGACCTCTTCTTCTTCCTCTTACAACACACAATTCTCTAAACCTCCATCATGATACCTCTTACTATACTTGTTCTCGCACTCAAAATCCCCAACCACTGCATTCTTTCCTAATAGGTGAGGTGGTACAAACTCTTGATCATTTTGGTCGCCCTTGATACAGATTTGGCCTTCACCGAGTGTTTTCAAACTATGTTTTCAGTTTTTGGGAAGCCTTTGGCTGCCAGGTAACCACCCATAGCTGATCAAGACACTTCAAACTAAGCATACACCAAACATTGTTCTAGGCAGATTAAATTTTGGGTTTTTTTTTTACTAATAAAATTATTAAGGGTAAAATGGATCAATTTTAAAACATTTATTGTTTAACAGAGGTTTGATAAAGGTTTTAAAATCTTAGTAGCTTAACAGGAAATGGATTTCCCTAAACATTTCTTCTTTTTAGATCTTAAGCCTTAAGCTTAAAAAGGAGAGTCTTCACTCTGAGTACCAAGTTCTTTGTTCAATAATGAATAGGCTATTCAGTTGACTGGTAAACAGGCCTGGTGAGCTTCTAATAAGAACCTGTATCATTCTCAAATCAGGACTTATTTAAACCTTTTTGGGAAGAAATTATATCTCGTAGCTAATATTATCTTCTGTCCCATAAATTTGGGCTCACTGTGTTAATTATCTGATGGTTATTAAATGTTCCTAAAAAAAATAGAACATACAAAAAATAATTACACATACAACTTTGAGGCTACATAGGATCAATTCTGAATCAGACCATTCAAAAGATAAGTCCTCAGTCAAAATCTACTAATTAAACCTATCCTTTTTTTTTTACATCTGTCCATCGAGCTTTTGGATGTGCATACCTCCCCCAATTTTTTTTTTGTTGATTAACTGATAAGCAAAGACTGCATACACTTTTGAGCCAAAATAATGCAGTGTCATATCTGTTCCTTGCTCAAATAACCCCATGGTCCAAGTGCTAGGGCTTTAACTCAGCATTTTCTCTTCGGATACCTCAGCATTTTCTCTTTGGCAGGTGCCCAGAATTCATTGGGCACCTGCTTGTGTCTTTTTGTGTCTTACCTTTAACACAGTTGCAACTTTGTACTTATTTACATTTTAAATTCTTAATTATTTATCAGTGAACATTTGGCATTTGCATTTCATAATGAGACATCCTATATTGTTTACCAATTTTTCAATAGTCTTCTGAGCAAGCCCAATAAAACCAAGTCAGTTATTTCCTAAAAAACTAAGACACTTTCATTAGATATTGCTAGTGAATCAAATATTAATCCTAGAACAATAGAATCCATCTAACTTTATGATTTCATTGAAAGAATAGAATAGAGAATAGAAGAACAGAATCAAGAATATAATCCAGCTAACTTATGATTTCAAGAATAGAATCAAGAATAGAATGGACAGTTCTGACAAAATGTGGTCCACTGGAGAAGGAAATGGCAACCCACTCCAGTATTCTTGCCAAGAAAACCCCATGGAACGTATCACAAGGCTAAAAGAGATGACGCTGGAAGATGAGCCCCTCAGGTCGGAAGGTGTCCAATATACTACTGGGGAAGAGCAGAGGGTATTTCCAAGTAGCGCCAGAAAGAGTGAAGCGGCTGGGCCAAAGCCGAAAAGACACTCAGCTGTGGATGTGTCTAAAAAAAACTAAAAACTAAAAAAACCCCCACGCCCCCGTGATAGGCTACGTGACGATTAATGTAGCCTATCACGGCTAGATTTGCAAAGTCAGCCATGATAGGCTATGTAAATCGTCACGTAGCCTATCACGGGTGACTTAAAAAAAAAAAAAAGCACGTACGGAAATGGCGGCCCCCATAGGGAGCCGCCATTCGCGTTCCTTATTTGGTCGCTGTAGTCTACGTAAAGATTACGTAGACTATGGCGAAAATAAGGGCAACGCTATTTGCGTTGCCCTTATTTTCACCATAGTCTACGTAAATCTTTATGTAGACTACAGCGACCAAATAAGGAACGCGAATGGCGGCTCCCTATGGGGGCCGCCATTTGCGTACGCGCTTTTTTTTTTCAAAGTCACCCGTGATAGGCTACGTGACGATTAACGTAGCCTATCACGGCTGACTTTGCAGATCTAGCCGTGATAGGCTATGTTAATCGTCGCGTAGCATATCACGGGGGCGTTTTTTTAAAAAAACTTTTTATTTCGCAGCCGGGCGAGGCGAGGTGCCTCCTCCCCGGCCTGAATTTCGGCCGGGCGAGGTGGGAAGCCTCCCCCCCCGGCCTGAATTTCGGCCGGGCGAGGCGGGAAGCCTCCCCCCTCCGGCCTGAACTTCGGGGGGAGAGCAGCGAAGCGCCTCCCCCCCACCGCGAAAAGCTGCGAGACCAGGTAAGTGGCTTTCATGCACCCCTAGTGGCCACTGTTGAGTGTTCCAAATGTGTTGGCATATTGAGTGCAGCACTTTAACATCATCATCTTTTAGGATTTTAAATAGCTCAGCTGGAAGACTGTCATCTCTGCTAGCTTTGTTGTTAGTAATGCTTCCTAAAGCCCACTTGACTTCACTGTCGAGGATGTCTGGCTCAAGTTCAGTGACCCCACTATCATGGCTATCAGGGACATTCAGATCTTTCCTGTATAGTTCTTCTGTGTATTCTTTCCACCTCTTCTTAATCTAATCTGCTTCTGTTAGGTCCCTGCCTTCTTTGTCCTTTATCATGCCTGTCTTTGCACAAAACGTTCCCTTGAGATCTCTCATTTTCTTGAAGAGATCTCTAGTCTTTCCCATTCTATTGTTTTCCTCGATTTCTTTGCATTGTTCATTTAAGAAGGCCTTCTTGTCTCTCCTTGCTATTCCCTGGAACTCTGTATTCAGTTGGATAGATCTTTCCCTTTCTCCCTTGCTTTTCGCTTCCCTTCTTTCCTCAACTGCTTGTAAAGCCTCATCAGACAGTCACTTTGCTTTCTTGCATTTCTTTTTCTTTGGGATGGATTGAGTTGCTGCCTCCTGAACAATGTTACGGACCTCTGTCCATAGTTCCTCAGGCACTCTGTCTATCAGGTCTAATCCCTGAAATCTATTCCTCACCTCCAGTGTATATTCATAAGGGATATGATTTAGGTCATACCTGAATGCTTTAGTGGTTTCCCCTACATTCTTCAATTTAAGCCAAAATTTTGCAACAAGGAGCTCATGAACTGAGCCACAGTCAGCTCCAGGTCTTGTTTTGACTGACTGTACGGAGCTTCTCTATCTTTGGCTGCAAAGGACATAATCAATCTGATTTCGATATTGACCATCTGGTGATGTCCATGTGTAGAGTCGCCTCTTGTGCTGTTGGAAAACAGTGTTTGCTATGATCAGCGTGTTCTCTTGGCAAAACTCTATTAGCCTTTGTCCTGCTTCTTGTTGTACACCAAGGCCATGCTTGCCTGTTATCCCAGTGATTTCTTGACTTCCTACTTTAGCATTCCAATCCCCTATGATGAAGAGGACATCTTTTTTTGGTGTTAGTTCTAGAAGGTGTTGTAGGTCTTCATAGAACCGATCCACCTCAGCTTCTTCGGCCTCAGTGGTTGGGGCATAGACTTGAATTACTGTGATGCTGAATGGTTTGCCTTGGATTCGTACTGAGATCATTCTGTCGTTTTTGAGATTGTACCCCAGGATTGGTTTTCCTACCCTTTTGTTGACTATGAGTGCTACTCCATTTCTTCTAAGGGATTCTTGCCCACAGTAGTAGATATAATGGTCACCTGAATTAAATTCGCCCATGCTTGTCCATTTTAGTTCACTGATTCCCAAGATGTCGATGTTCAATCTTGCCATCTCATGTTTGACCATCTCCAGCTTACCTTGATTCATTGATCTTACATTCCAGGTTCCTAAACAATATTGTTCTTTACAGCATCATTTTCTTTTCACCACCAGACACATCCACAGCTGAGCGTCCTTTCGGCTTTGGCCCAGCCGCTTCACTCTTTGTGGCGCTACTTGGAAATTCCCTCCTCTCTTCCCCAGTAGTATATTGGACACCTTCCGACCTGAGGGGCTCATCTTCCGGCATCATTTCTTTAGCCTTGTGATACATTCCATGGGGTTTTCTTGGCAAGAATACTGGAGTGGGTTGCCATTTCCTTCTCCAGTGGACCACATTTTGTCAGACCTCTCCGCCATGACCTGTCCGTCTTGGGTGGCCTTGCATGGCATAGCTTATGGCTTCACTGAGTTACGCAAGCCCCTTCGCCACAACAAGACAGTGATCCATGAAGGGGATTTCAAATTTAGAAATGAACAAAACACTGCGACACATATGGCACAAAAACTCACCGAGAACAAGTGATATAGACCATATGCTCAGGTTATTTTGAACAGCTAACAGTTACCAAGCATTCTAAGTCTTCCTAATTCTCCTATCTTTAACAATAAATAGATAACAATTCATTGTCTAAATCAAACTTTTACATGAAGAATGCAAAAGCACTACACATATTAGGGCGCAATCCCATGGCCGTTCGTCAGCGGCTAGACGGACATAGGATATGTTGGTTCCCAGGCAGGAACTGACCTTAGAGCCCATGTTCTGAGGTCAGTTCCCAGAGAACTGACCTCCACCCCCTCCTGCACTGCCACGTAGGCAGTGTGGAACGAGCCTGTGCTCCGCACTTAGAAAAGGAACATGGGCGGCAAAAATGGGGCATTCCTGGGGGCGTGCTGTGGTGGGGAAGTTGGAAATGCCAAAATTGGCTCGCTAGCCATAAATGCAGGGCAGCTGAAGTGTGGAGGGCATGATCCCATCTGTGCTTCTCCTGCCCTGCATTGGATAGGCCGTTGCCTCCGGGTTTGGAGGCGGCCGCCTATCCCCATAGAATTGCACCCTCCATTTCCAAATTAAATTACTGTTTCATATAAGAAATGCATGGCATCCCAAGTTGTTGACGTTTTTTGTTTTTTGTTCCTTGTTCCTTGCCTTTACAAAGGTGAGGAAATTCTGTTAATTTAGCCATTGGGGCAAGGCACCACATCTTACTGATCCATTCCCTCGAAGAAGGAGTGTTGGTTAATCTCCATTTAGCAGCTATGACTAATTTTGCGGCTGTTAGGGTCCTATGGGTTGTTCCCTCATGAGATGGAAGCCTCTGGACTCAGAGACTTCTGAGCATCCAGCTTCTTGCCGGGCTGAAGCTGGCAGGGTGGGAGGAGTGGCAGAGGCAATCTTTGCCTCTGCATCCTCTGATCATTGTGTTTTTTGTTAGGTGGGCTGAGGGATCGTCTGAGGGAGAGGTAAGGAGGCTGTAAGAAGCTCAGGATAATTCATATTCTGGCCTCTCTGGTCTCCTCCCCTCCCGCCCACTGGAACACCACCTTTCCCCTGTCTCTGTGGTTGATTTTTCAACCTTGGAGGCCAGCTGGTGCAATTATTTTCCAAGCTGGCTGTGAGGCAGCTGGGCAGTGGCGGGGGGGGGGCAGATCTCTGACTCCCCCTTCCAAGGTTGAAGTGCTGTCTCTGACCTTGCAGGGGGAAATCCCCACTCTCCTCTGGCCCCCCAGACGACATCTAGGGGCCTTGGGATTGCTCCCTCCAAAGATTTCCCACCCGTTCCATATGCTCATTGCTTACAAGTTCATTGAGATAGCCAAGAAAGATGTATATAGGGTTCATAGCTATAAGATATCCAATAATTCTGTTCAAATGGGCTATGAATATTTCACATAAATTTCTGTTTCTTTTACAAGTACAAAGAACATCTTCACTGGTTTCCCCACACGTTCAATAAGCACTACTAATGTTAAGGTATATGTTTGCCATTTTTGGGGGTTGTCATAAGGCTACAGTAGTGTACTTTCAAGAAATGATCTTTTAAATGATTTATGTATTTATTTATTAGTAATACTCATATACCTCTTAATATAACAAAATCCTTAAGTTCACAAATAAATATTAAAAGTCTATTTAAAATACACTCTTCAGGCACAATCCTATGGATGTTTAGGCAGAAAAAAGTCCTACAACTCCCAGGAATGCTAAACTTTCTGTCTAAACTTGCAAAAAATCATGCCATGAAGAACAATTTCAGCTGCATTATTTTAATCCTTTATATTATTTATTTATTCATTTGATTTGTACCCCATGTTTCTACCCAGAAATGACACTCAAGGTAGCTTACAGAAACAATTAAAAAGTCATTAAAATAATAAAACAATACATAAAAATACAATAAAACATACTTACAGAATTGTTTGAAAATCATAATCTGCTGCAATTAATATCAGATAAATATGATATATTTATTTAATTCCTTTATTAGTGCTTCATATGCTTCAAGGCTGAGCCCTGACATGGAAAACAGGTAATGTGTCTTTTCCCTGGTGAGCTGACCTCTGCCATTAGGAGGAATAATAGAATCATAGAATAGTAGGGTTGGAAGGGGCCTATAAAGCCATCGCGCCCAACCCCCTGCTCAATGGAGGAACCTAAGTCAGAGCATCCCTGACAGATGGCTGTCCAGCCTCATCTTAAATGCCTCCAGTGTGGGAGAACCCACCACCTCCCTAGGGAATTGGTTCCATTGTCGTATTGCTCTAACAGCCAGGAGGTTTTTCCTGATGTTCAGCCAGAATCTGGTTTTCCTGTCACTTGAGCCCATTATTCCGTGTCCTGCACTCTGGGATGATCAAGAAGAGATCCTGGCCTTCTTCTCTGTGACAGCCTTTCAAGGAATTCAAGGAATCCATCCTATCTCCACTCAGTCTTCTCTTCTCAAGGCTAAACATGCCCAGTTCCTTCAGTCTCTCCTCATATGACTTTGTTTCCAGTCCCCTGGTCATCTTCGTTGCCCTGCTCTGAACCCTCTCCAGTTTGTCTGCATCCTTCTTAAAGTGTGGCACCTAGAACTGGACACAGTACTGCAGATGAGGCCTAACCAGTGCTGAGTAGAGGGGAACCAGTACTTCACAGGATTTGGAAGCTATACTTCTAATAATGCAGGCCAAAATAGCATTTGCCTGTTTTGCAGCCACATCACCTTGTTGGCTCATATTCAGCTTGTGATCCACAACAATTCCAAGATCCTTCTTGCTTGTAGTATTGTTGAGCCAGGTGCAGAACTTGGCATTTGTCCCTCTTCAATTTCATTCTGTTTTGTTCTGCCTACTGCTCCTATCAAGATCACTTTGAATTTTGTTTCTGTCTTCCAGGGTGTTAGTTATCCCACCCAATTTTGTGTCATCTGAAAATTTGATCAGCATTCCCTGCACCTCCTCCTCCAAGTCATTAATAACAATGTTGAAGAGCACTGAGCCCAGGACTGAGCCCTGGTACCCTGTTCACTACCTCCCCCCAGTTGGAGAAGGTCCCATTGATAAGCACTCTTTGAGTCCGATTCTGTAGCCAACTGTGGATCCACCGGATCGTTGTTTCATCTAGCTCCCTTTGAGCTAGTTAGTTAATCAGGATATCATGGGACACTTTATCGAAAGGTTCGCTGAAGTCAAGGTATATTATGTCTACAGCATTCCCACAGTCCACAAGGGAGGTTACCAGATCAATAGAAGAGATCAGAGTTGTCTGGCAGGATTTGGTCTTGCCAAATCCATACTGGCTTGGAGTAATCACTGCATTATTTTCAAGGTACTTACAGATGGATTGCTTTATCATCTGCTCCAGAATTTTCCCAGGGCTTGATTGATGTCAGACTGACTGGTCTGAAGTTCCCAGGTTCCCCCTTTTTGCTCTTTTTGAAAATAGCATGTAGGCTAACAACATTAGCCCTCCTCCAGTAATCCGGCACTTCACCTGCCCTCCATGATTTCTCAAAGAGAATAGACAGTGGTTCCAAGAGTTCTTCTGCCAGTTCCTTTATTACTCTAGGATGCAGTTGATCTGGCCCTGGAGATTTGAACTCATTCAAAGTAATTAGGTGTTCCTTGACTATATGCCTATCAATCTCAAGCTGCCATCCTGCCCCTTCAGCCTGCACTTCGCCTTTGCCGGTGTGTGTGTGTGTGTGACAGACCCTCTTTCAGGAGAAGTCTGAGATGAAGTTGGAATTGAGCACTTCTATCTGTTCTTTGTCATCTGTTATCATTTTTCCATCTTTATTTAATAGGTGAACCACCGTTTCTTTCCTCTGTCTTTTACTATGCACGTATCTGAAGAAAGCCTTTTTGTTGCTTTTAGCAACCCTCGCTAACCTCAGCTCGTTCTCAGCTTTAGCCTTCCTGAGGCCATCCCTGCAATTCTGGGCTACCTGCCTGTACTCTTCCTTTGTTGCTTGGCCTTCTTTCCACTTCCTATATGTGTCCTATTTTGTTTTCAGGTGGTCTCTAAGCTTTTTGTGAAGCTGCATTGGCTTCTTCTGTTGTCTTCCACCTTTTTATCTTGTTGGAATTGTTTGTGATTGTGCCTTGAGAATAGGTCTATAGGTCACTAATAGGTCACACATTTTTCACATGGTGATGGTCCCTGGTCCAATCCCTGGATTTTCCAATTAAAAGACGGATCTCAGGTGGCAGGGCAGGGCAGGGAACAAGCCTTTGCCCAACACTCTGGAGAGCTCATGCCAGCCAGAGGAGAAGCATTGAGACAGAGAGACCAGTGGTCTAACTGAGGATATGGAAGCTTCATGTGCTTATGGTGAAGTCCTGGAAACACTCCACCACCAGAATATGTATTTCATTTGTCATCTTTCAGTTCAGTTTGGATGGAGCATTTTTGAATGTTTCACAAGTACAGGCACTTGCAAATTCAGCTTTGGTGGTACTGATATTTTGGGAAATAGTTAATGAAAGCTGTAGGGCACTTCCAAATTGAGGGCTCCTAATGCTTCCAACCCAAGGCACTGTGCAGTTATTCCATCATTTGCTTTACTACAAATTGTTGTGGTAAGAAAAACAAAGGAAAATGCAGTGGGAAGACACGGGAGGGTTGCAAATGAAAGGGAGCATAATCTGGACCCCGTGTAAATGTCTGTGAAAGAGGCAGGGTGATGGCATGATAACACCTTCATCTGGAAGCACCCTAAATGGCACAACTTGGCAAATTCCAAGAAAATGACATTGACCCATTTCTGACTGACTCACCACCCTGGTATGTGTAAGGATGAAGGGTGGTTTATAAATTATTTTAATAAGTAAACAGACAATGCCTTGTACACTTTTTTCTCCTCCAATCCAGCTTCACTCTTTTCTGAGAAGGATCTGCTTTAATAATAGTGCTGGGGACGAAATATTCTTTAATGACAACGGGGACCTGGCCGGGGGATACGATCTCATCAACATGATCACTTTCCCAAATGAATCGTTCCAGAGAGTCCGAGTTGGAATGATGGCCCCTGAGGCTACTCCAGAAAATGCATTCACCATTAATGGAAGTGCCATTGTGTGGAATCCCAAATTTAATCAGGTGGGACCAGGGTAGATAGATTCAAATCATAGTGATCTAAATCGGCAAGAAAAATGGACAGTTGAAATAACTGATTTTGCATGTATTTCCTGAACAAAGGTGCAAATCCATCCACTAAACCGTGCTAACTACCAACTAAATACAGTATTATCTACACTGCTTTATTTTTACAAGAAGGTTTTGCATCTCTTTGGCTTACTGTATATTTTGCATGTTTTCCTTTTTTTCCTATACAGTGAACGTCTTTAAAATATTCCCATATCAGGTTTTTCTTATGACCAGCACCCAGGATAGTTTGAGGTTAACAGGACAATCCTATACATGTCTTCTCAGAAAAAAAATGTTCCAATGGGCAAGATCCAATGGGGGGCTTCTGCGTGCAGCCAGCCGCTGCTGGTCCAGGTGCTCGAACTGCCCCTTCCAGAGATTAGTGTTTCTCGTTGTTTCGGGGCTTGCCCCTGGAAGAGCTACATTGTGGCCGCCAATGGTAGGGGCTGCCCAAGCACTGGGACTGGCGAGGGCTGGCCACACATGGAAAGCCCCCGTTTGATCCCTCCCTTTGTGTTCAATGTGGCTTACTCCAAGGCACGTGGCTATAGGGTTGCAGCCTTACTATGGAAATAGATTACGGAGCACACTGGACAATTCTGTCTCACTTTTTCTTTCCGCTCTTGCTCCATTCTGCTTCACCTTGTCTTGGCCCAGTGTTGCCGTCAGAAAAAATAAAAATAAAAATTCAGTTTCAAACAAAAAGGATATGACCATGACTGATAGGGCAAAGGGCGGTTGTATAATGTACTGGGCAGAGAAATGAAATTTAAAATGGTAAAAACTAGGGCTGTGCATGGACCTCCCAACCCACTTTGGAGGCCAATTCGGAGCTTCTGAATCAGCCCTGATCTGCCTCAGCCTGGATCCAAAGTCAGATTCGGACATCTGAATCGCGGACAACAAGCATGTGAGCCACCCTCCGAGCTGTGCGAGCCCCCGGCTCCTTACCCAGGCCTGTCACAAGTGCCTGTGGCCATCGGCCTCTTCAAGGGAGTTGCCATTTTCATTTAAAATGGTGACTCGTCTATTTTTGTATATCAAATGTTGCACAAATAGGGGCCGTAAGGGAGTCATTATTGCAATAATACAGGTGCACCTGAAGACCAATATATTCCCAGAATGCAGAGCAGGGGAATGACAAAGAGGTTGCTGATGTAGTGAAGTCTTGCCAGCAGTTGCCCACTTGAAGGGCTGGATGCGCCTGATCTCGTCTGATCTTGGCAGCTAAGCAGGGTCAGCCCTGGTTAGTATTTGGATGGGAGACTGCCTGGGAATCAGGCTTCCTGCACTGAGCAGGGAGTTGGACTCGATGATGGTCTTGTAGGCCCCTTCCAACCCTATGATTCTATGATTCAGTGTCACAAGTGAATATGATTCAGTGTCACAGGTGAAGAGGGCAGGATAAAAGAGCACAAACTGGGAAAACAAGCTGTGAAGGGGTCGATTGTATGGCAACTATATCAGGAGTTGACTGTTGGTTAAACTTCCAACCATGTGTTAATTAAACCATGGGCAGTCATGAGGGGCAAAGTGGCCCATCACCCATGCGTAGTTATTTCTGCATTTTCCAGTTTTTTGCAATGATCAAATTGCTACTGTTAAGAAATCAGAAGCAATTGGATCATATATTTGTAATACACAGGAATGGAAAAGTTCCAGCAACATTGTTTTCAAGGCTACGGATCAGTTGTTCGGTTTATATCTCTTTGAATGTATCACAGGTTAGTGCTGAGTCAGGCTGAGGTACTAAGGCAGGGTGCAGAGATTCAGGTCTGTGGACAAATATGGCCTCCCTGGGGTCCAAATCTGGTTCCCTGGGATTCCCCAGATGACCCCACCCTCTTCCCCCAATCACGGATTGTTTGGTGGTTTCCTGGCTTTGATGCAGCATTCTCCCCATCCAGAAAACTGGAAGTGCTTCTCCTAAGGCTTAATTAATGGCAGTCAGTGGAGGTTGGTGGCTTTGATGCCCCTGGGGCTGTGAATCTGCTCTGGGTTTCAGTCAGAACCAGCCAGAACTCTAAAGGAGCTATCCAAGGTGCTGAACCCTATCCCCCAATTAGTTCAGCACTGTGGACAGCTCCTTCAGAGTTCTGGCTGGTTCTGGCTGAAACCCAGAGCAGATTCACAGCCCCAGGGGCATCAAAGCCACCAGCGTCCACTGATGGCAGTATGTATGTATGTATGTATAGCCAGTGTAGTGTAGTGGTGAGAGTGACGGACTGGGAGCCGGGAGATCCGGGTTCTAGTCCCCACTTGGCCATGGAAGCTCACTGGGTGACTTTGGGCTAGTCACAGACTCTCAGCCCAACCTACCTCACAGGGTTGTTGTTGTGAGGATACAACGGTGAGGAGGAGGATAATGTAAGCCGCCTTGAGTTCCTTGCGAGAGGGAGAAAGGCGGGGTATAAATGCAATCAATCAATCAATCAATCAATCAATGTATGTAATTTCATTTCTATACCGTCCAATAGCCGAAGCTCTCTAGGCGGTTCACAAAATTTAAAGTAAGAGCTTTAAAATCAAATGTAGTATTTCTGCCATTGTGCCCGCCCTTGCCTTCATCTCCCATCTCTTTGGCCTCACCCACCACTGCAATGTGCCCCCTGAGAATTTCTGTAAAATGGAATTTTGCACTCAGGCTGAAAGCGGGTCAACAGCCCTCCACCCAGGCCTTCGTATCAAAGAAACTGAGCCTTGATGCTTCCTATATTCCTGTGGAAAAGCTGAGGATTGCAGTAGGGGAGAGGTGGGGTGGACAGACACTACCTTATCTGTGTAAGAAAAACTCTACGTCAACAGCAATGCAGTGAGCCAGGAACGAATATTTGGAAGAGGGGGCAAAGAAGCGGAGGACCTCTGGTTTGCATAACTCTAGTTGGAACAAGTTTCCCCCAACTTTTGGGGTCAGTGGGCACATTTGAAATGCTGAGAAAGTGTCATGGGTGCTCTTACAAAAAGGCTCACCCATTCATAACAGGCTGCTAGGGTGGGAATGGCACAAAACGCATTTCCCAGAAGGCAAACTGGTGAGAAAGATAAAAAGTAACTGGCTCAAGCACCTAAACAGAAGGCAGAGGTGGGGTCTGAGTGCGAAAATGCAAAACCACTCTTTTGAACCCAAATAAAGATGGTGCTCAAGGGCAGCCCTTTGCTTTGCAGGAAGCTAACCCCCCAGTTACTTACGATCAAGAAGGGCAGGGAGCTTGGCAGGCACCAAGGGAGGTAACCACAGGCACATTAGTGCCCATCAGAACCACACCAGAGACTTCAGAGTTAGAGCTTCTGAGCCCCCAGTATTTTTAATAAGACATTTTTTGGGTTCCTCTTTGTGAAGGGCTATCTGCCATTTCCTGAAAACCAGAGAATACCTCAGAAGCTTTGTGACAGCAATTTCCAACTCATTTAACGCAGTTAGCTTATTTCCATCCCAAATGTCCTTCCTTGTGGTTACCACTAGATGCTGCCCAGGTCCATCTGCGTTGAGAGCTGCCACCCTGGACAGAGCATGTCCATCCAGCAGGGGAAGCAAGTGTGTTGCTATGATTGCACTGAGTGTCCCCAGGGAAGGATTTCAATCCAGATGGGTAAGTGAAGGGATCCAGTGTTTCTTGGACAATAATGGAATTTCTGTCAATGGAAGAAAATGGATGGTAAAACTTAATACAGTGCATAGTTATACTATGGAATTCACTACAACAGGACGTAGTGATGGCCACCAATTTGGATGGCTTTAAAAGGGGACTGGACAAATTCATAGAATCATAGAATAGTAGGGTTGGAAGGGGCCTACAAGGCCATCGAGTCCAACCCCCTGCTCAGTGCAGAAATCTAAGTCAGAGCATCCCTGACAGATGGCTGTCCAGCCTCGTCTTGAATGCCTCCAGTGTGGGAGAGCCCACTACCTTCCTAGGGAATTGGTTCCATTGTCGTGTTGCTCTAACAGTCAGGAAAATTTTCCTGATGTTCAGCTGGAATCTGGCTTCCTGTCACTTGAGCCCATTATTCCATGTCCTGCACTCTGGGATGATCGGGAAGAGATCCTGGCCTTCCTCTCTGTGACAACCTTTCAAGGACTTGAAGAGTGCTATCATATCTCCCCTCAGTCTTTTCTTCTCAAGGCTAAACGTGCCCAGTTCTTTCAGTCTCTCTTCATAGGGCTTTGTTTCCAGTCCCCTGATCATCTTCGTTGGCCTTCTCTGAACCCTCTCCAGTTTGCCTGCATCCTTCTTAAAATGTGGTGCCCAGAACTGGACACAGTACTGCAGATGAGGCCTAATCAGTGCTGAGTAGAGGGGAACTAGTACTTCCCAGGATTTGGAAGCTATGCATCTATTACTGCAGGCCAAAATAGCATTTGCCTGTTTTGCAGCCACATCACCTTGTTGGCTCATATTCAGCTTGTGATCCACAACAATTCCAAGATCCTTCTTGCTTGTAGTGTTGTTGAGCCACGTCTCGCCCATCTTTTAAATGTGCATTTGGTTTCTTTTTCCTAGGTGCAGAACTTGGCATTTCTCCCTATTCAATGTCATTCTGTTGTTTTCTGCCCAGTGCTCCAGTCTATCAAGATCACTTTGAATTTTGTTTCTGTCTTCCAAAGTATTAGCTATCCCGCCCAATTTTGTGTCATCTGCAAATTTGATCAGCATTCCCTGCACCTCCTCCTCCAAGTCCTTAATAAAAATGTTGAAGAGCACTGAGCCCTGGACTGAGCCCTGCAGTACCCTGCTCATTACCTCTCCCCAGTTTGAGAAGATCCCATTGATAAGCACTCTTTGAGTGCTTCGAATTCTGTAGCCAACTGTGGATCCACCGGATCGTTGTTTCATCTAGCCCACTTTGAGCTAGTTTGCTCATCAGGATATCATGGGGCACTTTGCCAAAAGCTTTGCTGAAGTCAAGGTATATTATGTCTACAGCATTCCCATAGTCCACAAGGGAGGTTGCTTGATCAAAAAATGAGATCAGATTCATCTGGCAAGATTTGTTCTTGATAAATCCATGTTGGCTTTGAGTAATCACTGCATTGTTTTCAAGGTGCTTACAGATGGATTGCTTTATCATCTGTTCCAGAATTTTCCCAGGGCTTGATGTCAGACTGACTGGTCTGTAGTTCCCAGGTTCCTCCGTTTTACCCTTTTTGAAGATAGGGACAACATTAGCCCTCCTCCAGTCATCTGGCACTTCCCCTGTCCTCCATGATTCCTGGAGGAAAAGGTTATCAATGGCTACTAGTCTTGATGGCTATGTGCTACCTGCAGTACCAAAGGTAGTAAGCCTCTGTACACCAGTTTCTGGGGAACATGGGTGGGAGGATGCTGTCACATTCATGTCCTGCTTGTGGGTTCCTGTTCGACAGCTGGTTGGCCACTGTGTGAACAGAATGCTGGACTAGATGGATTCTTGGTCTGATCCAGCATGGCTTTTCTTATGTTCTTATGCTCTTAATCCATTTTCTTACACAGAGGACAAACTGAGAGATCAATCATCATGGAAATGGGAAAAAAAGAGGAAGCTGTGGTATATACATGCTGCAAGATTAGGTTAGATGAAAGCTATAGTATTTTTGTATTCTGGAAATGCTCAGAATTTGCTTCTTACTTTCAGATGCAGAGCAATGTGCGACATGCCCAGAGGATCAGTATCCAAACAAGAACCAGGACCGATGTATTCCCAAAGGAATAAGCTACCTATCTTATGAGGAGCCATTGGGATTTGTTCTGGCATCCTTAGCTCTTTTCCTTTCTGTGATCACAGTTGTTGTGATTGGGAGCTTCAGTCTGCACTGGAACACTCCCATTGTCAAAGCCAACAACTGGAGCATCACGTTTACCCTGCTGTCCTCTCTGCTGCTCTGCTTTCTCTGCTCCTTTTTGTTCATTGGGTGGTCTTGGAAGGTGACCTGCTTCCTGAGACAAACAGTGTTCGGCATCATCTTCTCCATCGCTGTGGCTTGTGTGTTAGCAAAGACCATCACTGTGGTTTTGGCCTTCATGGCCACAAAGCCTGGGAACAGGATGAGGAAATGGGTTGGGAAGAGACTTGCTGTATCAGCCATCATTCTCCCAACTCTTATTCAAGTTGGCATCTGTGCTGTGTGGCTGGCAACGTCTCCCCCCTTCCCAGAGTTTGATATGCACTCTCAGGTTGATGCAATCATACTTCAATGTAATGAAGGCTCATCCCTCATGTTCTACATTGTCCTGGGCTACATGGGGCTTTTGGCCATCATCAGCTTCACTGTGGCTTTCCTTGCCAGGAAATTGCCTGATACTTTCAATGAAGCCAAGCTGATCACCTTCAGCATGTTGGTGTTCTGCAGTGTTTGGGTGTCTTTTGTGCCAACGTATCTGAGCACCAAGGGGAAATACATGGTGGCTGTGGAGGTCTTCTCCATCTTGGCCTCTGGTTCTGCCTTATTGGGATGTATCTTTCTCCCAAAGTTGTACATTATTATGCTGAGGCCTGAGCTGAACACCAGAGAGCAGTTAGTAAGGAAAAAGAATGATTAGAATTGAGAGAGGGGAAGCAATTTCTTTTGTAGGAATGGCAGTCCATTAAAACCTGGGTGGGTTCATATGGGACAATGTGGTCTTTCAAATAGTCTGATTCCAAATCATGGAAGGGTTTATATGTCATAAATAGCACTTTGAATTGTGGTCTGAAAGAGATTGGTATTCAGTGAATCTTTTGTAACAAGTCACATGCTCTGTATAACTGATCAAAGTCAATATTCTTACTGTAGCATTCTGAAGCAGGTGAATATTCTGAATACTTTTCAAAGGCACAGAGTGCATTTCCCTATGGGGGCCGCCATTAGCCGTACGCGCTTTATTATTATTTTTTTTTAAGTCACCCGTGATAGGCTATGTGACGATTAACGTAGCCTATCACGGCTGACTTGCAAATCTAGCCGTGATAGGCTACGTTAATCATTACGTAGCCTATCACAGGGGCATTTTTTTTTTAACTTTTCTTGTAATGGCGGCCCGGCCCCTGACGAAGACCTGCCGAACCGCTGCTGGGACCCGCCGCCGGGAGGGACATTCGTGAAAGGTAAGTCCCATCCCGGGGGGGCGGGGGGCGGGGGGTGGGAGGCAGAGAATTTCTCCCTGAACAACCTTCGGAGGACCGAATGCATTGGCACTCGGCCCCCCGAAATTTCGGGGAGAAATTCTCCCCCATCCCTACATTTGGCCCCCCAAAATCCGTGGTGGAACAAAGCGGCCTGCCCCACCACCCCATGAAAGGTGCGCGAAACAGAGCACTTATCTGGTGCCGTTCGTGCTGCTTTGCGAATGGCGGCCACATCTGCAGCCGCCATTTGCTTCACCATTTAGACTGTGATAGGCAATGTAAATACTTACGTAGCCTATCACAGCTAACGCAGGGACACCATTTGCGTGTTCAAAAAACATGAACATGAATAAAAGTTAAAAAAACATAAACGCAAATGGTGGCCGCTGTAGCTGCCGCCATTTGCGTCCACAGGCTCCAGACGCCTGCAAATGCACCCGGCCGGCGGTTCTGCGGAGTTGCCGTGGAGTGGAGCTGGCCAGGTTAGGATTTCAGGGGGAGGTGCAGAGCGCCTCCCCCCCGCTGCGAATCACCCCTGTGAAAAGGTAAGTGACTTTCGTACATCTTTATAATAAACCCTCCCAACCACTTTAATCTTTTGTAATTGGTGAGGTGTTTCAAACTCTTGGTAATTTTAGTTGTCCTTTTCAGGATTTGGCCTTTGCTGAGTTTCTTTATTTTTTATTTTTATTTATTATTAAATTTATTAATCGCCCATCTGGCTGGTCACCCAGCCACTCTGGGCGATGTACAACATACAATAAAAACAGTTTAAAACAATAAAATTCTACAATAAAAACATTTTCTAAAATGCCCTAACCCACCCCAAATACCTGTTCGTGCAGTTTTCTTTCTGTTACACATCTCTCCATTGCTGTACAGCCTCCCAGGCTGCCTGCACGTCCTGATCTGTAAAAGCCCAATTACCTCATACTCTTGGCTGGAAGTGCGGGAAGCCAAGGACGCTGCAGGCTGCCAGAGAGATGATTGTACAGTGAAAGACAGGACACTTGTGGACATTTCTCAGCCACCTCATTAGTAAGGTAAACACAAGAACCCTGACCCCAGCCTATGAGGATTTCCCTGAAATTTCTTCTCCTTTGAACATCTTTTCAAAAGCAATTTCTTTTTTGTCAAGTTGAATGAGAATGGTTGAAAAATATGTGGGAGAATTGCACTGAAGATGAGTGGTTTAACGAAGTATATGGAAACTTCACGTGTTTATGGTGAAGTCCTGGAAACACTCCATCACTGGAATATTTATTTCATTTGTTATCGTTCACTTCAGCTTGGATAGAGCATTTTTGAACACTGGGCAAGTACAGGCACTTGCAAATTCATTTTGGTGATACTGTAATTTTGGGAAATAGATGCTGAATGTCTAAGGGTGGTTCCAAACAGAGGGCTCCTCACACTACCATTCAAAGATGTTGGGCAGCTATTCTGCCTTTCCCTCCTTAACAGATATTATGTGGTAGTAAAAATGATGAGAAGGACACTGGAGGGTCCTAAATGGAAGGAAACGTCTTCTGGACACCCAGTAAAATTCTGTGAATGAGGGAGGGTGATTGCATGATAACAGGTTTCTTTGGAAGCAGCCTAAATGTCACAATCTTGCAATTTGCAACAAAATAACAGTAATCCATTTCCAACTGTCTGACCACCCTGGTATCTGGAAGGATGAAGCGTGGTTTATTTTAAATAAATAGATAGATAGATAGATAGATAGATAGATAGTAATCCCTTTTCTCCTCCACTCCAGCTCCACTGTTTTCTGAGAAGCATCTACTTTAATAATACTGCTGGGGAAGACATATCTTTTGATTACAATGGGGACCTGCTAGGCGGATACGATCTCATCAACTTGGTCACCTTCCCCAATGAATCATTGCAGAGGGTCCGAGTTGGAAGGATGGACCTCGAGGCTACTCCAGAGAATGGGTTCAGCATTAATGGATTCCATTGTCTGGAATCAGAAGTTTAATCAGGTGGGGACAGGGTGGGTTGATTTGTATCCAGTCAATTTAAATCAGCAAGAAAAATGATCGATTTCTATCATTGATTTACATCAAGTTTCTCATAAACACCTTTGCATGCATTTCCTGAACAATTGTGGAAAACTGACCACTGAGCTATGGTAATTTACAGCTGAACACAGTATTATTTACACTGTTTCATTCTTACAAGCAGGTTTTTCTTTCATTTGTCTTGCTGTATATATTTTGTATGAATGTCTTTAAAATATTAAAGACTTAATATCTTTAAAATATTTAAAAGGGAATGTCTTTAAAATATTCCTATACACAGTTTTTCTTATGACCAGCACCCATGTTAGTTTGAGGTTAACAGCAAAATCCTATAAATGTCCCCTCAGGGGGAAAACAAAGTTCAGTTGAGTTCAACGGGGCTTACTCCAAATTAAGTGGTTATAGGATTGCAGTCTAAGTATGGGAATACAGGAAGATGCATAGGAGACAATTTTGTCTTCCCTTTTTCTTTCCAGTATTGCTCCATTCTGCTTCACTGTCTCTTGGCCCGGCCTTACCTCCACAAAGCATCTTTCTGTCTTAACTAACTTCTCGGCCTTGCTTGGCCCAAGTCCATCACCACATAAGCACAGAATCACAGCAATCCTATCTACCCTTTGTCTTTGCATATGTGACTTGATTCAGAGAAACTGAAAACCCTGAACTTTCAGGAAGCAAGAGCTGGAATTAAGGCTGGACTGCATGTTTGTGATGAAATTGAATTGAATGCCTATGTTTGATTGGTAGATAACTTCAGTTTTATGAGACTGTAAGTGCAGGTTTAGCATGCTTGTGATAAGATTACATTGAAATGGTGTCATTTTTTAAGTGAGAGAGGAATTCAGTATTTTATTTTTAGGGTTTTTTTTTCAATATGATTTTAATCTTTTTAAAATCTGAGGTTGTTTTTTTTTTAAATCCACCCTGCATGGGAATAATTATTTTTTTTTCTTTTCATCAACATCAGTATCAGCAGTATTGTTTTATAAGCACATACTGGATACTGAGATCCAGGATGGTTGATAGTTCATCAAAATATGCTGCACATGCCTGATATTTATTATTCATTTTTTTGTCATGGGACAAACTGTGCCCTAATCCTTGTGTTGAAGACAGACCAGGCCAAATCGAATGCCCCTCTCTTGGTTGCCCTTATCTATGATTGTTCTGCTGCCTTGAGGTGGAATTCTTTATTTTCCCAGCTTGCCTCCACCAAAGAGCCTTAAAAACCCTTAAAACAGTATTTTTTTAGTAAATAGGTTTTAACTTCTGAATAGTTACAGTGCATGCTCATGCACCCCCCCCCCAAACCATAAGAGGAAAGGGATAAGAAAATAACCAGGATAAGCTCATCCAGTTAGCCGGACTTGACTGGGTCTCTATTTTCTCTAAGTAATTCCCAGCAATACCTTACTGTCAGATTTCTTAGCTGTCTGTAGCATTGCTCTGATTTTCTTTCTTTGTGATCTCTCCTACCACCCTTTCTCTCTCTTTTAGCATTCCTCTAACCCCCCCAAATGCCTTTTGCCTCTACTTTTCACATGTTAAAGCTAGCCTAGGGTTGCACCTCCAAGCAATCAGGAGGCCTAACCTTTGCTCTCAAGTCCCCTTTCCTGACCTTAGAACACATTTTTGCAGAGTTTGATGCATTTGGCAGAATAGAGACATATCTTGTAAAATGATGCACTCTTCGGAGCCACAATGCAAACAGAACTAGGGCTGTGCACCGCTTTGTCATGAAGCCTGAATAACGAGGCAAAGCGGGCTGATTCAGAGGACCCTCCTCGTGATACGAAGCAGATCGGAGCAGAACCGAGGCTCCACGAGGTGAGGCGTCTCCCCCACGAAGCACCTCCTCCACCTCGTATATTCAGAGCTCTTCTGAATGCCTGAGGAGTCCAGACAGGCTGTCTCCAAACTGTATCAACTTCAGAATGATCACACAGAGGGGCAGGAGGAGGAGGAAGAGGAGGAGGGATGGCAAGCTGATGTGGGGGGAGAGAAGGTGAGTGGAGGAGAAGGGAGTTTTTTTATTTTTTATTTAAAAATAAAAAATGGCAATTGGCAGGATGTGCCCATAGACTTATACGCAAAATAGAGCTAAGAATCTTGCATATAAGCCTATGGACACATAGACTTAGACGCAAGATTCATGACTCTATTTGCATCTAAGTCTATGGGCACATCCTGCCAATTGTCATTTTTTTTTTTAAAGAAAAGGGACAGGGAGGAGACGAATGGCTCTGGCTGGCAGGAGGGAAGGTAAGCGGCCCCCAAGCTGTCCCCCCCCCGGAATCCTTGTGGAGCGGAGCTACTCTGGAGGATTCCGGGCAGGAGGAACGGATCGCCTCCCTCCCCCACAGATTCCCCACTGGAACAGATGGTGGGGAATCCGTACACCTTTCGTCCAGCAGGGAAAGCAAGTGTGTTGCTATGATTGCGTTGAGTGCCCCAACGCGAGAATTTCGATCTAGATGGGTAAGTGAAGGAATGCAGAGTTACATAAAGAATAATCCAGACATTTTAAATTCAGGTCTAATGCAACTCCTGTCAACACAAAAATATATGAATGGATTTGCTTACACAGACCACTAAGTGAGAGCAACCATCACAGATACTGAAAAAAAAACAGAGAACTGTTATAATATATTTTGTTTGCTGCAAGTTTGGACTAGAAGAAAGCTAAAACATTCTGGAAAAACTGAGAGTTTACTTCTTACTTTCAGATGCAGACCAATGTGAGATGTGTCCAGAAGATCAGTATCCAAACAAGAACCAGGACCAACGTATTCCCAAAGAAATAAGCTACCTATCTTGTGAGGAGCCCTTGGGAATAGTTCTGGCATCCTTGGCTCTTTTCCTTTCTGTGATCACAGTTGTTGTGACTGGGAGTTTTGGTCTCAACTGGAAAACTCCCATTGTCGAAGCCAACAACTGGAGCATCACGTGTACCCTGCTCTCCTCTCTGCTGCTCTGCTTTCTCTGCTCCTTCCTATTCATTGGGTGGCCTAGGAAGGTGACCTGCCTGCTGAGGCAGACAGTGTGTGGCCACATCTTCTCCATCGCTGTTGCTTGTGTGTTAGCAAAGACGATCACTGTGGTTTTGGCCTTCATGGCCACCAAGCCTGGAAACAGGATGAAGAAACAGATTGGGAAGAGACTTGCAGTATCAGTGATTATTTGTTATTCACTTATTCAAGCAGGCACCTGTGCTGTGTGGCTGGCAACATCCCCCCACCTTCCCAGAGTCTGATATGCACTCCCAGGTTGCCACCATCATAGTTCAATGTAATGAAGGCTCATCCCTCATGTCCTACACAGTCCTGGGCTATATGGGGTTTCTGGCCATCATCAGCTTCACTGTGGCTTTCTTTGCCAGGAATTTGCCTGATACTTTCAGTGAAGCCAAGCTGATCACCTTTAGCATGTTGGTGTTCTGCAGTGTTTGGGTGTCTTTTGTGCCAACCTATCTGAGCACCAAGGGGAAATACATGGTGGCCGTGGAGGACTTTTCCATCTTGGCCTCTGATTCTGGCTTATTGTGTTGCATCTTTCTCCCCAGATGCTTCATTATTATGAATAGACCTGAGCTGAACATCAGAGAGCAGTTGGTAATGAAAAAGAATGGATAGAATTGAGAAGAGCTGTAATGTCTTCTGTAGGAATGGCAGTCTATTAAAACTTGGTCAAGGACAAATGGGCAAATGTGGTCTTTGAAACAGGCTGGTCCCAAATCATGTAAGGTTTTATATGTTATGAACAGAACCACTGGAATGGGGAGCAGTGCACAGGGAAATCCCTACTGTTATCTCCAATGTTAGACAGATGATAATTGTGGGGATGCGGGTCGTAGGATGCACTGGGATGGCATACTTGTATAGGAGTATTTGCATAGGAGAAAGTGGTTCTTTAGGTACCCTATGTCCAAAGCATTAATGGCTTTATTAACCTTTGAATTGTGATGGAAAGCAAATGACAGCCACTGTAGGTCTTCCTTTATGTAGAAGAGGAAGCGTGGCCAATGGTCAGTGATCATGGGACTTGCAGTCCAACAACATTTGGAAGGCCACTGGTTCCCCACACTGGATTTAGCTCATGTGTAGGTTGCCCTTCAGCTAACAATCTTGTAAGGCTAGCTGGATGTGTTTATCCATGGTTATTGTATTACCCTGTAGGCATGGAAAAAGCCACAGAAAGGGAACAGCAAAAGGACGGAAGGTGGTGGGACACACACACACACGCACGCACACGCACACACACACTTTTGCCTGTTTTCCCTTCCACTCATGGAACAGGGAGGGCCTTGTCCATGACAACATCAAACAAAAATTCAGTCCCAGTTCTCTCTTTATAATTACCCAGTCCATTGCCTGCGATTTACTGATGGCCACCTGGACAGGTCAGGGAGGTGCAGCTGGGGCTCTTTCTGACCCATATGGCAGTTGCTCTGGAATAGAAGTCCTCATCATAAAAATGCTGGGTGATGCTTTCCTCTCTTTTGGAACCATGTCTTCTTTTTCTTTAGGACTCTTCCTGCTTTTGCTTATTCTGTCATGAGTGTCCATAGCCTGTGGGCCATTAATTAGTCTGACGTGAAATGTCCACCTATCCCCAACTATCTCATGTTTTACTCATTAACAGGTTAATTTAACTTTCAAAATATTCCTCCTGGTTAGGGAGGTCAGAGTAATGTGAAAGAGACTGAAATGACTTTGGATTTCTATGAATCAGACACGTGGATTCCACAGCGGACCAGATTTTCAGAGTCATGCTGATTCCACAGACTTCCAGACCAGTTTTTTACTTTCCAGAAATGTACACAAATTTATTCAAGAATATGAAAGTTGCTGGAAAATACACTGATATATGCACAATTTTAAACACACACACACACACACACACACACGTTTTATACATCTCTGATCTCTCTTCAGCCTCTGTTGTGTAGTACTCTCTCTCTCTCTCTCTCCCCGTGTGTGTGTGTGCATGTTTATGTGTATGTGCTTTGCTCATTGATTGTATGCTTAGCTTAGAAAAATACACAAAATGTTACATGACAGGGAAAGTTCCTTAAATTATGGTGGACTTTTTTTGCATATCCGATTCTGTCAATGAGCGGATGACGGAACAAAAACCATGAAAAACCCGCAAAACAGACTGAACAAAATCTGTACATCCCTACTCCTGTTACATCTTCTTTGAACTCACAGTCATCCTCAGTCATCTCGCTGTCTTCTGCACCATCTGCGCATCCTAGCAGCCATCATAGATGTCATTGTTATGGCTTCTGAACCAACATGTGTCAAGTAAGGATGTTCCCAGTACCCTTTATCTTAGCAGGTGTACTGATAGGGATGTACGAAAGTGACTTACCTGTTCGCGGATTATGTTTATGGTGCGGAATCCTTGCCGGGGGGAGGCGCTCCGTTCCTCCCCCCAGAATCCTCAAACAGCCGGCTGTGCTCGGTGGCAGCTCCGCGGAGCAGCAGGCCAGGCCCAGCCAGGCCAGAACCATCCGCAGCCAAATTTCCGGCTGCGGAGGGCTCTGGGTAAAAAAACAAACAAACAAACAAAACTGCGTACACAAATGGCGGCGGCTACGGCCGCTGCCATTTGTGTTCCTTCTTTTTGGCCGTCTTAATCTACATAAATATTTACGTAGTCTATGACGGTGAAAATAAAGGGGAATGCAAATAGTGTAGCGGGCGCTACTTGCGTCCCTTTTTCATTCACCGTTTTAGCCTACGTAAATATTTACGTAGCCGCCGCCATTTGTGTACGCAGTTTTTTTTTTAAACCCACCCAACCATGATAGGCTATGTAAAGATTTACGTAGCCTATCACGTCTTTTTTTTTTTTTACACAAGCCTGGAAATGGCGGTGGCGGCAGCTGGTCGGAAGACCAGCCGCCGCAGCCACCACCGCCGCCACCGCTGCCGCCTGGAAGATCCGCCACAGGTAAGTCTCGTCCCGGGGGGGATCCGCAGGGGGGCAGGGGGGTGGCAGGCCATTCCGCCACGGAGATCCATGGCGGAATTCTTTGACATCCCTAGGTGTACAGCAGGAGCTCTTTAGCACAGTCTCTTGCTCAGGGTCAGCATCGCAGCATGTGTCAAAGCTAGTCTTCGCAGCTCCTTGGAAGCAGCTGCCAGGCCTTACGTCAAAACCTTACGTCAAAACCTTACGTCAAAACCTTACGTCACTGTGACCTTCGGATGCAGACATACTGTACAAAGCTATTTCTCAGCGCCAACTTTCAATTAACTTTCACAGCCTTCAGTTCAGGGGTATTAAATACCACCACGTGAGTTGTTATAGGATCACAGTCTGGGTTCTTCTTGCCCATGGGTCAGGGTTCCTCACAAATAGAAGTCTGGAGTCTTTTATGAGATCTTCATGTAGGTTTCCCCACAACTCTCAGTATGTTCAACCATCTGAAGAGCAAGTCCATGAGTGATCATTTGAAGCAGTGTGAGGTAGTTTGCAGTAGCCCCTTCAATCTTCTTGTTGACAATATGATGTAACCTGTATGGTGCGGGATTAAAAGGATGCAGGGACAGTTCATTGGCTTTGCTTAGAGACCAGTTGCCTTTGCATTGGACCCAGATATACTCATGACTAACTGAAGTCACATTGATTTCAACTGGCCCATGCTAAGAATGACTAAGTCTGCATCCAACATAATGATCTTCTTCAACTGTTACCCAGCAGCAGCCATTCCATCTGGATGCAGCAAAGGAGAGAAAGGGGAATAAAACTATTCCATTGGCTCTGGTGGCAAATGAGCTCCTTTTGGTTCCCCTTCTCGCTGAACTTTTCCTATCCCAACTGGTCATGATAAGAATGTAGTAAGTGTAAGAACTGGTGCCCGAGTTTGCTTTTTCCCCTCCTCATTCCCCATCCATTTTTTCTTTAGTGCCATTTATTTTGGATAGTAAGCCTGAGAGAAGGAGATGTCTGTTTAAACTGATCTTTAACCTGGTCTGGGAAGTTTATTGGCTGAAGAGCACAGGAAAAATGCTTTCAATAAATACAGAAATATAATTAATGGCTGAAGTGGCTAGCTCAGAATGAGGGGTCATAGCTCAGTAGCAGAGGTCATGATTTGCATTCATAAACTGTATTAAAGATCCAGTTAAAAAGTTTTGAGATTGCATAGCAGGGAGAGGCCTTGCTAGTCAGAGTAGACACTACTGGAATAGATGTATTAATGGTCTGAATCCATAGAAAGCAGTTTCCACTGTACTTGACCAGGATAGATGACTAGACATCCACCATCCTGTTGACTGGACATCCACCATCCCGTTTCTTCCCAATGGTCCTATGATTGTCTTTATCCATTCAGACAATTAGGCCAAGTCTCCAAGAGGCTGCTTCAGCCCAACGTAGTTCTCTAGACAGTTCTACTGTTGCAAGTTGGAGTAGGACCTGCCCTAGAATGGGATCACAGAGACATGTTTTCTTACTTTCGAGGACTTGGGAAAACAGGTGAGCTGCCCTGGAATTGTCACAATTACTGTAATCAGCAGTGGTATTTTCAGAAGCCCCGTGGGTATCACCGGCCCTGTGCACATTACATACCAAAATCAGAACATTTGAAGTATGATATTCTGCGCTGAGTCTATCAAGATTCCTGCCCAAACAACTTGCTCCACTCCAATCTGGGATATTATTTTGATGAATGGCTCTGTCAATCCAAGTTTTTAAGTATCTTCTGCAAGTACTGAAACTGTTGATGGTAGCCATAGGTGATCATGAAAAGGACCGGTTGGGGCTTGGCCCAGTTTTTTCAGCATTCTTTCTGAGTTTGCTTATACTTTTGTTGCATAATTCTTCAAGCAAGGGTTTGAACTCCTCCATATACAGTAAGAAGAGAAAACTTCACACTAGTTCATATAGTCCTTCAAATGAGATTATCATTGGTGAATTTGTATCGATTAAACTTGTCAATTTCAGTGTGCCAGAATTTATGGAAATGTCACATTCCTCTGTAACAGATGCTCAGTAAGTAATTCTTCATTTTTTAAAAAAGAAGATCCACCCTATGCCGAATAATCATTCTGAGCTTGGCAAAATAAATTACTACTTTTAAGCACCAGCCTCTTTCTTTCTTTTATTCTTCTCTAAACCTTGGTGTTGCACATTCAGAATTATTTCCAACCACTCTAGCTAGCAGAAATAGAACCATCAGCAGGTCAGGAAGATTCGGTCTGGTCCTTATCAAAATCGCCCTATGTCACAGTTAATGAAAATGATTTTTGGCGTTGGCTTGGTGGCAGGTGCAGGATGTTCATCCTTGTCAGAAGAATGCGTAAGTACTCATCCATAGTTCTCCAAGTGCGATTTGGACTTTTTCAGAAAGGATACTTTTCTTCATTGCAAGTACAGTGTTGTTTTTCTGTAGATTTAGATACTGAGAGAAAGAAGGAAGGAAAGGAGAGAGGAAAGTAAGAAAGTAAGAAATAAACAATTAATAAAATTTCTATTGAAGGCAGTCCTGATCAATTTAGACCTTCAAACATAGCTATGAAATGAATATCTACCATATTGACACAGGTACAGTAAACAAAGGAAAGTTCAAACCCCAGGCCATTCCCCACTCCCTCACCATAAACCAGCAAGGCTATTTGGGAAAAGAGTTCAAGAATTCAAGCACATTCAAGAATTACTGATCATCATTTTGTGTCAATTGATCTGCCCACAAAGAGTGCATGCATGCATCACAGTGGGGAAGGAGAGGGAGAGATGCACAGGAAAGTGGTCAGAGAGACAGATGATTGGGAGGGAAAGAGTTAGGACAGAATGTGATGTGCCTAAGACAGAGGCTGGAGAGAAAATGGGCTGGGAGAAATGTGTTCTCTCATGAGGTGCAAGGAGCAGCAAGACCTGCACTGAAATATATCCACCACTGACGGCTCTATGCCTGTAGGCAATAGTTCTTTGTTCCCTGTGCTTGTTCTGCCAAGCTCAGAGGGACACAGCATCTTCAGAACATCATAGTAAGGTGGGTTGGGGAAAGAGAAACTGCCTTACACAAGAATAACTTCAGGGATTCATAGAATCATAGAATAGTAGGGTTGGAAGGGGCCTACAAGGCCATCGAGTCCAACCCCCTGCTCAATGCAGGAATCCAAGTCAGAGCATCCCTGACAAATGGCTGTCCAGCCTTGTCTTGAAGGCCTCCAGTGTGCCCACCACCTCCCCAGGTAATTGGTTCCATTGTCGTATTGCTTTTACAATACGGGAAGTTTTTCCTGATGTTCAGGAAGTTTTTCCTGATGTTCAGCTGGAATCTGGCTTCCTGTAACTTGAGCCCATTATTCCGTGTCCTGCACTCTGGGATGATCAAGAAGAGATCCTGGCCTTCTTCTCTGTGACAACCTTTCAAGTACTTGAAGAGTGCTATCATATCTCCCCTCAGTCTTCTCTTCTCAAGGCTAAACATGCCCAGTTCTTTCAGTCTCTCTTCAAAGGGCTTTGTTTCCAGTCCCCTGATCATCTTTGTTGCCCTCCTCTGAACCCTCTCCAGTTTGTCTGCATCCTTCTGAAAGTGTGGTTCCCAGAACTGGACACAGTACTCCAGATGAGGCCTAACCAGTGCTGAGTAGAGGGGAACTAGTACTTCCCAGGATTTGGAAGCTAAGCTTCTATTAATGCAGCCCAAAATAGCATTTACCTTTTTTGCAGCCACATCACCTTGTTGGCTCATATTCAGCTTGTGATCGACAACACTGCTTTGGCTCTGCATGAAACCAGTTGCCTTTGGACTGGATCCAGCCATAGCCATTGCTAACTCAAGTCTCACTGATTTCAGTGGGTCCACTCTAAGCACCCAGGCCAATGGTTCTTCCTAAACTGTTGCCTAGCAGCAGCCAGTTCATCAGGCTGCAGCAGAGGAGAGGAGAGGGAAGCAGGGCTATTCCACTGGCTCTGCTGACAGACAAGACCCCTTTGGCTCCCCTTCTCTATGGACCTATCCTGTCCTGACCGCTCATGATAGGAATGCTGTCACATTAAAAGATGGTGCCTGAGTTTGCTTTCCCTCCCTCCACATCCCTTTTTGTGTGTGTGTCATTCCTTTAGGCTGATAAGGCTGAGAGAAGGAAGTGTCATTTTGATTTATCTGTAAGCTGTCCTGGGAGACTTATCAGCTAAAGAGCACAGCAAAAAGTGCGTTCAATAAATACATAAATATAAGCAACAGCATCAGTGGCTAGCTCAGAGTGAGGGACCATAGCTCAAAAGCAGAGGTCATGATCTTCATTCACAAAAAGTATGAAGGATCCAGTTAAGAGGATCCCTGGTTGTGTGGCAGGGAGAGAACTCTGAGAGTCTTTGGAGAAAGTCGGAGTAGACAGTTGTAGACTAAAGTTCTGACTCAGTAGAAGGCAGCTTCCAGTGACCTTGACCAGGATAGTTGGTGGACATCCACTGCCCTGCTTTTCCCCACTGATCCTATGCCAATCCTTCTCTATTCAGAAAGTTAGGCTAAGTCTCCAAGAGGCTGCTTCAGTCTCACATATTTCTCCGTACAGTAGTACAGTTGCAAGTTGGAGTGGGGCATACTCTAGAGCCGAATCGCAGAACCATGTTTTCTGTTCTCCTTCTGTGGCTTGAGGACTTTGGCAAGACACACAACCTGCCCTGGAACGAATACAATTACTGTAATCAGCAGTGTTATTTTCTGAAGCTTCATGGGGTATCCTTGGCCATGAGTAAATTGCATACCAAAAACAGTACATTTGAAGGGTGATATTCTGCACTGAGTCTATAAAGACTCCTGTCCAAACAATGTTATCCACCCCATCTGGGAGCTTATTTTGAGGTAGGCATTATTCTGTCAATCCAAACGTTTCTGTATCTTCTTCTGTAACTGATACTGTTGAAGGTGGCCACTGATGATCATGAAAAGATCCAGTTTGGGCTTGATTCTAGATTTGTCAGCATTCTTTCTGATTTTGCTTCTGTTATTGCTGCATCATTATTCCAGCAAGACGTTTACCTCCTCCACATGCAGATGGGAGATAACAAGTCTAACTAAGAATCCTTCAGATGAAATTATCATTGTAACTGTGCATTTGGTTTCTTTTTCCTAGGTGCAGAACTTGGCATTTATCCCTTTATATTTATATTAAATGTCATTCCTGTTCATGTTTACTCAAAAATAAGTCCCACTGTGTTCAATGGGGTTTACACCTAGTTTACACCTAGTTAAATGGGAACAGAACAGAGTGAGGTCCACAGGTGAGGTGAACAGGGGTTTGGTTTGGGGTTTCCCACATCCCAGTTCAACACTTCAGCCACTGCACAGCATTAAATCTCTTCCGCTGGGCTACTTACATACCCCTAGTCATGTTGTCTTAGGAGACAATGCTCATATCCTTAGTTTGAACAGGAGTTATCTATAGTATGTCTGACAACATCCAACTAATTTAGATAGGCAAATCTTAATGCAAGTTGCAATGCAATTTGATCTCTGATGTCAAGATTTAAGATGATATGACAATCTCATTGCAGCATGATCCTTAAAAACTACCAGCATGTCCTTGCGTTTCTTTTTGCCATTGATGAGATCAACAAGGAGGCTGAATTGCTACCCAACACCACACTGGGATCCAAGATTTATGGGAATGCTTTTAATGCAAGGCAAACATGTGAGAACACTATGAATCTCCTCTTTACAGGACAAGGGTCTCCTCCCAATTACAACTGTGTCAAGAAAGATACATTAGTGGCTGTTATTGGTGGTCTCACCTCTCAAACCTCCATCCAGATGGCTAGTGCCTTAAATACATACAAGATACCACAGGTATGCATCTAGAAATTGATAGAGGCAACCACAAAAGGAATTCTTATTTGTGTCCAACTTAAAAATTTGCAAGGGTGAAATTTTTTTTGCCAAGCCCACAGAACTCTTAATTGACAGCCTTGCCATTTTGAAAGCTATGGTGATCCCTGGAAACAAGAAACTGCAACATTTACAGTGCAGTCCTATATATGAATTAGAATTAGACAGAGGAACCCACAGCGAGTGGTTGCAGCTACTTGTGACCCACATCAAAATTGCTAAGGGGAAAAGTCTCTGCCAGTCCTCTGAGCTATATATTGGTTGCATTGCTGTTTTGGTATTGAACTGTTAGGAAACACAGCATCCGTTATAAGGTCCTATTCCATGAGAAGGAGACCTTACATTGGCAGACATTTATGCAGGCTCAGTTTGTGTTTGAGAAGAAAGGAATGATTTTCTCAGACTAAAAACCAACATATCTTTCCCATTAGCTCAGCTATGGCTCCTTTGAGGCAGTGCTGAGAGATAAAATACAGTTCCCTTCTTTTTACCGGATGGTCCCAAATGAAGATCCTCAGTATGTCGGAATTGTTCAGCTCCTCAAGCATTTTGGATGGAACTGGATTGGCCTGATTGTTTCAGAAGATGACAGTGGAGAAAACTTTCTTCGAACCCTGAGACCAAGGCTTTTGCAGAGTCATATCTGCATTGCTTGGACACTGGTGATGCCAACAGTGACAACATTATTACCATTCAAAATATTTACATCAAAACTGAGACCCATTGAATCAATTCTCCCTCTGAGTGAAATGAATGTGATTCTTGTCTATGGAGACCTTCAGTCGCTGGAGGGTTTAAAGTTTATTTTGTTCAAGCATGAAATTGCTTTTAAGCATCCTATAGAGAGGGTTTGGATCACAACAGCTGAATGGGATTGCACTGCTGCAACAGGTAGGACCAAATTCACCACAAAATCCTTCAATGGCACCTTGTCATTCAGTCTCCATACCAATGTGGTGCCAGGATTTCTGGACTTCCTGGAGCACATAAATCCATATCAGTCAAATATTCATTTCACCAAGGACTTCTGGTTCATCGCTTTTTTCTGTTCCCTTCCACAATATGAACGTTATTCATCAAGTAAGGAAATCTGCTCTGGGCAGGAGAAGCTATGGAGCCTTCCTGGATCTCTGTTTGAAATGGGAATGTCTGGCCAGAGCTACAATATCTACAATGCTGTCTATGCTGTCGCACATGCTCTCCATGCCATGGATTCATCAAGAACCAGACAGAAATCTAGAGAATATGGGGACAGATGGGGCCTCTGGAAAGTTCAGCCTTGGCAGGTAGTCACAGCTACAGACAAATCATAGAACATCATAAGATTACATGGCAGCATTAACATAAATAATAGAAGAAAAGCAAAATTATAAATAAATTAACCATGGAGGAGAAAAGGACATGTTAGCAGACCCAGCTTCCAAAGCTCTACTGAAAAGGAAGATCTTACCCACCTCTACCTGGAACAGCAACGGGGGCGGGGGGGAACATTGATGGGCATCTCATGTACAAATTCGTCTTTTATAATAGGTGAGGTGTTGCAAACTCTTTTGGTTGCTTTTATTAGAAATAGCCAGTTAAACAAGAATTAATGCTGGAAGAATGATGGAGACCAGTTACGATGTGATTTCTTTGCAACATGAAATGTCTTGGTATTTTAAAAGAGGCAGTGAAAGGACACAACAGGGAGTTGGATTTGATGCCTATCACATATGGTTAGATGATATAGAATCTCAATTTATAAAAAGTGAGGTGCTAAGGCAAAACCAGTCTTTACTGATGCGGAAGCCATTGACCTGGCTTTAACAACACATCAGGCTCATCATGGGATAATTAACCCATGATGATCAGTGGCACATGCCTGGAGCCCTTGTGAATATGCAACTCCTGATCAGGGGTTGTTTGTGTTTTGTGAACCTGGCCATTGATGGCTACTCTAGGGTTAAACAACCTTTGCATAACCCTACAGCAAATCTGGGGGAAAGCTGATAGGAGCTGGGAAGCATTCAGCTGAGGTTGAATCATCCTTAGGAGATGAAGGCAAAACTATTTCTGATTGCCCAAATGGGGACAGGGAGGGAACAGGCCAGGAGCATATGGTGGGTTTCCCACAGGCAGCTGGTTAGCCACTATGTGAACAGAATGCTGGACTAGATGGACCCTTGGTCTGATCCAGCACAGCTCTTCTTATGCTCTCAAATATGAGATATTTGTTATATTCTTATTATTGTTTCATATTCTCAAGGCTGAGCCCTGGTATGGAGAGCAGGTAATGGGGCTTTTCCTTGGTGATCTGACTCCTACCACTGGGAGGAGCTACGCTAGATCACACACATCGCATGGTGAAGATGCCAGTCTCCATCCTAGTCCCCACATTCTCCAATTAGAAAAGAGATCTCTGATGGCAGGGCAGAGTACATCCCTCTGTCCAATATTGTGGAGAGTTGCTGCTGCCACAGAGCAGTTTTACTGAGATAGAAAGACCGGTGGTCTAACTCTGTATATGGAAGCTATGGTATGTGTAACAATGAAGAGCAGTGTTTAAATACTCATCATAAATAAATCAACAATACATTGTGAACTTTTTTTTGTCTTCCAATCCAGCTTCACTCTTTTCTGAGAAGCATCCATTTTAATAATACTGCCAGGGAAGAAATATTTTTTGATGACAATGGGGACCTGGCAGGAGGATACGATCTCATTAACTTGGTCACCTTCCCCAATGGATCATTCCAGAGAGTCCGAGTTGGAAGGATGGACCCTGAGGCTGCCCCAGAGAAGGGGTTCACCATTAATGGCAGTGCCATTGTGTGGAATCAGAAGTTTAATCAGGTGGGAATGATTATTTTTATTTTCATCATCATCAGTATCATCATCAGTGTTTTGAAAGCACATTCTGGATACTGGTACCTGGGATGGTTGAAACTCAATCACTGTATTTTAGACATGCCTGGTATGTATTTATTATTTCGTGCATTAGAAGCCTCATACATATTCTTTCTATGTGTTGTACAAAACATAAGAACAACAACAAATACAAATTATGTCCCTATAAAAGTGACCAACAATATAAAAGAGTAAACAGGCCAACACAGCATAAAATATAATACGAATACAAAAACTGAAATGAGCATCAGGTATAAAAATTAATACTTCATCACAAGGACTAAAAGAATAGGCCATTAACCCTAATTATGCAGAAAATACTTAAAAGCCTGGGAGAAAAAAAGAATTGTAGCATGGCTTTGAAAAGATAGTAATGTGGGGCCCAGGTGAGCTTTCTTTGGAAGAGAATTCCAAATATGGGGGTCCGTCCCCCAACCCCCTCTCTCTTGTTGCAAACCTCCAAGCCTCAGAATGAAGGAGATGCTTGGAGAAGGGCTTATATGGATGACCTTAAAGGATGGGTCCCCTTCATGGATCACTGCCTTGTTGTGGCGAAGGGGCTTGCATAACTCAGTGAAGCCATAAGCTATGCCGTGCAGGGCCACCCAAGACGGACAGGTCATGGCGGAGAGTTCTGACAAAATGTGGTCCACTGGAGAAGGAAATGGCAACCCACTCCAGTATTCTTGCCAAGAAAACCCCATGGAAAGTATCACAAGGCTAAAAGATATGATGCCGGAAGATGAGCCCCTCAGGTCGGAAGGTGTCCAATATGCTACTGGGGAAGAGCAGAGGGTATTTCCAAGTAGCGCCAGAAAGAGTGAAGCGGCTGGGCCAAAGCCGAAAGGACACTCAGCTGTGGATGTGTCTGGTGGTGAAAAGAAAATCCGATGCTGTAAAGAACAATATTGTTTAGGAACCTGGAATGTCAGATCAATGAATCAAGGTAAGCTGGAGGTGGTCAAACATGAGATGGCAAGATTGAACATCGACATCTTGGGAATCAGCGAACTAAAATGGACAGGCATGGGCGAATTTAATTCAGGTGACCATCATATCTACTATTGTGGGCAAGAATCCCTTAGAAGAAATGGAGTAGCACTCATAGTCAACAAAAGGGTGGGAAAAGCAGTACTGGGGTACAATCTTAAAAATGATAGAATGATTTCAGTACGAATCCAAGGCAAACCATTCAACATCACAGTAATTCAAGTCTATGCCCCAACCACTGAGGCCGAAGAAGCTGAGGTTGATCGGTTCTATGAAGACCTACAACACCTTCTAGAACTAACACCAAAAAAAGATGTCCTCTTCATCATAGGGGATTGGAATGCTAAAGTAGGAAGTCAAGAAATCACCGGGATAACAGGCAGGCATGGCCTTGGTGTACAAAATGAAGCAGGACAAAAGCTAATAGAGTTTTGCCAAGAGAACATGCTGATCATAGCAAACACTCTTTTCCAACAGCACAAGAGGCGACTCTACACATGGACATCACCAGATGGTCAATATCGAAATCAGATTGATTATGTCCTTTGCAGCCAAAGATGGAGAAGCTCCATGCAGTCAGTCAAAACAAGACCTGGAGCTGACTGTGGCTCAGATCATGAGCTGCTTCTTGCAAAATTTCGGCTTAAATTGAAGAACGTCGGGAAAACCTCTAAACCATTCAGGTATGACCTAAATCATATCCCTGATGAATATACAGTGGAGGTGAGGAATAGATTTCAGGGATTAGACCTGATAGACAGAGTGCCTGAGGAACTATGGACGGAGGTCCGTAACATTGTTCAGGAGGCAGCAACTCAATCCGTCCCAAAGAAAAAGAAATGCAAGAAAGCAAAGTGGCTGTCTGATGAGGCTTTACAAGTAGCTGACGAAAGAAGGGAAGCGAAAAGCAAGGGAGAAAGGGGAAGATATACCCAACTGAATGCAGAGTTCCAGAGAATAGCAAGGAGAGACAAGAAGGCCTTCTTAAATGAACAATGCAAAGAAATCGAGGAAAACAACAGAATGGGAAAGACTAGAGATCTCTTCAAGAAAATTGGAGATCTCAAGGGAATGTTTTGTGCAAAGACGGGCATGATAAAGGACAAACAAGGCAGGGACCTAACAGAAGCCGATGAGATTAAGAAGAGGTGGCAAGAATGCACAGAAGAACTATACAGGAAAGATCTGAATGTCCCTGATAGCCATGATAGTGCGGTCACTGAACTTGAGCCGGACATCCTAGAGAGTGAAGTCAAGTGGGCCTTAGGAAGCATTAGTAACAACAAAGCTAGCGGAGATGACAGTATTCCAGCCGAGCTATTTAAAATCCTAAAAGATGATGCTGTTAAAGTGCTGCATTCAATATGTCAACAAATCTGGAACACTCAACAGTGGCCACAAGACTGGAAAAGGTCAGTTTACATTCCAATTCCAAAGAAGGGCAATGCCAAAGAGTGTTCAAACTACCGCACAATTGCGCTCATTTCACATGCCAGCAAGGTGATGCTCAAAATCCTACAAGCTAGGCTTCAGCAGTATGCGAACTGAGAACTATCGGAAGTACAAGCTGGGTTTCGAAGAGGCAGAGGAACTAGAGATCAAATCGCCAACATTCGCTGCATTTCTGCTTCATTGACTACGCTAAAGCCTTTGATTGTGTGGATCACAATAAACTGTGGCAAATTCTGAAAGTGATGGGAGTACCAGACCACCTTACCTGTCTCCTGAGAAACCTGTACGAGGGTCAAGAAGCAACAGTAAGAACCAGACATGGAACAACCGATTGGTTCAAAATTGGGAAAGGAGTACGACAAGGCTGCATATTGTCACCCTGCTTATTTAACTTATATGCAGAGTACATCATGAGAAATGCCGGGTTGGATGAATCAGAGGTCGGAATTAAGATTGCTGGGAGAATTATCAACAACCTCCGATATGCAGACGATACCACCCTAATGGCAGAAAGCGAAGAGGATCTAAAGAGTCTCTTGTTGAGGGTGAAAGAGGAGAGTGCAAAAGCTGGTTTGAAACTCAACATTAAAAAAACGAAGATCATGGCATCTGGCCCCATCACTTCCTGGCATATAGAAGGGGAAGAAATGGAAGCAGTGACAGATTTTACTTTCTTGGGCTCTAAGATCACCGCAGACGGTGACTGTAGCCATGAAATTAAAAGACGCTTGCTCCTTGGGAGGAAAGCTATGGCCAACCTAGACAGCATAGTAAGAAGCAGAGACATCACCTTGCCGACAAAGGTCCGTCTAATCAAAGCTATGGTTTTCCCAGTAGTAATGTATGGCTGTGGGAGCTGGACTATAAGGAAGGCTGAGCGCCGAAGAATTGATGCTTTCGAACTGTGGTGCTGGAGAAGACTCTTACGAGTCCCCTGGACTGCAAGGAGGTCCAATCAGTCCATCCTAAAGGAAATCAACCCTGAGTACTCATTGGAAGGACAGATGATGAAGCTGAAGCTCCAATATTTTGGCCACCTAATGCGAAGAGAAAACTCCCTGGAAAAAACCCTGATGCTGGGAAAGACTGAAGGCAAAAGGAGAAGGGGACGGCAGAGGATGAGATGGCTAGATAGCATCACGGATGCAATGAATATGAACTTGAGCACGCTCCGGGAGAGAGCGCAGGACAGGAAGGCCTGGCGTGCTATGGTCCATGGGGTCACGAAGAGTCGGACACGACTGAACGACTGAACAACAACAAAGGATGGGTAGGTATACAGGAGAAGATTCTCTATTACAGTAGGTCCCAAGCTTTTATAGATCAAAGCCAGCACTTTGAATTGGGCCAGGACAGGAGGCAATTTAGAAGTGAATGCTGATGGGAGAATACTGGCATAATGTGTTCATAATGCCTGGTCCCAGTTAGAGTTTGAACTCAGTGAAGTTCCCAGAACATCTTCAAAGGTAGGTCCACGTACAATGCATTACGCTAACCCAAATGGGCTACCGGTATATGGCTCATGGCAGCTTGGTATCCAGATTTGATAGACATACATTTATAAAAGCATACTGTTTACTCACCCTCCATTTTTTTTTAATGATAGTGTAGAAGAATGGTGTTTTTTACCAGAGAAAAAACAAATTCAAAACAAAAACAAAAAATGGAGAAAAAACTAATTCAAAACAAAAACAAAAAACAGAGAATCCACCAATTCCTGAATGGTAGCATAAAAGCCTTGATAAAGTATCAAATCACAATTTTAAAAAATCAGCCCCTCTGCCCCACATTGGCCCTTTGGCCTGCCTGGCCCTTGGCTTGACTGTATATTTTTCTTTCATAATCCCAACTCATAAATTCTCAACCAAGCATCTCAGATTCCAAAGCAATCCCATTGATGTTGCAGGAGGCCTGCTGGTAGAAATCTCAATATGGCGGTGAATGAATGATCTTCTCATTTGTAATGGTGAAGTTCCAAATCCAGAATAATAGACATGAACTCTCATGTAATTCAGTCTTACCAGAGTGCCCTCCAAAACAGGATAAGGATTGTGAGGGTCGCTAGTAGAGGTCTCCCTGTCACTATTTAACCATCCTGCCAGCTACTGATGGAAGCAACAGGCTGGCATGGAACTCGCAGGATTCCTTTAGCAAGACAGTAAAGCTCAGGTACTTCATAAGGCAATAGAGGTCCAGGACAACCTGGGAAACCTTTGCTGGTCCCAGGCACTCCATCCTGCCCGTCTGGATTTGGGCATGAGTGACCAAAGAAAAGAGTGGACGCATGGAGGGTGACTTGTAAGCAAGGGCAATTTGTGACATCGCACAGCATCATAATTGATCACGGGGCACATCAGTTAAGGCATGAACCTTAGCTTCCAATATCCTGGCTTTGTGGAGCGTGAGCCAGCATGAGATAGCCTGAACTCTGTTTTTTATCTGTTTTACCATTGGATTTCCCTGGTTTTGGAACAGCAAATTTCTATCCAAGGCATTAAATCTGTTTCTTGCACATTAACCGATGTGATCCATTGGCTCATATTTTATGGTGGCTTTGGTCCTTCTTGGAGGGGTGATCTCAGAAGGTGGTGTTGGGGGGATTCCTGTTTGATGCCATGGATGTTGGCTTGTGCTGTTCCTCAGGGTTCCATCTTATCCTCCATTATATTTAACATATACATGCAACACCTGGGAGTGATTGTCCACAGTTCCGCAGTTCGGTGCCGCGGAGTATGTTCTAGTTCTAAGTTGGTGTCTGATGTCAGTAATGGACTGGATGAGGGCAAACAAATTGAAGCTTAATCCAGACAAAGCAGAGGTGCTCCTGGTTAGCTGAAAGGCAGAGCAGAGAATAGGGATTTGGCCTGTGCTGGATGGGGTTACACTGCCCTTGAAGACTCAGGCATGCAGTTTTGGTGTATTTCTAGAGCTTTTCTGCCCAAGGTGGTTAATTGCTGTATCTACTTTGGGTTTATTTGCAGAATTGAGATGTGAGCTCTCAATTCAATGAACTCCCGATCTAGCTTTTCTGCTGCATAACCTCTAGGTGGAGTTGTGCTATAGCAGCATCGCAGATGTACACAAGGGGAAACAGCACTTTCAGAAATCATACCCCAGTCTAAGAAAAAGCAGGGAAGTGCTCTGAAAAAAACAGAAGTGAAAGTGGAGGATCATGTCAACTAAAGAGCCAGTAAATAATGATCAGTAATGTTTTACGAGGGTATAATAAATGCCTCATGTCGGCATTTATTGCCTGCAGCAAGATTGTTGACAGGGCTGATTACACGGTGCATGCAACGATAAAGCCAGCAACAGCAGTCCCAGCAACAATAGCAGTCATATCATGAGAAGGCCAAGGTAAAATAATATGTTTTCAAGGCCTCCATAAAAGTCTGCAATGACGGAGCATGGTGGACCTCTGATGGCAGCTTGTTCCAAAGGTGTGGGGTCACTGCAGAGAAGGCCCTCTCACGTGTGATCACCCACCTGACTGCTCTCATGGGTGGGCAAATGAGAAGGGCCTCCTTTTCTGGTCTTAAAGTGTGGGCAAGCTGATATGGGTGAAGGCGGTCCTTCAAAATGTTGGTTATAATCTATAAAGATGTAGAAGGCTTGGGACCAGGCTACTTGACCCTTCTCCCATACAAGCCTGCCTGGTTCATAAGAACTTCTGGAGATGCCCTTCTTTCAGAGGGCTTTCTCAGTGCTTGCTCCCTGGCTGTGGAACTCCCTGCCAAGGGAGTTTAGGTTTGTTCCTTCTCTGTTGTCCTTGTGCCAGCAGGCAAAGACAGCTTTACTCAAGCAGGCCTTTGGTGTGTAAGCAGGTCTGTTGCGGTGGATGCTGTTTTTATTCTGTTACTGTTGCGCTTGTCATTGTGTGTTAATGTGGTTGCTTATTATTGTTGTTATCAAGCTTTATTAGTGACTTTAAGGTGCCTTGAGTGCCAATTTTGGTAGAAAGATGGGGTACAAATCAAATCAATAAATAAAGTATAAATACATAACTAATCGTAACCATGATTTCATTTCAACATGCACACTGTACACATCAAAAACAATATATGCAGTTGACTATGTTTGCTAATTAAAAAGGTAAAGGTAAAGGTGTCCCCAACCAGTTGTGTCCGACTCTAGGGTGCGGTGCTCATCCCCGTTTCTAAGCTGAAGAGCCAGCGCTGTCCGGAGACGCTTCCGTGGTCATGTGGCCGGCATGACTGAACACCGAGGTGCGCGGAACGCTGTTACCTTTCCCGCCGAGGCGGTACCTATTTATCTACTTGCACTGTCTTGCTTTCGAACTGCTAGGTTGGCAGGAGCTGGGGCTGAAGACGGAAGCTCACTCCGTCACGCAGCACTCCGGTCTGCAGTTCAGCATCTTAACCACTAAGCCACCGTGGCCCGTATGTTTGCTAATTAGAAAAAATCAAAAGCATAATTGATGGGTAATACTTTTATCAGGAATAACCAAAAGTCTCAATCTAGGGATCCAGCTTTTGAAATATCCAGAAGGCCTCTTTGTGCTGAATTAGTATATATAAAAGGAGGGCTTTATTGGACCCTTCCTGCAATTTATAATCAAGGGCGAAGATTCCATTCATTCTGACTTACTATTTATTTATTTATTTATTTATTTATTTATTACAGTTATATCCCACCTTTTTCCCACCTTAAGGAACCCATTGTGACTCCCCCATTGTCACAGTGCTGACAGGAACGTAGGGGTGGACGAAAGTCACTTACCTGTTCTTGAAGCTTTTCGCGGTGGGGGGGAGGCGCTTCGCTGCTCCCACTGCGAAGTTCAGGCCGGGGGGAGGCTTCCCGCCTCTCCCGACCGAAATTCAGGCTGGGGAGGAGGCGCCTCGCCTCGCCTGGCCGCGAACTAAAAAGTTAAAAAACAAAACAAAAACGCCCCCTGATAGGCTACGTGACGATTAACGTAGCCTATCACGGCTAGATTTGCAAAGTCAGCCGTGATAGGCTACATAAATAGTCACGTAGCCTATTTTTTTTTAAAAAAAGCGCGTACGCAAATGGTGGCCCCCATAGGGAGCCGCCATTAGCATTCCTTATTTGGTCGCTGTAGTCTACGTAAACGCTGTAGTCTACGTAAACGCTAATTGCGTTGCCCTTATTTTCGCCGTAGTCTACGTAAAGATTTACATAGACTACAGCGACCAAATAAGGAATGGGAATGGCGGCTCCCTATGGGGGCCGCCATTATCTGTACGCGCTTTTTTTTTTTTTTAAGTCACCCGTGATAGGCTACGTGACGATTTATGTAGCCTATCACGGCTGACTTTGCAAGTCTAGCCGTGATAGGCTACGTTAATCGTCATGTAGCCTATCACGGGGGCGTTTTTTTTTTTTTAGTTTTATTGGAATGGCGGCGGCGGCAGCCGGTCGAAAGATCGGCTGCCGCCCCCGCCCCTGACGAAGACCCGACGAACCGCCGGCTGGACCCGCCGCTGGGAGGGACATTCGCCAAAGGTAAGTCCCATCCCAGGGTGTGTGTGCAGGGGGCGGGGGGTGCGGAGAATTTCTCCCCGAAACTTGTTCGGGGGTCCGAACACGTTGGCACTCAGCCCCCCGAAGTTTCGGGGAGAAATTCTCCGCCATCCCTACAGGAACGCTGGAATTCCTCTCAAGCACTGGAGTACTGGCAGCATTCTAGCTTCAGAGCGAGCCTGAATATTCCCAACTTAACTTTGCCAGCAGTTGCTGCCATAGGCATTCATGGGGCAGAGAAACCTTTGTAAGTTTTGAAGTGCTGCTTAGAACTTCACCAAACCAATGAAAGGCACATCTCCTCAACAAACATCATCATCATCATCATTGTTTCTATACTGCCCCATAGCTGAAGCTCTCTGGGCATTTTAAAGAAGTTCAGATGAAAGAGATATATGATATGCTCAGCACGTAGAGTAAAAAGTATAAATGTGTCAACAATATTCAGCACATTCTAACTTGCTGTATACCCAACCATTTTTATTGGATTGAAATAGAAATAGGAATATCGAAATATTTGAAATTGTAAACAATGGTAGACCTCACGTGGGAGATAATGGATCCCATGTCACAGGTAATTAGCACAACAGGTGTCATTTGCATAAGCAGTAGACTTCTGAGGCTTATAATGGGGTACAGGGTTTTGGCTGGGTTATTTGTTGTTATTTTTTTTGACTCAGGGCATATCTACGCTACAGACTTAACCTGCTTGTGAAGGTTTGAGGCCTACAGAGGCAAAGGGAAAAGTTTCAGTTTCGTTTCCCCAGCTCAGTTTCATTTCTTCTGGTTGAAACAGTACTTTGGGTTTTGAGGGAGGAGTGTATATAAAGGGAGCAAGAGAGCCAGTAAGAGCAGGGGACACCAGAGGCTGAAGAGGAAGCAGCAGCCTGGAAAAGTCTAAGTACAGCTAGAGTAAAGGACCTTGAGTTTTGCAACTTCTATTTTCTCTTAATGTCTTTTGTAACACTCAACTCTATTGTGTAAATACCTTTCATTGCGATTTGCATGCTTTAATTTAACAGTGAACAGTAGTGGTTAAACCCTGTGTCTAGAGTGTTATTGGGAAGGGGAAGGTAAAAGAAGGAAGGTGGGACTCTTAGGGAGGCAAGAGATCCTTAAGGAGTTGCTCAGGGGGTCCTGGTCATAAAGGGAACCCTGACACCTCCACTTTACCAAGGCTTCTGTTTCTGCTTCTTTGCAGGATTAAGATTTGCTCCTTTACACGTGTTTTTTCTGGGATTTTGCTTTTCTTCCTTTCCTTATGTTCCATTACACAAGAACTAGGTGGTGCTGTGGTGTAGTGGAATTGCATAATTACACTAGGCTTTATCTCGCCCCTCACAAATATTACCAGACTTTCCTCGTTAGAACCCCCCCCCCCAAATGGTTACAAAGCACTGGAGAGGCCCTGGAGGAGATGACATCATGTAAAGGACCCACAAACTATGGTAAGTGAGGAATTACGAACACACAACAAATGCCTCCTGTAGAAAGACTCTCTCTCTGGTGACCCTTTCATTACATTCGTTTCCATCCCAAATGTTCTTCCTTTTGGCTACCATTAGGTGCTGCCCAGTTCCACCTGTGTCGAGAGCTGCCACCCTGGCCAGAGCAAGTCTGTCCAGCAGGGGAAGCAAGTGTGTTGCTACGATTGCATTGAGTGCCCCCAGGAGAGAATTTCAAAACAGATGGGTAAGCAAAGAATTCCATTGTTATTTAAACAAAAATCCAGATGTTTAAAATTCAGGTCTAATATAATTCTTGTCAGTTTTGTCTAGAATCAAATATGTCTAAAAAATAAGCAATTTTTTGCACAGAGTGCCACCTGAGAGAGTAACCAGGATGGATCTTGAAAAGAAGAAGATGAAACCCTGTAATATATTTTGTTTTCTGCAAGGATAGATGAAAACTAAGGTATTTGTGTATTCTGGAAATACTGAGAGCTTGCTTCTTACTTTCAGATGCAGACCAATGTGAGACATGCCCAGAAGATCAGTATCCAAACAAGAACCAGGACCAATGTATCCCCAAAGAAATAAGCTACTTGTCTTATCAGGAGCCTATGGGAGCTATTCTGGCAGCCTTAGCTCTTTTCCTTTCTGTGATCACAGTTGTTGTGATCGGGAGCTTCAGTCTGCACTGGAACACTCCCATTGTCAAAGCCAACAACTGGAGCATCACGTGTACCTTGCTGTCCACTCTATTGCTCTCCTTTCTCTGCTCCTTTTTGTTCATTGGGTGGCCTGGGAAGATGACCTGCCTTCTGAGGCAAACAGTGTTTGGCGTTATCTTCTCCATTGCTGTGGCTTGTGTGTTAGCAAAGACCATCACTGTGGTTTTGGCCTTCATGGCTACAAAGCCTGGAAACAAGATGAGGAAATGGGTTGGGAAGAGACTTGCTGTATCTGTGTTATTTTTTCTTTCTCTTATTCAAGTTGGCATCTGTGCTGTGTGGCTGGCAACTTCTCCCCCCTTCCCAGAATTTGACATGCATTCCCAGGTTGACACCATCACAGTCCAATGCAATGAAGGCTCAGCTCTCATGTTCTACATAGTCCTGGGCTACATGGGGGTTTTAGCCACCATCAGCTTCACTGTGGCTTTCCTTGCCAGGCAGTTGCCTGATACTTTTAATGAAGCCAAGCTCATCACTTTCAGCATGTTGGTCTTCTGCAGTGTTTGGGTGTCTTTTGTACCAACCTACCTGAGCACCAAGGGGAAGTACATGGTGGCTGTGGAGGTCTTCTCCATCTTGGCCTCTAGTGCTGGCTTATTGGGTTGCATCTTCCTCCCCAAGTTCTACATTATTATTCTGAGGCCTGAGCTGAATACCAGAGAACAGTTAGTAAGGAAAAAGAATGATTAGAATTGAGAGGGGAAGTGATGCCACTTTTGGGAACAGCTATCCATTAAAACCTGGGCATGCTCATGTGGAAGAATGTGTTCTTTCAAATAGTCTGGTCCCAAATAATGTAGGGCTTTTTAGGTTAGAAACAGCACTTTGAATTGTGGCCAGAAACAGTTAGCCCCATGTAGAGTGTATTGCAATATTCATAATGGGGGGTATGTAAGGCAAGGCCCACCCACATTTTCTTTTAATGTTTCCTGGTTCATTCTGACCATTTTTAATGTTCTCTGAAGCTCCGAGGACACCTCCTCATTATTTCTTTATTTATGTCTGGTGATGTTCTGAAAAATAGGATGTCTATGGCAGGATCCGAGCCTCGATGTACTGTTGGCCAGTGCATCACCTGCTGCTGTTGCTGCTGCCACCAAGAGGGCTTTATTAACATTGAAAGTAAGAAGATGCTTACTAAAATATGAGTTGGATGAAGTGGAATAAATGAACTATGAATGATGTGATAAAATATGAGTGGGATTCTATATACAGTTGGTGTGGGATTGGGGCAGACCTTATAAACCTCTCTTTTTCTCTGTACATGCTTATTTTGCTGTTGACATGCCCCCTTTTCTGACATGGCCGCAATAGGATTCCAAACACCCAACATGGCCCCAAACACAAAAAGGTTGTGAACCTCATTTCTGAGGCATGTGTTACCATGATAAGAGCTGAAATATCCAGGAATGGACACTCTGTCCTTAGCTATACAGAGGCATTCTGGACTCCTGCTGAAACCTGGTCATTCAGATTTAGGGCTGAATCCAAGAGTACCAGAAACTTTGAAGGGGAACCTGAGACCATTTGTGATGGTGATGGTTTCCCTAGTTTTTAGTGCTGGGTTATGGGGTTGCATTCCTTTCCCACACACTACACTATTATATTTCAAGAGAACTAGTGACAGCCTTTAGCAAGAATTTTTTAAATTGACTCTTGGTATTTTTTTGCTATTATTATTATTATTATTATTATTATTATTATTATTATTATTATTAACATTTCTACACCACCCCATAGGTGACATTCTCTGGGCGGTTTACGAAAGTTAGAACATTAAATACAATATAAGAAGTTTAAAAGCCAGTTACATAAAAGCACACAGACAATATACACAAGCCACATATAACTAAAAACAACTTTGAACCATTAGTCCTAACTAAAGACACATCCAGGACCTATTAAACTCATCATGTGCTGCAAAATACCTGGGAAAAGAGATAGGTCTTAACCTGGTGCCGAAAAGATAATAATGTTGGCGCCAGGCGGACCTCATCGGGGAGCTTGTTCCACAGATGGGGGGCCACCACTGAGAAGGCCCTCTCCCTCGTTTCCACCTTCTGAGCTTCCCTCAGAGGAGGTTCCTGGAGGAGGACCTTAGATGCTGAATGTAGCGTATAGGTAGGTTCATTTCAGGAGAGGCGTGCCATCAGGTATTGCGGTCCCAAACTGTGTAGGGCTTTATAAATTAAAGCCAGCACCTTGAATTGAGCTTGGAAGCATATAGGCAGCCAGTGCAAGCATGCCAGAGTCGGTTTTATATGTGCAGACCTTCTGGTCCCCATTATCAATCTGGCCACTGCATTTTGCACAACCTGAAGCTTCTGAACTGTCTTCAAAGGCAGTTCCATGTAGAGCACATTGCAGCTGGAGATTACCAGAGCATAGACAACTGAAGCCACCTGAGCCTCAAATGATGAAGATGGTTCCAGGAGGACCCCAAAGCTATGGACATGCTCCTTTGGGGGGAGTGCAACCCCATCCAGAACAGGTTGAGCACCCTCCATCCGGTCAGCAGAACCACCCACCAACAGCATCTCAGTCTTATCTGGATTGAGCTTCAGTTTATTAGCCTTCAGTCCATTGTTGCAGCCAGGCACTGATTCAGCACATCCACAGCCTCACCTGAAGAAGATGAAAAGGAGAAATAGAGCTGCATGTCATCAGCATACTGACGACAAACTCCAGATAACTGCACTCAACCATTTCATGTATATGTTGAACAGTATGGGGACAAAACTTGAGAGTTTTCCTTCCCTAGTGCAACTGTAGTGAAAGGACTCTATTCTGTCTCCATTTGAATTTTGAAATGAGAGGCTTATTAGAAAATGTGGCATACATCTTTTACAAGGTGGGCCATAGTGTAACTGCAGGATATTAACAGGAAATAAAGAGACCTGTTTGGAAAACTGCCAATAGCCATGTTATACCTTTCACTTCTCCATGACCACCATGCTAGTTATTTTCCAAGTCTTTAAGGCTTATTATTTATTTAAACTACTTGTGATTTATTTAAACTACTTATCAATCAACCACTGACTGATATGCTAAGTGGTTTTGAAGAAAATTCCTAAACATGCAATCTAAAACCCAGTCAAAACCATATTAAAGGGGCACAGGGGTGCCCTTATAGTTGAGATGAGTCACACATGAATGGTTCAACCATCATAAGCCTCAAAATTCTACTGCTTATTAAAAATACACTTGTATGGCAAATAATGTGAATGAAAAAGGGCATCCATGATGTATGCGATGAGATCTACAGTTGTCCAAAATTTCAAAGCGATTCAGTCAAAATTGCCACAGGTACAACAAGTTACAATGTGCTGAAAACTGACACATGGAAAGAGCAATCCTATGGTGGCTAGACATATGGTGTCTAGATAGCCAAAGGATTTTTCGGTCTGGGAACTGAGCTCTCCATCCCCTCCCCTGCCACCTCATAGGCAGCACAGTTCTTCCTCGTTTCCACACTTGAAACCTCAGTGTGGAGCAGGCAGTGTGGAGCAGTTCCTGGGGTGGGGAGAGGAGGAGATGGCGGAAGTGTTGTTACAATGCTTCCTAGGTGCATGCAGCCTCCCCACTTCCACTCAGATGTCCCCCTGCCGCAAATGCAGGGTGGCCAGAGCACAGAGGAGAGGATCCCTTCCATGCTTCACCCACTCTGGGTTGAATGGTCAGCCACCTCTGAGTTCGGAGGCAGCTGACTATCCTGATAGGATTGCACCCTTATATTTTTTAACTCAAAGGGTGAGATAATTTTGAAGGCTGAGGGAATAGACAGATAGATTGCTGTTGAAGAGGTGATAGGGAAGGAAAGGAAAAGGGTGTGCTTGAATCCTGTGCAATCTTTCTCAGATGTAAGGGTTTTGTAAGGACTGGCGTGCTATGGTCCATGGGGTCACAAAGAGTCAGACATGACTCAATGACTGAACAACAACAATTGTTTGCAATGATCTGTGGGAAAGTTCATGAAACAGACTCTGTTGAATGAAGAGTTAATATCCATAGGAGAGGCCAGCTGCTTCCTAGGGGGGCATGTGAAGAAGAACCCTTTCTTGTTGTTGGCTGTTACTGTTAAGATGGCTGACTGTAATCAAGAGGCCATAGGCCTCCACTACTTTATACTCATATAAATAGTTTAAATTAATTCCCATGATGTGTATATTGTAAGCCAAAGAACACGTCTCATCCTCTATTTCAGCAGGATTGTTTGTTGTTGTTCAGTCGTTAAGTCGTGTCCGACTCTTTGTGACCCCATGGACCATAGCACTCCAGGCCTTCCTGTCCTGCGCTCTCTCCCGGAGTGTGCGCAAGTTCATATTCATTGCATCGGTGATGCTATCTAGCCATCTCATCCTCTGCCATCCCCTTCTCCTTTTGCCTTCAATCTTTCCCAGCATCACGGTCTTTTCCAGGGAGTTTTCTCTTCGCATTAGGTGGCCAAAATATTTGAGCTTCAGCTTCAGGATCTGTCCTTCCAATGAGCACTCAGGGTTGATTTCCTTTAGGATTGACTGATTTGACCTCCTTGCAATCCAGGGGACTCGTAAGAGTCTTCTCCAGCACCACAGTTTGAAAGCATCAGTTCTTCTGCACTCAGCCTTCCTTATAGTCCAGCTCTCACAGCCATACATTACTACTGGGAAAACCATAGCTTTGATTATACGGACCTTTGTCGGCACACCAATAGTGACATGGGAGAGATGTGTAAACATGGAGGGAGGATCTTGATTCTGTTAGCCTTGGTCTCATTCCACCTTAAGTATGCTTCTCAGAGAAGGATCAATGAAATTTCCAACATATAATTACACAATTACCCAAATGATTTACAGTTCAATTCTATAAATATTTTCTGCAAAGCAAGTCCCTCTATTTTCAGTGGAGCTACTTTGAGGAGAGTGTGCATAGGATTCCAGCCCAAATCTATAATTTTCTTTTCAAGAGATCTGTTATTCATTTGCCTACCTTCCTTTACTGTGATGATGTTTGAGGTTTATTAACAGGGTCATATGCAGATTATGGCAAGGAGCTTATTGCAGGCCATTACCCAGCCCCTACCACATCCCGGACTGATGAGACATTTGATCAGAAAGGTTCAGTTTCCACTCTTTGAGAGAACATGAGACACTTAGGCTGTGTTCACTATTATTCTACTACAGCCACAAAATCTGTCCACCAAGGATAGAAACTCTTCTCTACATTATCAGTTGAATGTATGGAGGTTAGGAAAAGCATCTTGATTCCTTCTCCACAGGTACCTTGAATATGTAAAAAGGGCCCCAAAGTCCTGTCCCTGTAATGCAGTACCATAAAAACTTCTGGTCAGATTTGTGCAACCAACAAAACCACCTAGTATATGTATAAGAGAACCAGAAAAAATTGGGTAGACATCACCATAGTCTGGAACAGATTTTCTAGATGCCATCTTCCAAAATGGCTGCTGCCAAATTTGAACTTCATCTATTTCAGATCCTAGAACACTTACAGATGCCATTCTGGTGTCTAAATATATGTTTTTTGGGTTAAGAAATTCAATTACAAGGTTCTTAAATTCATATGGACAGAGTTCCTGGGAAGGCAGTGGACTCTCCTTCATTAGAGGAGTTTAAGCAGAGGCTGGACAGCCACCCATCAGGGATGTTGGAGCAATAGATTAACTACATTGTCAGGTGGATGACCTTTGATTTCCCTTCCAACTCTAGGATTCCATCCTTCTTCCTTAAAGTAAACTTTGTGGGTGTACATTTGAAGAGAACCCCCAATTTTACTTCAGAACTGTGTCTCAGTTATCACATCTTCTGGAAATACTGGTATGACTGAAACAATTATTTAAGTTGGACAAATGGCCAATTTAGGCTGTGTACACAGAGATGCTTTGCATCGGTGCTGAGCCTGCTGTAAATGCATTCTTTCCCATTTAGATACGTGGGCAGTCTTTTCCCCGGAGCAGATTAGGGCGGAACATGCTTTTATGATTTTCTATGAAAGCTGGCTTTGTACTTGGTAGATTAGCTGCCCTTTGTGTTGATTAGTTATCTACATCCCTTTCTTTATGGAACAGGGGTTTGCAGAGTGCTAATCAGTCAGAATTTGCATTAGTCACAAAGTCAAAGCCTTCCCATGTCCAAAAAGGTTTTAATTTTTTTAGTGTAAAAATACCCCCTCCTTCAAATGCAAAACAACTGAGATCAGCTAACCATGCCAGTTAATCGTCATCATCATCTTCCTCATCATTATCATCATCATCAATATTGTTAGAATATGTTTTTCCCTTCTTGAAGAATGGAGGGGATCAATAGGAAGATGCAATCAGGATTTGATCTGCAGGTTATGCATGTATCTTTACAGAAGTGAAACAGATATTGGTGGGCTAGGACCACTACTAACTACACAGCCAAAGACCCTATACCCACTCCTGTCCACAGGTACATCTGTACACAACCTTACTCATACAGGGACTAGAATAATTATGGGGGTAGTCTGGTCACTTTGAAGCTTTTCCCAAATGGTGGGAGGCCATGAGTTTTCCCCAAACTGGTGCCCACCCACCAAGATGTGTTGGACAACAGCTATCAGCATCATTGAATTTGTAGTGCAACACATGCGGAGGTCACCAGATTGGGGAAGGCTGTCTGAGGAACTGTAGAGCACAATGGGAAGGAAAGGTCTTTAGTTGTAGAATTGTGTAAGAAGCTGTCGAAATCTGTGGGCAGCTGCCCCATGTGGTGAGTCACTGAACTGCAGGAGGCAGCTTCTCAGTGAACTTTTGTTGGACCTGGGATCGACTCCATCTGCCAACGCTGGCCACTGGATCCTCCTGGAGAGCAAAGAACTATAAAAGGGCTTCTTGTTCCTGTGGAGCCTTGCTTGAGCAACAAGGTCTTCCTGGGCTCTGGCATGTTCTTGTACCCTTGCTTGTTCTTCTGTCCTGACTCCTCAGTCTCGCTTCCTGGTTTGTTCCGACTTACCCTTGGTCCAGACTTCTGGCTTGCCCCACAACTCCTGGTTTCTGGCTCACCTGACTGCTCTCCACAGCTGAGCAACGGGGGATTGTCACCATGCAAATAGGATACTGATAGGTCATCCGAGATTCAGGCAACCTGTGAATCAAGGTTAGTCCCAGGGTGCACTGCACCACGCTCAATAGGCCCCCCTGGCCTGAAAGAGTTTAGAGAGGCAAACTGAGAATTCTCCTAAGCTGCATTTGATCTTCTTGGATGCTCTGTTTACAGTGGAAATGAAAGTACTGTTGGGCCAATGGACCCTCTGCCGCTCTTGGAGCCTGGGCAAATTCCCAACCTTGCAACCCTCTGGAACCAGCTTTGCTGTGACTGACCCCTGAAACCAACATCGCTGCTAATAATTTCCTACAAGGCTTTTATGGAGCTTGCGTGGTAGAAAACCACTACAGAACTGTCTTCCATTTTACTTTCATATCCCATGTGGAAAGGAATAAAGATAATAATGAGCCATGAGAGACAATCTCCTTAAGCCTTTAAAGCCCTGAGTCTAAGGCAGCTCTTGCTTGTGACTGCTGGTGCTATTCCTCCTGATTCTTCTCTCCACATTTTGTCTGAGCAGAAGCAACTTTTTCATTTCTTGTTGAAGAGCTAGCATAGTGTGATGGTGAAGAGTCTGGGGAAGAGCTGAAGTACGTCAGGCAAAGTATAGGAGAATAACATTGCTTTGGAGGGGACACTTGGTGGGTGAGTTTTCTCTTCACTTCCATATCCAGTCCATTGCCACATTTGGTGGAAGCCAGGAAGTCTGCCCCTATTCCTTTCCAAAGTGAAGGCTTCCGATATTTATATGGCCAAACAAGCACCAAATCTGTTGGATACATGGGATACGGTATGGTCAGAAAGAACTGTGGGTGGGAGGGGCACTTGGGGTGGGATGATGGAGTAGTTGGGACTTAAGGACTCAGTCTTTAGATCTTGCTTAAAGAGATGAAGGAAGGACAGGAAAGAAAGAAGAAACAAATGTGGCTAATGTGGGATCTATGGTGAAGGAGTATCCTGCTGAAATGGACATACAGCACACTAGAAATTGTGACACAGGACACACTATATTGTGTGAGCCAATGCTTGGGTGGTCCTGTGTTGGAAGCAAAACAGGATGCTAAAATCTTGTGGTCAGGGCTGGGCATATTCCAAGAATATTCTATACACCGGGAAGAGTTGAATTCTGCACTTTGTGCCAGTCAAATACATGTAAATCTATTTGAGTATTTGGCATAAAGTTTTGCCGAATACTCGGCATAATGTTCAGCATAACTACTGGTAGTTATGGGGAGAAGTGAACTGTTGGAATACTGTGTACAATTCTGGTCACTACACCTAAAAAAGGAAGATTGTAGAGTTGGAAAAAATGCAGAAAAGGCCAACTAAAATGATCACTGGGCTGGAGCAACTCCCCTGTGAGGAAAAGTTACAACATCTGAGACTGTTACACAGTTACCTAGGAGTAAATCCCATTGAACTTGTTTCTGAGTGGATGTGCACAGGATTGCACAGTAAGAGGAAAAAAGCAGATTTCATTCATTCTACTGCCCCGCGCTCATAGGGTGGGATCCAGATTTATGCTGGATCAACTGCGCTGGAGGAGGTGGACTTCCTTTCCCTCCCCTTTCCCACAGCAGCTCCTCCAGCCTCCTGAAAATGCTATATAGTGAGTCCGGAGAGCCTGCTGAACGGGGGATCCCCAAAAACTGGGCAGAGGGACATTACAAAAGAAGAGCCCATCCTCTTGCAGAAGGCAGATTCTGGATCCAGCCCATACTCCATTAAGTGCCCATGGATGGGAGTGGTTTTGCATGCAGAGTCTATGTAGAATCTATGCTTTGCATGAAGAAGGCCCACGCTCAACAGCATTTCACAGGAAGAACATAAGAACACAAGAAGAGCCCTGCCGGGTCAAACCAAGGGTCCATCTAGTCCAGCATTCTGTTCACACAGCGGCCAACCAGTTGTTGGCACAGAAACCACTAGCAGGGCATGAGAGCAGCACCCCCTCCTACCCATGTTCCCCAGCAGCTGGTGTACAGAGGCATATTGCCTCTGATATTGGAGGTAGAATAAAGCCATCAGGACTTGTTCAGTCGTTCGCTCATGTCCGACTCTTCATGACCCATGGACCATAGCACGCCAGGCCTTCCTGTCCTGCGCTCTCTCCCGGAGTGTGCGCAAGTTCATATTCATTGCATCGGTGATGCTATCTAGCCATCTCATCCTCTGCCATCCCCATCTCCTTTTGCCTTCAATCTTTCCCAGCATCAGGGTCTTTTCCAGGGAGTTTTCTCTTCACATTAGGTGGCCAAAATATTTCAGCTTCAGCTTCAGTATCTGTCCTTCCAATGAGCACTCAGGGTTGATTTCCTTTAGGATTGACTGATTTGACCTCCTTGCAGTCCAGGGGACTCGTAAAAGTCTTCTCCAGCACCACAGTTTGAAAGCAACAATTCTTCGGTGCTCAGTCTTCCTTATAGTCCAGCTTTCACAGCCATACGTTGCTACTGGGAAAACCATAGCTTTGATTATACGGACCTTTGTCAAAGACAAGTTGATGTCTCTGCTTCTTACTATGCTGTCTAGGTTTGCCACAGCTTTCCTCCCAAGGAGCAAGCTTCTTTTAATTTCATGGCTACAGTCACCGTCTGTGGTGATCTTGGAGCCCAAGAAAATAAAATCTGTCACTGCTTCCATTTCTTCCCCTTCTATATGCCAGGAAGTGATGGGGCCAGATGCCATGATAAGAGTTTTGTTAATGTTGAGTTTCAAACCAGCTTTTGCACTCTCCTCTTTCACCCTCAACAAGAGGCTCTTGAGATCCTCTTCGCTTTCTGCCATTAGAGTGGTACCCTCTGCATATCTGAGGTTGTTGATAATTCTCCCGGCAGTCTTAATTCCGACCTGTGATTCATCCAACCTGGCGTTTCTCATGATGTACTCTGCATATAAGTTAAATAAACAAGGTGACAATATACAGCCTTGTTGTACTCCTTTCCCAACTTTGAACCGATCGGTTGTTCCATGTCCAGTTCTTATTGATGCTTCTTGACCCTCGTACAGATTTCTCAGGAGACAGGTCAGGTGGTCTGGTACTCCCATCTCTTTCAGAATTTGCCAGAGTTTGTTGTGATCCACACAATCAAAGGCTTTAGCGTAGTCAATGAAGCAGAAATAGACATTTTTCTGGAATTCTCTTGCTTTCTCCATGATGCAGCGAATATTGGCGATTTGATCTCTAGTTCCTCTGCCTCCCCAGAACCCAGCTTGTACTTCTGGTAGTTCTCAGTTCACATACTGCTGAAGCCTAGCTTGTAGGATTTTGAGCATAACCTTATTGGCTTGTGAAATGAGCACAATTGTACAGTAATTCAAACACTCTTTGGCATTGCCCTGCTTTGGAACTGGAATGTAAACTGACCTTTTCCAGTCTTGTGGCCACTGTTGAGTGTTCCAAATTTGTTGGCATATTGAGTGCAGCACTTTAACAGCATCATCTTTTAGGATTTTAAATAGCTGAGCTGGAATACTAGCTTTGTTGTTAGTAATGCTTCCTGAGGCCCACTTGACTTCACTCTCTAGGATGTCCGGCTGAAGTTCAGTGACCGCACTATCATGGCTATCAGGGACATTCAGATCTTTCCTGTATAGTTCTTCTGTGTATTCTTGCCACCTCTTCTTAATCTCCTCTGCTTCTGTTAGGTCCCTGCCTTCTTTGTCCTTTATCATGCCCGTCTTTGCACAAAACGTTCCCTTGAGATCTCTCATTTTCTTGAAGAGATCTCTAGTCTTTCCCATTCTACTGTTTTCCTCAATTTCTTTGCATTGTTCATTTAAGAAGGCCTTCTTGTCTCTCCTTGCTATTCTCTGGAACTCTGCATTCAGTTGGATATATCTTCCCCTTTCTCCCTTGCTTTTCACTTCCCTTCTTTCCTCAGCTACTTGTAAAGCCTCATCAGACAGCCACTTTGCTTTCTTGCATTTCTTTTTCTTTGGGATGGATTGAGTTGCTGCCTCCTGAACAATGTTACGGACCTCCGTCCATAGTTCCTCAGGCTCTCTGTCTATCAGGTCTAATCCCTGAAATCTATTCCTCACCTCCAGTGTATATTCATAAGGGATATGATTTAGGTCATACCTGAATCGTTTAGTAGTTTTCCCTACGTTCTTCAATTTAAGCCGAAATTTTGCAACAAGAAGCTCATGATCTGAGCCACAGTCAGCTCCAGGTCTTGTTTTCACTGACTGTATAGAGCTTCTCCATCTTTGGCTGCAAAGGACATAATCAATCTGATTTCGATATTGACCATCTGGTGATGTCCATGTGTAGAGTCGCCTCTTGTGCTGTTGGAAAAGAGTGTTTGCTATGATCAGCGTGTTCTCTTGACAAAACTCTATTAGCCTTTGTCCTGCTTCATTTTGTACACCAAGGCCATGCTTGCCTGTTATCCCGGTGATTTCTTGACTTCCTGCTTTAGCATTCCAATCCCCTATGATGAAGAGGACATCTTTTTTTGGTGTTCGTTCTAGAAGGTGTTGTAGGTCTTCACAGAACCGATCCACCTCAGCTTCTTCGGCCTCAGTGGTTGGGGCATAGACTTGAATTACTGTGATGTTGAATGGTTTGCCTTGGATTTGTACTGAGATCATTCTATCGTTTTTGAGATTGTACCCCAATACTGCTTTTCCCACCCTTTTGTTGACTATGAGTGCTACTCCATTTCTTCAAAGGGATTCTTGCCCACAATAGTAGATATGATGGTCACCTGAATTAAATTTGCCCATGCTTGTCCATTTTAGTTTGCTGATTCCCAAGATGTCGATGTTCAATCTTGCCATCTCATGTTTGACCACCTCCAGCTTACCTTGATTTATTGATCTTACATTCCAGGTTCCTAAACAATATTGTTCTTTACAGCATCGGATTTTCTTTTCACCACCAGACACATCCACAGCTGAGTGTCCTTTCAGCTTTGGCCCAGCCGCTTCACTCTTTCTGGCACTACTTGGAAATTCCCTCTGCTCTTCCCCAGTAGTATATTGGACACCTTCCAACATGAGGGGCTCATCTTCCGGCATCATATCTTTTAGCCTTGTGATACATTTCATGGGGTTTTCTTGGCAAGAATACTGGAGTGGGTTCTCATTTCCTTCTCCAGTGGACCACATTTTGTCAGAACTCTGCGCCATGACCTGTCCATCTTGGGTGGCCCTGCACGGCATAGCTTATGGCTTCACTGAATTACGTAAGCCTCTTTGCCACAACAAGGCAGTGATCCATGAAGGGGCCAACAGGACTAGTAGCCATTTATTGCCATCTCCTCCAGTATTTAAACCCCCCTTTTAAAGTCATCCAAATTTGTGGCCATCAGTACCTCTTGTGGTAGCAAATTCTATAGCTTGACTATGTGCTGTGTGAAGTACTTCATGAATCTCCCACCAATCAGCTTCATGGGATGATCTTCGGTTCTAGTATTATGAGAGAGGGAGCAAAATGTCTCCCTATCCACATTCTCCACACCATGCATAATTTTGCAGACCTCCATCATGTCTCCCCTTACTCACCTTTTTTCCCCAAGCTAAACAATCCCAGCTGTTGCAACCTTTCCTCATAGGGGAGATGCTCCACCCCCTTGATCATTTTAGTTGCCCTTTTCTGCAAAGTCAGCTACTTAATTTCTCATCCAAATAATCTCAAATAAAATTCATTCTTTGATTAATTTGCACCTGACCCAGATCATCCTAAACCAATGAAAAAAAGGGCTTTTAAAGAATCTTTCTGGCCATGCAGGGAATTATTTGGGGTGGGGTGGGGATTGCAGCATGTAGGAAGAGGAGAGTTGACCCTTCCTCAGCTGCAATCCCTCTTGAAAAATTTCCCCTGCATTGCAATTAAGCTGAGAAAATAATGTTCCACTTGTACCAGTGGACACTCAGGGCTGTGTGGAATAGATCCAGGCCCCCTTGGAAATAGGTTTAGGGCCAGGGGGCGGGGTGCATGGCCCAGGGCTAGCGACACCCAGGGTTGGGAATCTGCCTGAGTCCTTGGAGGTCCACTCTCAGCCAGAGTCAATAATAAAGAACTAGATGGCCAACGGCACATTCACATGTTTCTGTAACCTTTGTAGGTCCAAGCTATTGCCATGCATCTCACAAACGGAGACTTGGAAAACTATACAGCTGTCACTGAATTCCTCCTGCTGGGATTTGGGAATCTGGGGGATCTGGATTATCTCCTTTTTCTGCTCTTCCTAGTGATCTACATTGCAACCATGATCGGGAACATGCTCATCATTGGGCTGGTGGTGTCGGATCACAGCCTTCATACTCCCATGTATTTCTTCCTGGGGAATTTGTCCTGCTTGGAGATCTGCTACAGTTCCAACATTGTACCCAAGATGCTTGCTGGCCTCCTCCACCATGGCGCTGCCATTTCTGTGGCTGGCTGCATGACACAATTTTCTTTTTTTGGTTTCCTGGCAGTAGCTGAGTGTTATCCCTTGGCAGCAATGTCTTACGATAGGTATGTAGCAATATGCAAGCCATTGCTCTTTGCAACTCTTATGGATAGCAAGGTTTGTTTCCAACTGGCAGCTGGGTCCTGGATAAGCAGCTTGCTGGTTATTACCCTAACGATCTATTTGATGCAGCAGCTAACCTTCTGTGGTCCTAATAAAATTGATCATGTCTTTTGTGACTACAGGCCATTGTTAAAGTTGTCATGCAGCGACACCCACACAATGGAGCTGATAACGACCCTTCTGGCAGGCCTATGCTCTCTGCCACCCTTTGTTTTAACTCTGGCATCCTACAGTTGTATCATATTAGCCATTCTGAGAATCCCATCTACTGTCGGGAGGCAAAAGGCCTTCTTTACCTGCTCCTCTCACCTCACAGTGGTGTCCATTTTCTATGGCACCATAATTATTGTCTATCTCTTACCAAGAACAGAGGCACTGCGAGATGTGAACAAGATCTTCTCTCTCTTTTACATCGTCTTGACTCCCCTGCTCAACCCCCTCATATACAGCCTGCGAAACAGGGAAGTAAAGACTGCCTTGAGAAAAGTCCTTCTTAAATTCTTTGCTTACAGAACTATACTTTAACAAGTTCTTAATTGTTATTTATTATTACATTTCTATACTGCCTAATAGCCAAAACTCTCTGGGTGGTTCACAGCAGTTATAACCATAAAATGCAACACACAAAAAATAACATTAAAAAGTTTGACAGTTTAAAACTATAATAAAAATAAATATGAAAATGAAACCTAGCAGCAGTGCAAAGATTCAGAATGCAGACACATATTTAAAACAACAGAAACCAAAAAACTAAAATGCCTGGGAAAATGAGGTCTTCACGTTGCGATGGAAAGAGCACAATGTAGGTGCCAGGCAAGCCTCTCTGGAGAGCTCATTTCACAGCTGGGGTGCCACAAGAGAAAACGCCCTTTTCTTAGTAGCCACCCACTTCCCTTCCTTTGGCAGGGGTTCCTGGGAAGGATTGCTGAAGACGATCTTGGGGTCTGGGCATGCATACACGGGAGCAGACAATGTTCAGTTACTTCGACTTGTCTTTCACGCTAAAAGTGACGGGTTACCTTGGGGATCACCTCACCCCTTAACTCTTTGCCTGATCTTTGCTGTCATCAGAGGAAGCACTCCGGATGGTTTGCCTCAGGAGCACTTGCAGTAGAGCACTGAATAGTGGACCCCCCACCCCTGGAACAGTCCACCAACTGTCATTAGACAGCCCCCACAGTTCTGATTGTTGGACATCTTCTCAAGACCAATCTCTTCATCCAGCCTTTCCATGACGTGTGACCTAGGCAGCTATGGTCTGTAGCCAACAGTAGAGTGAGCAGTTTTATTGCTGATTCGTATTTTTAATTATTGTGTAGTTTTATTGCTATATTGTATTGTTGTTTTGATGGTGTATGACACTTCGTGTTCACTGCTTTGAAAGTTTGTGGGAAATGGTAAATAAATCCGATTAAATAAATATAATGAAACAGGGGCAGGCATCCTTTTCAGGGTCACACTCCCACATGGGAAAGTAGTCAGGGGTGGCATACTGCCTGTGGTGGGTGTAGCCAAAGGCAAGGGTGGGCCAAGACACCTCTTCTCTTCTCTTCTCTTCTCTTCTCTTCTCTTCTCTTCTCTTCTCTTCTCTCTTTCTCTGCTTTCATTCACTAGGCTTCCAAAGGAAAATGATACCTTTTGGAGTCTAAGGGTGCTTCCAGGTGAGGCATTTATCATGCCCAAACCCTGCCTCATTCACATCATTTTACAGGGGGTTTAGACAACATCCTCCTCTATCCATAACCATCCCATGTTTTCCCAATGCTTCTCCTGCCTTTTTTATTAACATAGAAAATCCATTAAGGAATAAAAGACATAGTAGCTGCACAATGCTTTCTCATTGGTAGTGCTAGGAGTCCTCTATCTGGAAAAAACCCCCCCCCCAAAAGATACAATTTTCATTTGGAAAGCTAATTTTTGGAGAAGCGTAGGGTGGAGTTTAACACACCCACATGTGAACATTTTCTGTGTTGTTGTTGTTGTTTTTAAATTAAATGTTATTTGGTATTAGTCTAGAACCTTTGAAATACAGCAATGAAACTGGATGTGCACATTCAGGACAGAATTCTGCCTTCCACATTTGAAAATGCATGCAATCCAGTGATATCTTTTTGTGAGCAGAAGAGACACGTAAGAAACATTGATTTCATTATTTATTTATTTACTTATTCATTACATCTCTACACCATCCAATAGCTAAAACGCTCTGGGCGGTTCACACATTTAACTCCTTTAACTTAATCAGGCAAAAACTGTGCTAAATGTGAAAAAGGGACTGAGGTTGGGTGAACCAGCAACGTTATTACGAAGCAAAGCCTCTCTGAACTTATCAATCTGCAACAGCATGTCCACGTTCTGTGCTTCTCAATAGTATATATCCAGTTTCTAGAAGAATGTTTACTATTTAAAATCACCCAGGAAAAGACACCAACCCCCCATTGTCTATGTACCGTGTTAGCCAATTGTTCACCAGTTGATTCCACAAAGAAGAATTGGTGAACAATTGTTACTCATTAGGTCCAGATATTGGATGAGATTAATCAGATAACTGGTGTAAGCCCTAATTTTGGTCCTCAAGTGAATGTGTTGAATAGTTTCAAAATTCACACCATTTAAATATACCAAGAAAGGGTTTAACACACCATTCTCGTCGCCAGCTTCATAGTGAAGCATCCAGAGAAATGTGTATCTTGGAAATACTGGAACATTAAGTGTTGAAGTTTCTCCAATTCATCATGGAGCAGAATATTTGGTTGGACCTGCCCATCTTTAATCCAGTCTTTATAACAAGTCCCTTCTTCATGACACGGGTGTACCTTTTCAGCCTTTCTGGAGGTGCGTTGGGAGAATGAAGAGGTTTTAGATCCAGTTGATTCAAGGCCCTCCCACGACCCACCCCCAAACATCCTTTTTTTAAATCTCTACTGCCATCAGACCAGTGGTGGCAGCAGAGCATCTCACGGTAGCCAAGAGGAGGCCTTAGGTGGTGGACTTCCTTCTGAGCCTGCAGAGAGGGAGGTCCATGGACAGAAAAGCAGGTCTGCTACACCTGGCGGCCGCTCTGCCACTCTCCCTGAGCCTGGGATTGCTCCCTAACTTGATCTATAATGCTGCCATTTGTTTACAAGTCTTTCTTAAGGGGAACTTGAAATTGTTTGCAACATAACATTTATTTTCGGCGGAGTGTCCATTTTACCTGGGCGGATCCTTCCAAACGATAATTTCAAAGTTGTCCATTTATCCATCTCTGCTTTTAACTTTTTCTTTTAATTCCCCATGATCTAATTTGTTTAAATCCTCTGTTTTATTTCTACAATAATTCCTAAACATCATATGGATTTGTTCTCCATATGGAATCATATGGAATCACAAAATCATATGGAATCACCAATCTGAATCTGGGCATTTTCTTCTTTTGATATCAAGAAGGTTAAAAGTAAAGTCCAATAGGAGAATTGAAGGGTTGTGTCTGGTATTCAGTTTTCATATATCAGGAATGAGGAATTCAATAACTCAGGGTCCTCCAGATGAGGCTTTTATTCTGCTATTGCCCTGTCTCATTCGCAGAATGTTGGGTTTTTCCCCCCAGACATCATGTTCCATTGATAGCCTTCCTGTGTTTTTCCACCATTCCTTCCATCTTTTTTCTTACCACAGAAAATCTGTTAAGGAAGGAAAGACAGAATAGCTGCACAATGTCTCTTGATTATTAGCTCTAGCAGCCAATTCTCTGGAAGCATGCTGGACAATTCACAAAATGGATGCAACATTAGGATCTGGTGTTCAATGAGAGGATGATTTCATTTGAAGAAATTGTCTAGAAAATGTTGCATAACAGGCCCCCCCCCCATTTTCAGATTAGACCCCTTGTAATGGGGTTGATACATAATGGGATATGGAGACACCTACCTAAATTAGAAAACTTATTGCTGTAAGGAAAATAAACAGGGTTTTGCCTCAGTTATATTTTCCTTAGAATTAGTCCATGTGTGGACAGAGCAATGTAAGTGACTATGGCAATTTCACCTGCAGTCATGGAATGGAACTTGATTTTCCAGCTTGGGATACATGTCCAATGTGTTCATACTTAAAGAAAGCTCCAGTAATCCCCCAGCCATAGCTGGCTTCGGGACTGTGGGAGTCCAACACATCTGAAGGGTGCCATGTTGGTGAAGGCTGCCCTAGATTATGCACTTTATTGCTCTATGTTGTCAGAATAACAGGATAAAGAGAGCAGCTCAGGAAGATGGCAGCACTGGTGTCTTTTGGTGACTCTCTTTGGGACACAACTTGTTTTTATGAAAGTCATGAAGAGAGTGGGTGAAATGATTCTCATCAGGATGCATCTGCATTAGCCCCATTTCTGCATGTTCAAGCCAACACCAGATCCTGATGTGCAGAAAACCAGAACTAGGCAGGACAGCCCTCCAAAGAAACAATGGGTTCAAACTGATGATTTGAGGGGCCTTCTGGCAGCCCTTCAAATAGAGGACTGTTCTTTTTCAAAGAATACACCCTAGGCTGTCCTGCTAAGGCTGGATCAACGTCAACCCTGGCCAGTGATGGGGCAAATCTGTATGGCATGGTTAGCAGGGAGGCAAGGGGTCAAACACAGAGTTATCAGTCAAGAAGGGAGAAGTCCAATGAAGAGTCTGAGGCATAGCCAAAGTCAAAAGACAGGTAAGCAGTCCAACACAAATGCAGTGCAAAGAGCAGAGTCTAAGCAGGCCTCCAAAGGTCAGCAGCAAAGAGGATCAGTCAAGAAGCAAGGGTTCAAGTAGGGATGTGTGAATCAGCAAAACCTGAGTTTGCTGAAGTTCTCTGAATTCCATGTTGAAGCTCATTCCAATTCATGTCCATATCAGATTATGAGCTTTGTTTTGAATGGTTCAACCGTTCAAGGCACCAGAGTTGGTAGAAAGATGTTGTGCCTGCAGCTAGCATGTTCCAACTAAAAGCTTATATAGCCAGAGCTTCCAGAGCACCACCCAACGCTGAGCTGCAGGTTATCAGCACTTTTGCAGGAGTATCACTCATACGGAAGACCTTGATCATGAGAAGGCCTTTTCTCCTGAGTAGGGTTTTACTCATGAGGAGTCTGTCTGCTACAGATCTTGAAGCATGTGCTTCACCTCCACATGAGAGCCTGTGCCTCCACCTCCTGGAATTGGTGCACTCGAGGCTGGGTGGATGTTGAGCATCCTCCCCTGACACCTCAGAGAACACTGATTTGATGGGACCAGTGTATCTTCTCCACTAATACATTGCCAGGGCTCCTGCTAGAATCAGGGTTTCCCACAGGGTCTGTACACTCTGATGAGTCAGGCACTTCATCTGGTGGGTCATCTTGGCATATGTCAGGGTCAGGTACGACACCAAGGCTCTTCTAGTTGTATGTCCAGGTACTCATGTGGTGAAAATATGTGTGTGAGCCCTTCCTCTGGAACCCTCCCCTCCCCCTCCAGAAGACCCATTTGGCTCCTTCACTGCTTGTGTTGAGGAGGCAGTTAAGATGTTTCTTTTGTAATCATGCCTTTGAGCCCTGCTCAATATTTTGGCTGGCGTGAGTTCTGTTGTTTTCTATTGCTTGTTCTGTTGCTTTACTTTTTTAGTGTATGCTGCTCTGATCTCCTTAGTGGGAAGAAAGGAGAAATTATTTAAGTAAAATAAAGGCATAAAATAAATTAGCTGTTCCTTTTGACATTCACCTCCCCCTTATATAGTTTGGAGGTGGTGCTTCTTCCTTTTCTTCTGCCTAAACATGACCCCTTGTCTTGGTGACCACATAGTCCAGGGTATGCCCCCCCCCCACTATCTTCCAAGTTGCACTTTGTCCTATAAATATCTCTGATGATCAGACTTGTTTGCATCCGCACAGTACTTGAATCTGGGTCATTCTGTATTTTGACAAAAGGATGAAACTGGTTTGAGATACCTAGACTATTTTATAAGGAAAACTAGTTTCCTTCCTATTGATTTCTTGAATGCAGCTTTTATCTCTGTATTCCTCAGGCTGTAAATTATTGGGTTGAATGTTGGAGTCACTACTGTGTAGAGGAGGGAAAGGATCCTGTCACTGTCCAGGGAATAGAATGATTTGGGTCTAATGTAGATGAAAATGGTGGTTCCATAGAAAAGTGAGACAACAATCAGATGCGAGGAACAGGTGGAGAATGCTTTGTGTCTGTTCTTGGCCACAGGCATCATTAGGATGGTGGAAATGATGAGGACGTAGGACAAGAGGATGAGCAAAAAGGGTACCAGGATAAAGAATACTGTTACAGTGGCAACTGCCACTTCATTCTTGAAGGTGTCTGTAGTGGTCAGTCTCAAAACGGGTAGAACATCGCAGAAGAAATGGCTGATGGTATTAGACCCACAGAAGGGAAGGGTAAATATTGAAACAGACTGCCCCAAAGCCACCAAAATACCAAGAGCCCATGAGATGGCAGCCAACTGGGCACATTCCCTGGGGCTCATGATGCGTGAATATTGTAGGGGTGTACATATGGCAAAGTAGCGATCAAATGCCATGACACAGAGGAGGCAACACTCTGTGATGCCAAAGAGGATGAAGAAATACATCTGAATTCCACAGCCCCAAAAGGATATGGTGAGAGTCTCTGATAATAAATGCTCTAGCATCTTAGGGATGATGGATGAGGTGTAGCCAATTTCCAAGAAGGACAAGTTCTGGAGAAAGAAGTACATTGGCGTGTGTAGGGTAGGATTGGCAATGGTGATGATCAATATCATGCTGTTCCCAGTCAATGCCACCATGTAGAGTATTAGTATCAGCCAAAACAAAAGGACTTGTATGTTCTGGAAATCAGAGAAGCCTAGAAGAATGATTTCAGTCAAGCAGGACTGGTTGCCTCTTTTCATTATATCATCCAGATAGGTTCCTTGAGACATAATAGGGACTTCAAACAAAGAAATTAAGGTCATAATTAATTTAAGTGTCTTAAGTTTTTCAGATTGAAGATTTACATTCCAGTCCTATTGTGTCTGCTCAGAAGTAATTCCTGCTGAGTTCAAGGGGTCGTACTCCTTGGAAATTACTGTGGGGATTGCAGTTCTGCGTCGCTACATTGTCCTGCTGAATCATGCAACCTAGGATCAACTCACAGGACCCATATATCAGAATTCCTCCCCCCTGATTTCATTGTGGCTTGTCCTGAGTCAGGATAGATGAATTTGTCTGTTTCTATAACGTTCACATTTTTCCCAAGCACAAGTTCATCCCATCCTGTTTCAGCATCAGTTTGTAACCTTCTTAACATTTTCATGAAAATTCATATGCATTTTTGTATGCACAAAAATTTGGAAGCATTTTTGTATGCCATTCCCCCTAGTAGAACATTGTTTTTCCTGCAAGCAACTTCCCCAGATGTATGTATTTTATACTCTATTTCTCCCAATGTGCACATTTTTGTAGGCAATTTTCCTTAATGCACACATTTCTGCATGATTTTTTTTATTGAACAAATGCATTGTTAAATTCAGATAAGTCCAAAATGGAAGGATAATTCCCTTCTGGGTCATGTGTTGGTTGAGGAAGTGCAAATTAAGTCAATCCATATTAAAGTTCAAAGCTAACAAAATGAACTCCCATCCCTAGTCCTGTGATCTGGATACATGCTCATTTTACTTTGGCCACCAATTAATAGATTTTGTAGGTGAGTTCAGGAATTTTGCTAATGATAAGAAGGAACCCAAACTATAGCAGCACTGCTTGTTCCAAGACACCTTTGATCCTTTCCCTTTCAAATGTAAAGCTCTCCTTGCACCATTTCCCCTGGGGTTGGCTGAATCTCAAAATACATCCAAGACGAGTTGAGACTAAAACCGCCTAGTTGGGCATGGGTGCCCATTGTTTCTCATCAATGATCAGGCCATTGCCCTCTGTGGAAGACTACTCTTCCCCATTCACCCAACACAACAACCCAGTTTGCATGATACATTTGGCTCACTGTGGATTATTTCACCATGCTGGGTGTGTGTGGCTGCAGTATGAATATGCACACACCAAAGGGGTTGTGGTCTGTCATCCGAACTTGGCCATTGGGTTTATTCAAGGGTTATACAACTCTCACATAACCCTCAGTTAGTAGTAGGGTATGCAAGGGTTGTTGAACCCTTGAACAACCCATAGTAGCCAGGTTTGGATGACATGCCATAAGCTCCAGTTGGGAGTTTCATATTAACAATGGTGGCCGCATGCGTACGGCAGGCGCCATGGCTCATTGTGGTTTCAATAACTCACAGTGACTTGGGCATGTTGTGTGAACTGGACCAATGTGAGCTTTTTCAATGTGCAAACATTTCAGGCATTACCTGCAACAAGCCCCCCCCCATTAAAACTTGTAGAAGCCCTATACAGCATAAACAAAAGCCAAAAATAAACTCTCCCCCAATTTTCCATGTCAGAATCACTTAAGAACAATCCACCCTTTTATTCATGCATGCATAGAGGAAGGAAGAAAGGAAGGAAGCTAGGAAGCTAGGAAGCTAGGAACCAACCAACCAACCAACCAACCAACCAACCACAGCCTTATGTAACTTATAGTACATAGATGTTACTTGTCTGAAAATTTTCAGATGTATGCCAAACATCCACTGAATAATAACTGGAAATTCTGCAACCTTCATTGGATACTCCAAGCAATGAAGATTCTTTTGCTGTAGATGCCACTTCATTTATTCCAACCTCTGAAAAGGATACATCTCTTGATATATCTTCTTGGTTGCTTATGTTATACTAATCAGCATTGGTAGAAAAGGCATTTTTAAAGCCACTTTAGGTCTACAGGATCAGAAATTCCTTAGAGATTGGGTGGATTTTTCCCCCTTATAAAAGCCACACGACGGAGCCACTTTTAATTGGAATGGGGCTTGGTAAACAAATGACTCAGGAAGACACTGTCCTGGGGGAAAACAGGTTATTGTGCAAAATCTGTGGGCAGAGTTCCATTTTACACAGTTTTCCCTCTCCTAAGCTAGAGAAATTCTATGTGCCTATTCGAATTTTGGCTTGTGTAATTTTTACTGCCATTTTCTCAATAGAGTCAGTTGCCCACAACATTTGAATTCCGAGATGTTCCTATGCCTGTGCATTTCACTCATGGACACACTGCATCGTGGCTTCTGTAGTCTTCAGGGCGCATGAACAGTTGTTCCCTTGCAAGCATGTTCATTATGACATTGTATCGGGGCAACACTTTTTGTGGTTCAAAGGATTCCAGGGACAATTATAGTTCCTAACAATGACAGATTCATAAGGTGAAGGTGAGGAAAGGTCTGGCTGAGGGGAGCGGGGGGAGACTGCTTTGTGTGAATGAATGGCAGTGGGAAGAGGTGTAAATGGTGGTACAGGTCCCCTACCATGACACTCCTGTCTTTGCTGGCTTACTGTGACATCAGACCTGATCAGTAATCACTGCCAGATGGTACTCAACGCCCATGGGCTATGGAACATGCAGACAATACCAATAGCTGGCTTATGATAAAACTGGTACTTAAAGTTGAATTCTGTTCATTATCTAATCACTTTAAACAAAAAAATAATTTTAATATGAAGCGTCTACAATTAATTGCATGAGGGCTGGGAGAGGGAATATGCTGCATAAGAGTGAATGAGAGAAGAGTCCTTTGATTGCCCTAAGAACTCCTTGTTCCCTAATCACCACTGATCTAAATGGAACTCTTGACTACACTGATGAGGTCCAAAGTGATCAACTGAGGACTATCCTTGTGGAGAGATCACAAAGCTTTGATTAATCTCTAGAGAAATTAGATGAAGAGTTGCAAAGAACATTCTTGTAAATAGGACGGGTCCCTCTGGGAACCCACAGTATGTTCTGTATGACATTGTTCCCAGTAGGAAATGGTTAGAAAAGAAAATCAATGTCGCTGATCAAAGCTGGACCAGGGAGAAAATGGTCAGTTGCCATGCAGGGCAACAACATTATTAATGAATAACATAAAACTATATATTTAGCAAGGATCGTCACTTGGTGGAAACAAAGGATAAGACCAAAATTATACTGAGAAAGGAAATTAACTGAATGCCTCTCAAATCTTCTTTGTCAGCATGAGCATGGTAGCTTAATGAAATTGGTAATTCAGTCACCTTCTGGCTGAGAAGTGCTACCATGAATGTTACTTCATAGTTAGGGTTGATGGGAGGACGGTTCAGGAAGGAATTGCACATGAACGTTCTAAAAAACACTGACACTTGGTTCATCAGTTCAAACCTACAAAGAACTAATATTGAATCATGGAGATATTTCCCAGGTGTTAGCCACATCGGTCACCTAGGAGAACTTCGGGAAGGCACTGCAGGGTCTCGGTTCAGTACAGAAGACACTGGGCACATACAAAGAGCAGAACAAAAAGCACCCAATATTGACTCCCCTCGTATAAATCACCCCTAGACAACCTGAGGCGATGCATGACCAGGCCCTGCCAGGCTGCTAATGGTGAGTGTGAACTTCCCTGTTCCCTTGTCTGCAGGGCAGCCTCCCTCATGCAATGGACTGCTGGGAAAAGTGCGAAGATAAGTGTTAAGGAGGTTGAAATAAGCGTGGGACAAGATGCCTACGCTGTGCTCCTCTCTCTAGAAAAGTCCTAAGTGTGGATTCCTACACTTGCAGTTTATGAGTCATTACATGCCAATATTCAGTGAGAGCTATTAATCTGGGAAGTGGGGTGGGGTGGGTGTCAGCCTACTTCTGAAGAATATTGGGAAAGGTGTCTTGAATCCTGTCCTTCCTCAGAAGGTTGGGAATGTAGACATGCCAGTTTTTCACAGGCTAAAAGACCGACAACTTGCCCAAGAACCTGAATACAAGACAGAGGAAGGGCCTGAGCCCCAGAACACATACCCATACCTTTGGACCCTTAGGTTTCTGCTCAACAGGAAGGCAAAACACAAACCCACTCCTTTGATCTCACAGCTCTCTCACAAAGTTAAGGATCACCCTCCAACTCTCTGTCTCTCACCTTACATCCCCAGCACACAAGATCCACTCAGCCCACACTCCTAGCACACAGGATCCACACCCCGGGCACTCATTTCTCACTGTCTTGCAGCCTCCTCTCTTTTCCACCCCCCCCCCCGGCTCTCTGAGGCAGCCTGGATTGCTGGCCAAATATGACCATAGTCTGTTACAGCTCCCATTCATTTCCTTTCCTTTCCTTGAGGGGTGTATGCAAGAACGTCCTAGTGGATTCTGCTCAGTGGCTCAGATCTGATTGTCTCCCAGTCTGCCCTCCTTAAGGATGCCTCAAATGCACCACGTTCGGTGGCCCTGTCACGTTGCCTCGTAGCACAGCAGCTTCCGGTGGCCCTGGCCTCCACGCGGCAGCCTCAGGGTGTTCCCCTGCATTTGGTAGCCAAAATCTGCAGAGGACACCGGGACAGGTGCTCATGGAAGAGACCCCAAGGTGGCTTTGGGGACATAATATACTAGTATGTGTGAAAGCAGCTGTGGAAGGTGACAGAATGGTAGTGATTTATTTATTCATTAGTAATATTTTTCATCTTTTTTCAAATAACAAGGATTGTCTGGGTGGATTACAAACAGTTAAAAGGATAAAATGCATTCTTTTGTGCCATTCCATCAGGCTGCAACAGAGGGAGAAATAGAATACAGGGCACTCCACTGACTCTGCATAGAGACCAATTACCACTGTTAGACAAAGCCATTCTTAGAGCAGACCCACTGCAATCAATGTGACTTAATGCCGTCATGACTAACTCCAGTCCCATTGCTTGAAACGGGTGGGCTCTAAGAATGCTTACGTCTGCACCCAACCCAATGGCTAATCTCCAACCATTGTTGCCCAGCAGCAGGAGGCCCTCAGGCTGAGGCAGAGCAGAGGCAACGGGAGCAGGCGGATTCCCTTGGCCATGCCGACGGACCCACTCCCTTGGGCTCCCCTTGTCTCTGAACTTTTTCTGTCACAGCTGATCATGATAGGAAAGCTGTAGGTGTCATGAATGATGCGTGGGTTTGCTGTTTTTTCTCCTTCCTCCCCATCCTTTCCCCTTTTGAGTCATTTTTTGGATGCTGAGCCTGAGAGAAATAAGTATCTTGGTTTCTTTTGGAGGATTTGTGAACTGCTCCGGGAGCCTTCTTGGCCGGACAACAGAGTGAAAATGCTTTCGGTTAATAGGGAAATACATAAATATCATAAATGGCTTGTGTCTAGCTGAGACTGAGGGATCATAGCTCAGTAGCAGATTTGCATTCATGAAAAGTATGAGGGATGAGATCTCAGATTGCATGGCAGGGAGAGATCTCGGAACATCCTTGCTAGTCAAAGGAGAGAGTGGATCGATGGCCTGACTCAGCAGAAGGCAGCGTTCAATGTGCTTCAGCAGGAAAGAGATGTTAACTGGGCATCCACTGTCCTGTTTCTTCCAGCTGGTCCTATGCCAATCGTCATCTGTTCAGAAAGTGAGACCTACTTACTATCCAAGCGGAGTAGAGGCCGTGCCCGGGGCAGTCTAACAACTATGGTTTCAGTGGATAATAACCCAAATATTTTACTGCTTGATGTAAGCAATAGTAGTAACATCTTAATTCTTCAGGTGGATTGGCCTTCAGGTCTGACCTTTTTTTTTTTTTTAGTAAATGTATATTTCCCCCCGCAGAATTCAAAGTATGAAGATACCTCCATATGGAATGAACTTGACCGGGCCCTCTCCACCTTATTTGAAATACAGGCTGACCCAAAAATCTTGATAGCAGGTGATATGAATGCTAGAATAGGACAAAACAACTGTAAAATCAGTGAGAAAATGGGACTTACTCCAGACGATCTGGCTTCTCTTCCTACTAGAATTTCTATAGATTTGGGGCTTAATAAAGCTGGTCAATTCCTCTTTGCTCTTGTTGTTAAGTTTCACTTATATATATGTAATGGGGCAGATAGAGACCCAGATTAGAACTTATATACATATATTGGCCCAAGGGGCAGGAGTGTGATAGATTTTATGATCCTCTCACAGTTGTCTCTATTCTTTTTCAACAATTTCAAAATCCTTACTAGACCAGAGAATGATCACATGCCAATTCAGATGTGTCTTTCATTATCAACTGGAAAAGTTCCCCTCATTTTCGCTTCTGCAAATAATTTAATAACCCAGGGAGAAAAAAGACTGTGTTGGAATGGGAAGTTGCAAGAAGAAATAAACTTATTTCTAGCAACCCCCAAGATGTTATCTTTTAGAGAGGAATTTTTTTTATCTCCCTGGGCCCCCTGGGAACTTATGGGAAAATAGTGATAGAACTTAGACCATTTGTGGTCACTACTAAAGCTCCTTTTCCAGGCCTGCACACTAGTCAAGGCTGGTTTGATAAACAGTGAACTGCCCAGAAATGTAGGCTGGCAGGAGCGATCAGGAGATTGAGGCAAGAAGACTCCTTAGAAAATTTTACTAGGGATGTACGAAAATCACTTACCTGTTCGCGGATTATGCTGATGGGGTTGGGGGGAGGCGCTCCGTTCCTCCCCCCCGGAATCCTCCTTGGCTGGCTGTGCTCCGCGGCAGCTCCGCGGAGCAGCCAGCCAGGCCCAGCCAGGCCAGAGCCATCTGCAGCTGGATTTCCAGCCGCGGAGGGCTCTGGGGAAAAAAACAAACAAACGCGTACGCAAATGGCGGTGGCTACGGCTGCCGCCATTTGCGTTCCTTATTTTTGATGTCTTAATCTAAGTAAATATTTACGTAGACTAAGATGGCAAAAATAAGGGGAACACAAATAGCGTAGTGGACGCTATTTGCGTTCCCCTTATTTTTGCCATCTTAGTCTACGTAATTATTTACGTAGACTCAGATGGCCCAAAATAAGGAATGCAAATGGCGGCAGCCATTTGCGTTCCTTATTTTGGGCCATCTTACGTAGCCTAAAATGTCTGGGTTAAAAAAAAAAGAAGGCGTATGCAAATGGCGGCGTTCCTTATTTTGCGTTCCTTATTTTGGGCCGTCTTACGTAGCCTAAAACGTCTGGGTAAAAAAAAAAAAAAGGCGTATGCAAATGGCAGCGGTGGCCACCCACACCCATGTTTTACACCCACGTTTTTTATCACATGGGTGTAACCCCCCCCCCCAAACCTACAAATGGCAGCGGTGGCAGCCGGTCGGAAGACCAGCCGCCGCCACGGCCAGAGCCGCCACCGGAGCTGCCACTGGAGCTGCCGCTGCCTGGAAGATCCGCCCCAGGTAAGTCTCATCCTGGGGGGATCCGCAGGGGTGGCAGGGGGGGTGGCAGGCCATTCCGCCACGGATTTCGGGGGGCCAAATGCTTGTGCAAAGAGTATAAAAATCTCCTGCGCCAGAAAAAGAACGAGTATATATGACAATCCTGGATGGAGCTAGGGCTGGCAATTCTAGAAGGAGATTCAACTAGATTCTGGATGTTAGTGACAAAAGGGACAAGGAGACACCATGGCTCTATTGATAATCAACTCCACTCTGATACTACTCTTAGAGTTAGGCTGGGGGCGAATGGATTGTTATCAGAAAGCATCCCAACTGATAAAGGAGTGCATCAGGGATGTTTATTGGCCCCTTTTCTTTTTAATTTTTATATTAATAGCATTGTACAAGAACTGAGTGATTTGGAATGCTTCCCAGCTTCTATTCAAGATGTTAAACTCTCAGTCCTCCTATATACGGATGATATCGCAATGATTTCCACTACATTAATTGGTATGCGAAGGCTCTTGAGAAAGTTGAGTGCATTTTGCACAAGAGAGCATTTGTCTATTAACTATGTTGTTCAGTCGTTCAGTCGTGTCCGACTCTTCATGACCCCATGGACCATAGCACGCCAGGCCTTCCTGTCCTGCATTCCCTCCCCGAGCGTGCGCAAGTTCATATTCATTGCATCCGTGATGCTATCTAGCCATCTCATCCTCTGCCGTCCCCTTCTCCTTTTGCCTTCAGTCTTTCCCAGCATCAGGGTCTTTTCCAGAGAGTTTTCTCTTCGCATTAGGTGGCCGAAATATTTGAGCTTCAGCTTCAGTATCTGTCCTTCCAATGAGCACTCAGGGTTGATTTCCTTTAGTATGGACTGGTTTGACCTCCTTGCAGTCCAGGGGACTCGTAAGAGTCTTCTCCAGCACCACAGTTCGAAAGCATCAATTCTTCGGTGCTCAGCCTTCCTTATAGTCCAGCTCTCACAGCCATATGTTACTCCTGGGAAAACCATAGCTTTGATTAGACAGACCTTTGTCGGCAAGGTGATGTCTCTGCTTCTTACTAAGCTGTCTAGGTTGGCCATAGCTTTCCTCCCAAGGAGCAAGCATCTTTTAATTTCATGGCTACAGTCACCGTCTGCGGTGATCTTGGAGCCCAAGAAAATAAAATCTGTCACTGCTTCCATTTCTTCCCCTTCTATATGCCAGGAAGTGATGGGGCCAGATGCCATGATTGTAGTTTTGTTAATGTTGAGTTTCAAACCAGCTTTTGCACTCTCCACTTTCACCCTCAACAAGAGGCTCTTTAGATCCTCTTCGCTTTCTGCTATTAGGGTGGTATCGTCTGCGTATCTGAGGTTGTGGATAATTCTCCCGGCAATCTTAATTCCAACCTGTGATTCATCCAACCTGGCATTTCTCATGATGTACTCTGCATATAAGTTAAATAAGCAGGGCGACAATATGCAGCCTTGTCATACTTCTTTCCCAATTTTGAACCACTCGGTTGTTCCATGTCTGGTTCTTACTGTTGCTTCTTGACCCTCGTACAGGTTTCTCAGGAGACAGGTAAGGTGGTCTGGTACTCCCATCTCTTTCAGAATTTGCCAGAGTTTGTTGTGATCCACACAATCAAAGGCTTTAGCATAGTCAATGAAGCAGAAATAGACATTTTTCTGGAATTCTCTTGCTTTCTCCATGATGCAGCGAATGTTGGTGATTTGATCTCTAGTTCCTCTGCCTCTTTGAAACCCAGCATATTGAGGGCAGCACTTTAACAGCATCATCTTCTAGGATTTTAAATAGCTCAGCTGGAATACTGTCATCTCCGCTAGCTTTGTTGTTACTAATGCTTCCTAAGGCCCACTTGACTTCACTCTCGGGGATGTCTGGCTCAAGTTCAGTGACCGCACTATCATGGCTATCAGGGACATTCAGATCTTTCCTGTATAGTTCTTCTGTGTATTCTTTCCACCTCTTCTTCATCTCATCTGCTTCTGTTAGGTCCCTACCTTCTTTGTCCTTTATCATGCCCGTCTTTGCACAAAACTTTCCTATGCTAAGACTAAAATTGTAGTATTTGGGAAGAAAAGGAAAACACATATGTGGAAGCTGGACAATGAATCCATTGAACAAATGAACAACTTTAGATATTTGGGCCTTAATTTCAACGCCCGACTTTCGTGGAGACAACATCTAGATGTAATTAAGCTGAAATCATCCCAGTCTACTCAATCTCTCCTTCAGTTCTCTCGATCACAAGGGGGAAGTTTGGTTGCCCCTGCAGTTGAGATATTTCAGAAGGTAGTTTCACAACTGACGTATGGGGCAGAGGTTTGGGGATACACGAATGCCTCTATTTTTGAGGTGGTTCAGAATGAGAACTCTTTTATGAGATCTCTCTTAACTGTCCCCTGGAGTACACCTGGGGCCCTTCTAAGGGCAGAAGTAGGATTGATTTCAGTTAAAACATCTATTCATGCTGCTCTCGCTTTGTATTGGCTCAAGCTGACCCATATGAGCGATTCCCGCCTTCCAAAAAAAATGCTTTCAAGAACAACTTCAGACCCCATCCCAAAAGTCTAGGATAAACCTGACCAAACCTATGTTGCAAGCTTATGGAATTGATACTGAGTCCTTTCCTTCTTTCCCTTCTGATAGAGTAAAGCAGAGGCTTAAAGAAAAAAAAAACTTTGTTCTAAGTGGATGGATTTGGTTACAATCTCACAGATGCCTTATTCTTGCTGGTACCCATTATATAATATGTCATTTGGTCTGGAGAGTTACTTTACAACTCTGACTGGGCCTCACTTACAGAAATCATTTACAGCATTGTGCCTATAATGCATGCCCTCTGCCTTGGAGGGAAGATTTGACAATGCCCCAGTCCATCAGAGACTCTGTATCTGTGGGTCAGGGGAGGCTGAGGGTGTCTCTCATTGCTTACTAAGATGCCCTCCCTATGGCCATCCTAGGCATAAATTTATTGCCATTATTTCCCAGAGCCTCCTAAATAGAACACCTTTAGAACAGATATGTGTCCTTCTTTCTGGCACTGGTGCTTTTACCACTGCCCAGGTAGCAAAATTTGCCTTGGCAGCAAGGAAAATACGTGCCAAAGCCCAAACAGCCTTCTAGGGATGATTCTCTTGGATGTATGAATTTATGTATATACAAATACGTGACTGTACTGCTTTTCTCTCTCTCTCTCTCTCTCTCTTTAATGTACATTGTGGTGGCCTATGGCTTTAAGCAATAAAGTATAGTATCGTACTATCCAAGAGGCTGCTTCACCCCAACAAAGTTCCCCATTAAGTTGTACCTTTTCCAGATGCCCTAGAGTGGGGTCTCAGAGACACATTTCCTCTGCTTGTTCTGAGAATTGAGAACTTTGTCAAAGCTGATCTGCCCTGGAATTAATTACTGTAATCAGGAGTGGAATTGTCAGAAGCCTCATGGGGTATCACAGACAGTCCCTATGCAAATTATATACCAAAAGCAGAACATTTGAAGCATGATATTCTATGATGAGTCTATGCTGTCTCCTGTCCAAAACAACTTGTCCACTCCAGCCTGGGAGGCTATTCTGAGGCAGGCACAGCTCTTGCAGTCCATGTTTTTCTGTATCTTCTGCCTGAACTGATACTGCTGATAGTGGCCACTAGTGATCATGAAGGGGTCCAGTTTGTTCTTGACTGTAGATTTGTCATCATTCTGTCCGATTCTGCTATGGTTGAAATATTCTTTCAGCAAAATTTTGAACTCCTCCATATTCAGATGGGAGACAACCGTTCAGACTCATTCATATGCTGCTTCAGATGAGGTTATTATTGGTGAATTTGTATCTATTCAACTTGCCAATTTCACTATGCCTGAGTTTATGAAACACCCAGAATCATCTGCAGTAAATGCTGGGTAAGTAGTTCCCCTAGTGTCAATCCCCCTTCTCCTGCCCTCTCCTCCTTTCACCAGGTCACCCATCTCTTGGTGGTTTCCAAGTGTATTTTTGGTATTTCGACCAAGCCCCTCTTTCTTCTGAACTTGCCCACCACTGGAATTCAGTCCCCAAGAACTTCTCTGAAATGGAATTGGGCCCTCAGGCTGAAAGAGGTTCAAACCCCCTGACATAGCAAAGTCAAACCCCCAAACTCCCCCCCCCCAATGAACAAGATTGTCTGGATAGTGGCAAATTCAAGAGGAATTTCATCACCTTGTGTTGTCTGTGCCATCTACAAACAGTGCATATGGCATGGTGGGGCAGGAGAGGGAGAGGTGGACAGGAAGGTGCTGAGATACAGACAGATGGTTGGCAGGGAGAGAGATGTGATTTCCACAAGAGAGAAGCCCTATTCTGGCACTCTCCGATGTTATTAAAACTAAGCCCTCTACTTGTAGATCATGCCTGTCTGAAGAGGAGAGCCTCCTGTATCCATGAAGGTTCCCCATGCATTTGAGAACATTGAATTTCCAATCTTTTCAATTGCACGGAGAGCTTCCATCATTACAGGAAGTTCATTTCAGACCATCGCCCTCCATGATGAAAATGACAATGGAGTGGGGTGGAGATAGAGAGCTCCGTCTTCTCACACATTATATTTTACCGCATTGGAGACTTCCTGAATAGGGCGAGAGGATGTGGGGAAGATGGGGTGGGAGAGATGGGTTGTTCCATTGGGCAGAGGAAGCAGGAAGGGGTGCTCTGAAATCTATGAACCATCAATAATTATAGGCCTGTAGACATTTATGCCCTTATGTCCTGTTTGTGTTCTGCCAAAATAGGGGGGAGATCAGATCTTCACAATAATTGAATAAGGTGGGTTGTTAGGTTATTGAGATAGTGCCTTGCATAAGAATATGTACAGGGCACACTCCACAAACATATTCAGAAGTATATCCCACTGTGTTCAACAGGGTTTACTCAAAGGTCAGTGGGAACAGCATCTTGAGTTAGCTTCACAGGTGAACAGGGATTTGGGTTGGGATTTTCCACATCCTGATCAAACACTTGAGCCACTGCACAGCATTTTCTGTGCTACTTGAATTCTGCTCATCATATTGTCTTATGACACAATCCTCATATACTTTCTTTGAGTGATATTTATGTATAGTATGTGTGACAACATCCAAATTACTTACACTGGAGAATCACAATGCAAAGCTGTAATGCAATTGGAACTCTGATGTTAAGATTTAAGGTGGTATGGCAATCTCATTGCAGCATAATGCCTAAAAACTACCAGCATGTCCTTGCTTCGGTGTTTGCTATTCATGAGATCAACAAGGATGCTGACTTACTACCCAACACCACGCTGAGATCCAGGATTTATGAGAATTCATTTAATGCAAGGAAAGCCTGTGCAAACACTTTGGATCTTCTCTTTAGGGAACATGGGGAACCCCTCAATTACAAATGTGTCTGCGAAGAGAAAGTAATGGCTGTTATTGGTGGTCTCACCTCCCCAAACTCCATCCAGATGACCAATGTCTTTAATACCTACAGGATACCACAGGTATGTGTTTAAAACCACACAGAGGCAACCACAATGAGAGTGGTTCCATCTGCTTGCATCCCACGTTGAAACTTTAAAGGACAGAAGTCTCTGCTTAGCCCACTGAGCGATGCATTGGCTTCACCACCATTTTGGTACCTATGGTGATTCCTGGAAACAAGAACGCACAACACTTAGAGTGCTGTCCTGTAGGCTATCAAGAGCTACTAGTCTTGGCTGCTATGTGCTACTTCCAGTCTCAGAGAAGTAATCCTGTGCACACTAGATGCTGGGGAACATGGGTGTGAGGGTGCTGTTGCACTCATGTCCTGCTTGTGAGTTTTCTGCGGCAGCTGGTTGGCCAGTGTGTGAGCCGAATGCTCAACTAGATGGACCTTGTTCTGATCCAGCATGATACTGCCTATGTACTTAGATATACTCATATCTAAGCTTACACTCATGTAAGTTGGCATGGAATGACAGCTGAAGAATCAAAACAAAATGATACATATAAGAAATGTAAACCTTGAGAAAACCAGTTTCTTCCACATCCTGTTTAGTATTGTACTCTCATGTGAATATTGATATTACCTGATAAGTTTACTTAGAAGTGTAAGATTCCAAAACATATTTGGATTAGAAGCCATATTTGCTAGAACATCCTGTTCAATAAGATCAAGATGTTAACATTGACAGACCTTTGGATAGAGTTAGTTTATGTCTGAGAAGAAACAGAAAGTTTTCTCAGATTTTAAAGAACAATGATATTTTTCCCATTAGGTGAGCTATGGCTCCTTTGATCCAGTACTGAGGGACAAAACCCGATTCCCTTCTTTCTACCGGATGGTCCCAAATCAGGATCCTCAGTATGTTGGGATTGTTCAGCTACTCAAACACTCTGGATGGAACTGGATTGGCCTGATTGTTTCTGATGATGAGAGTGGAGAAACCTTCCTTCGAACCCTGAGACCAAGGCTCTTGCGGGATAATATCTGCATTGCGTGGACACAGTGGATCCCAATAGTGTCAACATATTTACCAGCTCAAATACTTTGGGAAAAATTGATCCCAATTCATTCTATTCTCTCACTAAATGAAATCAATGTGACACTTGTCTATGGAGACATCCAATCTCTGCAGGGTTTACAAATAATTTTGTACTGGAATGAATTTTTTTATAAGAATCCCATGCAAAAAGTGTGGATCACTACTGCTGAATGGGATTTCACCGTTGCACTGAATGCAGTCAAATTCCCCACAAAAACCTTCAACGGCACCTTGTCATTCTCTCTCCATACAAATGTGGTGCCAGGATTTCAGGACTTTCTCGAGAGCATACATCCACATCGGTCAAATATTGATTACATTCATCAGTTCTGGTCCATTGCATTTGGGTGTTTATTCCCACAGTACGGACCTTATAAAGAAAGCGAGGAAATCTGCACTGGGGAGGAGAAGCTGGGAAGCCTTGCTGGATCCACCTTTGAAATGGGGCTATCTGGGCAAAGCTATAGTGTCTACAATGCCGTCTATGCTGTCGCACATGCTCTCCATGCCATGTATTTTTCAAGAGCCAAACAGAAACCCAGAGGAGGTGGCGACAGATGGAACTTCCAGGATGTTCAACCATGGGAGGTAGTTGCAGCCACTCCTAAATCACAGAATATCATAAGGTATCATGGAATTAGGGATGTCAGAGAATTCCGTGATGGATCTCGGTGAGGCCGAATGCCAGTGCATTCGGCCCCCCGAAAACCATCGCAGAACAAAGCCCCCGCCCCCCAACCCATGAAAGGTGCACGGGATGAAGTGCCCGCTGCCCCCACCCCACGAAAGGCACGCGAAACGGAGCACTTACCTGCTCCCATCCGCGCTGCTGTGCGAATGGCGGCCATCCTGCGGTCGTCATTCGCGTCTTCCTCTTCAGCCGTGATAAGCTACGTAAATACTTACGCAGTCTATCATGGCTAACACAGGGATGCCATTTGCATCCCTGCAGAGGCCATGATAGGCTACATAAGTATTTATGTAGCCTATCACGGCAGGGGGGGGAATCACAGCGTACGCAAATGGCGGTGGCTACCGCCATTTGCGTACGCTGGGGTTTTCCCCCTGCCGTGATAGGCTACGTAAATACTTATGTAGCCTATCACAGTGAAAGAAAGGGATGCAAATATTGGCAGCTACGACAGCTGCCATTTGCATCCCTGCAGGGCTGCCCAGCAGCTGGATGTCTGGCTGCAGGCGGTCGGAGCCGGCTGGCGGCTCTGCGGCTTGGCTGCAGAGTGGAGCCAGCTGGCCAGGATTCTGGGGGGAGGCACAGAGTGCCTCCCCCCCGGCGAGGATTCCAGGTGAAGGGATGGAGCACCTCTCCCCCCAGCGGAACCCGGCGGAGCCAGGTAAGCGGGTTTTCGTACACCCCTACATGGAATCTTTAAAAATGAAAAATAGAAGAAAATATGATAAATTAGGGCTGTGCACTGACACCTCCCACTTTGGTTCGGATGCTGCTCTGGACCTTCTGAAGCAGCCCTGCTTTGCTTCAGACTGATCCAGACCCAATGCACTTTTCTTCGAATGTCGATCCGAAGCAAGATTCGAATATCTGAATCATTCAGTTTTGACATTTTCCTATTGACTTGCATTCGAAAACAGAAACAGCCATAACCTGTTCAGTTTTCATAATCAATACATGACCTCTGGGGACCTCTCATCCCACATGGAGCAGATTCCACCTGCCCAATTTCAGACAGTGTGGCCAAGTAGTTTTTGTGCTAAGTGCAGGTAAAATGTGCTGTTCTCAGAAACTCAAACTAGACTCAGAAGGGATAATCAGAGAAGTTAGGTATTTAAGTGGTGATTGAAGGAGGAGGTCACTATCCCTAATGTCTGCTTAAGGTTTTTTTGAAGTGCAAAATAACCCCTTTTCCCTAGTACTACTTTCCTATTCACAATCACAATCAAAGACTTCAGGCTCTCTTTGGCTGAATTACCTGGGAAAACTCTGGCGGGTAGGCAGGAAACAAACAAACACAGCAACCCTGCCAGGCAGGCACATTGACTTGAATGAAGAGCAATGACAGTTGTCTGCTGGATTCACGGAGGCAGGAAGCAACACAGCAACTCTGCCCGCCTCCTCAAACAGTGACCTCTGGGCACTACAACTTGCCTCTACACTCTGCTGCCCTACTCCACCAGGATGTACTATCCGGACTGGGGGAGAGCCAGCTTGCCTACCAGTGCTGCTAGTCCCAGCAGCACCTCAGACACTTCTGCCCCTGCCAAGACCCCAAAGATGCCCCATATTGGGCTTGCTTGCTTTGCCACACAGTGTCGTATTATATCATTTCAATAATAGATGTTAATTGGTGTGTAGTGCTTTGCCTGAGATGTGGACATGTGTAGTACTTCGCTTGAACACAGCATAAGCCTGAAGACACACAGACACACAAGAGCAAAATAAAGGAAATACAGAACTAAAAAGGCTACACACACACACATGGGGGGGGGGAGATATAGAGTTCCAAAACGGGAAGGGAAGGAATATAGGAATTGAGAAGGAGGAGGGGAAGAGCCAAGAACAAGGAAAGGAAAGTTTTTTTTTTTTTGGTATGTTTTTTAAAAGGGTCTCGCTGGAAAACTATGAAGAAAGAGTTGACTTGAGAATGCAAATATTAGTGTAGCCTATCGCATGAAAAAAAAGCAGGGATGCACATGGCGTCCACTACACTATTTGTGGCTGTAAAGGTCTTAGTTTAAGCTAAATGCAGTCATTTATGGCTGCATTTCCCTTAAACTAAGACCTTTATGGCTGCAAACAGCGTACTGGATGCCATTTGCATCCGCAGTCAATCCCCCTCAGCCAGCGAAATGGCCTGGTGGCTGTAGCGCTGGTGCTCCGGAGCCAAAGGATCCGGCCGAAGAGGATTCCGTGGGGAGGCGGAGGTAAGTGCTCCGTTCTGCCATGGACTCTGGGGGGCCGGATTCTTTAGAATCTGGCCTCGTTGAGGTCCGTGGTGGAATTCTCCACCAACCCTAGACATATCCTTTCAATTTTCTGGGCATGACAGAAAGATGGAATTGATGCTCATCACATCAATATATTAGGGATGGGGGAGAATTCTGCCATGGACTCCAATGAGGCCGGGTTCTTAGAATCCACCCCCCCTGGAGTCCGTGGCAGAACGGACCACCCCACCCCGCCACCCCGCAAAGTCCGACCTGGCTGGATCCTACCTGGCACCGCCAGGTCCGGGTCTGGCCAGGTCCGTCCGCTGCCCCTGTGTGGATGCAAAATGGCGTCCAGCATAGCATAAAGATTTACGTAGCCTATCACGGCAAAAGGGAAGGGTGCAAATGGCGTCCACTGCACTATTTGTGTGCCTCCCTTTTGCCATGATAGGCTATGTAAAAATTTATGTAGCCTATCATGGCCAAAGGGAGGCACACAAATGGTGTCCACTATGCCGGAAGCCATTTGTGTCCGTAGACCAGCCGCGGCTGGAAGCCTGGCAGTGGCCGGGAAGGATTCTGGGGGGAGGACCAGATTGCCTCCCCCCCCGCGGACCTCCCAGCAGATGAAGGTGAGTGGGGTTCATACACCCCTACAATATATACAGTCAGGGCCAGAAATATCGGAACAAGGATAACTGTTTTGGCAGTTAGCCTCTGTACACCACCACATTGAAGTTGAAAGGAAACACACCCAGATGGGAGCGAAGTCAGGACTTTCAGCTGTAATTCAAGGGGTTTGACAAAAGTGGGGCACTAACCATTCAGGAAGGACAGCAAGTGGCATACCCCCCCATCCTTGGTGGCTCGTAAGTAATGGAACAAATGGCTGACAAGCAGCTGCATGGCCAGGTGTGGCCTGTTTCCTGGGTACCCCATGACCAATCAAGCAGATAAAAGGTCTGGAGGTGGTTCTGAGTGTTACATTTGCATTTGGTAGCTGTTCGCTAGAACTCCCAACATGATGTTCAAAGAGGGGTCCATGCGAGTGAAGGAGGCCGTCATTAGGCTGAGGAAACAAAATAAACCCATCAGAGAGATCGCAGAAATAGTGGGAGTGGCCAACACAACAGTTTGGAACATCCTGAAAAAGAAGGAATTAACTGGCAAGCTCAGCAACAGCAAAAGGCCTGGCAGACCACGGAAGACAACTGAAGTGGATGACCGCAGAATGCTGCTCATGGTGAAGAGGACCCTTTCACAACATCTAGCCAGGTCAAGAACGCCCTTGAGGAGGTAGGCATGTCATTGTCAGCATCTACAGTCAAGAGATGGCTTTATGAAAGTAAACACAGAGGCCTCACAACAAAGTGCAAACCACTGGTAACGCTCAAGAACAGACAGGCCAGATTAGCCTTTGCCAGCAAACACCTAAAAAAGTCTGCCCAGTTCTGGAATAAGATCCTTTGGACTGATGAAACCAAGGTTAACTTGTGCCAGAATGATGGGAAGAGAAAAGTATGGAGAAGGAAAGGAACAGCTCATGATCCAAAGCATACTACATCATCTGTCAAACATGGTGGAGGCAGTGTTATGGCATGGGCATGTATGACTGCCAATGGAACCGGGTCACTGGTGTTTATTGATGACCTGACTGCTGATAAAAGCAGCAGGATGAATTCTGAAGTGTATAGGGCTATACTTTCTGCTCAGATTGAGCCGAATGCTGCCAAACTTATCAGACGCCACTTCATATTGCAGATGGATAATGACCCAAACCATACAGCAAAAGCTACCCAAGAGTTTCTCAAAGCAAAGAAGTGGGATGTTCTTCAATGGCCAAGTCAGTCACCTGACCTCAACCCAATAGAGCATGCTTTTCATTTACTGAAGACAAGACTGAAGGCAGCAAGACTCACAAACCAGCAGCAGCTGAAGGCAGCGGCAGTAAAGGCCTGGCAAAACATCTCGAGGGAGGACACTCAGCATTTGGTCATAGAGAGCTTCAGCTATTGGGTAGGGATGTCAGAGAATTCCGCCACGGATCTCGGTGAGGCCGAATGCCAGTGCATTCGGCCCCCCGAACTCCATGACAGAACAGCCTGCCACCCCCAACCCCCCCGCGGATCCCCCCTGGGACGAGACTTACTTGGGGTGGATGTTCCGGACGGCGGCGGCTCCAGCGGCGGCGGCAGCGACTGGTCTTCCGAATGGCTGCCGCTGCTGCCGCCATTTGCAGTCTGTTTCCCCCCCCCATTCGTGATAGGCTACATAAAGACTTATGTAGCCTATCACGTCTGGTTTTTTTTTTTTTTTTTTAAAAACACATACGCAAATGGCAGCGGCTATGGCAGCCGCCATTTGCATTCCTTATTTTTGGCCGTCTTAGTCTACGTAAATATTTATGCAGACTAAGACGGCCAAAAATAAGGAACGCAAATGGCGGCGGCCATAGCCGCCACCATTTGCGTATGCTTTTTTTTTTTTAACCCAGACGTGATAGGCTACGTAAGTCTTTACATAGCCTATCATGGCTGAATACAGGGACACAAACGGCGGCGGCTACGGCAGCCGCCATTTGCGTCCCTGATTCAGCGGAGCAGAGCTGGCCGGCCAGGATTCCCGGGGGGAGGATTCCGGGGGGAGGGATGGAGCACCTCCCCCCCTAGAGGAACCCGGCGGAGCCAGGTAAGCGGGGTTTCATACACCCCTACTATTGGGCAGTATAGAAATGAAATGAATGAATGAATGAATGAATGAATGAATAAATACATAAAATGTCCATGGGTTCCAGACTTCAGGCAGTCACTGACTGCAAAGCATTTTCATCCAGCTATTAAAGGCAATCTTTAAGTTTGAAATGATGTTGGTTTGTTCCATTACTTACGAGCCACCAATGATGGGTGTGTGTGTATGCCACTGGCTGTACTTCCTGAATGGTTAGTGCCCCACTTTTGTCAGACCCCTTGAATTACAGCTGAAAGTCCTGACTTCGCTCCCGTCTGGGTGTGTTTCCTTTCAACTTCAATGTGGTGGTGTACAGAGGCTAACTGCCCAAACAGTTATCCTTGTTCCAATATTTCTGGCCCTGACTGTACATCTCAGTTGATAAGGAGAGTGCTGCTGGGGCAAAACCAATATTCCCTAACACTGTAGCCTTTCACCCTTCTCCCCAGTGAGATGACTGTGATGGCTCCTGGGTTGAGGGGGAAACCCTTTGCACATGTTCAGATGCAGAAGCCCTTGCTTCTTTATTATTGCTTTATATGTTCTGAGCCTTGGCATGGAAAAATGGGTAATGGAGCTTTTCCCTGGTGATCCTGCTGCTGTCACTGGGAGAAGCTATAGCTAAGTAATATACCAGTTTGGTGAAGTCCTGGAAACACTTCACCGCAGTAATATTTATTTCATTTCTCATCTTCTGTCTCGTTTCCTATGGACCATTTTTGAACATGTGGAAGATCCAGGCTCCTGGAAATTCATGTTTGGTTGTACTGATACATTGGAAAAGAGATATTTGAAGTCTAAGGGTGCTTCCAGATGAAGGGGTCCTAGCGCTGCCAATTACAGACACTGTCAAACTATTCCACGTTTCCTTCTTTAACGGAGAGTAAGGAATAGGTTGGGAAAAGCTGTGGGAAGACAAGGGAGGGTTCCAAATGGAAGGCAGCTTTTTCTGCAGCCCTTGTAACATTCTGTGAATGAGGCAGTATGATTGAATGATAAAAACATCTTTAGCAAGCACCCCAAATGTCACAACTTGGCAAATTGCAAGGAAATACCATTAATCATTTTCGAAGTGACTGACCACCCAGGTACCTGGAAGGAGGACGGGTGGTTGAGAAATTCTTTGAATGAGTAAACAAACAATGCATTGTTAACCTTTTTCTCTTCCAATCCAGCTTTACTCTTTTCTGAGAAGAATCCGCTTTAATAACAGTGCTGGGGAAGAAATATTTTTTGATGACAATGGGGACCTGGCAGGCGGATATGATCTCATAAACCTGGTCACCTTTCTCAATGAATCCTTCCAGAGAATCCAGTTTGGGAGGACGGTGCTTGAGGCTAATACACAGAATGTGTTCACTATTAATGGAAGCGCCATTGTGTGGAATTGTAAGTTTAATCAGGTGGGAATGACTCTTTTTATTTTCACCATCATCATCTGTATCGTCAGCATTTTTAAAAGCACATTAGAGATACTGCTATCCAGGGTGGTTGATAATTGATCAGAATAGGGCAGACATGCCCAGTTTTTATTTCTTATTTATTTAATTGAATAAAAACCTGGTAACCCAATTTCTCAAGGTATTGTACAAAATATAATAACACCAAAAATAAAATAATTTCCCAATATAAACTGTCAATAATACATAAAATGAATAAATACACCAACACATCATAAAATATAATATGAACACAGAAAGTGAAATGACTGTCAGGTATAAAAGAGGAAGCACATTGTAGGGACTAAACAAATGAAACTCACAGAGCAATCCTATGCTTCTTTGGAGAGTGTACCAAGGACTACTGGACAGGTCGAATCCCCCCTCCCGAGGCCAAAGGAACTCCTGCATCTCCAGCTGGAGGGATCTGCCTTCGGGTCCTTCCCCCCTGCCCCACTGTAGTTGCCACCGAAGGCACCACAGCATCTGTTCCTCCATGGTCACAACTGCAGAACTGCCTCCCTCATTCCTCCTTTGTGCCAGGCTCTTGCTGGCAGGGCTTTGGATAGAGAGAGGAATCTTAAACACACACAAAACCTTGAAAATACTTTAAAAGTCTAGGAGAATAGAATTGTCTATGCCTGCTGCTGAAGAGATAGTAATGTGGGTGCCCGGTGGACTTCCCTTGGGAGAGCATTTTGGAGCTCGGAGACCCCCCCCCCATTCACTTTCTCTTGCTGCCACTCTCCAATTGTCAGAATAAGGGGGCACTTGGAGAATGGGTCAATGTGTACGGTCTTAAAGTACAGGTAGGTACTTATGGGAGGAGGTGTCTGGTCAGGTACCAAGGTTCCAAGACATGGAGAGCCCTACAGGGCAACCCCTACACTTTGAATTGGGCCCAGATGCACATTCGGAGCCAGTGCGGATGAGAGAGGAAGAGGGCAATATGATCAGAATGCCTGGCAAAGTTACAATTCTCACAGCCCTATTTTGCACCAGTTGAAGTTTCCAGTCAATCTTCAAAGACAGCCCCGAGTACAGTGGAGAAAAAAAATAAATGGGTATGCTTGCTGCTTTCTTGACAAATTCCAGAGTGGCAGCATTCAAGCCCTGATACAGTTTTCACCCCCTGCCCCACATTGGCCCTTTGTTCTGACTAGCCCCTTGGCTTGACTGAATTTACCGCTTAAGACCAAGATCTGTACTGTTAGAGATACTCTGCACATGATCTGTCCCATTTTTTTCTCTTTCTTTGTTTTTAATTCTAACATTAATAAAAGACAGCATGACGTTATCTACAAAATACAGACATCTGCAGAACATCATATTCACTTCTTAAATGATACAAATGATAACACAACTATGAATAACACGATATTGAAGCATGGATACAGTTTGGCCCAGTAATTTCTGTGCTAGGTACAGTAAAGTTGCTTTTCTCAAGAAAATCTGTTGAAGCAAACAGCTGTAATTTTCCACTGCTTCTGCAGAAGTGCATGAAATTTGTGGACCTGGCAGACCCCATGGAGATGACTGAACCTGCCAATGTTCTTACAACTTGGCTCTGTAGTTTTTGTGCTAGCCATGCATAATGTTTCCGTTTCTCAAACCAAAGGTAATATAAAGGGAGAATCAAGCAGATAACGTAGGTGTTTAAAGTGATAATTAGGAGGATGTCACTATCCCTAATCTCTGGTGTAGATTTTTTTGAAGTGCAAAATAACCCCTTTCCCCTAGTACTTTCTTTTTCAGCTTCACACTGGATTCCCTCCAGCTCTTCTCATAAACCTCTGTTTGGCTGAATACACATTACCTGGGAAAAAAGTCACACTGAACTCAGAGGAGCATATCGTATTCCACTTTTGCTACTCCATGTGATTTTATACACCTCTCCCCTCTCCATCATTGCTCCTGCTGTGCTAGGCTCTCACTGGCAGGGCTTTGGACAGATGGAGGGATCTTAAACACTCAAAATGCAAAAAGGATTTTGAAGGTGCAGAAGAATAGAAATGTCTTAGCCTGGAGTTGAAGAGGTAACAATGTGGGTGCCTGGTGGACTTCCCTTGGAATGCCATTTCGGAGCTGGAGGACCGGCACCAAAATGCTGAAACTCACCACTGCAGCTAAGGTATCCAGATATGATGGAGAGAAATTTACTGCAGCTGGGCTAAATGCACCGTGGATTAGGGATGGAGGAGAATTCTGCCGCAGACCCAAATGAGGCTGGATTCAAAAGAATCCGGCCTCCAGAGTCCGTGGCGGAATGTATGACTTACCCCCGCCTCCCTCCGGAATCCTCAGGAGCCAGCTCGTCTCTGTGGCAATTCCACGGAGCCGCACACCAGCACCGTATCGCTGAGGAATGAACAGAACCGCAAACGGGCTAAGCTAAGGGCTTTATGGCTGCAAGTGGTGTCCGCTACACCATTTGTGGCTGTATTCATTCCTCAGTGATACGGTAATGGTGGCTGCCATTACTGTATCGCCATTTGCCAGCGATACGGAACCAGCGTGTGGCTCTGTGGAATCGCTGCAGAGAGCAGCTGGCTCCTGAGGATTCCAGGGGGAGGAATGGATTGCCTCCCCCCATGGGCGGATTCCCCACAGACCGGAAGGTAGGGAATCTGCCCATCCTTACTCCGGATGCCTTGAAGAAACTTCCTAGCTGTTTGCACTGGAGAGAAAAAAGAAACAGGGATAAATGCTTCTTAACTGATGCATTCCAGAGTGGTAGCATTCAAGCCCTGATAGGCTTTCCATTTGCTCTTCCCCACACTGGCCTTTGTTCTTCCTACCCCTTCAGCTTGACTGAATTTAAAGCTAAAGACCAATATCTGTACCGTTAGAGATAATGCTGGCCATGATTTGTCCCATGATTTTTCTCTTTTGCTGTTTTCTATTTTAACATTAAGAAAAGGCAGACTGAAATTCTCTACAAAATACAAAATTCTACAGAATCATAGAATCATAGAATAGTAGGGTTGGAAGGGGCCTACAAGACTATCGAGTCCAACCCCCTGCTCAATGCAGGAATCCAACTCAGAGCATCCCTGACAGATGGCTGTCCAGCCTCGTCTTGAACGCCTCCAGTGTGGGAGAGCCCACCACCTCTCTAGGTAACTGGTTCCATTGTTGTATTGCTCTAAGAGTCAGGAAGTTTTTCCTGATGTTCAGCCAGAATCTGGCTTCCTGTAACTTGAGCCCATTATTCCATGGCCTGCATTCTGGGTTTATCAAGAAGAGATCCTGGCCTTCCCCTCTGTGACAACCTTTCAAGGACTTGAAAAGCACTACCATCTCTCCCCTCAGTCTTCTCTTCTCAAGGCTAAACATGCCCAGTTCTTTCAGTCTCTTTTCATAGGGCTTTGTTTCCAGTCCCCTGATCATCTTTGTTGCCCTCCTCTGAACCCTCTCCAGTTTGTCTGCATCCTTCTTAATGTGTGGTGCCCAGAACAGGACACAGTACTCCAGATGAGGCCTAACCAGTGCTGAGTAGAGGGGAACAAGTACAGTACATCACATCTTTTGGATGCTATACTTCTATTAATGCAGCCCCAAATAGCATTTGCCTTTTCTGCAGCCACATCACATGGTTGGCTCTTATTCAGCTTGCAATCAACAACAATCCCAAGATCCTTCTCGCTTGTAGTGTTGTTGAGCCATGTATCCCCCATCTTGTAACTGTGCATTTGGTTTCTTTTTCCTAGGTGCAGAACTTTGCACCTATCCCTCTTCAATTTCATTCTGTTGTTTTCTGCCCAGTGCTCCAGCCTATCAAGATCACTTTGAATTTTGTTTCTGTCTTCCAAACTATTAGCTATCCCACCCAATTTGGTGTCATCTGCAAATTTGCTAAGCATTCCCTGCACCTCCTCATCCTCGTCATTACTAAAAAATGTTGAAGAGCACTGGGCCCAGAACTGAGCCCTGCTGTACCTGACTCGTTACCTCTCCCCAGTTGGAGAAGATCCCATTGATAAGCACTCTTTGAGTCTGATTCTGTAGCCAACTGTGGATCCACCGGATCGTTGTTTCATCTAGCCCACTTTGAGCTAGTTTGCTCATCGGGATATCATGGGGCACTTTGTCGAACGCTTTGCTGAAGTCGAGGTATATGATGTCCACAGCATTCCCATGGTCTACAAGGGAGGTTGCCTGATCAAAAAATGAGATCAGATTCATCTGGCAGGATTTGTTTTTGACAAATCCATGTTGGCTTCAAGTAATCACAGCATTGTTGTCAAGGTGCTTACAGATGGATTCCTTTATCATCTGCTCCAGAATTTTCCCAGGGATTGATGTCAGACTGACTGGTTTGTAGTTGTCAGGTTCCTCCTTTTTACCCTTTTTGAAGATAGGGACAACATTAGCCCTCCTCCAGTCATCTGGCACTTCCCCCATCCTCCATGATTTCTCAAAGAGAATAGACAGCGGTTCTGAGAGTTCTTCTGCCAGTTCCTTTATTACTCTAGGGTGCAGTTCATCTGGCCCTGGAGATTTGAACTCATTCAAAGTAATGAGGTGTTCCTTGACCATATGCCTATTGATCTCAAGCTGCAAGCCTGCCCCTTCAGCCTGTACTTCGCCTTTGCCAGGCGGGTCATAGACCCTCTTTTGGGAGAAGACTGAGCCGAAGTAGGAATTGAGCACCTCTGCCTTTTCTTTGTCATCTGTTATCATCTTGCCATCCTTATATAATAGCTGAACCACCACTTCTTTCCTCTGTCTTTTACTATGCACGTAGCTGAAGAAAGCTTTTGTGCTGCTTTTAGCATCCCTCGTTAATCTCAGCTCGTTCTTAGCTTTAGCCTTCCTGACGCCATCCCTGCAATTCTGTGCTACCTGCCTGTACTCTTCCTTTGTTGCTTGGCCTTCTTTCCACTTCCTATATGTGTCCTTTTTTGTTTTGTTTCATCTCTTAGCTTTTTGTGAAGCCACATTGGCTTCTTCTGTTGTCTTCCACCTTTTTTTCTTGTTGGAATTGTTTGTGATTGTGCCTTGAGAATTTCCTTTAAAAAAAACCTCCCACCTATCTTGCACTTCTTTTCTTGTTAGAGTCACTTTCCATGGGACCTTACTTATCATTGTTCTGACTTTATTAAAATCAGCTTTCCTAAAATCCAGGGTACACGTTTGGCTACACTCAGCTTTTGCTTCCTTTAGAATCATGAACTCAAGTATAACATGGTCGCTTTCCCCCAGAGTTCCTGGAACTGCTACTTTACCCACTAAGTCATCTCTGTTGGTTAGGATCAAGTCAAGGATAGTCAATCCTCTAGTTCCTACCTCTGTTTTCTGTAGGAGGAAGTTATACACCACACAAGTCAGGAATTTCTTGGAGGGGCCATGTTTTGCAGAATTTGTCTCCCAACAAATATCGGGGAAATTGAAGTCCCCCATTACTACTACATCATGCTTCCTTGAAACATTGGCTATTTGCTTTTCAAAAGTTTCATCCTTGTCTTCTCCTTGATTGGGTGGCGGGTAGTAGACTCTGACCACCATGTTTCTTTTATTCTTTGCTGCATTTATTTTAACCCAGATGCTCTCGATGGGGCTACCAAGCTCATCCTCCTGTATTTCTGTGCAGAGATAAGTATTTTAACCTATAGTACAACCCCACTTCCCTTTCTGTTCCTCCTGTTCTTTTTGAACAAGTTATATCCTTCAATTGCTGTATTCCAGTCATGAGAGTCATCCCACCAAGTCTCAGTTATACCTATCAGGTCATAATTTCCCTCCTGTATTAAGAGTTCAAGATCGTTCTGTTTGTTTCCCATACTCTGGGCATTAGTATATAGATGTTAAAGACCATGTACTTCATGGTTTGGCTTTCTTCCTACATGTTTATGAAGACTATTATTGGGCACTATTAGAGCTGTTCTCTCCACTGTGGTGCATGCGCCTTCATCCATTGTTACCCCCAACTTTACATCTCCCTTCCCTGTAGCATTCAGTTTAAAGCCCTCCTGATAAAGTTATTCATGCTGTGGCCAAATACATTCTTCCCAGCCTTTGTGAGGTGCAACGCATACCTTGCCAACAGTCCATCTTCCAGGAAGTATAGCCCGTGGTCCCAGAATCCAAATCTCTCACATCGGCACCACCTTTGTAGCCAGTCATTCACCCAGAGTATTTTTCTTTCCCTTTCTATCCCGCTTCTAACTACTGGAAAGATGGATGAGAAACCTATCTGGGCCCCAAAGTTCTTGAGTTTTCTGCCCAAAGCTTCAAAGTCTGACGTGATTTCTTTGTAGCTCCGCTTGGCGGTATCATTTGTTCCCACTTGGATGAGAAGAAAGGGATACCTGTCAGTGGGCTTTATGAGTGCAGGTAACCTTTCAGTCATGTCTCTAATCTGTCCTCCCAGGAGACAGCATACCTGGTGAGTCCATGGGTCTTTGTGACATACTTGGGTTTTGATCCCACGCACCAAGGAGTCTCCCATTACTACTACTCTTCTCTTCTTGTAGCTGTAGGCCTTGGTTTCATTTCCTCTACTTGGCTGACCTTCAGCCTCTTGCCTCCTCTCATGCAAGTTCCCCTGTAATTCTTCCTCTGCAGGCTGTCCTCCATTCTCATCCTCAAGTATCTGGAAATGGTCCCCTAGTTCCACTGCCTCCACTGGTGCCAAGTGTCTTCTAGTTCTTCTGCTCCTAACTGTCACCCTTGTCCAAGGAGTATCCTCTACTTCATTTTTCCTCACCTCAGCAGCTTCCTCTTCTGCCTCAGCTTGCTGTTGCTCTTCTAGCTTCTGTTCTTCACTTTGTTGCTGTAGTTCCACCATTCTGTCCAAGAACTCTTCGTGTTCTCTTATTCCCTGGAGGGTCGACACTCACCACTCCAGTCCTCTTACTTTTTCTTCCAACAGCATGATCAACTTGCACTTGTTGCATGTGTGGCTCATGTTGTTCTCAGGCAAGAAAACAAACATGGCACACACCTTGCAGGTCACCACCACTGGAGAGTCTTGTCCTTCCATAGTCTCTTTTCCTTTGTTGTGTCTAGCTTCCTGGTTGTTCTAGAGTAGCCTGTGCCTGGTCCTCTACTCACTGGAGGTTAACAACTGGTATGGAAGTGTGTGTAACAACAAGACAAATAAATTTGTCTTGTTAAGCACACATCATATTCATATCATATTCACTTCTGAAATGAGACGCTTGACTGAATTTAAAGCTTAAGACCGATATCTGTAACATTAGCGATAACGCTGGGCATGATTCGTCCCAATATTTTTCTCTTTTAGTGTTTTTGATTTTAACATTAAGAAAAGGCAGAATGGAATTATCTACATAATACTAAATTCTACAGAACATCATATTCACTTCTGAAATGATATGAAGATATTTTTAAATCTAATGAAACTATGAATAATGGGATACTGAAACATGGATACACAAGGTATTAATGTTGACACGATACCTTGTCCTTCAGGAATCAATAAAAGTGCCTCACTTTTTAATGCTCACGTTGTTGCATGTATTTATCACAAATTTGGGCTTGATTGGAACACCATCCCTTAATTTCACCCATTTTAACAATTATGCTAATTGACAAACATAGTTTATCCATTCTCTGTGAATAGACAGTTCTGAATTTTCCAATTCTTAGCAATGAACAACTTTGCTGCTGTTAATAAAGTAGAAAAAAAATGGCTCATCCATTTTTGATACACATAAATAGAAAAGCTCTGACATCCTTGCTTTCAAGGTTCCGCACAAGTCAAATCCAGTTACTCTGTGTCTATCTTTTGAAACATATCTCTGGATACTGTATGGTCATGCTGATGTACTAAGACCTTGGTATCAAAGATGATGACCATTGGTGCTACTCAGGACATGTGTTGTGACTAATATTTGCCCCAGAAGTCTGTGTAAGTCTCTTGCACCAACTTTCATAATTGGCTACCTTGTAAATATTTCTCTGAGAAGATTTTGGTCTCTGCCTCTCTCATAAGCTAATCTCTGACACAAAATTTTAATTTCTATTGAGTAACAAATGATATTTTAAAATGGATTATCATATGAAGTCTGAATGATTCTAGTAAGGGATTCTAACAGAAGAATTTGTTGTTTCTCACTGACCTCTGAACTTGCAGACCAGGGAAAAAACAAGCTAAAACCATTTCAAACAAAGCTCAGGAAAAACAAGGTTATCCCTTAACTCCAGGAAAAACATGCATCAGATAAGAACATTGTAGAGAAGGATAATTGTTTCCTGACTATTGTTGACATGTTTGGCTTGTGATGCACAAAACTGAATATAAAATATTGTGGAAAGGATATAGAACTGCAAAACTGCTCAGGATGAATATAGTCCAATGCAGTTAACCTGGGTAGTCGGTATTCTGTTTGGGGAACTTACAGAAATGTGTTCTTAGCAGAGCTGAAAAAAGAAGAAGAAATATATTACTTCCCAAAATCACAGCTAGGATTTGGGGGAAAAATAATCAGTAATTATACAAAAAAAATCTGCTCTTTTTAAACGTATTACATAAGCTGTTTCTAAGAAATCCTAGGAATAGGAGAGGCAAAACAGGAACTTCATGACAACACATAGGCCTCATTGACATCTCTGTTCCTTTTTGCTACAAGCTCAGAAATGTCATTGGGTAAAACACTTAATCTTTATCAAGGCAATGCTCCTGAAATGATTCTTTGAAAGCTTTTTGCAATGACTTTTGCTTCCAGTTCTCCTGAAAGTAGACATGAAAAAGCATTTTAAAATAAGTCTTGCTTGCACTAACTTTGTATTTTGTATTTTGCATTTTGTATTCTGTGCACTTATTTCAATTTTGAATAATGTAAAGACAGATTCAGATTTTGACGTAAAAGCTGAAAATACATGCCTGATCTCAGAGAACTTTATGTAAACATTCTGTGATTGCATTCATTTGTATTCTTGGTGGTAGTTTGTGCTGGGGAAATGGCATGGGATATATTACCTGCCGATCCATGATCAAGGTAAATATAGAAATCTCACATCACAAAATCCCCAGACAAGGACCAAATCTGTCCAACTGTATACCTCTGTTGAAACTGCACGTTATAGCAGAGAGTTAAAAGATCACCTTAATGCCAAGTGTGGATTTTGCAAGAGGGTAGAAAGAAGCTGAGGCCATCTGGTGGTGGTTGTTGCTGTTGTTGTTGTTGTTGTTGCGGAGATGGCTCTTCGGGTGACAATAGCTAGGGGCTCTGGGCCACATTGTCTTCAACAAAGAGCAAAGGACTAAAACAGTTAGGGATTCCTCCTTTGGAACTGCTCTCTCCCCTTTGTTGAATGCCAGATAATACCTCAGAAGCTTTATAACGGCCAATTCCATCAGACCTGTCCTTCCTTGTGGTTACTATTAGATGCTGCCCAGTTCCACCTGTGTCAAGAGCTGCCACCCTGGCCAGAGCATGTCCATCCAGCAGGGGAAGCAAGTGTGTTGCTACGACTGCACCGAGTGCCCCCAAGGGAGGATTTCCATCCAGATGGGTAAGTGAAGTGATCCAGAGTGACCTGGAAAATAATCTAGAATGTTTAAATTCAGGTTTAATGTACGTCCTGGCAGTTTTTTCTATAAGCAAGTATATGCATTCATTCCCTTACGCAGATGACAACATGAGAGAGCATGGATGCTGAAAAAAGAGGAAGCTATGTAATATTTTTGTTTGCTACAATATTACATTCAATGAAAGCAACCACTTTAATGGATTTTGGAAATATGGAGGCTTTGCTTCTTACTTTCAGATGCAGAGCAATGTGAGATGTGCCCTGAAGACCAGTATCCAAACAAGAAGCAGGACCAATGTATTGCCAAGGAAATAAGCTACCTATCCTATGAGGAGCCCTTGGGCATTGCTCTGGCATCCTTAGCTCTTCTCCTCTCCGTGATCACCATTGCTGTGACTGGGAGCTTCAGTCTGCATTGGAACACCCCCATCGTCAAAGCCAACAACTGGAGCATCACCTGCAGCCTGCTCTCCTCTCTGCTGCTCTGCTTTCTCTGTTCCTTCTTATTCATTGGGTGGCCTGGGAGGGTGACCTGCCTGCTGAGGCAAACAGTGTTTGGCGTCGTCTTCTCCATCTCCGTTGCTTGTGTGTTGGCAAAGACCATCACTGTGGTTTTGGCCTTCATGGCCACCAAGCCTGGGAACAGGATGAGGAAATGGGTGGGGAAGAGACTGGCAGGATCAGTCATCTTTCTCTCTTCTCTGACGCAAACTGGCATCTGTGCTGTGTGGCTGGCAACTTCTCCGCCCTTCCCAGAATTTGACATGCACTCCCAGCTTGACACCATCACAGTTCAGTGCAATGAAGGCTCAGCCCTCATGTTCTACCTTGTCCTGGGCTACATGGGCCTTTTGGCCACCATCAGCTTCTCAGTGGCTTTCTTTGCCAGGAAGTTGCCGGATACTTTCAATGAAGCCAAGCTCATCACTTTCAGCATGTTGGTGTTCTGCAGTGTCTGGGTGTCTTTTGTTCCAACCTACCTGAGCACCAAGGGGAAATTCATGGTGGCTGCAGAGGTCTTCTCCATCTTGGCCTCTAGTTCTGGCTTATTGGGTTGTACCTTTCTTCCCAAATGCTACATTATTTTGCTGAGGCCTGAGCTGAACACCAGAGAGCAATTAGTAAGGAAAAAGAATGGTTAGACTTGAGAGGGGAAGTGATGTCATTCCTAGGAATGGTAATGCATTAAAACTTTTGCCACTCTCGTCTGGGGGAATGTGGTCTTTCAAACACCCTTATTCCAAATCATGTTGGGCTTTCTAGGTAATAAACAGGTCTTTGAATTGTGGACAGAAACAGATTGGTAGCACATTAAACTGCTGTTCCAGGAGTCACATGTTGCTGATACATGCTACACTTATTTGTTTGTCTGCAGGGTTTTAGATCAGCTGAAGTTTCTGAACACTTTTCAAAGGCAGTCCACCTTTGGGTGCATTCCACTGATCCAAGTGCGATTTTTCTAAGGCGCATGTCACCATAGGGAGATTTGGCATCTCCAGGAATGGGCATGCTTGGTGCTCCAGCATTTGTTTTGCAAATGCACTCCTGTCCACTCCTGAAACCCTGTCATCATGATTTAGTGCTGAATAGTAGTGGTGGTGGTGGTGGTGATGATGATAATGTATTTCTTAGCCGCCTTTCAGGGCACAAGCCCTCCCAAGGTGGCTTACAGCAATAAAACACATAAAAACATTAAGATATTAAAAATGATAAAAACATAAACATCATAAAAAAGCAATAAAACCAACAATAAAAATAGTAATACAAGCAGCAATTCCAACCAACAATAAAACCAGCGGCAGCAACAGCGATAAACAGCAACAACAGCAATTGTATCAGGCAAAGGCCATGGGAAAATTGTGGGTTACACCCAAACTGCGAATTGCAGCCTCCCACTTTTTATGGTGGCAATGGAGTTCTTCTGCATCTTCGTGTTTGTTGCTTGGTTATTGAGTTGTATTTCTTTCCCAAAGGCTGCTCTGTCATACTGAAACCTGGAGACCGCTGTTAGCAAGAAATGGAATTGTATCACTTGACTCTGGTAAAGTCCCTGGTGTAAGTGTAGTGGAAGGACTCCCTTAATTGTGACCTCATTTGATTTTCATCGGCAGAGCGTTCTTGGAAAATGAGAGTCATCAACCTTCTACAACGTGGGCCTTTGTGGAATTGCAGAGAATTCAGGATATATATGGAGACTTGTCTAGAAATCTGCTACACTATCAGTGTTACAATTTTCCATCTTTTTCACTGCTCCGTGACCATCTTCCTAGTTCTCCAGGCTCACTGTCAGGGTGGCATGAGGTGTAGGCTGTCTCTGGCCAGCTCAAAGTAGAAGTAGCCCAGACTTGTCATCAAGTTTGACCCAGAAGCTTTTTAATGCCTTAACTTGCAGTTTTGCCTTGATTAATGAATCTCTTTCAATTGTGTCCATGTTTTCTGAATGGCAAAGAACAGTGCTGGTGCTGGTGGTGACACCGCTCTCCCTGCAGTGAATCCATTCGGAGCCATTGCCCCATGGCAGAGCCTGTGTTCTGGAAGTGTGAGGCCAATGGGTTGGCTTCCAAGCCATGTCTGTTTAAAGGATCTCTGGTAGTTGAATGACAAGAGTGCCCTGTCTGAGAATCTCCCGAGAGTGAGAATAGGTGAGTAGTAAAGGAAGGGGGTTCACATCAAACTCTGAAGCCCCATTTTCGAAGGTGGCAGTTGCGCCGCCCCCCTGTTGAGATGGGAAGTCCCGCCCTAGCCGGAAGCCCCATGTATGTGATCAGCTGACCCGGTCATATGACCTTCAGGGTCACCTGACGGGGTCATGGGACCCCTCTATGAACTCGCCATGCCACCATGGACCCATAGGAATTGGTTTTAGAGCCCTAGGGGCACAGGTGTGGAAATGGCCTGAGGTGCCATTTCCAAGCCGTGCCCGGATTGGCCCAGCAGGGTCATGTGACCCCTCTACAAACTTGCCAAGCCACCGCAGACCAATAGGAAGAGGTCCTAGAGCTCTAGCAGGTACAGACGTGGAGTTGGCTGGCGGGGCCTTTTCCAAGCCATGCCTGGATTGGTCCTGTGGGGTCATGTGACCCCTCTACGAACTCACCAAGCCACCGTGGCCCAATAGGAAGAGGTCTTAGAGCCTAGCCCTGTAAGGTCACGCCCCACAACCCCATTGACCAATAGGGACAGCCTTACCCCCAGAAAAACAGCCTTTTATCATGCCCAGATATGTTTTCTGCACAGAGAATGTGGCGTGGCCAAGAGTGACTGAGGGACCTTTGGGTTTTACTCATCAAAAAGTGTGTAACCATAAATGCAAAAAGTGTGTAACCGTTCACATACTCCTTATGGTTAATTAAAAGGGTCCTATCTTTCATATGTTTGCTGGCTGTTTGTACCAGACTCATGTATTCTCTTACACAGTTTCCATCTTCAAAATTGGGTTGGTGTGGCTTTGTGGGGATTTGCTCTGCATCCAGGTAAAGAGCTGCAAAATTAATATCATAATGCTGAAAATTAAATGGATTTTTATTGAAAGCTCCGCTGAAGGAATCATTATCCACTAGGCCTATAACGACCTGTTTAGGCAGTTGCCCCCAAAACAGGTTTTCCTGACTGGCAATGCAGCTTCCTCTTGGAATGCTAAACACTTTCATACTCACATGATCAATGGGGTATGTGGCGTTGGCTGTCAACAGAACCTCTGCATGGCCTAAGCAAATGCCAGGGGCCACCCTCACTTTTTTCACAAAAAGGGAGGCTGACAAAACTTGCAGTCTGTAACGTCTTGCTGCACTTTCTGTCATTAAGCAGAAAGCATATTTGCTGCGTTTAAGTTTAATTTTCACATCAACTCCATTTAACAGCAGCTTTTCCTGAAAAAACAGATCAGTGTGAAGATGTCCCAATAGCTCTATTTTTCAGCTTTGAGCTGCTAGGTTTGCTCTTTTAATGAAGCCTTGATTGTTTCCATCCAGACCTGCAGATTCATGTTCCCCGGCTGTATCTTTATAAAATAGGCCTGCTGAGAATTGTGTTGCTAGAGTATCCTCACTATAGTTCAGCACAGATTCAATGAAAGCAAGGGTAAGAATTATTACTCTGACTTATAAGTCGATCTCCCACCATTACATCCAGTTGACTAAAGATGGATGCTATGGGGTAATTCACCAGGCCTACTGCCACATCTGCAGCAATGTTGCTTCCATCTTCATTGACAATTTTGCAGCACACATGGAGCAAGCTGTTATTTAGATCCATATAATCTTCACCATTTCCTGTGATGAAGAAGTCTAGGGGTACGGATTCTGTCAGGGCTGACAAGGGGGGTACCTCAATAAACAAACTTCTCTCAATACTGGTCTGCGTAGGACCAATGCTGAATAGATCCAATTCAGATTTAGTGCATTCTTCAGAGCTGCAGTGGATAAAAGCCATGATTGAGTCTAAAATATATCTCTTTTTGATGCAGCTGGACATCTCTTCTTTCTTACAACACATCCCTTCTGACATCTCTTTCCTCTCACAACTTTTCTTTTAAGGGGGTGGGGTGGTCCAATCAATCTCACCCATGATGCTTTTCTTTTTTGGCTCCTTTTCCTTTTAATATACATTAGGCCTGACCCCTCTTGAGAAAGTGGATTGTTCACTCTATTCAGAACTGCTTGAGTAACGTGACCAGCCACATCTTTAGCAATATTACGTGCAGCAGTCTTCACGTGGAGTTTGATGATGTCCAAGCCTCTTCTCAAAAGGGGAACTGCTTTTTGGAAAAGGCTCCTGAAAATCCCACTGATCCCTGCCCCGTCCATAACAGGGGCGCCATGGAATCCTGGCAGCGCATTTCTGGCCTGGGCTCTATAATATCCCCTATACAGGGTAGGTTCCCCATATGTTTTTAGGATGACCATTTTAACTTTAAAATACCTGGGATCTCCAGGGGCGAAAGTGCAGCTTCACAACCACATTACCAAAACGAAATGGTACACTTTTGTTCTGATCCGTCTTTATTTCAGCAGTGATGGTGTCAATGTGATGCTTACTCACAGGTATGTAGTGAGGCTTGTCATACCCAATGTTGACACATTCCTTGTTCTGTCCACACACCGGCACACAGTGCAGTAAAGGTACATAAAAGTCCCCAACAATCTGGTATTCCACAATGTCTGTGTAGATGTATACAGTGTTAAAGCCACCGGTAATGTCAGAATTTCCAGTTAACGGCCCCAATATGCAGATCAGCTCTGTACTGGCTACTACGCTATACGGTGTTGTGGCTTTAACAACAACTTTTCCAGACACTTCATTGTAGTGCATAATCGTTTCCGGGCCACCTGGTTTATCTAGTATAAGCTTGTTTATGTTTTTGACCAGATCAGGAATGCTTGCATAATAGCCACTGCGCAGAAAAAAGGTCCACTTGCTTTTCCCTTGATGAATTTCAATGTGCGCATCACTAGTTAGAGTGTACCAGCTGTGTGGGTATTGTATCTCAACCAGACCCACTTCCCATGACCCTGGAAGGTCCAGAGATCTTGTTAGGCGTATAGTAAATGCAGAGATGGTGTTCTGTGGGAAAACCTCTGCACAGGCATTACTAGGCAGGGTAATGTAAAACCCACTGTCACCCATTCTGTTCTGCCCTTCTATACAGGTTCACAAAGATCAGAAGCGAGCACCCAGCTGTTGAACTTGCTAGGCCAGCCTAACCATTTCACTAGGTGATACTTTCTCCTACCCCTACCTTTTGTAGCCAGGACTTCTTTGATCCTGTACACCCTATCCTCCATGTCATTAACCTTCTGTAATTCTTCAGGATAGAAGGTCCCCACTACTGTGTCTCCTTCATAATCTTTTAACTGGTAGACAGGTCTCTTTGCTCTTTGGATGACTTGATCCACTATAAATAACTCTGTGGTGAAATTCTGTTTGTAACCCTTTGCAAAGACACCCTTGCTTTTAGAAATCTGCACATGGTCCCCTTTTCTGAGCAGGGGTGCCTCATGTTTCCTTTTTACAGAGCTCCCATATACTACTTTCCAAATGGCCAGGGTGTTAGACTGAGTAACATCCACAGGTCTAGCTTTGATGGTTCTGTGAAAGCTATGGTTATAACTTTTTAGGAATTGCGGTAGCACGTCTGTATAAGTGAAGGTATTGTTGGCTGTGAAATACCTCCACATTTTTGTTTTTAAAGTCCTGTTGAACCTCTCAACAACCCCAGCTTTGACCTCATTATTGGAAACAAAATGGTGTACCCCATGTTTTTTGAATAGATGACCAACATCCTTGTTTAGGAACTCCGTTTCTTTGTCCGTCTGTATTTTGATAGGCTGCCTTCTGTCTTGTGTGAAAACCGCTTTAAAAGCTCCAGACACCTCCCCGCCCGTTTTGCCTTTTAGAGTGCAAGCACAGGCATATTTAGACAGAATGTCTATCACTGTTAAAATATACTTGTAACCATTGTTGTATTGAGAAAATGGCTTCATGTCGACTACATCGGCTTGCCATTGTGCATCCCCTTCAGACACTATGGTCCTATTTCATTTAAAATGGATCCTGGCTGGTTTATGCAGTGTGAGAGCCACTTGGTAACCTCTCTTCTGACCAGCATTTTGCTCTGTTTCTTTGCCTCCTGAAGTAAGGGGTTCACTCCACCCAAACTCCCAACATTACCGGGGGTATAATAAATCTTCTTTAGGATTTCTTCATGCTGTGACATTTTGTAGGTTAACACAAGAATGGATGCGTAGGGTTACTACAAAGCATTTTTATTGGTGCAAAAGAGACAACCACCACAGAAAGCATTATCTTTCTATGACCGTGTCTGGGGAAATAAATGGCAGGGAGGAAATGTTGACTGTCGGTGAACTCTTGATGTTCAGGTTCTCAATATCACCACACATTCCATGTTCCTGTGTAACACAATGAAAAGCTTAGAGTCAGCAGCATGTAGCCCCACCCCTGGAATTGCTGTCTAAATACTATTAAGAACAAATCTCAGAAATAAACACTTACTGGTGTGCCTCCTTTCTCAGCCACAACTTCCATCTCCTCTTCCAGATCCTCAAGGGATGTGCAAAAAGTAGACCAGGTTGTGTCAGGATCCCCCAGCTCCATTTTCTCTATAGGTGAGGTGGCTATCATAAGCACCCTGCTTTTCATAAGCACCCTGGCTGCCATCCATGTCTTCAACAGGCTTCACCTCAGTGCTATCCATACTCCAAGAGGCATGTAACTCAGTTTCAGGAGAAGTTCTTTGCCCCCTGGGAAATACAGCTAAAGTTAAGCTCTCTGTTACAGTTGCTGTGACAACAGCTCCCTTCCCTGGTTTACTGTTTATGACTCCAGGTGTCATTAGGGATGGTGGAGAATTTCTCCACGAATCTCCAGGAGGCCGAATGCCAATGCATTCGGCCCCCCGAAATTGGTGGTGAAATTCTCCGCCAGCCCCCCACCCCCCACCTGGGATGGGACTTACCTCGTACGAATGTCCCTCTCGGCAGTGGGTCTCAGCGGTGTTGCGGCGGCGTTGCGGCGGGGGCGGCGGCGGCGGCCGGTCTTCTGACCGGCTGCCGCCACTGCCGCCACCATTGCAAAATAAAAAAGGAAAGTAAAAAACAAAAACAAAACACACCCGTGATAGGCTACGTAATGATTTACGTAGCCTATCATGGCTAGATTTCCAAAGTCAGCCATGATAGGCTATGTAAATCATCACGTAGCCTATCATGGGTGACTTTGAAAAAAAAAAGCGCATACGCAAATGGTGGCGCCCATGGTGCGCCGCCATTTGCATTCCTTAGTTTGGCATGTCTAGTCTACGTAAAGATTTACGTAGACTACGGCGAAAATAAGGGCAACGCAAATAGCATTCCCTTATTTTCGCTGTAGTCTACGTAAATCTTTATGTAGACTAAACGTGCCAAACTAAGGAATGCAAATGGCGGTGCCCCCTGGGCACCGCCATTTGCGTACACACTTTTTTTTTTCAAAGTCACCCGTGATAGGCTACGTGACGATTTACATAGCCTATCACGGCTGACTTTGGAAATCTAGCTGTGATAGGCTACGTAAATCGTTACGTAGCCTATCACGTGTGTGTGTGTGTGTGTGTTTTACTTTACTTTTTTTTCATGGCGGGGTAGACAGGGCGCTCCTCCCCGGCCTGAATTTCTGTGGCGAGGGATGGGGCGCCTCCCCCTCCTCGCCTGAACTTTGGGGGAAGAACCAAAGCACCTCCCCCCCACTGCGAAGCAAGCTGCGGGACCAGGTAAGTCCCTTTCGTCCATCCCTAGGTGTCATAGGTGCAGTTTCCATCTTTCTGGGCTGATTGCACAAGGGTACCAGGGGATGAGTAAAACCCAAAGGTCCCTCAGTCACTGTTGGCTGCACCACATTCTCTGTGCAGAAAACGTGTCTGGGCATGATAAAAGGCTGTTTTTCTGGGGGTAAGGCTGTCCCTATTGGTCAATGGGGTTGTGGGGTTTGACCTTACAGGGCTAGGCTCTAAGTCCTTTTCCTATTGGGCTGTGGTGGCTTGGCGAGTTCGTAGAGGGGTCACATGACCCCGCAGGACCAATCCAGGCATGGCTTGGAAAAGGCCCCACTGGCCATCTCCATGCTCGTACCCTCTAGGGCTCTAAGACGTCTTCCTATTGGGCTACAGTGGCTTGGCGAGTTCGTAGAGGGGTCACATGACCCCACCGAACCAATCTGGGCACAGCTTGGAAATGGCACCTCAGGCCATTTCCGCACCTGTGCCCCCTAGGGCTCTAAAACCAATTCCTATGGGTCCACGGTGGCATGGCGAGTTCGTAGAGGGGACATGACCCCAGTCAGGTGACCCTGAAGGTCATATGACCGGGTCGGCTGATCGCATATATGGGGCTTCTGGCTAGGGTGGGACTTCCTGTCTCAATGGGGTGGTGGTGCAACTGTCTTCTTTGAAAACAGGGCGTGGTTCAGAGTTTGATGCAACCCCCCCCTCCTTTACTACTTAGGTGGCACTGAGCTGGATGGACTGCTGTGAGGGATGTCTGAAAATATGGCCCTTTAGGGCCTGAGGCATCCCCACTCAACTTGCATTTGTGAGCTGAGCCATGGTTTTTCCCAAAATCCAGGAACTTCTTATGGTTTGCTTCTTCTCTTCACCAGTAGAAAGTTCCACAAATTGCAGTCACAATTGGCATAATTTGTACACATTACAGCCGGATTTCGTTTGATCTGCACAAATTGTGGCCATAACATGCTCAAATTAAATGTAGGGATGTCAGAGAATTCTGCCACAGATCTCAGTGAGGCCGAATGCCAGTGCTTTCGGCCCCCCGAAATCCATGGTGGAATGAAGCCCCCGTCCCCCCAACCCACGAAAGGCTCACGGGATGAAGTCCCCACAGCCCCCAACCCACGAAAGGCACACAAAATGGAGCACTTACCTGCTCCTGTCCGCACTGCTTTGCGAATGGCAGCTGCCCTGCTCCCGTCCGCGCTGCGTTGCGAATGGCGGCCACCCTGCGGCTGCCATTTGCTTCCTCATCATAGCTGTGATAGGCTATGTAAATACCTATGTAGCCTATCACAGCTAATGCAGGGACGCCTTTTGCAGCCCTGCAGAGGCCGTGATAGGCTACGTAAGAATTTACATAGCCTATTACGGCAAGCAAAACAAAACAAAAAAACCATGTACGCAAATGGCGGCAGCTATGGTGGCCGCCATTTCTGTTCCCTTTTTTTTCCGCTGTTTTAGCCTACGTAAATATTTACGTAAGCTATTATGGTGAAAAAAAAGGGGGAATGCAAATAGCATGTACTACGCTATTTGTGTTTCTGTTATTTTCACCGTAATAGCCTACGTAAATATTTATGTAGGCTAAAACGGCAAAAATAAAAGGAATGCAAATAGCGTAGTACACGCTATTTGCATTCCCCTTTTTTCCCACCATAATAGCTTATGTAAATATTTATGTAAGCTAAAACAGCGAGAAAAGAGGACGCAAATGGCGGCCACTGTAGCCGCCACCATTTGCATACACGTTTTTTTTCCCCTGCCGTGATAGGCTACATAAATATTTACGTAGCCTATCACTGTGAAATACAGGGATGCAAATGGCGGCGGCTACGGTGGCCATGATTTGCTGCCCAGCTGCCTAGCAGCTGGATGTCCGGCTGCGGGAGGAGCCGGCCGGGCAGGAATCTGGGGGGAGGGACGGAGCACCTCCTCCCCCATCAAGGATTCCGGGGGGAGGGACGGAGTCCCTCCCCCCCATGAAAAATTCCTTGAAATGGTAAGTGACTTTCGTACATCCCTAATTAAGCGGATTAGGGATGGAATTTGCACAAAATATGCAAATTGCAGCCACAATTTTCACAACTTTTTATTGACAAGAAAAAAATACCAGAAAATGCACAAACTGCCCTGACGCGATGCTGATCAAGTCAGACCAGCTCACAGGGAAGCGAGCTGAAGACCATGGGTTTGAGCTGCTGAAAGCTCAGCAAACTCCCCCCCCCACCTGTATTGATTCCTCCAATGTCCCTCAACATTGTTCACACACATTATGTCATCAAAGCAGGTTCTAACATCCTTCTACAATTGTGCTGTTGGTAGAGGATGATATTAGTTCTACTCCCATTACCTTGTTGGTTGGGCGGTCTACTCCCATTGCCTTGTTAAGGTTGCAAATGCATCCATAGATAGATAGGTCATGTAGCAATTAATTTCGCATGTATTTGGCCCCAGGTCTGCATTTTCTTCAAGAAACCCTTCCATGCAAGACATAGTGGGGCCCTGTGCTTTAGGTGGGTGGGGAGAAAGCTCATGTGGGTGGGGCCACCGACAGTCTGTCATACAAACATGTACATTCATTAACATCCACGCCTAAGACACACCCAGTCATACAAGCAAACACCCTTTTTACACTTTGCCTTACCTGGCGCCAGCTTGTCTGGCTGAAAGGGGGGGGCATTGCGGGCGGGTGGGGTGATAAGACGTATGGGCCTCTGATTGGTGCACCCCAGTCGCACCGCCAGTCAGGGAAGAGCGGGCCGAGTTGTCTTAAACTCGACCCCCTTCCCTATCTCAGCTCTTTGGCACAACACAGCTATTGAGAACTAAAGACTCGCCTGGATTCGACGAGGGATTCTTGCCTGCTGGAGACCGGCTTCGTCGTCGTCTTTCCAGCCACCTGGACTCAGCTTGCTTCTGCGCGCCAAAGCTTCTATTCCCGCGCGGCTATCGAGTTGCCGACACTCGCGGCGGGTCTCGTGCGCTCTGGCTCGCTCCCTCTGGGACGGCGCCCGCTGGCCGTCAGGAGAGCCAACGTTACTGGTGATATCGTGTCCACCCCCCTTCCCTCCCTCCCTGACGGCTCCTTTCCTCGAGCGCCCGCCACATAGGGTTGGCGGAGAATTTCTCCCCGAAATTTCGGGGGGCCAAGCGCCAACGTGTTCGGCCCCCCGAAGTAGTTTCGGGGAGAAATTCTCCGCACCCCCCCACCCCCCGCACCCCCCCCCAGGACGGGACTTACCTTTGGCAAATGTCCCTCCCGGCGGTGGGTCCGGCCGGCTGTTCAGCGGGTCTTTGTCCGGGGCGGGAGCGGCAGCCGGTCTTTTGACCGGCTGCCGCTGCTGCCATTCCAATAAAATAAAAAAATAAAAAAACGCCCCCGTGATAGGCTACGTGACGATTTTAATTTCGCGGCCGGGCGAGGCGAGGCGCCTCCTCCCTGGCCTGAATTTCGGCCGGGCGAGGCGGGAAGCCTCCCCCCCCGGCCTGAATTTCGGCCGGGTGAGGTGGGAAGCCTCCCCCCTTGGCCTGAACTTCGCGGGGGGAGCGCCTCCCTGCCACTGCGAAAAGCTTCAAGGACAGGTAAGTGACTTTCATCCATCCCTACCGCCACAGCCCCTGTTTGGCCAGTGGCGCAGCGGCGGCGCTCGAGCACGTGATCTCTCTTCTTCGCTGTCTAAACACCGGCCGCGGCTCCTAGTTTGCGTGCCTGGGTGAGGCGCCGTACTCCTTCCTGGGGGTCCGGGTGGGGCGGCGTGCGCCCGCCCGCCTGCCCCCTCGGCCTATGTTCACCCCCCCATCACCTTGCTTGCCCTCCCGCCCGGCCTCTCAGTCGCCCACCCGTTTTTGTCTGCCGGCTGGCCGGCTGGCTGGCCAGCTCCTGGCCTGTCTGCCGGCCGGCGTATTGGTCTGCCGGGCTCGCCTTCCGCCGGCCTCCGCTGGCCGTGGCCTTTTGCTTGCCTCGCTGGGCCTCGGAGGCATTGGTGGCGGCGAGGTGAGGCGGCGGCGCGTGTTGAGTGCAGCACTCACGTTTGCCAGCTCCGGCTGTCCTGGCAGCTGCGTGCCTGCCTCCCCCCCCCAGCTCAACAGTTTAGATGGCCTGGTGGGGAGGGGAGTCTGGCGGCAGGGCCAGGGGCTAGGTGTTTCCCCCCCAGTGCCTTGCTATTCTCCTGTTGGCATCTCCCCCCCCAAAATAAATAAATAAATAAGAACAATTAATTACTTAAACTATTGAAGCAGCCGCGGCTGCCTGTTTGGCACCTCCTGAGCTAGGGCGCCCTCAGCTGAGGGCGCCCGCGCTCAAGCGCGTTTCCTTCTCAAAAAAACAAACAAAAAAACACAACTTTGCTGCACCTCTTAAGCTTTAATCTCTCGGTCTGGAACACGTATCTGCTGATCGTGAAGATTGTGTGATAGCTGCCTGTTGCCCGGGGTGCCCACTTGCTTACTTAAGTCTCCGATAGCAGCTAAGCTTAACTTACCTTTTGCATCATGCCTCCCAAGAAGGGCCAAGGTGGTAAGAAAGGGAAGGGGAGGGCCCCTCCCCCCCTCCCCAAAAGACCGCTGCCAAGGCCTGATTCTGAGTCTGATGAGGACTCAGACCCGGTACTGTCATCAATTCTTTCTCGTTTGGAAGCTGCTGAGCGTTCCTCGGGGATACCTCTCCCTCCCCCAGCCAGGCCCCAAAAACCCTCAGCGGTCCAACCTAAGCGAACGCGGCAGCAGACCCAACGCTCGTTGCTTCTTTCTATTTCAGCTCGTCTGGATGCTATTGAGGCATCCACCTCCTCTTCCTCAGCTCTTCCAGAAGGCGCACCGCCTTCAGTGGAGCTCCTCCCTTCTGTGGCCTCATCTTCCCTGGGTGCACAAGCAGCAATGTCAGTTTTTCCAGCTAGGGATCAGAGCACACCTACGATTGATACAGGTGAGACTGCTTTGGCACCTCAATTCGCATGGCCGGGCATGGGACAAATCACCCCATGGGGTTGGTTGCCGTGGTTTACTCTTCAGGGTGGCCCAGTTCCCCCTCTCTCACTTCCTTCAGTTACTTCAGCCTCCCCAGTTAGTACTCCCCAGCCCGTTGCCTCGGCCTCAACTCTCAATTCAACTGCTCCGGTGGCTAGCCCACCTAATTCAGTGGGGCCTGGTGCTTCATTCCCCTTAGCAGGAGATGCCACCATGTTGGCTCCGCCACTGCTCCAGCCTCATCCAATTAAAGTCGCCTCCGCCAGTGTTTGGCAGGGGCCTGCCGGTTCTTTTCAGGACCCCCTGGCTTCCCTATCTCCTCCTCTCCTAGCCCCACAGTTGTCCTCGGTTGACCCATGCGCCAACCTGAGTAGAGGATCTATGCCCACTGGTGCTACTTCCTCCCCTATTGGTTTTCACTTAACCATTGCCACCAGAGAAAAGATTCTGCGGGGTGAATTTACCGATGTCTTTGCCCTGCTCTTTCGTGAGCCTGAACCCAGCGATAGAGATAGGACCCATGACCGAGAACCTGAGCGGAGCACAGCCCGCAAAGTGCCTCGCACCTGGGCGAACTGGTTGCCAGGTTTTATAATTTACGCTGGCATTCTCCAACAGAGATTCCCTGAGAGGGCTTGGGTTCTCACCAAATACCTTGACATAATATACAGGGCTTACAGCGAATATGAAGGGAGTGCATGGCTGGCCTACGATGAAGCCTTTCGTAGGAGGGCCGCCATTGATCCCTCCATGAGCTGGGATCTGAAGGACCAGGACCTTTGGCTCCAATTCATGACCCCTTCTAGGCCAGGCTTCGATGACAGGTCCGACAGCGGCCACATCCTGGCCAAGCTGTCACCCGCAATAGCCGTTAGGCCTATTGCGGGTCCAGGGGTTCAACACCACTGGCTGTGCTGGGAGTTCAGCTCCAAAGGTTCCTGCTCCCGAAACCCATGCTGTTTCCGGCACTAGTGCTCTCTTTGTGGCGGCCAACACTCCTGCTCCTCCTGCCTGAGAGCCAGAGGTTGGAGAGGTTCCCCAAGGGATGGCCGTGGTGGCAGAAAACAGGGCGGTGGGCACCCTCCCCCTCACAAAGGGCCCCAGCCCAGTTAAGATTCTTCCGCTCCTTCAACTTCTAAGGATTACCCAAATCGTCGGGCAGCGATCTACTTGGAATGCAGCTTTACACTGGGTTTCAGGATCCCCTTTATGGGTCTGCAAAAGCCATATTTGACCGGTAACCACCGGTCTGTTCTTAGCATGCGGCGCTTGGTGCAAGACAAAATTAACAAAGAAGTTCAGTCAGGTCGGGTCATCGGCCCCTTTTCCTCGCCCCCGCTACCCAACCTGTGGATTTCCCCTTTGGGAATTATCCCCAAGAAATCGCCCGGTGAGTTCAGGTTGATTCATGACCTCTCTTTCCCCAAAGGTCAGTCTGTTAACAATGAAATCCCAGATTCCCTATGTTCCGTGTGTTACACTTCCTTTGACACTGCGGTAGCCATGATAAGAGCCCTGGGCCGTGGGGCATTGATGGGCAAATGTGATATCAAATCCGCTTTTCGCATTTTGCCTATAAATCCTCTGGATTTTGATTTGCTGGGATTTTCCTTCCAGGGCAAATTTTACATCGACCGTGTCCTCCCTATGGGATGCTCCATTTCTTGCGCCATGTTTGAAACATTTAGTACCTTTCTGGAATGGGCCATATGGGATAAGATGGGCTGCGATGATGTGGTTCACTATTTGGGTGACTTCTTGTTTGCTGGACCCGGGGACGGCAGTCAATGCTCTGACCTGATTAAGGCATTCATATCCCTGTCCTCAGATTTAGGTGTCCCTTTGGCACACGAGAAGACAGAGGGCCCAGCTGTTACTTTGACGTTCTTAGGGATCGAGCTCGATACCCTCGCACAGTGTTCTCGTCTCCCTCATGATAAATTGCTGGTACTTAGGAATAAGATCCAATCCATCTTGCACCTTCATAAAGTCTCCCTTAGAGCCCTCCAAGAGATCGTTGGCCATTTGAACTTCGCTTGTAGGGTAGTGGCCCCTGGCCGTGCATTCCTGCGATGGCTCAGCTGGGCAATGCGGGGTCTTCGACTACTGCATCATCGCACCAGAGTCACCTCCGCTATGCGCATGGACCTGCAGGTATGGCTTAAATTTTTGAGAGACTTTAACGGCATCTCCTTTTGGAGGCGTGAGTTACTTCTACGAGCCGACATGCAGATCCATTTGGATGCGGCTGGCACCTTTGGTTTTGGGCTAATTTGGCGAGACCGGTGGTGCCGGGGCCAGTGGCCAGAGAGCTGGGCTGCTGGTAGTATCTGTCGTGACCTCACCTTCCTGGAATTCTTCCCCATTTACGTGGCTGTACATATTTGGGCAGAATTGATGGCCAACTCTGTTGCTCTTTTTTGGTGTGACAATTTGGCGGTAGTGCACGTCATTAATACTTTATCCTCCAGAAACCAAAGGGTTATGGAGTTAGTTAGAGCATTTACCCTCCAATGCCTACGCCACAACATATGGTTCCATGCCCGCCACGTGCCGGGTCTGGGGAACCCTGTAGCCGATGCTTTGTCACGAAACCAGATCGACCGGTTCCGTGCGTTGGCTCTGTGGGCACGTCCGCTGCCAGACCCCATGCCAGACGAACTGTGGGAGATTGGCGCTCTCAAGTCAAACACGCTATCCTGAATTCTATAGCCCCCAGCACTAGAGCTGCCTACGAGAGAGCAGGTAGGGAGTTTAGTGCCTTCAGGTGTGGACTGCAGTTGCAGGATGTGTGGCCCTTACCTGTGGACCACTTGTTACAATTCTGTGTACATCTGCATAATAAGGGACTGTCTGCTAGGACCATTTCGGGGAAGCTTGCCTCTTTGGCCTTCTGGGCCAAAGTGCGAGGGGTGGAGGACTCCACCTCAGATTTCCGAATCAGGAAGGCTGTGCAAGGCTGGGCACGGATGTCTCCCACCCCACCAGACTCCAGACATCCTTTGTCGCCAGTTATTCTTATCGGGCTTCGGGCATTGTGGCCCTCCATTTGCTCTTCTCCATACGAAGCCTCCCTCTTTCATGCTGTGGCCTTAACAGCCTTTTTCGGGGCCCTTAGGATTTCAGAACTGGTCTGGGCATCCAAATCTGACACCACCGGGAGGGCCTTGAGGTATTCCGATATCCTGATCCATTCTAACCTGATTCACCTCCATATTCAACGTTCAAAAACCGATCAGTCAGGCAAGGGAGCATTAACCAGGCCCAGGCTGACGAGTTATGCCCTGTCAGGGCCTTGCAGGCTTTCTTTGAGCATCGCAGGGCAAAGGAGGGTCCCCTATTTTGCCATGCTGACGGTTCACCACTGACAAAGTTCCAATTTTGGGCAGTCACTAAGTTAGCCTTGACCACACTGGGTCTGGGGCATTATCGTTTTGGGACTCACTCATTCCGTATTAGGGCGGCCTCTACGGCAGCTGCCATAGGCTTTTCTTCCAAGCAAGTGAAGGCGGTAGGGAGATGGCGCTCCAGGGCCTTCCGCTCTTATGTTCGCAAGTTGCCTGATGCTTCATGATGATTCTCTTCGCCTTCCCCAAAGTTTTATTTAGATGGGATTCAACTGACGCTGGTACAGGTGCTCATTTGTGGGCACAGTATGGTTTTTTGGGCTGCCCGCAGAGCTTCTACATCGGCCTTCGGATCCCGGCTGCAGTTTCCCCAACAGGTGACAATACAATGGCTCGGCCGACGGGGTATGCGATGGGACAGTCTTCTTCCCACACTCTTTCAACGAGGTTTGGTCAGTTTCCCTCCACAGGTCCTGGTGCTGCACCTAGGAGGGAATGACCTGGGCTACAAGCCTGGAAAGGGCTTGATTGAGCAGGCATTGGCTGATCTGCGGACGATCCGACATCGTTGGCTGGGGGTGACCATATTATGGTCCTCAATGCTCCCGAGAATCATGTGGAGGGCGCAGAGCAATGCGGCCATGGAACGGGCCCGGCGCAAGGTGAACAGAGAACTGGCACGTGGGTTGTCAGAGCATGGTGACGGTTATATCAACCACCAAGGAATCCATTGGACTAGGAGGGAGCTTAACAGGCAGGATGGCGTCCACTTGTCTGACATAGGCAACGACTTATTTTTGGCCGATCTGCAAAGGGGCCTGCGGGAAGTTCTTCTGCGCAGGTGGGGGAAATTTCACAAGCAATAGGCTTGTGACTCCTGTGGCAGCTAGGACGGGCAAAACAGGAAAGGGAGTAGGGATGGTGTGCACGCAGAAGCACCTTATGGTGACAGGTGACGTCTGAGGCCCCCCGAATGGGTTGTGCAGCTCGGCGGGGGGATAAGGGTTGCCTGGGAGACCAACCCTACTCACTCACCCAGGTGTTGTGCGGCACCGGGTTGGGGGTGACAATGGAAGGTCTACCTTCCCCAGAAGGGGCAGTCCAGAGGGATGGCGAGATCACCGCCACCCCTCAGGCTGGGTGTGTTTTCACCCTAGAAGTGTCAGCTAGCCGCTGACACAGTTAGATGCCCGTCCTAGTTACCCCTTTGCAAATATTTCAATAAATGTGGCCCAATTTTCAATCCAAGCTTGTTGTCTGCGTCTTCTTTGACCCATCTCCTCTCGCAAATGCCCTACTCGGCGCCAGCTTGTCTGGCTGAAAGGGGGGGGCATTGCGGGCGGGTGGGGTGATAAGACGTATGGGCATCTGATTGGTGCACCCCAGTCACACCACCAGTCAGGAAAGAGCGGGCCGAGTTGTCTTAAACTCGACCCCCCTCCCTATCTCAGCTCTTTGGCGCGACGCAGCTCCTTCCCACCCTCCCCTTAGCAGTGTGGGTTTTGCCGGTTGCCCCTTTGGGAGCCATGTAGGAATTTTTTGGCTCACAGCCAGATTGGCCTAGGACTGTGAGTCTTTTTTGCCTACGTCACACTGTTATGCGGGTTGTGTGTGTCCTGTAAGGGAATACAGTCTATATCATCGGTCACATTCCACTTGGCGGCTAGGACGGGCAAAACAGGAAAGGGAGTAGGGATGGTGTGCACGCAGAGGCACCTTATGGTGACAGGTGACGTCTGAGGCCCCCCAAACGGGTTGTGCGGCTCGGCGGGGGGATAAGGGTTACCTGGGAGACCAACCCTACTCACTCACCCAGGTGTTGTGCGGCACCGGGTTGGGGGTGACAACGGAAGGTCTACCTCCCCCAGAAGGGGCAGTCCGAAGGGACGGCAAGATCACCGCCACCCCTCAGGCTGGGTGTGTTTTCACCCTAGAAGTGTCAGCTAGCCGCTGACACAGTTAGATGCCCGTCCTAGTTACCCCTTTGCAAATATTTCAATAAATGTGGCCCAATTTTCAATCCAAGCTTGTTGTCTGTGTCTTCTTTGACCCATCTCCGCTCGCAAAAAAGCCTCCATTCACACCCATAACACACTCAGTCACACACATCAACGTGGTTGTGGAATGAGCTCCCTAGGGAGGTTCGCCTGGCACCTACTTTGAACCCATTCCGGAACCAGGTGAAACTTGTTTCTTTTCCTAAGAATATTAGCATTGTAGTATTCTAGGCTCTTAGATCTGCTGTTTTAAATTTGTTTCTGTATTTTAAAGCTCTGCATTGCTACAAGGTTTTGTTCTGGTTGTACTTTGTACTGTATTTTTAAGCTTTTACATTTTATATTTTTTTTATGCTGCATAAAATTTTTGGCTTTAATTTTTGTGAACCTGACCAAGAGCTTCTGCTAGATGGTCTAGAAATGTAATCTATCAGGCAATAAAGAAACAAATACACCCACATACTCAAAATTAATACACACAGAAAGATACACTGATACATACTGTAAAGAAACTGTATTTATTTGCAGTAAAATTTAAATATATTAGGGTGCATGGCAGGCTGGGGCATGGTGGAAGTTGTAGGACTTTTTTTCTGTCAAAATACGCATACGTTTTGCCCTTAATGAGTTATGGCATGAACAGAGACTGTTATGTTGGACTGGCAGTTGGCCAAGTGACAGCTAGACTATCACTGTTGCTAATTGCTACTGATGAGATGCAAGGGTCACAAGAAGAGGCTTGGAATGCTTAAGAGACACCTGAAGGGAACCCAGAGCAGTGGCAGTGGCAGTAGGGAAGACGAAAGAGCCAATGAAGCAAAAGTCACTTGAGGCAAGAGCTGGAGAAGGTCTGACAGCAAGGAGTAGAAGATTCCGGAGAGACGGCCTTCGGGAAGGAGCTGAGGCCAGGGTGACCGTAGGTTGCAGAGGACGTGAGGCAACTGTGACTGCTGGTCCCCAAAACTGGCCCTTTGCAAAAGGCAGTGACACAGCTCGATGAACTGTGGAAAGGCTCTGACCATTGTTCTTTAAACCACACAATGAGAGCTATGAAAAACAGGTCCTATGAACATTTTCTTACACATTTATATCAAGACTCTGAATGAAATGTTTCACTGGAGAACCGGTGTATGGTTTTGTCTCCTTGCAAAACCTGTTGAAAACTTTTAATCCCATCAAGCAGTCTGTCCATTTGCAGAAGGGTGGTAGGAAGTGGGGATTGTGTGTGGGAGTGGGGGTATGCAGCCTTGACCAAAATGTCAACCTGAGGAGAACAAATAAAAATATGGAAATGGTTGTTATGAGCTGTCATATGAACTCTTGCACATGATCATTATGCAGAAGAGACTAATTTAGCAAAAAACAAAACAAGCAATCAGTAAAAGGTGTGTGCATGTGGGGGGGGGAGCATTGGAGATCCCAGTTAGCAAGTTATGATTAATACAAAAATAGGGAAGATGGTGCTACATTCAGTAAACAAAGGTGTCTCCAGTAGCTCATCCTTAATACTAGGGATGGCGGAGAATTTCTCCACGAATCTCCGGGAGGCTGAATGCCAACGCATTCGCCCCCCCGAAATTGGTGGTGAAATTCTCCGCCCCCCACCCCCCCCGGGATGGGACTTACCTCCTTCGAATGTCCCTCTCGGCGGCAGGTCCCTGCGGCGTTTCGGCGGGGGCAGGGGCGGCGGCCGGTCTTCCAACCGGCTGCCGCCATTTCCCTGTAAAGTAAAAAAAAAAAAGTGATAGGCTACGTAACGATTTATGTAGCCTATCACGTCTGACTTTGAAAAAAAAAAAGCGCGTACGCAAATGGCGGCGTCCATGGGCGCCGCCATTTGCGTACGCGCTTTTTTTTTTTCAAAGTCAGACGTGATAGGCTACATAAAGATTTACATAGCCTATCATGGCTGACTTTGAAAATCTAGCCGTGATAGGCTACGTAAATCGTTATGTAGCCTATCACGGGTTTTTTTTTTAATTTACTTTTTTATTTCGCGGCTGGGGAGATGGGGCTCTCCCCCCCGGTCTGAATTTCGGTGGTGAGGGATGGGGCGCCTCCCCCCCGGCCTGAATTTCGGGGGGAGAGACGGAGCGCCTCCCCCCCCCCACCGAACACAGCTGCGGGACCAGGTAAGGGACTTTTGTCCATCCTTACTTAATACTATCACCAGTATTTATGAGTGCCTGGGATGGACTTCACTTTAAAGTAGGGGGAAATAAAGGAAAAGTATGCATTTTCTAAACATTATAAAATAAAAGTCATAAGAGTGCAACACCCCCCTCAAGTTTTGGGATGTTGCGGGCGTCCAATACGGGGGCAGAGTCTGATGGATTCCTTCCCGCTTGGCCTGCCAGACTGGGGTCGGTGAACCACTGCCTGCCCCCGCTCACCACTTGATATCCTGGCACGCACCTGGTGAGCTCCACAGGATTGCCCATCCCTCGGTGAGCCGCTACTTTTAAGTAACAATGGCGGCTCCTTGTTCTGAGTAAAAGGTATTTCACGTAAATGGTGGCTGTAAGATGCCATTTATACAAGGTGAGAGGTGTGAATGGTCCAATTTGCTGCTGATCTTGCTGCCACCACCAATTTCTCCAGCTACCCCTGCCTAGTATGGTGGCTGTAATGGGAGGATTATCCCCAAGGATGCCAAGCCTCCTCTGCCACTGCCACTTCCCAATGATACGGAGCATTGCTGCTTCCCCTTCTGTCAGGATGCTATCGGAGCAGCTCTCAGAAAGCCCTGTGAATGCTGGAGGCCAGAGCGTCCTTCAGAGGCGCTCTGGTAGCCACTGTCGGAGAGCCCTTTTCGATTTCCCATAATTTATTATATTGATATATCGCCCCATAGCCGAAGGTCTCTGGGCAGCTCACAAAGATGAAAAACCATTAGGAATACATTACACAAAGTCTGAAACCATTTACACAAAGCAAATAAGCAGACATCACACACTCAGACAACATATATCTAAAAACTAAATCTAAATTTAGTTTCTAAATCATGAAATGGCAGAGGCATGGCTGAACATAAAAATGTGTGAGATTTCTGTTCCAGCCCCATGAACTGGAATCTTTAAACAAGCTTTGTTAACTGTTTATGTTTAGTCTACATGATCCAGGCTAGGTCAGAAGATAAATGATTATATATATATATATATATATATATATATATATATATATTTGTGTATTCTCTTTCATTTTTCTTCTTTTCTTGCTTTTCTTTTTTATTTCTTTATTCCAAAATAGATATGATATGCTGTATTTAAATATATTGTTTGACGGTGTATTGTGCACATGCATTTATATATCTAGTATAAAATATATTATTTACTGTTGTAAGGTTTACTTTAAGCTTTATTATTATATAGCACTATATTTCTTTTTCATCATCATCATCATTAATATAGGCTACTGGCAATGAACTGTAGGCCTGTTTCTTTGATATAAGATTGATGATATGATATTGAAATGTAAAGTTGTTTATTAAACTGCAATATTGTTAATGTTATAGATATAGTTTTTAAAATAGAATGGCATCGGAGGCCCAGGGATATTGGAGTTTAAACTTAACCCTTTAAAGGGGAGGGGGAGGGAAAGGGAAAGAAACTTCTTTTTTTTCCTTTACTTCTTTTCCTCTTTTCCTTTCCTTTCCTTTTCCTTTTCCTTTTCCTTTTCCTTTCCCTTTTTCTTTTTGTTATTGTTGTGTCCTCATAAGAATATTGTATTGCTGGGAAATTGTAGTATCGATCAGGTTGTTGGTATTCTTGGTATTGTTTATTTCATTTATAAATATAAAATAAATAAAAATATATTAAAAAAAGAAAATGTGATGATACATAATCAGGAAAAACTATTAAGTAAGATTTATAAAGTCTATTAGATTTAGATCTTACAATTAATAATTATCAGAAAAGCTGGGAAAAAAATAACTAACTTGTCTGATTTCAGTAGGTACCTGGACTTGGATCTGGAATACTATATCACAGCAGAGTACTAGCACAAACTCGAAAGATTTTTTTTCCAAATTTATATTCCTCTGGTATTAATGCCTGTAAGGCTTAACCACATTTATCATAAGAGTGATAACAGGTGCTGGAGATGTAAAATGTCTAACACAGATATGGCCCATGTTTTTTGGTTTTGCCCAATCATTAAGGAATATTGGCTAAAGATAATAGATGAGATTATATTGGGATATAGACTACCTATGAATCCAATAATTATTCTTTTTGGTTATGTCAAGGAAGTTGTTTTATCTGATGACCTAGAGATGATAGTGCATTTATTAACAGCCGCCAGAATGCTGATATCGGCAAACTGGAAAAAATTGAAAGCCCCTACAGTTGATGACTGGATTATTAAAGTATGGGAAATAATATATATGGTTAAGTTAACTAATATAGTAAGGGTTAGAGAGGGAAGACAGCATAATAATAGATTTATAGAAAAGTGGTCATTATTTGTAATGTATTGGTGTAATAAGAATCAAGAGAATGTACAGTCTTTTGTGTTATTGGGAACTTTGTGATATTTGCTAGTTTTGTTGATAAATTTGATTATATTCTATCTTGTTTAAACTGTTGATAATAATACTAATGAAAAATAAATAAATTATAACAAAAACAAAAACTAAGAGCATGAAGAAATACATCTGAACCCTGCAGCTCACAAGGGATGTCGTGAGATTCTCTGACAGTAAATGCTCTAGCAACTGAGGGATGATGGATGAGGTGTAGCCAATTTCCAAGAAGGACAAGTTCTGGAGGAAGAAGTTCATTGGCATGTGAAGGGTAGACTTGGCAATGGTGAGGATCAATATCATGCTGTTTCCAGCCGATGTCACCATGTAGAACAGTAGTACCAGCCAAAAGAGAAGGGCCCGAATATTCTGGAAATCAGAGAAGCTTAAAAGTCTGATCTCAGTCAAGCACGACTGGTTGCCCCTTTTCATTGTATCATCCAGATGGGTTCCTGGAGACATAACAGGAGGTTCCAACAAAGAAGGTCATCATAAATTCAAGTTAATGCAAGTGTGCTGTGTAGGGGAGAACAGATTTCTCTGTTTCAGTACTGTTCTCAGTGTATTTCAAGCACAAGCTCATTCTGCCCTATTTCTCCAGTTCCCCTTGGTGTAATTTTTTTTGCAACTGCTTTCCTCTAATCTATGTGATGTCATACTCTATTTTGCATAGATTACGTCTATTATTATGTATCTATTATCTATTATGTATTAGGGATGTCAGTGGAATCTGCCTCTGACTCCAATGAGGCCGAATTCCAGTGAATTCGGCCCCCCAAAGTCTGTGGCGGAATGAACGCACTTACCTGTGCCTCTCCGGACCGAATATTGTCAGCCATATAAAATATAAAATCTCTGGACTTTCATTTTGTCAGCCATATAAAATTTGAATCGGTTATTTCAGGAATTCTGTTGTTGTTCCCACAATATAGGAGCACTCCTTGTTCCAGCACACTTTTGATCCTTTCTCTTTCAAATTGAAAACTCCCCTTGCACACATTCCCCACCAGTTATTTGATTCTCACAGTACATTCCAAGATGATTTAAGACTAAAACAGGGGAGGGTGAGGTCAGTCCCAAGGGAGAAAACTGGCCCGCTGGGGTTCCCCAGATGGCCATGCCCCTCCACTGCCCCTGTTTTCCCCAATCATAGAATCATAGAATCATAGAATCATAGAATCATAGAATCATAGAATCATAGATTAGTAGGGTTGGAAGGGGCCTACAAGGCCATCGAGTCCAACCCCCTGCTCAATGAAGGAATCCAAGTCAGAGCATCCCTGACAAATGGCTGTCCAGCCTCGTCTTGAAGGCCTCCAGTGTGGGAGATCATCAATCAGTTGATGGTTTCCTGGATTTGTGCCATATCGGCCCACTCTGAAAGGCCTCTCCTAAGGCTTAGTTACTGGCAGTAAGACCTTTAAGCTACAATATGCTGATATTTTGCTTATTTTGGCCACACCCCTTTTGGCTTTGGCCAACCTCCTTTTATTTATTTATTTATTTATTTATTTATTTCATTTCTATACCGCCCAATAGCCGAAGCTCTCTGGGCGGTTCACAAAAACTAAAACCAAACAACACACAATAAAACAATTTAAAATATATAGAACATTAAAACCACAATATAACAATACAACCACAATAAAACCTAGCAGCAGTACAGGAGTTTAAAATACAGATTTAAAACAGCAAAGATAAAAATTTAGAAAGCTAAAATGCCTGGGAAAATAAAAAGGTCTTCACCTGGCGCCGAAAGGAGTACAACGTAGGCGCCAGGCGAACCTCACTGGGGAGCTCATTCCAGAGCCGGGGTGCCACAACAGAAAAAGCCCTCCTCCTAGTAGCCACCCGCCTCACTTCCTTTGGCAGGGGCTCACGGAGAAGGGCCGCTGAGGATGATCTTAAGGTCCGGGCAGGCACATATGGGAGGAGGCGATCCTTCAGGTAACCTGGCCCCAAGCCGTTAAGGGCTTTGAATGTTAACACCAGCACTTTGAATTGGGCCCGGAAATGGACTGGCAGCCAGTGCAGCTGGAAAAGTACTGGCGTAATATGAGCTCGCAGGCCAGTCCCTGTTAACAATCTTGCTGCCCTATTTTGGACCAGCTGAAGTTTCCGGACCGTTTTCAAAGGCAGCCCCACGTATAACGCATTGCAGTAATCCAGACGAGAAGTTATCAGAGCATGGATAACTGTAGCTAGGCTATCTCTGTCCAGATAAGGGCATAGTTGGTATACCAGCCTAAGCTGATAAAAAGTGCTCCGTGCCACTGAGTTCACCTGTGCCTCAAGTGACAGTTCTGGATCCAAGAGCACCCCCAAACTACGAACCTGATCCTTTAGGGGGAGTGCAACCCTCTCCAGAACAGGTTGAATATCACCTAGCCGGGCAGACGAACCACCCACTAACAGTACCTCCGTCTTGTCTGGATTGAGTTTCAGTTTATTAGCCCTCATCCAGTCCATTACCGTGCCCAGGCACTGGTTCAGAACAGCCACTGCCTCACCTGGTTTTGATGAGAAAGAGAGGTAGAGCTGGGTGTCATCCGCATATTGATGGCACCTCAGCCCACACCTCCGGATAACCTCCCCCAGCGGTTTCATGTAGATGTTAAACAGCATGGGGGATAGAATAGAGCCCTGTGGAACCCCATGGCACAATTGCCATGGCACAGAGCAATAATCCCCCAGCACCACCTTCTGGAATCGGCCATCCAAGTAGGAGCGGAACCACTGTAGTGCAGTGCCTCCAACTCCCAACCCAGACAACCTATCCAGAAGGATACCATGGTCGATGGTATCGAAAGCCGCTGAGAGGTCCAGGAGAATCAACAGGGTCGCACTCCCCCTGTCCCTCTCCCGGCAGAGGTCATCCCACAGGGCGACCAAGGCAGTTTCCGTTCCAAAACCAGGCCTGAAGCCCGATTGAAATGGATCTAGATAATCCGTTTCATTCAAGAGTGCCTGGAGCTGTCCTACAACCACCCGCTCAAGCACCTTGCCCAGGAAGGGGATGTTGGCCACTGGCCTATAATTGTTAATATCCTCTGGGTCCAGGTTAGGCTTTTTCAGGAGTGGTCTAATTACTGCCTCTTTTAAAGCAGCAGGCACCACTCCCTCTCTCAAGGAGGAATTTACAACCTCCTGGACCCAGCCGGACAACCCCTCCTTGTTTGATTTAATAAGCCATGAAGGGCAAGGGTCAAGCACACAAGTGGTCGATCGGACTTGGCCAAGCACCTTGTCCACATCCTCAGGCCTCAGTAACTGAAACTCATCCAATAAAACTGGACCAGACGGTGCTCTGAACGCCTCTACCAATGGAACTGCATTAATGGTGGTGTCCATGACGAATCTGAGCGACTTTATCCTCAAAGTGCCGCGCAAACTCGTCACAGCGTGCTACCGAGGGTTCCACCGTCTCTCTCCCTGGCCCAGAATGTAACAGGCCGCGAACCACTCGGAAAAGCTCTGCCGGACGACACTGAGAAGATGCAATGCTGGTGGAAAAGAACTGCCTCTTTGCCACCCTCACCGCCACAGAGTAGGCTCGATAGTGGGCTCTTACCTGTGTTCGGTCAGACTCAACACAAGTTTTCCTCCACCTGCGTTCTAGCCGTCTCCCCTCTTGCTTCATTGCCCTCAGCTCAGGGGTATACCAAGGAGCTGGCCGGGCTCTGCTCAGAGGGAGAGGGCGCTTGGGCGCGATCGTGTCAACCGCCCGAGTCATCTCTGCATTCCACAGAGCGACCTGGGCTTCGACAGGAGCACCAGCCATACCAGCAGGAAAATCCCCCAGAGCCCTCTGGAATCCATCGGAATCCATTAATCTCCGGGCGCGGACCATTTTAATAGGTCCCCCACCCTTGCAGAGGGGAAAGGCCGCCAGAAGTCTAAACCTCAGCAGGAAGTGAGGTTTGCTCCTTTGCTTTCAGCCCCACCCATCCCAGGAATGTGGCCCCTGAGAGCTTCTCCAAAATTGAATTTGGCACCTAACCTGAAAGACGTTTCCCACCCCTGGACCAATAGATTTGTAAAGGAAGGCAGGGAACAGGTGGTTTAGCAAGAGGTCACATGGAGAAGGAGTTTGAAAAGCAGCCTATTTACCTTTTGGGGTGATGAAGGGTCTACAGCTTGCAAGGTGCAAAGGTTTTGCAAGACTGTATTGAAAAATGTCTGAGGAGAGACACAGGGACTCAAATGAGGGTAAACGTGAGCATTCCTGATTGGTTAAAGTTACTAGAGCATAGGCTAACTTTGGCATATAAAACAGGCCAAAAAGAAACTTTTGAAAGGGAACATGGTTGAGAGGATGGAAGGAGAGAAGATAAAGGATAAAGAAAGAACTGTCCTTGGGAAGGCTGAGAACTCTGACAGTAAGATATTGCTGGGAAGAAATTTGAGAAACTAGGGACCCATTTTGTCAGGCTGGCTGGTTGAATTTAACCTTGTTATTTTCTTACCCTTGCTCTTATAGTTGTGTGTGTTGTAACTATTCAAGCATTAAACCCATATTCTTAATGAAAATGCCTTTGAGTCAACTTTTAGTAGTTCGTAGTTTGAACTTTGTGATGTCTTTTCTTATTGGGTTACCACCACCCCCCTGACTAGAAGCCAAAACCCACACTAACTGAAGGTATTTGCAAGAGACCCAGAGGCTTTTTATTCATTCATTCATTCATTCATTCATTCATTCACTTATTTAGTCATTCATTACATTTCTATATCAAAGCTCTCGGGATGGCTCACAACAATTACAACCACAGAATGCAGCATAAAATGCAATATGAAATGCAAAAGCTTAAAACTGCAATATTAAATTACAAACCACAATAAAACCTTGCCTCAATGCAGAGATGTGAAATACAATGACACATTTAAGACAACAGAGACAAAAAACTAAAATGTGAATATGCTGAAATGCCTGGGGAAATAAAAAAGGTCTTCACCTGGTGCTGGAAAGAACCAGGTGAGCCTCTCCACAGAGCTCATTCCACAATGGAGCTGCGACAGCAGAAAAGGCCCTCTTCTGGGAGCCACCCACCCCACTTCCTTTGGCAGGGGCTGCCAGAGAAAGACCCCTGAAGCTGACCTTAGGGTCTAAGGCAGCCCCATGTATAACGTTGCTTGGTCAATACAGCCATGGAAAATAAAGAACCCCACTGGGTGGCAGTGGAAAGGTCATAGGAAAGGCAAGGCAAACAGGAGTGGGGCATTCTGCTTGGCCTGGCCTGGCCTCCCTGGATCAGGGCATAGCTGCTCCCAGGACACTACGACCTTTGGGAAGAATGTGGAACTCTGCCGAAGAGGTAACCTGTCTGTGCCCAGTGGGAGCTTTGTGACTGCAACAGATGGCTTGACTGGCTATTATACCAAGTGTCGTCATGTTCTCTTACAGCTGCCATTCATTTCATTTCCTTGAGGTGTGTATGCAAGAATTTCCCAGTGGATTCTGCTCAGTGGATCAGATCTGATTGTCTCCCACTCTGCCCTCCTTAATGACGTCTCCAACGCACCATGTTTAGTGGCCACGTCACGTTGCCTCATAGTACAGCAGCTTCCGGTGGCCCTGGCCATCACTTGCCAAAATATGCAGAGGACACCAGGAGAGGTGATCGTGGAAGAAGGCAGCTTTGGGGAGAAAACATACTAATATGTGTGAAAGCAGCTGTGGAAGGTGACAGAATGGTGGTGATTTATTTATTCATTAGTAATATTTTTCATCTTTTTCAAATAACAAACATTGTTCGGGTGGATTACAAACAGTTAAAAGGATAAAATGCATTCTTTTGTGCCATTCCATCAGGCTGCAACAGAGGGAGAAATAGAATACAGGGCACTCCACTGACTCTGCATAGAGACCAATTACCACTGTTAGACAAAGCCATTCTTAGAGCAGACCCACTGCAATCAATGTGACTTAAGGCCGTCATGACTAACTCCAGTCCCTTTGCTTGAAACGGGTGGGCTCTAAGAATGCTTACGTCTGCCCCCAACCCAATGGCTAATCTCCAACTGTTACCCAGCAGCAGGAGGCCCTCAGGCTGAAGCAGAGCAGAGGCAAGGGGAGCAGGCAGATTCCCTTGGCCATGCCGACGGACCCACTCCCTTGGGCTCCCCTTGTCTCTGAACTTTTTCTGTCACAGCTGATCATGATAGGAATGCTGTAGCTTTAATGAATGATGCATGGGTTTCCTGTTTTTTCTCCTTCCTCCCCATCCTTTTCCCCTTTTGAGTCATGTTCTGGATGCTAAGCCTGAGAGAAGGAAGTGTCTTGTTTATTTGGAGAATTTGTGAGCTGTCTTGGGAGCCTTATTGGCTGGAGAGAAGAATGAAGATGCTTTTCAATTAATACATAACTGCATAAATATAATGCCTGGGATCTCAGATGGCATGGCAGGGGAGATCTGGGAGCATCCTTGCTAGTCAAAGTCGAGAGTACTGGGATAGGGGGATCAATGGCCAGACTTAGTAGAAGGCATCTTTCAATGTAATGAACCAGGATAGAGATGCTGACCTGGCATCCATTCCCACTGGGCCTTTGCCAATCCTCATCTGTTCAGAAAGTGAGACCTACTCTCCAAGAGGCTGCTTTACCCCAATGTACTTCTCTACAAAACTGTACTTTTTCCAGAAGCCCTAGAGTGGGATCTCAGAGACATACTTTCTCTTCTCCTTCTGAGACCTCTGGACTTTGCGAAAACAGATGACCTGCCCTAGAATTATTGATATTGCCATAATCAGGAGTGCTATTTTCAGAAGCCCCATGGGGTATCACAGGCCCTGGGCAAAGAATATACAAAAAAGGAAAACAAAACATTTGAAGCAAGATATTCTATGCTGAGTCTATATAGACTCCTGTCCAAACCAATTGTCCACTCCAGTCTGGGAGCCTATTCTGAGGCAGGCACAGCTGTGTCAAACCATGTTTTTCTGTATCTTCAGCCAGAACTGATATTGCTGATGGTGGCCACTAGTGATCATGAGGGGTCCAGTTTGTTCTTGATTCTAGATTTGTCATCATTCCATCTGATTTTGCTTCTGCTCTTGTTGAACTGTGCTTCCAGCAAGAGTTTGAACTCCCCCATATGCAGATGGGGGACAACAGTTCAGACTCATGCATATACTCCTTCAGACGCGGTTGTCATTGGTGAATATGTATCTTTTCGCATCGCCAATTTCACTGTGCCGGAGTTTATGGAACACCCAGTTTCCTCTGCGGTAGGAGGTAGGTAAGTAATTCCTCTGATGGTTGGTCCCCCATCTCCTACCCACTCCTCCTTTCACAAGATCACCAATCATTTGGTGGTTTCCAAGCATTTGTGCAATATTTTCCCAAGTCTAAAAGGTTGAGTTGCTTCTCCTAAGGCTTAGTAACTGACACAAAAAACTTGAAGCTAAAATATGCTGGTATTTTGGGTATTTCAACCAAGCCCCTCTTTCCTCTGGCCTTGCCCACCCCTGGAATACAAATGAAGTTGTACGTTTCCAAAGTCTTCTACTTGTGGAGCATGCCTGTCTGAGGAGGGAGAACCCGCTGTATCTATGAAGGTTCCCCACGCCTTTCAGAACACTGTTTTTCCAATCTTTTCAATTGCACAGAGAGATTCCATCATTACAGGAAGCTCTCCTCTTCAGACCATCGCACTCCACGAGTATAGGGTGACAAACAAGACAATGGACCGGGATGGGGATAGAGAACTCCATCTTCTTACACATTACATTTAACCACATTGGAGACTTTCTAAATAGGGTGAGAGGATGGGGAGAAGTTGGGGTCAGAGAGAAGAATTGTTCCATGGGGAAGAGGAAGCAGGAATGGTTGCACTGAAATCCACCCATTTATAGACATGTATTTCTTTATGTCCTGTGTGTGATCTGCGAAGTGAGGAGGGACATCATCTCTTCACAGTAACCCAGTAAGGTGGGTTAGGAAGAGATCATGCCTTATGTAAGAACATATACAAGGCACACTCTTCATACTTATTCAGGAGTACATTCCACTGTATTCAACAGGGTTTATGCAAAAGTCAGTGGGAACAGAATTGCATCCTGAGTTACCTTCCGAGGTGAAAAGGGATTTGGGTTGGGGTTTTCCTCATCCTGATCCAACACTTGAGCCACTGCACAGCATTTTCTGTGCCACTTGAATTCTTCTAATCATGTTGTCTTATGACACAATCCTCATAACGTTAACGTTGAGCAATATGTATGTATAGTATGTGCAGCAACATCCAATTTATATAGGCAGGAAAACACAATACAAGCTGTAATGCAGTTGGAACTCTGATGTCACGATTTAAGATGGTATGGCAATCTCATTGCAGCACAATGCCAAAAAACTACCAGCATGTCCTGGCCTTTGTGTTTGCCATTCATGAGATCAACAAGGATGCTGACTTACTACCCAACACCACGATGAGATCCAAGATTTATGAGAATTCATTTAATGCAAGACAAGCCTGTGCAAACACTCTGAATCTTCTCTTTATGGGACAAGGGGATCCCCTCAATTACAAATGTGGCAGGGAAGAGAAATTAATGGCTGTTATTGGTGGTCTCACCTCCCCAAACTCCATCCAGATGACCAATGTCTTTAATACCTACAGGATACCACAGGTATGTGTTTAAAAGTACATGGAAGCAACCACGATGAGAGTGGCTCCAGCTACTTGTGTCCCATGTTGAAAGTGTGACAGGCAAAAGTTTCTCCTCAGCCCACTGAGCACTTCATAGGCTGCACTACCATTTTGTTACCTATGGTGATTCCTGGAAGCAAGAATGCCAGCCCTTAGTGTTTCATCCTATATATGTGGGCTATCAAGGGCTGCTAGTCTGGGTTGCTACCTGCTACCTCCAGTCTCAGAGGCAGTATGTGCACCGGTTGCTCGGGAAGATCTCCAGCAGCGTGCTGTTGCACTCATGTCCTGCTTGTGGGTTTCCTTAGCAGTTGGTTGGCCAGTGTGTGAGCAGAATGCTCAACTAGATGGACCTCGTTCTGATCCATCACGACACTTCTCATGTTCTTATGTATACTCATAAGTAAGGTTAGTCTCATGCAAATTGCTATAGGATGGTAGCTGAAGAATCAAAACTGTGACTGGTTATATCAGAAATGTAAACATCGAGAAAGCCTGTTTCTTCCACAATCTGTTTAGTATTGTGCTGTAACATGAATATTGACATTACCTGATAAGTTTACCTGGAAGTGTAAGACTGGAAATTTAGAGACCATATTTGTTAGAACATCCTATTCAATAAGATCAAGATGTTAACATTGACAGACATTTGGATAGAGTTAGTTCATGTCTGAGAAGAACCGGAGGGGTTTCTCGGATTTTAAAGAGAAATGGTATCTTTCCCATTAGCTCAGCTATGGCTCATTTGATCCAGTACTGAGGGACAAAACCCAGTTCCCTTCTTTCTACCGGATGGTCCCAAAGGAGGATTCTCAATATGTTGGGATTGTTCAGCTACTCAAACATTTTGGATGGAACTGGATTGGCCTGATTGTTTCTGATGATGAGAGTGGAGAAACCTTCCTTCGAACCCTGAGACCAAGGCTCTTGCCGAAGAATATCTGCATTGCTTGGACACACATTCTCCCAGTAGTCTCAACACTTTTACCAGAGAAAATACTTCAAGAAAAATTGATCCCAATTCATTCTATTCTCTCACTAAATGAAATCAATGTGACACTTGTCTATGGAGACAGCCTGTCACTAGAGGGTTTACAATTAGTGTTGTACTGCAATGAATTTGGATTAATGAATGCCATACAAAGGGTGTGGATCACGACAGCTGAATGGGATTACATTGCTGCACTGGGTACAGCCAAATTCTCCACAAAAACCTTCAACGGCACCTTATCATTCACTCTCCATACAAATGTGGTGCCAGGATTTCAGGACTTTGTAGAGAGAATACATCCACATCAGTCAAATATTGATTTAATTCATAATTTCTGGTCCACTGCATTTGAGTGTTCACTCCCACAATATGGACTTCACAGAGAAAGCAAGGAAATCTGCACTGGGGAGGAGAAGCTGGGAAGCCTTGCTGGATCCACCTTTGAAATGGGGCTATCTGGGCAAAGCTATAGTGTCTACAATGCTGTCTATGCTGTTGCACATGCTCTCCATGCCATGTATTTTTCAAGAGCCAAAGATATATCCGGAGGAGATGGAGACCAATGGAACCTCCATAATGTTCAGCCATGGCAGGTAGTTGCAGCCGTTCCTAAATCATAGAATATCGTAAGATACAATGGAATCATTCAAAATGAAAGACAGAAGAAAAGCATCATTATTATAAATGTATCCACCACAGATGGGAATAAAACCTGTTTGGGGACCCAATATCCAAAGCACAACTGAAAAGGAAGATTTCAGCCTCTTCCTGGAGCAGTGACAGAATCTTTGATGGGAAGCTCATGCACCCTTTTTGTCTTACCCCCTTTCAAAGCCATGTAATCCAGAGGTTATCACTATTGAACGATGCCTCCTGTAAAACTGGACTTCCATTCACCCATCCCAAATCTCCCATCACAGTATTTCATTCGGTGACTCTGAGTTCGGACATTATTACAGGTGGAGTCCTCTACCCCCACCTTTTAGCATTCATAATTTGATAAACCTCCATCCTGACCCATCTTGTTCACCTTGTTCTCATACTAAAAAGTCCCAACATATTCATTCACTCCTAAGACGTGAGGTGTTCCAAATTCTTGAACATTTTGGTTGCCAGTGAAACAACAAATACAATGGAACAAGAAAAATGATGGAAACCAGCTAGGCTGTGATTTCATTGAAACATGAGATAGCCATGTAATTTTCAGGGCATACCAGGAAGAAGGAATGGATGCTCATCACATCTGGGCAGACAATATAGAAGACTTAATTTACGAGAAAGGTCCTGGGGCAAAACCCACATTCCCTGACACAGACACATGTCTCTCTAATCCCCATGGGAGTGGACTGACTGTGATGGCTCCTTGGTTGAGGGGAAAACACTGGGCACATGTTCAGATGCTGAAGCCCTCATTTCTTTGTTATTGCTTCATTTGTTCTGAGGCTGAGCCCTGGCATGGGAAACGTGTAATGTGGCATTTCCTTAGTGCCCCCGCCCCAAGAGGAGCAATAGCTCCCCTGTGTCTTATGGTGAAGCTCCCCAGGCCAATCCCTGGATCATCCATTTTCAAGAGGGATCTCAGGTAGGGATGAGCGGATTCCCTACCTGCTGTTCTGGGGGGGAATCTGCCCACGGGGGGAGGCAATCCTCTTTGCCTGGCTCTGCTCTGCAGCAATTCCGTGGATCCAGCCACCGGCTCCGTATCATTGGCGATACGGCTGCCATTGGCATGCTGTATCACTGGCTGAGGGATCTCTGGACGCAAATGGTGTAGTGGACACCATTTGTGGCTGTAAAGCTCTTAGATTAACATAATTGCAGCCATTTCTGTTTTAAGTCTAAGGTTGCTTCCAGATGGAGCGCTCCTATCACTGCCAGTTAAGGACAGTGGAGTAATTCCATGTTTCCCTCCTTAACAGAGGGAAAGATGGAAGAAACAAGATGGGACAAGCGGTGGGAAGCCGTGGGGTGGTGGTGGTGGTGTAGAAATAGAAAGCAACTGTGTCTGCACCCCCTGAAACCTTCTGTGAATGAGGCAGTATGATTGTACGAGAAAAGCTGCCTTGAGAAGTATCTCAAAATTGACAAGTTGGCAACTTCCAAGGAAATAGCCTTAACCATTTCCCAAGAGACTGACCAGCCTGGTACCTGTAAGGAGGGAGGGTAGGTCAAAGTTTCGTAATGAAGAAACAAACAATGACGTGTAAACCCTTTTCTCTGCCAATCCAGCTTCACTCTTTCCTGAGAAGAATCCGCTTTAATAATAGTGCTGGGGAAGAAATAGGTTTTGATGCTAAGGGGGACCTTGTCAGCGGATATGATCTCATAAACCTGGTCACCTTCCCCAATGAATCCTTCCAGAGAATCCAAGTTGGGAGGATGGAGCCTGAGGCTAAGTCAGATAATGGGTTCACCATTAATGGAAGCTCCATTGTATGGAATCATAAGTTTAATCAGGTGAGAATAGCATTTCCACTTTCATCACCAACTTCATCTGTATCGTCGTCAGCATTTTTTTAAAAGCACATTGCAGATACTGCAATCCGGGGTAGTTGATAATTGATCAGAATATGGTAGACATACCCTATTTTTATTTATTGTTTATTTAATGGATTAAAAACAGATAACCAAATTTCTCTATGCATTGTACAAAACATAATCAGCACCAAAATTATTAATCGTTTCCCAATAGAAAAAGTCAATAACATAAAACTAATAAATGCACCAACACATCATAACATATACTAGGAACACAGAAACTGAAATGACTGTAAGGTGTAAAAGAGAAACCCCATCATAGGGACTAAAGTAACAGAATGTACAGAGCAATCCCACGCTCCTTTGGAAAGTGTACCAAAGGCTATTGGATGGGCTGGACTCCCCCTCCTGAGGCCAAGGAGATGCCTATGACCTCAGGGGAAGGATCTGACTTCGGATCCTGCCGTCTTCACCTGTGTCGCATTGCAGTTGCCCAGAACGCACTGCAGCAGCTGATCCTCCATGCTCCAGCAAGATCACCTCCCCCATTGCTCCTGCTGTGCTAGGCTGTTGCTGGCGGGGCTTTGGACAGACAGAGGCATCTTAAACACTCGAAATGCAAAAAGCATTTTGAAAGTCCAGAAGAATAGAAATGTCTTGGCCTGGAGTTGAAGAGGCAGCAATGTGGGTGCCGGTGGACTTCCCTTGGAATGGCGTTTTGGAGCTGGGGGACCCCCACCAACATGTTGCCACCTGCCACAGCAGCTCAGGTATCCAGATACAATGGAGAGAAATTTACTGCAGCTGGGCTAAATGTGCTCCAGAGGCCTTGAAGAAACTTCCTAGCACATTTTTTTTCTGCTGGAGAAAAGAAAATAGACAGGAATAACTGCTTCTTTCTCGATGCTTTCCAGAGTGGTAGCATTCAAGCCCTGATAGGCTTTCCATCCCCTCTATCCCACATTGGCCATTTTTCTTCCTACCCCCTCAGCTTGACTGAATTTACAGCTTAAGACCAATATCTGTACCATTAGAGATGATGCTGGCCATGAGTTGCCCCTTATTTTTCTCTTTTGCTATTTTTTATGTTAACATTAGGAAAAGGCAGAATGAAATTCTCCACAAAATACAAAATTCTACAGAATGTCATACTCACTTCTGAAATGAAATGAAAATATTCTGAAGTCTAATGAAACAATGAATAATGGGATACTGAAGCATGGCTACAGAACGTATTACTTTTGACACGATACCTTGTCCTTCAGGAATCAATAAAGTACCCCACTTTTTAATCCTTATGTTGTTGCATGTATTTATAACAAATTTAGGCTTGATCGGAACACCATCCCTTAATTCCAGCATTTTTAACAATTATGCAAATTGACACACCTAGTTTATCCATTCTCCGTGCATAGACAGTTCTGAATTTTCCTATTCTTACCAATGAACAACTTTGCTGATGTTAATAAAGTAGAAAAAAATGGTTCATCCATTTGATAGGGAAATGGCATGGGATATATTACCTGCCGATCCAGGATCAAGGCAAATATAGAAATCCCATATCACAAAATCCCCAGACAAGGACCAGATCTGTCCAACTGTATACCTGTTTTGAAACTGCACATTCTAGCAGAGAGTTAAAAGATCACCTTAAAGCCAAGAGTGAATATTTGCACGAGGGTAGAAAGAAGCTGAGGCCATCTGGTGGTGGTTGTTGCTGAGATGGCTCTTGAGTGACTCTAGCCAGGGGCTCTGGGCCCCATTGTCTTCCATAAAGAACAAAGAACTAAAACAGTTGGGGTTTCCTCCTTTGGAACTGCTATCTCCCCTTTGTTGAATGCCAGATAATACCTCAGAAACTTTACTATTGCCAATTCCATCAGACCTGTGCTTCCTTGTTTTTACTGTTAGATGCTGCCCAGTTCCACCTGTGTCAAGAGCTGCCACCCTGGCCAGAGCATGTCCATCCAGCAGGGGAAGCAAGTGTGTTGCTACGACTGCACCGAGTGCCCCCAAGGGAGGATTTCCATCCAGATGGGTAAGTGAAGGGACCCAGAATGACCTGGAAAAGAATCTAGAAGTTTTAAATTCGGGTTTAATGTAAGGCCTGGCACTTTTGTCTTTAAGCAAGTATGTGAATTCATTCCTTCACACAGATGACCAAACGAGACAGCATGGATGCTGAAAGAAGAGGAAGCTATACAGTATTTTTGTTTGCTACAACAAGGTATTAGATGAAAGCGACCACTTCAGTGTATTTTAGAAATACTGAGGCTTTGCTTCTTACTTTCAGATGCAGAGCAATGTGAGATGTGTCCTGAAGATCAGTATCCAAACCAGAACCAGAACCAATGTATTCCCAAGGAAATAAGCTACCTATCCTATGAGGAGCCCTTGGGCATTGCTCTGGCATCCTTAGCTCTTCTCCTCTCCGTGATCACAGTTGCTGTGATTGGGAGCTTCAGTCTGCATTGGAACACCCCCATCGTCAAAGCCAACAACTGGAACATCACCTGCAGCCTGCTCTCCTCTCTGCTGCTCTGCTTTCTCTGTTCCTTCTTATTCATTGGGTGGCCTGGGAAGGTGACCTGCCTTCTGAGGCAAACAGTGTTTGGCATCGTCTTCTCCATCTCTGTTGCTTGTGTGTTGGCAAAGACCATCACTGTGGTTTTGGTCTTCATGGCCACCAAGCCTGGGAACAGCATGAGGAAATGGGTAGGGAAGAGACTTGCAGTATCAGTCATCTTTCTCTCTTCTCTGACACAAACTGGCATCTGTGCTGTGTGGTTGGCAACCTCTCCGCCCTTCCCAGAGTTTGACATGCACTCCCAGCTTGACACCATCACAGTTCAGTGCAATGAAGGCTCAGCCCTCATGTTCTACCTTGTCCTGGGCTACATGGGCCTTTTGGCCACCATCAGCTTCTCAGTGGCTTTCTTTGCCAGGAAGTTGCCGGATACTTTCAATGAAGCCAAGCTCATCACTTTCAGCATGTTGGTGTTCTGCAGTGTTTGGGTGTCTTTTGTTCCAACCTACCTGAGCACCAAGGGGAAATTCATGGTGGCTGTAGAGGTCTTCTCCATCTTGGCCTCTAGTTCTGGCTTATTGGGTTGTATCTTTCTTCCCAAATGCTACATTATTTTGCTGAGGCCTGAGCTGAACACCAGAGAGCAATTAGTAAGGAAAAAGAATGGTTAGACTTGAGAGGGGAAGTGATGTCATTCCCAGGAATGGTCGTGCATTAAAACTCTTGCCAAGCTCATCTGGGAGAATGTGGTCTTTCAAACCCTCCTATCCTTAAGCATGTAGGGCTTTCTAGGTAATAAACAGCTCTTTGAATTGTGGACAGAAAGAAACAGACTAGTTGCCCATTGAACTGCTGTTCCAGGAGTCACATGCTCTTGATAAATGCTCCACTTATTTGTCTGACTGCTGTGTTTTTGGCCAGTTGAAGTGTCTGAACACTTTTCAAAGGCAGTCCACAATCAGGTGCATTCCACGCATCGAAGTGCAATTTTTCTAAGGCACATGTCACCAAGGAGAGATTTGGCATCTCCAGGAATAGGCACACTTGGCACTCTAGCTTTAGTTCTGCAAATGCACTCCTGTCCACACCTGAAACCCTGTCATTATTAGGACTGAATTATTATTATTATTATTATTATTATTATTATTATTATTATTAGGAGTAGTAGTATAAATCTTTCTTAGCTGCCTGTCAGGACAGAAGCTTCCCCATCATGGGAAGGCTTCTGCCCTGAAGAAGGCTTCATTAACTTCCACACATCTATAAACTATCTGGGCCCCAAAGTGCTTGAGTTTCCTTCCCAAAGCTTCAAAGTCTGACATGATTTCTTCGTAGCTCCGCTTGGTGGTATCATTTGTTCCCACACGGATGAGAAGAAAGGGATACCTGTCAGTGGGCTTTATGAGTGCAGGCAGCCCTTCAGTGATGTCTCTAATCCGTCCTCCTGGGAGACAGCATACCTGGCAAGTCCACGGGTCTTTGCAACATAAGCTGTGCAACTGCACTACTGTCCATTCCTGAAACCCTCCCTGACATCATGATTTAGATCATCACCATCATCGTCATCAATTTCTTAGCCGCCTTTCAGGACACAAGCCCTCCCAACGTGGTTTACAGCAATAAAACACATAAAATCATTAAGATATTAAAAATGATAAAAACATAAACATCATAAAAAAGCATTACAAACAAATAATAAAAAGAGTAATACAAACAGAAATACCAACCATCAAGCAGCAACAAGAGTGATAAACAGCAACAACAGCAATCATATCAGGCAAAGGCCATGGGAAAATAGTAGGTTACCCTCAAACTGTGAATTGCAGCTTCCCACTTGTTATGGTGACAGCGGATATCTTCTGCACCTTGGTGTTTCTTGCTTGGCTGTTGAGTTGTGTTTCTTTCCCAAAGGCTACTCTGTCATACTGAGAGAAACCTGGAGACTGCGGTTAGCAAGAAATGGAATTGTATCACTTGACTCTTGCGATGTCATTTTTCTCTTCTGCCTTTCCCCTCCCTGCTGTAACTGTAGTGGAAGGACTACTTGAATTGTGTCCTCATTTGATTTTCATTGGCAGAGCATTCTTGGGAAATGAGAGTCATAAGCCTTCCACAAAGTGGGCCATCATGGAATTGCAGGGAATTCAGGGTGTATATGGAGACTTCTCTAGAAATCTGCTACACTATCATTGTTACAATTTTCCTTCTTTTCACTGCTCCGTGACCATCTTCCTAGTTCTCCAGGCTCACTGTCAGGGCGGCATGAGGTATAGGCTGTCTCTGGGCAGCTCAAAGTAGAGGTAGTCCAGACTTGTCATCAAGGTTGACCCAGAAGCTTTTTAAGGCCTTAACGTGCAGTTTTGCATTGATCAATGCATCTCCTTCAGTTGTGTCAATCTTTTCTGAATGGCAAGGAACAGTGGTGGTGGAGGTGGTGGTGGTGGTGGTACCGGTGTCGCTGCAGCGAAGTCATTCGGAGCAGCTGCCCCATGACCATGACAGAGTCTGTGTTCTAGAAGTGTGAGGCCAATGGGTTGACTTCCAAGCCATGTCTGTTTAAAGGATCTCTGGTAGTTGAATCACAAGAGTGCCCTGTCTGAGAATCTCCCAAGAGTGAGAATAGACAGCACTGAACTGGAAGGACTGTTGTGAGGGATGTCTGAAAATATGGCCCTTTGGGGCCTGAGGCATCCCCACTCGACTTATGTTTGTGACCTGAGCCATGGTTTTTCCCGTAATGCAGGAACTTCTTACGGTTTTCTTCCTCTTCTCACCAGTAGAAAGTTGCACAAAATGCAGTCACAATTTGCAGAATTTGTACACAATACAGCTGCAATTGTTTGGTTTGCATAAATTACATCCATAACTTGCTCAAATTAAGTGGATTGGGGATGGAATTTGCACAAATTATGCTAATTACATTCACAATATTCACAACTTTCTATTGACAAGAAAAAAACACCAGAAAAACCACAAACTGGCCTGACGTGATGCTGATCAAGGCAGACCAGCTCACAGGGAAGCCAGCTGAAATCCATGTGTTAGAGCTTCTGAAAGCTCAGCAAACTCCCCCACCCCCGGATTCCTCCGGGTTCCTCCGACATCCCTAACCATTGTTCACACTCATTATATCATCAAAGCAGCTTCTACAATCCTTCTACAATTAGTGGATGATATCAGTACTACTCCCATTATCTTGTTAAGGGTGCAAATGCATCCATAGGTAATGTAGGGAATGTAGTAATAAATTTCAGCATCTATTTGGCCCCCTTATGAATATACAGTGGAAGTGATGAATAGATTTAAGGGATTAGACCAGATAGACAGAGTGCCTGAGGAACTATGGACGGAGGTCCGTAACATTGTTCAGGAGGCAGCAACTAAATCCATCCCAAAGAAAAAGAAATGCAAGAAAGCCAAGTAGCTGTCTGATGAGGCTTTACAAGTAGCTGAGGAAAGAAAGGAAGCGAAAAGGAAGGGAGAAAGGGGAAGATATATCCAACTGAATGCAGAGTTCCAGAGAATAGCAAGGAGAGACAAGAAGGCCTTCTTAAATGAACAATGCAAAGAAATCGAGGGAAACAATAGAATGGGAAAGACTAGAGATCTTTTCAAGAAAATCAGAGATATCAAGGGAATGTTTATTTATTTATTTATTTATTTATTTATTTCATTTCTATACCACCCAATAGCCGAAGCTCTCTGGGCGGTTCACAAAAACTAAAACCAAACAACACACAATAAAACAATTTAAAATATATAGAACATTAAAACCACAATATAACAATACAACCACAATAAAACCTAGCAGCAGTACAGGAGTTTAAAATACAGATTTAAAACAGCAAAGATAAAAATTTAGAAAGCTAAAATGCTAAAATGCCTGGGAAAATAAAAAGGTCTTCACCTGGCGCCGAAAGGAGTACAATGTAGGCGCCAGGCGAACCTCACTAGGGAGCTCATTCCAGAGCCGGGGTGCCACAACAGAAAAAGCCCTCCTCCTAGTAGCCACCTGCCTCACTTCCTTTGGCAGGGGCTCACGGAGAAGGGCCGCTGAGGATGATCTTAAGGTCCGGGCAGGCACATATGGGAGGAGGCGATCCTTCAGGTAACCTGGCCCCAAGCCGTTAAGGGCTTTGAATGTTAACACCAGCACTTTGAATCGGGCCTGGAAATGGACTGGCAGCCAGTGCAGCTGGAAAAGTACTGGCGTAATATGAGCTCGCAGGCCAGTCCCTGTTAACAATCTTGCTGCCCTATTTTGGACCAGCTGAAGTTTCCGGACCGTTTTCAAAGGCAGCCCCACGTATAACGCATTGCAGTAATCCAGACGAGAAGTTATCAGAGCATGGATAACTGTAGCTAGGCTATCTCTGTCCAGATAAGGGCATAGTTGGTATACCAGCCTAAGCTGATAAAAAGTGCTCCGTGCCACTGAGTTCACCTGTGCCTCAAGTGACAGTTCTGGATCCAAGAGCACCCCCAAACTACAAACCTGATCCTTTAGGGGGAGTGCAACCCCCTCCAGAACAGGTTGAATATCACCTAGCCGGGCAGACGAACCACCCACTAACAGTACCTCCGTCTTGTCTGGATTGAGTTTCAGTTTATTAGCCCTCATCCAGTCCATTACCGTGCCCAGGCACTGGTTCAGAACAGCCACTGCCTCACCTGGTTTTGATGAGAAAGAGAGGTAGAGCTGGGTGTCATCCGCATATTGATGGCACCTCAGCCCACACCTCCGGATAACCTCCCCCAGCGGTTTCATGTAGATGTTAAACAGCATGGAGGATAGAATAGAGCCCTGTGGAACCCCATGGCACAATTGCCATGGCACAGAGCAATAATCCCCCAGCACCACCTTCTGGAATCGGCCATCCAAGTAGGAGCGGAACCACTGTAGTGCAGTGCCTCCAACTCCCAGCCCAGACAACCTATCCAGAAGGATACCATGGTCGATGGTATTGAAAGCCGCTGAGAGGTCCAGGAGAATCAACAGGGTCGCACTCCCCCTGTCCCTCTCCCGGCATGCGTTTGGAGCACCTCCTAGAAGGTAATGGGCTGCTAACCCAACTTATATCATTGCCAGCTTCGGAGGGTGTGGTTAGCAGAATTTGCCTCACTGGTTGCTGACCAGGGGCAATGGGTTGGAACAATCACAGGCCCCTCAGTCCACCTTCAAGGTGGACAGGCCAGGGAAAGCTCAGAACACCAACTTGGTGTGCCAGTGTTGAAGCCAGGGTGGCATCACCTTGAGGGTGGCAAAAGCTGATGTCTTCCAGTTTTAGCTGGACCCAGCAGCTAATTCCTGTTGTTAATTTTTCCCCTGATCTTTGAATTGGATATTTATAAGCCCGTGTGTTAATCGGAAAATAAAAGTCAACCAGCTTCTTTTAAAAACTTAGGTTTGCTGTGCTATGCTTCAGCATTAAGTAGCAGAATGGTTAACAAACATTTAGAGTGCTACACGCAGGTCCTAATATTCATTTTGTGTTTTATTGTGCGGCTTCTAACTTACCTCGCATTGCTCCCCCTGGTGACTTTTGAATGGAGACAGTCTTGGAGAGTAGATGACAAATTGTTAGGATTTTCTCTGTGGCAGTTGATGGGAGCTGTTTGGGCTTATATGTATAGCAGGAGTTTTTCTTATTATTCAGCTTCCTGTACTATGCCCAGTGCTATGGCAGTACAGGAGATGTGTCCAATCCTGGCCTTTAAGTAAGATCTAGTCTAGGCTCTTTTGCTCTTCTCTTACCCTACCCATAGGGTATCCTGCTAGAGTAACTATAGTTTTGGCTTCAGCTTCTTCCCAAGCAAAGGCCTCAGCATCCTGTTCAGCTGGAACTGATTCAGGACTACGATCAATTTTTAAACATGAAAGGGACTGCCCAGACTATTGGGGCAGGCTTACTGCACTGGCCTTCTGGGCTAAAGATGAAGGGTGTGGCTGACAACACTGCTGACTTCCTGGTCTGGCAGGTGCTCCAGGGTTGGTCTCGGGGATCCCTGGCACCTCCAGACCCCTTCTGCTGCCAGACATATTGCTGGGTTTACAGGCTCTGTGGCCTTTGGTTACCTCACCACATGAGGCTTGGCAGTTTAGTGATGTGCAATTTCCCCAGCAGGTGGTCTTTATTCCGCTGAGGAAGTCCAAAGCCGACCAGGTCGGGAGTGGGGTTAGCGCGTTGCTGTTCCCAGCCAGGGTGCTGGACCTTTGTCCGGTCACCACCCTGGGGGCCTTTTCTCTAGGTCTGGAGGAGTCTCCCCGGCCCTTTCTTCTGCCTTAGTGACTCCTCTCTCCTGACCAAACATCAATTCTGGGTAGTCACTCTGTGGCCTTGAAGGTGTTGGGCTTGCGCCGTGTCTCTGGGGCTCACATCAGACAATGTGCAGGCTGGCGGCAGGTGGAGCTCCAAGGCGTATTGGGCCTCCACAAGGCCCCTGTTGGGCCTTTTCGGACATGAGGACGCTGGGTTCACATGTTTGTCTCTTGTTCTTTCAGATGTCCGGGTGCGATGGAACCGGTATGCGTGCTCATCTGGGGGCACAGCATGGTTCTCTGGGCTAGTCAGAGTCCCTCCTCAAGTGGCGGAGCCTAGTTGGGGCTCAGCCGGTGTGCCACCATCCAGTGGCTGTGCAGACGTGGCATGTGTTGGTGCGCCTCCTGTTCACGTTCTTCCAGCAAGGGCTGGTGAAGGTTCCCCCGCAGATTCTGGTTCTGCACATGGGGGGAACGATTTATGCCTGCTGAAGGGCAAGGCCCTGATTCTTCAAGCCTGAGATTTACAGCTGATTTGGTGCCGCTGGCCCAGAATTGCCATCATTGGGTCCATCCTGCTGCCAAGAGGGGCATGGAATGACGGTTGGGATCCCTGAAGATGGTGGTCATCTCTGACCTAGGCAATGTTTTCTTGTAGGAGTATCTGCGAAGGGGCATCTTGGAGTGTTTTGCTGCATAGGTTGGGGGGAGGGTGACTAAGCAGAGGCTTGTCGCCCTCCTGTGGTGGTTCCGGGTGGGCACTCCACTGGGGGAGAGGACAGGTGAGCATTCGTGGGCACCGTTTCAGGTGACTGGTAAGGCCCGAGGCTCTCGGCTCTGGGTTTTGTGGCCCCGAGTTGGGAGATAAGGCTTCCCTTTGAGGCTGACCCTCCTCACCCACTCGGGTTCCGTGGCTCGAGGGGTGGTGACAGGGGAAGGTCTCCCAGCCCAGAATTGGGTGGATCAATCTGCAGGGTGGCTACAGTAGAGGCCATGCCTCAGACGATGAATGCCTCACTGTATACCTGTCATGATTACTTGTTTTCTATGTGCCCGCCGGTGCTTCCTTCGCAGATTGTAATATGTCAATAAATGTGGCCCCGTTTTATCCCAACTCTATTTGTGTTGTCTTGTCATTTCTCCCCCCTATGCACCCGCAAGCCTCAAAGTATGATCTCAGTCAAGCAGGATGGTTTCTCCTTTTCATTGTATCATCCGGATGGGTTCCTGGAGACATAACAGGAGCTTCAAACAAAGAAAGTATTTGTAAATTCAAGTTAATGCAAGAGTGCTGAGTAGGGATGGACAAATTTCTCTGTTTCTATAATGTTCTCATTGTATTTCAAGCACAAGCTCATTCTGACCTATTTCTCCAGTTCCCCTTGGTATAATGCTTTTTTTACAAGCACTTTCCTCTAATCTGTGTTATGTTGCATTCTGTTTTGCCTACTGTATACATGTTTTCCATGTAAATTCCCCTAATTCACACAGCTGCATTGTACAAATGCATTGACAAATGTAAAACTGAAAGGAGAATTGCATTCTGGGTCATTTATTACTTAATCCAGGAGGTGTGAATTAGGTCCACTAGGATTAAAATCCAAACCAAACTAATTTCTACCTTATCCCATGTCCTGTGTTCTGTGTACATGCTTCTTTTGGTTTTCTCACCCAGGTATAATTTGTAGAGGTTATTTCAGGAATTCTGTTGTTTTTGTCATTGTTCCCAAAATATAGGAGCACTGCTTGTTCCAGCACACGTTTGATCCCGTCTCTTTCACATTAAAAACTCCCCTTGCACACATTCTCCTCCAGTTATTTGATTCTCGCAATACATTCCAAGCCGATTTTAGACTAAAACAGGGGATGGTAAGGTCAGCCGCAAGGGACAAAACTGCCCCACTGCGGTTCCCCAGTTGTCCATGCCCCCCCACTGCCCCCATTTGCCCTTATCATCAATCAGTTTATGATTTCCTGGCTTTTGTGTCTCCAGTAGTTAATGATCTTAACCACATCAATATCTACATCTCAGTTGATAAGAAGAGTGCTGCTGGGGTAAAACGAATATTCCCTAACACTGTAGCCTTTCACTCTACTCCCCAGTGAGATGACTGTGATGGCTCCTGGGTTGAGGGGGAAACCCTTTGCACATGTTCAGAAGCAGAAGCCCTTGTTTCTTTATTATCGTTTCTGTGTACTGAGTCTGAGTTCTGGCATGGAAAAATGGGTACTGGAGCTTTTCCCTGGTGACCCTGCTCCTGTCACTGGGAGGGGCTATAGCTCAGGAATATACCACTTTGCTGAAGTCCTTTATTTCATTGGTCATCTTCCATCTCATTTCCGATGGATCATTTTTTGAACATGTGGAAGATCCAGGCTCCTGGAAATTCATGTTTGGTTGTATTGATACTTTGGAAAAGAGATATTTGAAGTCTAAGTGTGCTTCCAGATGAAGGGCTACCAGCACTGCCAATTACAGACACTAGCAAACTATTCCATGGTTCCTTCTTTAACAGAGGGTGGGAAATGGGTTGGGAAAAGCTGTGGGAAGTCATGGGAGGGTTACAAATGGAAGGCAACTTTGTCTGTACCCCCTGTAACATTCTGTGAATGAGGCAGTATCATTGAATGATAAAAACATCCTCAGCAAGCCACAACCTGGCAAATTCCAAGGAAATACCCTTAACCATTTTCCAAGTGACTGACCACCCAGGTACCTGGAAGGAGGATGGGTGGTTTAGCAATTCTTTGAATGAATAAAGAAACAAGGCATTGTAAACTTTTTTCTCTTCCAATCCAGCTTCACTCTTTTCTGAGAAGAATCTGCTTTGATAACAGTGCTGGGGAAGAAATAATTTTTTATGTCTTTTTTATTATTTTTTTTAAAAGAAAAACAAAACACAACAACAACAGAAACACAACAACAATACACATACACTAAATATCTCTTAAGATTGTAAGATATCTACCTTTGGCTCCTCTTACATAACAAATGCTTATTATTATTCTCTAGTTCTTGTTTTAGTTGTATATCATACATTGAGTTCACAGACATTATCTCCTTTCTCCTAATTTTAACAACAGAAAAAAGAGAATCAACCATCTCAGAGTTCAAAATCCACATACATAGATATCATTTTTCTCTATTTCTTGTACAAATTCTATTAAAGGTTTCCAATCTAACATAAATTTAGTTGTTGACCCTTCTTTACAGCAGGGTTATATACTTTCACTCTTCCTATTCAACCTGTACGCAGAACACATCATGCGAGGTGCTGGGCTTGATGAAGCCAAGGCTGGAGTTAAAATCGCTGGAAGAAACATTTAACAATCTCAGATATGCAGATGATACCACTTTGATGGCTGAAAGTGAGGAGGAGCTGAGGAACCTTATGATGAAGGTGAAAGAAGAAAGCGCAAAAGCTGGGTTGCAGTTAAACCTCCAAAAAACCAGGATGATGGCAACCAGCTTGATTGATAACTGGCAAATAGAGGGAGAAAACATGGAGGCAGTGACAGACCTTGTATTTCTAGGTGCAAAGATTACTGCAGTTGCTGACTGCAGCCAGGAGATCAGAAGACGTTTCCTTCTTGGGTGGACAGCAATGACAAATCTTGATAAAATAGTGAAGAGCAGAGACATCACACTGACAACAAAGGTCCGCATAGTGAAAGCAATGGTATTCCCTGTAGTAACCTATGGCTGCGAGAGCTGGACCATAAGGAAGGCTGAGTGAAGGAAGATAGATGCTTTTGAACTGTGGTGTTAGAGGAAAATTCTGAGAGTGCCTTGGACTGCAAGAAGATCAAACCAGTCCATACTTCAGGAAATAAAGCCAGACAGCTCACTTGAGGGAATGATATTAAAGGCAAAACTGAAGTACTTTGGCCACATCATGAGAAGACAGAACACCCTGGAGAAGATGCTGCTGCTAGGGAAAGTGGAAGGCAAAAGGAAGAGGGGCTGACCAAGGGCAAAATGGATGGATGATATTCTGGAGGTGACGGACTCGACCTTGGGGGAACTGGGGGTGGCGACGGCCAACAGGAAGCTCTGGCGTGGGCTGGTCCATGAAGTCATGAAGAGTCGGAAGCAACTGAATGAATAAACAACAAAGTTTTGCCATCTCTGCCAACTCCATCATTTTCATGATCCACTTGCTCACAGTTGGTATTGTCTCATTCTTCCACTTTTGTGCATACAATAACCTTGCAGCCCTTGTCATGTAGAGAAAGAGGGTTCCCGCTTTATCTTTTACATGTTTATCTGTTAGTCCCAATGAAAATGTTTCTGGCTTTAATTCTATAGTAGTCTTTAATATTCTTTGAGCTAAAGACTGTATTCGTTTCCAAAATGTTTCAGCTTTTTTACAAGTCCACCATAAATGATAAGACGTTCCCTCTTGGTCTTCACATTTCCACCATTTTCCAGAAACACCTTTATACATTTTAGACAATTTAAATAGTGACATATACCATCTATACATCATCTTATAAAAATTCTCTTTAAGACTTGTACATAAAGTAAATTTTAAATCTTTTCCCCACATATTTCCCCACTTTTCCATTGATATATTATGACCAACATTGTGTGCCCATTTTATCATACAATCTTTTACCTGTTCATCCTCGGTCTCATACCTTAACAGTCATTTATACAGTTTAGTAATAACATGTTCGTCATTTGTACACAGTGTTGTTTCAAACTCAGATTCTGTTTGTTCAAATCCACCATTTTCCTCATCTGTTTTAAACCTTTCTTTAAGTTGAAAATATGAAAACCGCTGACAGACATGACCTTCTTCCAATAAGCTTTCCCTTGATTTTAACTTATATTCCCCTTGTGACAGTTCCAGTAAATCATTATATCTTATCCATTTGTGTGTACTATCAAATTCTCTTCTATGCATTGTGGCAAAAGTCCAAACTTTTACCCATGAGCCAGTGTGGTGTAGTGGCAAGAGTGTTGGACTAGGAGCCGGGAGATCCAGCTTCTAGTCCCCACTCGACCATGGAAGCTCACTGGGTGACTTTGGGCCAGTCACAGACTCTCAGCCCAACCCACCTCACAGGGTTGTTGTTGTGAGGATAAAATGGAGAGGAGGAGGATAATGTAAGCTGCCTTGGGTTCCTTGTGAGAGGAAGAAAGGCGGGGTATAAATGCAATAAATAAATAAATAAATAAACTGGAGGTCCGTGCCCAGCTGCCCTCCAATTAAGCTCTGGACATGCAGGTAAGATTCAACTCGAGTTTATTCGTGTACAACGAAGGCAGCTCTGTCAACCCGGAGGCAGCGCAGATCAACACTCACCAGTTACATTTATAATCATAATGTGGCTAAGTAAGTGACATCAGCCAAACCTACCATGCATGTCTGTTCATTATCCATTAAACTTTTACTGGGCCATCACCCCCGGCTTCTTCTCAGAGCCCTGCAACTTTTGCAAGGACGATGATTCTTAGGTCTGGGGTGAGTTGCTGTGGAGACAAGATTTATTTATTTATTTATTGCATTTATACCCCGCCTTTCTCCCTCTTGCAAGGAACTCAAGGCGGCTTACATTATCCTCCTCCTCACCGTTGTATCCTCACAACAACAACCCTGTGAGGTAGGTTGGGCTGAGAGTCTGTGACTGGCCCAAAGTCACCCAGTGAGCTTCCATGGCCAAGTGGGGACTAGAACCCGGATCTCCCGGCTCCCAGTCCGTTACTCTCACCACTACACTACACTGGCTCTCACTTATCTCTACTGTCCTAGCAGTTTCTCCTTCAGTACAGAAGAAACAAAGACAACAGTTATGGGCTTTTGAGGAATCTGCCACATTGGCACAAAAAAAAAGCCGAGACAACATGGCCTTGCCTTAGTTATTCCACATTCCCTCATTTGATCCAATAGGAGCTGAATTCTTCATAGTGGATCACCTAGAGAGTGCCGTCAGCCCACTGCTTCAGCAGTTCTTTCCGATTTTCTACCTTTTCTTGTGGCAGGCCTTGATTCATAGCAAGAAATTGCTGGCTAACTTGTCTTTTTATACAAGACGTAAAGCATGCAAGACAGAGGGTAAGAACAATACCACAAACAGAATACCCAACACAACGAGAAAGCTTTGCCTCAACCAGGCAATGTTGGGAGCCATCCGGTTAGCCAGCCTATAGGATTCCATCCTTTCCAGGCTTGTACAGGTACATGCGCTACTTCCCTAATGTCTGCTGCTGATTGTTTTACAGTTTTTTCATTGCCATCAATCTTTAGACAACAGTCAGATCAACTAAGGTTTCCACACAGGCCGCCTTCAGCTGCCTGCAGGTAGTCTAAACCCATTCTGTTCTGGATGATGGCTTCCTGCATTTGAGTCATCTGAGTAGCAACCAGGCCTAAGGCATCTGCAGTATGATTTGCAGATACTTCAAGTAGTGCATGTAGCCTGATAAGTCTCCCGGTGAGATATGTCAAACCTCGTGCTACTATATTGGGTTCAAAGACAGCTAGACTTACCCCCAAATGGTCCATCTTTATGGATGCTATTAAAACAGAATGTTCTCAATGTAGGAATGACAGACCACCATGTGTGAGCATTTGGAAACCCCAAATCCTTTCAAGTGCTGTTATCTGACTATAAAGGAACCAGGGGGCTTGCCGAGTTGTTGTTCTTCAGTCGTTAAGTCATGTCCAACTCTTCGTGACCCCATGGACCATAGCACGCCAGGCCTTCCTGTCCTGCGCTCTCTCCCGGAGCGTGCTCAAGTCCATATTCATTGCATTGGTGATGCTATCTAGCTATCTCATCCTCTGCTGTCCCTTTCTCCTTTTGCCTTCCATCTTTCCCAGCATCAGGGTCTTTTCCAGGGAGTTTTCTCTTTGCATTAGGTGGCCAAAATATTTGAGCTTCAGCTTCAGTATCTGTCCTTCCAATGAGCAGTCAGGCTTGATTTCCTTTAGGATGGACTGATTTGACCTCCTTGCAGTCCAGGGGACTCGTAAGAGTCTTCTCCAGCACCACAGTTCAAAGGCATCAGTTCTTTGTCTCAGCCTTCCTTATAGTCCAGCTCTCACAGCCATACATTTACATTAGCTGCACTCAAAGGTTTGGCCTCCCAGGGCATTGGAGCTGAGGTAGCCTTAGAGGCCGCTAAACAGATCCAACAGTATGAAAGTGCAAAGGTTTGTTGGCTGCTCTGAGTTATACTCAGAACTCTACTTGGGGAAGGATCAGCCTGTAATACTAGCTCACAAGGACTACAAGAAGATAGAAGGTAGATTAAAACAACATGTCCAAACATTCTGCCAATACAAGCTCTTCTCCAACATGCATGCTATAATGCTTAACCTTGCTAGCAACCCAAATTTAACTATTACCTAGTATCACCACACATTGCTTCTTGTGAAGACATGCAACATGGTATTTTTTGATAGAACCTTCTATCAAACCCTTTTTGATACAACCTTCTATCATATATTTATTCCAAATTCTTAATACAGCCCTCCTTATATAGTGATTATTAAAATCTACATTCACTTTTGTTTTATCGTACCACAATAACCATGCCACCCGTATCTCAATTCATGTCCTTCTAGTTCTAAAAGTCTTCTATTTTTCAACGTCGCCCATTCCTTCATCCACATCATGCAGCAGGCAGAAAAATGGGGTTTAAAATCTGGTAATTCCAAGCCACCTCTTTCCTTTGCATCTCGTAAAATTTCTTATTTCAACTCTTGTTTTTTTTGCTTGCCATATAAACTTCGTTATATCTCCCTGCCACTGCTTAAAAGGTAAATCCGATGTAATAATGGGTATAATTTGAAACAAACAAACCATTCTAGTTCATATATTCTTTTTGATCATTGCAATTCTTCCCCAAAGTGCTGGCGGGTGCTGCGGTAGGGTGGCGGGGCAGCTGCGGGGCGGTGGGTGCGGTGGCGGGTGCTGCGGCAGGGTGGCAGGTGCGGGTGCGGCTGGTCTCCTGGCTGGCTGCAGCCGGGCGCAGCGTACGCAAATGGCAGTCGCTACAGCGGCCGCCATTTGCGTTCGCTATTTTTAGCTGTTTTAGCCTACATAAATATTTACGTAGGCTAGAACGGTGAAAAATAGTGAATGCAAATGGTGGCCACTGTAGCTGCTGCCATTTGCGTACACGTTTTTTTTTTACTTTGCTGTGATAGGCTATGTAAATATTTACATAGCCTATCACGGTTAAGTACAGGGACGCAAACTGCGGTGGCCATAGCCGCTGCCGTTTGCATCCCTGCTGCCCAGTGGCCGGATGTCCGGCTGCGGGCAGAGCTGCCCAGCGGCTCCTTGGAATCCTTGCAGAGTGTAGCTGGCCAGGCAGGACTCTGGGGGGAGGGACGGAGTGCCTCCCTCCCCACCGCGAAGCAGATCCGCGAAACGGTAAGTGACTTTCGTACATCCCTATGAAAGTTAATTAGACTGTCATACTTATTCAGAAATGCAAACAGTCGGCCTCATTGAGATAGGCTGCGGAATTCTCTGACATCCCTACTGTCAGCTGTGAAAGAGGAAGCACATCGTAGGGACTAAATGAGTGAAACTCATCTAGGGATGGCGGAGAATTTCTCCACGAATCTCGGGGAGGCCAAATGCCAACGCATTCGGCCCCCCGAAATTGGTGGTGAAATTCTCCGCCGTCCCCCCCCGGGATGGGACTTACCTCATGTGAATGTCCCTCTCGGCGGCATTTCGGCGGCGTTTCGGCGGGGGCGGCAGCGGCGTCCGGTCTTCTGACCGGCTGCCGCCGCCGCCATTGCAAAATAAAAAAGGAAAGTAAAAAAACAACACACACCCGTGATAGGCTACGTAACAATTTACGTAGCCTATCACGGCTAGATTTCCAAAGTCAGCCGTGATAGGCTACGTAAATCGTCACGTAGCCTACCACGGGTGACTTTGAAAAAAAAAAAGCGTGTACGCAAATGACGGCGCCCATGGGGTGCCGCCATTTGCGTTCCTTAGTTTGGCACGCAAATTTGGCACATCTAGTTTGGCACGCAAATAGCGTTCCCTTATTTTCGCCGTAGTCTACGTAAATCTTTACGTAGACTAGACGTGCCAAACTAAGGAACGGAAATGGCGGTGCCCCATGGGCGCCGCCATTTGCGTACGCGCTTTTTTTTTCTTTTTTCAAAGTCACCTGTGATAGGCTACGTGATGATTTACATAGCCTATCACGGCTGACTTTGGAAATCTAGCCATGATAGGCTACGTAAATTGTTACGTAGCCTATCACGGGTGTGTGTGTGTGTGTTTTTACTTTACTTTTTTTTTCGCTGCCGGGTAGATGGGGCGCTCCTCCCCGGCCTGAATTTTGGTGGCAAGGGATGGGGCGCCTCCCCCCCGGCCTGAATTTCGGCCGGGCGAAGCAGGGCGCCTCTCCCCCCTCGCCTGAACTTTGGGGGGAGAACTGAAGCGCCTCCCCCCCACCGCGAAGCAAGCTGCGGGACCAGGTAAGTCCCTTTCGCCCATCCCTAAACTCATCCGATGCTCCTTTCGAGAGAGTACCAAGGACTAGTGGATAGGTCAGATCCCTCCTCCCGAGGCCAAAGAAACTCCGACGTCCTCAGATGCAGGAATATGAATTCGGGTCCTTCCCCCTTCCTCATCCCTGCCCCACTGTAGTTGCCACCGTAGGCACTGCACATCTGTTCCTCCACGGTCACAACTGCAGAACTGCCACCCTCATTCCTCCTCTGTGCCAGGCTCTTGCTGGTATAGCTTTGGATAAACAGAGGCATCTTCAGCACACACAAAAACACGAAAATATTTTTAAAGTCTGGGAGAATAGAATTGTCTATGCCTGCTGCTGAAAAGAGAGCAATGTGGGTGCCAGGTGGGCTTCCCTTCGTAGAGCATTTTGGAGCTGGGGGAGCACTGCCAAAAAAACCACTTCCTCTTGCTGCCACTCTCCAAGCGTCAGAATAAGGGGGCACTTGGAGAATGGGTCGCCATGGATGGTCTGAAAGTACAGGTAGGTACATATGGGAGGACATCGGACATGCCCCATCAGGTACCAAGGTTCCAAGACATGGAGAGCCCTACAGGGCAAGCTCTGCACTTTGAATTGGCCAGATGTAAATTCGGAGTCAGTGCAGGTGAGAGAGGAAGAGTGCAATATGATCAAAATGCCTGGCAAAGTTACAGTTCTCACAGCCATATTTTACATGAGCTGAAATTTCCAGTCCATCTTCAAAGGCAGCCCCAAGTACAGACTGTTACAGTAATCCACACAGGCGCATATCAGGGCAGATGATTGCAGCTAAGGTATCCAGATACGATGGAGATGAATTTACTGCAGCTAGGCTAAATGCACTCCAGACGTCTTCAAGAAAGTTCCTAGTAGGCCTTTTGCAGTGGAGAAAAAAATAGACAGGTAACTTTGCTGCTTTCTTGACAAATTCCAGAGTGGCAGCATTCAACCCCTGATACAGTTTTCATCCCCTCTGCCCCACATTGGCCCTTTGTTCTGCCTAGCCCCTTGGCTTGACTGAATTTACAGCTTAAAACCAATATCGATATAAGAGAATTCCCATCTAAACATGATCTTTTTCCATTTCAGGTTTATTGTTAAAAATGTAGTCTCTCCTTTTCCTCAGAAATCTTCCAGGAATTTCTTTCATGATGATAATCTCTTGCCCACCATCTTCAATTTAGTTTCATAGTGTTTCTGGAGAAGTGAATCCCTTGTAGTTTTCTTTAGAAAATGGGCAATAATATATCTACCATAACTTTCCACGACGAGGGAAGAAATATGTTTTGATGACAATGGGGACATTGCAGGTGGATATGATCTCATAAACCTGGTCACCTTCCCCAGTGTATCCTTCCAGAAAATCCAAGTTGGGAGGATGGAGCCTGAGGCTAATACACAGAATGGGTTCACTATTAATGCAAGCACCATTGTGTGGAATCCTAAGTGTAATTAGGTGGGAACGTCTGTTTTTATTTTCACCATCATCATCTGTATCATCAGCAGTTTAAAAGCACATTAGAGATACTGTTATCCAGGGTGGTTGATAATTGATCAGAATATGGCAGACATGCCCAGTTTTTATTTATTATTGATGTAACTGATTAAATACCAGATAACTAAATTTCTCAAGGCATTGTACAGAATATAATCAGACCAAAAATAAAAATAATTTCCCACTATATACTGTCAATAATAAATCAAACAAATAAATACACCAACACATCATAAAATATAATATGAACACAGACAGTGAAACGACTGTCAGGTATAAAAGATGAAGCACATCGTAGGAACTAAGGGAATGAAACAAAGGACTATTGTCAAACAAATGTAAAAGGACTATTGGATAGGTCGGATGCCCCCTCCCACGGCCAAAGGAACTCCTAGGTCCTCAGCTGGAGGAATCTGACTTTGGATCCTTCCCCCTTCCTCACCCCTGCCCCACTGTATTTGCCAAAGAAGGCACCACAGCATCTGTTTCTCCATGGTCACAACTGCAGAACTGCCCCCCTCATTCCCCCTCTGTGCCAGGCTCTTGCAGGCAGGGCTTTGGATAGACAGAGGGATCTTAAACACACACAAAAACACAAAAATATTTTAAATGTCTAGGAGAACAGAAATGTCGATGCCAGCTGCTGAAAAGATAGCAATGTGGGTGCCCAGTGGACTTCCCTTGGGAGAGCATTTTGGAGCTTGGGGACCACCCTTGAAAAAAGCACTTTCTCTTGCTGCCACCCTCCAAGCGTCGGAATAAGGGGGCACTTGGAGAATGGGTCACCGTGATGGTCTGAAAGTACAGGTAGGCATATATGGGTGGAGGTGTCCCATCAGGTACCAAGGAATGGAGTATCATATGAAGTTTGAATGATTCTAGCAAGGGATTCGAACAGAAGCATTTGTTATTTCTCACTGACCTCTGACCTTGAAGATCGGGAAACAACAAGCAAAAACCATTTCCCAACTATATTCAGGAAAGACAAGATTTCCCCCTAATTCTAGTACAAATGTGCATCAGATAACAACATTGTGGAAAAGGGTAGGTTTTCACTGACTATTGTTCACATGTTCAGCTTGTGATGCATGCAACAGAATATAAAATTTTGTGGAAAGTACATAGAATTGAAAAACTTCTCAAGATGAAAATAGTCCAGTGCAGTAAATCTGGGTAGATGGTATCCTCTTTGGGGAACTGTTATGGCCCCAGTAGTGTAACGAAGTTACCTGTAGTTTTAGACGGGCCTAGAGATGCATAGTGCTCTCTTTAGGTGCATTATAAGTGCAATTTCCCTGCTAGCGGGCCTCTGGGATTGTATGGGGAGTCTAAGGTCGATATTGCTGCCTCAGCACATTCCATACTAATGAGCACTGGTCCTATCAGGGCATAGGATATGCTTGAGAAGGGAGGCTATGTTCATGCCGAGCTACAGGTGTCTGGGTTGGGAAAGTTGCGATTGTTTTCCTTCTGACTGAGATACTGGGAAAGTTGCAGATGAAAGCTAATTAATGCTTGCTGCTGTCATGCTGCCTCACTGCTTACATGTATGGTATAAAACCCATTTTACCCCTCGGCTCTTGATTCAGAGAATCTGTCTGATCCAACCACTGGGTACTAGGGATGTACGAAAGGTACTTACCTTTCCGTGGATTCTGCTGATGCTGGGGGGGAGGCGTTCCGTCCCTCCCCCCGGAATCCTGGCTGGGGGGGGCGGCGCTCTGTTCCTCCCCCCCAGAATCCTGGCCGGCTGGCTCCGCTCTGCAGGGATTCTGCGGAGCCACCGGCCAGCTCCACCAGCAGCCAGACATCCGGTCGCTGGCTAGCAGGGACGCAAATGGTGGTGGCTGTAGCCGCTGCCGTTTGCGTCCCTGCAGTCAGCCGTGATAGGCTACGTAAATGTTTATGTAGCCTATCATGGCTGATTAAAAAACAAAAACAAAAAAACGCACGTATGCAAATGGCGGCGCCCATGGGCGCCGCCATTTGCGTTCCTTATTTTGGCACGTCTTAGTCTACGTAAACATTTACGTAGACTAAGACGGCAAAATAAGGGGAACGCAAATAGTGTAGATGCTATGCAAATAGAGTAGATGCCATGTCCATCTTAGGTCAGTAAAATCATATACAAAACTATTTTTTATTTTTTTATTTATTAAATGTATTAATCGCCCATCTGGCTGGTCACCCAGCCACTCTGGCTGATGTACAAAGCATATAATAACACAGTTTAAAACAATACAATTCTACAATAAAAACATTTTCTAAAATACCTTAACCCACCCAAAATGCCTGCCTGAACAACCACATTTTTAATGCATGGCGGAAGCTCATTAAAGAGGAGGCATGGCAGAGTTCCCTAGGGAGAGAGTTCCACAGAGTAGGGACCACTGTAGAAAAGGACCTCTCCCTCGTCCCCACCAGTCTAGCTGTCCTGGCTGACAGGACAGAGAGAAGGCCATCCGAGGCTGCTCTTGTTAAGCGGCCTGTCTGGTGTTGCTGGAGGCACTCCTTAAGATAGGCTGTGCCAGAACCATATAGGGTTTTAAAGGTCAAAACCAACACCTTGAATTTGGCATGGAAAACAACTGGTAACCAGTGCAACTCCTTCAACACTGAAGTGATGTGATCTCGCCGGCGGCTGCCTTTAATCAGGCGAGCCGCCGCATTCTGTACCAGTTGCAGTTGTAGATGGACGAATCTGAGCATTTCAATTTCTCTCAGTTTCTCATTTTTCCACTGTTACGTTTTGTGCCTTTGAGATGTTTTGCACTAAAACGCCTAGAATTGCTGACCATTGGCCATGCTTTCTGGGGCTCATGAGAGTTCTAGACCGAAACACCTGGAGGCCACCATGTAAGGGGAGCTTGTTTTAAAATGTCGTCCTCTGCAAGATGCCTGGATCACAGTCGGGTTACCTGTCCCTGATTAATGGATGGGGAACATGTTTCTCTTCACTTCTCCTCTCTTCCTTACAAGAGGTAACATAAAAAGCAACAGTTACACTTGCATAGTTCAACTCATGTCTCATCCGAGAGACAAACTAAATGTTCAGATAATCATGCATGGTGGAGCTATGCATGATATTTCACACCAATCCGCTGGTCAGTCTTCCTCACTATGGCAAGGTGTACTGTATTTCCATTTACAGTAGAGTTCTCTCTACATTTGCATTTCTCCATATACATGAGCACATACAATTATGTTATGCAAAGTGGTGTCCCTTCTGCAGGTGATGCATTGCATCCTTTTTGTCAATATATACAGTACGTGACCACCGTAGTTTTCAGAGGCACTTAATAGCTTCATTGACCTTTCTTGAATGTATCCAGCATTGCTGTGGCACTTTTAGGAAAAATAGGAAAGCGGGCCTTGGCCAAAAGTTGAACGTGAGCTGGAATCTCCCTATCATTCCTTTCCTTCCTGAGATTAAGAGACTCCTAATCTCCTTCTTGCAACCTTTCAGGCCAACCAACCCCTCTTTCTCAAAAGTCAATGGCCTTCTTTAGACTCCAAAGACCACCTCTGTGAGAACTCAGCTAGTTTCTTTCCCCACAAAAACAGTTCTCATGGATGGCTTGTAGTTTTATGACATTTGCAGTTGATTTGCAATTGCTCTACCAAGTTCATTTTCCCAAAACCTCCTTGTGCATTTTAATTTTAATTTTGTATTGAATAAATATGACATTTTTCCTTTCTCTGAACCTTGTGTGTATGTCTGTGTATAAATCTTTTGCAATAGACATCCTATTGCCAATGTCTAAAGGTATGCTTTAGGGGATGCATGTCCTTGAGAACACGCGCAAGTTTATATATGTGCCTAGAAAGAGCATATTCAGCAACACACAGAAACCTATTGAGGATTAATTATTAATTATGTTTTTAGAGTTCAGAAGTCATTTGCATTGAGGAATCATTAACAGGAAGAAGGGAAACATTTAGGCATCAGATGTTTGAAGTTTTAGGAAGATTTTCCAGTTGAACTCTAAGTAAAACCAGAGCAAAATACGAATTTGCAATTGTGTCAATATTACAAGCAATAACACATTGAAGTAAGGAGGAAGAATAAACCAAAACATCCTTTAATCCACGTGTGGGAAAACACAATTGGGTGGTCAACCAGATGACCCCCACCCATCCCTCCACAAGCAGAATAATGTCAGAATAGTGTGGTCACACCCTTGATGTCAGTTGGTCCCCATCAGGGAAGTTGGGAGATTGATCCCGCCAGTGTGTCCCCTGGGAACCATCTTTGTTATGGGCGGGCCTTCTCCCACTGAAGCAAGGACACAAGGCAGACAAGTCCACCATAGCTTAGCCATGGGCTTCAGGAGTGCTCCTCCAGCCGTTGACTTAGTCATGGCAGTTTCCTTTCACCTGCACCCCCCCTATTATCCCCAGTTTGTCACTGAAGATGACAGTGGAGATTCCCCTGCACAGCACTTGCATGAAGGGGAATCCCCAGTCTTATCTCTAGTCTGCTCAGAGATAACAGTGGGGATTCTTTCATAGGCAGTGCTTGGAGACCAAGCCCCACATCCTGGAAGACTCCAGGAAGGCTCTGTAGGCTGGACAGGGAACTCAGTATGCTCTGTGAGGCCCACAAGCTGGACTTTCCCCTTCCTTGGTCAAATTGAATGCAGTTTTGATGGACTGGTGCAAAAACGGTGTAGCCCCACCAAAGATCGAAAGGACACCAGATGTGAAATGTGACACCATGTGGAGTCATATAGGTGTCTAAGTTTGATCAAACCAAGGATTAGAGTTTATGGTGCAAGGAAAAGGACTGCTATCCACATTTGGGTTAAGGATATAATTGAAATCTCCACCAATTATTCACATGCCATAGGTGATGAAAGTCACACATTTATGGAACAGTCATTCAAGCTGGAGGTGGTCAAACATGAGATGACAAGATTGAACATCGACATCTTGGGAATCAGCGAACTAAAATGGACAGGCATGGGCGAATTTAATTCAGGTGACCATCATATCTACTATTGTGGGCAAGAATCCCTTAGAAGAAATGGAGTAGCACTCATAGTCAACAAAAGGGTGGGAAAAGCAGTACTGGGGTACAATCTTAAAAATGATAGAATGATCTCAGTACGAATCCAAGGCAAACCATTCAACATCACAGTAATTCAAGTCTATGCCCCAACCACTGAGGCCGAAGAAGCTGAGGTTGATCGGTTCTATGAAGACCTACAACACCTTCTAGAACTAACACCAAAAAAAGATGTCCTCTTCATCATAGGGGATTGGAATGCTAAAGTCGGAAGTCAAGAAATCACCGGGATAACAGGCAGGCATGGCCTTGGTGTACAAAATGAAGCAGGACAAAAGCTAATAGAGTTTTGCCAAGAGAACATGCTGATCATAGCAAACACTCTTTTCCAGCAGCACAAGAGGCGACTCTACACATGGACGTCACCAGATGGTCAATATCGAAATCAGATTGATTATGTCCTTTGCAGCCAAAGATGGAGAAGCTCCATACAGTCAGTAAAAACAAGACCTGGAGCTGACTGTGGCTCAGATCATGAGCTGCTTCTTGCAAAATTTCGGCTTAAATTGAAGAACGTCGGGAAAACCACTAAACCGTTCAGGTATGACCTAAATCATATCCCTTATGAATATACAGTGGAGGTGAGGAATAGATTTCAGGGATTAGACCTGATAGACAGAGTGCCTGAGGAACTATGGATGGAGGTCCGTAACATTGTTCAGGAGGCAGCAATGAAATCCATCCCAAAGAAAAAGAAATGCAAGAAAGCAAAGTGGCTGTCTGATGAGGCTTTACAAGTAGCTCATGAAAGAAGGGAAGCGAAAAGCAAGGGAGAAAGGGGAAGATATACCCAACTGAATGCAGAGTTCCAGAGAATAGCAAGGAGAGACAAGAAGGCCTTCTTAAATGAACAATGCAAAGAAATCGAGGAAAACAACAGAATGGGAAAGACTAGAGATCTCTTCAAGAAAATTGGAGATCTCAAGGGAACGTTTTGTGCAAAGACGGGCATGATAAAGGACAAAGAAGGCAGGGACCTCACAGAAGCAGATGAGATTAAGAAGAGGTGGCAAGAATACACAGAAGAACTATACAGGAAAGATCTGAATGTCCCTGATAGCCATGATAGTGCGGTCACTGAACTTGAGCCAGACATCCTAGAGAGTGAAGTCAAGTGGGCCTTAGGAAGCATTAGTAACAACAAAGCTAGCGGAAATGACAGTATTCCAGCCGAGCTATTTAAAATCCTAAAAGATGATGCTGTTAAAGTGCTGCACTCAATATGCCAACAAATCTGGAACACTCAACAGTGGCCACAAGACTGGAAAAGGTCAGTTTACATTCCAATTCCAAAGAAGGGCAACGCCAAAGAGTGTTCAAACTACCGCACCATTGCGCTCATTTCACATGCCAGCAAGGTGATGCTCAAAATCCTACAAGCTAGGCTTCAGCAGTATGCGAACCGAGAACTACCGGAAGTACAAGCTGGGTTTCGAAGAGGCAGAGGAACTAGAGATCAAATCGCCAACATTCGCTGCATCATGGAGAAAGCAAGAGAATTCCAGAAAAACGTCTATTTCTGCTTCATTGACTACGCTAAAGCCTTTGATTGTGTGGATCACAACAAACTGTGGCAAATTCTTAAAGTGATGGGAGTACCAGACCACCTTACCTGTCTCCTGAGAAACCTGTACGAGGGTCAAGAAGCAACAGTAAGAACCACACATGGAACAACCGATTGGTTCAAAATTGGGAAAGGAGTACGACAAGGCTGCATATTGTCACCCTGCTTATTTAACTTATATGCAGAGTACATCATGAGAAATGCCGGGTTGGATGAATCAGAGGTCGGAATTAAGATTGCTGGGAGAATTATCAACAACCTCCGATACGCAGACGATACCACCCTAATGGCAGAAAGCGAAGAGGATCTAAAGAGCCTCTTGTTGAAGGTGAAAGAGGAGAGTGCAAAAGCTGGTTTGAAACTCAACATTAAAAAAACGAAGATCATGGCATCTGGCCCCATCACTTCCTGGCATATAGAAGGGGAAGAAATGGAAGCAGTGACAGATTTTACTTTCTTGGGCTCCAAGATCACCGCAGACGGTGACTGTAGCCATGAAATTAAAAGACGCTTGCTCCTTGGGAGGAAAGCTATGGCCAACCTAGACAGCATAGTAAGAAGCAGAGACATCACCTTGCCGACAAAGGTCCGTCTAATCAAAGCTATGGTTTTCCCAGTAGTAATGTATGGCTGTGAGAGCTGGACTATAAGGAAGGCTGAGCGCCGAAGAATTGATGCTTTCGAACTGTGGTGCTGGAGAAGACTCTTACGAGTCCCCTGGACTGCAAGGAGGTCAAATCAGTCCATCCTAAAGGAAATCAACCCTGAGTGCTCATTGGAAGGACAGATAATGAAGCTGAAGCTCCAATATTTTGGCCACCTAATGCGAAGAGAAAACTCCCTGGAAAAGACCCTGATGCTGGGAAAGACTGAAGGCAAAAGGAGAAGAGGACGGCAGAGGATGAGATGGCTAGATAGCATCACGAATGCAATGAATATGAACTTGAGCACACTCCGGGAGAGAGCGCAGGACAGGAAGGCCTGGCGTGCTATGGTCCATGGGGTCACGAAGAGTCGGACACGACTGAACGACTGAACAACAACAACAACATTCATGGAACATGGAGAGACAGTCCAAATGTGGGCCATATACATCCACCATGACAATAACCATATCTGAAGTTGTAACAACTAAAATAAGGAAGTGATCTTCCAACTCAGTTGTTACATGTAATTTCTAGCCCAGACATTCCAGTTTGAGCAGCTTTGTTTCTGACAGAATTGTCGTCAACTGAGTTTGAAACCAGGTGCTAGAAATTCCAACAGCATTTTTTAAAAAATTGAGCCTTAACATCGGGGAATGACACAATGCCTTCCTCAGTCTCCTCAGAAAACATTACAGCAGGAGGGAAGGACGGTGGCTGAGTATTTCAAGTAGCTGGGACAGTCATTTGGATCAATTCAGCATCAGACTGCCTGGATATCAAAAAGAACATAACAAACTCTTTTCAGCATTAACAAAGGAGATTAAGAAATGGGTCACTGGTGATTAATTTTAAGCATAAAGAAGATGATCCAACCCCACTGATCCTCTTGGCAGCAATTTAATCTTTCACAGCTGACAGCATAGTCCGGAAAAAAAGAGACGAGAAACTGCAATAAGGCTATATTTCGTCAGCTCAGTACTGTTTATGTGTGTCAAGAATGCAGGCCATCTCTTTCAACGTGAAGCTGGCCTTGCTCTCATGTATCTTATAACCGCCTGTGAATGCATTATCTGTGTAGCTCTTTTATTTATAAGAATTTGAAAAGCTATTAAAACCTACTGATCCAACTGACTAAGTTCAAAATCCTTTTGTTCCAGAAAGTGATAAACAGTTCCATTTCAATAAACAAACCAACAAATAGATAAGTAAATGAGGTGCGAAATGCAATCATTTCTAACCTGTGCCTACATGCTCAGTCTGAAATGGAGATCTTGGATCCCATTGTGTTAATCTGTAACTTGTATAATTTCCCTCAAGACAGAGGTTCATTGTGCAGTGGTTGGATGTTAACAGAAGCTGGGCAGGAGTGGAAATGCTGGTATTTCTCCTTACAAACTTGTCATATGGGACTGTATTTGATTTTGCCCTGCTGTTTTAAAAGTGCAGCTGTGTTTATAAAGAAGGAATGAGCCAATTGTATGATTGATTGTTAAGACATTTAATAAAAGGAGGGAGTGTGTTAATAATAGGGGAATTTAGTTTAAGGGTCTTATCAGGGCGGAGTAGGATATTTTAGTGGGTTTTGCTGTTGTCATTGTTTTTAAATTGTAAATAATTTCAGCTTTATTGCAACTTTTTAGGTGTAAACTTTGTGGATTCTTTTCTGGAATTGTATTATCTCTTTGCAATGGCAATTGATGAAAAGAATAAAGATTGATTTGATTTCTAACTTTATCTGTTAATTTATGCATTTGAGCCATTTCTCAACCTTTACATAACTGTTCTCTAGGAGTTCTGACATTTTCCCAATATCTAGCCACTACAATTCTGGCAACTATTAATACGTTTAAAATTAAATCCTTAATAGTCTTTTCTGTAACGTATAGCAAATAACTTAGTAATACAGACAATACATCAAATCCTATATTACTTCCGGTTATTGCATTACACACACACACACACACACACACACACACCCTGGACAGCCCCACAATACATGAATCTAATTTGCATCCACCCTCCCACGCTTCCAACCACCAAATCCATTTGTCCTATTTATTCTGTTCATTCTTTGAACAGGAAGTCATATACCACCTATGTAAAATGTTACACGGAGCTTCTTTTAAGGAAGCACTAAATGAAAAATGTTTCCTTACTTTAAAGATTTCTAACTACACTTTATCTTCTATAGAACTTCCAATATCTCTCTCCCATCCCTTTTTAGAAGAGAATCATTTTTTCTAAAGGTAGAAGTCAGCCAATCAAAACATGATTTGAGACAAAAACAATCCTACTTCAACTGCAATAATATTCTCCAACACAGTCCCCTGTTTCCGATGTTTTCTTTTCAGATCATATACAATGCAGTTCCTGATTTGAAACACACACACAAACAAAAACAACTAAACAAAAAACAATCATACTATGGACTTGTTCAACTAGCCCATGCTAGCAAATATCTCTGAAATAACCCCTTCATCATTTATCAAGTCTTGTCATCATGAATTTCCCATTGTGGAATATTCTCTCTTATGTTGACTAACTTTTGATGTCTTAACAATTGACAACAGAGCTGAAAACTCTGGGTTTAATCTACTCCTCCTATATTTAAACCACGTAGTCAATATATGTTTTAGGATTACTTTCTCTGGAATAGCATTTCCCACTACTTCCTACACCATCCATGGGATGGCACTTAAAGAAACTGGAACTAATTCTTGTTCCAGCAAACAATTAGATCTGATTCATCCATTTCAGTTGGGAAGCCTCAAAATATAGACTCAAAAAAGGAAAAGGAAGGCTAACTTCACTAAAAGGTGCTTACAATATATCCAATTTCATCCTAGGTGGTTTCTTCTCTTATATAAATGTCAGTAAAAGTTTATCACATTCACAGCCTGGAATTTCTTGGAAGTCAATAAAAAGAGGTAAGGCAGTAAATAAAAACAAAGATTTCACCACAGTTCCCACCCTTGCCAACCAAATAATGTTACACTTACCTACACATTAATCAGCTTAATTATACCACCTATTTGGGCCTGATCTATTAAAATCCAAAGATAGCCTTACCACTAAATATCTGACACTGTTTATCCCCAATATATGCAAGACCTGCCTTTTATCTTCAATGGTAGTATTTAATATAATTATTTCAGATTTCTCTTTGTTTATTTTATATGCTGAATCTAAGCTATAACTATCCATTAAAGGGAACAGAGACCTAATGGAAGAAACTGAGTGATATGTATTTTCCACAGGCAGGGGAAATTTCCCATGTCAGCTATCTCAGACCTTTATCTGGAGATACAAAGCCAATGAAAGCGGGGCCTATGATTTCCAAAACACGTGCTCCAGCACTGACCAACTTCCCTTGATAGACGAAGCTAAAAGATTCAAGAAGGTTCCAGGGAAAGTTTGCTGATCGGCTTGGACAGCATGTCGGTGTGTTTTTCCAATCAGTGACTGGCTTCATCTCTGTGACCCTGACAATAAGCCTTGAAGAAATAGATGTGAACAAGGTGGATGATAGTGGAGACATGAAGCATGAAAATCACCCTAAGTGAAGCTGGAAAAAAAATCATGAAGAAACATGGAGTTGTCCGGACATATCTCCTTGTTTCTTCACAATGATATTACTCAGTTCGATAATTATTCATGGGTACAAGTGGCTCTGACTAACTGTATGTATGTGGGGGATTCCAGCTCTACTGTAGATACACAAAATTAAGAAATATTTGGCGGGGGGGAGAGGGACTTTCCAAGAGTTAAGTGAGACAATTCCATTTTCCCGATCTGCTCCCTTCCGTCTGTCTCTCTCTGTCTCTGGATGCCCAAATTTGGACTATTTTTTCCTTCCTAACTGATCTCTGGTGTTCAATTCAGGCCTGAATATAATAATGTAGCATTTAGGGAGGAAGATACAACCCAATAAGCCAGAACCAGAGGCCAAGATGGAGAAGACCTCCACAGCCACCATGTATTTCCCCTTGGTGCTCAGGTAGGTTGGCACAAAAGACACCCAAACACTGCAGAAGACCAGCATGCTGAAAGTGATGAGCTTGGCTTCATTAAAAGTATCAGGCAATTTCCTGGCAAGGAAAGCCACGGTGAAGCTGATGATGGCCAAAAGCCCCATGTAGCCCAGGACAGTGTAGAACATGAGGGCTGAGCCTTCATTACATTGAACGATGATTGTGCCAACCTGGGAGTGCATGTCAAACTCTGGGAAGGGCGGAGATGTTGCCAGCCATACACCACAGATGCCAGCTTGAATAAAAGAACAAAAAAGGATAACTGATGCAGCAAGTCTCTTCCCAGCCCATTTCCTCATCCTATTTCCAGGCTTTGTGGCCGTGAAGGCCAAAACTACAGTGATGGTTTTTCCTAACACACAAGCAACAGCGATGGAGAAGATGATGCCAAACACTGTCTGCCTCAGAAGGCAGCTCACCTTCCCAGGCCACCCAATGAACAAGAAGGAGCAGAGAAAGCAGAGCAGCAGTGAGGAGAGCAGGGCGCGTGTGATGCTCCGGTTGTTGGCTTTGACGATGGGAGTGTTCCAGTGCAGACCGAAGCTCCCAATCACAGTAACAGTGAGAACAGAAAGACAAAGAGCCAAGGATGCCAGAACAGCTCCCAAGGGCTCCTCATAGGACAGGTAGAATGTCTCTTTGGGAATACATTGGATCTGGTTCTTGTTTGGATATTGATGTTCTGGGCATGTCTCACACTGGTCTGCATCTGAAAGAAAGAAGCAAACTCTCTCAGTAGTTCCAGAATACAAAAATACTTTAACTGCCATTGAATCTAATCTTGCAGCAAACAAAATATATTCTGCAACTTCCTCTTTTGTTTGTTTGTTTTTTCAGCAAGTGTGTAAGGAAATGCCTTCATGCCCTGGGACCCATCAGGAAAAGAAGCTGATAAGAATTACATTAGACCTGAATTTAAAACACCTGGATTATTTTCCACGTCACTCTGGATTCTTGCATTTACCCATCTGGATGGAAATCCTCCCTTGGGGGCACTTGGTGCAGTCGTAGCAACACACTTGCTTCCCCTGCTGGACGGACATGCTCTGGCCAGGGTGACAGCTCTCGACACAGGTGGAACTGGGCAGCATCTAATGGTAAGCAGAAGGGAAGAAATTTGGGATGAAAATGAGGAAGATTCTCTCGTCGCTGTAACCCTCGGCTGCACCTTTTTCTCATGAGAACGTAATGAAATCTCAGGAGTTGTATCAGGTGCATATGCCAATGCACTAATGCATCAGAAGGGCCCATCACTGACCACAGACCCCCAACGAAGATCGCTCTTCCTGTGTTGCCACTCAGCACTTGCTCACTTGCTTGAATGGGTGAGCGGCAAAGGCACATCTCCTCATCAAAATGTTATAAGATCTCAGGGCATGCATCAGATCAATCTCAGATGGGCCCACCACTCCTCAGGGCACTGTAACAACTATGATTCTTGCACTTATTACCATAAATTGCTCTTTCACTTCAAATGATGCATACATTACTCCACTGAGACATCTGTTACTGCTGCTTTTCCTTTTGCTATAGGATCGTCTTCCCCAACTCGGTCCCTCTGTATGTCTTAGCCTTCAACTCCCATCATCCCTGACCAGTGGCTAGGCCAGCTGGGGTTGATGGAAGTTGTAGACCAAAGACTGGTATAAGTTGTAGTGGGGACTAAGTCCAGCTGTTCCAGTTCTTACCACCCCTACAAAGAAGAGTTTGGGGAAGTAAATGGTAACTAAAGAGGTTTGATGCTCAGCAATAGAGGCTGGTGGCTCCAATTTCAGTGGGGTCATGAATCCATTCTGGGTTTCAGTCAAAACCAGCCCGAACTCCAAAGGAGCTATCCAAGGTACTGAACCCTATCCCCCAAATAGATTCAATGCCTTGGATAGTTCCTTTAGAGTTCTTGCTGGTTGTGGCTGAAACCCAGAATGGAATACATAGGGATGTACGAAAGTCACTTACCTTTTCAAACGGTGACATTCGAGGTGGGCGGGAGGCGCTCCTTCCCTCCCCCCGAAATTCTCCCTGGCTGGCTTCGCTCTCAACTGAGCCGCCGGCCAGGGCTGCCCGCAGCCAGACATCCAGCCGCTGGGCTGCACAGGGACGCAAATGGCGGCCACTGTAGCCGCCATCTTTTGCGTACCTGTATTTTGCCATGATAGGCTAAGTATATATTTATGTAGCCTATCATAGCAAAAAAAAAGGGAACACAAATGGCGGCGTGCAACATCCCTAATTTCTAGTCAGTGTTGATTTGTTAATCTGTTGCAGTCAAGCAACAATGTGTCTTGTGATGACTTAAAAAACTAATAATGTTATTTTAGCTTAAGCTATCAAGAAGAATAGTCCCATTCATCACATACATACTGTGTCTCCCTTGATTGGCACGTATTTACACACATGGGTGTAGAGAGGGAGAAATGTAAGCAGTCTGGTCAGGCGGAAATACAATGCAAAGGTACAGTTTGTGAAAATTACATGATTAGATTAGTTCATTTGATAGGTAGATATCTCTTAGATATAATATGAAAAAGGGAAGCTGAAAACAAATCCAAATATCAACATCTTGAAACAGCATTTTAAAAGTATGAAACTTCCCAGTATAAAGATATTTCATACTTGTGTGCCTAGTACCAAAGTTGGATGTTCCTGGAGATATTGTAATATTTTGCCAGAATACATCTCATTACAATTCTAGCCAACCCTTGTGGAATACAACAACAAAAAGAAGAAGCAAATATTCTTTTCTATCTTGATGCGAAAAGATGATGGTGACCATTCTTACCTGATTAAATTTGTGATTCCATATAATGGCACTTCCATTGATTATGAACTCTTTCCCTGCAGGAGCCTGGGGGTCCATCCTTCCAACTTGTACTCTCTGGAAGGATTCATTGGGGAAGGTGACAAAGTTCATGAGATCGTATCCCCCTGTCAGGTCTCCATTATCATCAAAAAATATTTCTTCACCAGCACTGTTGTTAAAATGGATGTTTCTCAGAAACCAGTGAAGCTAAAAGTAAAGAGAAAAATGTCAGAAAAGAGGAGAATTGGCAGGAAATTGGTTGAAGTCAGCTCTGTGAAAAGCTGTGACATTTAGACTTTTGGTACCTATTAGCCAACATATAACTACAAACAAAAATGAATCTACTACATCTTGTACTTTGCAAACATTGTATAATGTCTATCCCATGTGAGAAGGAAGATGCCAAGACCCATTAATATTCCTAAGATTGAGTGTTTTCATTTCCACTCCAGGAACACATGAACCTTCTTTACGCAGAGTCACAGCATTTCTCTATTTAGCCCAGAACTGCCTACTCTGTCCACTGCTATATAGGATGTTGGGCAAAGATTTTTTCTTAGTTCTGCTCCTTGAGACCTTTATTCAACTTGGGTATTGTTGTTGTTCAGTCGTTCAGTCGTGTCCGACTCTTCGTGACCCCATGGACCATAGCACGCCAGGCCTTCCTGTCCTGCGCTCTCTCCCGGAGCGTGCTCAAGTTCATATTCATTGCATCCGTGATGCTATCTAGCCATCTCATCCTCTGCCGTCCCCTTCTCCTTTTGCCTTCAGTCTTTCCCAGCATCAGGGTCTTTTCCAGGGAGTTTTCTCTTCGCATTAGGTGGCCAAAATATTGGAGCTTCAGCTTCATTATCTGTCCTTCCAATGAGCACTCAGGGTTGATTTCCTTTAGGATGGACTGATTTGACCTCCTTGCAGTCCAGGGGACTCGTAAGAGTCTTCTCCAGCACCACAGTTGGAAAGCATCAATTCTTCGGCGCTCAGCCTTCCTTATAGTCCAGCTCTCACAGCCATACATTACTACTGGGAAAACCATAGCTTTGATTAGACGGACCTTTGTCGGCAAGGTGATGTCTCTGCTTCTTACTATGCTGTCTAGGTTGGCCATAGCTTTCCTCCCCAGGAGCAAGCGTCTTTTAATTTCATGGCTACAGTCACCGTCTGCGGTGATCTTGGAGCCCAAGAAAGTAAAATCTGTCACTGCTTCCATTTCTTCCCCTTCTATATGCCAGGAAGTGATGGGGCCAGATGCCATGATCTTCGTTTTTTTAATGTTGAGTTTCAAACCAGCTTTTGCACTCTCCTCTTTCACCCTCAACAAGAGGCTCTTTAGACCCTCTTCGCTTTCTGCCATTAGGGTGGTATCGTCTGCATATCGGAGGTTGTTGATAATTCTCCCAGCAATCTTAATTCCGACCTCTGATTCATCCAACCCGGCATTTCTCATGATGTACTCTGCATATAAGTTAAATAAGCAGGGTGACAATATGCAGCCTTGTCGTACTCCTTTCCCAATTTTGAACCAATCGGTTGTTCCATGTGTGGTTCTTACTGTTGCTTCTTGACCCTCGTACAGGTTTCTCAGGAGACAGGTAAGGTGGTCTGGTACTCCCATCACTTTAAGAATTTGCCACAGTTTGTTGTGATCCACACAATCAAAGGCTTTAGCGTAGTCAATGAAGCAGAAATAGACGTTTTTCTGGAATTCTCTTGCTTTCTCCATGATGCAGCGCATGTTGGCGATTTGATCTCTAGTTCCTCTGCCTCTTCTAAACCCAGCTTGTACTTCCGGTAGTTCTCGGTTCGCATACTGCTGAAGCCTAGCTTGTAGGATTTTGAGCATCACCTTGCTGGCATGTGAAATGAGCGCAATTGTGCGGTAGTTTGAACACTCTTTGGCGTTGCCCTTCTTTGGAATTGGAATGTAAACTGACCTTTTCCAGTCTTGTGGCCACTGTTGAGTGTTCCAGATTTGTTGACATATTGAATGCAGTACTTTAACAGCATCATCTTTTAGGATTTTAAATAGCTCGGCTGGAATACTGTCATCTCCGCTAGCTTTGTTGTTACTAATGCTTCCTAAGGCCCACTTGACTTCACTCTCTAGGATGTCCGGCTCAAGTTCAGTGACCGCACTTTCATGGCTATCAGGGACATTCAGATCTTTCCTGTATAGTTCTTCTGTGTATTCTTGCCACCTCTTCTTAATCTCATCTGCTTCTGTTAGGTCCCTGCCTTCTTTGTCCTTTATCATGCCCGTCTTTGCACAAAACGTTCCCTTGAGATCTCCAATTTTCTTGAAGAGATCTCTAGTCTTTCCCATTCTGTTGTTTTCCTCGATTTCTTTGCATTGTTCATTTAAGAAGGCCTTCTTGTCTCTCCTTGCTATTCTCTGGAACTCTGCATTCAGTTGGGTATATCTTCCCCTTTCTCCCTTGCTTTTCGCTTCCCTTCTTTCGTGAGCTACTTGTAAAGCCTCATCAGACAGCCACTTTGCTTTCTTGCATTTCTTTTTCTTTGGGATGGATTTCGTTGCTGCCTCCTGAACAATGTTACGGACCTCCATCCATAGTTCCTCAGGCACTCTGTCTATCAGGTCTAATCCCTGAAATCTATTCCTCACCTCCACTGTATATTCATCAGGGATATGATTTAGGTCATACCTGAACGGTTTAGTGGTTTTCCCGATGTTCTTCAATTTAAGCCGAAATTTTGCAAGAAGCAGCTCATGATCTGAGCCACAGTCAGCTCCAGGTCTTGTTTTTACTGACTGTATGGAGCTTCTCCATCTTTGGCTGCAAAGGACATAATCAATCTGATTTCGATATTGACCATCTGGTGACGTCCATGTGTAGTGTTGCCTCTTGTGCTGTTGGAAAAGAGTGTTTGCTATGATCAGCATGTTCTCTTGGCAAAACTCTATTAGCTTTTGTCCTGCTTCATTTTGTACACCAAGGCCATGCCTGCCTGTTATCCCAGTGATTTCTTGACTTCCTACTTTAGCATTCCAATCCCCTATGATGAAGAGGACATCTTTTTTTGGTGTTAGTTCTAGAAGGTGTTGTAGGTCTTCATAGAACCGATCAACCTCAGCTTCTTCGGCCTCAGTGGTTGGGGCATAGACTTGAATTACTGTGATGTTGAATGGTTTGCCTTGGATTCGTACTGAGATCATTCTATCATTTTTAAGATTGTACCCCAGTACTGCTTTTCCCACCCTTTTGTTGACTATGAGTGCTACTCCATTTCTTCTAAGGGATTCTTGCCCACAATAGTAGATATGATGGTCACCTGAATTAAATTCGCCCATGCCTGTCCATTTTAGTTCGCTGATTCCCAAGATGTCAATGTTCAGTCTTGCCATCTCATGTTTGACCACCTCCAGCTTACCTTGATTCATTGATCTGACATTCCAGGTTCCTAAACAATATTGTTCTTTACAGCATCGGATTTTCTTTTCACCACCAGACACATCCACAGCTGAGTGTCCTTTCGGCTTTGGCCCAGCCGCTTCACTCTTTCTGGAGCTACTTGGAAATACCCTCTGCTCTTCCCCAGTAGCATATTGGACACCTTCCGACCTGAGGGGCTCATCTTCCGGCGTCATATCTTTTAGCCTTGTGATACGTTCCATGGGGTTTTCTTGGCAAGAATACTGGAGTGGGTTGCCATTTCCTTCTCCAGTGGACCACATTTTGTCAGAACTCTCTGCCATGACCTGTCCGTCTTGGGTGGCCCTGCACGGCATAGCTTATGGCTTCACTGAGTTACGCAAGCCCCTTGAATTTGGAACCTTTATCATGAGAATCAAATGGCTATGACTGACTTAGAGCCCCACTCAGTAGCACCAGAGATAAGACCCATTATCTATTTGCCATGCCAGAGCACAACCCTGACACATTCAAAACCATAATAAAGAAATTAGTGTGTATGCATATTTTCTGCATGTTTCCTCCACAGCCAAGAACTCATCAGATGGGATTACTTATTTTTTCCTAAACCCCTATTTTCTTATACATTAGGAGCTGAATATCATCTGGCCAGAACTGAGGGTTATCCAAACCAGCTCCTGCAAAACTGACCATCTGTCATGAAAATAATAACAAATAGTCTTGTGGCACCTTAAATATTAAGAAATTTATTATGGCATAAGCTTTAAGGAAATATACTCCACTTCATCAGATGCATCTGGTGGCAATTTAAACCAGGAGTGCACAACATTCAGCCCCCAAAACCTCATCCAACATCAGCTGTGGTGGCATATGCACCCCCCCACACACACTGACAAACCACTGCAACTTGAGTGTGTTCTTTCTATGGCACCACTAGTGCAGTGGGGAACCGTTTTCTACGCATAAGTAAGCAGGACTGAATAATTCTGGAGCACTTTCAAATGGTATCCCAGATACCAAGCCCCTGAATGTCTCCTGAAAAGTAAGCTGGACAAGCTTCTTTATAGCAACCCAAAAGTAAGCAGGACTGAATCACTCAGCAATATGTTCGAATAGTACCTGAAATACCAAGCCTCTGCATGTCTATGTCAAGTAGTGATGTACGAACCGCTCCCTTTCCGGTCCATAGAGGGGCCATCCATGCCACTCAGGGCCCCTTGAAAGCCTCTGGAGCTGCTTCGCGTCTGGGGCAGTTCGTGGAGTGGCTCTCCGGCTCTCTCTACAAGGCGATACACTAATGGCGGCTGCCATTAGTCTATCACTGGGAAAAAATACAGATGCAAATGGCGTATTGTAAGCTACTTGAGGCTGTAAAGTATTGATTCTGACCTAAATACAGCCATAAACGGATGAAATTCAGGTCAAAATCAGGGCTTTACAGCTGCAAGTGGTGGACAATATGCCATTTGCATTTGCATTTTTCCTAGCGATAGGCTAATGGCTGCTGCCATTAGCGCATTGCCTTGTATAGGGAGCAGGAGAGCTGCTCTGCATGCAATCCTCCAGAGCTGGAGGTAAGTGGTGCCGTTCCACCATAGAATCCGAAGGTCAGAGTCTTCGGAATCCAGCCTCATTTGAGTCCGTGGTGGAATTCTCTGCCATCCCTAATGTCAAGTCCCCAGCACTCCTGGCATGTTCGTAGTCAAACCAAGAAGTCAGTCTCCAAGTACATCGTCTTTCTTATGAGAATCAAATCAGTCCAATAGAGGTTCAGGTTACAGACCTGATCTAATGCTAAGATCCCTGATTAAGCAGGCACAATACTAAATAGCCTACATAAAGATCTCTTTCAGGGATGCACTACAGTAGGAGAGAAAGTTGTTGCAACTCTGGTGCCGGTCTGCAGCACAGAACCGGAAAGGCTTTCTCAGTCCCATGCTCAGGCAGGGAGGGTCTTCCCCTAGACACCTCTTGTGATGGGCCAACCTTGTCGAATGCCTTACTTCCCTATGCTGCTCCTCCCTCTTGACCTTGCATCTGATCCTTGCACCTGTCGCGCCCACCTCCCACCCCTCTGTGAGCTGTTGTGTTCCCATAGGATGAGAGGTTATGACTGAGCTTTGATCCAACTGAATAGCCTGCACCTGTGAAGACTCTTCCCTGTCTCTGTCTCCCTGAGGCTCAAGTTCTTCCCCCTTCAAACTGTGCTTCATCTGACTCTCCTCTCCCGTGGCCTCTGCACAAAGACTGAGCCCAGTCCTGACAGTCGACTCACAAGGAAGCATGAGCAGCATGTCTACTCACAAGGAAGCAGGACATGCCCCTACCCAGAATTAAACAGGACAGGCAGCTGTACAACAAGTGTCAGAAGCAGGCAGAAGTGAATTGCTCAGCACCTCCCACCTGAGGTTGGACTTTTCCCAGCAAAGCCCTAAGAACAGCACGCTTTCTCAGTGATTAGCAGGGAATAACTCTGGACTCCGATCAGCTGCTGATTAGAGATCTCGGGTTGGATCCGCCCTCTATATCTTGCTGGTACAAGGGTTCTGGTCCCCTGAGGTTCCTGTGTCTGATTTTTGGAGGTCTCATCTTTTACGCAGGCACACTAGGGGTCGATGGGATGGACTCACCTCCATCCAGGTTGCACGGGAGCTCAGTGAGATACCATCCCCACTCACATGGGCCGGACCTGCTCGGCGATCCTCCCTGCTCGCCCCGCCCCCACCTGCTGAGCCGTGCAAGCCAAGCCACCCTTCGTCTGTGTGACAAGGACTCAGACAGTCATGCCTTGTGCACACAAGAGCTGTATGGGCACAAGGGCTTGACTGCCAGAGTCCTCAGTGTCATGCATGCCCCAAACACTCTTGAAAGGAGCAGATGGCTGGAGTGGTTGGGTCTTGAGTGGTGCCAAGGCCTCATCCTGCCCCAGTCAGCTGGTAAGGGCTTGACAGCCAGTGGGGGCAGGACAAGTCCTCCTTGGTGCTGCACTCGCCCCAACTACTCTTGCCATCTCCTCCATGCAAGGAGGAGATACTGAGGGTGGCTGGGGCGGGGGCACAGGCACAGCAATGACAACTCCTGGCTGCAGCCAGCTGCACCCTCCAGGGCACTCAGCGACTGGATCCATTAGCATCCCAGGGCTCATTGAGGAGGGACCAGTGGGGCAGGCATGGGGGAGTCCGCCAGCCTCCCAGACCCAGCTGGGCACTTGTGACATCCCTAACGCACAGCTCTCCCCATTGAGCAAAGTCCCCCAAGGGGTTGCTGTGGGGAGGTAAGTGCTGAAGTCTGTTTCTGCCAATTCAGTTCCATGTGCCTAAATCTAGATCACGCCCCCTGAGATTTGGCTTGCTGGAAGGGGGAGGGGGGCATGGCCTGGGGAAGAAGCTGGCAGGTCAACTAAACCATTGGGGAAAAGCGGGGGAGTGTCACTGAATTAGTGAGAGACCGTGGGAGCAGCAAATAGCTGCATGCAGCCCACAAGTTTTGCAAGTAGGGATGGTGGAGGAATCTGGATGGGGGCTAGAGCTTGGTGAATTTTCACCAGCTCAGCCCCCCGGCTCTGGCTCGTGGATCCCTGAAGTGGCCTGACTGGGCATGCATTGAGTTGGGCAAGCTGAGGGTTTCCACTATTTTTTCTTTGGGAAAATAGTGATTTGCACAAAATCATCGCATGGATATTTATGGAAATCGTGATTTGCACAATATCACGGGCGTAAATGTGCAATTTGTGCACAATTGCAGGTATAGATTTGCACTAATTGTACTATTTACGGCCGTGATTATGTGCAAATCATTATTTCCATAAATAGTCATGCCCTAAATTGTGCTATTTATGGACATATTTTTGCACAAACTGCCATTTCCCTAAATATTCATACCCACAATTTTGCACAGTTCGTGACTTGTGGTGGGAAGAACAAAAAAGGTGGAAAGGTTCCCGAGTCTCAGGAACTCACACCCTTCTTGGCTCACAAATGCTCACAAAGCCGGGGGCCTCATGGGGACCCATCGAGCCAAAAGCAAACGGGGTTTCTTCACGCTGGCCGTCGTTAGGTGCAACACTGCCTTAAATAGCAAGGGCGCAACCCTATCCATGTTTAGAGAGAAAGAAGTTCTACACCCCCCAGCATTCCCCAGCCAGCCGTGAGGGTTGTGGAGCTTCCCCCCCATCTAAACATGCATAGGATTGCACTCTAACAAATGTATTGTGGCATAAGCTTTCATAGACGATAGTCCACATAATCATATGCATGAATTCCTATTGAGAGATTGGGGTATCTGTGTGTGTGTGTGTGTGTGTGCTCACAGACACTACACAGGGTAGGGGGGGATTATAAATGGCGAGATCAGGGGATAATTAAATGAAGAAAATACTAATGCCCATGCTTATTTGCTAGGGCTGATGGGAGTTGTAGGGCCACCCCTGCTCTTGTTGAATTGTCACTCGGCAGTGTCTTATTTCCAAGATATGCGCCAGAGTGTTCTGGGAGGCTGAAGTATTTCTCTCACAGTTTTTTGAATATTACAGTTCTGATTTGTCTCCATTTATTCTTTTGCATACCGACTGGACTGTGTGCCAGAAGGGCATAGCTGACAGAACATGGCATATATCACCTTGGGAGATGAGCAACTGAATAAACCCCTAATGTTGTGGGTGTGAGATTATTAGGTCCTCTAATACAACTGCTAGAGTTGATATGGGGACAGAGTGGGAATCTGGGATTCTTGCAGGGCCTGGTCTCTGTGTTTATATCCTTGTTATGTGGCTGCTTATTGCTACCCAGTAGCTGTTTTACATCAGGAGGTTGTCATGTTTCCTATAACAGGCTAATATTGCTACTATTATGAAAAAGATACTGTTTTGTGTGTCAATAATTTCATGGGCTAGGTGGTCTCCAACATTTGGTTTTATAGTGATTCCTGTTTAACTACCTAAATCGAATGAGAACATCCAAAATAATCAAGACATAGATAAAAGTTGTGCTGAAGAAAATCCTATTTCAGAGATTGTATAATTTTGTAGAGAAGACCTCTAGCTTGGTTGGCTTTCACTGGGGCTAAAATGAATTCATGGATGAGGGACTCAGGTGTGGCTGAACATTCATCCTTGTTCCAGACACAGGGGGAAAACTTCATTTTCTGTTGTAGTTGCAGAAATTAAGTCTGCTACCTTGGTTTTATCTATTCTGTTGTTGACTGATTATTGTTCTGTGTATTTTTGGTTCATTACCCTATGGTATTTCATGATAATTTTTATCTGGCTCCTTCAGCTATGACTACCTGCCAATGCTGAACGTTCCAGAGGTTCAAAGTTCCTCCATCTCCCATTCCTTTCTGTCTGGTTCTTGATGAATCCACGGCATGGAGAGCATGTGCGACAGCATAGACAGCATTGTAGATATTGTAGCTCTGGCCAGACAGCCTCGTTTCAAACAGAAAGCCAGAGAGGCTCCCCAGCTTCTCCGTCCCAGTGCAGTTTTCCTTGTTTGGCATGTAGAGGTTATACGTAGGGAGGGAACAGTGAAATGCATTGAACCAGAACAGATGGATGAAATTTAAAGTAGACTTGAAAGGATTTATCATCTCAACCAAATCTTGAAATCCTGGCACCACGTTTGTATGGAGGGTGAATGACAAGGTGCCATTGAAGGATTTAGTGGTGAATTTTCTCACAGATCCTACAGCTGTGAAATCCCATTCAGCTGTTGTGATCCATACCCTCTCCACAGGGTAGTTGTAACCAATTTCTTCAGAGTATAAAATGAGTTGTAAAGCCTCCAGAGACTGACTGTCTCCATACACAAGAATCACATTGGTTTCACTCATTGAGAGAGCTGATCGAATTGGTCCCAATTTCTCTTGTAATAGTTTCCTTTGTGCCTGTGCTGTCACAAGTGGGATCATCAGTGTCCAGGCAATGCAAATATCATTAGGCAAGAGCCTTGGTGTCAGGCCCCGAAGAAAGGTTTCTCCACTGTGGTCATCTGAAACAAGGAGGCCAATCCAGTTCCATCCAAAATGCTCCAAAAGCTGAACAATCCCAACATACTGAGGATCTTCATTTGGAACCATCCCATAGAAAGAAGGGAACTGGGTTTTGTCCCTCAAAGCTGGATCAAAGAAGCTATAGCTGATCTAATGGGGAAACGATGGTATTTTCAAGACTGAGTAATGATGTCATTTTTCTTGATCTCAAATGACTTCATGCAAGCATCTGACAAGGTTAACATTTTGATCTCATTCAATATAATCTTCTGGCTAAAACTGTGGGTTCTAACGGTCCAATCCTACATGTCCCACTCACCTGGTATTATTGATACTAAGGATCCCAGGGAAGAAACTGGAATTGTCAAGGTTTATAGTTCTTATGCAGCACTCACAACTAGGATTCTTAGTGTTGTGGCTTTTTGCTAGGAACGTAGGAAGTAGGGATGTTAGAGAATTCTGCCACGGATCCCAGAGAGGCTGAATTCCAGTGAATTCGGCCCCCCAGAAACCCTGGCGGAGTGGAGCAACCCGCCCCACCACCCCACAAAAGCCCCACGAAACAGAGCCTACCTGGCTGTGGTTCTGGAGGCAGCAGCAGCTCCAGTGGCGGTGGTGGCTCCGGCGGCTCCAGCCGCTGCCTGTCTGAGGCTACAAATGGCAGTGGCTACGCCGGCCGCCATTTGCGTCCTTGGCAAGCCATGACAGGCTACGTAAGTACCTACATAGCCTATCACAGATCATGGCAGGGACGCAAATGGCTTAGCTGCCGCCATTTGTGTCCCTGCCCTGAGCCGAGATAGGCTACATAGATACTTATGTAGCCTATCATGGCAATAGGAAGGAACGCAAATGGCGGCTGTCATAACTGCCGCCACTTGCATCTGTGTTTTTAGCCACAATGGGCTACATATATATTTACGTAGCCTATCACGGCTAAAGACATGGATGCAAATGGCGGCGGCTACGGCGGCCGCCATTTGTGTCCCTGTGTAGCCCAGCAGCCGGATGTTCGGCTGTGGGCGGCCCTGGCTGGCTGTTCCACAGAGTCGCTGCGAAGCGGAGCCGGCCGGGGAGGATTCCGGGTGGAGGAACAGAGCGCCCCCCCCCACAGATTGCCCAGCACAGAGCCAGGTAAAAGTTTCGTACATCCCTAATAGGAAGCCCCCTTCTACTGACTCAGGACCTTGGTCTATTTAGGCCAATATTGTCAACACTGACTGGCAGTGGATTTCCAGGGTTTCAGGCAGGATCCTTTCCTAGCCCTACCTGGTGATGCCAGTGATTGAAACACAGAGCTTCTGCATGCAAAGCAGGTGTTTCTATCCCACAGCTCTGGGCCTTGCCATTCCAGCAATCACCATAGGTACCATTATGGCAGTGCAGTCCAAAAAGATACCAGTGGCCTCGCCAGAAACTTTTACCATTACCGATTTTGTTGTGCTAATTCTAAATACATACCTGTGGTACCTTGTAGGTATTCAAGATGTTAGCCATCTGGATGGAGTTCTGGGAGGTCAGCCCTCCAATGACAGCCATTAATTTATCTCCCCTAACACATTCATAATTGGGGGGATTCCCTTGATCCCTGAAGAGAAGACTCAGAGTGTCCCAAGAGCTTTGCCTTGAATTAAAAGCACTATCATATATCATGGCTCCTAGGGTGGTGTTGGGTAACAATTTAGCATTCTTGTTAATCTCATGAATGGCAAAAATGAAGGCAAGTACATACTGGTAGTTTTTAGAGACCATGCTGCAATGAGATTTGCATAGAATGTGAAATCAGGTGTGTCACAGGTTGTACTGTGTTTTTCCATCTAACTAAATAAGAAGCTGCCACCAGCGCAATAGACAAAATGTTGCTCATACTAATAACTGATCTTCTACAATGATAACATGAGCTCCAGGGTTGGACAGTGTCCATAGCAGGGGTAGGCAGTGTGATGCAGTGGACACCAACATGCCACAGACATACCAAGACACCCAGCTTCTCCAGTTTTAATTTGAAATGTTTTTAATATTTTCTGAGGGGCAACTGGGATTCCTTCAAAGCAAAGTGGGAGCTTCTAACTATTGCCATCATATTTCCCCATGAATCCATCTGGTAGGTTGTCATTTCTGACTAGCCATGTCCACCCATGGCAGCCATTTTGAGGCTGCACCCTGGACAGTTTCTCAGATTTCCAAATGTGACCATGGGCTAAAATAGTTGAAACCCTGTTATCTATATGATTAGGTGTTGAGGTGGGAAAGTTAGAACCAAACATCCTTTTCAGCTTGGAAGCTCACTAAAGCTGAAACGCCATGCCCACTGACTCAGAGTAAGCCCCATGGAACACATTACGATTCACATAAGAATGAACATTTAAACAAATATCCTGCAAGTGTTCTGATAATATATATTTTCCTAATATGCTTTACTGGTTTGTGGTGAAAGTATCATCATCATGCCACTCTGAATGATCCAGATTTAGCATATAAAACTAAGAAAACATGGGCAGGGCCATCGTTCAGCATTTCCAGGGTACATGCCATCCATTTCACTTCTCCATCCTCCCACCACTTTTGCTGTTGAATCAGTGAAACATGGGAGAATCATCTACCTCCACTGTTCTTTCCCTCCCAGCTTCTCACCAGCCCCCATCTCATGCAGACCACCTTTCTTCCCATCTCTTCCCCTCCCAACCATTGGACTCTTTCTTGTGACCTTCCTGCTTATCTTTCCATCATCTGCCCCTCACAGTCCAGATTCATGCAGTGGTTGTGAGCAGGAGGAGAGCAGAATGGGGGATTTCTGAACACTTTATTCCAGAAGAAATCCCTGAGTTTTTATCAAATTGCACAGAGGGTAAAAACTGAATAAAGGCAAGTGTCCAAATATGAATCTGGTTTATATGATAAACATAAGAACCTGTTCAATATCTGAATGCTCAATGCTCAGAGCTTCAGTCAGGAAAGAAGGTGGGACGCTTAGAAGGAATTTCAAAGGTTGTTGTGTTAAGGAAATAATTTCACATGGCAATCCTATGTATGTGGAATGTCCTGGCTATTTTTAACCATGCCAAGATTTTTGAGAAATTCATAAAGATCTCTATATGTCTGGAGCGATCATGATTATTTAAAATGAGAATTCTATCAATGGCTCCCTAATACCCAAGTCTCTTATCTTTCAAGCTGTCTATATTCAAACATACAGGAACACAGTATTGCATCTGCAGAACAGAAAAGTAACATGTTTAGCATCTCCAGCAACAGATGAGGCTTAAGGATTTTTGTACAAGAAAGTTGAATACCCTCAAGGCAAGAACCAGTCTAATCCTGACATGCTGAATGCTCTGATTATTCTGGGTAGAGCAGTGGAACATTAGTCCGAATGCACGCCATCAAGGCTTAGATAAAAATGAACCACTAATGAAAAAGACACACTCCTACTAAAGAGTAGTACTTTATTTTATGAAGCTAAGAATGATCACTGGGCCAAGTACAAAACTCTTCACAAGATGAAGAGAGAGGGAGAGGGGAAGAAAGTGAGACGGAGGGGGAGAGAGAGGGGGGAGGGAGGGAGGGGGAGAAGGAGGGGGAGGGAGGGGGAGAATGTGAGATGGAGAGGGAAATGGGGGGAGAATGGGAGAGAACTACTTACTATGCAATTGGTGCAGAAGTATCTGGGTGTACCAGAAACCCTGGTGGAACGATGTTAGCAAGTGTCATGGAGAAAAATTCACCAATGATAATCTCATCTGAAGGGATATATGAATTTGCTTGAATTGTTATCCTCCAGCTACATCTGGAGGAGAGTGAACTCTTGCTGGAAGAATAATGCAGCGGAAGCAGCAGCAAAATCAGACGGAGTGCTCCAAGTTCTTGGGCCACGCCCCACAAGGACCAGTTCATGATCACTGACTGCTGCCAACAACAGGATCAGTCTTGGAAGCAGCTACAGAAAAAGCTTGGATTGACAGACCTGTACACGCTTCAGAGAAGTCTCCCAGATTGGAATGGGCAGGAGATTCAACAGGAGACTTTATGGACTGAACATATAGCATATCACAGTAGCATATCACATATAGCATGTAACAGGGGGGAAATGTTATTCTTTGTATTGATTCTTCACATGGAAGGCTCTCGTTACCAATGGGGCTGCCAAACCCAAGAGTATTGAACACAGTAATTGTAATAATTAAGGGGCAAATAATCTGTTTTGTCAAAAGTCCAGAAGTCTCCACGCATGTTGCTAATTTTCCATGTGCCACGCCAATCTTGGGAAAGTAACATTATATGCAAAACTGTGTTGGGAGGAAGTGGGCTCTTGGGGGATTTGGTCTAACTTTCTGAACAGTTTTCAATTGGCATAGGACTAGTGAGAAGAAAGAAAATGTTGGATATCCAACTGCCAGTCCAACTCTCAGATCCTTTTCACTGGAGATGCTGGTGATTCAGTCTGGATCATTCAATGCATCAGCTGCGTGACTGACCTATGGCCCCCAATTCTGAACTAGCCATTTCAGCAGACAATTATATCATCAGTACACTCCAGATGTCGTTTCAAGGACCTCCTAGAGATGTCCCCACAGGTTGGTGATGATGGGGGATATAGAATGCCCATTGGATGTTACAGTCGTTGGCCCATTCGTGCACTTCTGTGCATGTGAAGTGGCTTCCATTGTCAGACCCCCTGGATTTGCATGGGTACCCCATATTTCCTGATTGGAAGACCTAACCCCTTCTGATGGTGCTTTGCTGAATGGCTCTAGCAAATGGATATACCAACAAATTACCAGAATAGGTACCTACCATGGTCAACTCATACTGCTACCTTCCTGCTTGGGCAAGGGCCATATATAATTTGCCTGCCATATCTGTCTAGGACTCTGACCCATATGGCCCAGTGGGGCTTTGTAGAGGGGCATTTGTTTCATATTTTGACACAGTTCACATGTTGCAGTAACTGTTGCTGACACTTCCACAGGACAAGGGATGCCCCTCTGTAAAGCCCATTCCCAGGTAGCCTCACCTCCCAAATGGCCTGATATTTCATGAGGCCAGGGAGTCAGAGTTAGCATTTCTTCCTCCTGAATGGGCAGTGCTGCATAAGCCTTAGCCATTTGGATGGCAGCTTGATTGTACAAAGCCTCAAGTGTTCCTGAGGCATGCCCGTTTTCATGTCCAACATACATCGTTATTTGTTGCATCAATTCATCAACCTGTTTCCAGAGTTCTTGCTCCCATGAGGGTGGGTATGTATACAGAATCCATCCTGTTTCCACCTTCGAAACCATGTTGTTAGCCCTTTGTATACTGCCCATGAGTCTGCATATATGTCCACTGCATCAGATTGCTGCTCAATAGCATGTTCAATAACCATTACTGCTGCTATTAATTCAGCATATTGACTGGATTTACCCTGCCCAGCCCAAGAAACTGTTGTAACCTTCCCTCATAGCGGAAATGTTCCATCCCCATAACCATTTTAGTTTCCCTTTCCTGCCCTTTTTCCAGCTCTACAATATCTTTTTTTAGATCCCACACTAGGAGTGTCTCAGGGATTCATATATACCACTATGTCCATGTTAATCCCACCCCTATCCTGGCCATACTCCAATGACTTTGAAAATGTTTGGCAGTAAGCCAGGATAGATAACCCTATCCCAGCTATTCTCCTCACAAGTTGCTAACCTGGAGACCTTGTCAGAGGCTTATCTAAGCCTCTCAAGCTGTACAATCTCATGCAGATGACTGACTCTGGGGTCTAATGGGCAGAAGAAGCATTGCTTAACTTAAAGCAACAGGTCCAACAGGAATTCTAGGCACAGAAGGGGCAATTGCTGTACACCACTAAACTCCTCAAAATAACAATTGTCTTCCACTTTTCCACTGCAATGTGAAATTGGCCCCTGAAGTTTGTAGTCATATTCAGGTATTTCTCAAATTCTATTCATTTTGATGGGGATGAATGAAGCAGCAAAGGGTTTGAACTTTTTCCTTCCTTCCTTCCTTCCTTCCTTCCTTCCTTCCTTCCTTCCTTCCTTCCTAACAAACAGACAAAAGGGTTTGCCATGACTTCAAGTACCAGAGGAGCTACAATGAAGGAAGTTCAACAGAGATTCAATTTGTTGAAAAACTGTCCAGTGGGGACAAAATTACATCATCATGAAGTATAATTCCTGGAGCATCCTTGGGAGAAAAAACAAGATGGCTAGTACTCTGATTGATCAAACATTTTGCTTGTTTACTAGGAAAAGAAATAAAATTCTCAACATTTGGCAGCTTCATCTTAAATACAAGTAAATCCCTCCACTGACAGAAATGAAAGGAGTTTTAAAAACCACCACTCAAAGTCACCAAAAATGGCTCCTTTAATTTCATGGACACCAAATTAGTTACACAAGGGAGAGAAATCGCTAAAACAAACAAATAAAATATGAAAACTCATGTGAAACAATTCCATCCCTTACTAGCTTCTCCTCTCTGTCTCTGTCTCTGTTTCTCTCTGTCTCCCCTTTCCTTCAAATGATGTCACTATGCCCCCAAATTGTGATTATTCTTTTCTGTTACTAATTTCTCTCTGGTGTTCAGCTCAGGCTTGAATTCAATAATGTAGCATTTAGGGAAAAAGATACAACCCAATAAGCCAGAACTAGAGGCCAAGATGGAGAAGACCTCCACAGCCACATGTATTTCCCCTTGGTGCTCAGGTAGGTTGGCACAAAAGACACCCAAACACTGCAGAACACCAACATGCTGAAAGTGATCAGCTTGGCTTCATTGAAAGTATCAGGCAACTTCCTGGCAAAGGAAGCCACAGTGAAGCTGATGATGGCCAAAAGCCCCATGTAGCCCAGGACTATGTAGAACATGAGGGCTGAGCCTTCATTGCATTGAACTGTGATGGTGTCAAGCTGGGAGTGCATGTCCAACTCTGGGAAGGGGGGAGAAGTTGCCAGCCACACAGCACAGATGCCAGTTTGAATCAGAGAAGAGAGAATAATGACTGGTACAGCCACTCTCTTCCCAAGCCACTTCCTCATCCTGCTTCCAAGCTTGGTGGCCATGAAGGCCAAAACCACAGTGACAGTCTTTGCTAACACACAAGCAACAGCAGTGGAGAAGATGAGGCCAAACACTGCTTGTCTCAGCAGGCAGGTCACCTTCAGGCCACCCAATGAACAAGAAGGAGCAGAGAAAGCAGAGCAGCAGAGAGGAGAGCAGGCTACAGGTGATGATCCAATTGTTGGCTTTGATGATGGGAGTCTTGTGGTGCTGAATGAAGGTCCACATCACAACATCCATGATCATAGAATGGATGGCGGAGAATTTCTCCACGAATCTCCGGGAGGCCAAAATTGGTGGTGAAATTCTCCGCTCCCCCACCCCGCCAGGATGGGACTTACCTCTGTCGAATGTCCCTCTCGGCGGTGGGTCCTGGTGGCGTTTCAGCGGCGTTTCGGTGGGGGCGGGGGCGGCGGCCGGTCTTCCGACTGGCTGCCGCCGCCGCCATTTCCCCGTAAAGGTTTTTTTTTTTAAAAAAAATGTGATAGGCTACGTAACGATTTACATAGCCTATCACAGCTAGATTTTCAAAGTCAGCCATGATAGGCTACATAAATCGTTACGTAGCCTATCACGGGTGACTTTGAAAAAAAAAAGCGCGTATGCAAATGGCGGCGCCCATGGGCACCACCATTCGTGTTCCTTATTTGTGCACGGGAAGTCTACATAAAGATTTACGTAGACTATGGCGAAAACAAGGCATTGCCGAAATTCTGACCGGGGGGAGCACCCCGTCTCCCCGGCCGCGAAATAAATAAGTTATGGGGGGGGGGAAACACGTGATAGGCTACATAACGATTTACGTAGCCTATCACGGCTAGATTTTCAAAGTTAGCCATGATAGGCTACGTAAATTGTTACGTAGCCTATCATGGGTGACTTTGAAAAAAAAAAAAAGTGTGTACGCAAATGGCGGCGCCCATAGGCGCCGCCATTTGCGTACCTACTTTTTTTTTTTCAAAGTCACCCATGATAGACGATTTACGTAGCCTATCATGGCTGACTTTGAAAATCTAGCCGTGATAGGTTACATAAATCGTTACATAGCCTATCACATGTTCCCCCCCCATAACTTTTTTATTTTGCAGCCGGGGAGACGGGGCGCTCCCCCCGGCCAGAATTTCGGCGGCGAGGGATGGGGTGCCTCCCGCCCTGCCTGAATTTCAGCCGGGAGGGGCGGGGCGCCTCCCCCCCACCAAGAATTTCGGGGGGAGAACTGAAGCGCCTCCCCCCCACCGCGAAGCAAGCTGCGGGACCAGGTAAGGGACTTTCGTCCATCCTTAGAATGGACAAGAGTCAAGGGTGCCAGAACTATTCCCAAGGGCTCATTGTAAGATAGGTAGCTTATTTCCTTGGGAATTCATTGGTCCTGGTTCTTGTTAGGATATTGATCTTCTGAGCACTTCTCACATTGCTCTGCATCTGAAAATAAGGAGTGAAGACTTCATATTTCCCAGTTCACAAAAAAGTTCCCTCCGCTTAGCTGGAATCTCTGAATGGGAGCTAATAAAACAAATCCCCTTTCTTCAGCATATAGGATGGTAGTTCTGTCAATGTTTCCTTTGCCCATCCGTGTTCATAGTGAAGTGATAGAATCATAGAACCATAGGGTTGGAAGGGGCCCACAAGACCACCGAGTCCAACCCCCTGATCAATGCAGGAAGCCTGCAACAACCAGTGTTCCCAGGCAGTCTCCCATCCAAGTACTAACCAGGGCTGACCCTGCTTAACTTCTGAGGTCAGATGATATCGGGAGCATCCAGCCCTTTACTCAGGAATTTAAATACTTCAAACTTTCAACTCCTGGATGTTTTACTAGGAGTTCTTCCAATCTCCAAACATGGATTTTACAGCACCATTACCTGGCTCTTTCACAGAATTTTGCAGGTGGAGTGAATGTCCTCCATACATATTCTCCCAAATTTCCCTCTGCATTCTCCATATTTTTCCATCCTGCAAAAAAATCAGCAAAGGGAAAAAAATGCTCCAATACTTTCTGATCATTAGTATTAGGAGCCCTCTGTTGAAAAGCACCCTAGAATCTCTGGATTCTTTCTCTTACCCATCTGGGTTGAAATCCTCCCTTGGGGGCACCCAATGCAATCATAGCAACACACTTGCTTCCCCTGCTGGATGAACATGCTCTGTCCAGGGTGGCAGCTTTTGACACAGGTAGAAGTGGGCAGCATCTAAATGTAACCACAAAGAAGTACTTTTGACTGAGATAAAAAATTAGCTGCCTTTTTCTCATTGATCCCTGGTTCATCAGCACATAATAAGATCTAAGGACTTGCTTCAGATCAGCATATTTGGGCTAATGCCAAGATGCTAGTGTATCAGAAAGGCCCATCACTGGACACAGCCTCCTCATAAAGATGCTTCTTGCTGCCATTGCTACTCACCTCTTGTCCACTCACTCAAAAGAATGAATAGAGAAAGTCTGTAGTTCCTCCTCACTTCTCTGCACTCTCCTTTGGGGTGGTAGCAAGGGTTGGACTAACTGGACCCAATCTCCACTACTAACAAATGCAGCCCTCCTTGACCTGTGTGCCTCCAGATGTTTTGACCTACAACTCCCATCAGCTGCAGCCAGCCTAGCCAATGGGCAGGCATAGTGGCAACTGAAGGCCAAAACATATGGAGCAACCCTGACTGGGGAAGGCTGACCTACAGCAAGAGGGAAAGCAAATGTAATCGATGTTTCATTTTCTAATTTCTAGTGAGTGTTGCCTTGTTATTCATTCTCATTTAAACAACCAAGAGTCCACTGATGACTTAAAGAACACTTCAATGGATGTATGAAGTGTCACCTTTGAGTTGCAGGTATTTACGCATGGATGGTGTGAGAGAGAAAAGTAAGCAGTTCCATCAATGGAAATGTAAAACAAACACAGTTTGTGAAAAAAAAAATACAGTTACATTAAGTCACCAATATTGATCAATGTATTGCATATATAATATTGCAGGGGAGGGGGACCAGAAGCCAAAAATAAATTGAAGGAGCAAAACCTTTAAATAAGATGATAAAGGTATGGGAGCTTTCTAGTGTGAAGATAGTTCATATTGTTCTGTCAGTTGCCAAAGTTAAATGCCAATTGCTGATGCCCTTATGCTTTTGCCACTAGAAATGATCTCATGAAGATGCTTGTCTATCCTTCTGGAATGTATCAACCAAAAGAAGGAGCAGACACTCCTGTATATCTTACTGCACTTTTTGTTTCAAGTATCTTTTTCTACTAGGAAATTTCTCCAATGCATCGGATGATCAAGTAGTACAAAAGAAACGTGGTCAGGTGAATTGAAGGGAGAGGATGAGAAATGTGTCTCCAACATATTGGGCATGTCCAAGGTACACTGCTAAATGCAGTATCAGCTATCCCTGGTACCAATGTCCAAGGTATCCACATGAAAGATTGTGAGGATGACCATTCCTACCTGATTATATTTCTGATTCCAAGTAATGGCACATCCATTAATGATGAACTCTTTCCCTGCAGGAGCCTGGGGGTCCATCCTTCCAACCTGTATTCTCCGGAACGATTCATTGGGGAAGGTGACCAGGTTCATGAGATTGTATCCCCCTGCCAGGTCTCCATTATCACTGAAAAATATTTCTTCTCCAGCACTATTGTTAAAATGGATGTTTCTCAGAAACCAGTGAAGCCAAAAGGGAAGTTTGCTTTGTTTTAGAAACAATGTGAAACAGTGAGAAACTGGTTGACGTAACTTCTATGCACAGTAGAGGTTTGCACAGGGGAGAGGAAAGGGAAAGTGATTCACTTCCCTCCCCTCAAAAATGGGTGAACTCCCTTTCCACTAGCACTATTTATTTAGATCTCTTTATTTTTGACCATTCATTGCGGGGAGAAGCAAAAAGAAATTGCACCTGAAAACCGCAGGAAGGGGCTAGAATGTAGGCAATGTCTCAGTGTGGAGGGCTTTGCTCCTTACCTTGCCAAAAGGAGGCGGCTGAGGATGGTGGTGATGTGTGTGCTCCTTATTTTACCATTTTTACCCAGTTCTGGCCTTGCAGTCTCTCTGTCTGCTTGAGCTTTCTCAGAAGCCCCCTAGAGGACTTAATGAGGACTTCCTCCCTTGGGGTTTCCCAGTGATGCTGTTGTAGGAGTTCTTCTTCCTCTTCCTCTCCTTCTCCTTCTTATGGTTAAAAATACTTTTAACAACAGCAGCAACAGCAACAAACCAAAAATGCCTCGCTCCGCTTTCAGGCCCCCAGCAAGTGGCAGCACTGGAAACCCAAAGTGCGGAAGTCCTGGTTAAGTCCTCTAGGGGGGATTTTCACAAAGCTCACGCAGCCAGAGAGAGAGAGGAATACACAATTAAAATAAAGAGCAAAACCGAACCCCTCAGCCACCTCCTTACTGTGAGGTAAGCACTGAAGCTATCATCCTGTTCTGAAACAGGTCAAAATGTTACAGACATTTTTAATTATTTCCCATAGTAGTCAATTGGAAGCATGAAGCTCTGGATTTCCCAACCTCAACTCTGGTTCGGTGCAGCAGACCATTTTCAAATCAGTTTTAGAAGAAGAGGCCCATTTTTCAAAGTACCAAATTGGTGCCCAAGTCAAAGCGAGGGATCAGGGCATATCTCTACTTCGGAACATGTTCAGAGTGTTTCCTCCTCAGCCAAGGACAGCCCACTGCTATTCCTATGAAAATTATAATGTTTTCTGTGTCAATAAATTCACAGGCTAGGCAGGCAGTCCCAGTCATTCCTCTTACACACATTCATGTCTTCCACCTGTTGTTCTAACTTCTTTACCTTTTCAGACTGACTGGCGATGTGGCTGTCTACTGTTTGTAGACTTAAGAGCTATTTTTGATTTTTTCTACTTAAACCATCAAGGATAGTCCACTTCATCATATGCATACTGTGTCTCTGTTGACTGGCGTGTATTTATACACATGGGTGTAGAGAGAGAGAAATGTGAGCAGTGTGGCCAGGTGGAAATGCAATGCAAATGTAAAGACTGTGAAAATTACATAATTAGATTCGATAGTTAGATCAATGTCTCCTCGATTTGAGAATTTTGAAGAGAACCCAAAAACAAATCCAAATGTCCAATGGGACGTAACGGTATAAAAGTTGTGGGTGTGGAATTAGCTTATACTGATGTCTTGGCTATCACAGTTAAATCTAAAGTGCTGGAGGCTAGCACATTTATTTATTTATTAATTTTTGCGACTAGAAGTTGCTAGTCCAGTGATTAAGATGACAGTCTACCCTTCTGGAATTTCATTTGTCAGTGAAAAGATGAAGCATCATGTTCATCTTGATGCTGATTCTGCATCGATTATCTCTCCCTCCTTGGGAGAGGGCATTCATGGTGAGACGGAGACATTTATCTGTATCGTATCAGGCTATGGTGCTAAAACCATTATCAACCAACCCCATTAATAATATCCAGGATATGTGCATAAAGATTATGATGACCATTCCTACCTGATTAAATTTGGGATTCCACACAATGGCACTTTCATTAATGATCACTTTTTCCCCTGCTGCAGAATCCTGGGTGTCCATCCTACCAACTCGTATTCTCGAGAAAGATTCATTGGGGAAAGTGACCAGGTTGATGAGATCGTATCCCCCTGCCAGGTCTCCATTATCATCGAAAAAATTTCTTCACCAGCACTATTATGAAAATGGATGTTTTGCAGAAACTGGTGAAGCTAAAAGAGAAGGTTTTTTGTTTTGTTTTTAGGAAGCCTGTCAAATGGCAAGAAACGGCCTGATGTCAGCTTACTGCAAAGCAGTGACATTTAGACTTTCAGTGCCTATTAGTCAGGGTATCAAAATTTATTCTAGTTTTTTCATTGTGGACAAAATAAGGAACACTTCAGAAACAGAGAACCTGCTTCAGGTGAATCCTACAAACCTCACCTCACAGGAGAATTTTCATTCATTCATTCATTCATTAAAATCTTTCTGTTATCAGGAGACCACACAGGTGAAAATGTCCACACCCTTGCCCTTTAATGTCTGTCTTGTTATGTTTTTACCGCAAAAGCCAAGTTTGGTTTTGTTGCCCATTTCAAACACTGATTGGTCTCTATACCTCTGATGTCCCTCCTTGTTGTCAGCTGTTCATACCACCTTCCCCGTGTCAATTGTCCATCCCGCCATCTCCTACTGACAGCTGTCATCATTGTTTGTTATATCACCAACTTCCTCTTAATTGGTTATATTCTTGAACATTTGTCCAAACACCCCCTTTCTCTGTACAGTTTTGTAACTTTCCAGACCATTTTGCACATAACCTTAAGCTGCACGATTGCTATTTTGATGCAGACTATATTCCCTCTGACATATGGTCATGACTACTCCATGCCACCATCTCACAAGAAAAATACACGTACGAGTAGCATATGCATGCTCACAGGGTTTGCTTGTTTTGTTTTGTTTTTACTGACATTTAGATTCCTTTCCTGAGTTTCTCTTTTGTAACTTTCCAGACCACGCTACACATATCCTAACTGAAGCTGCACTATTGCTATGTTGATGCAGGCTCTGATTAGCAGGCCTTCAGTCCTCTGAAGTCTGAATTATGACCATGAAGACTCCATGCCACCATCTCGCAACCAAGATACATAGAACCATAGAATAGTAGGGTTGGAAGGGGCCTATAAGACCATCGAGTCCAACCCCCTGCTCAAGGCAGGAATCCAAGTCAAAGCATCCCTGACAAGTGGCTGTCCAGCTTCATCTTGAACACCTCCAGTGTGGGAGAGCCCACTACCTCCCTAGGGAATTGGTTCCATTGTTGTATTGCTCTAACTGTCAGGAGGTTTTTCCTGATGTTCAGCCGGAATCTGGCTTCCTGTAACTTGAGCCCATTATTCCGTGTCAAGCCCTCTGGGATGATCGAGAAGAGATCCTGGCCTTCTTCTCTGTGACAACCTTTCAAAGACTTGAAGAGCGCTATCCTATCTCCCCTCAGTCTTCTCTTCTCAAGGCTAAACATGCCCAGTTCTGTCAGCCTCTCCTCATAGGGCTTTGTTTCCAGTCCCCTGATCAGCTTTGTTGCCCTCCTCTGAACCCTGTCCAGCTTGTCTGCATCCTTCTTAAAATAATGCGGTGCCCAGAACTGGACACAGTACTCCAGTAGGTCCCCTCAGTCTTCTCTTCTCAAGGTGAAACATGTATTATGCAGATGCACAGGGTTGATTTTTTTTTTTATGTCATTTCATTTATCTATGTTACCACCCAAAATGGATCTCCAAGATTTTGTACTTTCCAAAAATTTAACAAGTATTTCCAAGCTGAGAAGGAAGAAGTCAAGTAACGTTACTATCCCTACGCTTGAGTTTTTACATTTCCTCTCCACTGAATCATGGAGGTTCCTTACATTGAGTCAGGGAATTGCTCTGCCTAGCTCAGAACTGTCTCCCAAGTATGCAAACTGCAGAAAGTAGGGTAGAGAATTTCACCCAGCTCTGCTACCTGAGACCCATTTTTAATTAGAAAGGACAAGGATTTGAACGTGGGACCTCCAGAATGAGAAGCATATGATCCGAGACTGATCTGTAGCCTCATTAACTATTTTCTTTGTCAGAGCTCAACCCTGAGGCATACAAACCAACGATAAAAAAGTGCTTCTGAACCTTTTCTGAGTGAATCTTACATGACAAAGGATCCATTACAGCCCAGTCTGGTTGGGGATTATAGATATTTCTCCAGCACCTCTCTCCTTATCCATTAAGACCTGCATATTACCTGGCACATTATCTGGCCAGAAGTGAGGACCATCAAATCCCACTCCCTGCCAAACTTTGACCCTAGGGATGTCAGAGAATTCCGCCACGGATCTCGGCTAGGCTGAATGCCAGTGCATTCGGCCCCCCGAACTCCGTGGTGGAACGGCCTGCCCCCCTGCCCCACCACGGATCTCCCCCCGGGACGAGACTCACCTGGGGCGGATCTTCTGGGCGGCGGAGGCTCTGGCAGCAGCTCCGGTACCATTTCCAGGCTTGTGTAAAAAAAAAAAAAAAAGACGTGATAGGCTGCGTAAATCTTTTCGTAGCCTATCATGGTTGGGTGGGTTTAAAAAAGACAACAAACTACGTACGCAAATGGTGGCTGCTACAGCCGCCGCCATTTGTGTTCCTTCTTTTTACGGTCTTAATCTACGTAAATATTTACGTAGACTATGACGGCGAAAATAAAGGGGAATGCAAATAGCATAGCGGGTGCTATTTGCGTTCCCTTTTGATTCGCTGTTTTAGCCTACGTAAAGATTTACGTAGGCTAAAATGGTGAATGAAAAAGGGATGCAAATAGAGCCCGCTACGCTATTTGCGTTCCCCTTTATTTTCGCCGTCGTAGTCTACGTAAATATTTACGTAGATTAAGACCGTAAAAAGAAGGAACGCAAATGGCGGCAGCCATAGCCGCCACCATTTGTGTATGCCTTTTTTTTTTTTTACCCAGAGCCCTCCGTGGCCGGAAATCCGGCTACGGACGGCTCTGGCCTGGCCGGGCTGGGCCTGGCCGGCTGCTCCGCAGAGCTACCGCGGAGCATAGCCGGCTGTTCGAGGATTCCGGGGGGAGGAACGGAGTGCCTCCCCCCCCGGCCAGGATTCCGGGGGGAGGGACAGAACTCCTCCCCCCCCCACCATCAACATAATCCGCGAAAGGTAAGTCACTTTCATACATCCCTATTTGTCCCTCTTTCATGAAAATTTTAATCAAGAGACTCGTGGCACCTTAAAGATTTATTACGGCACAAGATTTGATGGACAATGCTCCACTTCACCAGATCTGTTCATCAGAACACATCTTGGCCTGGAGGAATGCATCCAGCATGGGAAGTGGGACTGGGGATTGGATATTCACACATGCGCACGCACGCACGCCGTGTCACCATTAGCGGGTAGTTTCTCCACCTCCACTAGCCTCTTCTACTCATGAGTAAGCAGGACTGAATCATTCAGCGTGTCCTTCCCTGATGCAACTCAGTGAAGACATATACTATGTTGAAAAAACCTTTATGCTGACTCAAGTCTCTCGGTCACTCTAACCTCCCTTTGAAGTACCCTTTCTCCACAATGGCTGATTTAAGGTCAGTGAAAGAGTGTTCAGGGAGGTTGAAATGTCCTCGTACTGTTTTTTGTAATGATTATTACCACTTCTGATGTCAAATTTGTGTCCAGTTATTGTTTGGCATAGATATTGGCCTCTTTCCTGCATGAAGGATACAGAATGGCAGCACTGAACGGAGATGGCGAGGGAATGACATTGTGATATTATGGATGAAATTATTAGGTCCTGCAAAAATCTTGCCAGACGGAATTGATCTGGGGACAGATCTGGCAACTGGGATTGTTTCCTTCTTATGCTGCAGGGCCTTGTCCCTATTTATGTATCCTTTGTAGGTGGCCTGTTCTTGTGAGTGAGGTTCTCTGTGAGGATAGGCGATGGCTGTTTTTCCTACAACAGACTAACGCTGCTAGCCCTGTGTAAGTGTTTCATATGTCAGGAAGTTCACAGGCTCCATCAGTCCTCCTAACATTCCTACTAGGTTGACTGTCTAGAATGGAGGAGGGCATCTTTGGTAGTTCCAGGGGCCATTTTCAACCCCCAGAGCCCCACCCCTTAGGAGTATAGTTCCCCTCCATGGTGCCAATTATTATTTTTAAAATAAGCAAATGGCATCTGAAGCAGCTACAGAGCAACAAATACTGGTTTTGGTGCTCTGTAGTAGCTATAGAGAACTAAAAGGGTTTTTTAAAAAAGGGTTTAAAATGGCTTCTCCAGATATCATGTTGCTTTATTTTTAGATCTCTATTTTCGGGGTGCAGTGGGGGGCTCATCAGGGGGCAGCAGGGACCACCTATCACCCAAAGGCTATCACCACACCTGGTCTAGATCAAATGAGGGCTAAGATATCTGTCAAGAACCACCTGGGAGGAGATTATTTTTTTATATTGGAAAATAATCATGACTTGATTTTCTCCGTTATGCTGTGCATTCATTTTCTGTTTTGCTTTTGTTGCATTTTTGGTTAATTCTCATACGGGATTGTATACTGTTTTATGACTTGACTCCTGGAGCTACAACCACCTGCCATGGCTGAAGATTCCAGAGGCGCCGTGCTCCTCCATCCCTCATTGCTCTGTATCTGACTCTAAACGAATCCATGGCATGGAGAGCATGTGCGACAGCATAGACAGCATTGTAGATACTCTAGCTCTGGCCAGACATCCTCGTTTCAAACAGAAAGCCAGGGAGGCTCCCCAGCTTCTCCTTCCCAGTGCAGATTCCCTTGTTTGGGATGTAGAGGTTATACATAGGGAAGGAACAGAGGAATGCACTGACCCAGAATTGATGGATGAAATAATAAGTAGACCGGAAAGGACTGATCATCTCAACAAAATCTTGAAATCCTGGTACCAGGGCTGTATGCAGTCTGAATGACAAGGTGCCATTGAAGGATCTGGTGGTGAATTGTCTTAAGGATATTAAAGCAGTGCAATCCCATTCAGCTGTTGTGATCCACACCCTCTCAACAGGGTCCATGTAAACAATTTCTTCAGAGTATAAAACTGTTTGTAACGCCTGCAGAGACTGATTGTCTCCATACACAAGAATCACATTGATTTCACTCATTGAGAGAGTTGATTGAATTGGTCCTAATTTCTCTTGAAGTGTTTCACTTGGTGAAAATACTGTCACAAGTGGGATGACCTGTGTCCAGGCAATACAAATGCTTTTGTGCAAGAGCCTTGGCCTCAGTTTCCGAAGGAAGGTTTCTCCACTGTCATTGTCTGAAACAATGAGGCCAATCCAGTTCCATCCAAAATACTCGTGTAGCTGAGCAATCCCAACATACTGAGGATTTTCATTTGGGACCAGACCATAGAGAGAAGAGAACAGACTTTTGTCCCTCAGCACTGGATCAAATGAGCCATAGCTGAGCTGAAAAGAAAAATACGTTATTTCCAGGACTGAAAAAACTATTCCATTGTTCTTTACTAGGGATGCTGTGGTAGTGTTACTCAGCTTCCCAGACCCCAGTCCATGGACCACCATGCTTACCAGATCCCGTTCTCCAAGCCACTGTACAGCCTGTGAGCACCCAGCAGCAGCCCGTTCTCTCAGTGAGCTGCCATTTTGCGACAAAAATGAAGGGTCAGGTTTTTTTCTAAATGTAATGTTGCATCAATGGTAGCCATAAAGGGAACATTTACACAACATTACCAGTGTAGATGGTCCATTTACACCTGTAATGTTGCGTAAATGGCCTCTTTGCAGCCACTATTTACACAACTTCTACAGAAAAACCCATTTTTAAAAAACATGGTGGCTTACGGGCAGTCGGCGCGTGCTCACCAGGTGCCCACAGACCACGTGGCAGCTTGTCCAGAGAGCTGAACAAGGGTTCAGTGAGCGCTGGGCAGTGCAGATGGAGGTGAGTCCACCCATCCCTATTCTTTACCAGAAATGACTCCATCCAAACATCTGCCAAGGCTAAACTTTTGATCTCATCCAATGTTATCTTCTAACATACATTTTGGTCTCTAATTGTCCAGTCTTACATTTCCCAGCAAATTCACCTGGTATTATCAATAGGTTGGGAATAGATTTTCAGCAACATGTAGACGGAACTATAATTCTCAGTGTGTATAGACCTGTCACATGGCAACCACGGGTTGGAATTTGTGGGTTCTTATTTGTGGGTTCTAGCAAATGATGTGGGTACATAATGGCAATGCAGTCAAAAAGGATCTCTGTCAGATAAGCAAAGACTTTTACCATTATCAATTTTAAGATGCTAATTCCGAACACATACCTGTGGGTGCTTGTATGTATTCAAGATGTTGGCCATCTGCATGGAGTTTGGGGAGGTGAGCCCTCCAGTGACAGCTACTGGTTTCCTTTCACTGGCACATTTGTAATTGGTGTGATTCCCTTTCCCTGGGAAGAGAAAATCCAGAATGGCCCAAGAGCTTCGCCATGAATTAAAAGCCTTGTCATAAATCATGGATCCTAGCATGGTGTTGGGTAACAATTCAGCATTCTTGTTAACTTCATGAATAGCAGAAATGAAGGCCAGGATATACTGGTAGTTTTTTGGGATCATGCTACAATGAGATTGTTATACGGTATTAAATCAAGTGTGTGACAGATGGCATTATGATTTGTCCATCTAAGTAAATAGGAAGTTGCCATCAGTACTATACAAAATATTATTACTTGTACTAATGACAGATTGGTAATCTCATAAGATAACATGTTTGTAAGTATTAGTACCAAAAAGATCAGGGGCTGAACACAGTCTATAGACAGGGGAGGCAATGTTCTGCAATCTTCCCCAATACACCAGGACGCCCAGCTCCTCCCAATTATTGTTTCAACATATTCTTATGTTTTCTGAGTGGCAGCTGGGATTGCTTCAAAGCAAAGTGGCAGCCTGTAGCTGCCGCCATTGTAATTTCCCACGCATGCCTCTTCACAAGGTTGCTTGTCCTTTGTGACTAAGCATGCCCACCCACGGCAGCCATTTTCAGTCTGTGCCCACGACAGTGTCTCAAATGTCCAAATGTGCCCATGGGCCAAAATGATTGTCACACAGTGATCTACTTTGTTAGGTGCTGGTGTCAGAAAACCAGAACCAAGCCCTTCTTCAGCTTGGAAGCTCACTAAAGCTGCAACCCCACTTCCCTCAGAATAAGCCCCATTGAACACATTAAACTTTACCCAAGACAAAACATTAACAGGAATACCCTGTAAGTGTATTTTCTTTTTCTAATAGTTTACTGGTTTGTGGTGGAAGAATCATGACACTCTGAGCGTCCCACATTTAGCATATGATACAAAGAAATATAAAGGGGAGCCATACTGACAGCCTTTCCAGGGTACCTTTCAGTGCAGTCCTTCTCACTCCTCCAACCTCTCACACTCTTCCTGTCCAATCAGTGAAACGTGGGAGGGAGAATCATCTACTTCTACTGTTCTCTCCCTCCCAGCTTCTCACCAGCCTCTGTCTCATGCAGACCATCCTCCCTCCCATCTCTTTCCCTCTCACCTACTTTGTTCTCTCTCACCACCTTCATACCCGTCCTTCCCTCAACCGTGCCTCCCAACCCAGGTGCATGCAGTGGTGGTGGGCAGGTGGCAAAGGATGATCACCAGTGATTCCTGTACAGGTAGCCACACTTTATTCCAGAGGGACTCCAGGTGGTTTTATCAAATTTTACAAAGGGTAAAAAAATCTGGGAGGCTTCGAGAGGATGGCAAAGATCAGCTCTGCTCGTGGTTGAGGTATTCAGAAAAGAGATTTACAGCACAGTCCTAAGCATGTCTAATTTACTATCTATTAAAAAGAGTAAGAGTGCATGTGTTTCCAGATGACACTTTTATTGTGCCGTGGCACTGCCTCATTCACTGAATTATATGGGGTACTCAGTTGATATCGTACCCTCCCATCTTTGGTCACCACTTCCTCCATCTTTTTTCCAACCAGAAAAACAACAACAACGTTAAGTAGTGAAAGACAGAAGAGCTGCATAATGCCTTTTGATTGGTGCCAATAGGAGCCCTCAGTCTGGAAGCACCCCATTCATAATATGGAAACATCCATCAGTCTGAAGCCAGAGAAATATTTTTTAAAAAATGTGTTTGGGTCTTTTTCCCCACTGTTCTTTTATGAATTTCTTGTTATTTCTTTTCTCACAGATGACTTGAGATATTAATAAAAACTATGTGACAGATTTTGATCTTGTTGCAATGTTTTGCATCTCTTGGTGTTCATTTTTCTTTTTCTTTTTTACCGTGACAAGCTTTTTTGGAAATCGATATTTATTTATTTCTCTTTCACACACACACAGACACACACACACAATTTCTTTATTACGTTTCTATAATGCTGAATAGCCACAGCACTCTGGGCAATTCACAAACATTAAAAATATTACAGTGCAATGTAGGGTGCACTATAGAAGTTTAGAAGTTTAAATCGACAGTATAAAATAGAAGTAAAAGCCAAAAAGAAAATTTATCAGCAATACAAAGTTTTAAAATACAGTGGAAGCTTTTATAAGAACCTGAAGGACCAACATGCCTGGGAAAATAAGATGGTTTTCACCCGGCGCCAGAAATAGTACAACATAGGTGCCAGGTGGGCCTCCCTGGGAAGCTCATTCTACAACTGGGGTGCCACAACAGCAAGGGCCTTTTCTTAGTAGCCACCCACCTCACTTCCTTTGTCAGGGGCTATAGAGATGATAGACATCTCGTGATGTCTGTAATGATCTTGATTATTTAAAATAAGAATTCTGTCAATGGCTCCATAATACCCAAGTCTCTCTCTTTCAATCTATTTACATGCACATTTACAGGAACGCAATATTGCACCTGCAGAATAGAAAGGTATCATTTTTGCACACCTCCAAATCACACTTCCAGCAACTGTTGAGTACATAAGGATTCTTATTATCCTTATGTACTTATTATCCCACTATAATGTGTGCCATGTCCATCTTAGGACAGTAAAATCTAGGGTTGGCGGAGAATTTCTCCCCGAAACTTCGGGGGGCCGAGTGCCAACGTGTTCGGCCCCCCGAACAAGTTTCGGGGAGAAATTCTCCGCAACCCCCCTGCACCCCGCACCCCCCCCCCCGGGACGGGACTTACCTTCGCCGCCGCCTTTCCAATAAAAGGGAAAAAAAAAAGCATTGGGCAAATATATAAGGGCAAATAGCGTTGCCCTTATTTTTGCCGTAGTCTACGTAAAGATTTACGTAGACTACAGCGACCAAATAAGGAACGCGAATGGCGGCTCCCTATGGGGGCCGCCATTTGCGTACGCGCTTTTTTTTTTTTAAAGTCACCCGTGATAGGCTACGTGACGATTTACGTAGCCTATCACGGCTGACTTTGCAGATCTAGCCGTGATAGGCTATGTTAATCGTCACGTAGCCTATCACGGGGGCGGTTTTTTTTTTAAACTTTTTAGTTCGCTGTCGGGCGAGGCGAGGCGCCTCCTCCCCGGCCTGAATTTCAGCCGGGCGAGGCGGGAAGCCTCCGCCCCGGCCTGAATTTCGGCCGGGCGAGGCGGGAAGCCTCCCCCCCGGCCTGAACTTCGCGGGGGGAGCAGCGAAGCGCCTCCCCCCCACCGCAAAAAGCTTTGAGGACAGGTAAGGGACTTTCGTGCACCCCTAGTAAAATCATATACAAAACTATATTTTTAAAAATTTATTAAATGTATTAATCGCCCATCTGGCTGGTCACCCAGCCACTCTGGGCGATGTACAAAGCATATAATACAACAGTTTCAAACAATAAAATTCTACAATACAAACATTTTCTAAAATACCCTAACCCACCCCAAATGCCTGCCTGAACAACCACGTTTTTAATGCATGGTGGAATCTCATTAAAGAGGGGGCATGGCAGAGTTCCCTAGGGAGAGAGTTCCACAGAGTGGGGGCCACCGTAGAAAAGGCCCTCTCCCTCATCCCCACCAGTCTAGCTGTCCTGGCTGACAGGACAGAGAGAAGGCCATCTGAGGCTGCTCTTGTTGAGCAGACTGTCTGGTGTTGCTGGAGGCGCTCCTTGAGATAGGCTGGGCCGGAACCATATACGGCTTTAAAGGTCAAAACCACCATCTTGAATTTGGCACGCAAAACAACTGGTAACCAGTGCAACTCCTTCAGCACTGGAGTAATGTGATCTCACCGGTGCCTGCTTTTAATCAGGCGAACCGACGCATTCTGTACCAGTTGCAGCTTCTGAACCATCTTCAAGGGTGACCCCACGTAGAGCGCATTACAGTAGTCTAAATGAGAGGAGACCAGGGCATGTACTACCGATGGGAGCAGATGGTCGGGAAGGAAGGGGCGCAGCCGCCGTATCAGATGGAGTTGATACAGCGCTGTCTGGCTCATGTGATGAATTGTGATGAAGTGGCCTCTTGGGAGATTTGGTCTGACTTTCTGAACAGCTGAACAGCATAGGACCAGTAAGAAGAAAGAGGATGTTGGATGACCAGTCTACAGGCCTACTCTGAGATCCTTTAAACTGGAGATGCTGGCAATTTAAACTGGATCATTCAGTGCATGAGCTCTGCTACTGAGCTCTGGCCTCTAACTCTGAGCTAGTCACTTAACCAAACAAAGATGGCAGTACCCGAGGGAACATGTCCCTTTGAACACCTCCAAGATATATCCTCAGAAATATCAGTGTGGTCTTTCCTCTAAGCAGCCTAAAGAGCCGTTCCCTGACAAGTTATGTCTGGAGATTTTCTACAGCTTTTGACATTCAGGTGCAGGTGATAGGCCAGGTGTGAAGGCCAGTGCGACCAAAGGCTGGAACTAGTAATCAAATCCTCCAATACATATCCATTCATATGGATGGAAGAATCTGAGCATTTCAATTTCTCTCAGTTTCTCATTTTTCCACTGTCACGTTTTGTGCCTTTGAGACTTTTTGCACTAAAATGCCTAGAATTGCTGACCATTGGCCATGCTTTCTGGGGCTCATGAGAGTTCTAGACCGAAACACCTGGAGGCCACCATGTAAGGGGAGCTTGTTTTAAAATGTCATCCTCTGCAAGATGCCTGGATCACAATCGGGTTACCTGTCCCTGATTAATGGATGGGGAACATGTTTCTCTTTACTTCTCTCTGCTTACAAGAGGTAACATAAAAAGCAACAGTTACACTTGCATAGTTCAACTCATGTCTCATCCGAGAGACAAACTAAATGTTCAGATAATCATGCATGGTGGAGCTATGCATGATATTTCACACCAATCCGCTGGTCAGTCTTCCTCACTATGGCACGGTGTACTGTATTTCCATTTACAGTAGAGTTCTCTCTACATTTGCATTTCTCCATGTACATGAGCACATACAATTATGTTATGCAAAGTGGTGTCCCTTCTGCAGGTGATGCATTGCATCCTTTTTGTCAATATATACAGTACGTGGCCACCCTAGTTTTCAGTGGCACTTAATAGCTTCATTGACCTTTCTTGAATGTCTCCAGCATTGCTGTGGCACTTGTAGGAACAGTAGGAAAGCGGGTCTTGGACAAAAGTTGAATGTGAGCTGGAATCTCCCTATCATTCCTTTCCTTCCTGAGATTAAGAGACTCCTAATCCCCTTCTTGCAACCTTTCAGGCCAACCAACCCCTCCTTCTCAAAAGTCAATGGCCTTCTTTAGACTCCAAAGACCACCTCTGTGAGAACTCAGCTAGTTTCTTTCCCCACAAAAACAGTTCTCATGGATGGCTTGTAGTTTTATGATACTTGCAGTTGATTTGCAATTGCTCTACCAAGTTCATTTTCCCAAAACCTCCATGTGCATTTTGATTTTAATTTTGTAATGAATAAATATGACATTTTTCCTTCCTCTGAACCTTGTGTGTATATCTGTGTATAACTCTTTTGCAATAGACATCCTATTGCCAATGTCTGAAGGTACACTTTAGGGGATGCATGTCCTTGAGAACACGCGCAAGTTTATATATGTGCCTAGAAAGAGCATATTCAGCAACACACAGTAACCTGTTGAGGTTTAGTTATTTCTAAAATGTTTCTAGAGTTCAGAAGTCATTTGCATTGAGGAATCATTAACAGGAAGAAGGGAAACATTTAGGCATCAGATGTTTGACGTTTTAGGAAGATTTTCCAGTTGAACTCTAAGTAAAACCAGAGCAAGATACAAATTTGCAGTTGTGTCAATATTACAAGCAATAACACATTGAAGTAAGGAGGAAGAATAAACCAAAACATCCTTTAATCCACGTGTGGGAAAACACAATTGGGTGGTCAACCAGATGACCCCCACCCATCCCTCCACAAGCAGAATAATGTCAGAATAGTGTGGTCACACCCTTGATGTCAGTTGGTCCCCATCAGGGAAGTTGGGAGATTGATGCCCCCAGTGTGTCCCCTGGGAACCAGCTTTGTTATGGGCGGGCCTTCTCCCACTGAAGCAAGGACACAAGGCAGGCAAGTCCACCATAGCTTAGCCATGGGCTTCAGGAGTGCTTCTCCAGCCGTTGACTTAGTCATGGCAGTTTCCTCTCACCTGCATCCCCCCTATTATCCCCAGTTTGGCATTGAAGATGACAGTGGAGATTCCCCTGCACAGCACTTGCATGCAGGGGAATCTCCAGTCTTATCTCTAGTCTGCTCAGAGATAACAGTGGGGATTCTTTCATACGCAGCGCTTGGAGACCATGCCCCACATCCTGGAAGACTCCAGGAAGGCTCTGTAGGCTGGACAGGGAACTCAGTATGCTCTGTGAGGCCCACAAGCTGGACTTTCCCCTTCCTTGGTCAAATTGAATGCAATTTTGATGGACTGGTGCAAAAACGGTGTAGCTCCACCAAAGATCGAAAGGACACCAGATGTGAAATAGTCCATGTGGAGTCATATAGGTGTCTACGTTTGATCAAACCAAGGATTAGAGTTTATGGTGCAAGGAAAAGGACTGCTATCCACATTTGGGTCAAGGATATGATTGAAATCTCCACCAATTATTCATATGCCATAGGTGATAAAAGTCACACATGTATGGAACAGTCATTCATGGAACATGGAGAGACAGTCCAAATGTGGGCCATATACATCCACCATGACAATAACCATATCTGAAGTTGTAACAACTAAAATAAGGAAGTGATCTTCCATCTCAGTTGTTACATGTAATTTCTAGCTCAGACATTCTAGTCTGAGCAGCTTCATTCTGACAGAATTGTCATCAACTGAGTTTGAAACCAGGTGCTACAATTTCCAACAGTATTTTTTTTAAAAAATGAGCCATAACATTGGGGAATGACACAATGCCTTCCTCAGTCTCCTCAGGAAAAGTTACAGCAGGAGGGAAGGACGGTGGCTGAGGACTTCAAGTAGCTGGGACAGTCATTTGGATCAATTCAGCATCAAACTGCCTGGATATCAAAAAGAACATGACAAACTCTTTTCAGCATTAACGGAGGAGATTAAGAAATGGGTCACTGGTGATTAATTTTAAGCATAAAGAAGACGATCCAACCCCACTGATCCTCTTGGCAGCAATTTAATCTTTCACAGCTGACAGCATAGTCTGGACAAAAAGAGACGAGAAACTGAAATAAGGCTACACTTTGTCAGCTCAGTAACGTTTGCGTGTGTCAAGAACGCAGGCCAGCTCTTTCAACGTGAAGCCGGCCTTGCTCCCATGTATCTCGTAACCGCCTGCGGATGCGTTTTCTGTGTAGCTCCTTGGTCCTGGTGCTCCAGGCCAGGCTTGGCCTTCGTTAATTGGGGAAGTGAACAGAGCTGGACCTGGTGGGAGGATTCTGCCTCCTCCTGGGGTGAGGGAGGAGAGCCCAGGGACTGAGTGATGCTTAGCAGGGTGAAATCTGCCTGGGGTCGCCAGGGCTAAGCCTTAAAAAGGAGCTGGAGCAAGGGCATGGTTGTCTTCCCTCATGATGGTGGTCTTGGGACCAGTTTGGATCAGTGGGCTGTATCCTAGGACGTCCTTACTTCGGTAATATAGCAGGATAGGGTATCCAGCTTTTGTTATTTTGCTTGGGTGTGCTGTTAAAAGGCTCTCAGTTCTCAAGGATTTTCCTTTTGGTCGTTCTAGACTTGAACCTTCTTTAAAGTCTGCTACCTCCCACCTTCTCTTTCCCTCTTCCCTTCCCTTTTAAATAAACATCTACTCACTCCATGTTGGTGTGCTTTCCTCTGGGTAACCTCAGTGCTATTTTCAATGCCTTTTAGCCAGGGTGAGTGGCTTCTGGGTGCTTTGGGGGAATTTAAGGCCAGAAGTGACCTGTCCTACCTTACAGGGAAGTTGGAACTAGTTCCAACTTCTCTTCACAATGTGTGGTTTTTTTCCTGATTTCTTTTATTTATAATAATTTGAAAATCTATTAAAACCTACTGATCCAACTGACTAAGTTCAAAATCCTTTTGTTCCAGAAAGTGATAAACAGTTCCATTTCAATAAACAAACCAACAAATAGATAAGTAAATGAGGTGCAAAATGCAATCATTTCTAACCTGTGCCTTCATGCTCAGTCTGAAATGGAGATCTTGGATCCCATTGTGTTAATCTGTAACTTGTATAATTTTCCCCAAGACAGAAGTTCATTGTGCAGTGGTTGGATGTTAACAGAAGCTGGGCAGGAGTGGAAATGCTGGTATTTCTCCTTACAAACTTGTTGTATGGGACTGTATTTGATTTTGCCCTGCTGTTTTAAAAGTGCAGCTGTGTTTATAAAGAAGGATTGAGCCAATTGTATGATTGATTGTTAAGACATTTAATAAAAGGAGGGAGTGCGTTAATAATAGGGGAATTTAGTTTAAGGGTCCTATCAGGGCAGGGTAGGATATTTTAGTGGGTTCTGCTGTTGTCATTGTTTTTAAATTGTAAATAATTTCTGCTTTATTGCAACTTTTTAGGTGTAAACTCTGTGGATTTTTTTTCTGAAATTGTATTATCTCTTTGCAGTGGCAATTGATGAAAGGAATAAAGATTGATTTGATTTCTAACTTTATCTGTTAATTTATGCATTTGAGCCATTTCTCAACCTTTACATAACTGTTCTCTAGGAGTTCTGACATTTTCCCAATATCTAGCCACTACAATTCTGGCAACTATTAATACGTTTAAAATTAAATCCTTAATAGTCTTTTCTGTAACGTAAAGCAAATAACTTCGTAATATAGACAATACATCAAATCCCATATTACTTCCGGTTATTACATTACACACACACACACACACACACCCACCCTGGACAGCCCCACAATACATGAATCTAATTTGCATCCACCCTCCCACACTTCCAACCACCAAATCCATTTGTCCTATTTATTCTGTTCATTCTTTGAACAGGAAGTCATATACCACCTATGTAAAACGTTACACGGAGCTTCTTTCAAGGAAGCACTAAATGAAAAATGTTTCCTTACTTTAAAGATTTCTAAATACCCTTTATCTTCTATAGAACTTCCAATATCTCTCTCCCATCCCTTTTTAGAAGGGAATCATTTTTTTCTAAAGGTAGAAGTCAGCCAATCAAAACATGATTTCAGGCAAAAACAATCCTACTTCAACTGCAATAATATTCTCCAACACAGTCCCCTGTTTCAGATGTATTCTTTTCAGATCATATACAATGAAGTTCCTGATTTGAAACACACACACAAACAAAAACAACTAAACAAAAAACAATCATACTATGGACTTGTTCAACTAGCCCATGCTAGCAAATATCTCTGAAATAACCCCTTCATCATTTATCAAGTCTTGTCATCATGAATTTCCCTTTGTAGAATATTTTCTCTTATGTTGACTAACTTTTGATGTCTTAACAATTGACCATAGAGCTGAAAACTCTGGGTTTAATCTACTCCTCCTATATTTAAACCACGTAGTCAATATATGTTTTAAGATTACTTTCTCTGGAATAGCATTTCCCACTAATTCCTACACCATCCATGGGATGGCACTTAAAGAAACTGGAACTAATTCTTGTTCCAGCAAACAGTTAGATCTGATTCATCCATTTCAATTAGGAAGCCTCAAAATATAGACTCAAAAAAGGAAAAGGAAGGCCAACTTCACTAAAAGGTGCTTACAATATATCCAATTTCATCCTAGGTGGTTTTTTTTCTTACATAAATGTCAGTAAAAGTTTATCACATTCACAGCCTGGGATTTCTCGGAAGTCAATAAAAAGAGGTAAGGCAGTAAATAAAAACAAAGATTTCACCACAGTTCCCACCCTTGCCAACCAAATAATGTTACACTTACCCACACATTAATCAGCTTAATTATACCACCTATTTGGGCCTGATCCCAAAGATAGCCTTACCACTAAATAGCTGACACTGTTTATCCCCAATAGATGCAAGACCTGCCTTTTATCTTCAATGGTAGTATTTAATATAATTATTTCAGATTTCTCTTTGTTTATTTTATATGCTGAATCTAAGCTATAACTATCCATTAAAGGGAACAGAGACCTAATGGAAGAAACTGAGTGATATGTATTTTCCACAGGCAGGGGAAATTTCCCATGTCAGCTATCTCAGACCTTTATCTGGAGATACAAAGCCAATGAAAGCGGGGCCTATGATTTCCAAAACACGTGCTCCAGCACTGACCAACTTCCCTTGATAGATGAAGCTAAAAGATTCAAGAAGGTTCCAGGGAAAGTTTGCTGATCAGCTTGGACAGCATGTCAGTGTGTTTTTCCAATCCAGTGACTGGCTCATCTCTGTGACCCTGACAATAAGCCTTGAAGAAATAGATGTGAACAAGGTGGATGATAGTGGAGACATGAAGCATGAAAATCACCCTAAGTGAAGCTGGAAAAAAAATCATGAAGAAACATGGAGTTGTCCGGACATATCTCCTTGTTTCTTCACAATGATATTACTCAGTTCGATAATTATTCATGGGTACAAGTGGCTCTGACTAACTGTATGTATGTGGGGGATTCCAGCTCTACTGTAGATATACAAAATTAAGAAATATTTGGTGGGGGGAGAGGGACTTTCCAAGAGTTAAGTGAGACAATTCCATTTTCCCGATCTGCTCCCTTTCTGTCTGTCTCTCTCTGTCTCTGGATGCCCAAATTCGGACTATTTTTTCCTTACTAATTGATCTCTGGTGTTCAGTTCAGGCCTGAATATAATAATGTAGCATTTAGGGAGGAAGATACAACCCAATAAGCCAGAACCAGAGGCCAAAATGGAGAAGACCTCCACAGCCACCATGTATTTCCCCTTGGTGCTCAGGTAGGTTGGCACAAAAGACACCCAAACACTGCAGAAGACCAGCATGCTGAAAGTGATGAGCTTGGCTTCATTAAAAGTATCAGGCAATTTCCTGGCAAGGAAAGCCACAGTGAAGCTGATGATGGCCAAAAGCCCCATGTAGCCCAGGACAATGTAGAACATGAGGGCTGAGCCTTCATTACACTGAACAATGATTGTGCCAACCTGGGAGTGCATGTCAAACTCTGGGAAGGGCGGAGAAGTTGCCAGCCACACAGCACAGATACCAGCTTGAATAAAAGAACAAAAAAGGATAACTGATGCAGCAAGTCTCTTCCCAGCCCATTTCCTCATCCTATTTCCAGGCTTTGTGGCCGTGAAGGCCAAAACTACGGTGATGGTTTTTCCTAACACACAAGCAACAGCGATGGAGAAGATGGTGCCAAACACTGTCTGCCTCAGAAGGCAGCTCACCTTCCCAGGCCAGCCAATGAACAAGAAGGAGCAGAGAAAGCAGAGCAGCAGCGAGGAGAGCAGGGTGCACGTGATGCTCCGGTTGTTGGCTTTGACGATGGGAGTGTTCCAGTGCAGACCGAAGCTCCCAATCACAATAACAGTGAGAACAGAAAGACAAAGAGCCAAGGATGCCAGAACAGCTCCCAAGGGCTCCTCATAGGACAGGTAGAATGTCTCTTTGGGAATACATTGGATCTGGTTCTTGTTTGGATATTGATGTTCTGGGCATGTCTCACACTGGTCTGCATCTGAAAGTAAGAAGCAAACTCTCTCAGTAGTTCCAGAATACAAAAATACTTTAACTGCCATTGAATCTAATCTTGCAGCAAACAAAATATATTCTGCAACTTCCTCTTTTGTTTGTTTTTTCAGCAACTGTGTAAGGAAATGCCTTCATGCCCTGGGACCCATCAGGAAAAAAAGCTGATAAGAATTACATTAGACTTGAATTTAAAACATCTGGATTATTTTCCAAGTCACTCTGGATTCTTGCACTTACCCATCTGGACGGAAATCCTCCCTTGGGGGCACTCAGGGCAATCGTAGCAACAAACTTGTTTCCCCTGCTGGACGGACATGCTCTGGCCAGGGTGGCAGCTCTCGACACAGGTGGAACTGGGCAGCATCTATGGTAAGCAGAAGGGAAGAAATGTGGGATTAAAATGAGGAAGATTCTCTCATTTCTGTAACCCTCAGCTGCATCTTTTTCTCATGAGAACATAATGAAATTTCAAGAGTTGTATCAGGTGCATATGCCAATGCACTGATGCCTCAGAAGGGCCCATCGCTGACCACACAGACCCCTAACGAAGATCGCTCTTCCTGTGTTACCACTCAGCACTTGCTCACTTGCTTGAATGGGTGAGCAGAAAAGGCACATCTCCTTCTCATCAAAACATTATAAGATATCAGGGCATGCATCACATCAATTTCAGATGGGCCCACCACTCTTCAGGGCACTGTAACAGCAATGATTCTTGCACTTATTACCAGAAATTGCTCTTTCACTCCAACTGATGCATACATTACTCCAGCTGAGACATCTGTTACTGCTGCTTTTCCTTTTGCTGTAGGATCGTCTTCCCCAACCTCGGTCCCTCTGTATGTCTTAGCCTTCAACTCCCATCATCCCTGACCAGTGGCTAGGCCAGCTGGGGTTGATGGAAGTTGTAGGCCTAAACAACTTTAAGAACCCAGGTTATGCAAGACTGGTATAAGTTGTAGTGGGGACTAAGTCCAGCTGTTCCAGCCCTTCCCACCCCTACAAAGAAGAGTTTGGGGAAGTAAATGGTAACTAAAGAGGTTTGATGCTGAGCAATAGAGGCTGGTGGCTCCAATTTCGGTGGGGCCATGAATCCATTCTGGGTTTCAGTCAAAAACAGCCAGAACTCCAAAGGAGCTATCCAAGGTACTGAACCCTATCCCCCAAATAGATTCATCACCTTGGATAGTTCCTTTAGAGTTCTTGCTGGTTGTGGCTGAAACCCAGAATGGATCACATCGGGATGTACGTAAGTCATTTAACTTTTCAAAGGGTGACATTCGCGGTGGGTGGGAGGCGCTCCGTCCCTCCCCCCAAAATTCTCCCTGGCCGGCTTCGCACTCCGTGGAGCTGCTGGCCAGGGCCGCCCGCAGCTGGACATCTGGCTGCTGGGCTGCACAGGGACGCAAATGTATACGTAAATATTTACGTAGCCTATTACGGCAAAAGACAGGGACACAAATGGCGGCCACTACGCAAATGGCGTCCCTGCGTTAGCCGTGATAAGCTATGTAATTATTTACGTAGTCTATCACAGCTATAATGAAAAAGCGAATGGTGGCTGCAGACGTGGCCACCACTTGCAAAGCAGCGCGGACGGCAGCAGGTAAGTGCTCCGTTTCGCATGCCTTTCGCAGGGTAGGGTGGCTTCGTTCTGCCACGGATTTCAGGGGGCTGAATGCCCCGGCATTCAGCCTCACCGAGATCCATGGTGGAATTCCCTGACATCCCTAGGATCACACCCCTCTAAAAGTGTTCCAGGGGCTAGAGCAATTCCCCTAAGATGGAAGGTACAACAGCTGGTATTGTTTAGGTTACAGAAAAGGTGAATGAGGGGAGACATGATAGAGGTATGCAAAATTATGCATGGTGTGGAGAATGTGGATAGGGAGACATTTTTGTCCCTCTCTCAGAATACTAGAACCCAGCATCATCCCATGAAACTGATTGGTGGGAAATTCAGGACAGATAAAAGGAAGTACTTCCTCACACAGCACATAGTTAAATTATGGAATTTGCTATCAAAACATATTGTGATGGCCACCAATTTGGATGGCTTTAGAAGGGGGTTAGATAAATCTGTGGAGGAGAAAGCTATCAATGGCTACTTGTCCTGATGGCTATGTGCTACCTCCAGTAACAAAGGCATTAAACTTATGTACATCAGTTGCTGGGATTATGGGTAGGAGGGTGCTCTAGCACTCATGTTCATTTTGTGGGTTCCCGGTCGACAGCTGGTTGCCCACTGTGTGAACAGAATGCTGGGCCCTTGGTGTGATCCAGCAGGGTTCTTCTTCTGTTCTTATGCAGGATTCAGTTTATGAAAGTTTGCTATAGAAGATAGTGGGCACTGTATTTAGTTGGTCCTTTACCACTATCCAGAATGGTAGTAGAGGGAAATGAGTGGAGAACCTACATAGCTTTGCTGTGCAATGACTCTTGTGGCCATTGCCATGTATTGCTCTCTCACTCCAGCGGGTCGATTTCTAGTAGGGATGGATGGACTCAACTCCATCTGGAGCTGTTGGCCACTTGCCAAACCACTGCTGCCACCACCCGTGCCTGCAAGATCCCTAATTTCTAGTCAGTGTTGATTTGTTAATCTGTTGCAGTCAAGCAACAACGTGTCTTGTGATGACTTAAAAAACTAATAATGTTATTTTAGCTTAAGCTATCAAGGGGAATAGTCCCATTCATCACATACATACTGTGTCTCCCTTGATTGGCACGTATTTACACACATGGGTGTAGAGAGGGAGAAATGTAAGCAGTCTGGTCAGGTGGGAATACAATGCAAAGGTACAGTTCGTGAAAATTACATGATTAGATTAGTTAGTTTGATAAGTAGATATCTCTTAGATATAATATGAAAAAGGGAAGCCAAAAACAAATCCAAATATCAACATCTTGAAACAGCATTTTAAAAGTATGAAACTTCCCAGTATAAAGATATTTCATACTTGTGTGCCTAGTACCAAAGTTAGATGTTCCTGGAGATATTGTAATATTTTGCCAGAATACATCTCATTACAATTCTAGCCAACCCTTGTGGAATACATCAACAAAAAGAAGAAGCAAATATTCTTTTCTATCTTGATGCGAAAAGGTGATGGTGACCATCCCTACCTGATTAAATTTGTGATTCCATAAAATGGCACTTGCATTGATTATGAACTCTTTCTCTGCAGGTGCCTGGGGGTCCATCCTTCCAACTTGTACTCTCTGGAAGGATTCATTGGGGAAGGTGACAAAGTTCATGAGATCGTATCCCCCTGTCAGGTCTCCATTATCATCAAAAAATATTTCTTCACCAGCACTGTTGTTAAAATGGATGTTTCTCAGAAACCAGTGAAGCTAAAAGTAAAGAGAAAAATGTCAGAAAAGAGGAGAATTGGCAGGAAATTGGTTGAAGTCAGCTCTGTGAAAAGCTGTGACATTTAGACTTTTGGTACCTATTAGCCAACGTATAACTACAAACAAAAATGAATCTACTACATCTTGTACTTTGCAAACATTGTATAATGTCTATCCCATGTGAGAAGGAAGATGCCAAGACCCATTAATATTCCTAAGATTGAGTGTTTTCATTTCCACTTCAGGAACACATGAACCTTCTTTACGCAGAGTCACAACATTTCTCTATTTAGCCCAGAACTGCCTACTCTGTCCACTGCTATATAGGATGTTGGGCAAAGATTTTTTCTTAGTTCTGCTCCTTGAGACCTTTATTCAACTTGAGCATAGAAGGGTTGAATTTGGAACCTTTATCATGAGAAGCAAATGGCTATGACTGACTTAGAGCCCCTCTCAGTAGCACCAGCGATAAGACCCATTATCTATTTGCCATGCCAGAGCACAACCCTGACACATTCAAAGCCAGAATAAAGAAATTAGCGTGTATGCATATTTTCTGCAAGTTTCCTCCACAGCCAAGAACTCATCACAGCCCACATTCAGATGGGATTACTTATTTTTCCTAAACCCCTATTTTCTTATACATTAGGAGCTGAATATCATCTGGCCAGAACTGAGGGTTATCCAAACCAGCTCCTGCAAAACTGACCATCTGTCATGAAAATAATAACAAATTGTCTCGTGGCACCTTAATTATTAAGAAATTTGTTATGGCATAAGCTTTAAGGAAATATACTCCACTTCATCAGATGCATCTGGTGGCACCTTAAACCAGGAGTGCACAACATTCAGCCCCCCAAACCTCATCCAACATCAGCTGTGGTGGCATATGCGCACACACACCCCACACTCACAAACCACTGCAACTTGAGTGTGTTCTTTCTATGGCACCACTAGTGCAGTGGGGAACCTTTTTCTACGCATAGGTAAGCAGGACTGAATAATTCTGGAGCACTTTCAAATAGTATCCCAGATACCCTGCCTCCTAATGTCTCCTGAAAAGTAAGCTGGACAAGCTTCTTTATAGCAACCCAAAAGTAAGCAGGACTGAATCACTCAGCAACATGTTCAAATAGTATCTGAAATACCAAGCCTCTGCATGTCTATGTCAAGTAGTGATGTATGAACCGCTCCCTTTCCGGTCGAGGGAGGGCCATAGAGGGGTCATCCATGCCACTTAGGACCCCTTGAAAGCCTCTAGAGCTGCTTCGCATCTGGGGCAGTTCCGGCTCCCTCTACAAGGCGATACACTAATGGCGGCTGCCATTAGCCTATCACTGGGAAAAAATACAGATGCAAATGGCGTATTGTAAGCTACTTGAGGCTGTAAAGTATTGATTCTGACCTAAATACAGCCATAAACGGATGAAATTCAGGTCAAAATCAGGGCTTTACAGCTGCAAGTGGTGGACAATATGCCATTTGCATTTGCATTTTTCCTAGCGATAGGCTAATGGCTGCTGCCATTAGCGCATTGCCTTGTATAGGGAGCAGGAGAGCTGCTCTGCATGCAATCCTCCAGAGCTGGAGGTAAGTGGTGCCGTTCCACCATAGAATCCGGAGGTCAGAGTCTTCGGAATCCAGCCTCATTTGAGTCCGTGGTGGAATTCTCTGCCATCCCTAATGTCAAGTCCCCAGCACTCCTGGCATGTTTGTAGTCAAACCAAGAAGTCAGTCTCCAAGTACATAGTCTTTCTTATGAGAATCAAATCAGTCCAACAGAGGTTCAGGTTACAGACCTGATCTAATGCTAAGATCCCTGATTAAGCAGGCACAACACTAAATAGCCTACGCAAATATCTCTTTCAGGGATGCACTACAATAGGAGAGAAAGTTGTTGCAACTCTGGTGCCGGTCTGCAGCACAGAACCGGAAAGGCTTTCTCAGTCCCACCCTCAGGCAGGCAGGGTCTTCCCCTAGACACCTCTTGTGATGGGCCATCCTTGTCGAATGCCTTACTTCCCTATGCTGCTCCTCCCTCTTGACCTTGCATCTGATCCTTGCACCTGTCGTGCCCACCTCCCACCCCTCTGTGAGCTGCTGTGTTCCCATAGGATGAGAGGTTATGACTGAGCTTTGATCCAGCTCATTAGCCTGCACCGGTGAAGACTCTTCCCTGTCTCTGTCTCCCTGAGGCTCAAGTTCTTCCCCCTTCAAACTGTGCTTCATCTGGCTCTCCTCTCCCGTGGCCTCTGCACAAAGTCTGGGCCCAGTCCTGACAGTGTACGCACAAGGAAGCATGAGCAGCATGTCTACTCACAAGGAAGCAGGACTTGCCCCTACCCAGAATTAAACAGGACAGACACCTGTACAACAAGGGTCGGAAGCAGGCGGGAGTGAATTGCTCAGCAGCTTCCTCCTGAGGTCGGGCTTTTCCCAGCAAAGCCCTAAGAAGGGCACGCTTTCTCAGTGATTAGCAGGGAATAACTCTGAACTCCCATCAGCTGCTGGTCAGAGATCTCGGGTTGGATCCACCCTCTATATCTTGCTGGTACAAGGATTCTGGTCCCCTGAGGCTCCCGTGTCTGATTTTTAGAGATCTCATCTTTTACGCAGGCACACTAGGGGTCGATGGGATGGACTCACCTCCATCCAGGTTGCACGGGAGCTCAGTGAGATACCATCCCCACTCACACGGCCTGGACCTGCTCAGCGATCCTCCCTGCGCCCCGCCCCCACCTGCTGAGCCGTGCAAGCCAAGCCACCCTTCGTCTGTGTGACAAGGACTCAGACAGTCAAGCCTTGTGCACACAAGAGCTGTATGGGCACAAGGGCTTGACTGCCAGCATCCTCAGTGTCATACATGCCCCAAACACTCTTGAAAGGGGCAGATGGCTGGAGTGGAGGGGACACTCGTGGTGCCATGGCCTTGCCTTGGCAGAGTCGGCTGCTAAAGACTTGACAGCAGGCAGGGGCAGAACAAGTCCTTGGTGCTGCACGTGCACCAATCACTCTCACTATCGCCTCCTTGCAAGGAGGACATGGCAGGAGTGGCTGGGTCTTGCACGATGCCAAGGCCTCCAGAATGACTCTGGACTCCGATCAGCTGCTGATTAGAGATCTCGGGTTGGATCCGCCCTCTATATCTTGCTGGTACAAGGATTCTGGTCTCCTGAGGTTCCTGTGTCTGATTTTTGGAGGTCTCATCTTTTACGCAGGCACACTAGGGGTCGATGGGATGGACTCACCTCCATCCAGGTTGCACGGGAGCTCAGTGAGATACCATCCCCACTCACATGGGCCGGACCTGCTCGGCGATCCTCCCTTCTCGCCCCGCCCCCACCTGCTGAGCCGTGCAAGCCAAGCCACCCTTCGTCTGTGTGACAAGGACTCAGACAGTCAAGCCTTGTGCACACAAGAGCTGTATGGGCACAAGGGCTTGACTGCCAGAGTCCTCAGTGTCATGCATGCCCCAAACACTCTTGAAAGGAGCAGATGGCTGGAGTGGTTGGGTCTTGAGTGGTGCCAAGGCCTCATCCTGCCCCAGTCAGCTGGTAAGGGCTTGACAGCCAGCGGGGGCAGGACAAGTCCTCCTTGGTGCTGCACTCGCCCCAACTACTCTTGCCATCTCCTCCATGCAAGGAGGAGATACTGAGGGTGGCTGGGGTGGGGGCACAGCAATGACAACTCCTGGCTGCTGCCAGCTGCACCCTCCAGGGCACTCAGCGACTGGATCCATTAGCATCCCAGGGCTCGTTGAGCAGGGACCAGTGGGGCAGGCATGGGGGAATCCACCAGCCTCCCAGACCCAGCTGGGCACTTGTGACATCCCTAACGCACAGCTATCCCCATTTAGCAAAGTCCCCCAAGGGGTTGCTGTGGGGAGGTAGGTGCTGAATGTCAGGAGCTCCCTGGCGGCCTTTTTCAGTAGACTCCAATAGCCAACTCAAGACACAGAAGAAAGGATTCTTTTCAAAGCTTTAATCCTTTTACAACTTAATGACTCTTTCAGATGCTAATCACCAGTGACTAAGCAATGAACAGCAGAGTAGCCTATGCTCCAGGTAGGCAGTTGGTCCCCATTTAAAGGAGAATCACTTGAAGACCCTGAAATTATGGGCTAGGGAGATATCCTCCCTCTTTCCCTTGGGTCACAGGAGGCGGCCATTGCTTGTGCACCAAACGGGTTCTACGCCTCCTTTCTGTGCCCTCCATCACTTGTCGCTCCCAGCGTCGGCGTCCAGCATCCAGCAAGCCCCCATCCCACACTCTCTCACTGCCAGGGTTACTATCTATCTCAGGAATGCTGGCAGAAGGAATCTCTGCCAGCTGCTGTGCCTGTGAGGGATGAGCTGGCTCCTCTCCAGCGGATAGCTGTTCCTCCTCAGAATCAGAACTGCTCTGGGGCTCTATGGGCTCAGTTTCCACCCTGACACTGAAGTCTGTTTCTGCCAATTCAGTTCCATGTGCCTAAATCTAGATCACGCCCCCTGAGATTTGGCTTGCTGGAAGGGGGAGGGGGGCATGGCCTGAGGAAGAAGCTGGCAGGTCAACTAAACCATTGGGGAAAAGCGGGGGAGTGTCACTGAATTAGTGAGAGACCGTGGGAGCAGCAAATAGCTGCATGCAGCCCACAAGTTTTGCAAGTAGGGATGGCAGAGGAATCTGGATGGGGGTTAGAGCTTGGTGAATTTTCACCAGCTCAGCCCCCCGGCTCTGGCTCGTGGATCCCTGAAGTGGCCTGACTGGGCATGCATTGAGTTGGGCAAGCTGAGGGTTTCCACTATTTTTTCTTTGGGCAAATAGGGATTTGCACAAAATCATCGCATGGATATTTATGGAAATCATGATTTGCACAATATCACGGGCGTAAATGTGCAATTTGTGCACAATTGCAGGTATAGATTTGCACTAATTGTACCATTTACAGCCGTGATTATGTGCAAATCATTATTTCCATAAATAGTCATGCCCTAAATTGTGCTATTTATGGACATATTTTTGCACAAACTGCCATTTCCCTAAATATTCATACCCACAATTTTGCACAGTTCGTGACTCGTGGCGGGAAGAACAAAAAAGGTGGAAAAGTTCCCGAGTCTCAGGAACTCACACCCTGCTTGGCTCACAAATGCTCACAAAGCCGGGGGCCTCATGGGGACCCATCGAGCCAAAAGCAAACGGGGTTTCTCCACGCTGGCCGTCATTAGGTGCAGCACTGCCTTAAATAGCAAGGGTGCAACCCTATCCACGTTTAGAGAGAGAGAAGTCCTGCACCCCCCAGCATTCCCCAGCCATCCGTGAGGGTTGTGGAGCTTCCCCCCATCTAAACATGCATAGGATTGCACTCTAACAAATGTATTGTGGCATAAGCTTTCATAGACGATAGTCCACATAATCAGATGCATGAATTCCTATTGAGAGATTGGGGTATCTGTGTGTGTGTGTGTGTGTGTGCTCACACACACTACACAGGGTAGGGGGGATTATAAATGACGAGATCAGGGGATAATTAAATGAAGAAAATACTGATGCCCATGCCTACTTGCTAGGGCTGATGGGAGTTGTAGGGCCACCCCTGCTCTTGTTGAATTGTCACTCGGCAGTGTCTTATTTCCAAGATATGCGCCAGAGTGTTCTGGGAGGCTGAAGTATTTCTCTCACAGTTTTTTGAATATTACAGTTCTGATTTCTCTCCATTTATTCTTTTGCATACCGACTGGACTGTGTGCCAGAAAGGCATAGCTGACAGAACATGGCATATATCACCTTGGGAGATGAGCAACTGAATAAACCCCTAATGTTGTGGGTGTGAGATTATTAGGTCCTCTAATACAACTGCTAGAGTTGATATGGGGACAGAGTGGGAATCTGGGATTCTTGCAGGGCCTGGTCTCTGTGTTTATATCCTTGTTATGTGGCTGCTTATTGCTACCCAGTAGCTGTTTTACATCAGGAGGTTGTCATGTTTCCTATAACAGGCTAATATTGCTACTATTATGAAAAAGATACTGTTGTGTGTGTCAATAATTTCATGGGCTAGGTGGTCTCCAACATTTGGTTTTATAGTGATTCCTGTTTAACTACCTAAATCGAATGAGAACATCCAAAATAATCAAGACATAGATAAAAGTTGTGCTGAAGAAAATCCTATTTCAGAGATTGTATAATTTTGTAGAGAAGACCTCTAGCTTGGTTGGCTTTCACTGGGGCTAAAATGAATTCATGGATGAGGGACTCAGGTGTGGCTGAACATTCATCCTTGTTCCAGACACAGGGGGAAAACTTCATTTTCTGTTGTAGTTGCAGAAATTAAGTCTGCTACCTTGGTTTTATCTATTCTGTTGTTGACTGATTATTATTCTGTGTATTTTTGGTTCATTACCCTATGGTATTTCATGATAATTTTTATCTGGCTCCTCCAGCTATGACTACCTGCCAATGCTGAACGTTCCAGAGGTTCAAAGTTCCTCCATCTCCTATTCCTTTCTGTCTGGTTCTTGATGAATCCATGGCATGGAGAGCATGTGCGACAGCATAGACAGCATTGTAGATATTGTAGCTCTGGCCAGTCATCCTAATTTCAAACAGAAAGCCAGGGAGGCTCCCCAGCTTCTCCTTCCCAGTGCAGTTTTCCTTGTTCCAAACATAGAGGTTATACATGGGGAAGGAACAATGAAATGCACTGAGCCAGAACTGATGGATGAAATATAAAGTAGACTGGAAAGGATTTATCATCTCAACCAAATCTTGAAATCCTGGCACCACGTTTGTATGGAGGGTGAATGACAAGGTGCCATTGAAGGATTTGGTGGTGAATTTTCTCACAGATCCTACAGCTGTGAAATCCCATTCAGCTGTTGTGATCCATACCCTCTCCACAGGGTAGTTGTAACCAATTTCTTCAGAGTATAAAATGAGTTGTAAAGCCTCCAGAGACTGACTGTCTCCATACACAAGAATCACATTGGTTTCACTCATTGAGAGAGATGATCGAATTGGTCCCAATTTCTCTTGAAATAGTTCCCTTTGTGCATGTGCTGTCACAAGTGGGATCATCAGTGTCCAGGCAATGCAAATATCATTAGGCAAGAGCCTTGGTGTCAGGCCCCGAAGAAAGGTTTCTCCACTGTGGTCATCTGAAACAAGGAGGCCAAACCAGTTCCATCCAAAATGCTCCAAAAGCTGAACAATCCCAACATACTGAGGATCTTCATTTGGAACCATCCCATAGAAAGAAGGGAACTGGGTTTTGTCCCTCAAAGCTGGATCAAAGAAGCCATAGCTGATCTAATGGGGAAATGATGGTATTTTCAAGACTGAGTAATGATGTCATTTTTCTTGATCTGAAATGACTTCATGCAAACATCTGACAAGGTTAACATTTTGATGTCATTCAATATAATCCTCTGGCTAAAACTGTGGGTTCTTTCAGTCCAATCCTACATGTTCCACTCACCTGGTATTATTGATACTAAGGATTCCAGGGAAGAAACTGGAATTGCCAAGGTTTATAGTTCTCATGCAGCACTCACAACTAGGATTCTTAGTGTTGTGGCTTTTTGCTAGGAACATAGGAAGTAGGGATGTTAGAGAATTCCACCATGGATCCCAGGGAGGCTGAATTCCTGTGAATTCGGCCCCCCAGAATCCATGGCAGAATGAAGCAACCCAACCCACCACCCCGCAAAAGCCCCATGAAACAGAGCCTACCTGGCTGTGGCTCCAGAGGCAGCGACAGCTCCAGTGGTGGCTCCAGCGGCTCCAGCTGCTGCTGGGCTGTGGCTGCCATTTGTGTCCCTGGCAAGCCATGATAGGCTACGTAAATACCTAGATAGCCTATCACGGATCAGGGCAGGGACGCAAATGGCGTAGTCGCTGCCATTTGTGTCCCTGCCCTGAGCTGAGATAGGCTATGTTGATAGGCTATATAGCCTATCACAGCAATAGGAAGGAATGCAAATGGTGGCTGTCGTAGCCGCCGCCATTTGCATCTGTGTTTTTAGCCATGATAGGCTACATATATATCTACGTAGCCTATCATGGCTAAAGACACGGACTCAAATGGCGGCGGCTACAGCGGCCACCATTTGCGTCCCTGTGCATCCCAGCAGCCAGATGTCCGGCTGCGGGAGGCCCCGGCTGGCGGCTCCATGGAGTCGCTGCGGAGCAGAGCCGGCCGGGGAGGATTCCGAGTGGAGGAACAGAGTGCCCCCCCACCGCGGATTGCTGGTGTGGAGCCAGGTAAGAGTTTCGTACATCCCTAATAGGAAGCCCCCTTCTACTGACTCAGGACCTTGGTCTATTTAGGCCAATATTGTCAATACTGACTGGCAGTGGATTTCCAGGGTTTCAGGCAGGATCCTTTCCTAGCTCTACCTAGTGCCAGTGATTGAAACACAGACCTTCTGCATGCAAAGCAGGTGTTTCTATCCCACAGCTGTGAGCCTTCCCATTCCAGCAATCCCGATAGGTACCGTTATGGCAGTGTAGTCAAAAAAGATACCAGTGGCCTCGCCAGGAACGTTTACCATTACCGATTTTGTTGTGCTAATTCTAAATACGTACCTGTGGTACCTTGTAGGTGTTCAAGATGTTAGCCATCTGGATGGAGTTCTGGGAGGTCAGCCCTCCAATGACAGCCATTAATTTCTTTCCCTTAACACATTCATAATTGGGGGGATTCCCTTGATCCGTGAAGAGAAGACTCAGAGTGGCCCAAGAGCTTCGCCTTGAATTAAAAGCATTATCATATATCATGGATCCTAGGGTGGTGTTGGGTAACAATTTAGCATTCTTGTTAATCTCATGAATGGCAAAAATGAAGGCAAGGACATACTGGTAGTTTCTAGGGACAATGCTGCAATGAGATTTGCATAGAATGTGAAATCAGGTGTGTGTCACAGGTTGTATGGAGTTTTTCCATCTAACTAAATAAGAAGCTGCCACCAGTGCAACAGACAAAATGTTGCTCATGCTAATGACTGATCTTCTACAAAGATAACATGAGCTCCAGGGTTGGACAGTGTCCATAGCAGGGATAGGCAGTGTGATGCAGTGGACACCAACATGCCACAGACACACCAAGACACCCAGCTTCTCCAGTTTCAATTTGAAATGTTTTTAATATTTTCTGAGGGGCAACTGGGATTCCTTCAAAGCAAAGTGGGAGCTTCTAACTATTGGCATCATATTTCCCCATGAATCCATCTGGTAGGCTGTCATTTCTGACTAGCCATGTCCACCCACGGCAGCCATTTTGAGGCTGCACCCAGGACAGTTTCTCAGGTTTCCAAATGTGACCAGGGGCTGAAATAGTTGAAACTAGGGATGTCAGCGAATTCCGCCACAGATCTCGGGGAGGCCGAATGCCAGCGCATTCGGCCCCCCGAAATCAGTGGCGGAACGGTCTGCCCCCCCACCCCCCCCAGGATGAGACTTACCTGGGGAGGATCTTCCTGGTGGCGGCGGCTCCGCTATGCTATTTGCATTGCCCTTATTTTCGCCGTCTTAGTCTAAGTAAATGTTTACGTAGACTAAGACGTGCCAAAATAAGGAACGCAAATGGCGGCGCCCATGGGCACCGCCATTTGCGTACACGTGTTGTTGTTTTTTTAAATCAGCCGTGATAGGCTACGTAAATGTTTACATAGCCTATCACGGCTGACTGCAGGGATGCAAGCGGCGGTGGCTACAGCTGCCGCCATTTGCGTCGCTGCTAGCCAGCGGCCGGATGTCTGGCTGCTGGTGGAGCTGGCCGGTGGCTCCGCAGAATCGCTGCGGAGCACAGCCGGCTGGCAGGAATCCAGGGGGAGAACGCCTCCCCCCCACCATCAGCATAATCCGCGAAAGTTAAGTACCTTTCATACATCCCTAGATGAAACACTGTTATCTATATGATTAGGTGTTGATGTGGGAAAATTAGAACCAAACACCCTTTTCAGCTTGGAAGCTCACTAAAGCTGAAACCCCATGCCCACTGACTCAGAATAAGCCCCATTGAACACATTACAATTCACATAAGAATAAACATTTAAACAAATATCCTGAAAGTTTCTGAAAATATATATTTTCCTAATACGTTTTACTGGTTTGTGGTGAAAATATCATCATCATGCCACTCGGAACGATCCAGATTTAGCATACAAAACTAAGAAAACATGGGCAGGGCCATCGTTCAGCATTTCCAGGGTACATTTCCATGCCATCCATTTCACTTCTCCATCCTCCCACCACTTTTGCTGTTGAATCAGTGAAACATGGGAGAATCATCTACCTCCACTGTTCTTTACTCCCAGTTTCTCACCAGCCCCTATCTCATGCAGACCACCTTTCTTCCCATCTCTTTCCCTCCCAACCATTGGACTCTTTCTCATGACCTTCCTGCTTATCTCTCCATCATCTGCCCCTCCCAGTCCAGATTCATGCAGTGGTTGTGAGCAGGAAGAGAGCAGAATGGGGGATTTCTGAAACTTTATTCCAGAAGAAATCCCTGAGTTTTTATCAAATTGTGCAGAGGGTAAAAACTGAATAAAGGCAAGTGTCCAAATATGAATCTGGTTTATATGATAACCATAAGAACCTGTTTAATATCTGAATGCTCAAGCTCAGAGCTTCAGTCAGGAAAGAAGGTGGGATGCTTAGAAGGGATTTCAAAGGTTGTTGTGTTAAGGAAATAATTTCACACGGCAATCCTGTACATGTGGAATGTCCTGGCTATCAAAGGAACGAGGAGCACATGAGCTTCCAGATGAAGCTGTCACTGTCCAATGGCACTGCTGCGTTCACAGAGTTCTATGGCTACCCCAATGATGCCATCTTCAACTTCTATCCCTCCCGTCTTTTGCCAACACTTATTCCATCTTTTTCCTAACCAGAAAAAAAAATAATTAAGGAACAAAAGACAAAAGAGATGCACAATGCCTTATAATTGGAAGAAATAGGAGACCTCTGTCCAGACTAATTCAGGATGTGGAAAAAACCACCAGTCTGAAGCCTGAAATTTATGAAACATGGTTCTGGTTTCCCTTTTTCTTTTATGAACATCCTTTTTATTTCTTTTGTCATGGATGGATTTACATGTTCATAAAAACTATGTGAAAGACAGTTTTTTTAGATTGTCTATTTTAGATACATGGTCTCCCTCCCCCCCCTTTTTTTTTTAACCGTGCCAAGATTTTTGAGAAATTCATAAACAACTCTATATGTCTGGAGCGATCATGATTATTTAAAATGAGAATTCTGTCAATGGCTCCCTAATACCCAAGTCTCTTATCTTTCAAGCTGTCTACATTCAAATGTACAAGAACACAGTATTGCATCTGCAGAACAGAAGTAACATGTTTAGCATCTCCGAGTTAAACATCCAGCAACAGATGAGGCTTAAGGATTCGTAGAAGAAAGATGAATATCATCAAGGGAAGAACCAGTCTAATCCTGACATGCTGAACACTCTGATTATTCTGGGCAGAGCAGTGGAACATCAGTCCGAAGGCACGCCATCAAGGCTTAGATAAAAATGAACCACTAACAAAAAGGACACACTCCTACTAAAGAGTAGTACTTTATTTGATGAAGCTCAGAATGATCACTGGGCCAAGTACAAAACTCTTCACAAGATGAAGAGAGAGCCGAGGGAGGGAGGGAGGGAGGGAGAGAAGGAGGGGGAAGAATGTGAGACAGAGAAGGAAATGGGGGGAGAATGGGAGAGAACTACTTACTAGGTGTTTAGTGCAGAAGAATCTGGGTGTACCATAAACCCTGGTGGAATGATGTTAGCAAGTGACATGGATAAAAATTCACCAATGATAATCTCATCTGAAGGGATATATGAATTTGCTTGAACCGTTATCCTCCAGCTACATCTGGAGGAGAGTGAACTCTTGCTGGAAGAATAATGCAGCGGAAGCAGCAGCAAAATCAGACGGAGTGCTCCAAGTTCTTGGGCCACGCCCCACAAGGACCAGTTCATGATCACTGACTGCTGCCAACAACAGGATCAGTCTTGGAAGCAGCTACAGAAAAAGCTTGGATTGACAGACCTGTACACGCTTCAGAGAAGTCTCCCGGATTGGAATGGGCAGGAGATTCAACAGGAGACTTTATAGACTGAACATATAGCATGTCACAGTAGCATATCACATACAGCATGTAACAGGGGGGAAATGTTATTCTTTGTATTGATTCTTCATGTGGAAGGCTCTCATTCCCAATGGGGCTGCCAAACCCAAGAGTATTGAACAAAGTAATTTTAATAATTGAAGGGCGGATAATCTGTTTTGTCAAAAGTCCAGAAGTCTCCACGCATGTTGTGCATTTTCCACTGCAACTAGGGATGTTAGAGAATTCCGCCATGGATCCCAAGGAGGCTGAATTCCAGTGAATTCGGCCCCCCAGAATCCGTGGTGGAATGGAGCAACCAGCCCCACCAACCCACAAAAGCCCCACGAAACGAAGCCTACCTCCGCTACGCTGGCCACCATTTGTGTCCTGGCAAGCCGTGATAGGCTACGTAAGTACCTACATAGCCTATCATGGATCAGGGCAGGGACGCAAATGGTGTAACCACCGCCATTTGCATCTATGTCTTTAGCCGTGATAGGCTATGTATATATTTACGTAGCCTATCATGGCAAAAGAGATGGGCGCAAATGGCGTAGCAGCCGCCATTTGTGCCCCTGTCTTTTGCCATGATAGGCTACGTAAATATATACATAGCCTATCACGGCAATAGGAAGGAACGCAAATGGCAGCCACCATAGCCGCCTCCATTTGCGTCCATGTCTTTAGCCATGATAGGCTATGTATATATTTACGTAGCCTATCATGGCTAAAGACACGGACGCAAATGGTGGTGGCTACGGCGGCCGCCATTTGCGTCCCTGCATAGCCCAGCGGCTGGATGTCCGGCTGCGGGCGGCCCCGGATGGCAGCTCCGGATGGAGTGGCCGTGGAGCGGAGCCAGCCGGGGAGAATTTCGGAGGGAGGAACGGAGCACCTCCCCCCCCACTGCGAATGACCCCATGCAGAATGAGGTAAGGGATTCGTACATCCCTAACTGCAACATGTGCCACACCAATCTTGGGAAAGTAACATTATAATATATGCAAAACTGTGTTGGGAGGAAGTGGGCTCTTGGGGGATTTGGTCTAACTTTCTGAACAGTTTTCAACTGGCATAGGACTAGTGAGAAGAAAGAAAATGTTGGATATACAATTTCCTGTCCAACTCTCAGATCCTTTTCACTGGAGATGCTGGTGATTCAGTCTGGATCATTCAATGCATCAGCTGCGTGACTGACCTATGGCCCCCAATTCTGAACTAGCCATTTCAGCAGACAATTATATCATCAGTACACTCCAGATGTCATTTCAATGACCTCCTGGAGATGCCCCCACAGGTTGGTGATGATGGGGGATATGGAATGCCCATTGGATGTTACATTTGTTGGCCCATTCTTGCACTTCTGTGCATGTGAAGTGGCTTCCATTGTCAGACACCCTGGATTTGCATGGGTACCCCATATCTCCTCATCAGAAGACCTAACCCTTCTGATGGTGCTTTGCTGAATGGCTCTAGCAAACGGATATACCAACAAATTACCAGAATAGGTACCTACCATTGGCAACTCATACTGCCACCTTCCTGCTTGGGTAAGGGCCGTATATAATCCGCCTGCCATAACTGTCGTATGTCGACATAACTGTCGACATAACTGTCGCCGTAGCCACCACTCTGACCCTGACCCATATGGTCCAGTGGGGCTTTGGAGAGGGGTATTTGTTTCACATTTTGACACAGTTCACATGCTGCAGTAACTGTGAACTGTGAACTGGATTTACCCTGCCCAGCCCAAGAAACGGTGATTTGCTTTTTAGGGTTAATAGCAGCCACCCAGCACACCCTATCATTTCCCTGATATTGAACAGGTCCATCAATGAACCAGGTTCCAGCTAGGGATGTTCATTGCTTGGAAATCCAGTTCCTTTTTGGCTTGACGGGGTTCTGTGACTAGAGCGTATGCAAGCTGAGCTGTGGGCTGTTCCCCGAACTCTGGGAACCTCTTTGCACATTTTGGAAGGGGGGGAGGTTTTGCAATTTCTGCAAGTTTCTGAGCAATTTGCACGAGTTCTGCAACTTTGGACATAATTTGCATAATTGCACAAATTGCTCAAAAACTGCACACATTGCAGAACCCCCCCCCCCTTGCCAATCCTGGACAATCCACAAACTGGCCTGACTCACTGCAGATAAAGTTGGGTGCCCCAGTAGGAACTGAATCGAAAACGGGTGGGGGGGAGCCTAGGAAAACTCATCAACCACCACCCTCCAAACAGATTTCTCTGGCATCGCTAGTTCGAGTGTCAGCCACCTGATCATACGGCCAGGCCTCCTCATTCTTATCGTTCTGCTACAGGACTTCCTTGTGCTTCTTCTCCAATGGGGGTTAGAGCTAATACCTGCTCCGGAAGTGTGTTCACCCCCTCAGGTCCCGCTTTTGCCCTCGCTGAAAAATGTCATTTCCATTTTACTATGGAAGTCTGCTGAGCTCTACCATAGCAAGGGCTGGCTGGGTCATTTTTCACCCAATTCATTATGGGTATGCTGGGTCTCATCTATTCTGGCTCTTGTCCAGGGAGCCTCTTAGTCTTGGCAGGAGCCCAGGAACATGTAAGTAATTGGCAATCAAAGGCGGAGTAGTTAATCACAGCGTCTGGCAGCCTTTGCGACCAAAGCCCAACTTCACCCGCTTTCCTCTATCCTGCTTTTTCTGCCACAGACTTCACACAGCCATCTCTGCATTGGCAGGCCCTTGCAATTTAAATGGAAGAGCCTTCCCAAAGGGGCCTAAGGACACTGCAGCTGCTACAGAAGCTTTGGCATCCACCAGGGCTTTCCGTTGATGCTTTCCGTTGGTGACTTGTACTGATGTGTTTAGAAAATCTAGAGATGTCAGCTCTTTTCTGGCATGTGATAATTTCCAGCATTCCCCAGTCTGCAGCCCACCAGATGTGTTTGACTACATCTGCCAACATCTAGCTCCAGGTTGGGGAGGATTACCCTAGACACTTAAAAAGGAATCTATCATATTCCCAAACATTACAACTGCACAAGAACTGCAGCGATATCAACTCTTTTCTTAGACAAGCATAAATCCTAATGAAACAACTTATTAGGAGTAGTTCTTAGTCTCCCTCTCTCTCTCTCTCTCTCTCCCTCTTTCTCATTAGAGAGATGCTCCTCTGAGAAGGTCTGGTGATTTTCCTTGATCTGAACACACACCTGCATTGGCTTTTGGTGTTGCTATTTAAAGAGCAGGCTTCTTCCTAAGTATCGTGCTGTTACAGAGATGTTCACTCATTTGGGAGTGACTTGGTATATGCTTGCCTGATAGGAAATTAGGATTATATTCCCTCTGTCATGTACTTTGGTATTATGTTGTACTACAGGAGGGTCAGTCTTTTTAGGCTGCAGTCCTAAACCCACTTACCTAGGAGTAAGCCTCATGTAATTGAATAGCCCTTACTTATGAGTAGACATGTATAGGATTGCATTGCTAGTGTTTCAGTGGGTCCATTCAGATGGAGAGCTCCAGGTGTCACTAGTCAAAAGGCATTGTCCTGACATTCCAGCTTTTCCTTCCTGATGTGTCTTCAGTGGTAAGAAAAAAGATGGAAGATGTAGGGGGAAAGACAGGAGGGTTACTGATGGAAGACAATGACAATGTCTGGACCCTCTATAAAATTCCATGAGTGAGGTACAATAATTGCCCAATAAAGGCCTCATCTGGAAGCACCCTTTATCTTAGTGGGACATATTGGACATGTAAGTCTGACTGCTGCTGAGGTAGTTAGAACACATTCGTTATTATGTAGTATCCTAAATTTTCCTATATTTCATGATTGTTCAATAATGTTAATAGCAGGGCTTAGATTCTGCTATATTTTTATTGCTGGAGTTAGTACAGAATAGTATTGACAAAACTCATGAAGGTGCAAACATTTAAGTTTATCCTTTTTCTTTTGGCTGGTATATGCAGAATACAGTGGTGTGATTCCTTTGCACTCCTTTAATTTACATTGCTGATGGGATTTTCATGTTTATCTTGGTGGAACTTGGTTACCATTAGGGATGGCAGAATGGAAGATGTCAACAGATCTGACCTTCTGAGTACAATCCGCTAGGAAGATCTTCTCTCTATGCTCCATTCACATTAATGGGACCTGTGAAAAGGCCTTGTAATGCTTAATGTATTAGCTTCTTAAACGATCTTGGTTTCTGTGGTCATGGGTCTAATGTCCAGGCACACCTTGCACATTCACAAGTATTTTACCATTCATTTGAGTGGAGGGAGCAACTTCAGATGTGCATTCACCTGTTAGCCTATGGAATTCCATACAGATATATTCACAGGATGGGAGGGGAACAGAATGGAGCTCAAGTGCAGCCCTCTGGAAGAATGGCGGCATCTCGACCCTTTCTGGCCCTGATGAGCCACTGTGGGGAGATTCTTTCTGAGGGGAAACTGAGAAGAGAAAAGGAGGCCAAGACTGTGAAAGAAGATTTGCCACCCCATTACCACCAGTCAGTAGATTCCTGACAACCAGCTGTCAGTAGCTGAGGGTTACAATTACTTCTGAGTCCTGTCCTGGATTGCACAGCCAGAGGCAGGTTTGATTTGAAGAAATCACCTACCTGTAGGGAACATATCGCGATTGGTCTCCCTTCCATCCATTTTGTTTTATTTTTAGAGACTTGCTTTAAGTCCTTTATTCATGTGGATGTGTGTTCTGCATCCCCCCACCTCCTTTTCCTGTTAAATAAATCCTATTTCTTGTTTTATAAGTTGCTCCCTGATTTTTTGCCACCTGCTTTCAGGGAACAGGGGTTCTGGGGGCTGGAAGCACTGCATACTAGTTTTGGGTCAGCATCTTTCTGCCCAAGCAGTGCCTATCCCAACCAGCAATCCTGTGAGGTGGAAGAAACCATAGGACCTGGTTTCCTACATACAGTAGTAGAGAAAGATGCAGGAGAGGAGAGGAGAGGAGAGGAGAGGAGAAGCAGGGCCATTCTACTAGCCCAGCTGACTTTTCATCTTTCCTCCCCATCCATTTTTCCTTATGTGTTCTGTCTTTCTAGATTATAGTGGCTTTTCTACATGAGAATTTTAATGCCCAGCTTTGCCAAGGCTTCTGCTTCTGGATTCTTTGCAGGATGAAGGTCGGCCTCTTTACATGTGCTGTTTTCCAGGGTTTCCTTCTCTGCCTTTCTATATGTTCCATTGCACAACCACTAGGTGGCACTGTGGTATAGCGGAATTGCACAAATATGCAAGGCTTCTATAACATCATTGAGAAAAATATCAGGGTTTGGGACTTCGGGTCAGAACCATGTCGTCCTGGCAGTGACGTGCGGAGCTCCGCAGGTTGCTTATCTCAAACAGCTATGAAAAGGTTGAGAAACCTTTTTAGCTTCCCCTGAAATTAAAAGGGGAAGCTTACAGTACCATCTGGATGAAATCTTGGAAGAACAGCTGCCTCTGCGGAGGAGCAGAGGGGCTGGAATCTAAGGTTAGTCACTGGAGTATCATCTACTGAATGCTGTTTGAAACTCCTAACCAATTAGGAGACACAAGGACAGACGAGCTCCAATTAGTATTGGAGAATTTAATATAGTGAATTTAAACTACCAGCAATATCTGAGGACTTGCAATTAAATTTGCTGAAGTGTTTGTTTCTCTGTTTCTACAATCATATTTGCTTGTTGTGCTTTTGAAAGTGGAGGATGGCAGTACTAAAGGGGGAAAAAGAAAGGCTTGGGAACGCCACCTACCCCCCCCCCCCAATTGCTTCCCCGGCAAAGGTTTCTAGAAATACTGGAGATGAAGAGGAGTCGCTTGCTTTTATAGAAACGATGTCTTAGCTATCAGTGCAGTCAAAGAAGCTTGAAACAATTCAGGACTCAATCATTGCCCTTCAAGGGGCTGTGGACTTAATTAATATCTGTTTTCAAAAGATAGAATCGAAGGTTAATGCTCTTGAAGATGCTCATGAAACTGCCATGGAAGCTTCTCATAATATTTTGTCTGCTCAAATTTCTCAACTGGAGGCCCTCATTTGGAGGATTCTGCGGGGAGGGACAGAGCACCTCCCCCCCCCACAGATGCATTTGCATGGCTGCCTTTTGCCATGATAGGCTACATAAATACTTACGTAGCCTATTACGGCAAAGAGCAGGGGCACAAATGGCATAGCGGCCACCATTTGCGCCCCTGCCTTTTGCCGTGATAGGCTATGTAAATACTCACGTAGCCTATCACAGCTTCCTGCAAGGACGCAAATGGCGGCTGCTACGATGGCTGCCATTTGCGGCCGCAGCAGCCTGGCAGCGGCCAGGAGACCAGCCGGAGGAGCCGCCATCGCTGCATCCACCGCCAGGTAAGCTCCATCCCAGGGGGATTCCACAGGGTGGCGGGAGGGAGGCCGTTCCACCTCAGATTCCAGGGGGCCAGATTCTAAAGAATCCAGCCTCATTGGAGTCCATGGCAGAATTCTCTGACATCCCTTCTGAAAGATAAGGTTCACCGTTTATGGTGCAGTGGATTGAAGATTTAATAATATCTGCAGTGTTTGGAAGAGTGCTGTATAGGTATAATCTGCAATTGGATTTATATTTGGATATTTGGTTTGCCTTTATTGAAGTTTAGATATAATTCTTTTCTCTCTCTCTCTTTTCTCTCTTTTTCTCTTTTTTCCTTCTTTTGCTATCCTCCCTTTTTCTTCCTCAGAGTGCTGTAATGTTGGAAACTGAAGATTTTGATTATGTTGTTGGTATTGTTTATTTCATTTATAAAAATAAAATAAAAATAGATTCAAAAAAGAGAGAAAAATACCAGGCTTTCTTTGTTGGGGCAGGGGGATGCAATAATGGTTGGAAAGCACAGAAGAGGCTGTGGAGGATGACAACATTGTGTAAAGGACCAGCAAACTACCCTGAATGAAGAATTACAAGAGCACAACAAAAGCTTCCTGTTGAAAGGTTCTCAGCCTGCAGGCAGGGACCATCATTCTTGCTGACTGACTGTAAGCCACTCAGGGAGCCTTTGGGGGCTGAAGGGTGGGATGAACTTACTTATTTGTTTAAATAAATAATATTGTAGGAATAGCCCTCTCAAAATGGAATGGAATTCAATAAACAAAAAAAAAATCAATCAATTTAACATGTGTAAAGGGCTTTCCATGTTTACGCAATCTCCAAAATGCTGGGAAATTATGTCTGTTAAGGGCCACAGCATTGCCAGATGTGTTATTTAGGCAATATGCCTATGGTATGGTACCTATGCTGTACTTAGTTCCAGGTTCACCACTGCCTTGGACTTGTATGGCCATCATTGGCAGAATGGTGGACCTAAGTCCCAGATTTCTTTAGTCACACGGAGTCTATGCAACTGAAGGTATCATGCAACTGCAGCTACTGTTCCGCATTAAAGGCATCTAACTGGCAACCAACAGCATCCACATAGAATGATAGAGATGGAAGGGACCTTGCAGGTCATCTAGTCTTAACCTGCTCAGGGTAGGGATGGCAGAGAATTCTGCCACGGATTCCAGTGAGGCCAGATTCTTTTGAATCGGGCCCCTGGAATCCATGGCGGGACGGCCTCCTGCCCCCCACCCCCACAGAATCCCCCCGGGACGGAACTTACCTGGGGCAGATGCGGCAGATACGGCGGCGGTGGCGGCTCTGGCGGCGCCGGCGGCTCCGGCGGCTAGTCTCCTGGCTGGCCGCGGCCAGGCTGCTTGATATTTTGCATACATTGCAAATACATTGGCAGCTGTGATAGGCTACGTATGTATTTACGTAACCTACCACGGCTAACCCCTCAAAAAAACCCCCAGCATATGCAAGTGGCAGCGGCTATGGTGGCCGCCAATTGCATTCCCTATTTTTCGCCATTCTAGCCTACATAAATATCCATGGCGGTTCCGCGGAGCAGCTGGCCAGGGCTGTCCGCAGCCAGATTTCCGGCCACGGAAGGGCTGCTGTGGATGCAAATGGCGGCCGCCGTAGCCACCGCCATTTGCGTATGCCTTTTTTGGGGGGGGTTGCCATGATAGGCTATGTAAATGCTTACGTAGCCTATCACGGCAGCCTGGCTGGATGCAAATGGTGGCTGCTAAGGCGGCCACCATTTGCGTCCGCAGCAGCCCGTCCGCGGCCAGAAATCCCACTGCAGACGGCCCTGGGCGGCTGCTCTGCGGAACTGCCACGGAGCGAAGCCAGCCGGGCAGGATTCCAGGGGGGAGGACTGGATCGCCTCCCCCCCATTAAGGATTCCAGGGGGAGGGATGGAGCACCTCCCCCGCACTGCGAAAAATTCCATGAAAAGCTAAGTGACTTTCATACATCCCTAGCTCAGTGCAGGTTAAGCCACAAGTAAAGCTTTCTTCCTTACTCCTCTGGTATACAACTTTGGTTCCTTGGGTAATCCTGAAATCAATACCCACCATAATAGGCCAATATTTCCTCATGGTGCAGAATGAGCAAAAGAACTGAGAGAGGGTGAAAGGGGGGAGAGAGAAAAGCTTACTCTTAAGGACTTTGCGGGGTTATGGCTGCCAAGTTTGTTTCTTTCACAGGTTACTGAAATGCATCATATAATTAACTGGTCAAATGTAGGATCCTGTGGGAAGATCCTGTATACATGTGTAGCTATTTTGAAGTTTACCCCGTGTGGGTTACTTATTATCCCACCCATTATATAGAGCATGTGTCTCTTCTTCTAACAGCTTCACTGGCTACCAGTCTGTTTCCAGCCACAATTCAAAGTGCTCTCAGTGACCTATCAAGCCCTGCATGATTTGTAACTAGACTATTTGAAAGACAACAAACGCCAGATGAACTTTGCCAAGTTATAATAGACTGAAATCCCTAAGGATGACATTACTTCCCTTCAGAATTCTAACCATTTGTTTTCCTTACTAACTGCTCTCTGGTATTCAGCTCGGGCCTCAGCATAATAATGTAGCATTTGGGAAGAAAGATACAACCCAATAAGCCAGAACCAGAGGCCAAGATGGAGAAGAGCTCCACAGCCACCATGTATTTCCCCTTGGTGCTCAGATAGGTTGGAACAAAAGACACCCAGACACTGCAGAAGACCAGCATGCTGAAAGTGATCAGCTTGGCTTCATTGAATGTATCCGGCAACTTCCTGGCAAAGAAAGCCACAGCGAAGCTGATGATGGCCAAAATCCCCATGTAGCCCAGGACAATGTAGAACATGAGGGCTGAGCCTTCATTGCATTGAACTGTGATGGTGTCAAGCTGGGAGTCCATGTCAAACTCTGGGAAGGGGGGAGAAGTTGCCAGCCACACAGCACAGATGCCAGTTTGAGTCAGAGAACAGAGAAAGATGACTGATACTGCAAGTCTCTTCCCAACCCATTTCCTCATCCTGTTTCCAGGCTTGGTGGCCATGAAGGCCAAAACCACAGTGATGGTCTTTGCTAACACACAAGCAACAGAGATGGAGAAGACGATGCCAAACACTGTTTGTCTCAGGAAGCAGGTCACCTTCCCAGGCCACCCAATGAATAAGAAAGAGCAGAGAAAGCAGAGCAGGAGAGAGGAGAGCAGGCTACAGGTGATGTTCCAGTTGTTGGCTTTGACGATGGGAGTGTTCCAGTGCAGAGCAAAGCTCCCAATCACAGTAACAGTGAGAACAGAAAGAAAAAGAGCCAAGGATGCCAGAACAGCTCCCAGGGGCTCCTCATAAGAAAGGTAGATTATTTCTTTGGGAATACATTGAATCTGGTTCTTGTTTGGATATTGATGTTCTGGGCATACTTCACACTGGTCTGCATCTGAAAGTAAGAAGCAAACTCTCAATATTTCCAGAATACAAAAATACTTTAACTTCCATCAAATCTAATCTTGCAGCAAACCAACTATATTATGCAACATCCTGTTGTTGTTGTTGTTGTTGTTGTTGTTGTTTTCAGCACTTGTGTAAAGAAATGCCTTCATACCCTGGGACCCATCAGGGGAAAAAGCTGATACGAATTACATTACACCTGAATTTAAAACTTCTGGATTATTTTCCAAGTCACTCTGGATTCTTGCACTTACCCATCTGGACTGAAATCCTCCCTTGGGGACACTCAGTGCAATCGTAGCAACACATTTGCTTCCCCTGCTGGACAGACATGCTCTGGCCAGGGTGGCAGCTCTCAACACAGGTGGAAGTGGGCATCATCTAATGGAAAGTGCAGAGAAGGACATGTCCGTTGGAAAGGGCCTAATAAAACTTCTGAGGTGTTCTCTGGATTTCAGCAAAGGACAGATAGTACTTCCCAGGAAGGAAACCCAAATAGTTGGAGGGAGCAATCCTATGGCCGCTTGTCAGCAGCTAGACGGCCATAGGATATCTGGTTTTCTGGGAAATGACCTTCCCCCACTTCCACGTGCCTGCGAGGCAGCACAGAAAAGCTCCATGCTCTGCACTCGGAAGAGGAGCATGGAGTGGCCAAAATGGGGCATTCCCGGGGGGCATTCCAGGCAGGGGAGGGCAGAAATGCCTGTACCACACATCCAATGTGTCGTACGGCAGCCTCCTGCCCTACTCAGCCCTTCCACAGCTAGACAGCCGCAATCAGCTGTCTAGCTGAAAATGGAGGGCAGGAGAAGTGCAGAGAAAAGGATCCCCTCCGTGCTTCTCCTGCTCTGCATTGGATTGGCGGTCGCGTTTGAGTTCGGAGGCGGCAACCTATCTGCATAGGATTGTGCCCTCATATATTCTTTGTTAATGACTATGGGGGCCAAGGGTCACTAACTACAATTACACAAGCAACCACATCAACCATATCAGCAGCAACAACCAGAAGGCCTCAGCTTCAGCCTCTCTTCCAAATATTCACTCTTGGCTCACCGTAGTACTGTAGGAATATGATCTTGACTATAGAAATAAGGTAGTTTCTTACACACACACACACACACACACACACACACACACTGCTGCATTTCTCAGCTTTCCCATAGGAATATAGGAAGGTCTTGTGACCACCATCAAAGGGCAATCTCATTAAGGTACTAGTCCCTTAATGCCTCAGCATGACCCAACACTAACTAGTGATATGTTAAAAGAGATATAAGCAAAATGAATGGATTTTACCTATCCTTTACTTTGAAAACAATGGCGGAGTTTTTTTACTGATGTGTATCAAAAATACATGAACTATTGTTTTCTAGTTTATTAACAGTCACGAAGTTGACTATCATCAAGAACTTGGAAAATGCAGACATAATTATGCATAAAGAATGGATAAGGCTTGAAACTTAGCACAATTCTTTAAAAAAAATATCAGTGTAATTAAGAGTTGATAGCCATTAGTATCCAAAATTTATACCAACAACAACAACAGGTGGAGTCATTTTATGGATTAGTGAAGTACAAAGTATGATGTGGAAATTAAAATGCATTCATGCCTCACTATCTCATAATTAATGCTTAGGTTTAACAATACTTTTGAACAACTTCAGAAGTGAATAATATATTGTGCTGTTGTGTAGATTTGTGTATTTTCAAGATATATGTATTCTGCATTTTCTTAATGCTAATTTAGAAGGAAAAGAAAAGTAGAGAGAACATATCACCCAAATCCTGCACAGCAAATCTCTAGTGCTACAGATCCTGGTCTCAAGCTGTATGTTCAGTCAAGCCAAGGGCTGAGCAGGCCAGTGAGCCAATGTGGGGCAGAGGGGCTAGATTCTAATGTTCATCAGCCAAATGCTTTGGGTGTCCTGATGGATCCCAGAGGTCAGGTCTTAGCTTTTGTTCTGCCAATGGGGCCCAGAGGCTGCCACGCTGCAATTCGTAAAATAAAGAAGCAAACTTCTTTCTCCACAATGCAAAAAGCCATCCCCCTACTCCAGAGGTGGGACACCTCTGGCCCTCCAGATGTTTTGGCCTACAACTCCCATTGTCCCTCACCACTGGCTCTGCTGTTGAGGGCTGATACAGGGATGTCACAAGCACCTGGCTTCGTCTGGGAGGCCAGCAAACTCCCCCGTGCCCGGACTCTGCTCATTGAACCATGGGGCGCTGACAGACCCAGTTGCTGAGAGCCCTGGGGCTCGGTGAGCAGTTGTCAGCGCTTGTGCACCCAACTGCTCTCATTTTCTCCCCCAAGGAGGAGATGGCAAGAGCAGTGGGCATGGTGCCAAGGACTCGTCCTGCGTCCTGCCTCCTGCAGCTGTCGAGCAAGCCCTGAACAGTGGGCGGGGCCAGGCAAGGCCACAATGCCCCAAGCGCTCTCTTAGTCTTCTCTGCCTTGCAAGGAGGAGATGGCTAGAGCGGTTGGGTTGTGCACAGCGCTGAAGCCCTTGAGCACACAAGGGGACTGCCGGAGTCCTTCGCGCATGAGGAGGGGCGGCTCATGCAGCTCGGCGGCTGGGGCCAGGGCAAGCAGGGACGCTCGCCAAGTGGATCCGGGCTTCCCAAAGTGAGTCCATCCATCCCTAGGCTGATACAAGTTGTAGGTCAAAACATTTGGAGCGCCAGAGGTGGGCCATCCTTGTCCTACACTCTACTAGCACATTTCTGGAAGACATCTGATGACTCCATTAAACAAAGAAGGAAAGATAAATGAGGAATAACAGTGCAATTTGAGCATGTTTTCTCTATGGGATCTGGATAGCCTCGCTTCAGTGATCTGGCCAAGCTTCAGCGAATGTATCCCCATCGTACCTGGGTAGCCTAGCTGCTGTAATCCAGCCCCTGGTAACTTCTGGATTTCCGTAGCGTGTGGTATGTAGGGCTGCCTTTGAAAATAGTCTGGAAACTTCAGCTTGTGCAAAATATGCTAGGCCTCTCTCACCTGAACTAGGTCCGGATTTGTTTCGAAGTGCTACTTCTAACTGATGAATCACTACATGGCTGGGGAGCTCAGTACCTGACGGAGCGTCTCCTCCCATACACCTACCCAAACGTTAAAGTCATCCGCGGAAGCCCTTGTTGAAGTACCTCCTCATCCTGGTGCCTTGAGGGTGGCAACAAGACAGGGGGCCTTTGAGGTGGTACCCCTCCAGCTCTGGGATGCTCTCCCAAGAGAAGCTCACCAGGTGGCCACATTGCCATCATTTCAGCACCAGCCTAAGACTTACTTGTTCTCCGGGGCTTTTCAAGTATTGACAGGCACAGTCCTACGGACTCTGCTCTCACTACCCGGAAGCCCCAGAGCTCAGAAGCTTGTGGGATTCCTATGCCCTTGCTGACACCAGCAGGGCAGGAGGGGAGGCAGTGATTGCTGTCTCCCCACCCTCTGATCTCCTCTATTTTTGCTAGAAGGCCTTTTTGGAGGGGCAGGGAAGGTGGCTGGAGGAGGCTCAGGATAGCTCATCTCCTGACCTCTCTGGTCTCCTCTCCTCTCTGCCCACTGGAACGCCCCCCTTTCCTCCTCCTCCAAGGTCACTTGTCTGACCTTGAAGAAGCAGTCAGCATGGTTCTTTCTGCTCTGGCTGGAAGGGGAAGGGGTCTGGGGTCGGAACTCCAGATCCCCTTTCCAGGGCCAGAGCACTGTCTCCAACCTTGGAGGAGTTTCCTAAGCATCCTATGGTCCCTGGGATGCTTGTCAAGGGACCACACAATTGCTCACTTAGTATTTTTAGTGTAAAATTCCAATTATTTTCATCTCCACAATGTGGTTTTTCCTTTTATATCGGTATGTGATTTTAGTTTTTGTGGGGGGGGGGGGTTTGTATTTCTATCCATTGGCATTTTTCTTGATTTTATGTTGTTGATTTTTAACTGGAATTTTATTTGTATATTTTGTGTTATTATTATTTTTTACAAAGCCCTATTTATAATTTCCCTTCATGGATCACTGCCTTGTTGTGGCGAAGGGGCTTGCATAACTCAGCGAAGCCATAAGCTATGCCGTGCAGGGCCACCCAAGATGTACAGGTCATGGCAGAGAGTTCTGACAAAATGTGGTCCACTGGAGAAGGAAATGGCAACCCACTCCAGTATCCTTGCCAAGAAAACCCCATGGAACGTATCACAAGGCTAAAAGAGATGACGCCAGAAGATGAGCCTCTCAGGTCGGAAGGTGTCCAATATACTACTGGGGAAGAGCAGAGGGTATTTCCAAGTAGCGCCAGAAAGAGTGAAGCGGCTAGGCCAAAGCTGAAAGGACACTCAGCTGTGGATGTGTCTGGTGGTGAAAAGAAAATCCGATGCTGTAAAGAACAATATTGTTTAGGATCCTGGAATGTAAGACCAATGAATCAAGGTAAGCTGGAGGTGGTCAAACATGAGATGGCAAGATTGAACATTGACACCTTGGGAATCAGCGAACTAAAATGGACAGGCATGGACGAATTTAATTCAGGTGACCATCATATCTACTACTATGGGCAAGAATCCCTTAGAAGAAATGGAGTAGTACTCATAGTCAACAAAAGGGTGGGAAAAGCAGTATTGGGGTACAATCTCAAAAATGATAGAATGATCTCAGTACGACTCCAAGGCAAACCATTCAACATCACAGTAATTCAAGTCTATGCCCCAACGACTGAGGCCGAAGAAGCTGAGGTTGATCGGTTCTATGAAGACCTACAACACCTTCTAGAACTAACACCAAAAAAAGATGTCCTCTTCATCATAGGGGATTGGAATGCTAAAGTAGGAAGTCAAGAAATAAGTGGGATAACAGGCAAGCATGGCCTTGGTGTACAAAATGAAGCAGGACAAAGGCTAATAGAGTTTTGCCAAGAGAACACGCTGATCACAGCAAACACTCTTTTCCAACAGCACAAGAGGCGACTCTACACATGGACATCACCAGATGGTCAATATCGAAATCAGATTGATTATGTCCTTTGCAGCCAAAGATGGAGAAGCTCTATACAGTCAGTAAAAACAAGACCTGGAGCTGACTGTGGCTCAGATCATGAGTTTCTTGTCGCACAATTTCGACTGAAATTGAAGAATGTAGGGAAAACCACTAAACCGTTCAGGTATGACCTAAATCATATCCCTGATGAATATACAGTGGAGGTGAGGAATAGATTTCAGGGATTAGACCTGATAGACAGAGTGCCTGAGGAACTCTGGATGGAGGTCTGTAACATTGTTCAGGAGGCAGCAACTCAATCCATCCCAAAGAAAAAGAAATGCAAGAAAGCCAAGTGGCTGTCTGATGAGGCTTTACAAGTAGCTGAGGAAACAAGGGAAGCGAAAAGCAAGGGAGAAAGGGGAAGATATATCCAACTGAATGCAGAGTTCCAGAGAATAGCAAGGAGAGACAAGAAGGCCTTCTTAAATGAACAATGCAAGGAAATCGAGGAAAACAACAGAATGGGAAAGACTAGAGATCTTTTCAATAAAATCGGAGATCTCAAGGGAACGTTTTATGCAAAGACGGGCATGATAAAGGACAAAGAAGGCAGGGACCTAACAGAAGCAGATGAGATTAAGACAAGGTGGAAAGAATACACAGAAGAACTATACAGGAAAGATCTTAATGTCCCTGATAGCCATGATAGTGCGGTCACTGAACTTGAGCCGGACATCCTAGGGAGTAAAGTCAAATGGGCCTTAGGAAGCATTAGTAACAACAAAGCTAGTGGAGATGACAGTATTCCAGCCGAGCTATTTAAAATCCTAAAAGATGATGCTGTTAAAGTGCTGCCCTCAATATGCCAACAAACTGAGGCAATTTCTGAAAGAGATGGGAGTACCAGACCACCTTACCTGTCTCCTGAGAAACCTGTACGAGGGTCAAGAAGCAACAGTAAGAACCAGACATGGAACAACTGATTGGTTCAATATTGGGAAAGGAGTACGACAAGGCTGCATATTGTCACCCTGCTTATTTAACTTATATGGAGAGTACATCATGAGAAACGCCGGGTTGGATGAATCACAGGTCAGAATTAAGATTGCCGGGAGAATTATCAACAACCTCAGATACGCAGACGATACCACCCTAATGGCAGAAAGCGAAGAGGATCTAAAGAGCCTCTTGCTGAGGGTGAAAGTGGAGAGTGCAAAAGCTGGTTTGAAACTCAACATTAACCAAACTACGATCATGGCATCTGGCCCCATCACTTCCTGGCATATAGAAGGGGAAGAAATGGAAGCAGTGACAAATTTTATTTTCTTGTGCTCCAAGATCACCACAGACGGTGACTGTAGCCATGAAATTAAAAGACGCTTGCTCCTTAGGAGGAAAGCTATGGCAAACCTAGACAGCATAGTGAGAAGCAGAGACATCACCTTGCCGACAAAGGTCCACCTAATCAAAGCTATGGTTTTCCCAGTAGTAACGTATGGCTGTGAGAGCTGGACTATAAGGAAGGCTGAGCACCGAAGCATTGATGCTTTCAAACTGCGGTGCTGGAGAAGACTCTTACTAGTCCCCTGCACTGCAAGGAGGTCCAATCAGTCCATCCTAAAGGAAATCAACCCTGAGTGCTCATTGGAAGGACAGATCCTGAAGCTGAAGCTCAACTATTTTGGCCACCTAATGCGAAGAGAAAACTCTCTGGAAAAGACCCTGATGCTGGGAAAGACTAAAGGCAAAAGGAGAAGGGGACAGCAGAGGATGAGATGGCTAGATAGCATCTCTGATGCAATGAATATGAACTTGAGCACGCTCCGGGAGAGAGCGCAGGACAGGAAGGACTGGCGTGCTATGGTCCATGGGGTCACGAAGAGTCAGACACGACTGAGCGACTGAACAACAACAACAACAAGTTATCATTCTTTTAGTGATAAAACAATGATGATAAAAATTGGGCATGTCCCGCATATTCTGATAAAGTATCAGCCATCAACCATTCCAGCATCTGGAATGTGCTTATAAAACAATGTGAATCATAGATAAATAAACATGAACATTTTGACCTGATTAAATTTGTGATTCCACACAACGGCACTTCCATTAACGGTGAACCCCTTCTCTGGAGGAGCCTCAGGGTCCATCCTTCCAACTTGGACTCTCTGGAAGGATCCATTGGGGAAGGTGACCAAGTTGATGAGATCGTATCTGCCTGCCAGGTCCCCGTTGTCCTCAAAAAATATTTCTTCCCCAGCAGTATTATTAAAACGGGTGCTTCTCAGAAAGGAGTGAAGCTGGATTGGAGGAGAAAAACATTCAGAATGTATTGTTCATTCTTTACTAAATTAATTTAAAAACCACTTTTCATCCTTACAGGTACCACAATGCCCAGGCCTTCAGAAATGGGTAATGGTATTTCAAAGGGATTTTCCGAATTGTGGCATTTGGGGTGCTTCCAGATGAAGCTATTCTCATGAAATCAGCCTACGTCATTCACAGAATTTTACAGGAGGTCAAGATGATATTGCCTTTGATTTGGAACACTCCCTGTTTCCCCACTACTTTGTCTATTGTTTTTCTTACCATCTTTCCCTCTGTTAATGAGAGAAAGATGGAATGGCCACAGAGTGTCTTTGACTGGTCGTTCTTGGAGCCCTCCATCAGAAAGCACCCTTAGACTTTCAGTATCTATTTCTTGAAGTATCAATGCCACTGAACATGAATTTGCAAGTACTTATACTTGCCAAAATGTTCAAAACTGCTTCATACAAGGTGAGACGGAAGATGACAAATTAAATAAATATTCCGGTGGCGAATATCATGAAGCTTCCATATGCTGAGTTAGACCACTGGCTCCATAATTCTGCTCCCCAAGGCCAGGACCAGCCCAACGTATCTTGCTTGCTCTCTTGCTTGGCCTGCCAGCCCAGCTGGCCACTCACTCCTGCCCACCTGTCCATTCCCTCTTCATGCACCAGCCATGGAGACCATGTGAGAAGTTGGTTGAACTATCATCAGAGGTCTGCTGAAGTCCTGAGAGATGTAGGGATGCTGGAGAAATTTGAGATGGACTAAAATGGGCCCAGATTTCTAAGAATCCAACCTGTGAAATCCACTGTGGACCAACCTCCTCAGGCTGCAGGGAGTCATAGAATCATAGAATAGTAGTGTTGGAAGGGGCCTACAAGGCCATCTAGTCCAACCCCCTGCTCACTGCAGGAATCCAAGTCAGAGCATCCAAGTCAGATAGCTATCCAGCCTCGTCTTGAATGCCTCCAGTGTGGCATCCACCACCTCCCTAGGGAATTGGTTCCATTGTTGTATTGCTCTAACAGTAGGGATGTACGAAACTCACTTACCTTTTGCGGAATCTTTCACGGGGGGGGCGAGGCGCTCTGTCCCTCCCCCCCGGAATCCTTGACGGTGGGGAGGCAATCCAGTCCTCCCCCCTGAAATCCTCGACAGCTGGCGGATTCGGCGGCAGCGGTTGCGGCGGAAGCTCCAGTGGCGGCAGTCGCGGCTCCAGCAGCTGGTCTCCTGGCCGGCCGCAGCCAGGCTGCTGCCGCCGCCACTGCCATCCTTGTAGCCAGCTGTGATAGGCTACGTAAGAATTTACGTAGCCTATCACGGCTGGGTAAAAAAAATCTTATTTACGTAAGATAAAACAGCAGAAAAAAAGGGAACGCAAATAGCATAGTGGGCACTATTTGTGTTCCCCTTTCTTTCACCATTTTATCTTACGTAAATATTTAAGTAAGATAAATCGGCGAAAAATACGGAACACAAATGGCGACCGCCATAGCCACTGCCATTTGCGTACGATGGATTTTTTTTTTTTTTTACCCAGCCGTGATAAGCTACGTAAATTCTTTCATAGCCTATCATGGCTGGCTGCGAGGACGGCAATGGCGGCGGCAGCAGCCTGGCCGCGGCCGGCCAGGAGACCAGCTGCTGCCGCCGCCTGAACTGCCGCTGCCGAACCCATCACATCCGCCCCAGGTAAGTACCGTCCCGGGGGTATTCCACGGGGGTGCAGGGGGGCAGGAGGCTGTTCCGCGACAGATTCCAGGGGGGCAGATTCTAAAGAATCCGGCCTCCCTGGCATCCGTGGCGGAATTCTCTGCCATCCCTATTTAACAGTCAGGAAGTTTTTCCTGATGTTCAGCCGGAATCTGGCTTCCTGTCACTTGAGCCCATTATTCCATGTCCTGCACTCTGGGATGATCGAGAAGAGATCCTGGCCTTCCTCTCTGTGACAACCTTTCAAGGACTTGAAGAGTGCTATCATATCTCCCCTCAGTCTTCTCTTCTCAAGGCTAATCATGCCCAGTTCTTTCAGTCTCTCTTCATAGGGCTTTGTTTCCAATCCCCTGATCATCTTTGTTGCCCTCCTCTGAACCCTCTCCAGTTTGTCTGCATCCTTCTTCAAGTGCAGTGCCCAGAACTGGACACAGTACTCCAGATGAGGCCTAACCAGTGCTGAGTAGAGGGGAACTAGTACTTCCCGGGATTTGGAACCTATGCTTCTATTAATGCAGCCCAAAATAGCATTTGCCTTTTCTGCAGCCACATCACATTGTTGACTCATATTCAGCTTGTGATGGACAACAATTCCAAGATCCTTCTCTCTTGTAGTGTTGTTGAGCCACGTATCCCCCATCTTGTAACTGTGCATTTGGTTTCTTTTTCCTAGGTGCAGAACTTGGCATTGATCCCTATTAAATGTCATTCTGTTGTTTTCTGCCCTGCGTTCCAGTCTATCCAGATCACTTTGAATTTTGTTTTTGTCTTCCAAAGTATTAGCTATCCTGCCCAATTTTGTGTCATCTGCAAATCTGATTAGCATTCCCTGCACCTCCTCCTCCAAGTCATTAATACAAATGTTGAAGAGCACTGGGCCCAGGACTGATCCCTGTGGTACCCCACTCGTTACCTCTCCCCAGTTGGAGAAGTTCCCATTGATAAGCACTCTTGGAGTCCGATTCTGTAGCCAACTGTGGATCCACCGGATCGTTGTTTCATCTAGCCCACTTTGAGCTAGTTTGCTCATCAGGAGATCATGGGGCACTTTGTCGAAAGCTTTGCTGAAGTCGAGGTATATGATGTCTACAGCATTCCCATGGTCCACAAGGGAGGTGACTTGATCAAAAGATGAGATCAGATTCGTCTGGCAGAACTTGTTCTTGACAAATCCATGTTGGCTTCGAGTAATCACTGCATTGTTTTCAAGGTGCTTCCAGATGGATTGCTTTATCATCTGCTCCAGAATGTTCCCAGGGATTGATGTCAGACTGACTGATCTGTAGTTCCCAGGTTCCTCCTTTTTACCCTTTTTGAAGATATGGACAACATTAGCCCTCCTCCAGTCATCTGGCACTTCACCCGTCCTCCATGATTTCTCAAAGAGAATAGACAGCGGTTCTGAGAGTTAAGTCCATGGACTTTTGGTTCTTTTTTTTTTAATTTTCCTGAAATGTACACCTATTTATTCATAGGAAGATATGCAAGTTTCTGCTGAGAAAAACGTGAATGGAATGGGGGACAATACGCGAAATGTTATGTACTAAGGTAAATTATGTGAATTGTTGTGAACCCTCTTACAGAATTATTTATGTATTTTTCCACATAATGCCCCCCAAATCAAATCCGTCTGTGAATTGATGATGGAACAAAAGGTGCCCAGCAATCTGCGAAACACAGATTGAGCAGATTCTACATGACCCGCACATCCTTAGTGAGGAGTTGGCCAAACTCTGGCAAGAGGTCAGCCGACATCTCGCAATAGCTGACCTCTGTGGGAGTCCTCAGCTGGGGCATTAAGTGGGAGCAGCTGCCCATGGTGAGGAGCAGTGGCAGCCGGCAGCGCGGCCAGCTGGTTGCTCTAGAGAGCTAGTTTGCTCATCAGGAGATCATGGGGCACTTTGTCGAAATCTTTGCTGAAGTCGAGGTATATGATGTCTACAGCTACAGTTGCTGTCTTGCTGCAGCACATGCCACGGATGCTCTCCAGAGCACCCACAGGAGACGGCAGGGAGGCAGCAGTGGGCCCTCCTGGTGGGGGCTGGGGGGAGAGCAGTGCAATTTGCCACTCTTCCCACTTGGCCACCAGATGTGGCCTCATCAGCCTGCATGCTGGCAGGCCAGCCCTACATTGGGCAAAGCCCTGTACCTAGGGATGGGAGTGCCAGGGAGGGCCAAAAAGCTTGCTGAAATTCTCTGAGCTTTGCTTCAAAGCTTGGTTCAGCATGCTCCTGTTCTCTTGTGCAACCTGCTTCTTGGTTCATTCGAATGAGGACAGTTGTGCATTGTGAACAGGGCATTTCTGAGTGATTTGCAAACTGAAACACGGTTCTCATACTTATCCTACTTGTATGCTGCCCTGCTACCAGGGACTCCTCTTTTAACTGGATGAGACTTGGGATCTTCACCATGCAGTGCACATGATCTATTACTGAGCTATAGCTCTTCTTGGTGGCAGGGGCTGGATCACCAGGGAAAAGCCCCATTACCTGTTTTCCATGCCAGGGCTCAGGCTCAAAACATACGAAGCAATACTAAAGAAACTGGGACTTCTGCATCTGAACATGTACAGAGAGTTGCAGCCTCAACCAAGGAGTTATCACAGTCACCCCACTCTCATTTGGGCATTTGAGAGAAAGGCTTCAGTGCCAATGAATGTTGGTTTTGCCCTGACACCTCTCTTCTTATTAATTTAGAATTGTATATTGTCTGCCCAGGTGTGAAGAGCATCAAATCTGGCTCTCTGTCATGCCCTGAAAATTATGCGGCTATTCCATGTTTCAATGAAATCACAGCATGTCTTTAAAAGCTATAGGTCCTCTTGCTGGCAGGGGGAAGATGAATTAGTTCACGTCATGCCCACCAAAGTCTCCTCCTCTGTCACTGTCCTGGGAAGAGGGAAAGATCTTCCTTACAGTAATGCTTTGGAAGTTTGGTCAGGCTTCCCTCCCCCCCCCCCCGGTTGATTTATTTATGATTTTGCTTCTCTTCTACTTTTCAGTTTTCATAGTTCTATGCTAACATGATGTTCTATGATTTGTCCATAGCTGTGACTACCTGCCATGGTTGAACTTTCTGGAGTTTCCATCTGTCCCCATCTCCTCTTGATTTCTGTTTGGTTTTTGCTAAATCCATGGCATGGAGAGCATGTGCAATGGTATAGACAGCATTGTAAATATTGTAGCTCTGGCCAGACAGTCCTGTTTCAAAGGCAGATCCAGGAAGACTTCCCAGCTTCTCCTCCCCAGTGCAGTTTTCCTTTCTTGGCACATAAAGGTTAAACATTGGGAGTGAACAAATAAATACCGAAACCCAGAACTGCTGGGTGAAATAAATATTTGACTGATGTGGATTTATGCTCTCAAGAAAATCCAGAAATCCGGGCACCACATTTCTATGGAGAGTGAACGACAAGGTGCCATTGAAGGATTTTTTGGTGAATTTATCTCCGGCCACTACAGCAGTGTAATCCCATTCAGCAGTTGTGATCCACACCCGCTCTACAGGGTTCCTATAAGCAACTTCACTGACAAACATGAATAATCGTAAACCCTCCAAAGACTGATTGTCTCCAGAGACAAGAATCACCTTGATTTCACTCAGTAAAATAGTCAATTGAACTGGTCCCAATTTCTTCTGAAGTATTTCTTTGGGTAAAAAGCGGGTCACTATTGGAATCACCAGCGTCCAAGCAATGCAAATCTTACTCTGCAAAAGCCTTGGTCTCAGGGTTCGAAGGAAGGTTTCTCCACCATCATCATCTGCAACAATGAGGCCAATCCAGTTCCATCCAAAATGCTTGAGGAGCCGAACAATCCCAGCATACTGCCGATCTTCATTTGGGACCATCCGGTAGAAAGAAGGGAACTGAATTTTGTCCCTCAGGACTGGATCAAAGGAGCCATAGCTGAGCTAATGGGAAAGATATCATGCTTGAGTTTTAACACAAGGAAATCATGCCTTCCTTCTCAAACCTAAACTGACTGTATACAAAGCTCTGTCAATGTTGAAATCTGGACCTCATTGAATAGGACCTTATGGCAGATGCTGTGTTTCTAGCAGTCCATCCAACACTTCTCAGTAAGATATCTGGTACTATCAATATTCATGTTATAGTACAATGCTAAGCAGGATGTGGAAGAAATTGCCTTCCACAAGTACTTTACATTTCCAGTATACACTGTTCACAGCTTGGATTCTTAAGCTGCATTTCTGTACCAACTTACACAAAAGTAAGCCTCACTGAACTAACTGGGGCTTACTGCTGAGTATACATATATAGGATGGCACTCTTAGGTGTTGTAGGTTCTTGTTTCCGTTAATCACCACAGATTTCGAAACAGCAATGCACCAATTGAGAGTTCAGTGGTCTTTGCCCTTAGCAGCTTTGATGTGGGACACAAGGAGATACAACCACTCTCTGTATAGTTGCATCTATCGATTTCTGTACACATACCTGTGGAATCTTGTAGGTATTAATGACATTGGCCATCTGGATCGAGTTTTGGGAGGTGAGACCACCAATAACAGCCATGGATTTATATCTCCTGACACAATTGTAATTGGGAGGACCTCCTTGCCCCGGAAAGAGAAGATCCAGAGTGTTCGCACAGGCTTTCCTTGTATAAAAAGCATTCTCATAAACCTTGGATCCCAGCGTTGTGTTGGCTAGCAATTCAGCATCCTTGTTGATCTCATGAATAGCAAAAGCAAAGGCAAGGACATGCTGGTAGTTTTTACGGACCATGCTGCAATGACATCGGCACATCATCTTAAATCTTGATATGACAGATCCTGTTGCATTACAGCCTGCATTTTATTTGCCCATCTGAGTAAGCTGAATGTTGCCACACATGCTATAGAAAAATTGATATGATATGTAAATGATATGAGGACTATCTCCTAAAACAGTATTGGGATTGTGGAAACCCCACACCAAATCCCTGTTCACCTTGAAGCTCACTCAGCCTGCATTTCTGCTTCCACTTATCTAGGTGTAGACCCTGTTGAATACAGAGGAACCTGTTCAGAGTAAACACAGGCAGGATGCCCTGTAATTATTCTTGTGTAAGACACTATTTTACCAGTGGAGTAAGTAAGCCAGTGTGGTGTACTGCTTATTGAGTTGGAGTGGAACTTGGGAGACCCAAATTCCAGTTCCCATTCATCCATGAAGCTCACTGGCTGGGGAATGCTGGGAATTGTAGGACTTTTTTCGGTCTATACATGCATAGGATTGCACCCTTGTTCTAATCAATCTCCCTTCCTTCCTTCCTTCCTTCCTTCCTTCCTTCCTTCCTTCCTTCCTTCTACATCTACCAAAACTTAACACTGCACTTGTAGTAATATGTCCAACTGCATTTGGAATACTAAGGATAGTGACTTATGGATTCTTCTGACAAGGATGAATATCCTTCACCAGCCCCCAAGCCAACTCCAAAAACATTTTCACTGATACCTGGATATCTTTCCAGAAGAAGAATGAGGTCTAATGTTGACTTGCTGATGTCTCTGTTTCTACTAACTGGAGAGGTGGGAGACCATTCTGGATGTACACCTGTAAGGTTTCCCTCATTGCTGTGGGTTAAGGATAAGGATGCTGACTTTGTGAGAGGACCCTCAGTAGTAGCTGCCCTAAGACCAGGAAGCAACAGGGCTCCAGAGCTCAACAGACAACTTTATTAAACTACAGCAGCAGAACAGCAACGAGCTGTTCAACATCGAGGAGCCACTACAGAGTGAACCCTTCCAGCCCCCCAGGGAGGGGACTCGCTTCCAGGAATCACATGTCTCTTGACGAGACAGGCCATATATACCACAACACTAACAAGGTTTAGAGAGGAATAAAAGAACGAGACAGGCTAGCACTTAAAAGTAGTAATTTATGTTGTCAAGCTAAGACTCGCAAAGCTACCTGGGAATATGGCAGATCTTTCTCTTTCTCTTTTAAGTACTACTTACAGAGAATTTGCTGCAGAGGAACCTGCCTGTTCCATAAACTCTGATACAAAGAAGTTAAAAAGTGTAATGGATACGAATTCACCAATGATAATCTCATCTGAAAGACTACAGTAATTGTAATGATTCCAGAGCAGGTCATCTGCTTAGCCAAAGTCTTCAAGTCTCAGAAGGAGAAAAGAAAATGTGTCTCTGTGATCCCACTCTAGGGCATGTCCTCTTCCATCTCAGAAAGAGCTTTTCCGCCACTATTGCAACTTCTCCCCTCACTTCTCCTCAGAAAGAGTTTGTTTTTTCCACTGATGAGAGCAGCTACATATCTGATGTAAGTTGTCTGCCTAGCTAATCAAAAATGTACTTAAAGGTTGCTTCACCTCTTTAATAAGACTTGACTTAGATATTAAAAGAGAAAACCCATTGACACCAAATAGGATGTTGTGTATATTGGGGAATAAAAGACAGGACACTTATCTGTGGACTTCCAGATAAGTGCAGATGCTCTAGAAAGTACTGCTCATCTGTTCAGATTATATAGCCTGACACACCTCCCTTCCCTGATGCTTGCAGACTGCTTAGGGGGTTGCCATCATTTTCCCCAGAGAGAAACTCCATGTTTCTACGAAGCTGCTTGAAAGAAAAGAACTTCCAGCTTCAGATCTGAATCTCTGTGACACCACGTGATAAACATCAGCATCTATTGAATGTCTGCCTGTCAGAGAGCTGTTAAAAGCACAGAGCTTCTGTCGGGATACATACTGGCATGCCTGGGCAGGCAAGGTCTGCCAAAAGTCACTGGATACAGAAAATACTTTTACAGCACAATTCTACTGATGTCAGGCTGAGCTCACGGGGCTTCCTCCCAGGTCACTGAATACTTGATTGCAGCTTAAAGTCATGCAACCAATACACAGCAATCACAGCATCCGAAGTGCATTGCTTAAAACAGAAAATAATGTCGTTTAAAAAGACAAAGACAAAGAAAAGAAAAGGAATGTTTTGAACTGGAAAAGGAAATGACAGAGAATATATAAAGGCCGGGATTAACTCCAAAAAGTATAGGAATTTTTATTGAATACAATACCTGAAAATGAGACATCATGAATTATTCTTCCTTCTTTCTCTTTTATTATTTTGTTTCTTTTTTCTTTTTATTGATGAATTAAAACGTTAATGAAAAGAATTACATGTATTTCTATTTTTGTTGTTCGTTTGTTGGGTGTGAAGGATATTTTTGGTGTGTTTTTTCTCCCCCTGCCCCCACTGACCTTTTGGGATATCTCTAAGATAATGGCTTTCTAAACTAAGAATTTGATGCTATCGATATTCTCCATCAATATGCAAGAGTGTGCATACCTACTCAAGAATAGGTCCGGTTGAGTTCAATGTGGCTTACTCCCTGATAAGTGGGTATAGGAATACAGCCTAAATCTAAACCCTGCTGGGTCCAATGGAACTGACTTCCAAGCAAGGTTGTACAGCCTCACAGCCTGGTCCCATGTATGAATCTGTGGAAGTCTCATGGAGGGAAATTGTAGCTGGGCTTCGAAGTTAAGCACAATTTTGGACTGCTAGTTTACACTTCCTTCTGTATCTCCAAAAAGCACCTGGGCCTTTATATCTATGAATATATAATGCTACAGGAGCGGTAGACTGCACCTGCAAAAAAGAGATGACATTATGAGCAACTCCAAAATTCACTTGGAGCACTATGGATGAGCCCTTATGGATTCTTGTCACGAGGATGAATATTCTACTTCTGCCCCAAAGCCAACTCCAAAAAACATTTTCATTACCCAAGACCTGGAGAGATTTCAAAAATAGCAGGACTAATCTTGACTCCATGATTTCTCAGTTTCTGTTGGGTAGATTTGGGGAAAGTAGACTGAATGCTCATCATCCAGTCTGAGAAAACAATGGAAGAGTGAAGAAAGAAGGGGAGCCATTTATTTTATGCAATTAATCATGATCAGTGGGCCCAGAGTAGAACTTCAAAGAGGAGGAGGAGGAGAGCTTACCTAGCTTTCACCGAAGAGGCATCTGGCTCTTCTGTAAACTCTTGCCCACCAAAGTTTACCAGTGAAATGGATACAAATTCACCAATAATCGCCAAGTCTGAAGGACTATCTGAATGATGTCGAACTGTTGTCCTCCTCCTGCATGTGGAGGAGTTCAGTCTCTTGCTGGAAAAATAATGCAGCAATAGCAGAAGCAAAATCAGATGGAACACTGACAACTCTGGGGCCAAGCCCCACTTCAGGCTTTTCATTGCAACTGACAAGCACCAGCAACACTATCAGCTTGGCAGAAGCTGCAGAAATGCTTGGGTTGTCAGCATTGTGCCTGCCACAAATTGACCCAGGTGGGGGTGGAGTAAGTTGCTTCCTTAGGAGTCCTTATAGACCGAGTGCAGCACATCACCATAAAAATGGGCTGTTTTCATTTTCTTTTTTGCACATGGCTTTTGACTACCCATGGGACTTCCACAAATAGTTCTGTCAATCACAGTAATTTTATTGATTACACAGCAGATAATCTGTTTTCTCAAAACTCTCAACACAGCCAAGGAAAATATGTTGGTCATATCCCTCTGTAGAGGATGGCCTGCTCCATCTCAGGGCAGTACAGCTACATAGAAAATTGTATCAGTGTGAAGCAACTCCTTGGAGATTTGATCCAACTTTCTGAATACACAGGGATTGACATACGACCATTGGAAAGAAAGACGTTGGTGGCCAAGTTCACCGGAAGCTCCCTGTTTCGGCCAAGTTCACCGGAAGCTGCCTTCTAATGAGTCAGACCATTAGTCCATCTATCTCAATACTGCCCTCTCTGACTAGCAAAGATGTGGGAGTGTTTCTCAAAGGTCTCCCCCTGCCATGAAACTTGAGGTCCTTTTAATTGGAGATGCTGGCAATTGAATGTGGACGCAAAAGATGAGCTCTGCTACTGAGCTAGGGCCCCTCACTGAGCTAGCCACAAGCAGACAATTCTACAGCATCACAGGTAGCACTTGCCTTCAGCCACCTCCAAGAGATGTCCTCCCAGGAGTCATTCTGGTCTCCCCTGAAAGCAGCCTAATGATCTGCCAATCCATGACCACTTCTGTCCAGATGTTTTCTCCAGATTTTGACTATCAGGTGCAGATGCTACAGCATGAGACCCATGTCTACAGGCCACAGCTACCAAAGTAATCAATTCCTCCAATACATCTTGATATGGATAAGATATTTGGATGACATCTTCATTATTTGGAGGGAATCTTAAGAGGATGTTTAAAAAGAATTTAGGCACTATGTACGTAATAGAATGAAATTCTGTACAATGTACAGCTCCAGTTGTTACGGCCTGATGATGAGGACAAGATGCTTGCAATAATGCGGCCGACCACATGGCAGTTGCCGCTATAACACTATTCTTTATCCTGGTACCCTTTTTGCTCATCTTCTTGTCCTATTTCCTCATCATCTCCACCATCCTAATGATGCCTGTGGCCAGGAACAGACACAAAGCATTCTTTACTTGCTCTTCGCATCTCATTGTTGTCTCTCTTTTCTATGGAACTGTCACTTTCACCTACATTCCACCCAAATCGGTCTGTTCCCTGGAGAGTGACAGGATTCTTTCCCTCATCTACATGGTAGTGACACCAACATCTAACCCAATAATATAGAGCCTGAGGAATAACAAGATTAAAGCTGCTTTCAAGAAATCGTTAGGAAGGAAACAAATCTTTCTTAGATAATTATCCAGCTGTAAAAGACCAGCTTTCTCCCTTTGTCACATGTAAAAGTACCCCAATTTACTGTTGTAACACCAAATGCAAAGTTGCACACCCTTTTTGGCCATGACGGCTGCATTCCGTGTCAGCTGTTGGGGACCGGGACCATCTGGATGCCCCCTCAGTGTACACGGATGGGGAGGTTTCGATCCCTGCTCACTGAGATCTAAGAATCTCTGGGGGATGGGAGAGGCAAAAGCCTTTCCCAGCCGCAAATATCCCACCTCCAACCCTGACAGCACCACTCAGCGCTCAGAGACTCCCAGCTATACATTGTTTTTAGATATATGTTGTCTGCGTGTGTGATGTCTGCTTATATGTTTTATGTAAATGGTTTCACACTTTGTGTAATGTATGTCTAATGGTTTTTCATCTTTGTGACCTGCCCAGCAACCTTTGGCTATGGGGCAGTACATCAATATAATAAACGAGGGGAAATGGAAAAGGGCCCTCTGGCAGTGGCTACCACAGCACCTCAAGGGGATGCTCTGGCCTCCAGCTTTCACAGGGATTCCTGAGCGCTGCTCCGACAGAATCCTAACGGAAGGGGAAGCAGCGATGCTCCATATCATTGCCAATTGTCAGGGGCTGATGAGGAGAATCCTTAGCAGTACAGCCTCCATGCTAGGCAGGGTTGGCTGGAGAAATTGGCAGCAGCAGCTAAATCAGCAGCAAATTGGACCGTTCACCCCTCTCATCTCACATGACTGGCATCTTTATGGCCACCATTTACATGAAATACCTTTTGCACAGAACAAGGAGCCACCATTGTTACTTGAAATGGTGGCTCACCAAGGGGACGGGCAATCCCGCGGAGCTCTCCAGGTGTGCACCAGGATGTCGGGAAGTACTAATTCCCCTCTACTCAGCACTGGTTAGGCCTCATCTGGAGTACTGTGTCCAGTTCTGGGCACCACACTTGAAGAAGGATGACTGTAAGAGCAATACGGCAGTGGAACCAATTCCCTAGGGAGGTGGTGGGCTCTCCCACACTGGAGGCCTTCAAGACGAGGCTGGACAGCCATCTGTCAGGGATGCTCTGACTTGGATTCTTGCATTGAGCAGGGGGTTGGACTCGATGGCCTCGTAGGCCCCTTCCAACCCTACTATTCTATGATTCTATGATTCTATGTCCAGTCATGAGCGGGGCAGGCAGTGGCTCACCGACCCCAGTCCAGCAGGCCAAGCGGGATGGAATCTACCAGACTCCGCCCCCCTACTGGACACCTGCAACATCCCAAAACGTGAGACTTTTATTTTATCATTTTTATAAAATGCTTTCTTTTCCTTTATTTCCCCCCACTTTAAAGCATCAGTTTGTGCAAAGTTCAACTCTACCACCATGTCCACCCCGGGCACCCATGAATACCAGTGATAGTATTAAGGATGAGCTACTGGAGACACCTTTGTTTACTGAATGTAGCACCACTTTCCCCATTTTCGTACTAATCCTAACTTGCTAAGTGGGATCTCCAACGCCCCTCCCCACGTACACACACCTTTTACCAATTGCTTGTTTTGTTTTTTTGCTAAATTAGTATCTTCTGTATAATAGTCACATGCAAGAGTGCACATGAAAGCTCGTAACAACCTTTTCTGTGTTTCTACTTGTTCTCCACATTGTGACATTTCAGCCAAGGCTGCATCCCCCCACCCTGCACACAGTCCCCTCTTTCCATTCTGGAAATGGACAGACTGCTGGATGGGATCAAATGTTTGCAACATGTTTTGCAAGGAGATGAAAACATACGCCGGTTCTCTGATGAAACATTTCGTTCAGAGTCTTGACATAAATGTGTAAGAAAATATTCACAGGACCTGTTTTTCATAGCTCTCATTGTATGGTTTAAAGAGGAATGGTCAGAGCCCTTCCGCAGTTTATTGAGCTGTTTCAGTGCCTTTTGCAAGGCCAGTTTTGGTGACCAGCAGCCACAGTTGCTTCACGTCCTCAGCAACCTACGGTCACCCTGGCCTCAGCTCCTTCCCGAAGACCATCTCTCTGGAATCTTCTACTCCTTGCTCTCAGACCTTCTCCATCTTTTGCCTCAAGTGACCTTTGTTCCTGGGTTGGCTCTTTTGTCTTCCCTACTGCCACTGCCACTTCTCTAGGTTCTCTTCAGGTGCCTCGTAACCATTCCAAGCCTAGGGAAGTACGAATGTCTTACCTCTGGGTCCACTGGGGGGTCCGCGGGCGAGGAAGGCTATCTAGTCCTCCCCCCAGAATCCTCCCCAGCCAGCTCCACTCTGCAGCGAGTCCACAGAGCTGCTGGCCGGGGCCGGCCACTGCCAGACTTCCAGCTGCGGCCAGTCTTCGGACGCATATGGCATCCAGCGTAGCAGACACCATTGGTGCCCCTATCTTTTACTGTGATGGGCTACATAAATCTTTACGTAGCCTATCATGGCAAAAGGCAGGGACACAAATGGCATCCGCTACACTGGACGCCATTTGCATCCGAAGACAAGCAGGGGAGGCTGGCGGAGGGCAGCAGATGGTGGCAGCCGGCCGGCAGCAGGTAGGATCCAGCCAGTGCGGATTCCCCTGGGTGGCGGAGGTGATTCTTTCATTCCGCTGCAGACTCCAGGGGCCAGATTCTAAGAATCCAGCCTCACTGGAGTCCATGGCGGAATTCTCTGCCATCCCTATCCAAGCCTCTTCTTGAGACCCTAGCCTATCGCGTGAAAAACCCAAATGCAAATGGCGTAGCAGATGCCATTTGCGGCCATAAAGCCCTTTGTTTAAGCTAAATGCAGTCATTTATGGCTGCATTTAGCTTAACTGAAGACCTTTACAGCCACAAATGGCATCTGCTACACCATTTGCTTCCAGAGTCACTCAGCCTCAGCCAGCGGTATGGCAATGGCGGCCGTATCGCTGGTGCTACGGAGCTGGCCGGCGAGGAGGATCTGGCTCTGTGCAGGTGTGGAGGGAGGCAGAGGTAGGTCAAGCTGTTCTGCCACGGACTCCAGAGACTGGATTCAAAAGAATCCAGCCTCAATGGAGTCCGTGGTGGAATTCTCAGGCATCCCTACAAGTGCAGCATAAAAACAATATAAAAAATTAAAGATTAAAACTACAATACAAAGTACAACCAGAACTAAACCTCGCAGCAATGCAGAGCTTTAAAATACAGAAACAAATTTAAAACAGCAGAGCTAAGAGACTAGAATACTACAATGTGAACATTCTTGGGAAAAGAAACTGCTCTTCACCAGGTTCCGGAGTGGGTACAACATAGGTGCCAGGTGAACCTCCCTGTGGAGCTCATTCCACAACCCGGTGGATGTGTGTCGTGTGTGACAGTGACTGAGCATGTTATGGGTGTGAATGGAGGCTTTCAGCACAAAAAGGGTGTTTGCATGTATGACTGGGTGTGTCTTATGCATGGATGCTAATCAATGTACATGTCTGTAGGAGAGACTGTTGGTGGCCCCACCCACATGAGCTTTCTCCCCACCCACCTAAAGCAGACGGCCCCACTATCTCTGGCATGTGCCCCCTGGAAGGGTTTCTTGAAGAAAATGCAGACCTGGGGCCAACTATATCCTGAAACTAATTTCTACATTACCTACATTACCTATGGATGCATTTGCAGCTTTAACAAGGCAATGGGAGTAGAACTGATATCATCCACTACCAACAGCACAATTGCAGCAGGATGTTAGAAGCTGCTTTGATGACATAATGAGTCTGAACAGTGGTTAGGTACATTGGAGGAATCCATCCTGGGGAGGGAGGGGGAGTTTGTTTGGCAACTCGAACTCATGGATTTCAGCTCACTTCCGCATGAACTGGTCTGCCTTGATCAGTGTCACGTCGGGCCAGTTTGTGAATTTTCTGGTGTTTTTTCTTGTCAATAGAAAGTTGTGAAAATTGTGGCTGTAATTTGCATACTTTGTTGAAATTCCATCCCTAACCCGCTTAATTTGGACAAGTTATGGCCGCAATGTGTGTGACTCAAACGAATTCCGGCTGTAGTATGTACAAATTATGCAAATTGTGACTGCAATTTGTGCAACTTTCTACTGGTGAGAAGAAGAAAACTGTAAGAAGTTCCTCGATTGCGGGAAAAAAACCATAGCTCAGCTCACCAATGCAAGTCGAGTGGGGATGCCCTGGGCCCCCAAAGGCCATATTTTCAGACATCCCTCCCAGGCAGTCCATCCAGCTCAGTCCCACCTATTCTCACTCTCAGGAGATTCTCAGACAGGGTCCTCTTGTCATTTAACTACCAGAGATCCTTCAAACAGACGTGGCTTGGAAGTCAACCCAGTGGACTCATACTTCCAAAACAGATGCTCTGTCAAGGGGCAATGGCGCCAAATGGCTTCACTGCAGTAACACCGGTACCACCACCACCACCACCACCACTGTTCCTTGCCATTCAGAAAAGACTGACACAGCTGGAAGAGATGCATTAATCAATGCAAAACTGCATGTCAGTGCATTAAAAAGCTTCCAGGTCAACCTTGATGACAAGTCTGCGCCATTTCTACTTTGAGCTGGCCAAAGACGGCCTACACTTCATGCCACCCTGATGGTCAGCCTGGAGAACTAGGAAGATGGTCACAGAACAGTGAAAAAGATGGAAAATTGTAACACTGATAGTGTAGCAGATTTCTAGACAAGTCTCCATATATATCCTGAATTCCCTGCAATTCCACAATGGCCCACGAAGTCTGATGACTCTCATTTCCCAATAACGCATGGCCAATCAAAATCAAATGAGGAAACAAGGGAGTCCTTCCACAAGAGTTACACCAGGGAGAGGAAAGGCAGAAGAGAAGAAATATTCACAAGAGTGAAGTGATACAATTCCATTTCTTGCTAACAGCAGTCTCCAGGTTTCTCTCTGTATGACAGAGTAGCCTTTGGGAAAGAAACGCAACTCAATAACCAAGCAACAAACACCAAGATACAGAAGAAATTCATTGCCCCCATAAAAAGTCGGAGGCTGCAACTCACAGTTTGGGTGTAGCCTACGATTCTCCTGTGGCCTTTGCCTGATATGGTTGCTGTTGTTGCTGTTTATCACTGTTGTTGCTGCTGGTTTTACTGTTGGTTGGTATTGATGTTTGTATTAGGATTTTTATGGTTGGTTTTTATTGCATCTTTATGGTGTTTATGTTCTTATCATTTTTATATCTTAACGGTTTTATATGTTTTATTGCAGTAAGCCACCTTGGGAGGGCTTCTGCCGTGAAAGGCAGCTAAGAAATATTTCTAAAAATAATAATAGTAACAACAACAACAACAACAACAATTCTGCCCTAAATCATGATGACAGGGTTTCAAGAGTGGACAGTAGTGCATTTGCATAACTAAAGCTGAAGCCCCAAGTGTGCCCATTCCTGAGCATGCGAAATCTCGCTATGGTGACACGTGCATTAGAAAAATTGCACTTGCATAAGTGAAATGCACCTGATGGTGGACTGACTTTGAAAAGTGTTCAGAAACTTCAGCTCCCTAAAAACACTGCAGTCAAACAACTAGGTGGAGCATTTATCAGGAGCATGTGACTCCTGGAACACGGACTACCAGTCTGTTTCTGTCCACAATTCATAGAGCTGTGTCTTACCTACATTATTTGGGATAAGAGTATTTGAAAGACCACATACTCCCAGATGAACATGGCCAAGTTTTAATCCACTACCATTCTGAGGAATGACATCACTTCCCCTCTCAATTCTAACCATTCTTTTTCCTTTCTAATTGCTCTCTGGTGTTCAGCTCAGGCCTCAGCAAAATAATGTAGCATTTGGGAAGAAAAATACAACCCAATAAGCCAGAACTAGAGGCCAAAATGGAGAAGACCTCTACAGCCACCATGAATTTCCCCTTGATGCTCAGGTAGGTTGGAGCAAAAGACACCCAGACACTGCAGAACACCAACATGCTGAAAGTGATCAGCTTGGCTTCATTGAAATTATCCGGCAACTTCCTGGCAAAGAAAGCCACTGAGAAGCTGACGGTGGCCAAAAGGCCCATGTAGCCCAGGACAAGGTAGAACATGAGGGCTGAGCCGTCATTGCATTGAACTGTGATGGTGTCAAGCTGGGAGTGCGTGTCAAACTCAGGGAAGGGCGGAGAAGTTGCCAGCCACACAGCACAGATGCCAGTTTGCGTCAGAGAAGAGGGAAAGATGACTGATCCTGCCAGTCTCTTCCCCACCCATTTCCTCATCCTGTTCCCAGGCTTGGTGGCCATGAAGGCCAAAACCACGGTGATGGTCTTTGCCAACACACAAGCAACGGAGATGGAGAAGACGACGCCAAACACTGTTTGTCTCAGGAAGCAGGTCACCTTCCCAGGCCAGCCAAAGAATAAGGAGGAGCAGAGAATGCAGAGTAGCAGAGAGGAGAGCAGGCCACAGATGATGTTCCAATTGTTGGCTTTGACGATGGGGGTGTTCCAATGCAGACTGAAGCTCCCAGTCACAGCAACTGTGATCACAGTCTGAGAGGAGAAGAGCTAAGGATGCCAGAACCACTCCCAAGGCCTCCTCATAAGATAGGTAGCTTATTTCCTTCGGAATACATTGGTCCTGGTTCTTGTTTGGATACTGATCTTCAGGGCATATCTCATATTGCTCTGCATCTGAAAGTAAGAAGCGATGCCTCAGTATTTCCAAAATACACTAAAGTGGTCGCTTTCATCGAATGTAATATTGTAGCAAACAAAACTATTACACAGCTTCCTCTTTTTTAGGCATCCATGCTCTCTTTTTTTTTTGTCATCTGTGTGAGGGAATGAATTCATATACTTGCTGATGGACAAAGCTGCCAGGACTTACATTAAACCTGAATTTAAACTTTTTGTGTTATTTTCCAGGTCACTCTGGATCCCTTCACTTACCCATCTGGATGGAAATCCTCCCTTGGGGGCACTCAGTGCAATCATAGCAACACGCTTGCTTCCCCTCCTGGACGGACATGCTCTGGCCAGGGTGGCAGCTCTCAGCACAAGTGGAACTGGGCAGCAACTAATAGTAACCACAAGGAAGAACAGATCTGTTGGAACTGGCTGTAAAAAAGCTTCTGAGGTATTCACTGGCATTCAACGAAGGGGAGAGAGCAGTTCCAAAGGAGGAAACCCCAACTGTTTTAGTTCTTTGTTCTTTGTTGAAGACAATGGGGGCCCAGAACCCCTAGCTATTGTCACCCAAAGAACCATCTCAGCAACAACACCAACCAGATGGCCTCAGCTTCTTTCTACCCTCTTGCAAATATTCACTCTTGGCTTTCAGGTGATCTTTTAACGCTCTGCTGTAATGTGCAGTTTCAACTAGGGATGTACGAAAGTCACTTACCTTTTTACGAAATTGATTCAAGGTGGGGGGGAGGCGCTCCGTCCCTCCCCCCGAAATTCTGGCCGTGGGGGAGGCACTCCGTCCTCCCTCCCCGAATTCTGGCAGGCCGGGTCCGCAAATGGTGGCGGCCGTAGCCGCCGCCGTTTGCATCCCTGCAGTCAGCCGTGATAGGCTACGTAAATGTTTATGTAGCCTATCATGGCTGATTTAAAAGAAAAAAAAAATAACCACGTGTACGCAAATGCATTCCTTATTTTGCATTTGCATTCCTTACATCTTAGTCTATGTAAACATTTACGTAGACTAAGATGATGAAAATAAGGGGAACGCAAATAGTGTAGATGCTACGCTACTTGCGTTCCCCTTATTTTCGCCGTCTTAGTTTATGTAAATGTTTACGTAGACTAAGACGGCGAAAATAAGGGGAACACAAATAGCGTAGATGCTACGCTATTTGCGTTCCCCTTATTTTCACCGTCTTAGTCTACGTAAATGTTTACGTAGACTAAGATGTGTCAAAATAAGGAACGCAAAAATAAGATGTGTCAAAATAAGGAACCCTTTGCATACGCACATGTTTTTTCTTTTTCTTTAAAATCAGCCGTGATAGGCTATGTAAATTTTTACATAGCCTATCACGGTATTTTTTAAAAATCTAGCCGTCATATGCTACGTAAATCTTTACGTAGCCTATCACGTTTTTGGGGTTTTTTTTTACTGGAAATGGTGGCGGCAGCCAGTCGGAAGACTGGCTGCCACAGCCGCCGCCGAACTGCTGCCAGAGCCGCCGCCGCCAGGAAGATTCACCCAAGGTAAGTCCTGTCCCGGGTGGGGGTTGGGGGGGGCAGACCATTTCGCCACCGATTTCAGGGGGCCAAATGCACTGGCATTCGGCCTCCCCGAGATTCGTGGTGAAATTCTCTGACATTCCTAGTTTCAACACATGTATACAGTTGGGCAGATTTGGTCTTGTTCTGGGGATATTGTGACGTAGGATTTCTATATCGACCTTGATCATGGATCGGCATGTAATATGTCCTATGCCATTTCCCCAGCAAAAAGTACCATCAAGAATACAAATGAATGCACTCACAGAACTTTTAGATTGAATTATCTGCGATGTATTTTCATCTTTTACATCAAAATCTGAAGCTGTCTGTTCAAAATTGAAATAAGAATAAAGAATACAGAATACAGAATACAAAATACAAAGTTAGTGCAAGCAAAACATATTTTAAAATGCTTTTTCAAGTCTACTTTCAGGAGAACTGGAAGCAAAAGTCATTTCAAAAAGCTTTCGAAGAATCATTTCAGGAGCATTGCCTTTCTAAAGATGAAGTGTTTTACCCAATGACATGTCTGAGCTTGTAGCAAAAAGGAACAGAGACATCAATGAGGCCTATGTTTTGTCATGAAGTTCCTTTTTCTCTCTCTCTATTCCTAGGATTTCTTAGAAAAACCTTATGTAATACCTTTATCCAGAACAGAATTTCTTTTATAATTACTGATTATTTTCCCCCAAATCCCAGCTGCGGTTTTGGGAAGTAATATTTTATTTCTTTTCTTTTTTCAGCTCTGCTGAGAACACATTTCTGTATGTTCCAGACAGGATACCATCTACCCAGGTTTCCTGCACTGGACTATTTTCATCTTGAGCAGTTTTGCAGTTCTTTGTCCTCTCCACCATATTTTAGATTCAGTTTAGGGCATCACAAGCCGAACATGTGAACAATAGTCAGTGAACAAGTATCCTTTTCCACGATGTTCTTATCTGATTCACATTCTTCCTGGAGTTGGCGGGAAACCTTGTATTTCCTGAGCTTAGTTCGGAAATGGTTTTAGCTTTATTTTTCTTGGTCTGCAAGTTCAGAGGTCAGTGAGAAATAACAAATGCTTCTGTTAGAATCCCATGCTACAATCATTCAAACTTCATATGATACTCCATTTTAAAATATCAGTTGCTACTTATGACAAATTAAAATTTGTGTGAGAGATAAGTTTATGAGAGAGGAAGAGACCAAAATCTTCTAGGAGAAATATTTACAAGGTAACCACTTAGGAAGCTTGGTGCAGAGTCTTACAGAGACTTCTGGGGCAAATATTTGTCACAACACAAAGGTCCTGAGACAAGCACCAATGGTCGCCATCTTTGATACCAAGGATATGTGGAACCTGGAAAGCAATGTTTGTTTGTTTGTTTATTTATTTATTATTGCATTTATATCCCGCCTTTATTCCTCTTGCAAGGAACCCAAGGTGGCTTACATTATCCTCCTCCTCTCCATTTTATCCTCACAACAACAACCCTGTGAGGTAGGTTGGGCTGAGAGTGTGTGACTGGCCCAAAGTCACCCAGTGAGCTTCCATTTCTATTAGGGATGTCAGAATTTCGCCACGAATCTCAGGGAGGCCGAATGCCAGCGCATTCGGCCCCCCGAAATCGGTGGTGAAACGGTCTGCCCCCCCGCCCCCCCCCCAGGATGGGACTTACCTTTGGCGAACCTCCCTGGCGGTGGCGGCTCCAGCAGCAGTTCGGCAGCGGTTCGGCGGCGGCGGCGGCCGGTCTTTCGACTGGCTGCCGCCGCTGCCATTTCCAGAAAAAACACACACACACACACAAAAACATGATAGGCTACGTAAAGATTTACGTAGCCTATCATGGCTAGATTTTCAAAAAATATCGTGCTAGGCTACGTAAATGTTTACATAGCCTACCACGGTTGAGTGGAAAAAAAAAAAGTGCATATGCAAATGGCGGCGCCCATGGGAGCTGCCATTTGCGTTCCTTATTTTGGCACGTGTAGTCTATGTAAACATTTACGTAGACTACGGCGAAAATAAGGGGAACGCAAATAGCGTAGCATCTACGCTATTTGCGTTCCCCTACTTTCGCCGTAGTCTATGAAAATGTTTACATAGACTACCCGTGCCAAAATAAGGAACGTAAATGGTGGCACCCATTTGCGTTTTTTTTTGCAGTCAGCCGTGATAGGCTACCTAAACATTTACGTAGCCTATCACGGCTGACTGCAGGGATGCAAACGGCGGCGGCTATGGCCGCCACCATTTGCGTTCCTGGCCAGCTGGGATTCACGGCAGGAGGGATGGGGCACCTCCCCCCCGGCCAGAATTTCGGGGGGGGAGGGACGGGACACCTCCCCCCCACCGCGAAGCAAATTTCGGTTCAGGTAAGTGACTTTCGTACATCCCTATTTTCTATTCATGTGTATGAAAGAATGGATGAACCAATTTTTCTCTACTTTATTAACAGCAGCAAAGCTGATGGTTGCTAAAAATTGGAAGATTCAGAACTGTCTACTCACAGGGAATGGATGAACTAGGTGTGTCAATTGGCATAATTGTTAAACTGGGTGGAATTAAGGGATGGTATTCTGATCAATCGTACATTTGGTATAAATACATGCATACATGATATACATACATGAATACATACATGAAGATTAAAAAGTGGGGTACTTTTATTGATTCCTGAAGGACAAAGCATCATGTCAAAATTAATATGTTCTGTATCCATGCTTCAGTATCCCATTATTCAAAGTTTCATTTAATTTAAATATATCCTCATATAATTTCAGAAGTGAATATGATGTTCTATAGAATTTTGTAGATAATTTCATTCTGCCTTTTTTTAAAGTTAAAATAAAAAAAATTGCAAAAGAGAAAAATAATGGGACAAATCATGGCCAATGTTATCTCTAATGGTACACAGATGAGTCTTAAGCTGTAAATTCAGTCAAGCTGAAGGGGTAGAAAGAACAAAGGGCCAATGTGGGGCAGAAGGGACGCAAAGCCTATCAGGCCTTGAAGGCTACCAGTCTGGAATGCATCGAGAAAGAAGCAGTTATTCCTGTCTGTTTTTTCTCTCCACCGCAAACAGCATGCTAGGAAGTTTCTTCAAGGCATCCAGAGTGCATTTAGCCCACTTGCAGTAAATGTATCTCCATCATATCTGGATACCTTAGCTGCAGTGGGGAGTGGCAGCATTTTGGTGCTGGTCCCCCAGCTCCAAAATGCCATTCCAAGGCAAGTCCACAAGGCACCCACATTGTTGCCTCTTCAACTCCAGGCTAAGACATTTCTATTCTTCTGCTCTTTCAAATCCTTTTTGCATTTCGAGTGCTTCAGATGCCTCCATCTGTCCAAAGCCCTGCCAGCCAGAGCCTAGCACAGCAGGAGCAATGATGGAGAGGGGAGAGGTTTCTACAATCACAGGGAGTAGTGAAAGAGCAATCCTATATGCTCCTCTGAGTTCAGTGTGACTTTTTTCCCAGGTAATGTGTACTCAGCCAAATAGAGGTTTATGAGAAGAGCTGGAGGGCATCCAGTGTGAAGCTGAATAGGAAAGTACCAGGGGAAAGGGGTTATTTGCACTCAAAAAAACCTGCGCCAGAGATTAGTGATAGTGACATCATCTTAATTGTCATCTTAAACACCTACGTTCTCTGAATGATTATCTCACTCAGTATACTTGTCTATTTTTTTTCTCCACTGCAAAAGTCCTACTAGGAACTTTCTTCAAGATGTCTGGAGTGCATTTAGGCTAGCTGCAGTAAATTGATCTCCATTGTATCTGGATACCTTAGCTGCAGTCATCTATGCCCTGATATGCTCCTGTGTGGATTAATGTAACAATCTGTACTTGGGGCTGCCTTTGAAGATTGACTGGAAATTTCAGCTGGTGCAAAATATAGCTGTAAGAATTGTAATTTTGCCAGGCATTATGATCATATTGCACAGTTCCTCTCTCACGTGCACTGGCCCCAAATTAGCATCTGGGCCCAATTCAAAGTGCAGGGCTTGCCCTGTGGCGCTTTCCATGTCTTGGAACCTTGGTTCCTGATAGGACACCTCCTCCCATATATGCCTACCTGAACTTTTAGACCATCCACGGCAACCCATTCTCCAAGTCCCCCCTTATTCTGATGCTTGGAGAGTGGAAGCAAGAGAAAGTCCTTTTTTCTAGGGTGGTCCCCAAGCTCCAGAATGCTCTCCCAAGGGAAGTCCACAGGGCACAGACATTGCTATCTCTTCAGCAGCTGGCATAGACATTTCTCTTCTCCTAGACTTTTAAAATATTTCCATGTTTTTGTGTGTGTTTAAGATCCCTCTGTCTATCCAAAGCCCTGCCTGCAAGAGCCTGGCACAGAGGGGGAATGAGGGGGCACTTCTGCAGTTGTGACCATGGAGGAACAGGTGCTGTGGTGCCTTCGGTGGCAACTTTGGCACAGTGTGGCAGGGGTGAGGAAGGCAGAAGGATCTGAAGTCAGATTCCTCCAGCTGAGGACCCAGGAGCTCCTTTGTCCTCAGGAGGGGGGATCCGACCTATCCAATAGTCCTTGGATACACTCTCCAAAGAAGCATAGGATTGCTCTGTGAGTTTCACTCACTTAGTCCCTACGATGTGCTTCATCTTTTATACCTGACAGTCATTTCACTTTCTATGTTAATGTTATATTTTATGATGTGTTGGTGTATTTATTCATTTTATATATTATTGGCCGTTTTCATTGGGAAATTATTATTTTTCATTTTTGGTCTTATTATATCCTGTACAATGCCTTGAGAAAATTATCAGGTATTTAATCAATTTAAACAAAAATAAATAAAAACTAGGCATGACTGCCATATTCTGATCAATTATCAACCACCCTGGATAGCAGTATCTGTAATGTGCTTTTAAAAATGCTGATGATACAGATGATGATGGTGAAAATAAGAAGAGTCATTCCCACCTGATTAAACGTAGTATTCCACACAATGGCACTTCCATTAATAGTGAACCCATTCTGTGTATTCCCCTCAGTCTCCATCCTCCCAACTTGGATTCTCTGGAAGGATTCATTGGGGAAGGAGACCAGGTTTATGAGCTCATATCCACCTGCCAGGTCCCCACTGTCATCAAAAAAAATTTCTTCCCCAGCACTGTTATTAAAGCAGATTCTTCTCAGAAAAGAGTGAAGCTGGATTGGAAGAAAAAAAGGTTTACAATGCATTGTTTGCTTATTCATTCAAAGAATTTCTCAACCACCCATCCTCCTTCCAGGTAGCTGGGTGGTCAGCCACTTCGGAAATGGCTAATGGTATTTCCTTGGAATTTGCCAGATTGTGATATTTGGGGTGCTTACTGAGGAAATTTTTATCATTCAATCATACTGCCTCCCTAACAGAATGTTACATGGGGTGCTTACAAAGTTGCTTTCCATTTGTAACCCTCCCATGTCTTCCCACTGCTTTTGCCAACCTATTTGTTACCCTCTGATAAACAAGGAAACATGGAATAGTTTGACAGCATCTGTAATTGGCAGTGCTGGGAGCCCTTCATCTGGAAGCACCCTTAGACTTCAAATATCTCTTTTCCAAAGTATCAGTACAACCAAACATGAATTTCCAGGAGCCTGGAACTTCCAAATGTTAAATAATGCTCCATAGGAAATGAGATCGAAGATGACAATTGAAATAAGTATTACTGCAGTGAAGTGTTTCCAGGACTTCACCAATCTGATATATTCCTGAGCTATAGCTCCTCCCAGTGACAGCAGCAGGGTCACCAGGGAAAAGCTCCAGTACCCATTTTTCCATGCCAGTACTCAGACTCACAACATAGAAAGTGATGATATAGAAATGAGGGCTTCTGCATCTGAACATGTGCAAAGTGTTCTTAAAACAGGAGCCATCACAGTCATCTCACTGGGGAGTAGACTGAAAGGCTACAGTGTTAGGGAATATTGGCTTTCAAAGCAAATCAGACCAGCACCAAGGCACTCCAAAGCAAAGCGGGTCACCAGTGAAGCGCCTCAGTCTGCCTTGGAGATTAGGAGCTATTCTGATACATTTTGAAGCCCAGACAGCCCATCTCCAAAATTTATCAGCTTGAGAAAGATCCGGGAGGGAGAGAGGAGGAGTAGGAGGGAGGGAAAGAGCTCTGGTGAATGGCAACTCTAGTTGCCAAAGTAGGGCTGACTCCTGGGCATAACCCAGGAGTCTCCAATTCACAACAGTGTGGAAGAGGGGGAGGAAATGCTAGATATATTGGAGAAAAAAGCCTGCTTTGGGTCATTATGACAGAGAGATCTGGTGGTAGTTGGAGAGAGCTCTGCAGTTATTTGGCTACAGCCACCACCATTTGCGTTCTTTATTTTGGGCCATCTTAGTCTACGTAAATAATTACGTAGACTAAGACAGCGAAAATAAGGGGAACGTAAATAGCGTCCACTACATAACTTATGTAGCCTATCACGTGGGTGTAAAACAAAAACAAAAACAAAAACCTGGAAATGGCGGCGGCGGCAGCCGATTGGAAGACCAGCCGCCACCGACGCTGCCAGAGCCGCTCACACCCGGACGATCCACCCCAGGTAAGTCTCATCCCGGGGGGATCTGCGGGGGTGGCAGGGGGGGTGGCAGGCCATTCCGCCACAGATTTCAGGGGCCAAATGCACTGGCATTCGGCCTCCCCGAGATCCGTGGCGGAATTCTCTGCCATCCCTATGACAGAGTAGCCTTTGGGAAAGGAACACAACTCAATAACCAAGCAACCAACACCAAGATGCGGAAGATCTCCATTGCCACCGTAAAAAGTCAGAGGCTGCAACTCACAGTTTGGGTGTAACCTACTATTTTCTAGGGATGTACGAAAATCACTTACCTTTCGTGGATTATGCTGATGGTGTGGGGGGAGGTGCTCCGTCCCTCCTCCCAGAATCCTCGAATCCTGCTTGGCCGGCTCCGCTCTGTGGTGGCTCCACAGAGCATCCGTCCAGGGCCGTCCGCAGCTGGATTTCTGGCCATGGACGGGCTGCTGCGGACGCAAATGGCGGCCGCTGTAGCAGCTGCCATTTGCGTCCATCTAGGCTTCTGTGATAGGCTACGTAAGTATTTACATAGCCTATCACGGCTAACCTCCCCCCCCAACCCCCCCCCAGCATACACAAATGGCAGCTGTGCCACGGAATCTGTCTGTGCCACGGAATCCTACGCAGAATGGCACCACGACGTCCTGCGGAGCCAGCAGTCATGTGGCTTTTTTTTTGTCATCCGCACAGAGTTGTGGAATTTTCGTAAATAAAAACGCAAGGTAGTATATTCCAATAACAAAATATGTAAGGTTTTTTTTTTAAAAAATGAATTGTGCTCACCACCTTGTTTGTGGGGGTTCTTTTTCAATTGAAATCCTCCATCTCTGTTTACTTTCAGCCAAAACATTTCCTCCTCCTAGGGGCTTCCCAAAAGAAGGCTGTCCTAGGTGTGCCTGAGTGATGCACTCTTGGTTTAAAGCAATACTGTTTTAAAGAAAGAAAAACCTTTTAAAATGACCGTGCTGGTCTGGAGCCCTGCATGAGGTATTATTCTCCCTTGTTGACGTTGTGAGGCTAAAATGGAGAGGAGAAGACTTACTTCTGAGTAAACATGCACAGAGATGGTTTTCCCTCTCCATTTTAGCCTCACAACGTCAACAACAAAGCTGGATGTGGAAATATAAAGCTTAGCAGGGAGAATAATACTGGTGCAAGGCTGCAGGACAGGCATGGTCATTTTAAAAGGTTTTTTCTTTCTTTAAAACTAGGGATGGTGGAGAATTTCTCCCCGAAACTTCGGGGGGCCGAGAGCCAACATGTTGGGCCCCCGAAGAAGTTTCGGGGAGAAATTCTCCACCCCCCCCACCCCCCGCACCCCCCCCCCCGGGATGGGACTTACCTTTCCCGAATGTCCCTCCTGGCGGCAGGTCCCGGCGGCGGTTCGTCGGGTCTTCGTCAGGGGTGGGAGCAGCAGCCAGTCCTTCGACCGGCTGCCGCCGCCCCCATTCCAATAAAAGTAAAAAAAAAAACAAAGCCCCCGTGATAGGCTACGTGACGATTAACGTAGCCTATCACGGCTAGATTTGCAAAGTCAGCTGTGATAGGCTACGTAAATCGTCACGTAGCCTATCACGGGTGACTTAAAAAAAAAAAAAAGCGCGTACGGCTAATGGCGGCCCCCATAGGGAGCCGCCATTCATGTTCCTTATTTGGTCGCTGTAGTCTATGTAAAGATTACGTAGACTACAGCGAAAATAAGGGCAAGGCTATTTGCGTTGCCCTTATTTTCACCGTAGTCTACGTAAAGATTTATGTAGACTACAGTGACCAAATACGGAACGCGAATGGCGGCTCCCTATGGGGGCCGCCATTTGCGTACGCGCTTTTTTTTTTTTTAAGTCACCCGTGATAGGCTACGTGACGATTTACGTAGCCTATCATGGCTGACTTTGCAGATCTAGCCATGATAGGCTACGTTAATCGTCACGTAGCCTATCACGGGGGCGTGTTTTTTTTTAACTTTTTATTTCGCGGCCGGGCGAGGCGAGACGCCTCCCCCCTGGCCTGAATTTTGGCCGGGCAAGGCTGGAAGCCTCCCCCCCCGGCCTGAACTTCGCGGGGAGAGCAGCGAAGAGCCTCCCCCCCACTGCAAAAAGCTGCGAGACCAGGTAAGTGGCTTTTGTGCACTCCTATTTAAAACAGCATTGCTTTAAACAAATAGTTTATGCCCCAGGCACACCGAAGACAGCCTTCTTTTGGGAAGACCCTACAAGGAAGAGGAGGTGTTTTTGTTGAAAGTAATTACTGCATGGCAGGGCAGGGGAAAAATACGTAAACAGTTACGAAAAATAGTGATCCTTACGGAAGTTATGCAGGCTCACGGAGACAGCTGAGTACAGGAATTATGTTTGTTGGGTATGTATTTATCTACATAATCCTCAGAGCAGAAAAAAAGAGGAGAATTCGGGGGGCTTGTGAACAGCAGAATGGAGTACTGGATGCAAACTGTGGAAGTCAAGAGGAATGGAAGGAACACAATTCATACATCCCTAGTGGATTGCACCCAATGGTGGACTGCCTTTGAAAAGTGTTGAGAAACTTCAGCTGCTCTAAAACACTACAGTCAGACAAGTAAGTGGAGCATTTATCAGTAGCATGTGACTCCTAGAACTAGTAGTCTAGTCTAGAACAGTAGTAACGGGCTACCAGTCTGTTTCTGTCCACAATTCAAAGAGCTGTTTATTACCTACAAAGCTCAACATGATTTGGGATAAGAGTGTTTGAAAGACCATATTCTCCCAGATTTGCTTGGCCCAGTTTTAATGCACTACCTTTCCTAGGAATGACATCACTTCCCCTCTCATTTCTAACCTAGGGATGTATGAAAGTCACTTGGCGTTCTGTCTCTCCCCCAGGAATCCTCGATGGGTGGGGGAGGTGCTCCATTCCTCTCCCCTGGAATCCTCCACATCCGGCTGTGCTCCGCGGCAGCTCTGCAGAGCAGCCGGCCAGGCCCAGCCAGGCCAGAGCCATCCGCAGCTGGATTTCTGGCCGCGGAGGGCTCTGGGTAAAAAACAAAGAACAAAACCCACGTACGCAAATGGCGGCAGCTACGGCCGCCACCATTTGCGTTCCTTATTTTTGCCCTCTTAATCTACGTAAATATTTATGTAGACTATGATAGCAAAAATAAAGGGGACCGCAAATAGCGTAGCAGGCTCTATTTGCGTCCCTTTTTGATTCCCCGTTTTAGCCTACATAAATATTTACGTAGGCTAAAATAGGGAATCTAAAAGGGACGCAAATAGCGCCAGCTACGCTATTTGCATTCCCCTTGATTTTCGCCGTCATAGTCTACGTAAATATTTACGTAGATTAAGAGGGCAAAAATAAGGAATGCAAATGATTTCCGTACGTGGGTTTTTTTGTTTTTTTTTAAACCCACCCAGCCATGATAGGCTACGTAAAGATTTACGTAGCCTATCACATCATGTTTTTTTTTTAACCTAGCCATGATAGGCTACGTAAACCTTTACGTAGCCTATCACGTCTCTCTCTCTTTTTTTTAAAGAGGACTGGAAATGGTGGTGACGGCGGCAGCTGGAGCCGCCGCCGCCCGGAAGATCCGCCCCAGGTAAGTCTCGTCCCTGGCATTCGGCCTCACCAAGATCCGTGGCAGAATTCTCTGCCATCCCTATTCTAACCATTTTTTTCCCTTACTAATTTCTCTCTGGTGTTCAGTTCAGGCCTCAGCAAAATAAAGTAGCATTTGGGAAGAACGATACAGCCCAATAAGCCAGAACTAGAGGCCAAGATGGAGAAGACCTCTACAGCCACCATGAATTTCCCATTGGTGCACAGGAAGGTTGGAATAAAAGACACCCAGACACTGCAGAACACCAACATGCTGAAAGTGATGAGCTTGGCTTCATGTTCTACATCATTGTAGAACATGAGGGCTGAGCCTTCATGGCACTGAAATGTGATGGTGTCAAGCTGGGCGTGTGCATGTCAAACTCTGAGAAGGGGGGAGAAGTTGCCAGCCACACAGCACAGATGCCAGTTTGAGTCAGAGAAGAGGGAAAGATGACTGATACTGCCAGTTTCTTCCCAACCTAATCCTGTTCCCAGGCTTTGTGGCCATGAAGCCAAAATCACAGTGACATACTTTCCTATGGAGAAGATGACGTCAAACACTGTTTGCCTCAGAAGGCAGATCACCCTCCCAGGCCACCCAATGAATAAGAAGGAGCAGAGAAAGCAGAGCAGCAGAGAGGAGAGCAGGCTACAGGTGATGCTCCAGTTGTTGGCCTTGATGATGGGGGTGTTCCAGTGCAGACTGAAGCTCCCAATCACAGCAACTGTGATCACGGAGAGGAGAAGAGCTAAGGATGCCAGAGCAATGCCCAAGGGCTCCTCATAGGATAGGTAGCTTATTTCCTTGGGAATATATTGGTCGTGGTTCTGGTTTGGATACTGACCTTCAGGGCATATCTCACGTTGCTCTGCATCTGAAAGTAAGAAGCAAAGCCTCAGTATTTCCAGACTACACTAAAGTGGTGGTTTCATTGAATATAATATTGTATCAAACAAAATATTACACTGCTTCCTCTTTTTTCAGCATCCATACTTTCTCATGTTGTTGTCTGTGTATGGAATGAATTCATATACATGCTTATAGACAAAACTGCCAGGACCTACATGAAACCCGAATTTACAACTTCTAGGTTATTTTCCAGGTCACTCTGGATCCCTTCACTTACCCATCCGGATGGAAATCCTTCCTTGGGGGCACTCAGTGCAGTCATAGCAACACACTTGCTTCCCCAACTGTTTCAGTTCCTTGTTCTTTGTTGAAGACAATGGGGGCCCAGAGCCCCTGGCTATAGTCACCCAAAGAACCATCTCAGCAACAACAACCATCAGATGGCCTCAGCTTCTTTCTTCCCTCTTGCAAATATTCACTCTTGGCTTTAAGGTGATCTTTTAATTCTCTGTTATAACATGCAGTTCCAACGCAGGTATACAGTTGGACAGATTTGGTCTTTGGGGATTTTTGCTATGGGATTTCTTGACCTTGATCATGGATCGGCAGGTAATATTTCCCATGCCATTTCCCCAGCACAAAGTACCACCAAGAATACAAATGAATGCAAGTACAGGATGTTCAGACAAAGTTCTGTGAGATCAGGCATGTATTTTGGTCTTTTACATCAAAGTCTGAAGCTGTCTACATGATTCAAAATTGAAATAAGAGCACGGAATGCAAAATACAAAATTCAAAGTTGCTGCAACAAAAGATGTTTTAAAATGCTTTTTTAGTTTTACTTCCAGGAACACTGAAAGCAAAAGTCATTTCAAAAAGCTTTCAAAAGATAATTTAAGGAGCATTGCTTGTCTAAAGATAAAGTGTTTTACCCAATGACATGTCTGAGCTTGAGGAACAGAGACATCAATGAGGCCTATGTGTTGTCATGAAGTTCCTGTTTTGCCTCTCCTAGGATTTCTTAGAAACAGCTTATGTAATAACTTTATTCAGAACAGAATTTCTTTTACAATTACTGATTATTTTCCCCCAAAATCCCAGCTGTGATCCTGGGAAGTAATATATTTACTTATTTTTTTCAGCTCCACTCAGACTATGAGCAGTTTTGCAGTTCTATGTCTTTTCCACAATATTTTATATTCAGTTTTGTGCATCACAAGCTGAACATGTGAACAACAGTCTGTAAACAATTATCCTTTTGCACAATGTTCTTATCTGATGCACGTTTTCCCTGGAGTTAGGAGAAAACTTGTATTTCCCGAGCATATTTGGGAAATGGTTTTAGCTTCTTTTTCTGGTCTGCAAGTGCAGAGGGCAGTGAGAAATCACAAAAAGGTTCTGTTAGAATTCCTCACTAGAATCATTCCAACTTCATATGATAATACATTTTAAAATATCATTTCTTACTTAAAAGAAATTAAAAATTTGTGTGAGAGATAAGCTTATAAGAGAGGCAGAGATTGAAATCTTGTAGGAGAAATAAAATATTTCCAAGGTAACCAATTATGAAGGTTGGTGCAAGAGACTTGCAAAGACTTCTGGGGCAAATATTTGTCACAATACAAAGGTCCTGAGAGACTAGCACCAACGGTCATCGTCTTTGATACCGAGGTCTTAGTACATCAGCATGACCAGAGATATGTTTCAAAAGATAGACGCAGAATAACTGGATCTGAGTTATGCTGAACCTTGAAAGCAATGTTCTCAGAGCTTTTCTGTTCATGTGTATCAAAAATGAATGAACCAATTTTTTTCTGCTTTTTTAACAGCAGCAAAGCTGATCATTGCTAAGAACTGGAGAATTCAGAACGTCTATGGACAGGGAATGGATAAACTAGGTTTGTCAATTAACATAAAGCAGCACTTGGATACAATCCAAAAAATGATAGAATGATCTCAATTCAAATTCAGGGTAAGCCATTTAACATCACAGTGATCCAAATATATGCCCCAACCACAGATGCTGAAGAAGCAGAAGTAGATCAGTTCTATGAGGACCTGCAGCACCTACTGGATAGTACACCAGAAAGAGATGTTATTTTCATTACAGCAGACTGGAATGCTAAGGTGGGTAGTCAAACGACACCTGGAATTACAGGCAAGCATGGTCTGGGAGAACAAAATGAAGCGGGACATAGGCTGATAGAATTTTGCCAAGACAACTCACTGTGCATGACCAACACTCTCTTCCAACAACCTAAGAGACAACTTTATACACTTGGACTTCACTAGATGGTTGACACCAAAATCAGATTGACTACATCCTTTGAAGCCAAAGGCGGCGGACATCTATACAGTCGGTAAAAACAAGACCTGGAGCTGACTGTAGTTCAGATCACGAACTTCTTATTGCGCAATTCAGAACCAGACTAAAGAGAATAGGGAAGACCCATGGATCAGTTGGATATGAGCTCACGAATATTCCTAATGAATATGCAATGGAGGTGAAGAATAGATTTAAGGGACTAGATTTAGTAGATAGGGTCCCAAAAGAACTATGGACAGAAGTTCGCAACATTGTTCAGGAGGCGGCAACAAAAAACGTCCCAAAGAAAAAGAAAACCAAGAAGGCAAGATGGCTGTCTGCTGAGACACTGGAAGTAGCCCAAGAAAGAAGGGAAGCAAAAGGCAACAGTGATAGGGGGAGAGATGCCCAATTAAAGGCAAAATTCCAGAGGTTAGCCAGAAGAGATAAGGAATTATTTTTAAACAAGCAATGCGCAGAAGCGGAAGAAGATAATAGAATAGGAAGGACAAGAGACCTCTTCCAGAACTTAGAAACATTGGAGGTAAATTCCAGGCAAAAATGGGTACGATCAAAAACAAAGATGGCAAGGACCTAACAGAAGCAGAAGAGATCAAGAAAAGGTGGCAAGAATATATGGAAGAACTGTATAGGAAGGATAATCATATCGGGGGTAGATTTGATGGTGTGGTCAGTGAGTTAGAGCCAGACATCCTGAAGAGTGAGGTTGAATGGGCCTTAAGAAGCATTGCTAATAACAAGGTAGCAGGAGATGACGGTATCCCAGCTGAACTGTTTAAAATCTTGCAAGATGATGCTGTCAAGGTGATGCATGCCATATGCCAGCAAATTTGGAAAACACAAGAATGGCCATTAGATTGGAAAAAATCAACCTATATCCCCATACCAAAAAAGGGAAACACCAAAGAATGTTCAAAGTATTGAACAGTGGCACTTATTTCCAATGCCAGTAAGGTAATGCTCAAGATCTTGCAAGGTAGACTCCAGCAATTCATGGAACGAGAATTGCCAGATGTACAAGCTGGGTTTAGAATAGGCAGAGGAACTAGAGACCAAATTGCCAATATCCACTGGATAATGGAGAAAGTTTCAGAAACACATCTACGTATTTCTGTTTTATTGACTATTCTAAAGCCTTTGACTGTGTGGATCATAACAAATTGTGGCAAGTTCTTGGGGGTATGAGGGTATCAAGTCATCTTGTATGCCTCCTGAGGAATCTGTATAACAACCAAGTAGCAATGGTAAGAACAGAGCACGGAACAACGAACTGGTTTAAGATTGGGAAAGGAGTATGGCAGGATTGTATACTCTCACCCTACCTATTCAACCTGTATGCAGAACATATCATGCGACGTACTGGGCTTGATGAATCCAAGGCTGGTAGGGATGTACGAAAGTCACTTACCTTTTCACAGCTTTGATTTGTGGCGGGGGGGAGGCGCTCTGTCCTTCCCCCCGGAATCGTCCCTGGGCCGGCTCTGCTCTGCGGTGGCTCCGTGAAGCTGCCAGCCTGGGCCGTCCGCAGCCGGAGTTCTGGTCACGGCCACATGACTGCTGTCTCCTCAGGACCTCGTGGTGCTGTTCTGCAGAGGATTCCGTGGCACTGAAGGGAATTCGAACCCATTTCAGTCTATGGCAGAATTCTCTGACATCCCTAGCCGTGGCTGTGTTGCAGAAATCTGAGTCAGAGAGACCACGGAGTGAAGGAAAAAGAGTTTTCTTTATTAACAATCGGGCTTTATGGCTGGAATAACTTCCAAAGTGCCAAAAAGCCCCGAAGTACATTAGCAAATTGCTTTTATAGATATTGTAACTCATAGGCAAAATCTCCCCCGCCCCTTCCTTTGCGGTTTTGCAGTATTCAGCATTTCCTCTTCTAGCACAATTGTTTATAGTTCAGGAAATGGTTTATAGGACATGATAAGCAGAGAACATGATAAGCAACTCTGACCTTAGCCTTGTTGACAAGATAGGAAATTCTTGCATCTCTTCAGCTTGCAAAATGTATTCAAAAGAGAAAGAGCTCAGCAAAAGCATGAGGCTACTTAGTCTGACCCTCTACATTGCTACTACAGCTGGAAGTCCTAGAGTGGCTGGCCCCAGCCAGCAGCTCCGCGGACTTGCCGTGGAGCAGAGCCGGCCGGTAGGGATGGCAGAGAATTCCACCATGGATTCCAGTGAGGCCAGATTCTTTAGAATCTGGCCCCCTGGAATCCATGGCGGAATGGCCTCCTGCCCCCCCACACCCCCTGCAGAATCCCCCAGGACAGAACTTACCTGGGACGGATGCGGCGGATGCGGTGGTGGTGGTGGTGACGGTTCTGGTGGTGGCTCCGGCGGCGGCGGCTCTGGCGGCTGGTCTCCTGCAGCCACCGTTGGCGTCCTTGTAGTTGTGATAGGCTACGTAAGTATTTACGTAGCCTATCATGGTAAAGGAAGCTATGCAAATGGCATAGTGGCTGCCATTTGCATGGCTGCCTTTACCATGATAGGCTACGTAAATACTTTCATAGGCTATCACAGAAAGACCAGCGGTGCAAACGGCATAGCGGCTGCCATTTGCGCCCCTGCTCTTTGCCGTGATAGGCTACGTAAATACTTATGTAGCCTATCACGGAAGCCTGGCAGGACTCAAATGGCAGCTGCTACAGTGGCTGCCATTTGCAGCCACAGCAGCCCGCCAAGAGACCAGCTGCCGCCACCGGAGCTTCCGCCGCTGGAACATCCGCCCCAGGTAAGCTTCATCCCAGGGGGATTCCTCAGGGTGGCGGGGGATGGGAGGCCGTTCCGCCACAGGTATTGGGGGGCCGAATGCCAGTGCATTCAGACTCACTGAAATCCATGGTGGAATTCTCTGCCATGCCTAAAGGCTGGAGTTAAAATTGCTGGAAGAAACATTAACAATCTCAGATATGCAGATGATACCACTTTGATGGCTGAAAGCCAGGAGGAGCTGAGGAACCTTATGCCGAAGGTGAAAGAAGCAAGTGCAAAAGCTGGGTTGCAGTTAAACCTCAAAAAAACCAAGATGATGGCAACCAGCTTGATTGATAACTGGCAAATAGAGGGAGAAAACATGGAGGCAGTGACAGACTTTGTCTTTCTAGGAGCAAAGATTACTGCAGACGCTGACTGCAACCAGGAAATCAGAAGTCGTTTCCTTCTTGGGAGGAGAGCAATGACAAATCTTGATAAAATAGTGAAGAGCAGAGACATCACACTGACAACAAAGGTCCACATAGGGAAAGCAATGGTATTCCCTGTAGTAACCTATGGCTGCGAGAGTTGGACCATAAGGAAGGCTGAGCGAAGGAAGATAGATGCTTTTGAACTGTGGTGCTGGAGGAAAATTCTGAGAGTGCCTTGGACTGCAAGAAGATCAAACCAGTCCATACTCCAGGAAATAAAGCTAGACTGCTCACTGGAGGGAATGATATTATTAAAGGCAAGACTGAAGTACTTTGGCCACATAATGAGAAGACAGAATACCCTGGAGAAGATGCTGATGCTAGGGAAAGTGGAAAGCAAAAGGAAGAGGGGCCAACCAAGGGCAAGATGGATGGATGATATTCTGGAGGTGATGGACTCAACCTTGGGGGAGCTGGGAGTGGCGATGGCTGACAGGAAGCTCTGACGTGGGCTGGTCCATGAAGTCACAAAGAGTCGGAAGTGACTGATCGAATAAACAACAACAACATTCCAATCAAACCTAAATTTGTTATGGATACATGCAATGACATGAAGATTAAAAAGTGGGGTACTTTTATTGATTCCTGAAGGACAATGTATCATGTCAAAATTAATACGTTCTGTATCCATACCTCAGTATCCCATTATTCATAGTTGCATTAGATTTAAAAATATCTTCATATCATTTCAGAAGTGAATATGATGTTCTGTAAAATTGTGTACTTTGTAGATAATTTCATTCTGCCTTTTCTTTATGTTAAAATAAAAAACAGCAAAAGAGAAAAATAATGGGACAAGTCATGGCCAGCATTATCTCTAACAGTACAGATATTGGTCTTAAGCTGTAAAATCAGTCAAGCTGAAGGGGTAGGAAGAACAAAGGGCAAATGTTTGGCAGAGGGGATGGAAAACCTATCAAGGCTTGAATGCTACCACTCTGGAAAGCATCTAGAATGAAGCAGTTATTCCTGTCTAATCTTTTCTACAGCACAACAAGAGTGCTAGGAAGGTTCTTCTGGAGTGCATTTAGCCCACCTGCAGTAAATTTCTCTCCATTGTATCTGGATACCTGAGCGGCAGTGGCAAGTAGCAGCATTTTGGTGATCGTCCTCCATCTCTACAATGGCATTCCAAGGAAAGTCCACCAGGCACCCACATTGTTGCCTCTTCAACTCCAGGCTAAGACATTTCTATTGTTCTGGACTTTCAAAATGCTTTTTGTATTTTGATTGTTTAAGATCCCTGCATCTGTCCAAAGCCCTGCCAGCAAGAGCCTAGCACAGCAGGAGCAATGATGGAGAGGGGAAAGGTTTATACAATCACACTGAGTAGTGAAAGTGCAAAAATATATGCTCCTTTGAGTTCAGTGTGACTTTTTCCCCAGGTAATGTGTATTCAGCCAAACAGAGGTTTATGAGTAGATCTGGAGGGCTGAATAGGAAAGTACGAGAAGAAAGGGGTTACTTTGCACTTCAAAAAAACCTACATCAGAGATCAGGCATAGTGACATCCTCCTAATTGTCACCTTAAACACCTATGGTCTCTGAGTGGGTTTCCCTTTATAGTACCTTTGCTTTGAGTTTCTGAGAAAAGGAAAATTTATGCATGGCTACAACAAAAACTACAGTGCCAAGATGTCAGAACTTTGGCAGGTTGAGTCATCTCCATAGGGTCTGCCAGGTCCCCAAATTTCATTCACTTTTGTCAAAGCAATGGAAAATTACAGCTCTGCTTCAACAGATTTTGTTGAGAAAAGCAACTTTTACTGTGCCTACTAGCACAAAAAATACTGCGACAAATTATATCCATGCTTCAGTAGCGTGTTATTCATAGATGTGTTATCATTGGTATCGTTTCAGAAGTAGGGATGGTGGAGAATTTCTCCATGAATCTCCGGGAGGCTGAATGCCAACGCATTCGGCCCCCCAAAATTGGTGGGGAAATTCTCTGCTGGCCCCCCACCCCCCCTGGGATGGGACTTGCCGTGGCCGAATGTCCCTCTCGGCGGCGGGTCCCGGCGGCGTTTCGGCGGGGGCGGAGGCGGGGGCGGGAGCGGGGGACGGTCTCCCGACCAGCTGCCACCACTGCCATTACAAAATAAAAAAGTAAAGTTAAAAAAAAAACCACACCTGTGATAGGCTACGTGATAATTTACGTAGCCTATCATGGCTAGATTTCCAAAGTCAGCCATGATAGGCTACGTAAATCATCACGTAGCCTATCACGGGTGACTTTGAAAAAAAAAAGCGCGTACGCAAATGGCGGCGCCCATGGGCGCCACCATTTGCGCTCCTTATTTGGACAGGGGTAGTCTACGTAAAGATTTACGTAGACTATGGCTAAAATAAGGGAACACTATTTGCGTTGCCCTTATTTTCGCCATAGTCTACGTAAATCTTTATGTAGACTAGACGTGCCAAAATAAGGAATGCAAATGGCGGCGCCCATGGGCGCTGCCATTTGCATATGCACTTTTTTTTTTTGAAAGTCTAGGGGTGCACAAAAGTCACTTACCTGGTCTCGCAGCTTTTCGTGGTGGGGGGGAGGCGCTTCGCTGCTCCCCCCACAAAGTTCAGGCCGGGGGGGGAGGCTTCCCGCCTCGCCCGGCCGAAATTCAGGCCGGGGGGGAGGGTTCCTGCCTCACCCGGCCGAAATTCAGGCCGGGGAGGAGGCGCCTCGCCTCTCCCGGCCGCGAACTAAAAAGTTAAAAAAAAAAAAACGCCCCCGGGATAGGCTACATGACGATTAACGTAGCCTATCACGGCTAGATCTGCAAAGTGAGCCGTGATAGGCTACGTTAATCGTCACGTAGCCTATCACGGGTGACTTAAAAAAAAAAAAACGCATACGCAAATGGCGGCCCCCATAGGGAGCCGCCATTCGCGTTCCTTATTTGGTCGCTGTAGTCTACGTAAATCGTTACATAGACTACGGCGAAAATAAGGGCAATGCAAATAGCATTGCCCTTATTTTCGCCATAGTCTACGTAAAGATTTACGTAGACTACAGAAACCAAATAAGGAACGGGAATGGAGGCTCCCTATGGGGGCCGCCATTATCCGTACGCGCTTTTTTTTTTTTAAGTCACCCGTGATAGGCTACGTGACGATTTACGTAGCCTATCACGGCTGACTTTGCAAATCTAGCCGTGATAGTAGGGATGGCAGAGAATTTCTCCCCGAAACTTCGGGGGGCTGAGCGCCAACGTGTTCGGCCCCCTGAACAAGTTTCGGTGAGAAATCCTCCGCACCCCCCCGCACCCCGCACCCCCCGGGACGGGACTTACCTTCCCTGAATGTCCCTCCCGGCAGCGGGTCCGGCTGGCGGTTCATCCGGTGTTCGAGCGGGGCGGGAGCGGCAGCCGGTCTTTCGACCGGCTGCCACCCCCGCCATTGCAATCAAAAAAAAAAAAAAAGTCCCCTGATAGGCTACATGACGATTCACGTAGCCTATCACGGCTAGATTTGCAAAGTCAGCCGTGATAGGCTACCTGAATCGTCACGTAGCCTATCATGGGTGACTTTAAAAAAAAAAAGTGTGTACGGATAATGGCGGCCCCCATAGGGAGCCGCCATTCCCGTTCCTTATTTGGTGGCTGTAGTCTACGTAAATGTTTACGTAGACTACGGCGAAAATAAGGGCAATGCTATTTGCGTTGCCCTTATTTTCGCCATAGTCTACGTAAACATTTACGTAGACTACAGCAACTAAATAAGGAACGCGAAGGGCGGCTCCCTATGGGGGCCGCCATTCGCATACGCGCTTTTTTTTTTTTTTTAAAGTCACCCGTGATAGGCTACGTGACGATTCACGTAGCCTATCACGGCTGACTTTCCAGATCTAGCCGTGATAGGCTACGTGAATCGTCACGTAGCCTATCAGGGGACGTGTTTTGTTTTGTTTTTAAACTTTCGTGTTCGCGGCCGGGCGAGGCGGAAAGCCTCCTCCCCGGCCTGAATTTCGGCCGGGCGAGGCGGGAAGCCTCCCCCCCGTCCTGAATTTCAGCCGGGTGAGGCGGGAAGCCTCCCCCCCCGGCCTGAACTTCGCGGGGGGAGCAGCGAAGCACTCCCCCCCACCGCGAACAAGCTGCGAGAAAAGGTAAGTGACTTTCGTCCACCCCTACGTGATAGGCTATCACGGGGGCATTTTTTTTTCTTTGATTGGAATGGCGGCGGCGGCAGCCGGTCAAAAGACTGGCTGCTGCTCCCGCCCCGGACGAAGACCCGACGAACCGCTGGCCGGACCCGCCACCGGGAGGGACATTCGGCAAATGTAATTCCCGTCCCGGGGGGGTGCGGGGTGCGGGGGGGTGTGGAGAATTTCTCCCCAAAACTTGTTCGAGGGGCCGAACACGTTGGCGCTCGGCCCCCCGAAGTTTCGGGGAGAAATTCTCCGCCAACCCTATCAAAGTCACCCGTGATAGTCTACGTGACGATTTACGTAGCCTATCATGGCTGACTTTGGAAATCTAGCTTTGATAGGCTACATAAATCGTCATGTAGCCTATCATGTGTGTGTGTGTGTGTGTGTGTGTGTGTGTGTGTGTTTACTTTACTTATTTTTCGCGGCCGGGGAGACGGGGCGCTCCTCCCCGGCCTTAATTTCGGCGGCGAGGGATGGGGCGCCTCCCCCCCAGCCTGAACTTCGGGGGGAGAACCGAAGCACCTCCCCCCACCACGAAGCAAGCTTCGAGAACAGTAAGAGACTTTCATCCATCCCTAATAGTCTTCTGTAGTTCTGTAGTCTTCTGTATTTTGTAGATAACGTCATTCTGCCTTTGATTAATGTTAGAATTAAAAACAAGAAGGGGAAAAATAATGGGACAAATCACATGCAGAGTATCCCTAACAGTACAGATATTAGTCTTAAGCTTTAAATGCTGTCAAGCCAAGGGGCTAGGCAGAACAAAGGGCCAATGTGGGGCAGGCGGTGAAAACTGTATCAGGGCTTGAATGCTGCCACTGTGGAATTTGTCAAGAAAGCAGCAAGGATACCTGTCGATTTTTTTCTCCACTGCAAAAGGGGTAGTAGGAACTTCCTTCAAGACATCTGGAGTGCATTTGGCCTACCTGCAGTCAATTTATCTCCATCCTATCTGGATACCTTAGCTGCAGTGGCGAGTGGCAGCATTTTGGCTGTGGTCCCCCAGCTCTGTGTCCTGATAAGCTCCTGTACTGTGGATTACTGTAACAATCTGTACTTGGGGCTGCCTTTGAAGATTGACTGGAAACCTGAGCTGGTACAAAATATGGCTGTGAGAATTGTAACTTTGCCAGGCATTATGATCATATTGCCCTGTTCCTCTCTTGCTTTCACTGGCTCTGAATTTTCATCTGGGCCCAATTCATAGTGCAGGGGTCACCCTGTAGGGTTCTCCAGGTCTTGGAAGCTTGGTACCTGATGGGACACCTCTCCCCATATATGCCTATCTGTACTTTCAGACCATCCACGGCGACCCATTCTCCAAGTGCCCCCTTATTCTGATGCTTGGAGAGTGGCAGCAAGAGGAAGTGCTTTTGGGGGGGGGGATCCCCAAGCTCCATAATGCTCTCCCCAGGGAAGTCCCCCTGGCACCCACATTGCTATCATTTCAGCACCATGCATAGACATTTCTGTTCTCCCAGACGTTTAATAGGTTTTCATGTTTTCGTGTGTGTTTAAGATCCCTCTGTCATTCCAAAGCCAGCAAGAGCCTGGAACAGAGGGGGGAGGAGGGGGCCGTTCTGCAGTTGTGGCCATGAAGTTACAGATGCTGTGGTGCCTTTGGTTTCAACTGCAGTGGGGCAGGCTTGAGGAACGGGGAAGCATCGGAAGGCAGATCCCTCCAGCTGAGGAGTAGGAAAAAGTTATAGGTGAAAAGTTATAGGTCTTTGCTTTGAAAGTTTTTGTTGAAATAAATCAAATTTTAACTCCACCTAGCTCAAAAACCCCTAGGCTAAACTGTCTGAAATTTAGCAGGTGGAATCCCCTCCATGGGGGATGAGAGGTGCCCAAATGTCATGTATTGATCATGAAAACTGAAAGGTTATGGTTGATTCTGTTTTCCAAAGCAAGTCAATAGGAAATTGTCAAAAACGAATGAATCAGATATTGGAATCTTGCTTCGGATCGACAAGCAAAGTACATTGGGTCTGGATCAGTCTGAAGCAAAGCAGGGCTGCTTCAGAAGGTCCAAAGCACCATCCGAAGCAAAGTGGGAGGTCGGTGCACAGCCCCCATTTGTCCTATTGTCTTCTATTTTTCATGTTTAAACATTCCATGATATCCTATGATATTCTGTGATTTAGGAGTGGCAGCAACTACCTGCCATGGCTGAACATCCTGGAAGTGCCATTTGTCACCACCTCCTCTGGATTTCTGTTTGGCTCTTGAAACATCCATTGCATGGCGAGCATGTGTGACAGCATAGACTGCATTGTAGGCACTGTAGCTCTGGCCAGACATTTCCTTTTCAAAGGTGGATCCAGGAAGGCTTCCCGGCTTCTCCTCCCCAGAGCAGTTTTCCTCGCTTTCTTCATAAAGTCCATATTGTGGGAGTGAACACCCCAATACCGTGAACCAGAACTGATCAATGTAATCAATATTTGACCGATGTGGAGTTATGCTCTCCAGAAAGTCCTGAAATCCTGGCATCACGTTTGTATGGAGAGTGAATGACAAGGTGCCATTGAAGGTTTTGGTGGGGAATTTGTTTCCACTCAGTGCAGCAGTGTAATCCCATTCAGCTGTGGTGATCCACACTTTTTGCATGGGATTCTTTAAAGAAAATTCATTGGAGCACAACATCAGTTATAAACCTTGCAAAGATTGGATGTCTCCATAGACAAGTGTCACATTGATTTCATTTAGTGTGAGAAAAGACCGAATTGGGCTCAGTTTTTCCCAAAATATTTCAAATGGTATATATGGTGTCACTATTGGGGTCTGCTGTGTCCAAGCAATGCAGATATTATTCTGCAGGAGCCTAGGTCTCAAGGTTTGAAGGAAGGTTTCACCACGTTCATCATCAGAAACAAGAAGCCCAATCCAGTTCCATCCAACATGTTTCAGAAGCTGAACAATCCCAACATATTGAGGATCCTCATTTGGGACCATTTGGTACAAAGAAGGGAACTGGGTTTCCGCAGAATTTTTTGCAGTGTGTGTGGGGGAGGCGCTCTGTCCCCCCCCCCTGGAATCCTTGATGGCCAGTTCCACTCTGCGGTAGGGGTGCACGAAAGCCACTTACCTGGTCTCGCAGCTTGCTTCGTGGTGGGGGGGAGGTGCTTCGCTGCTCCCCCCGAAGTTCAGGCCAGGGGGGGAGGCTTCCCGCCTCACCCAGCCAAAATTCAGGCCGGGGAGGAGGCGCCCTGCCTCGCCCAGCCGCAAAATAAAAAGTTAAAATAAAACGCCCCTGTGATAGGCTACGTGACGATTTACATAGCCTATCACGGCTAGATCTGCAAAGTCAGCCGTGATAGGCTACGTTAATCATCACGTAGCCTATCACGGTTGACTTAAAAAAAAAAAAGCGCGTACGCTAATCGCGGCCCCCATAGGGAGCCGCCATTCGCGTTCCTTATTTGGTCATTGTAGTCTACGTAAATCTTTACGTAGACTACGGCAAAAATAAGGGCAACGCAAATAGCGTTGCCCTTATTTTCGCTGTAGTCTACGTAATCTTTACGTAGACTACAGTGACCAAATAAGGAACGGGAATGGCGGCTCCCTATGGGGGCCTCCATTAGCCGTACGCGCTTTTTTTTTTTTTAAGTCACCCGTGATAGGCTACGTGACGATTTACGTAGCCTATCATGGCTGACTTTGCAAATCTAGCTGAGATAGGCTATGTTAAAGGTCACGTAGCCTATCACGGGGGCATTTTTTTTTTTACTTTTATTGGAATGGCGGCGGCGGCAGCCGGTCGAAAGACCGGCTGCCGCCCCCGCCCCTGACGAAGACCTGCCGAACCACCGCCGGGACCCGCCGCCGGGAGGGACATTCGGGAAAGGTAAGTCCCATCCCGGGGGGGGGGGCGGAGGTGCAGAGAATTTCTCCCCGAAACTACTTTGGGGGCCGAATACGTTGGCACTCAGCCCCCCGAAGTTTCAGGGAGAAATTCTCCCCCATCCCTACTCCGCGGCCATGCCACGGTGCAGCCAGCCAGGGCCACCCGTAGCCAGATTTCCGGCTGCGGATGGGCTTCTGAGGACGCAAATGGCGGCTGCCGTAGCGGCCGCCATTTGCATCCAGCCAGGCAGCCGTGATAGGCTGCGTAAAAATTTACATAGCCTATCATGGCTAACCCCCCCCAAAAGAACCCCCAGCATACGCAAATGGCAGCGGCTACGGAGGCCACAATTTGCGTTCTCTATTTTTCGCCGATTTATCTTACATAAATATTTACGTAAGATAAATTGGCCAAAAATAGGGAAGGCAAATGGCGGCTGCTGTAGCCACCGCCATTTGGGTACGCTGGGGTTTTTTGGGGGGGTTAGCCGTGATAGGCTACGTAAATTCTTACGTAGCCTATCATGGCTGCAAGGATAGCAATGGCGGCGGCAGCAGCCCGGCCGCAGCTGGCCAGGACTCCAGCCACCGGAGCCGCCACCTGAGCCGCCGGCACCACCAAATCCGTCGCATCCGCCCAAGGTAGGTGCTGTCCCGGGGAGATTCCGCGGGGGTGCGGGGGGCAGGAGGCCATTCCACCACGGATTCCATGGATTCTCACTGGAATCCGTGGCGGAATTCTCTGCCATCCCTATTTAAATCTCAGCATTGCGTCAAGGTTTTATTGTGGTTTTTATTTTGATATTGTAGTTTTAAGCTTTTACACTTTATATTGAATTTTATGCTGCATTCTGTGGTCGAAATTGTTATGAACCATTCAGAGAGCTTTGATATAGAAATGTAATAAATGAATGAATGAACAAAAAGCCTCTGGGTTTCTTGTAAATACCTTAGGGTAGTGCAAGGCTTGGCTTCTAGGCATGGGGCGGGTAACTCAATAAGAAAAACATCATGGGTTTAATGCTTGAAAAGTTACAACACACACAACCATAACATCAAGGGTAAGAAAATAAAAGGATTAAATTCATCCAGCTAGCCTGACAAAATGGGTCCCCATTTTCTCTAATTTCTTCCCAGCAAGGTCTTACTGTCAGAGTTCTCAGCCGTCCTAAGCAGATTTCTTTCTTTGTCATTTATCTTCTCTCCTTCCATCCTCTCAACCTTGTTCCCTTTCAAAAGTTTATTTTGGCCTGTTTTATATGGCAAAATTAGCCTATGATCTAGTTCCTTTAACCAATCAGAAAGGCTCAACTTTACCCTAAATTGAGTCCCTCTGTCTTTCCTCAGACCTTTTTCCTCAGACCAATACGTTCTTGCAAAACCTTAAATTTAATTTAAATCTTGCAAGCTGTAGACCTTCCAGCACCACAAAAGGGAAACAACCTGTTTTTCAAACTCCTTCTCCATGTGACCTCTTGCTGAACCACCTGTTCCCTGCCTTCCTTTACAAATCTATTGGTACCAAGGCATTTGGCTTCCTGAACATTTGACCTTTTGGTTTAACACACTGCATGTGATCCAAAGTAGGTATAAAAGCCAGTTGTGTCCCTTGACAGGCAGACTCTCCCGTGTGTATTAGTACATGCACAGACCTCTCTACTCTCCTGGAACATAGCTAGGCCTGGGGCCCCAGCCCTGAATCTATTTCAGAGGACCCAAGACCAATTCCATAGAGCCTATTACTACCAGTAGAAGGTTTTATGCTTGGCTTAATTGCTATGCACAGGGCAACTGTCTAGGGCACTGCAGGTGTGGAGGGAAAGGTTAAGTCGTTCTTCCCCACATGCTGCAACATCACTGGTCCACTCCATTCAATTTAGCGTGGAGGCCTTCATGCGCCATTATTTTCTTATTTATTCAAAGTATTATTTATATGCCACCCTTCTTTGTCAAATCATAATTCTGTCCAACACTGCTCTAGGGCTCTATGGTTCTTGCCACAGACACCCCAATTTTCAGAGCATCACCAGAAGTAAACAAAGAAATAATAAGGAAGAGTTCAAAGAGCACCGGAGAACATTAAAAATGCTCAAGATGAAAGGGGAACAATCAACATTTGTAGTGGCGGCACCAGGGAGGGTGAGTTGAAAGGAAGATGGCTGTGCATCATTTGGAGTAGGGATGTACAAAAGTCACTTACCTTTTCGCAGCTTGGCTTCGCGGTGGGGGGGGAGGAGCGTCGCTTCTCCCCCCGAAGTTCAGGCGAGGGGGGGAGGCGTCCCGCCTCGCCTGGCCAAAATTCAGGCCAGGGGGGGAGGCGCCCCACCTCGCCTGGATGAAATTCAGGCCGGGGAGAAGTGCCCCATCTCACCGGCCGCGAAACAAAAAGTAAAAAAAAAAAAGACCCCGTGATAGGCTACGTGACGATTTACATAGCCTATCACGGCTAGATTTCCAAAGTCAGCCCTGATAGGCTACATGAATCGTTACGTAGCCTATCACGGTTTTGTTTTTTTTACTTTAGTTTTTTTTTTTTGCAATGGCGGCGGTGGCAGCCGGTCGGGAGACCTGCCGCCACCCCCGCCTGCGACGAAACGCTGCCGAAACGCCGCCGGGACCCGCCGCCGAGAGGGACATTCGCCGAAGGTAAGTCCTGTCCCAGGGGGGGCAGGGGGCCGGCAGAGAATTTCCCAACCAACTTCAGGGGGCTGAATGCGTCGGCGCTCGGCCTTCCAAAGATTTGGGGAGAAATTCTCCGCCATCCCTAATTTGGAGAGACAAAACTGTGTGAGGTAAGAATGTTTCCATAAAAGAATGATAATAATGGGGGGTCCCATTAAGACAAATGTATTGCACTCTAGTTGGGGTGGCCTTTGACAGGGGTTCAGAAACTTCAGCTAGTCCAGGATGCTGCAGTCAGACCTTGGCCTGGGGCAGTGATAGAGCATGTGACTCTCATTAAAGCAACTTCACCAGTGGATGGTGATGGCTTCTTTGTCAATGGAGTGATGAATCCACTCCAGGTTTCAGTCAGAACCAGTCAGAAATCTAAAGGAGTAAAGAACAGCTCCTTTTGACTTCATGCTGATTCTGACTAAAACCCGGAGCAGATTCACGACCCCTCTTCAATCAGGGCCACCAGCCTCCACTGAACTTCCCTGATTACCAGTCAGCTTCTAAACAGAATTCAAAGAACTGCCTATGACCTATCAAGCCCTACATGACTGGGGACTTGACTACTTGAAAGACCACATTCTCCCATATGAACCCACCCAGGTTTTAATGGACTACAATTCCAAAGGATGACATCACTTCCCCTCTCAATTCTAACCATTCTTTTTCCTTACTAATTGCTCTCTGGTGTTCAGCTCAGGCCTTAGCAAAATAATGTAGCATTTGGGAAGAAAGATACAACCCAATAAGCCAGAACTAGAGGCCAAGATGGAGAAGACCTCTACAGCCACCATGAATTTCCCCTTGGTGCTCAGGTAGGTTGGAACAAAAGACACCCAGACACTGCAGAAGACCAGCATGCTGAAAGTGATGAGCTTGGCTTCATTGAAACTATCCGGCAACTTCCTGGCAAAGAAAGCCACTGAGAAGCTGACGGTGGCCAAAAGGCCCATGTAGCCCAGGACAAGGTAGAACATGAGGGCTGAGCCTTCATTGCACTGAACTGTGATGGTGTCAAGCTGGGAGTGCATGTCAAACTCTGGGAAGGGGGGACAAGTTGCCAGCCACACAGCACAGATGCCAGTTTGCGTCAGAGAAGAGAGAAAGATGACTGATCCTGCCAGTCTCTTCCCCACCCATTTCCTCATGCTGTTCCCAGGCTTGGTGGCCATGAAGGCCAAAACCACAGTGATGGTCTTTGCCAACACACAAGCAACAGAGATGGAGAAGACGATGCCAAACACTGTTTGCCTCAGAAGGCAGGTCACCTTCCCAGGCCACCCAATGAATAAGAAGGAACAGAGAAAGCAGAGCAGCAGAGAGGAGAGCAGGCTGCAGGTGATGCTCCAGTTGTTGGCTTTGACGATGGGGGTGTTCCAATGCAGACTGAAGCTCCCAATCACAGCAACGGTGATCACGGAGAGGAGAAGAGCTAAGGATGCCAGAGCAATGCCCAAGGGCTCCTCATAGGATAGGTAGCTTATTTCCTTGGGAATACATTGGTCCTGGTTCTTGTTTGGATACTGGACTTCAGGGCACATCTCACAGCGCTCTGCATCTGAAAGTAAGAAGCAAAGCCTCAGCATTTCCAAAATACACCAAACTGGTTCCTTTCCTCTCAGGTAATATTGTAGCAAACAAATATATTACACAGCTCCCACTTTTTTCAGCCTCCATGCTCTCTCGTGTTGTCATCTGTGTGAGGGAATAAATTCATATACATGCTTATAGACAAAGCTGCCAGGACTTACATTAAACCTGAATTTAAACTTCTATTTTATTTTCCAGGTCACTCTGGATCCCTTCACTTACCCATCTGGATGGAAATCCTTCCCTGGGGGCACTCAATGCAGTCGTAGCAACACACTTGCTTCCCCTGCTGGATGGACATGCTCTGTCCAGGGTGGCAGCTCTCAACACAGGTGGAACTGGGCAGCACCTAATTGTAACCACAAGGAAGCAAAGATCTGCTGGAACTGACTGTAATAAAGCTTCTGAGGTATTATCTGGCATTCAACGAAGGGGAGAGAGCAGTTCCGAAGGAGGAAACCCCAACTGTGTCAGTTCTTTGTTCTTTGCTGAAGACAATGGGGGCCCAGAGCCCCTGGCTAGAGTCACCCAAAGAGCCATCTCAGTGGCAGCAACAACCACCAGATGGCCCCAGCTTCTTTCTACCCTCTTGCAAATATTCACTCTTGGTTTTAAGGTGATCTTTTAACTCTCTGTTATAACATGCAGTTTCAACACAGGTATACAGCTGGACAGATGTGGTCCTTGTCTGGGGATTTTTGATATGGCATTTCTATCTTTCCCTTGATCATGGATAGGCAGGTAGTATATCCCATGCCATTTCCCCAGCACAAAGTACCACCAAGAATACAAATGAATGCCATCACAGAACTTTTAGATAGAGTTCTGTGAGATTAGGCATGTATTTTCATCTTTTCCTTCAAAATCGGAAGCTGTATTTACATGATTCAAATTTGAAACAAGAGCCAGAATACAAAATACAAAATGCAAAGTTGCTGCAAGCAAAACATATTTTCAAATGCTTTTTCAAGTCTACTTCGAGTAGGGATGTACGAAAGTCACTTACCTTTTCGCAGCTTGGCTTCGCGGTGGGGGGGAGGCGCTTCGCTTCTCCCCCTGAAGTTCAGGCGAGGGGGGGGAGGCGTCCCGCCTCGCCCAGCCGAAATTCAGGCTGGGGGGGGAGGCGCCCCACCTCGCCCGGCCGAAATTCAGGCCGGGCAGAAGCGCCCCGTCTCCCCGGCCGCGAAACAAAAAGTAAAAAAAAAAAAACACCCCGTGATAGACTACGTGACGATTCACATAGCCTATCATGGCTAGATTTCCAAAGTCAGCCGTGATAGGCTACGTAAATCGTCACATAGCGTATCACGGGTGACTATAGAAAAAAAAACGCGTACGCAAATGGCGATGCCCATGGGGCGCCACCATTTGCGTTCCTTATTTTGGCACGTCTAGTCTACGTAAAGATTTACGTAGACTACGGTGAAAATAAGGGCAACGCAAATAGCGTACCCTTCTTTTTTTTTTCAAAGTCACCCGTGATAGGCTACGTGACGATTTACGTAGCCTATCACGGCTGACTTTGGAAATCTAGCCATGATAGGCTACGTAAATCGTTACGTAGCCTATCATGGGTGTTTTTTGTGTTTTTTTACTTTAGTTTTTTTTTTTTTTGCAATGGTGGAGGTGGCAGCCGGTCGGGAGACCGGCTGCTGTCCTCGCCCAAAACGAAACACCTCCGAAACACCACCGGGACCCGCCGCCGCGAGGGACATTCGCCAAAGGTAAGTCCCGTCCCGGGGGGGCGGGGGGCCGGCGGAGAATTTCCCAACCAACTTGGGGGGGCCGAATTTGTCGGCGCTTGGCCTCCTGAAGATTTGGGGAGAAATTCTCCACCATCCCTAACTTCCAGGACCACTGAAAACTAAAGCCATTTCAAAAATCTTTCAAAGGATCATTTCAGGAGCATTGCCTTTCTAAAGATGAAGTGTTTTACCCAATGACTTTTCTGAGCTTGAAAAAAACAAACAGAGACATCAATGAGGTCTATATGTTGTCATGAAGTTCCTGTTTTGCATCTCCTATTCCTCAGATTTCTCATAAACAACTTATGTAACACCTTTATCTATAACAGAACTTTTTGTACAAAAATTTATTATTTTTCCCACAACTCCCAGCTGTGATTTTGGGAAGTAATATATTTACTTCTTATTTTTTTCAGCTCTTCTGCCAACACATTTCTGTACGTTCCCCAAACAGGATACCATCTACCCAGGTTTACTCCATTGGACTATTTTCATCTTGAGCTCTTTTGTAGTTCTATGGCCTTTCCACAATATTTATATTCAGTTTTGTGCATCTCAAGCTGAACATGTGAACAGTAGTCAGTAAACAGTAGCTATATTTCAATAAAGATAGACACAGAATAACTGTGTCAAAAAATTTCAATTTTTTTTTTGTGTCAAATAATTTTAAAAAAGATAGACACAGAATAACTGGATTTGAGTTATGCTGAACCTGGAAAACAACATTCTCAGACCTTTTCTGTTCATGTGTATCAAAAATAGGGATGATGGAGAATTTCTCCCCGAAACTTCGGGGGGCTAAGCACCAACGTGTTCGGCCCCCCGAACAAGTTTCAGGGAGAAATCCTCTGCACCCCCCCACCCCCCGCACCCCCCCGGGACGGGACTTACCTTCCCTGAATGTCCCTCCCGGCGGCGGGTCCAGCTGACGGTTCGGCGGGAGTTCGAGCGGGGCGGGAGCAGCAGCCGCCATTGCAATAAAAGAAAAAAAAACAAAACACGTCCCCTGATAGGCTACGTGACGATTCATGTAGCCTATCACGGCTAGATTTGCAAAGTCAGCCATGATAGGCTACGTCAATCATCATGTAGCCTATCATGGGTGACTTAAAAAAAAAAAGAAAAAAAGTGTGTACGGATAATGGCGGCCCCCATAGGGAGCCGCCATTCCCGTTCCTTATTTGGTGGCTGTAGTCTACGTAAATGTTTACGTAGACTACGGCGAAAATAAGGGCAACACTATTTGCGTTGCCCTTATTTTTGCCGTAGTCTACGTAAAGATTTACGTAGACTACAGCAACTAAATAAGGAATGCGAATGGCGGCTCCCTATGGGGGCCGCCATTCGCGTACACGCTTTTTTTTTTTTTAAAGTCACCCGTGATAGGCTACGTGATGATTGACGTAGCCTATCACGGCTGACTTTGCAGATCTAGCCGTGATAGGCTACGTGAATCGTCACGTAGCCTATCAGGGGGCGTTTGTTTTTGTTTTTAACTTTTGCGTTCGCGGCCGGGCGAGGCGGCAAGCCTCCTCCCCGGCCTGAATTTTGGCCGGGCGAGGCGGGAAGCCTCCCCCCCGGCCTGAATTTCGGCTGGGCAAGGCAGGAAGCCTCCCCCCCGGCCTGAACTTCGCGGGGGGAGCAGCGAAGCGCTCCCCCCCACCGCGAACAAGCTGCGAGAAAAGGTAAGTGACTTTCGTCCACCCCTAATCAAAAATGGATGAACAATTTTTTTCTACTTTTTTAACAGCGACAAAGCTGATCATTGCTAAGGATTGGAAAATTCTGAACCGTCTATGCACAGAGAATGGATAACCTAGGTGTATTTAGCATAATTGTTAAAATGGGTGAAATTAAGGGATTTAATCTGATCAAGCCTAAATTTCTTATAAATACATGCAACAGATTAAAAAGTGGGGCACTTTTATTGATTCCTGAAGGACAAAGGATCAAGGCAATATTAATACATTCTGTATCCATGCTTCAGTATCCCATTATTCATAGTTTCATTACATTTTTTAAAAAATCTTCATATCATTTCAGAAGTGGGTATGATGTTCTGTAGAATTTTTGTATTTTGTCGATAACTTCACTCTGCCTTTTCTTAATGTTAAAATAAAAACAACAAAAGAGAAAAATAATGGGACAAATCATGGCCAGCATTATCTCTAATAGTACAGATATTGGTCTTAAACTGTAAATTCAGTCAAGCTGAAGGGGTAGGAAGAACAAAGGGCCAATGTGGGGCAGAGGGGATGGAAAAACTATCAGGGCTTGAATGCTACCACTCTGGAATGCATCACGAAAGAAGCAGTTATTCCTGTCTAGTTTTTTTCTCCAAAACAGAAAGCATACTAGGAAGACTCTTCAAGGCATCTGGAGGGCACTTAGCCCAGCTGCAGTACAGCTGGATTAAAACTAATTAAGATTAGTAAAGATTAAGATGTCTAGTCTATGCAAATAGCGTTCCCTTATTTTCGCTGTAGTCTACGTAAATCTTTACATAGACTAGACGTGCCAAAATAAGGAATGCAAATGGTGGCGCCCATGGGGCACCGCCATTTGCGTATGTGCTTTTTTTCCCCCCCCCAAAGTCACCCGTGATAGGCTACGTGACGATTTACGTAGCCTATCACAGCTGACTGTGGAAATCTCGCCGTGATGGGCTACGTAAATCGTCACGTAGCCTATCACGGGTGTGTGTGTGTGTTTTTTTAACTGTACTTTTTTATTTTGTAATGGTGGCGGTGGCAGCTGGTCGGGAGACCGGCCGCCGCCCCTGCCCCCGCCGAAACACCGCCAAAACGCCGCCGGGACCCGCCGCCGAGAGGGACATTCGCCGAAGGTAAGTCCCGTCCCGGGTGGGGCGGGGGGCTGGCGGAGAATTTCCTCAACACTTTCGGGGGGCCAAATGCATCAGCACTCGGCCTCCTGAAGATTCGTGGAGAAATTCTCCGCCATCCCTAGTTGCACCTCACAAAGGCTGGGAAGAATGCGTTTGTCCACAGCATGAAGAACTTCATCAGGAGGGCTTTAAACTGTATCCTACAGGGAAGGGAGATGTAATGTTGGGGGTAACAGTGGATGTAGGCGCATGCACTGCAATGGAGAGAACAGCTCTGATAGCACCCAGTGATAGTCTTCAGACACATGTAGGAAGAAAGCCAGACTGAAGCACACGGTCTTCGATGTCTATATACAAATGCCCAGAGTATGGGAAAGAAACAGAACGAAGTTGAACTCTTAATACGGGAGGGAAATTATGACTTGATAGGTATAACTGAGACTTGGTGGGATGAGTCTCATGGCTGGAATACAGAAATTGAAGGATATAACTTGTTCAAAAAGAACAGGAGGAACAGAAAAGGAGGTGGGGTTGCACTGTATGTGAAAAATACATATCTCTGCACAGAAATACAGGAGGATAAGCTTGGTGGCCCCATCTAGAGCATCTGGATCAAAATAAATGGAGCAAAGAATAAAAAGAACCTGGTGGTCAGACTCTACTACCAGCCACCCAATCAAGGAGAAGATGAGGATGAAACTTTTGAAAAGCAAATAGCCAATGTTTTAAGGAAGCATGATGTAGTAGTAATGGGGGACTTCAATTTCCCTGACATTTGTTGGGAGACAAATTCTGCCAAACATGGCCCCTCCAGGAAATTCCTGACTTCTTTGGTGGATAACTACCTCCTACAGAAAGGAGAGGAAGGAACTAGAGGATTGGCTATCCTTGACTTGATCCTAACCAACAGAGATGACTTAGTGGATAAAGTAGCAGTTACAGGAGCTCTGGGAGAAAGCGACCATGTTGTACTTGAATTCTTGGTTCTAAGGGAAGTAAAAGCCGAGTGAAGTCAAATGCGTACCCTGGATTTTAGGAAAGCTGATTTTCATAAACTCAGAACAATGATCAGTAAGGTCCCATGCCAAGTGACGCTAATGAGAAAAGGAGTCCAAGATGGGTGGGAGCTTTTAAAAAAGGAAATTCTCAAGGCACAATTACAAACAACAAGAAGAAAAGGCGGAAGACAACAGAAGACGCCAATGTGGCTTCACAAAAAGCTTAGGGATGACCTGAAAACAAAAAAGGACACATATAGGAAGTGGAAAGAAGGCCAAGTAACAAAGAAGCTGAGAATGAGCTGAGGTTAGCGAGGGATGCTAAAAACAACAAAAAGGATTTCTTCAGCTACATGCATAGTAAAAGGCAAAGGAAAGAAATGGTGGTTCAGCTATTAAATAAGGATGGTAAAATGATAACAGATGAGAAAGGAAAGGCAGAGGTGCTCAATTCCTACTTTGGCTCAGTCTTCTCCCAAAAAAGGGTCTATGACCCCCCTGGCAAAGGTGAAGTACAGGCTGAAGGGGCAGGATTGCAGCTTGAGATCGATAGGCATACGGTCAAGGAACACCTAAGTACTTTGAATGAGTTCAAATCTCCAGGGCCAGATGAACTGCATCCTCAAGTAATAAAGGAACTGACAGAAGAACTCTCAGAACCGCTGTCTATTCTCTTTGAGAAATCATAGAGGATGGGGGAGTGCCAGATGACTGGAGGAGGGCGAATGTTGTCCCTATCTTCAAAAAGGGTAAAACGGAGGGACCTGGGAACTACAGTCTGACATCAATCCCTGGGAACATTCTGGAGCAGATGATAAAGCAATCCATCCGTAAGCACCTTGAAAACAATGCAGTGATTACTTGAAGCCAACATGGATTTGTCAAAAAGAAGTTCTACCAGAAGAATCTGCTCTCATTTTTTGATCAAGTCACCTCCCTTGTGGACCATGGGAATGCTGTAGACATCATATACCTCGACTTCAGCAAAGCTTTTGACAAAGTGCCCCATGATCTCCTGATGAGCAAACTAGCTCAAAGTGGGCTAGATGAAACAACGATCCGGTGGATCCACAGTTGGCTACAGAATCAGACTCAAAGATTGCTTATCAATGGGATCTTCTCCAACTGGGGAGAGGTAATGAGTGGGGTACGGCAGGGCTCAGTCCTGGGCCCAGTGCTCTTCAATATTTGAATTAATGACTTGGAGGAGGAGGTGCAGGGAATACTGATCAAATTTTCAGATGACACAAAATTGGGCAGGATAGCTAATCCTTTGGAAGGCAGAAACAAAATTCAAAGTGATCTGGATAGACTGGAGCACTGGGCAGAAAACATCAGAATGATATTGAATAGGGATCAATGCCAAGTTCTGCACCTAGGAAAAGGAAACCAAATGCACAGTTACAGGATGGGAGATACCTGGCTCAACAACACTACAAGCAAGGAGGATCTTGGAATTGTTGTCCATCACAAGCTGAATATGAGTCAACAATGTGATGTGGCTGCAGAAAAGGCAATAGCTATTTTGGGCTATTTTGGATATGATAGGTTCAATTTTTGTGAACCGCCCAGAGAGCTTTGGCTATTGGGCGGTATAGAAATAAATGAATGAATGAATAAATGAATGAATGAATAAATGAATGAACAAATAAATAAATAAATAGCACTTGTCAAGTCCTTGAAAGGTTGTCACAGAGAGGAAGGCCAGGATCTCTTCTGGATCATCCCAGAGTGCAGGACACGGAATCATGGGCTCAAGTGACAGGAAGCTAGATTCCGGCTGAACATCAGGAAAAACTTCCTGACTGTTAGAGCAATACGACAATGGAACCAATTCCCTAGGGAGGTGGTGGGCTCTCCCATACTGGAGGCCTTCAAGACGAGGCTGGACAGCCATCTGTCAGGGATGCTCTGACTTGGATTCCTGCACTGAGCAGGGGGTTGGACTCGATGGCCTTGTAGGCACCTTCCAACCCTACTATTCTATGATTCTATGATTCTATGACCCTTGTTACCTGATGGGACACCTCCACCTCCACCTCTACCTGTACTTTAAGACCATCGACAGAAACCCATTCTCCAAGTGCCCCCTTATCCTGACGTTTGGAGAGTGGTAGCAAGAGAAAGTACTTTTTCGGGTGGGGGGGTCCCCAAGCTCCAAAATGCTCTCCCAAGGAAAGTCCACGGGGCATCCACATTGCTCTCTTTTCAGCAACAGGCATAGATATTTCTGCTCTCCCAGACTTTTAAAATGTTTTCATCTTTAGTTGTGTGTTTAAGATCCCTCTGTCTATCTAGGGATGTCAGAGAAATCTGCCATGGATTCAAATGAGTCCAGAATCCATGGCACAATGGCCCCACTTACCTCCGTACCAGGGGGATTCTGGCCGGAGCAGCAATTGACTGCTTGAGGCTTAACTGGAGCCATTCGTCTCTACGCCAATCACCATTTTTCTTTAAAAAAAATAGCGATCAGCAGGATGTGCCCTTCAACTTATATGGAAAATACAGCCGTGAATCTTGCGTATAAGTCTATGTGTCCATAGATCATTCCAGTCTCCCCCTCCCATTCCAGACCAGCTATGCGGGGGCAGCAGCTTGACAAGACTCTTGACTCTTGTCGAGCTGCTGCCCCCGCGTAGCTTGGCTGGAATACAAAGTGGTGACTGGAACAATCTATGGACACATAGACATATACACAAGAGTCACGGTTCTATTTTGCGTGGAAGTCAAAAGGCACATCCTGTCGATCGCCATTTTTTAAAGTAAAATGGGGATCAACACAGAGGCAAACGGGTCCAGCTAAGCCTCCCTCAAGCCGGGTGGCTCGATGGAATTTCACGGCTTGGAGCCGCTCTGGAGGATTACGGGGGGGGGGGGAATGGATGTCCCTCCATGTGGATTCCCCACCAGAACGGAAGGTGGGGAATCCATACATCCTGATGTCTATCCAAAGCGCTTCCAGGAAGAGCCTGGAACAGAGGAGGACTACGGGAGGCAGTCCTGCAGTTGGGACCATAGAGGAACAGATGCTGTGGTGCCTATGCTGGCAACTACAGTGGGGCAGGAGTGAGGAAGGGGGAAGGATCCGAAGTCAGATTCCTCCAGCTGAGGACCAAGGAGCTCCTTTGTCCTCAGGAGGGGGGATCCGACCTATCCAATAGTCCTCGGTACACTCTCCAAAGGAGCATAGGATTGCTCTGTGAGTTTTCTTCGCTTAGTCCCTACCATGTGCTTCTATCTCTGACAGTCATTTCACTTTCTGTGTTCATATTAAATTTGATGATGTGTTGGTGTATTTATTCATTTTATACATTATTGACTGCTTATATTGGGAAATTATTTTATTTTTGGTCTTATCATATTTTGTACAATGCCTTGAGAAATTTAGTTATCAGGTATTTAATCAATGAAATAAGTAATGAATAAAAATTGGGCATGTCTGCCATATTCCTATTAATTATCAACCACCCTGGATAGCAGTATCTGTAATGTGCTTTTTAGAATGCTGACGATACAGATGATGATGGTGAAAATAAGAAGAGTCATTCCCACCTGCTTAAACTTCGGATTCCACACAATGGCGCTTCCATTAATAGTGAACCCATTCTGTGTATTCGCCTCAGGCACCATCCTCCCAACTTGGATTCTCTGGAAGGATTCATTGGGGAAGGTGACAAAGTTTATGAGATCATATCCACTGGCAAGGTCTTCATTAGCATCAAAACCTATTTCTTCCCCAGCACTATTATTAAAGCGGATTCTTCTCAGGAAAGAGTGAAGCTGGATTGGCAGAGAAAAGGGTTTACATATCACTGTTTGTTTCTTCATTATGAAACTTTGACCTACCCTCCCTCCTTACAGGTACCAGGCTGGTCAGCCTCTTGGGAAATGGTTAAGGCTATTTCCTTGGAAGTTGCCAACTTGTCAATTTTGAGATACTTCTCAAGGCAGCTTTTCTCATACAATCATACTGCCTCATTCACAGAAGGTTCCAGGGGCTGCAGACACAGTTGCCTTCCATTTCTACACCACCACCACCCCATGGCTTTCCACCACTTTTCCCATCTTGTTTCTTACCATCTTTCCCTCTGTTAAGGAGGGAAACATGGAATTACTCCACTGTCCTTAGCTGGCAGTGATAGCAGCACTCCATCTGGAAGCACCCTTAGACGTAAAACATAAATGGTTGCAATGAGGTTAATCTAAGACCTTTATGGCTGCAAATGGTGTCCACTACACCATTTGCATCCAGAGATCCCTCAGCCAGAGATACAGCATGCCAATGGCAGCCGTATCGCCAATGATACGGAGCCGGTGGCTGGATCCACGGAATTGCCAAAGAGCAGAGCCAGGCGAAGAGGATCACCTCCGCCGTGGGTGGATTCCCCCCTAGAACAGTAGGTAGGGAATCCACCCATCCCTACCTGAGATCCCTCTTGAAAATGGATGATCCAGGGATTGGCCTGGGGAGCTTCACCATATGACACAGGGGAGCTATTGCTCCTCCCAGGGGCAGGGGCACTAAGGAAATACCACATTACACGTTTCCCATGCCAGGGCTCAGCCTCAGAACAAATGAAGCAATAACAAAGAAATGAGGGCTTCAGCATCTGAACATGTGCCCAGTGTTTTCCCCTCAACCAAGGAGCCATCACAGTCAGTCCACTCCCATGGGGATTAGAGAGAAATGTGTCCATGTCAGGGAATGTGGGTTTTGCCCCAGGACCTTTCTCATAAATTAAGTCTTCTATATTGTCTGCCCAGATGTGATGAGCATCCATTCCTTCTTCCTGGTATGCCCTGAAAATTACATGGCTATCTCATGTTTCAATGAAATCACAGCCTAGCTGGTTTCCATCATTTTTCTTGTTCCATTGTATTTGTTGTTTCGCTGGCAACCAAAATGTTCAAGAATTTGTAACACCTCATGTCTTAGGAGAGAATGAATATGTTGGGACTTTTTAGTATGAGAACAAGGTGAACAAGATGGGTCAGGATGGAGGTTTATCAAATTATGAATGCTAAAAGGTGGGGGTAGAGGACTCCGCCTGTAATAATGTCCGAACTCAGAGTCACCGAATGAAATACTGTGATGGGAGATTTGGGATGGGTGAATGGAAGTCCAGTTTACATGAGGCATCATTCAATAGTGATAACCTCTGGATTACATGGCTTTGAAAGGGGGTGAGACAAAAAGAGTGCATGAGCTTCCCATCAAAGATTCTGTCACTGCTCCAGGAAGAGGCTGAAATCTTCCTTTTCGGTTGTGCTTTGGATGTTGGGTCCCCAAACAGATTTTATTCCCATCTGTGGTGGATACATTTATGATAATGATGCTTTTCTTCTGTCTTTCATTTTGAATGATTCCATTGTATCTTACGATATTCTATGATTTAGGAACGGCTGCAACTACCTGCCATGGCTGAACATTATGGAGGTTCCATTGGTCTCCATCTCCTCTGGATATATCTTTGACTCTTGAAAAATACATGGCATGGAGAGCATGTGCAACAGCATAGACAGCATTGTAGACACTATAGCTTCGCCCAGATAGCCCCATTTCAAAGGTGGATCCAGCAAGGCTTCCCAGCTTCTCCTCCCCAGTGCAGATTTCCTTGCTTTCTCTGTGAAGTCCATATTGTGGGAGTGAACACTTAAATGCAAAGGACCAGAACGGATGAATGTAAACAATATTTGACTGATATAGATGAATGCTCTCGAGAAAGTGCTGAAATCCTGGCACCACATTTGTATGGAGAGTGAATGACAAGGTGCCGTTGAAGGTTTTGGTGGTGAGTTTGTCTGTACCCAGTGCAGTAGTGTAATCCCATTCAGCTGTCATGATCCACACCCTTTGTATGGCATTCATTAATCCAAATTCATTGCAGTACAACACTAATTGTAAACCCTCCAGTGACAGGTTGTCTCCATAGACAAGTATCACATTGATTCCATTCAGTGAGAGAAGAGAATGAATTGGGATCAATTTTTCTTGAAGTATTTTCTCTGGTAAAAGTGTTGAGACTATTGGGAGAATGTGTGTCCAAGCAATGCAGATATTCTTCGGCAAGAGCCTTGGTCTCAGGGTTCGAAGGAAGGTTTCTCCACTCTCATTATCAGAAACAATCAGGCCAATCCAGTTCCATCCAAAATGTTTGAGTAGCTGAACAACCCCAACATATTGAAGATCCTCCTTTGGGACCATCCGGTAGAAAGAAGGGAACTGGGTTTTGTCCCTCAGTACTGGATCAAATGAGCCATAGCTGAGCTAATGGGAAAGATACCATTTCTCTTTAAAATCTGAGAAACCCCTCCGGTTCTTCTCAGACATGAACTAACTCTATCCAAATGTCTGTCAATGTTAACATCTTGATCTTATTGAATAGGATGTTCTAACAAATATGGTCTCTAAATTTCCAGTCTTACACTTCCAGGTAAACTTATCAGGTAATGTCAATATTCATGTTGCAACACAATACTAAACAGGTTGTGGAAGAAACAGGCTTTCTCAATGTTTACATTTCTGATATAACCAGTCACAGTTTTGATTCTTCAGCTACCACTCATAGCAACTTACATGAGACTAACCTTACTTACGAATATACATAAGAACATGAGAAGTGTCATGATGGATCAGAACAAGGTCCATCTAGTTGAGCATTCTGCTCACACACTGGCCAACCAGCTGCCCACAGGAAACCCACAAGCAGGACATGAGTGCAACAGCATGCTGCTGGAGATGTTCCCGAGCAACTGGTGTGCATACTGCCTCTGAGACTGGAGGTAGCAGGTAGCAACCCAGACTAGTAGCCCTTGATAGCCTACATATATAGGATGACCCTCTCAGAGCTGGCATTCTTGCTTCCAGGAATCACCATAGGTAACAAAAAGGTAGTGGAGCCTATGAAGTGTTCAGTGGGCTGAGGAGAGATTTTTGCCCTTCACACTTCCAACATGGAACACAAGTAGATGGAGCTACTCTCATCTTGGCTGCCTCAATGTACTTTTTAACACATACCTGTGGTATCCTGTAGGTATTAAAGACATTGGTCATCTGGATGGAGTTTGGAGAGGTGAGGCCACCAATAACAGCCATTACTTTCTCTTCCCTGCCACACTTGTAATTGGGGGAATCCCCATGTGCCGCAAAGAGAAGCCTGAAAGTGTTTGCACAGGCTTGCTTTGCATTAAATGAATTCTCATAGATCTTGGATCTCAGCGTGGTGTTGGGTAGTAAGTCAGCATCCTTGTTGATCTCATGAATGGCAAACACAAAGGCCAGGACATGCTGGTAGTTTTTAGGCATTGTGCTGCAATGAGATTGCCATACCATCTTAAATCTTGACATCAGAGTTCCAACTGCATTACAGCTTGAATTGTGTTTTCCTGCCTATGTAATTTGGATGTTGCTGCACATACTATACATACATATTGCTCAAGGTTAGGATATGAGGATTGTGTCATAAGACAACATGATTAGAAGAATTCAAGTAGAACAGAAAATGCTGTGCAGTGGGTCAAGTGTTGGATCAGGATGTGGGAAACCCCAAACCAAATCCCTTTTCACCTCTGAAGCTAACTCAAGCTGCAATTCTGTTCCCATGGACTTTTGCGTAAACCCTGTTGAATACAGTGGTATGTACTCCTGAATAAGTATGAAGAGTGTGCCTTGTATATGTTCTTACATAAGGCATGATCTCTTCCTAACCCACCTTACTGGGTTATTGTGAAGAGATGATGTCCCTCCTCACTTCGCAGATCACTCACAGGACATAAAGAAATAAATGTCTATGGGTGGGTGGATTTCAGTGCAACCATTCCTGCTCCCTCTTCCCCATGGAACAATTCTTCTCTCTGACCCCAACTTCTCCCCATCCTCTCACCCTATTCAGAAAGTCTCCAATGTGGTTAAATGTAATGTGTGAGAAGATGGAGCTCTCTATCCCCATCCCGGTCCATTGTCTTGTTTGTCACCCTGTACTAGTGGAGGGCAATGGTCTGAAGAGGGGAGCTTCCTGTAATGATGGAATCTCTCTGTGCAATTGAAAAGACTGGAAAAACAGTGTTCTGAAAGACATGGGGAACCTTCATGGATATACAGGGGGTTCTCCCTCCTCAGACAGGCATGATCCACAAGTAGAAGACTTTGGAAACGTACAACTTCATTTGAACCCCAGTGGTGAATGCCTGAAGAGGCCTTCTATGTTGTGCACATCACATTCTCTCCTATCTCTCTTGCTCCCAACCATCTGCCTCTATCTCAACACCTTCCTGCCCATCTCTCCCTCTCCAGCCCCACTGTGACATGTGCACTGTTTGTAGACAGCACACACTACACAAGATGAAAACAAGGAAGTCATGTTGGAATTGCCTCCATCCAGATAGTCTTGCTCATTTGTGTGGTTTGGGGGATGTTCTGAGGGGTTGACTTTTCCATATCAGTGGTTCTGAACCTCTTTCAGCCTGAGGGCCCAATTGCATTTCAGAGAAGCTCTTGGGGGCTGTATTCCAGTGGTGGGTAAGGACAGAGGAAAGAAGGGCTTGGTTGAAATACCCCAAATATCAGCATATTTTAGCTTCAAGCTTTTCGTTTCAGTTACTAAGCCTTAGGAGAAGCAACTCAACCTTTTAGACTTGGGAAAATATTGCACAAATGCTTGGAAACCACCAAATGATTGGAGATCTTGTGAAAGGAGGTGTGGGCAGGAGATGGGGGACCAACCATCAGAGGAACTACTTACCCAGCTCCTACTTTAGAGAAATCTGGGTGTTCCATAAACTTTGGCACAGTGAAATTGGCCATGCGAAAAGATACAAATTCACCAATGATAACCTCGTCTGAAGGAGTATATGCATGAGTCTGAACTGCTGTCCCCCATCTGAATCTAGAGGAGTTCAAACTTTTGCTGGAAGCACAGTTCAACAATAGCAGAAGCAAAACTGGATGGAATGATGAGAAATCTAGAATCAAGAACAAACTGAACCCATCGTGATCACTAGTGGCCACCATCAGCAGTATCGGTTCTGGCAGAAGATACAGAAAAACATGGATTGACACAGCTGTGCCTGCCTCAGAATAGGCGCCAAGAATGGAGTGGAGAATTTGTTTGGACAGGAGCCTATATAGACTCAGCATTAACTATCATGCTTCAAATGTTTTGTTTTGTTTTGTATATTCTTGCCCAGGGCCTGTGATACCCCATGAGGCTTCTGAAAATAGCACTCCTGATTACAGTAATATAATTGCAGGGCAGGTCATCTGTTTTGACAAAGTCCTCATGTCTCAGAAGGAGAAGAGAACGTACTGTATGTCTCTGAGATCCCACTCTATGGCATCTGGAAAAAGTACAGCTTCATAGAGAAGTACATTGGGGTAAAGCAGCCTCTTGGAGAGTAGGTCTCACTTTCTGAACAGATGAGGATTGGCATAAGACCAAAGGATGGTGGATGCCAGGTCAACATCCCAATCCCGGTTAAGTACATTGAAAGATGCCTTCTATGAATTCAGGCCATTGATCCCTCTATCCCAGGACTTTGACTAGCAAGGATGCTGCCAGATCTCTCCCTGCTATTCAGTCTGAGATCCCATGCATTATATTTATGCATTTATGTGTTGACTGAGAGCATTTTCGTTCTGCTCTCCAGCCAATAAGGCTCCCAGGACAGGTAAAAAATGCTGCAAATAAACAAGACACTTCCTTCTCTCAGGCTCAGCATCCAAAATATGACTCAAAAGGGGGAAAGGATGGGGAGGAAGGAGGAAAAACAGCAACCCCATGCGTCATTCATGACAGCTACAGCATTCCTATAATGATCAGCTGTGACAGAAAAGATCAGAGACAAGGGGAGCCCAAGGGAGTGGGTCTGTCGGCATGGCCAAGGGAATCCGCCTGCTCCCCTTGCCTCTGCTCTGCTTCAGCCTGAGGGCCTCCTGCTGCTGGGCAACAGTTGGAGATTAGCCATTGAGTTGGGTGCAGACATAAGCATTCTTAGAGCCCACCCGTTTCAAGCAATGGGACTGGAGTTAGTCATGACGGCCTTAAGTCACATTGATTGCAGTGGGTCTGCTCTAAGAATGGCTTTGTCTAACAGTGGTAATTGGTCTCTATGCAGAGTCAGTGGAGTGCCCTGTATTCTATTTCTCCCTCTGTTGCAGCCTGATGGAATGACACAAAAGAATGCATTTTATTCTTTTAACTGTTTGTAATCCACCTGGACAATCTTTGTTATTTGAGAAAGATGAAAAATATTACTAATGAAAACAGAAATCACTACCATTGTGTCACCTTCCACAGCTGCTATCACACCTTTGTTGTTTTTTTATTCGGTCAGTCACTTCCGACTCTTCGTGACTTCATGGACCAGCCCATGCCCCACGCCAGAGATTCCCATCGGCCGTCACCACCCCCAGCTCCCCCAAGGTCGAGTCCATCATCTCCAGAATATCATCCATCCATCTTGCCCTTGGTTGGCACCTCTTCCTTTTGCCTTCCACTTTCCCAAGCATCAGCATCTTCTCCAGGGTATCCTGTCTTCTCATGATGTGGCCAAATGACTTCAGTTTTGCCTTTCATATCATTCCCTCAAGTGAGCAGTCTGGCTTTATATCCTGGAGTATGGACTGGTTGGATCTTCTTGCTGTCCAAGGCACTCTCATAATTTTCCTCCAGCACCACAGTTCAAAAGCATCTATCTTCCTTCGCTCAGCCTTCCTTATGGTCCAGCTCTCGCAGCCATAGGTTACTACGGGGAATACCATTGCTTTAACTATGCAGACCTTTGTTGTCAGTGTGATGTCTCTGCTTTTCACTATTTTATCAAGATTTGTCTAGGGATGTACGAAAGACACTTACCTGTTCACGGATTATGTTTATGGTGTGGGGGGAGGTGTTCCGTCTCTCCCTCCCCCCGGAATCCTGGATGGAATTCTCCGCAGCCGGTTGTGCTCCACAGCAGCTCCGCGGAGCAGCCGGCCAGCCCCAGCCAGTCCAGAGCCGTCCGCAGCCGGATTTCCAGCAACAGAGGGCTCTGGGTAAAAAAACAAAACAAAAAACCCACATACGCAAATGGCGGCAGCTACGGCTCCTGCCATTTGTGTTCCTTATTTTTGCCCTCCTAATCTACGTAAACATTTACGTAGACTATGACGGCGAAAATAAAGGGGAATACAAATAGCGTAGCGGGCGCTATTTGTGTCCCTTTTTGATTCCCCATTTTAGCCTACGTAAATATTTCCGTACGCGTTTTTTTTTTAAAAAACCCACCCAACCATGATAGGCTATGTAAAGATTTATGTAGCCTATCACCTCGTGTGTGTTTTTTTTAAACCTAGCCATGATAGGCTACATAAATCTTTACGTAGCCTATCAAGTCTTTTTTTTTTTTTTTTACAAGAACAAGAGTGGAAATGGTGGCGGCGGCAGCCGGTTGGAAGGTGAGCTGCTGCAGCCGCCGCCTACGAAGCCGCCACCGGAGCTGCCGCCACCCGGAAGATCTGCCCCAGGTGAGTCTCGTCCCGGGGGGGATCTGCGGGGGGTGGCAGGGGGGTGGCAGGCCATTCCACCACAGATTTCGGGGGGCCGGGTGCACCGGCATGCGGCCTCACCGAGATCCGTGGCGGAATTCTCTGCCATCCCTAGATTTGTCATTGCTGCCCTCCCAAGAAGTAAACGTCTTCTGATTTCCTGGCTGCAGTCAGCGACTGCAGTAATCTTTGCGACTAGAAAGACAAAAAAAGACAGTAATCTTTGCGCCTGTCACTGCATCCACATTTTCTCCCTCTATTTGCCAGTTATCAATCAAGCTGATTGCCATCATCTTTGTTTTTTTGAGGTTTAACTGCAACCCTGCTTTTGCACTTTCTTCATTCACCTTTGTCATAAGGTTCCTCAGCTCCTCCTCGCTTTCAGCCATCCAAGTGGTATCATCTGCATATCTGAGATTGTTAATGTTTCTTCCAGCGATTTTAACTCCAGCCTTGGATTCATCAAGCCCAGCACATCGCATGATGTGTTCTGTGTACAGGTTGAATAGGTAGGGTGAGAGTATACAACCCTGCCGTATTCCTTTCCCAATCTTAAACCAGTCCGTTGTTCCGTGGTCTGTTCTTACCGTTGCTACTTGGTCATTATACAGATTCCTCAGGAGGCAGACAAGATGACTTGGTATCCCCATACCACCAAGAACTTGCCACACTTTGTTATGATCTACACAGTCAAAGGCTTGAGAATAGTCAATAAAACAGAAATAGATGTTTTTCTGATACTCCCTGGCTTTCTCCATTATCCAGCGGATATTGGCAATTTGGTCTCTAGTTCCTCTGCCTTTTCTAAACCTGGCTTGTACATCTGGCAATTCTTATTCCATGAATTGCTGGAGTCTACCTTGCAAGATCTTGAGCATTACCTTACTGGCATGTGAAATAAGTGCCACTGTTCAATAGTTTGAACATTCTTTGGTGCTTCCCTTTTTTGGTATGGGGATATAAGTTGATTTTTTCCAATCTGTTGGCCATTCTTGTGTTTTCCAAATTTGCTGGCATATGACATGCATCACCTTGACAGCATCATCTTGCAAGATTTTAAACAGTTCAGCTAGGATACCGTCATCTCCTGCTGCCTTGTTATTAGCAATGCTTCTTAAGGCCCATTCAACCTCACTCTTTATTTATTTATTTATTTATTTATTTATTTTATTTCATTTCTATACCGCCCAATAGCCGAAGACACTCTTCAGGATGTCTGGCTCTAGCTCACTGACCACACCATCAAATCTATCCCCGATATGATTATCCTTCCTATACAGATCTTCCATATACTCTTGCCAACTTTTCTTGATCTCTTCTGCTTCTGTTAGGTCCTTGCCATCTTTGTTTTTGATCATACCCATTTTTGCCTGGAATTTACCTCCGATGTGTCCAATTTTCTTGAAGAGGTCTCTTGTCTTTCCTATTCTATTATCTTCTTCCGCTTCCGCACATTGCTTGTTAAAAAGAATTCCTTATTTCTTCTGGCTAACCTCTGGACTTTTGCATTTAATTGGGCATATCTCCCCCGATCACTGTTGCCTTTTGCTTTCCTTCTTTCTTGGGCTGCTTCCAGTGTCTCAGCAGACAGCCATCTTGCTTTCTTGGTTTTCTTTTTCTTTGGGACGTTTTTTGTAGGGTTGGCGGAGAATTTCTCCCCGAAACTTCGTGGGGCCGAGCGCCAACGTGTTCGGCCCCCCGAACAAGTTTCGGGGAGAAATTCTCTGCACCCCCCACCCCCCGCACCACCCCCCCGGGATGGGACTTACCTTTGGCGAATGTCCCTCCCGGCGGCGGGTCCGGCTGGCGGTTCGGTGGGTCTTCGTCCGGGCCAGGAGCGCCAGCCGGTCTTTTGACCAGCTGCCGCCGCCACCATTCCAATAAAAGAAAAAAAAACGCCCCCGTGATAGGCTACGTGACGATTAACATAGCCTATCATGGCTAGATTTGCAAAGTCAGCCGTGATAGGCTACGTCAATCGTCACGTAGCCTATCACGGGTGACTTAAAAAAAAAAGAAAAAGGGCGTACGCAAATGGCGGCCCCCATAGGGAGCCGCCATTCATGTTCCTTATTTGGTCGCTGTAGTCTACGTAAATCTTTACGTAGACTACGGCGAAAATAAGGGCAATGCAAATAGCGTTGCCCTTATTTTCTCTGTAGTCTACGTAAAGATTTACATAGACTACAGCGACCAAATAAGGAACGTGAATGGCGGCTCCCTATGGGGGCCGGCATTTGCGTACGCCCTTTTTTTTTTTTAAGTCACCCGTGATAGGCTACGTGACGATTGACGTAGCCTATCACGACTGACTTTGCAGATCTAGCCATGATAGGCTACGTTAATCGTCACGTAGCCTATCAGGGGGGCGTTTGTGTGTGTTTTTTTTAACTTTTTAGTTCGTGGCCGGGCGAGGTGGGAAGCCTCCCCCCCGGCCTGAATTTCGGCCGGGCGAGGCGGGAAGCCTCCCCCCAGCCTGAATTTCGGCCGGGCGAGGTGGGAAGCCTCCCCCCCCGGCCTGAACTTCACGGGGGAAGCAGCGAAGCGCCTCCCCCCCCACTGCGAAAAGCTTCGAGGACAGGTAAGTGACTTTCGTGCACCCCTAGTTTTTTGTTGCTGCCTCCTGAACTAGGGATGTACGAATTGTGCTCATACCATTCCGCTTGACTTCCACAGTTGGCGTCCTCTGTCCCGTCCCGCTGTCCGCAAACCCCCAAAATACTGTGTTTTTTCCCCACCTCGAAAGTTACGTAAATAAAATCACAGCAAACATCCAAAAATCCTCTGCGCCCAACAGCCACCTGTCCCGTTCCGCCATTCTGCGAAAGACTATTCGTCGCAAATATTTTTGTAGTTTCCGTCGGCCGTAATTGACCCTATGTAACTTCTGCCGCACTCTCCCTTGTTGTGATTGCTTACGTATTTCCTCCCTAGGGGGGAATCCCCCCGTAGCTTCTGCCGCACTCTCACCATTTTTGGGGTTTGCCTTGGCCAGGACTTTCCCATTATTTTCGTAATTATTTACGTATTTTTTCATTGCTGCCCGGAATGTTTCCTGTCCGCTGTGTGCTCCCCTGCTGTCTTGTTTTCTTGGACATGGACAGGGACTGTGATTTTATTAATTTCTGTGTATTTGTGCTTGATGATCCTCACCTTTACTGGTCTTGTTAACCTAACTGCCTCACAAATTAAAAAAAAATGGGGCTGCAGCTCCGCTTCCGCAAAATCTGTCGTCAACTTCCTGCTAACTTCCTGAATGTCGTCTGCATTCGCGCTTGCGTCTGCATGGTGATTTGTGGGTGGAGTTCTGTTGTGTGGTGGTGGTGGTGTGTTAGTGGTGGTGCTTAGTGGATTTCCTTGTATCAGTGTTGTTTGTGCATTGTGGTGGTTTTGTCTGGTGTGTGTGTGCATGCGTGCGCGCGTGTAGTTGTGCATTGTGGTGTTTTTGTCTGGTTTGGTCTGTGTGTGTGTAGTTAAGTGGTGGTTGTGCATGGCTGTCTGGTGTGTGTGTGTGTGTGTGTGTAGTTGTGCATTGTGGTGTTTTTGTCCAGTTTGGTCTGTGTGTGTGTAGTTAAGTGGTGGTTGTGTGTAGTTGTCTTGGTGTGTGTGTGTTTGTGTGTAGTAGTAGTGTGGCTGCTCTAAAATGGCTGCACCAGTGCGTAGCAGGAGGTGGGACCATGAGGAGACCAAGGCCCTCCTCTTCAACATTAAGAGCAGTGAGGTGGTGACAGTGCTGTTTGGCAGCTCCTCCTGCCGCAATTAACTTTATTGGGCCCAGATAAAGAGGAGGATGGAGCGAGCGGGCCACCATCACACAATTGGACAATTGAGGTCCAAATGGAAGGCACTAAAGCAGTCCTTTGTCAGAGAGGGGATTGCTGCTGCCCAGAGGAGGGCACCGCTGTCCAACCCCCCCGCCTACTACTGGCTCATCCAGAGAGTGTGGGTCAAAGCAGGCCAGCCCCCATTTTTGCAGAGGCATATACCTGGTAAGTTATAGTTATCCCATCCCATCATCAAGCTTAACTAAATATGAAGACAAGGATGTGTACCGAAAATGAAGCTATCTCTTTGTGGTTTCATGTGGAAACAAACAAATCCTGACATTTAGCCTGCAATCCTATGCTTGCTGAACTTGGACAGAAAAAGGTCCCATCATCTTCCGGCCACTTTGGCTGGTTGAAGGGATGCTGGGAACTGCATTGCTTTTTCCTGTACAACCACATGCATAGGATTATGGGGGCCTGGCTACAACTCTTATTACACACTGACACGCTGTCCATTTCCAGGGAAATGCTGCTGCTGCCGGTCTCTGCACAGTGCACACAGGGGGACTGGCACCAGCCCAGCAGCAACAGGACCAGCCTCTTGGTGTGTGCACGTCATCCTTCTTCATGTAGTGATTGCTGAATTTTTGCACCCCACCCACCCCACCTTTCTACCAAGACATTGGCACTCAGGTCAACTCATGAGCAAGTGTTCATCGGAGAGCTTAGAGATCTGGGTATAGTCCAGACTTTGGCCCAGTCAGAAAGCCCCAGCCTACCTCAGTGTTGTTGTTGTGAGCGTTAAATGGAGAGGAAGAGGCTAATGTGAGCCGCCTTGGGTTCCTTGCACTAGGAAAAAAGGTGGCATTTATGCAATGCATCAATAGAATAAACAGATACCATGACATTGCAAATGTAGAAATGGGGTGACTAGAAGTGCAATCCTGTGCATGTTTACAGAAGTCCAACAGTCCCCATCACACCAAAACTGTCAGTACTGTATAATCTGCCTCCCTAATTATCCCCTCATCATTAGACCTTGTGGTGGGAGGACAGAATCAGTTGTTCTTATGGTAGTGGGGATGGTGACAGACAGATCAATCAATGACTGTGGTTTTGTTCACTCACCACATATATAAATGCATTCATTCTGTTACTGTGACATCCCACAGCTGCGCATTGTGCCTTGCTGGCAGAGGAGGCACTGAGGGCCGTGGAGAGGGAGAGGAGAGAGGAGGAGGAAGAGGAAGAAGAGGAGGAGGAGGAGGAGGAGGAGGAGGAGGAGATCGAAGAGCCAGCAGCAAGAGGAGCAGCATCTGTGGAGGAAGGCCACCCTTCTTCCACAGATGAAGCCCCTCCTCTTGTGCTCCTGATGCATCTGATGAGAGACATCCAGAGGCTCAGCAGGACCTGTAAGTAGTACTACAGAATGGCACCTGAGCTAACAACTCTGCCTGCAAGATGCATATTACCATTGTGCTTTATTCTTCTCTTTCTACACACAGGTGATGACCTTCAAAGAAGGGTGGAGGCCATGAAGCGGGAACTGCATCCTCCTACGAACTGAGGCCTGCAGCCAGCCAGTGCCCACCCCAATGTTACAATTGTTTCTGTGTTTTGTTTTGATCTGTTCTGTTTGTATATAAAGTTCTTTCTAAAAAAATGGTAACAATTCCTTGGTTCAAGTCCACAGATATAATTTTTTAAATCTAGATCATTATACACAATGATCTCTGTGTTTGCTTACTGTTAACCGCAACAAGAATGCTTTCCCATCCAAACAAGCCCAGCTGCTGTTAGGGATGTACAAAAGTCACTTACCTTTTCGCAGGGGTGCTTTGCGGTGGCGGGGAGGTGCTTCACTTCTCCCCCTGACGTTCAGGCGAGGGGGGGGAGGCTTCCCGCCTAGCCCAGCCGAAATTCAGGCCGGGGAGAAGTGCCCCGTCTCCCCGGCCGTGAAACAAAGTGTAAAAAAAACCAAAAACAACCCGTGATAGGCTACGTAACCATTAACGTAGCCTATCACGGCTAGATTTCCAAAGTCAGCCGTGATAGGCTACGTAAATCATTATGTAGCCTATCACGGGTGATTTTGAAAAAAAAAAAGCGCGTACGCAAATGGTGGCGCTCTATGGGCGCCGCCATTTGTGTTCCTTATTTGGTCCCGGTAGTCTACGTAAAGATTTACATAGACTACCGGGACCAAATAAGAAACGCAAATGGTGGCGCCCATAGAGCGCCGCCATTTGCGTGCGCGCTTTTTTTTTTCAAAGTCACCCGTGATAGGCTACGTAACGATTTACGTAGCCGATCATGGCTGACTTTGGAAATCTAGCCGTGATAGGCTACGTTAATCGTTACGTAGCCTATGACGGGTTTGGTTTTTTTTTACACTTTGTAATGGTGGCGGCGGCAGCCGGTTGGAAGATCGGCTGCCGCCCCCGCCCCCGACGAAAGGCCGACGAACCGCCGCTGGGACCCGCCGCCGGGAGGGACATTCGCTAAAGGTAAGTCCCATCCCAGGGGGGGCGGGAGGGCGGAGAATTTCACCGCCGATTTCGGGGGTCCAAATGCGTTGGCGCTCGGCCCCCCGAAGATTCAGGGAGAAATTCTCCGCCATCCCTAGCTGCTGTAAGCTTCCCTCATAGGGAGATGGTCAGTCAGCACCCCTGATGTTATGAATGAATGCATTCAAGATGAGGCTGGACAGCCATCTGTCAGAGATGCTCTGACTTGGATTCCTGCATTGAGCAGGGGGTTGGACTCAATGGCCTTGTAGGCCCCTTCCAACCCTATGATTCTATGATTCTATGATTCTATGATTCTATGATTCTATGATTCTATGAAGTATGCTTTGTTTAAATTGTTTTACGTGGAGGTGCATATCACATACATGTAAACTGGACGCATACCAGAGGGATCTTTTCACATAGAACTCTTGGTGCTTAGGAAAACCCAAAAGCTGAGGGAGTCCAGAGAGAGACCACAACAAGGTCTTTGAAAGCATTTCCTTTATTTATGAAATAATTTAAAATGAATTAAAAGCACACATCAAGAGAATTAGAACTATACATACATTTGGGGAATCAGAATCATACTAACATTCAGAGGGGTAAAGGTACACATATACAGTCGATAGCGAAGTACACTGGGATGCATAGAAAACTGTGTGTGTGTGTAGTAGGGATGTATGCTGGTGCATAGTCCGCCACACACAGTCGGGCAGCGCAACTGGACTCTGCATTTGAGTTATTATAAAGCTCCGCCACATATTGCCAGTGCTTTGGGCTCTGCCCAGGCCAGACAGGGACTGCTTGTTTGGATAAAGTTCTGAGGGACACCTCAGTGTGACCACACTCACAATTCTATCATTCTGCCTCATTGTCCCTCAGAACTCTGGCTCACGCTAGCAGCAGTGTCATCATCCCAGGGTTCCTCCTCGTCACTTGATGACTGCTCTACTCTGCTGACAGCTGGTGGTGGTGGAGGGAGATGCTCCTTGGGAATCCATCCCCTGTTGGAGCGTATGAAGGCAAGGGTGGAGACATGTGGTGTGAGTCTGCTTTGGCGGGTGGTGACAATGTTGCCAGTGGTGGAGAAAAGCCTTTCAGAGGCCACACTCGAGGGAGGGCAAGATATATGCCAAATGGCGACTTTGGTCAGATTTGGCCAAACGCCACATTTTGTATCCCAGTATAGGAGAGGATCAATCTCTGGGCTGCTCTGCATTCCCGAGAAACTCTCTCTGGCATAAGCTTCCAATTCCTGGATAGCCACATCATAAGCTTATCCTTTCCTGGCTGCTTTGACACATTCCCCCTGCCTGCTCCCACTTACACCGAGCTCCACTGCCATTGAGGAGTACAAGTAGCACTTTCGACAAGATGCCCCTGTGTTTGTATGTTGTGTTGGTGGTGCAGCTGCTGTGGCGTCATCATCGCCCCTCCTGCTGGTGATGGTGCTACTGCTGCAGATATTGTCTTCAGGGGAGGTAGTAGTTCTACTAGCCTCACTCTTCCCCAGCTCCTTCTCATCCAGCACATCTCTCTGGCTGCGGCAGCACTCCATGACTTTCTCTGTCAAATAGGTTTTTACACTTTGGAAGTCAGGGTTCTGGTTTGGCAGCACCACCCTTGTTGTGCTATCCCGGAACCATGGTTCAAGGAATGCAGCAGCAACGTATTTCATTTCCCCCCTCATCGAAGTGATGTGTTTGTTGGTGCCCAGCTCCTGCAGAAGGAATTCAGCAAGCCTAACTGCAGGATTGGGGAATAATTCCCTGCCTCCAGCAGTGGTGCACTCACAAATCTCAGAATGGCGTTTTCTCAGCACCCCCTCTATAATCTTCAGCACAGGTAGAACTTGGCCCAGTGTGGCATAGTCTGCACTCAGTAGCGTTGTGCATTGATCAAATATGTTTAAAATGTCCACCAGGTCTTGCATCCAGAGCCACTGATGTGGTGTGACAAAAAATTTGGAGTGGTGTTGTTTCTCAGTAATGTAGTCGTTTATAGCTGATCTCTGCTCACAGAGTCTCTGAAGCATATGCAATGTGCTTTTCCAGCATGTGCACACGTTCAAAATGAATTTGTGTTCTGGAAGGCCATGGCTACATTGGATGGCGCCGATTGCCTCCATTGCTGAGCAGGACTGCTTGAAGTGGGTGCAAATGGATCGGGCCACCTTAAGTAGCTTGCCTATTTTAGGAGATGCGTTGCTCAATCCGGAATGCACCACAAGGTTCAAACAGTGCACAACACACTGAACGTGGTTTAGCCATGCGATGCGGGCTGCTTTTAGGTAGTGGGAGGCATTGTCTGTTGCTACACAGCCCACTGTTAGATTTAAGGGGGCCAACCAGGACTGAATAACACCACTGATGCTACTGCTGATGTTTTCTGCTGTGTGTGTCCCTGAGAGCATTGTGAGGGCCATTGTCGCTGTTCTACGAGTCAGTCGGCTGCTCGCACTGATGGATACCCATTGCGCGGTGACACACAGATAAGACTTTGTTTGGTTACTTGTCCATGTGTCACTCGTTAAATGTACACTTCCTCCAACTGCACATTTCAAATCCTGTTGGAGTACCCTTCTGATTTCAGAAGCCAGGGCTGGAATGGCTATGCCACTAATGTGGTGACGAGAGGGGGCATCCCACCGAGGGCACAATCTCTTCATGAAGCTCACAAAGTCTTCATCTTCCACCAGAGAGAAGGGAAGCATACGTTTTGCAATGAGCACTGTCAGGTCCTGATTCAACCTTTGTGCCTGGATGCTGTCAGAGGGGAATTTCTGTGTCAGCGTGAGGCATTTCTCCATTGACACCTGCCTCTTAGCGAAGCTGCCTTCTGTGCCCTTCTCACCTGGACCACTTTGCGTGAGGTCTTTGGAAGATGAGGCAAAGAAGGCGGTACTGTTCTTTTTGGATGGTTGTGGCTTCCCGTCGCTATCTTTGGGCACAAGAAGCGCATGATGCACCTCCATGTGTCGCCTCATGGCAGACGTGCCCACTCGTCCACAGCCCCCTTCTTTTCCTAGCCGCACACGGCTTCTACAAATATCGCAAAGCACGACATAGCAGTCGTTCTCTGCATATTTGAAGAAGCGCCACACATAGGAGCTCACCCTGCCACCACCATTTCTTCTTTGGGGAATGGGGGTATCGGTTCCAGATGAGGTGGCATTGGGAGCTGCACGTTTCCGCTCATCTGTGGATGGTGTTGTTGTCAGTGTTGTTGATGGCGCTGACCAGTGCTTAGCAGGGGATGTTTGTTCCTGAGGTTTGGGATTGCTCCCAAAGAACCCAGAAGGCTGGAAGTGGAGAACAGAGTCAGACCCAGTCTCAGCAGGGACATCATTGATATAGAAGGGCTCCTCATCATCTTCGCTGTCCGGATCACTGATGACACTAAGTCCTCTGGCCTTTTTTTCAAAATCACATGAGCCGCCGCCCACGAGGTGATTATCAGCAGGCAGCTGTGGACCTGGTTCACCTGTCCCACTTCCGCTGTCTGATGCAGGGAGGACGGTTGTGGGCGTCTCTGTAAAGATTCAAAATAGATAGAAGCAGAGTTTCATGAGAAATACAACTTTTACACATGAGTAATAGCCAAGAGAATAAAACTGTGTAGTTGTAGAAATCTATGAAATATAGCTTGGAATTGCGATCAATCAACATGACACAAGGTGCAGATGTAAGCTACTACTGCACTAGCTAGCACTGCAAAAACACATGACACAAGGTGCAAAAAAAATGTACTGTACAGACTTCGAAACTCAACGAGAGTTATCTAAACATGTCCTCACTGGTGAAAGTCTGAAAAGCAAGGGGAGGAGATATCTGGCTCCCTTGCAAGGTCCACTCCTTTGCATCAGCTCTATTATACCATTGTGTGGGACTCAGCACCTACAGGGCTGACCCAAAGCATTTTGCTTCCTGAGGCAAAGGATAAAATGGCACCCCTCCATCCTACATAGAGCAATAGCTGAACCTTACTTGAACAGTGACAATGGGATAGGGATGGGGGAGAATTTCTCCCCGAAACTTCGGGGGGCCGAGTGCCAACGCATTCGGCCCCCTGAAATCGGCGGTGAAATTCTCTGCCCCTCTGCCCCCCCCCGGGATGGGACTTACCTTTCATGAATGTCCCTCCCGGCGGCGGGTCCCGGCGGCGGTTTGTCAGGTCTTCGTCAGGGGCGGGGGCGGCAGCCGGTCTTTCGACTGGCTGCCACTGCCGCCATTACAAGTGCAGTAAAAAAAAAACACAAAACCCCGTGATAGGCTACATGACAATTTACGTAGCCTATCACGGCTGACTTTGGAAATCTAGCTGTGATAGGCTACGTTAATCATTACGTAGCCTATCACGGGGGTGGTTTTTTTTTCGTGGCCGGGTAGACGGGGTGCTTCGACCTGGCCTGAATTTCGCTGGCGAGGGATGGGGCGCCTCCTGCTAGGGGTGGACGAAAGTCACTTACCTTTTCTCGAAGCTTGTTCGCGGTGGGGGGGAGGCACTTCGCTGCTCCCCACGTGAAATTCAGGCTGGGGGGGAGGCTTCCCGCCTCACCCGGCCGTGAACGCGAAAGTTAAAAAAAAACAAAAAATGCCCCCTGATAGGCTACGTGACGATTCACGTAGCCTATCACAGCTAGATCTGCAAAGTCAGCCGTGATAGGCTACGTGAATCGTCACGTAGCCTATCACGGGTGACTTAAAAAAAAAAAAAAGCGCGTATGCTAATGGCGGCCCCCATAGGGAGCCGCCATTCGCGTTCCTTATTTAGTCGCTGTAGTCTACGTAAATGTTTACGTAGACTACGGCAAAAATAAGGGCAACGCAAATAGTGTTGCCCTTATTTTCGCTGTAGTCTACGTAAACATTTATGTAGACTACAGCGACCAAATAAGGAACGGGAATGGCGGCTCCCTATGGGGGCCGCCATTATCCGTACACACTTTTTTTTTTTTAAGTCACCCGTGATAGGCTACGTGACGATTGACGTAGCCTATCATGGCTGACTTTGCAAATCTAGCCGTGATAGGCTACGTGAATCGTCACGTAGCCTATCAGGGGACTTTTTTTTTTCTTTTATTGCAATGGCGGCGGCGGCAGCCGGTCGAAAGACCAGCTGCCGCTCCCGCCCCGCTCGAACACCTGCCGAACCGCCGGCCGGACCCACCGCCGGGAGGGAAATTTGGCGAAGGTAAGTCCCGTCCCGGGGGGGTGCGGGGGCCGGGGGGGTGCGGAGGATTTCTCCCCGAAACTTGTTCAGGGGGCCGAACACGTTGGCGCTTGGCCCCCCGAAGTTTCGGGGAGAAATTCTCCGCCAACCCTACCTCCCGCCTGGCCTGAATTTCGGCCAGGCGAGGCAGGGCGCCTCCCCCCCTCGCATGAACTTCGGGGGGAGAAGCAAAGCGCCTCCCCCCCACCGCGAAGCAAGCTTCGAGGACAGGTAAGGGACTTTCGTCCATCCCTACAATGGGAGAGCCTCTTCCACCACACCAGAGGACAACAAGCTGGCTGAGGAGGTACAAGGCAGTCTGAGGAGCACCCACAGTTCTGTGCCCGAACACCTCGCTGCTACCTAATGATAGGGCTGGTCCTGAGCACATACTTGGCAAATCCCACTGCCTTTTTCCGGGGTGCATTTGTGGTCCCCCAGGAGCAGTGCCTGATTAGTCAGGCCCTCTTTTAAAAGTCATCCTCAGAAATGTAATTGCTTAATCCATTCACATTGCAGCTCTTGTTAAAAGAGATCAAGGCCAAACAAGACAGCAAACTATGATGAATGGCTTTGGAAACAAAGCAAGCACAAAACACTGAAGTGTTTTCCCACCGAAAAGGTGTATCGTTTGAGAAAGTATTGCAGTTCTTTTAAAGAGTTGGGGTTTTCTTTAGTACCGGAGTACCATGTAACATTTAAATAATATGAAATATGTTCACAGCAATGAATATGAATGAATGTAAAACAGTTGTGTATGTTTTGTCGTGTTGAAGGAGAAGACCCCTTCCCCAAATGGTCCCCTCCAAAGGTTTTGGACTTCAACTCCCATCAGGCCCAGCCGGCATGACCAATGGTCAAGAATGCTGGGAGTTGTAGCCCAAAACATCTGGAAGGCTGCAGGTTGCAGAAGGCTAATGTAGGGACTATTCAAATATTTGAAGATATTTATTTGTATCCAGATATTTACAAGCATCTGTGATGACAGAGTCTTACCAGATTCATCCTTTGGAATGATGTAGATATCTTGACTTTCATTCCGCCGCTGTAGAGTCTCCTTGGGAACATTTTCATCTGCTTTGGAGACACTGGTAGGGATGGTGGAGAATTTCTCCATGAATCTCGGTGAGGCCGAATGCCAATGCATTCGGCCCCCCAAAATTGGTGGTGAAATTCTCCGCCCCCCTGCCCCCCCTGGGATAGGACTTACCTCTGTCGAATGTCCCTCTTGGCAGCAGGTCCTGGTGGCGTTTCGGCGGCATTTTGGTGGGGCTGGGGGTGGTGGCCGGTCTTCCAACTGGCTGCTGCCGCTGCCATTTCCCCATAAAGTTTTTTTTTTTAAAAAAAACACGTGATAGGATACATAACGATTTACATAGCCTATCACGGCTAGATTTTCAAAGTCAGCCATGATAGGCTACGTAAATTGTTACGTAGCCTATCACGGGTGACTTTGGGGGGAAAAAAGCATGTACGCAAATGGTGGCACCCATGGGAGCAGCCACTTGTGTTCCTTATTTGGGCACGGATAGTCTACGTAAAGATTTACGTAGACTATGGCGAAAATAAGGGCAACGCCTAAATAAGGAGCTAAATAAGTTGCCCTTATTTTCGCCATAGTCGCCGTACATCTTTACGTAGACTACCTGTGCCTAAATAAGGAACGCAAATGGCGGCGCCCATGGGCGCCGCCATTTGCATATGCGCTTTTTTTTCCCAAAGTCACCTGTGATAGGCTATGTAACGATTTACATAGCCTATCACAGCTGACTTTGAAAATCTAGCCGTGATAGGCTACGTAAATCGTGATGTAGCCTATCATGTTTTTTTTTTCCCCCCATAACTTTTTTATTTCACAGCCGGAGAGATGGGGCACTCCCTCCCGGCCAGAATTTCGGTGGCAAGGGATGGGGTGCCTCCCCCCTGACCTGAATTTCAGCGGCGAGGGATGGAGCACCTCCCCCCCACCAAGAATTTTGGGGGGAGAACCGAAGTGCCTCCCCCCCACTGCGAAGCAAGCTGCGGGACCAGGTAAGTCCCTTTCGTCCATCCCTAAACTGCAGTGCCGTAGAACGGGGGGACACAGAAACACACTCCTTGCAGCTGCTGGAGACGGACACTCTGTCTGCAGCAGCGGCACCTCTGGTCTCTAGTCTGAAGTCTGGACTGGAGCAACTGAGGCTGCTGGACACACCGCCATCCTATGTGAAGGCGGGATATATGGTCAATGAGTTCCCTCCCCTCAGTGACATTATCTTCCTGGTGGGGTGGGGGGTGGCCTGGAGGGATCTTACTCACCTGACCTCACCTGACCTGAACCTGACCTCACCTTCACACACAGACAATAAAAAAAGATGAGGCTACGTGCAGTTCATGTCTCAGCCTCAGGCAGGCTACGTGCATTTCGTGACCCCGTCCCTCCCAGCGAAAGAAAGCTGCATCGTAGCAGGAAACTGCACATTTATTAAATAGTTTCGTAAAATCCCTTTCGCCATCTTTCATCCCGATTTGAGAAGTTTCCTTCGTAAATACCTTCGTAAAATTTTTGGCAGAGAAAAAAAAAAGGACCGCATGAGCTCCGGTTCGAGTTGACAGGGGCGCCCCGTTCTGGGGGAGGTTTCCACGGACCAGATGTGTCTGAATTCGGTCCCATTTGACTTTCGAGTGGATTTCTCTGATATCCCTATCCTGAACAATGTTGCGAACTTCTGTCCATAGTTCTTCTGGGACCCTATCTACTAAATCTAGTCCCTTAAATCTATTCTTCACCTCCACTGCATATTCATTAGGAATATTAGTGAGCTCATATCTAACTGCTCTGTGGGTCTTCCCTATTCTCTTTAGTCTGATTCTAAATTGTGCAATAAGAAGTTCGTGATCTGAACTACAATCAGCTCCAGGTCTTGTTTTTTCCAACTGCATAGATGTCCGCCACCTTTGGCTACAAAGGATGTAGTCAATCTGATTTCAGTGTTGACCATCTGGTGAATCCATGTATAAAGTCATCTCTTAGGTTGTTGGAAGAGAGTGTTTGTTATGCACAGTGAGTTGTCTTGGGAAAATTCTATCAGCCTATGTCCTGCTTTGTTTTGTTCTCCCGAACCATGCTTGCCTGTAATTTCAGGTGTCGTTTGACTGCCCACCTTAGCATTCCAGTCTGCTGTAATGAAAATAACATCTTTGTTTGGCGTACTATCCAGTAGGTGCTGCAGATCCTCATAGAACTGATCTACGTCTGCTTCTTCAGCATCTGTGGTTGGGCTTTTTGGCCACCATCAGCTTCTCAGTGGCTTTCTTTGCCAGGAAGTTGCCTGACAGTTTTAATGAAGCCAAGCTGATCACTTTCAGTATGTTGGTCTTCTGCAGTGTCTGGGTGTCTTTTGTTCCAACCTACCTGAGCACCAAGGGGAAATTCATGGTGGCTGTAGAGGTCTTCTCCATCCTGGCCTCTAGTTCTGGCTTATTGGGTTGTATCTTTCTTCCCAAATGCTACATTATTTTGCTGAGGCCTGAGATGAACACCAGAGAGCAATTAGTAAGGAAAAAGAATGGTTAGAATTGAGAGGGGAAGTGATGTCTTCTTCAGAAATGTAGTCCATCAAAACCTGGGTGTGTTCATATGGGAGAATGTGGTCTTTCAAGCAGTCTAGTTCCCAGTCATGTAGGGCTTGATAGACCATAGGCAGTTCTTTGAACTGTGGTTAGAAACTAACTGGTAATCAGGGAAGTCCAGTGGAGGCTGGTGGCCCTGATTGAAGAGGGGTTGTGAATCTGCTCCAGGTTTTAGTCTCAATCAGTAAAAATTCAAAAGGAGCTATTCTTTAGCTCCTTTAGAGTTCTGACTGGTTCTGACTGAAACCCAGAGTGAATTCACCACTCCATTGACATAGGAGCCACCAGCATCCACTGGTGAAGTTGTTTGAACGAGAGTCACATGCTCTATCACTGCCCCAGGCCATAGTCTGACCGCAGCATTCTGGAATAGCTGAAGTTTCCGAACTCCTTTCAAAGGCCCTCCCAAGTAGAGTGCATTACATTTGTCTTAATGGAACCTCCCTCCATTGTTATTATTCCTTTATGGAAACATTCTTACCTCACACAGTTTTGTTTCTCCAAATGATGCACAGCCATCTTCCTTTCAACTCACCCTCCCTGCTGCCACCACCACCAATGTTGATGGTTGCCCTTTCATCTTGAGCATTTTTAATGTTCTCCAGAGCTCCTGGAACTCTTCCTTATTATTTCTTTGTTTACTTCTGGTGACACTCTGAAAATCAGGGTGTCTATGGCAAGAGCCCTAGAGCCCGAGAGCAGTGTTGGACAGAATTATGATTTGATAATGAAGAGTGGCATATAAATAATACATTGAATAAATAAGAAAATAATGGCGCATGAAGGCCTCCACACTAAATTGAATGGAGTGGACCAGTGGTGTTGCAGCATGTGGGGAAGAACGACTTAACCTTTCCCTCCACACCTGCAATGCCCTAGACAGTTGCCCTGTGCATAGCAATTAAGCCAAGCATAAAACCTTCTATTGGTAGTAATGGGCTCTGGGGAATCTTTCTGGGGTCCTCTGAAGTAGATTCAAGGCTGGGGCCCCAGGCACCAGGCCTAGCTATGTCCCAGGAGAGTAGAGAGGTCTGTGCATGTACTAATACACATGGGAGAGTCTGCCTGTCAAGGGACACAACTGGCTTACATTTTTATATCTAGTTTGGATCACATGCAGTGTGTTGAACCCAGAGGTCAAATGCTCAGGAAGCAAAATGCTTGGGAACCAATAGATTTGTAAAGGAAGGCAGGGAACAGGGGGTTCAGCAAGAGGTCACATGGAGAAGGAGTTTGAAAAACTGGTTGTTTACCTTTTGTGGTTCTGAAGGGTCTACAGTTTGCAAGATTCAAAGGTTTTGCAAGAACGTATTGAAAAAGGTCTGAGGAAAGACACAGGGACTCAACTGAGGGTGAAGGCGAGCCTTTCTGGTTGGTTAAAGGAACTAGAGCATAGGCTGACTTTGGCATTTAAAAGAGGCCAAAAATAAACTTTTGAAAGGGAACAAGGTTGAGAGGATGGAAGGAGAGAAGATAAAGGATAAAGAAAGAAATCTGCCTGGGACGGCTGAGAATGCTGACAGTAAGACCATGCTGGGAAGAACTTTGAGAAAATGGGGACCCATTTTGTCAGGCTAGCTGGAGGAATTTAACTTTGTTATTTTCTTACCCTTGATCTTATGGTTGTGTCTGTTGTAACTATTCAAGCATTAAACCCATGATGTCTTTCTTATTGGGTTACCCGCCCCATGCCTTGGGTATCATTTGAAACAAACATAACATTCTAGGTAATACGTTCATTTTGATTGTTGCAATTCTTCCTAAAAGTGATAGTTGTAATTTTTCCCATTTTAATAGGTCTTGTTTATTTATTTATTTATTTATTTATTGCATTTATACCCCGCCTTTCTCCCTCTCGCAAGGAACTCAATGCGGCTTACATTATCCTCCTCCTCACCGTTGTATCCTCACAACAACAACCCTGTGAGGTAGGTTGGGCTGAGAGTCTGTGACTGGCCCAAAGTCACCCAGTGAGCTTCCATGGCCAAGTGGGGACTAGAACCCGGATCTCCCGGCTCCCAGTCCGTCACTCTCACCACTACACTACACTGGCTCTCTCTTGTTTAATTTCATTCCATGCTTTAACATAGTTATTTTGAAAAAGCGTACAATTCATATTTGTCAAAAGGACTCCTAAATATTTTACTTTCTTTTCAATTTGGAAGGCAGTCTTATCCATCAACTTTTTTTTCCTTGAACATTCATATTCTTTGTTAACATTTTTGTTTTCTGTTTATTAACTTTGAACCCTGCCACTGTTCCAAATTCTTTTAATTCTTTCATTAAAATTACAATTCTCTTTAAAGTTTCTTCCAACATAAACACCAAGTCATCTGCAAAAGCCCTCAGCTTATATTTCTCCTTTTTAATCTTTATTCCTGTAATTCGATCATCTTGTCTTATATCTCTGTTCAATAATTCTAAAACCAATAGAAACAGTAATCGTGACAATGCACAACCTTGTCTTGTTCCTCTTTGTATCTCACAAGGTTTAGTCAAATCCCCATTTATAATTATTTGAGCCTTTTGATCAGTATATACCGATTTCACCCATTGTATAAAGTTTTCTCCAAAGTCCAGTTCTTCTAAAGTCTTAATTAAAAATTTCCAGTTGAGGTTATCTAATTCTTTCTCTGTATCTAAAAAGATCAGAGCTCTTGTTTTTCTGAGTGTTTTTTCCAAATATTCCACCACAATCAAGACCATTTTTACATTATCTCTCATCTGTCTCCTTGGTAAGAAACCACTTTGGTCCTCATATACAAACTCCTGCAATATTTTCTTGAGCTTTTCTGCCAAAATAGTTGCAAATATCTTATAGTTATTGTTTAATAATGAGATTGGTCTGTAGTTTTTTGTCAAGTTTAAATCCTGTCCTTCTTTAGGTATTAATGTTATATATGCTGTTGTCCATGTTTCCAGTATCTCCCCCTTTTCTAAAATACCGTTCATCATATTTTTCAATGGCTGTAAAATTTCTTCTTCACACTTATAATATAATCCTGATATTCCATCTGGTTTATGAATATATTAATCCATTAATTCTGGGGAGATCTCATGTCCTTTATACAAATTTTAATAATATTGATAAAAGACTTTCTGAATTGCCACATTATCGGTTAATTCTAATCCACTTTCACTTATTTTCACAATTGTTTTCTTTGCTTTTTCCTTTCTAAGTTTATAGGCCAACCATCTTCCTGGTTTATTAGCAAATTCAAAATTTATTTGTTTTACAAAGTTTAATTTTTTTTGCATATCCTGAACTGTTAACATTGACAATTGTTGTTGGAGTAATTTAATCTCTCGGAGGACACTTGCCTTTCCCGGTTTTTCCTTTAGGAATTCTTCTTTCTCCTTTGTTTTAGAATATTTTGTACCTTCTCTTCTCTTTTCTTTTTCTGTTGTGTGTTTTGTTGTATAAAATAACCTCTCATATAGGCCTTACTTGCATCCCATACTGTTCAGATATTTGTTCCCATGTCCAGATTCAATTCAAAAAAGTCTCTCCATTTCTTTTTAGTGTCATCCACAATACTTTTATTTTGAATTATCATTTCATTTGTTCTCCATCTAAAAGTAGTGCTTCTTTTCACAAATGACATAGATATCGGGTTATGGTCCGAAAATTATCTTGGTAGAACCTGTATTTTGCCAGTCTTTGTAGCAAGCTCTTTAGTTGTCAAAATCATATCAATCCTTGAAAAAGATGTATGTCTTTCTGAAAAATATGTATATTCTTTTGAGTTTCCATTTTTATCTCTCCATACATCTACTAAAGCCAAATTGTCCATCAATTCAAAAAAACGTTTAGGGAATTTCCCTTGATAACTCTTTATTTTTTTCTCTGATATTCTATCAAATTCAGGTGCAGTCACTCCATTCCAATCTCCCATTAAACAGCAACTGTCAAAAGTTCAATCCATGAGTTTGGTTAAGAGATCTTCATAAAATTCTGCTTTGTGGTCATTGTGAGTGGAGATGGGTCAATGAAGAGTCAGACATCAAGGCTTGGGTTGAAAATTGGGCCACATTTATTGAAAATATCTGCAAAGGGAAACCTAGGACAGGCAGCTGACTGTGCCAGCAACTAGCTGGCACTTCTCGGGCACACCTAGCCTGAGGGGTGGTGTTGATCTCGCCGCCCCTCCGGACTGCCCCTTCTGGGGGAGGTAGACCTTTCCCTGTCACCCCCAACCCGGTGCCACACAACACCTGGGTGAGCGAGGAGGGTTGGTCTCTCAGGCAACCCTTATCCCCCCGCCAAGCTGCACAACCCATTCGGGGGGCCTCAGGCGTCACCTGTCACCATAAGGTGCCTCTGCATGCACACCAACCCTAACCTCTTTCTGCTTTTGCCCATCCTAGCCGCCACAGGAGTCACAAGCCTAGTGCTTGTGAAACTCCCCCCACCTGCTCAGAAGAACTTCCGCAGGCCACTTTACAGATCAGAGAGAAATATGCTATTCCCTACATTAGACAGGTGGATGCTGTCCTGCCAGTAACGCTCCCTCCTTGTCCAAAGAATTTCCTGTGGGTGGTGCATCCATCACCACATTTACATAGGCCATAAGCCATTTCTCCATTCAATTTCTGATGTGCCCTAGGGATGGCGGAGAATTCCGCCACGTATTTCAGTGAGGCCGCATGCACTGGTATTCAGCCCCCTGAAATCTGTGGAGGAACGGCCTGCCCCCCTGCCCCCCCCACAGATTCCCCCCGGGATGAAGCTTACCTGGGGCGGATGTTCTGGATGGCGGTGGCTCCGGCGGTGGCAGCGGCGGCAGCTGGTCTTTCAACCGGCTGCGACGGCCGCCATTTGCATCCTGGTCATTGCCGTGATAGGCTACATAAGTATTTACGTAGCCTATCATGGCAAGCTAAAAACAAACAAACAAAAAACCGCGTATGCAAATGGCAGCGGCTATGGCAGCCGCCATTTGTGTTCCCTATTTTTCGCCATTGTAGCCTACATAAATATTTATGTAGGCAATTACGATGAAGAAAAGGGAACTGCAAATAGCGTAGTGGGTGCTATTTGCGTTCCTTCTTTTTTCGCCATTTTCTCCTCCGTAGCCGCCACCATTTGCGTACGCGTTTTTTTCCCCAGCTTGCCATGATAGGCTATGTAAATACTTACGTAGCCTATCATGGCAGCCTGGAAGGACGCAAATGGCGGCTGCTACGGTGGCTGCCATTTGCATCTGCAGCAGCCCATCTGCGGCCAGAAGTCCAGCTGCGGACAGCCCTGGCCGGCTGCTCTGCGGAGCCTCTGCAGAGCAGAGCCGGCCGGGCAGGATGCTGGGGGGGAGGACCGGATTGCTTCCCCCCCATCGAGGATTCTGGGGGGAGGGACGGAGCACCTCCCCCCCCCAAACGAATCAGTTCCGCGAAAAGGTAAGTGACTTTCGTACATCCCTAATGTGCCCTGCCAGCAGCAATGTCGTTCCAAGCCTTCCAATTGATCCATGGGAGCAGTGAGAACCACAATAGCTACTTCCAGCCAGGTATGCTGGACCACCTGCACATTAATCAAGGCCTGTTCGATCAGGTCCTTGCCTGGCTTACAGCCCAAGTTGTTCCCTCCATCGTGCAGCACCTGGACCTATGGAGGAAGACTGACCAAACCTTGGTGGAACAGGGTGAGGAGGGGGTAATCCCACTGCATGTTCCATCTGCCAAACCACTGGATCGTAGCATGTTGGGGTACCAGAAACTGAGATCTGAAGGCCGGCATAGAAGCCCTTCATGCAGCCCCAAACACCATACTGTGCCTGCATAAGAGCACCCGTAGGGATGTACGAAAGTCACTTACCTGTTCACGGATTATGTTGATGGGGGGGGGAGGCATTCCATCCCTCCCTCTGGAATTGTCACTGGGGGGAGGCACTCCTTTCCTCCCCCCCGGAATCCTCCTTGGCTGGCTGTGCTCTGCAGCAGCTCCGCGGAGCAGCCGGCCAGGTCCAGCCAGGCCAGAGCCATCCGCAGCCAGATTTCTGGCCGCGGAGGGCTCTGGGTGAAAAAAACACACCAAACACTGCATACGCAAATGGTGGCGGCTATGGCCGCCGCCATTTGCAATACTTATTTTTCCCCTCTTAATCTACGTAAATAGTTACGTATACTATGACAGTGAAAATAAAGGGGAACGCAAGTAGCGTAGTGGCTGCTATTTGCGTCCCTTTTTGATTCCCCGTTTTAGCCTACATAAATATTTACGTAGGTTAAAACAGGGAATCAAAAAGGGACACAAATAGCACCCACTATGCTATTTGCGTTCCCCTTTATTTTCGCCGTCATACCCTACATAAATATTTATGTAGACTAAGACGGGCAAAAATAAGGAACGCAAATGGCGGCAGCCATAGCTGCCACCATTTGCGTACGCGGTTTTTTTTTTTTAATCCACCCAGCTGTGATAGGCTACATAAAGATTTACGTAGCCTAACACCATGTGTGTGTTTTTTTTAAACCTAGCCATGATAGGCTACGTAAATCTTTACGTAGCCTATCACGTCTCTCTTTCTTTCTTTTTTTACAAGAACAAGAGTGGAAATGGTGGTGGCGGCAGCCGGTCAGAAGACCAGCCGCCACCGCCGCCGGAGCCGCCGCCGGAGCCGCTGCCGCCCAGAAGATCCGCCCCAGGTGAGTCTCGTCCCGGGGGGATCCGCAGGGGGGGGTGGCAGGCCGTTTCGCCACAGATTTCGGGGGGCCAAATGCACTGGCATTCAGCCTCACCGAGATCTGTGGCAGAATTCTGTGCCATCCCTAAGCACCCCTACTGGTGTACGTCGAGTCTGACAGTCTGAGGAAGAAAACATTAGGGCAAGCGAAGGGAAAATTGCAACAGGAAGATAGCGGTCAAATTGCGAAGGCCATGCTGGAATGCTTTGAAGTGCCATCATCCCATCGCCATAACGTGCCTGTGAGAGAAACCTGAAGCGGCTGCCTTAGGGACCGGTCAATGCCAAAGGGGGTTCCAAATCGAAAATTACCTGGCCTAGCTTGCTAGAGCTGATGTGGTGACTGCCCAAATTGAAATTTTGTCAATGGTGAACCGTCGGCGTGACAAGACAGGGTTCCCTCCCAGATGCGGTATTCCAGTAAAAACCCATGAGGACCCTGACGGGGCATTAACTTCTGAATGGGTAGGTGGAGCACAGCAGGACAGACCTGTAAATCATAGTATCTCAAGGCACTCTTAGACAAGTCAGATATGGGAACCTGAAACAACTAGGGATGGACGAATGTCACTTACCTGATCCCGAAGCTTGCTTAATGGTGGGGGGGAGGCGCTCCATCCCTCCCCCCGAAATTCTGGCCAGGGGGGAGGCGCCCCGTCCCTCCCTGCCGAAATTCTGGCCGGGGGGGAGGCGCCCCATCCCTCCGGCCGTGAAACCTCATCTCCTGCCGGGACGCAATAGTGGCGGCTGTAGCCGCCGCCATTTGTGTCCCTGGCCTGCAGTCAGCTGTGATAGGCTACGTAAATGTTTACGTAGCCTATCACGGCTGACTTTTAAAAAAAAAGTGCGTACGCAAATGGCGGAGCCCATGGGCGCCACCATTTGCGTTCCTTATTTTGGCACATGTAGTCTACATAAACATTTACGTAGACTACAGCGAAAATAAGGGCAACGCTATTTGCGTTGCCCTTATTTTCGCCGTAGTCTACATAAATGTTTACGTAGACTACACATGCCAAAATAAGGAATGCAAATGGCGGCGCCCATGGGCGCCGCCATTTGAGTACGCGCTTTTTTTTTTCAAAGTCAGCCTTGATAGGCTACGTAAACATTTACATAGCCTATCATGGTGTTTTTTGAAAATCTAGCCGTGATAGGCTACGTAAATCTTTATGTAGCCTATCACGTTCGTTTGTTTTGTTTTTGTTTTTTACTTGGAAATGGCCGTGGCGGCAGCCGGTCATAAGACCAGCCGCCGCTGAACCGCTGCCGGAGCCGCCACCACCAGGGACATTCGAGCAAGGTAAGTGCCATCCCGGGGGGGGGCGGGGGCACAGACCGTTTCTCCACCAATTTTGGGGGGGTCGAATGTGCTGGTATTTGGCCTCCCTGAGATTCGTGGAGAAATTCTCTGACATCTCTGGAAACAACCCTGAAATCCCAAGGGTTCCGAAGAAGGCCGATAAGGCTGCAGCATGGAACAAGGGAATGTAGTACTGAGAAGAGCAAATGGAGGGCCATCATCTTGGAACCCCAGAAGGGTATCTGGAGAGATAGGGTGCCTAGAGTCTGCTAAAAGCAGGCAGCATCCTTGCCCCAACCCTACACCACACGCCTGTCCCTGAAACCTAACTTGGGGTCAGTAACTTACTTTGTTGTGGCCAAGAAGACTAAAGACAGCCAGCTGGCCCCTTATGGCAATGGCAGATATCCCCGTTGTTCCTTAAAGAGACGCTGAATTGCAGCAAAGGATCTATAGGGAAGGGCCATGAGTTCTGTGACTGAAGTGCGCTCCTACTGCGCAGAACTCCCTACCCGCCCTGTCGTAGGTGGCTCCAGTACTGGGAGTTATGGAATTCGGGATGACATGCTCAGCTTCAGTACGCCGGTCCCACATAGTACTGGAAGGATGGGATCTGATAACAGATGCCCACGGGGCTAAGGTCCAGAACCTGTTGACCTGATTCCATGACAAAGCATCAGCAAATGGGTTCGCCAAACCCGGCGCATGGCAGGCCTGGAACCAGATGTTCCGATGCAGACCTTGGAGCGGGAATTCTCTGACTAATGACATGATCCCCGATTCCTGGTAGGGATGTATGAAAGTCACTTACCTTTTCGCGGAACTGAGTTGTGGGGGGGGGAGGCGCTCTGTCCCTCCCCCCAGAATCCTCGACAGGGGGGAGGCGATCTGGTCCTCCCCGCCTCCCAGAATCCTTCCCGGCCGGCACCGCTCTGCGGTGGCTCCGCGGAGCAGCCAGCCAGGGCCATCCGCAGCCGGAGTTCTGGCTGCGGATGGGCTACTGTGGATGCAAATGGCAGCCGCCATAGCGGCTGCCATTTGCGTCCTTTCAGGCTGCTGTGATAGGCTATGTAAGTATTTACGTAGCCTATCATGGCAAGCTAAAAAAAAACAAAAACTGCTTACGTAAATGGCGGCGGCTACGGCGGCCACCATTTGCGTTCCTTATTTTTCACCGTTTTATCCTACGTAAATATTTATGTAGGCAATTACGGCAAAAAAAAGAGAACCGCAAATAGTGTAGTGGGCGCTATTTGCGCTCCTTTTTTTCGTCATCAAAGCCTACATAAATATTTACGTAGGATAAAACAGCGAAAAATAAGGAACGCAAATAGTGCCCACTACGCTATTTGCGGTTCCTTTTTTTGCCGTAATTGCCTATGTAAATATTTACGTAGGCTAGAATGGCAAAAAATAGGGAACTCAAATGGTGGCCGCCATAGCTACCTCCATTTGCGTATGCGGTTTTTTGTTTTTCGTTTTGCTTGGCTTGCCGTGTTAGGCTACGTAAATACTTATGTAGCCTATCACAGCAAAGACCAGGATGCATATGACGGCTGTGGCAGCCAGTTGAAAGACCAGCCGCTGCTGCTGCCACCGACACCAGAGCTGCCGCCAGAGCCGCCGTCATCCGGAACATCCGCCCCAGGTAAGCTTCGTTCCAGGGGGAATCCGCAGGGGTGGGGGTGGGGGGTGGCAGGCCATTCTGCCACAGATTTTGGGGGGCCGAATGCCAGTGCATGCGGCCTCACTGAAATCCGTGGCGGAATTCTCCACCATCCCTAATTCCTGGGGGATAGGCAATCAGTAACACACACAGTGGCCATGTCGTCGTATACAAGAGGGCCAACGACTTGGCTATGAGGTTGGCCCAAATGTGCACGGCTAGGTAATAGGGAAGATCTCCAGAAAGGCAAGGTTCTGACAAATTCTGGAGGTGGCCCAACTCCCAGGCCACTGCATGGGACACCACCGAACCTGCCATATGCGCCCAAGACTCAGTGTACCAGTGGCGCCTGAGTGAACCTGCGGGTCGGCTTGGAGGAGCAGCTCGCACCGCTAGGAGGAGACACCAGTAAAATCCCACAAAATGTCCTGAGGGAGGTGAGAACATTGCTTAAGGGTGTCTAACTCGATTCCCTGGAATGTTAATGCGGCAGATGGGCCCACTGTCTTGTGAGTGAAAGTGACACTGAAGTCAAAAGGAAAGGGAACAAATGCTTCCATTAAGTCAGAACAGTGCCTCGGGCTCTAGGACCCTACACAGCACATGCCCATCAGGTGCCAGGTGCTGGGCTCCCAGACCGAGACAACTGTCTCATCGGAAGAGGTGTTTCGTACTGAGCACAGATGCCCAGGGATCTTGTCAAGAATGGACTGGCTTTTGGGAAAGATAGGCTATGAAAGGGGGGGGGGGCTATAACCCATCCTGCCAGTACTTCCTTGTCTATTTTTCTGAAACCCGTCAATGCACGGTAAGGACAGAGTTTGATTGCGAGCTAGGTATGGCCTATGTCGACCCAAGAAAGGGGTCCTGAAACCTAGCATGAAGTGATGTTCCAAGTAGAACATGTTTCCACCGTCTGGGTAGCATTTTAAAAGCCAGAAGAGCAGCTCCATCATAACAGGCTGGGGACCATTTGAGGGAGCTGTAGCTCGCTACAAGGCTTCCCACTGCCTTGGCCTACCTGAGGGGACCCTGCCACCCCTGGGCTCTTGGAGAAGAGGTGCATGGGTGCTGTCCGCTACAAGGGGAATGCTTATGACAAAATGGCAAGGACTCCAGGAGCATGTGCTCTTGGGACTGCACTCCCACCACAGCAAGTGGTGCCGAACCACTGGACCTGCAATAGGCAGAGGCCAGTGTCGGGTCCATCGCCAAAACTCGGCAGGGAAGGAGGCATAACTAGTAGCCCAAAGGTCCTGGTCTGCCAGGTTCCAGCGCATAGAAGGGTAATAGTGGCCCTTCTGCGGAAAACCTCATCATAAGCCAGCCATGCTGCTCCTAAGGTGAAAGCAATAGGAAAAAAGTAGCCCGGATGGGCATTGCCCCCCTCTCTGGATAGCGAAAGGAGACAATATTGCCACCTACGTGAGAGTCTGGGCGCGGGGGCAGGGGCAAGGGATACAGAGCTAATCCAGCAGGACCCCACCAGACACTAGCAAAAGGGCTTTGAGCAGATGGGGCTACTGTGGAGATGTGACTAACGGAGCTCCAGGTGTCCCGTGCATCATATAGGGTGTGGTCGTCTCACTGTGTCCGGGGCAGCCACAACCAGGTCCCTTGCGAGCAAGGGGGGATGTCACTTGCGGTGCTGCTGATGGAGATGCCCCAGGAGGGTGGACCACCTCTAGCGGTGGTGTGCCACCTGGGTGAGCCTGCGAAGATGAGATGTAGGACTCAATGGCGTTCAGCTGCACCGGATCCGGGGCAGCAGCACCCAGGTCCCCCGCCAAGAAGGCGGATGATGTTACTTGCGTTGCTGCTGGCGGAGCTGCCTCAGGAGGGTGGACTGCCTCCAGTGGTGGCACACTGCCCAGGTGAGCCTGCGAAGACGAGGTGGAGGCTGAAATGCCATCCAGACTAGGGATGGCAGAGAATTCCGCCACGGATCTTGGTGAGGCCGAATGCCAGTGCATTCGGCCCCCTGAACTCCGTGGCGGAATGGCCTGCCACCCCCCCGCCCCCTCGCGGATCCACCCCGGGATGAGACTTACCTGGGGCGGATCGTCCAGGCGGCGGCAGCAGCTGCGGTGGCTGGTCTTCCGACTGGCTGCCGCCGCCGCCATTTCCAGTGTTAAAAAAAAGAGATTATTTAAATCTTTAAATAAGTAAAGATTTACATAGTCTATCATGGCTAGGTTAAAAAAAAACAACAACGACGTGATAGGCTATGTAAATCTTTACGTAGCCTATCACCTCTGACTTTTAAAAAAAAACAAAAACAGCTGTACGCAAATGGCGGCGGCTACAGCCGCCACCATTTGCATTCCTTATTTTGGGCTTAGTCTACGTAAATATTTACATAGACTAAGACGGCCCAAAATAAGGAACGCAAATGGTGGCGGCCATAGCCGCCACCATTTGCGTACACGCATTTTGTTTTGTTTTTTAAGTCAGACGTGATAGGCTATGTAAAGATTTACGTAGCCTATCACAGCTGACTATAGGGATGCAAACGTCCCTGCTAGCATCCCTGCTAGCCAGCGGCCGGATGTCCGGCTGCTGGTGGATCCGGCCGGCGGCTCCATGGAATCCCCATTGAGCGGAGCCGGCCGTTCAGGATTCCGGGGGGGGGGGACGGAGCACCTCCCCCCCCCAGCGGAACCCAGCAGAGCCAGGTAAGGCCAATTTCATACATCCCTAATCCAGACACGCTGGACCGTGCTTGGATCCTTGCCAGCGAGGCAGAGGGTGTCGACTGTGTCACCAGAGGTAGAGGCATTGTGGAAGAGTGGATGGCCTCCTGTGTGGGTGTGCCATTGAGGTGAAGCTGAGGGGATGAAGTGGAGGCCCTGATGGTGTCCAGACATGCTGAAATGGAAAGCAACAATGAACGTTGTGTCTGCTGTTGCATCTATTTGGGCTGGACTACTGTGGTGTTGCTGGGCACAGCCGGGGATCCCAGAGGTATGTTCTGCCGCTTCAAGGCAAGAAAGGATTGAAGCCAGGACTGGCCTGCTTCATCCTCAGACTCAGAATCGAGACTAAGCTTTGGCCTCTTCATGGGAGGTCATGGGGTTTTACCCTTTCCTTTTCCGCCCCCTTTCTTAGGAGGTATGGCGTATGGCGAAGGACCTTCTTTGAGAAAAGAGACTGGTCTAAAGTCACCCAGTGAGGCCTATGGCCAAGTGGAGACCAGGAACTGGGGTCCGGGTGCAACACTCTAACCACTATACTGCACAGCCCCTTATGGAGGAGCTGAAGGCCAGGAGGACCGGCTGAAGGTGGGGCCTGAGAGGCCTGCAAGCCTGGAGAGGGTGCTGGTGGCAAGAGGCCTCCCCCAAATCCTCCAAACCTGTGGGCCTGTTGGCCCAGAAAGAAGAGCCCAGGTGTGTGGGGGGTGCTGGGAGAGGACGGTGAAGCGCCGCCACTCCTGCGGACAGACTGGCCTGGGGACCGCGTGCTCGGCAGCATGGGGCTCGCCAGGGGGACTTGATGAGGAGGGGGAGCGCCGCCGGCAACCAGGCTAGGCTGCGAGGCCGCCAGCAGAGACCAGCTGGCCTGCTCCCAGCATCCGCCGCGGTGCGGGGAGGAGAAGGCAGAGGGGGGCGCGCACCGCAGAAGAGAGCACCGACGCCCCTAGGCAATGAAGCGTGGCCACCGCCACCGCCAATCAGGAGGCCAAGGAGGTGTGCGCTGCAATCGTCCGCCGCCACCCGACGGCAATGCAGTGCCACAGCTGCTGCTGCTGGCCGAACCAGCAGGGCCTAGTTGCTGAGCCAGCTGCGCGTGAGGTAGGGATGGCGGAGAATTTCTCCACGAATCTTCGGGAGGCCGAGTGCTGACGCATTCGGCCCCCCAAAAGTGTTGGGGAAATTCTCTGCCGGCCCCCCGCCCCCCACAGGATGGGACTTACCTTCGGCGAATGTCCCTCTCGGCGACGGGTCCCGGCGGCATTTCGGTGGCGTTTCGGCAGGGGCGGGGGCGGCAGCCGGTCTCCCGACTGGCTGCCGCCGCCTTTACAAAATAAAAAAGTACAGTAAAAAAAACCCCACACACCCGTGATAGGCTACGTGACGATTTACGTAGCCTATCACGGCTAGATTTCCAAAGTCAGCCGTGATAGGCTACGTAAATCATCATGTAGCCTATCACAGATGACTTTGGAAAAAAAAAAGCGCGTACGCAAATGGCGGCGTCCCATGGGCGCCGCCATTTGCGTTCCTTATTTGGACAGGGGTAGTCTACGTAAAGATTTACATAGACTATGGCGAAAATAAGGGCACGCTATTTGCGTTGCCCTTATTTTCGCCGTAGTCTACGTAAATCTTTACGTAGACTAGACGTGCCAAAATAAGGATCGCAAATGGCGGCACCCATGGGCGCCGCCATTTGCGTACGCGCTTTTTTTTTCTTTCCCAAAGTCACCCGTGATAGGCTACGTGACGATTTACGTAGCCTATCTCGGCTGACTTTGGAAATCTAGCCGTGATAGGCTACGCAAATCGTTACTTAGCCTATCACGGGTGTGTGTGTGTTTTTTACTTTTTTTTCGCGGCTGGGGAGACGGGGCGCTCCTCCCTGGCCTGAATTTCACCGGCGAGGGATGGGGCGCCTCCCCCCTGGCCTGAATTTCGGCCGGGCGAGGCGGGGTGCCTCCCCCCCTCGCCTGAACTTCGGGGGGAGAACCGAAGCGCCTCCCCCCCACCGCAAAGCAAGCTGTGGGACAAGGTAAGTCCCTTTCGTCCATCCCTAGCGTGAGGCAAGCCGTGGTGGGAGGCAGGCAAGGGGGGGTGCGCCGCCGAAGCGAGCACCACTGCCCCGAGGCAATGAAGCACGGCCGCTGCTTCCATCGCCTGGGAGACCAGGGAGGCGTACGCTGCAATTGCCTGCTGCTGCCCAACGGCAACGCAGCGCTGCCATCGCCGCTGGCTGGAGACCAGCAGGGCCCTGTTGCTGAGTCGGCCGTGGTGCAGAGGCAAGCAGCGGCAGGAGGCAGACAAGGGGGGGTGTGCCGCCAAAGTGAGAGCTGCCACCCCAGGAGTGGACAGCGGCCGCTGAGCGAGGGGCACCTGCACTGTCAAGGCGAGCACTGCTGCCATCGGAGGCGCTGTTGGCTGCAGGCATGAGGCGACGGTGAAGCAGTAGGTGAACGCCAGGGGATCTCTCTCACTCAGGGAGCCGCGAGAGCGATAGAGCTGGTTTGGGAGGGTCGCAGAGCTTAAGAGGGCTCTGCGGACCCCTCCCCTGCCTGGTGGTGCAATGCGGGGGCACCCAATAGGCAGGAGCCACCTCTTCTCACTCCACCCGCCAGCAACGTCCCCCCCCCTTTTGCCAGACAAGCTGGTGCCAGAGTTAGGGCATTTTGGTGCATAAACCCCTAAAATCAACATTGATACACCATTCAGTGTACTTTTAGCTCCCACAAAATGACCTTGTTCATCTGTCAATACCAATTCTGGTCCCAAATGTGGCTTAATATATAAAACAACTCCATTTTTCTTTTTTTTTCTGCTTGCAGTTATAAACTCTTCATCTAATTTTTTATTAAGTAAATATTTGATATCTTCTTTCTTAATATGAGTTTCTTGTAAGTATATTATATCATGTTTCAATTTTTGTAAATAGCAAAATATTGTCTTTCTCTTTTGAGGGGCATTTGCCCCATTAATATTCCAAGTTAAATGTTTGTAATCCATTTTTAAGGAGATATAAGATTAAAGTACATTTTTAATTTCCCCCTGTTGCACTCTGAGCTAAATTGACTTTGTAAAAGTCTGCAACTCCTTGATTTTAACTCAGAATACTATCTAAGATTGGAGCTCACCCATCCTTATATTCTCTTAATTAATTAAGAGTTTCAAAACAGCATTTCAGTAGGTGTTTATCTCTGGCAACTGACGTTAGTTTTGAGCCCCTTTGCATCCTCCGCAAAGGCAGCTGTTCTTCTCAGATTTCATCCGGATGGTACTGCAGGCTTCCCCTTTATTTTCCAGGGGGAAAAAAAGGTTTCTCAACCTTTTCACAGCAGTTTGAAACAAGCGACCTGCGGAGCCCCGCAAGTCACTGCCACGATGACATGGCTCCTTACTGGAAGTCTCACTGTCAATAATGTATTAAACGAATAAATACACCAACACATCATGAAATATAATATGAACACAGAAAGTAAAATGACTGTCAGGTATAAAAGATGAAGCACATCGTGGGGACTAAATGAGTGAAAGTCATAGAGTAATCTGATGCTCCTTTCAAGGGTGTACCATGGACTAGTAGATAGGTCAGATCCCCCCTCCTGAGGCCAAAGAAACTGACGTCCTCAGGTGGAGGAATCTGACTTTGGGTCCTTCCCCCTTCCTCACCCCTGCCCTGCTGTATTTGCCACTGTAGGCACCGCAGCATCTGCTCCTCCATGGTCACAACTGCAGAACTGCCACCTCATTCCTCCTCTGTGCCAGGCTCTTGCTGGCAGGGATTTGGATAGAGAGAGGCATCTTAAGCACACACAAAACACGAAAATATTGTAAAAGTCTGGGAGAACAGAATTGTCTATGCCTGCTGCTGAAAAGATAGCAATGTGGATGCAGGTGGGCTTCCCTTGGGAGAGCATTTTGGAGCTGGGGGATCACCCCCCCAAAAAACACTTTCTCTTGCTGCCCCTCTCCAAGCATCAGAATAAGGGAGCCCTTGGAGAATGGTTGCCGTCGATGGTCTTAAAGTACAGGTAGGTACATATGGGAGCAGGGATGTATGAAAGTCACTTATCTTTCATGGACTTTGTTGATGGTGGGGGGAGAGACATTCCGTCCCTCCCCCTGGTATCCTGGACGGGGGGGAGGAGCTCTGTTCCTCCCCCCCGGAATCCTCCACGGCCAGCTGTGCTCCACGGAGCAGCCGGCCAGGCCCATTCCTTATTCTTGACATCTTAATCTACGTAAATATTTACGTAGACTAAGATGGTGAAATTAAGGGGAATGCAAATAGCATAGCAGACGCTATTTACGTTCCCCTTATTTTCGCCGTCTTAGTCTATATAATTATTTACGTAGACTAAGACAGCCCAAAACAAGGAACGCAAATGGCGGCGGCTGTAGCCGCCGCCATTTGCGTACGCCTTTTTTTTTTTTACCCAGACATTTTAGGCTACGTAAAAACTTATGTAGCCTATCATGTCTGAGTAAAAACAAAAACTGCAAATGGCGGTTGCGGCAGCAGTTCGGAAGACCAGCCACTGCCACCGCAGCTGCCACCGGAGCCGCCACCACCCGGAAGATCCGCCCCAGGTAAGTCTCATCCCATGGAGGATCTGTGTGCGGGGGCGGGGGGGCAGGCTGTTCCACCACAGATTTCAGGGGGCCGAATGCACTGGCATTTGGCCTCACCGAGATCCGTGGAGGAATTCTCTGCCATCCCTACATGGGAGGAGGTGTCCCATCAGGTACCAAGGGTTCAAGACATGGAGAGCTCTACAGGGCAAACCCTACACTTTGAATTGGGACAGAGACATGGCTCCTTACCAGAAGTGCAGAAGTTTCCTGATACTTTCAATGAAGCCAAGTTGATCACTTTCTGCATGTTGGTCTTCTGCAGTGTCTGGGTGTCTTTTGTTCCAACCTACTTGAGTACCAAGTAGGGATGTATGCAAGTCACTTACTGTTCTGTGGATCTGCTTCACAGTGGGGGGGGGAGGCACTCTGTCCCTCCCTCCAGAGTCCTGCCTGGCCGGCTCTGCTCCGCGGGGATTCTGTGGAGCCGCCAGCCGGCTCTGCCTGCAGCTGGACATCCGGCCGCTGGGCAGCAGGGATGCAAATGGCGGCCGCTGTAGCTGCCACCATTTGCGTACGCGGGTGTGTTTTTTTCTCTTGCCATGATAGGCTATGTAAATACTTACGTAGCCTATCGTGGCAAAAGGGCAGATGGAAATGGCGGCTGCGGCAGCAGGTCGAAAGACCAGCCACTGCCGCTGCCGGAGTCGCGTCCACTGGCGGAACATCCGCCCCAGGTAAGCTTCGTCCCGCGGAGGAATCCGCGGGGGGGCGGGGGGTGGGAGGCCGTTCAGCCATGGATTTCAGGGGGCCAAATGCCAGTGCATTCAGCCTCACTGTAATCCGTGGCGGAATTCTCCGCCATCCCGAACACAATTGGGTGCATTCCACTAATCGAAGTGGTATTTTTCTAAGGTGTATGTCACCATGGAGAGATTTGGCATCTCCAGTAATTTGGCGCTCTAGCTTTAGTTGTGCAAATGCACTACTGTAAAATCCTGAAACCCTGTCATCATGATTTAGGACTGAATTGTTATTGTTATTGTTATTATTTGTAGTCGTCGTCATTGTAGTAGTATAAATATTTCTTAGCCGCAATATAGGGCAGAAGCCTTCCCAAGGAGGCTTACAGCAATGGTCAAACACGTAAAACCATTAAGATATTAAAAACGGTAAAAACATAAATATCATTAAAAACCAATACCAACCAATAATAAAACCACCAGCAGCAACAGTGATAAACAGCAACAACAGCAATCATATCAGGCAAAGGCCACGGGAAAATAGTAGGTTACACCCAAACTGCCTCCGACTTTTTATGGCGGCAATGGAGATCTTCTGCATGTTGGTGTTTGTTGCTTGGTTATTAAGCTGTGTTTCTTTCCCAAATGCTACTGTCATACTAAGAGAAATCTGGAGACCACTGTTAGAAATAAATGGAATTGTATCACTTGGCTCTTGTGAAGTTATTTTCTCTTCTGCCTTACACCTCCCTGGTGCAACTGTAGTGGAAGAACTCCCTTAATTGAGTCCAGATTTGATTTTTATTGGCAGAGCGTGCATCCATAGATAGGTAGGTGATGTTGAAATTAATTTCAGCATATATTTGGCCCTAGGTCTGCATTTTCTTCAAGAAACCCTTCCAGGGGGCACATGCCAGAGATAGTGGGGCCCTCTGCTTTAGATGGGTGGGGAGAAAGCTCATGTGGGTGGGGACACTGACAGTCTCTCATACAGAAATGTACATCCAATAACATCCACGCATAAGACAAACCCCGTCATACATGCAAACACCCTTTTTTATGCTTAAAACCTCCATTCACACCCATAGCACACTCAATCACACACATCCACCTGGTTGTGGAGAGAGCTCCCTAGGGAGGTTCGCCTGGCACCTATTGTTGTACCCATTCTGGAACCAGGTGAAGAGCTGTTTCTTTTCCCAAGAATGTTCGCACTGTAGTATTCTAGTCACTTAGCTCTGCTGTTTTAATCTTGTTTCTGTATTTTAAAGCTCTGCATTGCTGCAAGGTTTTGTTCTGGTTGTACTTTGCACTGTATTTGTAAGTTTTTGTATTTTATATTGTTTTTATGCTGCACTTGTGGTTTTAATTTTTGTGAACTTCCCAGAGAGCTTCTGCTATTGGATGGCCTAGAAATGTAATCCGTCAGTCAATAAAGAAACAAGCACACTCACCTTCTCAAAACTAATACACACAAAATGATACACTGATGCACACTGTAAAGAAACTGTATTTCTCTGAAGTAAAATTTAAATGTATTATGTAGGGATGTACAAAACACTTACCTAGTTTTGTCCACGGACATCTGCGGTGGGGGGGAGGCACTCTGTCCCTCCCCCTGAAATTCTCCCTGACCAGCTCCGCTCTGTAGCAACTCCATGGAGCTGCTGGCCGGGGCCGCCCGCAGCCAGACATCTGGCTGCTGGGCTGCGCAGGGACGCAAATGGCGGTCGCCGTAGCTGCCGCCATTTGTGTCCCTGTCTTTTGCCATGATAGGCTACATATATATTTACGTAGCCTATCACAGAAAAAAAAAGGGAACGCAAATGGCAGCCACTACACTATTCGTGCCCCTGTCTTTTGCCGTGATAGGCTACGTAAATATTTACGTAGCATATCACGGCAAAAACACAGGAATGCAAATGGCGGCAGCTACGGCGGCCGTCATTTGCATTCCCTTTTTTGCTATGATAAGCTACCTAAATATTTACGTAGCCTATCATGGCCTCCACAGGGACGCAAATGGCATGAGATGGCAAGTTAGAACATCAACATCTTGAGAATCAGCAAACTAAAATGGACAAGCATGGGCGAATTTAATTCAGGTGACCATTATATCTACTACTGTGGGCAAGAATCCCTTAGAAGAAATGGAGTAGCACTCATAGTCAATACAAGGGTGGGAAAAGCAGTACTGGGGTACAATCTCAAAAATGATAGAATGATCTCAGTACGAATCCAAGGCAAACCATTCAACATGACAGTAATTCAAGTCTATGCCCCAACCACTGATGCCGAAGAAGCTGAGGTTGATTGGTTCTATGAAGACCTACAGCACTAATAGAACTAACACCAAAAAAAGATCTCCTTTCTATCATAGGAATGCTATAGTAGGAAGTCAAGAAATCACTGGGATAACAGGCAAGCATGGCCTTGGTGTACAAAACGAAGCAGGACAAAGGCTAATAGAGTTTTGCCAAGAGAACATGCTGATCATAGCAAACACTCTTTTCCAACAGCACAAGAGGTGACTCTACACATGGACATCACCAGATGGTCAATATCAAAACCAGATTGATTATGTCCTTTGCAGCCAAAGATGGAGAAGCTCTATACAGTCAGTAAAAACAAGACCTGGAGCTGACTGTGGCTCAGATCATGAGCTTCTTGTTGCAAAATTTTGGCTGAAATTGAAGAACAGGGAAAACCACTAAACCATTCAGGTGTGACCTAAATCATATCCCTTATGAATATACAGTAGAGGTGAGGAATAGATTTCAGGGATTAGACCTGATAGGCAGAGTGCCTGAGGAACTATAGACGGAGGTCCGTAACATTGTTCAGGAGGCAGCAATGACATCCATCCCAAAGAAAAAGAAATGCAAGAAAGCAAAGTGGCTGTCTGATGAGGCTTTACAAGTAGCTGAGGAAACAAGGGAAGCAAAAAGCAAAGAAGAAAGGGGAAGATATGTCCAACTGAATGCAGAGTTCCAGAGAATAGCAAGGAGAGACAAGAAGGCCTTCTTAAGTGAACAATGCAAAGAAATGGAGGAAAACAATAGAATGGGAAAGACTAGAGATCCTTTCAAGAAAATCAGAGATCTCAAGGGAATGTTTTGTGCAAAGACGGGCATGATAAAGGACAAAGAAGGCAGGGACCTAACAGAAGCAGATGAGATTAAGAAGAGGTGGCAAGAATACACAGAAGAACTATACAGGAAAGATCTGAATGTCCCTGATAGCCATGATAGTGCGGTCACTAAACTTGAGCCAGATATCCTCGAGAGTGAAGTCAAGTGGGCCTTAGGAAGCATTACTAACAACAAAGCTAGCAGAGATGACAGTATTCCAGCTGAGCTATTTAAAATCCTAAAAGATGATGCTGTTAAAGTGCTGCACTCAATATGCCAACAAATTCGGAACACTCAACACTTGGCCACAAAACTGGAAAAGGTCAGTTTACATTCCAATTCCAAAGAAGGGCAACACCAAAGAGTGTTCAAACTACCGTAGAGGAATTAGAGATCAAATCACCAACATTCGCTGGATCATGGGAAAGCAAGAGAATTCAAGAAAAACACCTATTTCTGCTTCATTGACTACACTAAAGCCTTTGATTGTGTGGATCACAACAAACTGTGGCAAATTCTGAAAGAGATGGGAGTACCAGACCACCTTACCTCTCTCCTGGTATGAGGGTCAAGAAGCAACAGTAAGAACTGGACATGGAACAACCGATTGGTTCCAAATTGGAAAAGGAGTACGACAAGGCTGTATATTGTTGTCCTGCTTATTTAACTTATATGCAGAGTACATCATGAGAAATGCCGGGTTGGATGAATCACAGGTCGGAATTAAGATTGCTGGGAGAATGATCAACAACCTCAGATACGCAGATGATACCACCCTAATGGCAGAAAGCAAATTGGATCTCAAGAGCCTCTTGCTGAGGGTGAAAGTGGAGAGTGTAAAACCTGGTTTGAAACTCAACATTACAAAAACGAAGATCATGGCATCTGGCCCCATCACTTCCTGGCATATAGAAGGGGAAGAAATGGAAGCAGTGACAGATTTTATTTTCTTGGGCTCCAAGATCACTGCAGATGGTGACTGTAAAATTAAAAGACGCTTGCTCCTTGGGAGGAAAGCTATGGCAAACCTAGACAGCATAGTAAGAAGCAGAGACATCACCTTACCGACAAAGGTTTGTATAATCAAAGCTATGGTTTTCCCAGTAGTAATGTATGGCTGTGAGAGCTGGACTATAAGGAAGGCTAAGTGCCGAAGAATTGATGCTTTTGAACTGTGGTGCTGGAGAAGACACTTATGAGTCCCCTGGAGGAGGTCCAATCAGTCCGTCCTAAAGGAAATCAAGCCTGACTGCTCATTGGAAGGACAGATCCTGAAGCTGAAGCTCAAATATTTTGGCCACCTAATGCGAAGAGAAAACTCTCTGGAAAAGACCCTGATGCTGGGAAAGACTGAAAGCAAAAGGAAAAGGGGACGGCAGAGGATGAGATGGATAGATAGCATCACTGATGCAATGAATATGAACTTGAGCACACTCCGGGAGAGAGCGGAGGAGAGGAAGGCCTGGTGTGCTATGGTCCATGGGGTCACGAAGAGTCGGACATGACTTAATGACTGAACAACAACAACAACAATCACAGCAATAACAAAGAAGTGAATGGCGGCCGCAGATGCGGCTGCCATTTGCAAAGCAGCACGAACGGCACCAGGTAGGTGCTCCATTTTGCGCGCCTTTCGTGGTGTGGTGTGGTGGGGGGCTTCGTTCCACCACAGATTTCAGGGGGCCAAATGCACTGGGCATTCAGCCTCACTGAGATCCGTGGCGGAATTCTCCAACATCCCTAATATTATTGTACATGGCAGGCTGGGGCATGGTGGTAGTTGTAGGACTTTTTTCTGTCAAAATCTGCATAAAACTTTGTTCTTAACGAGTTATGGCATGAACAGAGACTGTTATATTAATTCCACAGTTAACTCTGGGATGAAGTGTGTGTAGGGGGTGGGTTGGAACCCATGTCTTTTACTCCTATTAAGGCCAGAGAGGAGATTTAAAGTTTAAAGGTTAGACTGGCAGTTGGCCAAGTGACAGCTAAACTATCCCGCTTGCTAATAGCTACCGCTGAGATGCAAGGGTTTCAAGACAAGGCTTGGAATTAGGGATGTACGAAAGTGACTTACCTTTCGCAGATTATGTTGATGGTGGGGGGGAGGTGTTCCATCCCTCGCCCTGGAATCCTCGACGGGGGGGAGGCACTCCGTTCCTCCCCCCTGGAATTCTCGATGGCTGGCTGTGCTCCATGGCAGCTCCACAGAGCAGCTGGCCAGGCCCAGCCCAGCCCAGAGCTGTCTGCAGCCGGATTTCCGGCCGTGGAGGGCTCTAGGTAAAAAAGCAAAACAATAACAACCGCGTACTCAAATGGCAGCGGCTACGGCTGCCGCCATTTGCATTCCTTATTTTTGGCCATCTGAATCTATGTAAATATTTACGTAGCCTATGACGGCGAAAAATAAAGGGGAACACAAATAGCGTAACGGGTGCTATTTGCGTCCCTTTTTGATTCACCGTTTTAGCCTACGTAAATCTTTACGTAGGCTAAAATGGCGAGTCAAAAAGGGATGCAAATAGCGCCTGCTACGCTATTTGCATTCCCCTTTATTTTCGCCATCATAGTCTATGTAAATATTTACGTAGACTAAGACAGCCAAAAATGAGGAACGCAAATGGCGGCGGCCGTAGCCGCCACCATTTGCATACGCCGTTTTGTGTTTTTTTTAAAACCCTCCTAGCCATGACAGGCTACGTAAACATTTATGTAGCCTATCACGTCTTTTTTTTTTTTAACAAGACTGGAAATGGCGGCGGCGGCCATTCGGAAGACCAGCTGCTGCTGCCATCGCCGCCGCCACTGCCGCCCCTCAGAAGATCCACCCCAGGTAAGTCTTGTCCCAGGGGGGATCTGTGGGGGGGCGGGGGGGCAGGCCATTCTGCCACGGAGATTGGGGGGCTGAATGCACTGGCATTCGGCCTCACCAAGATCCATGGCGGAATTCTCTGACATTCCTACTTGGAATGGTTAAGAGATGCCTGAAGAAAATCCAGAGAATTGGCAGTGGCAGTAGGGAAGATGAAAGAGCCAACCCAGGAGCGAAAGTCACTTGAGGCAAGAGCTGGAGTAGAAGATTCCAGAGAGACAGCCTTCGGAAAGAAGCTGGGGCAAGGGTGACCGTAGGTTGCAGAGAAGCAAGTCAAGTGTGGCTGCTGGTCATCAAAACTGGCCCTTGCAAAAGGCACTTAAACAGCTTGATAAACTGTGGAAGGGCTCTGACCATTCTTCTCTCAACCATACAATGAGAGCTATGAAAAACAGGTCCTGTGAATATTTTCTTACACATTTATGTCAAGACTGAATTTAACATTTCATTAGAAAACCAGTGTATGTTTTTCTCTCCTTGCAAAACTTGTTGCAAACATTTGATCCCATCAAGCAGTCTGTCCTTTTGCAGAAGGGTGGTAGGGAGAGGGGATTGTGTGTGGGGTGAGGTGTGGGGGGGGGGATGCAGCCTTGGCTGTCATGTCAACAGGAGGAGAACAAATGAAAATATGGAAAAAGGTTGTTACAAGCTTTCATGTGCACTCTTGCACAAAACAATTATAGCGAAGCTACTATTATAGCAAAAAACAAAACAATCAATAGATAAAATGTGTGTGTAGGTATGTGGGCAGGGGCGTTGGAGATCCCAATGAGCAAGTTAGGATTAATGTGAAAATAGAGAAGATGGTGCTACATCCAGTAAACAAAGGTGTCTCCAGTAGTTCATCCTTAACACTATCAGCTGTATTCATGGGTGCCCGGGGTGGAAATGGTGGTAGTGTTGAACTTTGGAGAAAACTAGGGGTGTATGAACCCCACTCACTGATCTGCCAGGGGTCATCCGCTCAAGGGGGAGGCGATCCGTTCCTCCCCCCCAGAATCCTCCCCGGCCAGCTCCGCTCCGCGGCAACGAGATGCGATGAGCAGGTGGAGAACGCTTTATGTCTGTTCCAGGCCACAGGCATCTTTAGGATGGTGGAGATGATGAGGACATTGAGCATGGAGATGATGAGGACTTTTCCTGCATTGCATTTCCTGCATTGAGCAGGGGGTTGGACTCGATGGCCTTGTAGGCCCCTTCCTACCCTACTATTTTATGATTCTATGATGTAGGACAAGAGGATGAGCAAAAAGGGTACCAGGATAAAGAATACTGTTACAGTGGCAACTGCCCCTTCATTCTTGAAGGTGTCTATAGTGGCCAGTCTCAAAATAGGTAGAACTTTCAGAAGAAATGGCTAATTGTATCAGGCCCACAGAAGTGAAGGGTAAATTTTGAAACAGATTGCCCCAAAGCCACCAAAATACTGATGGCCCTTGAGATGGCAGCCAACTGGGCACATTCCCTGGGGCTCATGATGCATGACTATTGCAGGGGTTTACATATGGCAATTTAGTGGTCATCTGCCATGACACAAAGAAGGTGACACTCTGTGTTGCCAAAGAGGATGAAGAAATACATCTGCACCCCACAGCCCCCAAAGGATATATTGAGATTCTCTGACAGTAAATGCTGTAGCATCTGATCTAGGGATGTACGAAAGTGACTTACCTTTCACGGATTATGTTGATGGTGGGGGGGAGGCGTTCCATCCCTCCCCCCGGAATCCTGGCCGGGGGGGGAGGCACTCCGTTCCTCCCCTCGGAATCCTCGAACGGCCGGCTGTGCTCCGCGGAGCAGCTGGCCAGGCCCGGCCCGGCCAGGCCAGAGCCGTCCGCAGCCGGATTTCTGCCCGCGGAGGGCTCTGGGTAAAAAAGCAAAACAACAACAACCATGTACCCAAATGGCGGCGGCTATGGCCACCGCCATTTGCGTTCCTTCTTTTTGGCTGTCTTAATCTATGTAAATATTTACGTAGACTATGACAGCGAAAATAAAGGGGAACGCAAATAGCGTAGCAGGCGCTATTTGCGTCCCTTTTACATTCCTCGTTTTAGCCTACATAAATCTTTATGTAAGCTAAAATGGCAAGTCAAAAGAAAATAAATATTTACGTAGAATAAGACGGGAAAAAGAAGGAACGCAAATGGCGGCGGCCGTAGCCACCGCCATTTGCGTACGCATTTTTTTTAACCCACCCAACCACGATAGGCTACGTAAAGATTTACATAGCCTATCACATCTTTTTTTAAAAAAACCTAGCCATAATAGGCTACGTAAATCTTTACGTAGCCTATCACGTCTGTTTTTTTTTTTACACAATTCTGGACTGGAAATGGCGGCGGTGCCGGCAGCCGGTCGGAAGACCAGCCGCCGCCGTTGCCGAAGCCACCGCCAGAGCCACCGCCGGAGCCACCACTGCCCAGAAGATCCGCCCCAGGTGAGTCTCATCCCGGGGGGATCCGCGGGGGGGCGGGGGGGGGTGGCAGGCCATTCCGCCATGGAGTTCGGGGGGCCGAATTCACTGGCATTCAGCCTCACCGAGATCCATGGTGGAATTCTCTGACATCCCTAATTCTCTGACATCCCTGATCTGAGGGATGATGGATGAGGTGTAGCCATTTCCAAGAAGGACATGTTCCAGAAGAAGAAGTACATTGGCATGTGAAGGGTAGGCTTGGCAATGGTGAGGATCACTATCATGCTGTTCCCAGCCAATGTCACCAAGTAGAACAGTAGTACCAGTAAACAGAGAAGGGCCTGAATATTCTGGAAATCAGAGAAGCCTAAAAAGAGTATCTCAGTCAAGCAGGACTGCTTGCCCCTTTTCACTGTATCATCCAGATGGGTTCCTGGAGACATAACAGGGGCTTCAAACAAGGTAAGTCATCGTAAATTCAAGTTAATGCAAGAGTGCTGAGTAGGGATGGACAGATTTCTCTGTTTCTATAACGTTCTCATTGTATTTCAAGCACAAGCTCATTCTGCCCTGTTTCTCCAGTTCCCCTTGGTATTATTTTGCAACCGCTTTCCTCTAATCGATGTTATGTTGCACTCTATTGTGCCGAATGGATACATTTTTCCATGTAAATTCCCCGAATTCACACAGGTGCATTGTACAAATGTATTGCAGAATGTAAAACTGAAAGGAGAATTGCATTCCCAGTCAGGTATTAATCCCAGAGGTGTGAATTAAAGCTAGTAGTCAGCTAGTATTAAATTCCAAACCACACTACTTTCTGCCTCGTCCAACATACTATGATCTGGGTACGTGCTTTCTTTGGTTTTGTTGCCCATTTATAATGTGTATAGGGTATTTCAGGAATTCTGTTGTTTTTGTCATTGTCCCCACAATATAGGAGCACCGCTTGTGGCTGCACACTTTTGATCCTCTCTCTTTCAAACTGAAAACTCCCCTTGCACACATTCCCCTGCAGTTGGTTGATTCTCACAGTACATTCCAAGATGATTTTAGACTAAATCAGGGGAGGGTAAGGTCAGTCCCAAGGGAGAAAACTGCCCTGCTGGGGTTCTCCAGGTGGCCATGCCCCTCCACTGCCCCCATTTCCCCTAATCATCAATCAGTTTCTGGTTTCCTGGATTTCTGCCATCTCAGCCCACTCTGAAATGCCTCTCCTAAGGCTTAGTTACTGGCAGTGAGAACTTGAAGCTACAATATGCTGATATTTTGGTCATTTTGGCCCCACCCCTTTTGGCTTTGGGCCAACCTCCTTTGCTTTTAGCCCCACCCACCCTGGGAATGTGGCCCCTGAGAGCATCTCCAAAATGGAATTGAAGATTTTCCCCACCCTTGGAGCAATAGATTTGTAAAGGAAGGGAGGGAACAGATGGTTTAGCAAGAGGTCACATGGAGAAGGAGTTTGAAAAACAGGTTGTTTCCCTTTCGTTGTGCCAAAGGATCTACAGCTTGCAAGATGCAAAGGTTTTGCAAGACTGTATTGCGAAAGCTCTGAGGAAAGACACAGGGACTCAATTGAGGGTAAAGGCAAGCCTTCCTGATTGGATAAAGTTACTAGAGCATAGGCTGACTTTGGCATATAAAACAGGCCAAACAGAAACTTTTGAAAGGGAACAAGGTTGAGAGGATGGAAGGAGAGAAGATAAAGGACAAAGAAAGAAATCTCCTCGGGACAGCTGAGAACTCTGACAGTAAGATATCACTGGGAAGAAATGAGAGAAAATGGGGACCCATTTTGTCAGGCTAGCTGGATGAATTTAACCTTGTTATTTTCTTACCCTTGCTCTTACGTTTGTGAGTGTTGTAACTATTCCAGCACCCATCTTCTTAATAGAAATACCTTGGAGTAAACTGTTAAAATTTTGTAGTTCTAACTTTGTGATGTCTTTTCTTATTACAATTACAAACACAGAATGCATCATATAATGCAGTATGGAATGTAAAAGCTTAAAACTGCAATCTCAAAATAGAAAGAAGAAAAAAAAACTGTGCCACAATGCAGAGATTTAAAGACTAAAATGTTAACATGCTAAAATGCCTGGGGGAATAAAAAAGGTCTTCACCTGGTGTTGGAAAGAACCAGGTGAGCCTCGCTGGGGAACTCCTTCCACAATGGAGCTGCCACAGCAGAAAAGGCCCTCTTCCTAGTAGCCCCCCACCTCACTTCCCTTGGCAAGGGCTGCCAGAGAAGGAAGCTGATTTGGGGTCAGTGGCAGGCAGCCCCATATATAATGCTGTTTGGTCAATACAGCCATGGAAAATAAAGAATCCTACTGGGTGGCAGTGAAAGGTCATAGGAAGGGAAAAGCAAACCGGAGTGGGGCCTTATGTTTGGCCTGGCCTGGCCTCCCTGCTACACATGGATCTGGGCATAGCTGCTCCCATAAGGCTATGGACTTTGGAATGAATGTGGAACTCCGATGAAGAAGAAATCTGTTCGTGCACATTGGGAGCTTTGTGATTGGAACAGATGGCTTGACTGGCTATTATACCAAGTATTGTCATGTTCTCTTACAGCTGCCATTCATTTCACTTCCTTGAAAGGATGTATGCAAGAACTTCCCAGTGGATTCTGCTCACTGGATCAGATCTGATAGTCTCCCACTCTACCCTCCTTAAGGACACCTAAAATGTGGCGGACTCGACCTTGGGGGAGCTGGGGGTGGTGACGGCCGACAGGAATCTCTGGCGTGGGGCATGGGCTGGTCCATGAAGTCACGAAGAGTCAGAAGTGACTGACCGAATAAAAAAACAACAAAGGTGTGATAGCAGCTGTGGAAGGTGACACAATGGTAGTGATTTCTGTTTTCATTAGTAATATTTTTCATCTTTCTCAAATAACAAAGATTGTCCAGGCGGATTGCAAACAGTTAAAAGGATGAAATGCATTCTTTTGTGCCATTCCATCAGGCTCCGCTGGAGGGAGAAATAGAATACAGGGACTCCATTGATACTGCTTAGGGACCTATTACCACTGTTGGACAGAGTCATACTTTGAGTAGACCCACCGCAATTAGGGGTGGACGAAAGTCACTTACCTGTCGTCGAAGCTTGTTCGCGGTGGGGGGGAGGCGCTTTGCTGCTCCCCCCGTGAAGTTCAGGCCGGGGGGGAGGCTTCCCGCCTCGCCCGGCAAAGTTTTTTTTAAAAAAAAAACACGCCCCAGTGATAGGATACGTGACGATTAACGTAGCCTATCATGGCTAGATCTGCAAAGTCAGCCGTGATAGGCTACGTGAATCGTCATGTAGCCTATCACAGGTGACTTAAAAAAAAAAAAAGCGCGTACGCTAATGGCGGCCCCCATAGGGAGCCGCCATTCGTGTTCCTTATTTGGTTGCTGTAGTCTACGTAAATCTTTACGTAGACTACGGCGAAAATAAGGGCAACGCAAATAGCGTTGCCCTTATTTTCTCCGTAGTCTACGTAAATCTTTACGTAGACTACAGCGACCAAATAAGGAACGGGAATGGCGGCTCCCTATGGGGGCCTGTACGCGCTTTTTTTTTTTTTTAAGTCACCCGTGATAGGCTACGTGTCGATTTACGTAGCCTATCACGGCTGACTTTGCAAATCTAGCCGTGATAGGCTACGTTAATCGTCATGTAGCCTATCACAGGGGTGTTTTTTCTTTTTTCTTTTATTGGAATGGCGGCAGCGGCAGCCGGTCAAAAGACCGGCTGCTGCTCCCGCCCCGCACGAACACCCGATGAACCGCCGGCCGGACTCGCCGCCGGGAGGGACATTCGCCAAAGGTAAGTCCCGTCCCGGGGGCGGTGCGGGGGGCGGGGGGGTGCGGAGAATTTCTCCCCGAAACCTGTTCGGGGGGCCGAACACGTTGGTGCTCGGCCCCCCGAAGTTTCGGGGAGAAATTCTCCGTCATCCCTACAATCAATGTGACTTAATGCTGTCATGACTAACTCCAGTCCCATTCCTCGAAATGGGTGCACTCTAAGAATGCTTATGTCTGCATCCCACCCGATGGCTAATCTCCAACTCTTACCCAGTAAAAGGCAGCCCCTCAGGCTGAGGCAGAGCAGAGGAAAGGGGAGCAGATGGATTCCCTTGGCCATGCCGACAGACCCACTCCCTTGGGCTCCCCTTGTCTCTGAACTTTTTCTGTCACAGCTGATCATGATAGAAAAGCTGTAGCTGTCATGAATCATGCGTGGGGTTGCTGTTTTTCCTCCTTCCTCCACATCCTTTTCACCTTTTGTGTCCTTTATTGGTTGCTGAGCCTGAGAGAAGGAAGTGTCTTGTTTATTTGAAGGATTTGTGACCTGTCCTGCGAGCCTTATTGGCTGGAGAGAAGAATGAAAATGCTCTCAATCAATAGGTAAATGCATAAATATAATGCCTGGGATCTCAGATGGCATGACAGGGGAGATCTGGGAGTACCCTTGCTAGTCAAAGTCGAGAGTACTGGGATAGAGGGCTCAATGGCCTGAATTCATAGAATGTACCTAACCAGGATAGAGATGCTGATTTGGCATCCACCATCCAGTTGCTTCCCACTGGTCCTATGCCAATCCTCATGTATTCAGAAAGTGAGACCTATTCTCCAAGAGGCTGCTTTACCCCAATGTACTTCTCTATGAAGCTGTACTTTTTCCAGAAGGTCTAGAGTGGGATCTCAGAGACCTGAGGACTTTGCGAAAACAGATGATCTGCCCTAGAATTATTGATATTGCTGTAATCAGGAGTGCTATTTTCAGAAGCCCCAAGGGGTATCGCAGGCCCTGTGCAAAGAATATACAAAAAAGCAAAACAAAACTTCTGAAGCATGAAATTCTATGCTGAGTCTATATAGACTCCTGTCAAACACATTGTCCACTCCAGTCTGGAAGCCTATTCTGAGGCAGGCACAGCTGTGTCAATCCATGTTTTTTCTGTATCTTCTGCCAGAACTGATACTCTGGATGGTGGCCTCTACTGATCATGAGGGGACTTGTTTGTTCTTGATTCTAGATTTGTCATCATTCCATCTGATTTTGCTTCTGCTCTTGTTGAACTGTGCTTCCAGCAAGAGTTTGAACTCCTCCAGATTCAGATGGGGGACAACAGTTCAGCCTCATGCATATACTCCTTCTGATGAGGTTATAATTGGTGAATTTGTATCCTTTCGCATCCCCTATTTCACTGGGCTGGAGTTTATGGAACACCCAGACTCCTCTGCAGTAAGAGCTGGGTAAGTAGTTCCTCTGATGAAGTAGGTCCCCCACCTCCTGCCCACTCCTCCTTTCACAAGATCACCAATCATTTGGTGGTTTCCAATCATTCGTGCAATATTTTCCCAATTCTAAAAGGTTAAGTTGCTTCTCCTAATACTTAGTAACTGACACGAAGAGCTTGAAGCTAAAACATGCTGGTATTTCAGGTGTTTCAACCAAGCCCCTCTTTCCTCTGTCCTTGCCCACCACTGGAATGCAGCCCCCAAGAGCGTCTCTGAAATGCAGTTGGGCCCTCATGCTGAAAGAGGTTCAGAACCACTGATATGGAAACATCAACTCCTCAGAACATCCCCCAAACCACACAAATGAGCAAGACTATCTGGATGGAGGCAATTCCAACATGACTTCCTTGTTTTCATCTTGTGTAGTGTGTGCTGTCTACAAACAGTGCACATGTCACAGTGGGGCTGGAGAGGGAGAGACGGGCAGGAAGGTGTTGGGATAGAGACAGCTGTTTGGGAGTGAGAGTGAATGGAGAGATTGTGATGTGCACAAGATAGAAGCCCTATTCAGGCATTCACCAGTGTGGTTCAAATCAAGTTGTACATTTCCAAAGTCTTCTGCTTGTGGAGCATGCCTGTCTGAGTGGGGAGAGCCCCTTGTATCCATGAAAGTTCCACACGCAATGGAGAACACTGGTTTTAAAGTGTTTACAATTGCAAGGAGAGCCTCCATCATTATAGCAATCTCTCCTTTTCAGACCATGGCTCTCCATTAGTAGAGGGTGACAAACAAGAGAACAGGGGATAGGGATAGGGATGGGGATAGAGGGCTCCATCTTCTCAAACATTTAGTTTAACCACATAGGAGACTTCCTGAATAGGATGAGAGGATGGGGAGAAGATGGGGTCAGAGAGAAGGATTGTTCCAAGGGGAAGAAGATGCAAGAATGGTTGCAATGAAATCCACTCATGTATAGACTTTTATTTCTTTATGTCCTCTGTTTAATCTGCAAAGTGAGGAGGAAAATCATATCGTCGCAATAACCCAGTAAGGTCGGTTAGGAAGAGGTAGTGCCTTATGTAAGAATATATAGAAGGCACACTCTTCATCCTTTTCAGAAGTACATCCCACTTTGTTCAACAGGGTATATGCCTCAGTTAATCAGAACAGATTTTCACCTTGAGTTAGCTTCAGAGGTGAACAGGGATTTGGGTTGGTGTTTTCCACATCCTGGTCCAACACTTGAGCCACTGCACATCATTTTTGTGCTACTTGCATTCTTCTAATCATGTTGTCTTATGACACAGTCCTCATATCCTTACCTTGAGCAATATTTATGTATAGTATGTGTGGCAACATCCAACTTACATGGACAGGAAAACCACAATACAAGCTGTAAGGCAGTTGGAACTCTGATGTCAAGATTTGAGATGGTATCACAATCTCATTGCAGTGCAATGCCTAAAAACTACCAGCATGTCCTGGCCTTTGTGTTTGCCATTCATGAGATCAACAAGGATGCTGACTCATTACTCAACAGCACGCTGAGATCCAGGATTTATGAGAATGCATTTAATTCAAGGCAAGCCTGTGCAAACGCTTTGTATCTTCTCTTTACGGATCATGGGGACCCCATCAATTACAAGTGTGGCAGGGAAGAGAAATTAATGGCTGTTATAGGTGGTCTCACCTCCCCAAACTCCATCCAGATGACCAATGTCTTTAATACCTACAGGATACCACAGGTATGTGTTTAAAACCACATAGAGGCAACCACGATGAGAGTGGCTCCAGCTACCTGTGTCCAACATTGGAAGTGTGGAGGGCAAAGGTCTCTGCTCAGCCCCCCGAGCACTGCATTCCCTGCACTACCATTCTGGTACCTATGGCAATTCCTGCAAGCAAGAATGCCAGCTCTTAGAGCGTTATGCTGTGTAGGTAGGCAATCAAGGGCTAGTAGTCTTGGTTGCCACATGCTACCTCCAGTATCAGAGGTAGGATGCACACCAGTTGCTGGGGAACATGGGGGTGAGTGTGCTGTTGCACTGATGTCCTGCTTGTGGGTTTCCCGTGGGCAGCTGGCTGACCAGTGTGTGAGCAGAATGGTCAACTAGATGGACCTTGTTCTGATCCATCATGACACTTCTCACTTCATATACTCATCAGTAAGGATACTCTGATGCAAGTTGTTTTAGGACAATAGCTGAAGCATCAAATCTGTGAATGGTGCATATCAGAAACCTTGAGAAAACTAGGGATGGCAGAGAATTCCGCCACAGATTTCAGTGAGGCCGAATGTGCTGGCATTCGGCCCCCCAAAACCTGTGGCGGAACAGCCTGCCCCCTGCCCCCCCGCAGATTCCCCCCGGGATGAGACTTACCTGGGGAGGATGTTCGGGATGGCTGTGGTTCCAGCGGCGGCTTTGGCGGCGGCCGCTGGTCTTTAAATATTTACGTAGGCTAAAACGGCGAATAGAAAAGAATGCTAATAGCACCCACCATGCTATTTGTGTTCCCCTTTTTTTGCCATAATAGTCTACGTAAATATTTACGTAGACTAAAATGGCGAAAAATAAGGAACGCAAATGGCGGCCACCGTAGCTGCCACCATTTGCGTACGCTGTTGTTTTTTACCCAGCTGTGACAGGCTACGTAAAGACTGATGTAGCCTATCATGGCTCCCATTTGCGTCCGCACCAGCCAGTCCATGGCCGGAAATTCGGCTGTGGACGGCCTAGCTGGCTGCTCTGCAGAGGCGCCACGGAGCAGAGCCGGCCATCGAGAATTCCGGGGGGGGAGGACCGGATCACCTCCCCCCCGTTAAGGATTCCTGGGGGAGGGACAGAGTGCCTCCCCCCCACGAACACAATCTGCGAAAAGGTAAGTGACTTTCGTACATCCCTAGCAGAAAACCAGTTTCTTCCACATCCTATTAAGTACTGTAAAAGGTAAAGGTAAAGGTGTCCCCAACCAGTCGTGTCCGACTCTAGGGTGTGGTGCTCATCTCCATTTCTAAGCCGAAGTGCCAGCACTGTCCGAAGATGCTTTTGTGGTCATGTGGCTGGCATGACTGAACACCGAGGTGCACGGAATGATGCTACCTTTCCCGCCGAAGCAATACGTATTTATCTACTTGCAATTTCTTGCTTTCGAACTGCTAGGTTGGCAGAAGCTGGGACTGAAAATGGGAGCTCACTCCGTCACGCAGCGCTCGGGTCTCGAACTGCTGTCCTGCTGACCTGCTGACCTTCCGGTCTGCAATTCAGCGTCTCAACCACTAAGCCACCACGGCCCCCATTAAGTATTGTACTGTAACATGAATATTGACAGACATTTGGATAGAGTTAGTTTATATCTGAGAAGAAACGGATGGGTTTCTCAGATTTTAAAGAAAAATGGTATCTTTCCCATTAGCTCAACTTTGGCTCATTTGATCCAATATTGAGGGGCAAAACCCAGTTCCCTTCTTTCTACCAGATGGTCCCAAAGGAGGATCTTCAATATGTTGGGGTTGTTCATCTACTCAAACATTTTGGATGGAACTGGATCGGCCTCCTTGTTTCTGATGATGAAAGTGGTGAAACCTTCCTGCAAAACATGAGTCCGAGGCTCTTGCAGAATAATATCTGCATTCCTGGGACACAGCGGATCCCAGTACTGTCAGCATATGTACCCATTAAAATACTTTGGGGAAAAATGCGCCCAATTCATTCTTTTCTCTCACTAAATGAAATCAATGTGACACTTGTCTATGGAGACAGCCAGTCTCTGGAGGGTTTACAAATACTGTTGTACTGGAATGAATTTAGTTGGAAGAAACCCATGCAAAAAGTGTGGATCACCACAGCTGAATGGGATTACACTGCTGCACGGGGTGTGGACAAATTCTCCACCAAAACCTTCAACGGCACCTTGTCATTCAGTCTCCATACAAACATGGTGCCAGGATTTCAGGACTTTCTGGAGAGCATAAATCCACATCAGTCAAATATTTATTGCATTCAGGAGTTCTGGTTTGGTGCATTTCGGTGTTCATTCCCACAATATGGACTTCATAGCCAAAAGAAGGAAAACTGTTCTGGGGAGGAGAAGCTGGGGAGCCTTCCTGGATCCTCCTTTGAAAAGGAAATGTCTGGCCAGAGCTATGGTGCCTACAATGCCGTCTATGCTGTCACACATGCTCTCCATGCAATGGATGTTTCAAGAGCCAAACAGAAATCCAGAGGAGGTGTTGACAAATGGAACTTCCAGGATGTTCGGCCATGGCAGGTAATCGCAGCCACTCCTAAATGATAGAATATCATAAGATATGATAGAATCATTACAAAGGAAAACTGGAAGACAATAGGACAAATTAGGGCTGTGCATCGCCCTCCCACTTTGCTTCGGATGCTGCTTTGGACCTTGAGAAGCAGCCCCGCTTCACTTCAGACTGATTCAGACACAATGCACTTTGCTTCTAAGTTCAATCCGCAGCAAGAGTTGAATATCTGAATCATTCGGTTTTGACATTTTCCCATTGACTTGCATTGGAAAACAGAAACAGTTCTTTTCAGTTGTCATGATGAATACATGACTTTGGGGGACCTCTCAGCCCCTTGGGAGGGGATTCCACCTGCCCAATTTTAGACAGTGTGGCCCAGGAGTTGTTGTGCTAGGTACAGGCAAAATGTGCTGTTCTCAGGAACTCAAACTAGACTCGGAAGGGATAATCAGAGAAGTTAGGTGTTCAAGTGGTGATTAGGAAGAGGTTACTGTCCCTAATTTAGGTATCTTTGAAGTGCAAAATAACCCCTTTTCCCTAGCACTACTTTCCTATTCGCAATCACCATCGATGATCTCAGGCTCTCTGACACACAGCAAATACAGAACTACCTACAAGCAAAGAAAAGGAGACACACACACTCACACACAAACACACATATGGGAAAAGATATATTTTCAAACATGGGAAGGGAAAGAATAGAGGAATTGAGAAGGAGGAGGGGAAGAGCCAAGAACAAGGAAAGGAAAGTAATTTTAATTATTTGTATGTTTTTTAAAAGGGTCTAGCTGGAAAACTACAAAGCAAGAGTTGACTTGTGAACAGCAGGGGTAGGGGGGAGTCAGCCAAAGGATGAGAGAAGGCTAGGCAACACTGCTTTTTAAATATTCCTTTAAACAATACAGAAGTCAGACATAGAAAACTAGTAAGATGTTTGAATAATTCAGCAGGGTGTTGATGGGGGACCCAAAGAGCAAGGCAAGGAAAGGAGGAAAGAGTACTACTAAATTACCAAATGTTTTTGCTTTTTAAATAAATAACCTAGAAAAGTAAAGAAAGGAATACTTGAATTGAGAAGGGCTGGGTGAGAAAGAGTCTAGCACACACACACACACACCACAAATCTGAACAAATAATTTCAGAGCTCTCTCTAACTACCACCAGATCTCTCTCTTGTAATGAACAAATGCAGGCATTTTTCTCCAACGTATCCAGCATTCCCTGCCCCTCCTCCACCACTGTCACTAATTGGAGACTGCTGGGTTATGTTCAGCCCTAATTTGGCAACTAGAGTTGCCATTCACCAAAGCTCCCTCCCTCCTCTCCTCTCCTCTCCTCTCCCCTTCCCCCCTCCCTCCCCCTCATCTCTCCCTCCCGGATCTTTCTCAAGCTGATACATTTTGGAGATGGGGCTTCAAAAGGCATCAGAATAGCTCTGAATCTACAAGGCAGACCGAGATGTTTCGTTGGTGACCCGCTTCACTTCAGAGCACCTTGGTGCTGGTCTGATTTGCTTTGCATCACACTGAGGCACACCCGAAGTGCCTCGATTCACTTTGGGATTTGGATTCAGCACCAAAGCGATGCACAGCTTTGTCCTAAATGTTATCAAACACAGATGAGAGAAAAGCCCATTAAGAGACCCAATATCAAGAGCCCAACCAAAAATGAAGATCTCAGTCTTTTCCTCGATCACCGAGAGAGGGCAAACCAGAGGTGAGGTGTTGATCATTTTAGTTGCCCGTGAAACTATACATCATCCAAGAATAATGATGTAAAGCAGCTAGGCAATGATTCCATTGAAACATGAACTATCCTGCTATTTTCTGGCATGACAGCAAGATGAAACTGATGCTCATCACAACAATATTTACATCTCAGTTGATAAGAGTGCTGCTGGGGCAAACCAACATTCCCAAACACTGTAGGCTTTCACTCTACTCCCCAGTGAGATGACTGTGATGGCTCCTGGGTTGAGGGGGAAACCCTTTGCACATGTTCAGATGCAGAAGCCCTCATTTCTTTATTATTGCTTTCTATGTTCTGAGGCTGAGTGCTGGCATGGAAAAATCGGTACTGGAGCTTTTCCTTGGTGACCCTGCTCCTGTCACTGGAGGATCTATAGCTCAGGAATATACCACATTGGTGAAGTCCTGGAAACACTTCACCACAGTAATATTTATTTCATTGGTCATCTTCCATCTCATTTTCTATGGGGCATTTTTGAACATGTGGAAGATGCTCCTGGAAATTCATGTTTGGTTGTACTGATACTTTGGAAAAGAGATATTCTAGATGAAGGGCTGCTACCACTGCCAATTACAGACACTGTCAAACTATTCCATGTTTCCCTCTTTAACAGAGGGTTAGAAATAGGTTGAGAAAAGCTGTGGGAAGACAAGGGAGGGTTACAAATGGAAGGCAACTTTGTCTGCACCTCCTGTAGCATTCTGTGAATGAGGCAGTATGATTGAATGATAAAAATGTCCTCAGTAAGCACCCCAAATGTCACAACTTGGCAAATTGCAAGGAAATACCATTAACCATTTTGAAGTGACTGACCACCCAGGTACCTGGAAGGAGGACGGGTGGTTGAGAAATTCTTTGAATGAATAAACGAACAATGCATTGTAAACCTTTGTCCCTTCCAATCCAGCTTCACTCTTTTCTGAGAAGAATCCGCTTTAATAACAGTGCTGGGGAAGAAATACGTTTTGATGACAATGGGGACCTGGCAGGGGGATATGATCTCATAAACCTGGTCACCTTCCCCAATGAATCCTTCCAGAGAATCCAAGTTGGGAGGATGGTGCCTGAGGCGAATACACAGAATGGGTTCACTATTAATGGAAGCGCCATTGTGTGGAATCCTAAGTTTAAGCAGGTGGGAATGACTCTTTTTATTTTCACCATCATCATCTTTATCATCAGCATTCTAAAAAGCACATTACAGATACTGCTATCCAGGATGGTTGATAATTAATAGGAATATGGCAGACATGCCCAATTTTTATTCATTACTTATTTCATTGATTAAATACCTGATAACTAAATTTCTCAAGGCATTGTACAAAATATGATAAGACTAAAAATAAAATAATTTCCCAATATAAGCAGTCAATAATATATAAAATGAATAAACTCACCAACACATCATAAAATTTAATATGAACACAGAAAGTGAAATGACTGTCAGAGATAGAAGCACATGGCAGGGACTAAGCGAAGAAAACTCACAGAGAAATCCTATGCTCCTTTGGAGAGTGTACCGAGGACTATTGGATAGGTCGGATCTTCCCTCCCGAGGACAAAGGAGCTCCTGGGTCCTCAGCTGGAGGAATCTGACTTCGGATCCTTCCCCCTTCCTCACTCCTGCCCCACTGTAGTTGCCACCATAGGCACCACAGCATCTGTTCCTCTATGGTCCCAACTGCAGGACTGCCTCCCGTAGTCCTCCTCTGTTCCAGGCTCTTTCTGGAAGCGCTTTGGATAGACATCAGGATGTATGGATTCCCCACCTTCCGTTCTGGTGGGGAATCCACATGGAGGGACATCCATTCCCCCCCCCCCCGTAATCCTCCAGAGCGGCTCCAAGCCGTGAAATTCCATCGAGCCACCCGGCTTGAGGGAGGCTTAGCTGGACCCGTTTGCCTCTGTGTTGATCCCCATTTTACTTTAAAAAATGGCGATCGACAGGATGTGCCTTTTGACTTCCACGCAAAATAGAACCGTGACTCTTGTGTATATGTCTATGTGTCCATAGATTGTTCCAGTCACCCCTTTGTATTCCAGCCAAGCTACGTGGGGGCAGCAGCTCGACAAGAGTCAAGAGTCTTGTCAAGCTGCTGCCCCCGCATAGCTGGTCTGGAATGGGAGGGGGAGACTGGAATGATCTATGGACACATAGACTTATACGCAAGATTCACGGCTGTATTTTCCATATAAGTTGAAGGGCACATCCTGCTGATCGCTATTTTTTAAAGAAAAATGGTGATTGGCGTAGAGACGAATGGCTCCAGTTAAGCCTCAAGCAGTCAATTGCTGCTCCGGCCAGAATCCCCCTGGTACGGAGGTAAGTGGGGCCATTGTGCCATGGATTCTGGACTCATTTGAATCCATGGCAGATTTCTCTGACATCCCTAGATAGACAGAGGGATCTTAAACACACAACTAAAGATGAAAACATTTTAAAAGTCTGGGAGAGCAGAAATATCTATGCCTGCTGCTGAAAAGAGAGCAATGTGGATGCCCCGTGGACTTTCCTTGGGAGAGCATTTTGGAGCTTGGGGACCCCCCCACCCGAAAAAGTACTTTCTCTTGCTACCACTCTCCAAACGTCAGGATAAGGGGGCACTTGGAGAATGGGTTTCTGTCGATGGTCTTAAAGTACAGGTAGAGGTGGAGGTGGAGGTGTCCCATCAGGTAACAAGGGTCATAGAATCATAGAATCATAGAATAGTAGGGTTGGAAGGTGCCTACAAGGCCATCGAGTCCAACCCCCTGCTCAGTGCAGGAATCCAAGTCAGAGCATCCCTGACAGATGGCTGTCCAGCCTCGTCTTGAAGGCCTCCAGTATGGGAGAGCCCACCACCTCCCTAGGGAATTGGTTCCATTGTCGTATTGCTCTAACAGTCAGGAAGTTTTTCCTGATGTTCAGCCGGAATCTAGCTTCCTGTCACTTGAGCCCATGATTCCGTGTCCTGCACTCTGGGATGATCCAGAAGAGATCCTGGCCTTCCTCTCTGTGACAACCTTTCAAGGACTTGACAAGCGCTATTTATTTATTTATTTGTTCATTCATTTATTCATTCATTCATTTATTCATTCATTCATTTATTCATTCATTCATTTATTTCTATACCTCCCAATAGCCAAAGCTCTCTGGGCGGTTCACAAAAATTGAACCTATCATATCCAAAATAGCCCAAAATAGCTATTGCCTTTTCTGCAGCCACATCACATTGTTGACTCATATTCAGCTTGTGATGGACAACAATTCCAAGATCCTCCTTGCTTGTAGTGTTGTTGAGCCAGGTATCTCCCATCCTGTAACTGTGCATTTGGTTTCCTTTTCCTAGGTGCAGAACTTGGCATTGATCCCTATTCAATATCATTCTGATGTTTTCTGCCCAGTGCTCCAGTCTATCCAGATCACTTTGAATTTTGTTTCTGCCTTCCAAAGGATTAGCTATCCTGCCCAATTTTGTGTCATCTGAAAATTTGATCAGTATTCCCTGCACCTCCTCCTCCAAGTCATTAATTCAAATATTGAAGAGCACTGGGCCCAGGACTGAGCCCTGCCGTACCCCACTCATTACCTCTCCCCAGTTGGAGAAGATCCCATTGATAAGCAATCTTTGAGTCTGATTCTGTAGCCAACTGTGGATCCACCGGATCGTTGTTTCATCTAGCCCACATTGAGCTAGTTTGCTCATCAGGAGATCATGGGGCACTTTGTCAAAAGCTTTGCTGAAGTCGAGGTATATGATGTCTACAGCATTCCCATGGTCCACAAGGGAGGTGACTTGATCAAAAAATGAGAGCAGATTCGTCTGGTAGAACTTCTTTTTGACAAATCCATGTTGGCTTCAAGTAATCACTGCATTGTTTTCAAGGTGCTTACGGATGGATTGCTTTATCATCTGCTCCAGAATGTTCCCAGGGATTGATGTCAGACTGTAGTTCCCAGGTCCCTCCGTTTTACCCTTTTTGAAGATAGGGACAACATTCGCCCTCCTCCAGTCATCTGGCACTCCCCCATCCTCTATGATTTCTCAAAGAGAATAGACAGCGGTTCTGAGAGTTCTTCTGTCAGTTCCTTTATTACTTGAGGATGCAGTTCATCTGGCCCTGGAGATTTGAACTCATTCAAAGTACTTAGGTGTTCCTTGACCGTATGCCTATCGATCTCAAGCTGCAATCCTGCCCCTTCAGCCTGTACTTCACCTTTGCCAGGGGGGTCATAGACCCTTTTTTGGGAGAAGACTGAGCCAAAGTAGGAATTGAGCACCTCTGCCTTTCCTTTCTCATCTGTTATCATTTTACCATCCTTATTTAATAGCTGAACCACCATTTCTTTCCTTTGCCTTTTACTATGCATGTAGCTGAAGAAATCCTTTTTGTTGTTTTTAGCATCCCTCGCTAACCTCAGCTCATTCTCAGCTTCTTTGTTACTTGGCCTTCTTTCCACTTCCTATATGTGTCCTTTTTTGTTTTCAGGTCATCCCTAAGCTTTTTGTGAAGCCACATTGGCGTCTTCTGTTGTCTTCCGCCTTTTCTTCTTGTTGTTTGTAATTGTGCCTTGAGAATTTCCTTTTTTAAAAGCTCCCACCCATCTTGGACTCCTTTTCTCATTAGCGTCACTTGGCATGGGACCTTACTGATCATTGTTCTGAGTTTATGAAAATCAGCTTTCCTAAAATCCAGGGTACGCATTTGACTTCACTCGGCTTTTACTTCCCTTAGAACCAAGAATTCAAGTACAACATGGTCGCTTTCTCCCAGAGCTCCTGTAACTGCTACTTTATCCACTAAGTCATCTCTGTTGGTTAGGATCAAGTCAAGGATAGCCAATCCTCTAGTTCCTTCCTCTCCTTTCTGTAGGAGGTAGTTATCCACCAAAGAAGTCAGGAATTTCCTGGAGGGGCCATGTTTGGCAGAATTTGTCTCCCAACAAATGTCGGGGAAATTGAAGTCCCCCATTACTACTACATCATGCTTCCTTAAAACATTGGCTATTTGCTTTTCAAAAGTTTCATCCTCATCTTCTCCTTGATTGGGTGGCTGGTAGTAGAGTCTGACCACCAGGTTCTTTTTATTCTTTGCTCCATTTATTTTGATCCAGATGCTCTAGATGGGGCCACCAAGCTTATCCTCCTGTATTTCTGTGCAGAGATATGTATTTTTCACATACAGTGCAACCCCACCTCCTTTTCTGTTCCTCCTGTTCTTTTTGAACAAGTTATATCCTTCAATTTCTGTATTCCAGCCATGAGACTCATCCCACCAAGTCTCAGTTATACCTATCAAGTCATAATTTCCCTCCCGTATTAAGAGTTCAACTTCGTTCTGTTTCTTTCCCATACTCTGGGCATTTGTATATAGACATCGAAGACCGTGTGCTTCAGTCTGGCTTTCTTCCTACATGTGTCTGAAGACTATCACTGGGTGCTATCAGAGCTGTTCTCTCCATTGCAGTGCATGCGCCTACATCCACTGTTACCCCCAACATTACATCTCCCTTCCCTGTAGGATACAGTTTAAAGCCCTCCTGATGAAGTTCTTCATGCTGTGGACAAACGCATTCTTCCCAGCCTTTGTGAGGTGCAACTAGGGATGGCGGAGAATTTCTCCACGAATCTTCAGGAGGCCGAGTGCTGATGCATTTGGCCCCCCGAAAGTGTTGAGGAAATTCTCCGCCAGCCCCCCGCCCCACCCGGGACGGGACTTACCTTCGGCGAATGTCCCTCTCGGCGGCGGGTCCCGGCGGCGTTTTGGCGGTGTTTCGGCGGGGGCAGGGGCGGCGGCCGGTCTCCCGACCAGCTGCCACCGCCACCATTACAAAATAAAAAAGTACAGTTAAAAAAACACACACACACACCCGTGATAGGCTACGTGACGATTTACGTAGCCCATCACGGCGAGATTTCCACAGTCAGCTGTGATAGGCTACGTAAATCGTCACGTAGCCTATCACGGGTGACTTTGGGGGGAAAAAAAAAGCACATACGCAAATGGCGGTGCCCCATGGGCGCCACCATTTGCATTCCTTATTTTGGCACGTCTAGTCTATGTAAAGATTTACGTAGACTACAGCGAAAATAAGGGAACACTATTTGCATAGACTAGACATCTTAATCTTTACTAATCTTAATTAGTTTTAATCCAGCTGTACTGCAGCTGGGCTAAGTGCCCTCCAGATGCCTTGAAGAGTCTTCCTAGTATGCTTTCTGTTTTGGAGAAAAAAACTAGACAGGAATAACTGCTTCTTTCGTGATGCATTCCAGAGTGGTAGCATTCAAGCCCTGATAGTTTTTCCATCCCCTCTGCCCCACATTGGCCCTTTGTTCTTCCTACCCCTTCAGCTTGACTGAATTTACAGTTTAAGACCAATATCTGTACTATTAGAGATAATGCTGGCCATGATTTGTCCCATTATTTTTCTCTTTTGTTGTTTTTATTTTAACATTAAGAAAAGGCAGAGTGAAGTTATCGACAAAATACAAAAATTCTACAGAACATCATACCCACTTCTGAAATGATATGAAGATTTTTTAAAAAATGTAATGAAACTATGAATAATGGGATACTGAAGCATGGATACAGAATGTATTAATATTGCCTTGATCCTTTGTCCTTCAGGAATCAATAAAAGTGCCCCACTTTTTAATCTGTTGCATGTATTTATAAGAAATTTAGGCTTGATCAGATTAAATCCCTTAATTTCACCCATTTTAACAATTATGCTAAATACACCTAGGTTATCCATTCTCTGTGCATAGACGGTTCAGAATTTTCCAATCCTTAGCAATGATCAGCTTTGTCGCTGTTAAAAAAGTAGAAAAAAATTGTTCATCCATTTTTGATTAGGGGTGGACGAAAGTCACTTACCTTTTCTCGCAGCTTGTTCGCGGTGGGGGGGAGCGCTTCGCTGCTCCCCCCGCGAAGTTCAGGCCGGGGGGGAGGCTTCCTGCCTTGCCCAGCCGAAATTCAGGCCGGGGGGGAGGCTTCCCGCCTCGCCCGGCCAAAATTCAGGCCGGGGAGGAGGCTTGCCGCCTCGCCCGGCCGCGAACGCGAAAGTTAAAAACAAAAACAAACACCCCCTGATAGGCTACGTGACGATTCACGTAGCCTATCACGGCTAGATCTGCAAAGTCAGCCGTGATAGGCTACGTCAATCATCACGTAGCCTATCACGGGTGACTTAAAAAAAAAAAAAAGCGTGTACGCGAATGGCGGCCCCCATAGGGAGCCGCCATTCGCATTCCTTATTTAGTTGCTGTAGTCTACGTAAATCTTTACGTAGACTACGGCGAAAATAAGGGCAACGCAAATAGTGTTGCCCTTATTTTCGCCGTAGTCTACGTAAACATTTATGTAGACTACAGCCACCAAATAAGGAACGGGAATGGCGGCTCCCTATGGGGGCCGCCATTATCCGTACACACTTTTTTTCTTTTTTTTTTAAGTCACCCGTGATAGGCTACATGATGATTGACGTAGCCTATCACGGCTGACTTTGCAAATCTAGCCGTGATAGGCTACATGAATCGTCACGTAGCCTATCAGGGGACGTGTTTTGTTTTTTTTCTTTTATTGCAATGGCGGCTGCTGCTCCCGCCCCGCTCGAACTCCCGCCGAACCGTCAGCTGGACCCGCCGCCGGGAGGGACATTCAGGGAAGGTAAGTGCCGTCCCGGGGGGGTGCGGGGGGTGGGGGGGTGCAGAGGATTTCTCCCTGAAACTTGTTCGGGGGGCCGAACACGTTGGTGCTTAGCCCCCCGAAGTTTCGGGGAGAAATTCTCCATCATCCCTATTTTTGATACACATGAACAGAAAAGGTCTGAGAATGTTGTTTTCCAGGTTCAGCATAACTCAAATCCAGTTATTCTGTGTCTATCTTTTTTAAAATTATTTGACACAAAAAAAAAATTGAAATTTTTTGACACAGTTATTCTGTGTCTATCTTTATTGAAATATAGCTACTGTTTACTGACTACTGTTCACATGTTCAGCTTGAGATGCACAAAACTGAATATAAATATTGTGGAAAGGCCATAGAACTACAAAAGAGCTCAAGATGAAAATAGTCCAATGGAGTAAACCTGGGTAGATGGTACCCTGTTTGGGGAACGTACAGAAATGTGTTGGCAGAAGAGCTGAAAAAAATAAGAAGTAAATATATTACTTCCCAAAATCACAGCTGGGAGTTGTGGGAAAAATAATAAATTTTGTACAAAAAGTTCTGTTATAGATAAAGGTGTTACATAAGTTGTTTATGAGAAATCTGAGGAATAGGAGATGCAAAACAGGAACTTCATGACAACATATAGACCTCATTGATGTCTCTGTTTGTTTTTTTCAAGCTCAGAAAAGTCATTGGGTAAAACACTTCATCTTTAGAAAGGCAATGCTCCTGAAATGATCCTTTGAAAGATTTTTGAAATGGCTTTAGTTTTCAGTGGTCCTGGAAGTTAGGGATGGTGGAGAATTTCTCCCCAAATCTTCAGGAGGCCAAGCGCCGACAAATTCGGCCCCCCAAAGTTGGTTGGGAAATTCTCCGCCGGCCCCCTGCCCCCCCGGGACGGGACTTACCTTCGGCGAATGTCCCTCGCAGCGGCGGGTCCCGGTGGTGTTTCGGAGGTGTTTCGTTTTGGGCGAGGACAGCAGCCGGTCTCCCGACCGGCTGCCACCTCCACCATTGCAAAAAAAAAAAACTAAAGTAAAAAAACACAAAAAACACCCGTGATAGGCTACGTAACGATTTACGTAGCCTATCACGGCTAGATTTCCAAAGTCAGCAGTGATAGGCTACGTAAATCGTCACGTAGCCTATCATGGGTGACTTTGAAAAAAAAAAGAAGGGTACGCTATTTGCGTTGCCCTTATTTTCACCGTAGTCTACGTAAATCTTTACGTAGACTAGACGTGCCAAAATAAGGAACGCAAATGGTGGCGCCCCATGGGCATCGCCATTTGCGTACGCGTTTTTTTTTTCTATAGTCACCCGTGATACGCTATGTGACGATTTACGTAGCCTATCACGGCTGACTTTGGAAATCTAGCCATGATAGGCTATGTGAATCGTCACGTAGTCTATCACGGGGTGTTTTTTTTTTTTTACTTTTTGTTTCGCGGCCGGGGAGACGGGGCGCTTCTGCCCGGCCTGAATTTCGGCCGGGCGAGGCGGGGCGCCTCCCCCCCCAGCCTGAATTTCGGCTGGGCGAGGCGGGACGCCTCCCCCCCTCGCCTGAACTTCAGGGGGAGAAGCGAAGCGCCTCCCCCCCACCGCGAAGCCAAGCTGCGAAAAGGTAAGTGACTTTCGTACATCCCTACTGGAAGTAGACTTGAAAAAGCATTTGAAAATATGTTTTGCTTGCAGCAACTTTGCATTTTGTATTTTGTATTCTGGCTCTTGTTTCAAATTTGAATCATGTAAATACAGCTTCCGATTTTGAAGGAAAAGATGAAAATACATGCCTAATCTCACAGAACTCTATCTAAAAGTTCTGTGATGGCATTCATTTGTATTCTTGGTGGTACTTTGTGCTGGGGAAATGGCATGGGATATACTACCTGCCTATCCATGATCAAGGGAAAGATAGAAATGCCATATCAAAAATCCCCAGACAAGGACCACATCTGTCCAGCTGTATACCTGTGTTGAAACTGCATGTTATAACAGAGAGTTAAAAGATCACCTTAAAACCAAGAGTGAATATTTGCAAGAGGGTAGAAAGAAGCTGGGGCCATCTGGTGGTTGTTGCTGCCACTGAGATGGCTCTTTGGGTGACTCTAGCCAGGGGCTCTGGGCCCCCATTGTCTTCAGCAAAGAACAAAGAACTGACACAGTTGGGGTTTCCTCCTTCGGAACTGCTCTCTCCCCTTCGTTGAATGCCAGATAATACCTCAGAAGCTTTATTACAGTCAGTTCCAGCAGATCTTTGCTTCCTTGTGGTTACAATTAGGTGCTGCCCAGTTCCACCTGTGTTGAGAGCTGCCACCCTGGACAGAGCATGTCCATCCAGCAGGGGAAGCAAGTGTGTTGCTACGACTGCATTGAGTGCCCCCAGGGAAGGATTTCCATCCAGATGGGTAAGTGAAGGGATCCAGAGTGACCTGGAAAATAAAATAGAAGTTTAAATTCAGGTTTAATGTAAGTCCTGGCAGCTTTGTCTATAAGCATGTATATGAATTTATTCCCTCACACAGATGACAACACGAGAGAGCATGGAGGCTGAAAAAAGTGGGAGCTGTGTAATATATTTGTTTGCTACAATATTACCTGAGAGGAAAGGAACCAGTTTGGTGTATTTTGGAAATGCTGAGGCTTTGCTTCTTACTTTCAGATGCAGAGCGCTGTGAGATGTGCCCTGAAGTCCAGTATCCAAACAAGAACCAGGACCAATGTATTCCCAAGGAAATAAGCTACCTATCCTATGAGGAGCCCTTGGGCATTGCTCTGGCATCCTTAGCTCTTCTCCTCTCCGTGATCACCGTTGCTGTGATTGGGAGCTTCAGTCTGCATTGGAACACCCCCATCGTCAAAGCCAACAACTGGAGCATCACCTGCAGCCTGCTCTCCTCTCTGCTGCTCTGCTTTCTCTGTTCCTTCTTATTCATTGGGTGGCCTGGGAAGGTGACCTGCCTTCTGAGGCAAACAGTGTTTGGCATCGTCTTCTCCATCTCTGTTGCTTGTGTGTTGGCAAAGACCATCACTGTGGTTTTGGCCTTCATGGCCACCAAGCCTGGGAACAGCATGAGGAAATGGGTGGGGAAGAGACTGGCAGGATCAGTCATCTTTCTCTCTTCTCTGACGCAAACTGGCATCTGTGCTGTGTGGCTGGCAACTTGTCCCCCCTTCCCAGAGTTTGACATGCACTCCCAGCTTGACACCATCACAGTTCAGTGCAATGAAGGCTCAGCCCTCATGTTCTACCTTGTCCTGGGCTACATGGGCCTTTTGGCCACCGTCAGCTTCTCAGTGGCTTTCTTTGCCAGGAAGTTGCCGGATAGTTTCAATGAAGCCAAGCTCATCACTTTCAGCATGCTGGTCTTCTGCAGTGTCTGGGTGTCTTTTGTTCCAACCTACCTGAGCACCAAGGGGAAATTCATGGTGGCTGTAGAGGTCTTCTCCATCTTGGCCTCTAGTTCTGGCTTATTGGGTTGTATCTTTCTTCCCAAATGCTACATTATTTTGCTAAGGCCTGAGCTGAACACCAGAGAGCAATTAGTAAGGAAAAAGAATGGTTAGAATTGAGAGGGGAAGTGATGTCATCCTTTGGAATTGTAGTCCATTAAAACCTGGGTGGGTTCATATGGGAGAATGTGGTCTTTCAAGTAGTCAAGTCCCCAGTCATGTAGGGCTTGATAGGTCATAGGCAGTTCTTTGAATTCTGTTTAGAAGCTGACTGGTAATCAGGGAAGTTCAGTGGAGGCTGGTGGCCCTGATTGAAGAGGGGTCGTGAATCTGCTCCGGGTTTTAGTCAGAATCAGCATGAAGTCAAAAGGAGCTGTTCTTTACTCCTTTAGATTTCTGACTGGTTCTGACTGAAACCTGGAGTGGATTCATCACTCCATTGACAAAGAAGCCATCACCATCCACTGGTGAAGTTGCTTTAATGAGAGTCACATGCTCTATCACTGCCCCAGGCCAAGGTCTGACTGCAGCATCCTGGACTAGCTGAAGTTTCTGAACCCCTGTCAAAGGCCACCCCAACTAGAGTGCAATACATTTGTCTTAATGGGACCCCCCATTATTATCATTCTTTTATGGAAACATTCTTACCTCACACAGTTTTGTCTCTCCAAATTAGGGATGGCGGAGAATTTCTCCCCAAATCTTTGGAAGGCCGAGCGCCGACGCATTCAGCCCCCTGAAGTTGGTTGGGAAATTCTCTGCCGGCCCCCTGCCCCCCCTGGGACAGGACTTACCTTCGGCGAATGTCCCTCTCGGCGGCGGGTCCCGGCGGCGTTTCGGCAGCGTTTCGTCGCAGGCGGGGGTGGCGGCAGGTCTCCCGACCGGCTGCCACCGCCGCCATTGCAAAAAAAAAAAACTAAAGTAAAAAAAACAAAACCGTGATAGGCTACGTAACGATTCATGTAGCCTATCAGGGCTGACTTTGGAAATCTAGCCGTGATAGGCTATGTAAATCGTCACGTAGCCTATCACGGGGTCTTTTTTTTTTTTACTTTTTGTTTCGCGGCCGGTGAGATGGGGCACTTCTCCCCGGCCTGAATTTCATCCAGGCGAGGTGGGGCGCCTCCCCCCCTGGCCTGAATTTTGGCCAGGCGAGGCGGGACGCCTCCCCCCCTCGCCTGAACTTCGGGGGGAGAAGCGACGCTCCTCCCCCCCCACCGCGAAGCCAAGCTGCGAAAAGGTAAGTGACTTTTGTACATCCCTACTCCAAATGATGCACAGCCATCTTCCTTTCAACTCACCCTCCCTGGTGCCGCCACTACAAATGTTGATTGTTCCCCTTTCATCTTGAGCATTTTTAATGTTCTCCGGTGCTCTTTGAACTCTTCCTTATTATTTCTTTGTTTACTTCTGGTGATGCTCTGAAAATTGGGGTGTCTGTGGCAAGAACCATAGAGCCCTAGAGCAGTGTTGGACAGAATTATGATTTGACAAAGAAGGGTGGCATATAAATAATACTTTGAATAAATAAGAAAATAATGGCGCATGAAGGCCTCCACGCTAAATTGAATGGAGTGGACCAGTGATGTTGCAGCATGTGGGGAAGAACGACTTAACCTTTCCCTCCACACCTGCAGTGCCCTAGACAGTTGCCCTGTGCATAGCAATTAAGCCAAGCATAAAACCTTCTACTGGTAGTAATAGGCTCTATGGAATTGGTCTTGGGTCCTCTGAAATAGATTCAGGGCTGGGGCCCCAGGCCTAGCTATGTTCCAGGAGAGTAGAGAGGTCTGTGCATGTACTAATACACACGGGAGAGTCTGCCTGTCAAGGGACACAACTGGCTTTTATACCTACTTTGGATCACATGCAGTGTGTTAAACCAAAAGGTCAAATGTTCAGGAAGCCAAATGCCTTGGTACCAATAGATTTGTAAAGGAAGGCAGGGAACAGGTGGTTCAGCAAGAGGTCACATGGAGAAGGAGTTTGAAAAACAGGTTGTTTCCCTTTTGTGGTGCTGGAAGGTCTACAGCTTGCAAGATTTAAATTAAATTTAAGGTTTTGCAAGAACGTATTGGTCTGAGGAAAAAGGTCTGAGGAAAGACAGAGGGACTCAATTTAGGGTAAAGTTGAGCCTTTCTGATTGGTTAAAGGAACTAGATCATAGGCTAATTTTGCCATATAAAACAGGCCAAAATAAACTTTTGAAAGGGAACAAGGTTGAGAGGATGGAAGGAGAGAAGATAAATGACAAAGAAAGAAATCTGCTTAGGACGGCTGAGAACTCTGACAGTAAGACCTTGCTGGGAAGAAATTAGAGAAAATGGGGACCCATTTTGTCAGGCTAGCTGGATGAATTTAATCCTTTTATTTTCTTACCCTTGATGTTATGGTTGTGTGTGTTGTAACTTTTCAAGCATTAAACCCATGATGTTTTTCTTATTGAGTTACCCGCCCCATGCCTAGAAGCCAAGCCTTGCACTACCCTAAGGTATTTACAAGAAACCCAGAGGCTTTTTGTTCATTCATTCATTTATTACATTTCTATATCAAAGCTCTCTGAATGGTTCATAACAATTTCGACCACAGAATGCAGCATAAAATTCAATATAAAGTGTAAAAGCTTAAAACTACAATATCAAAATAAAAACCACAATAAAACCTTGACGCAATGCTGAGATTTAAATAGGGATGGCAGAGAATTCCGCCACGGATTCCAGTGAGAATCCATGGAATCCGTGGTGGAATGGCCTCCTGCCCCCCGCACCCCCGCGGAATCTCCCCGGGACAGCACCTACCTTGGGCGGATGCGACGGATTTGGTGGTGCCGGCGGCTCAGGTGGCGGCTCCGGTGGCTGGAGTCCTGGCCAGCTGCGGCCGGGCTGCTGCCGCCGCCATTGCTATCCTTGCAGCCATGATAGGCTACGTAAGAATTTACGTAGCCTATCACGGCTAACCCCCCCAAAAAACCCCAGCGTACCCAAATGGCGGTGGCTACAGCAGCCGCCATTTGCCTTCCCTATTTTTGGCCAATTTATCTTACGTAAATATTTATGTAAGATAAATCGGCGAAAAATAGAGAACGCAAATTGTGGCCTCCGTAGCCGCTGCCATTTGCGTATGCTGGGGGTTCTTTTGGGGGGGGTTAGCCATGATAGGCTATGTAAATTTTTACGCAGCCTATCACGGCTGCCTGGCTGGATGCAAATGGCGGCCGCTACGGCAGCCGCCATTTGCGTCCTCAGAAGCCCATCCGCAGCCGGAAATCTGGCTACGGGCGGCCCTGGCTGGCTGCACCGTGGCATGGCCGCGGAGTAGGGATGGGGGAGAATTTCTCCCCGAAACTTCGGGGGGCTGAGTGCCAACGTATTCGGCCCCCAAAGTAGTTTCGGGGAGAAATTCTCTGCACCTCCGCCCCCCCCCCCCGGGATGGGACTTACCTTTCCCGAATGTCCCTCCCGGCGGCGGGTCCCGGCGGTGGTTCGGCAGGTCTTCGTCAGGGGCGGGGGCGGCAGCCGGTCTTTTGACCGGCTGCCGCCGCCGCCATTCCAATAAAAGTAAAAAAAAAAAATGCCCCCGTGATAGGCTACGTGACCTTTAACATAGCCTATCTCAGCTAGATTTGCAAAGTCAGCCATGATAGGCTACGTAAATCGTCACGTAGCCTATCACGGGTGACTTAAAAAAAAAAAAAGCGCGTACGGCTAATGGAGGCCCCCATAGGGAGCCGCCATTCCCGTTCCTTATTTGGTCACTGTAGTCTACGTAAAGATTACGTAGACTACAGCGAAAATAAGGGCAACGCTATTTGCGTTGCCCTTATTTTTGCCGTAGTCTACGTAAAGATTTACGTAGACTACAATGACCAAATAAGGAACGCGAATGGCGGCTCCCTATGGGGGCCGCGATTAGCGTACGCGCTTTTTTTTTTTAAGTCAACCATGATAGGCTACGTGATGATTAACGTAGCCTATCACGGCTGACTTTGCAGATCTAGCCGTGATAGGCTATGTAAATCGTCACGTAGCCTATCACAGGGGCGTTTTATTTTAACTTTTTATTTTGCGGCTGGGCGAGGCAGGGCGCCTCCTCCCCGGCCTGAATTTTGGCTGGGTGAGGCGGGAAGCCTCCCCCCCTGGCCTGAACTTCGGGGGGAGCAGCGAAGCACCTCCCCCCCACCACGAAGCAAGCTGCGAGACCAGGTAAGTGGCTTTCGTGCACCCCTACCGCAGAGTGGAACTGGCCATCAAGGATTCCAGGGGGGGGGGACAGAGCGCCTCCCCCACACACACTGCAAAAAATTCTGCGGAAACCCAGTTCCCTTCTTTGTACCAAATGGTCCCAAATGAGGATCCTCAATATGTTGGGATTGTTCAGCTTCTGAAACATGTTGGATGGAACTGGATTGGGCTTCTTGTTTCTGATGATGAACGTGGTGAAACCTTCCTTCAAACCTTGAGACCTAGGCTCCTGCAGAATAATATCTGCATTGCTTGGACACAGCAGACCCCGATAGTGACACCATATATACCATTTGAAATATTTTGGGAAAAACTGAGCCCAATTCGGTCTTTTCTCACACTAAATGAAATCAATGTGACACTTGTCTATGGAGACATCCAATCTTTGCAAGGTTTATAACTGATGTTGTGCTCCAATGAATTTTCTTTAAAGAATCCCATGCAAAAAGTGTGGATCACCACAGCTGAATGGGATTACACTGCTGCACTGAGTGGAAACAAATTCCCCACCAAAACCTTCAATGGCACCTTGTCATTCACTCTCCATACAAACGTGATGCCAGGATTTCAGGACTTTCTGGAGAGCATAACTCCACATCGGTCAAATATTGATTACATTGATCAGTTCTGGTTCACGGTATTGGGGTGTTCACTCCCACAATATGGACTTTATGAAGAAAGCGAGGAAAACTGCTCTGGGGAGGAGAAGCCGGGAAGCCTTCCTGGATCCACCTTTGAAAAGGAAATGTCTGGCCAGAGCTACAGTGCCTACAATGCAGTCTATGCTGTCACACATGCTCGCCATGCAATGGATGTTTCAAGAGCCAAACAGAAATCCAGAGGAGGTGGTGACAAATGGCACTTCCAGGATGTTCAGCCATGGCAGGTAGTTGCTGCCACTCCTAAATCACAGAATATCATAGGATATCATGGAATGTTTAAACATGAAAAATAGAAGACAATAGGACAAATGGGGGCTGTGCACCGACCTCCCACTTTGCTTCGGATGGTGCTTTGGACCTTCTGAAGCAGCCCTGCTTTGCTTCAGACTGATCCAGACCCAATGTACTTTGCTTGTCGATCCGAAGCAAGATTCCAATATCTGATTCATTCGTTTTTGACAATTTCCTATTGACTTGCTTTGGAAAACAGAATCAACCATAACCTTTCAGTTTTCATGATCAATACATGACATTTGGGCACCTCTCATCCCCCATGGAGGGGATTCCACCTGCTAAATTTCAGACAGTTTAGCCTAGGGGTTTTTGAGCTAGGTGGAGTTAAAATTTGATTTATTTCAACAAAAACTTTCAAAGCAAAGACCTATAACTTTTCACCTATAACTTTTTCCTACTCCTCAGCTGGAGGGATCTGCCTTCCGATGCTTCCCCGTTCCTCAAGCCTGCCCCACTGCAGTTGAAACCAAAGGCACCACAGCATCTGTAACTTCATGGCCACAACTGCAGAACGGCCCCCTCCTCCCCCCTCTGTTCCAGGCTCTTGCTGGCTTTGGAATGACAGAGGGATCTTAAACACACACGAAAACATGAAAACCTATTAAACGTCTGGGAGAACAGAAATGTCTATGCATGGTGCTGAAATGATAGCAATGTGGGTGCCAGGGGGACTTCCCTGGGGAGAGCATTATGGAGCTTGGGGATCCCCCCCCCAAAAGCACTTCCTCTTGCTGCCACTCTCCAAGCATCAGAATAAGGGGGCACTTGGAGAATGGGTCGCCGTGGATGGTCTGAAAGTACAGATAGGCATATATGGGGAGAGGTGTCCCATCAGGTACCAAGCTTCCAAGACCTGGAGAACCCTACAGGGTGACCCCTGCACTATGAATTGGGCCCAGATGAAAATTCAGAGCCAGTGAAAGCAAGAGAGGAACAGGGCAATATGATCATAATGCCTGGCAAAGTTACAATTCTCACAGCCATATTTTGTACCAGCTCAGGTTTCCAGTCAATCTTCAAAGGCAGCCCCAAGTACAGATTGTTACAGTAATCCACAGTACAGGAGCTTATCAGGACACAGAGCTGGGGGACCACAGCCAAAATGCTGCCACTCGCCACTGCAGCTAAGGTATCCAGATAGGATGGAGATAAATTGACTGCAGGTAGGCCAAATGCACTCCAGATGTCTTGAAGGAAGTTCCTACTACCCCTTTTGCAGTGGAGAAAAAAATCGACAGGTATCCTTGCTGCTTTCTTGACAAATTCCACAGTGGCAGCATTCAAGCCCTGATACAGTTTTCACCGCCTGCCCCACATTGGCCCTTTGTTCTGCCTAGCCCCTTGGCTTGACAGCATTTAAAGCTTAAGACTAATATCTGTACTGTTAGGGATACTCTGCATGTGATTTGTCCCATTATTTTTCCCCTTCTTGTTTTTAATTCTAACATTAATCAAAGGCAGAATGACGTTATCTACAAAATACAGAAGACTACAGAACTACAGAAGACTATTAGGGATGGATGAAAGTCTCTTACTGTTCTCGAAGCTTGCTTCGTGGTGGGGGGAGGTGCTTCGGTTCTCCCCCCGAAGTTCAGGCTGGGGGGGAGGCGCCCCATCCCTCGCCGCCGAAATTAAGGCCGGGGAGGAGCGCCCCGTCTCCCCGGCCGCGAAAAATAAGTAAAGTAAACACACACACACACACACACACACAGACACACACACACACACACACATGATAGGCTACATGACGATTTATGTAGCCTATCAAAGCTAGATTTCCAAAGTCAGCCATGATAGGCTACGTAAATCGTCACGTAGACTATCACGGGTGACTTTGATAGGGTTGGCGGAGAATTTCTCCCCGAAACTTCGGGGGGCCGAGCGCCAACATGTTCGGCCCCTCGAACAAGTTTCGGGGAGAAATTCTCCACACCCCCCCGCACCCCGCACCCCCCCCGGGACGGGAATTACATTTGCCGAATGTCCCTCCCGGTGGCGGGTCCGGCCAGCGGTTCGTCGGGTCTTCGTCCGGGGCGGGAGCAGCAGCCAGTCTTTTGACCGGCTGCCGCCGCCGCCATTCCAATCAAAGAAAAAAAAAATGCCCCCGTGATAGGCTACGTGATGATTGACGTAGCCTATCACGTAGGGGTGGACGAAAGTCACTTACCTTTTCTCGCAGCTTGTTCGCGGTGGGGGGGAGTGCTTCGCTGCTCCCCCCGCGAAGTTCAGGCCGGGGGGGGAGGCTTCCCGCCTCACCCGGCTGAAATTCAGGACGGGGGGGAGGCTTCCCGCCTCGCCCGGCCGAAATTCAGGCCGGGGAGGAGGCTTTCCGCCTCGCCCGGCCGCGAACACGAAAGTTTAAAAACAAAACAAAACACGTCCCCTGATAGGCTACGTGACGATTCACGTAGCCTATCACGGCTAGATCTGGAAAGTCAGCCGTGATAGGCTACGTGAATCGTCACGTAGCCTATCACGGGTGACTTTAAAAAAAAAAAAAAAGCGCGTATGCGAATGGCGGCCCCCATAGGGAGCCGCCCTTCGCGTTCCTTATTTAGTTGCTGTAGTCTACGTAAATGTTTACGTAGACTACGGCGAAAATAAGGGCAACGCAAATAGCATTGCCCTTATTTTCGCCGTAGTCTACGTAAACATTTACGTAGACTACAGCCACCAAATAAGGAACGGGAATGGCGGCTCCCTATGGGGGCCGCCATTATCCGTACACACTTTTTTTTTTTAAAGTCACCCATGATAGGCTACGTGACGATTCAGGTAGCCTATCACGGCTGACTTTGCAAATCTAGCCGTGATAGGCTACGTGAATCGTCACGTAGCCTATCAGGGGACTTTTTTTTTTTTTTTGATTGCAATGGCGGGGGTGGCAGCCGGTCGAAAGACCGGCTGCCGCTCCCGCCCCGCTCGAACACCGGATGAACCGCCAGCCGGACCCGCTGCCGGGAGGGACATTCAGGGAAGGTAAGTCCCGTCCCGGGGGGGTGCGGGGTGCGGGGGGGTGCGGAGGATTTCTCACCGAAACTTGTTCAGGGGGCCGAACACGTTGGCGCTCAGCCCCCCGAAGTTTCGGGGAGAAATTCTCTGCCATCCCTACTATCACGGCTAGATTTGCAAAGTCAGCCGTGATAGGCTACGTAAATCGTCACGTAGCCTATCACGGGTGACTTAAAAAAAAAAAAAAGCGCGTACGGATAATGGCGGCCCCCATAGGGAGCCTCCATTCCCGTTCCTTATTTGGTTTCTGTAGTCTACGTAAATCTTTACGTAGACTATGGCGAAAATAAGGGCAATGCTATTTGCATTGCCCTTATTTTCGCCGTAGTCTATGTAACGATTTACGTAGACTACAGCGACCAAATAAGGAACGCGAATGGCGGCTCCCTATGGGGGCCGCCATTTGCGTATGCGTTTTTTTTTTTAAGTCACCCGTGATAGGCTACGTGACGATTAACGTAGCCTATCACGGCTCACTTTGCAGATCTAGCCGTGATAGGCTACGTTAATCGTCATGTAGCCTATCCCGGGGGCGTTTTTTTTTTTTTAACTTTTTAGTTCGCGGCTGGGAGAGGCGAGGCGCCTCCTCCCCGGCCTGAATTTCGGCCGGGCGAGGCAGGAACCCTCCCCCCCGGCCTGAATTTCGGCCGGGCGAGGCGGGAAGCCTCCCCCCCCGGCCTGAACTTTGTGGGGGGAGCAGCGAAGCGCCTCCCCCCCACCACGAAAAGCTGCGAGACCAGGTAAGTGACTTTTGTGCACCCCTAGACTTTCAAAAAAAAAAAGTGCATATGCAAATGGCAGCGCCCATGGGCGCCGCCATTTGCATTCCTTATTTTGGCACGTCTAGTCTACATAAAGATTTACGTAGACTATGGCGAAAATAAGGGCAACGCAAATAGTGTTCCCTTATTTTAGCCATAGTCTACGTAAATCTTTACGTAGACTACCCCTGTCCAAATAAGGAGCGCAAATGGTGGCGCCCATGGGCGCCGCCATTTGCGTACGCGCTTTTTTTTTTCAAAGTCACCCGTGATAGGCTACGTGATGATTTACGTAGCCTATCATGGCTGACTTTGGAAATCTAGCCATGATAGGCTACGTAAATTATCACGTAGCCTATCACAGGTGTGGTTTTTTTTTTAACTTTACTTTTTTATTTTGTAATGGCAGCGGTGGCAGCTGGTCGGGAGACCGTCCCCCGCTCCCGCCCCCGCCTCCGCCCCCGCCGAAACGCCGCCGGGACCCGCCGCCGAGAGGGACATTCGGCCACGGCAAGTCCCATCCCAGGGGGGGTGGGGGGCCAGCAGAGAATTTCCCCACCAATTTTGGGGGGCCGAATGCGTTGGCATTCGGCCTCCCGGAGATTCATGGAGAAATTCTCCACCATCCCTACTTCTGAAACGATACCAATGATAACACATCTATGAATAACACGCTACTGAAGCATGGATATAATTTGTCGCAGTATTTTTTGTGCTAGTAGGCACAGTAAAAGTTGCTTTTCTCAACAAAATCTGTTGAAGCAGAGCTGTAATTTTCCATTGCTTTGACAAAAGTGAATGAAATTTGGGGACCTGGCAGACCCTATGGAGATGACTGAACCTGCCAAAGTTCTGACATCTTGGCACTGTAGTTTTTGTTGTAGCCATGCATAAATTTTCCTTTTCTCAGAAACTCAAAGCAAAGGTACTATAAAGGGAAACCCACTCAGAGACCATAGGTGTTTAAGGTGACAATTAGGAGGATGTCACTATGCCTGATCTCTGATGTAGGTTTTTTTGAAGTGCAAAGTAACCCCTTTCTTCTCGTACTTTCCTATTCAGCCCTCCAGATCTACTCATAAACCTCTGTTTGGCTGAATACACATTACCTGGGGAAAAAGTCACACTGAACTCAAAGGAGCATATATTTTTGCACTTTCACTACTCAGTGTGATTGTATAAACCTTTCCCCTCTCCATCATTGCTCCTGCTGTGCTAGGCTCTTGCTGGCAGGGCTTTGGACAGATGCAGGGATCTTAAACAATCAAAATACAAAAAGCATTTTGAAAGTCCAGAACAATAGAAATGTCTTAGCCTGGAGTTGAAGAGGCAACAATGTGGGTGCCTGGTGGACTTTCCTTGGAATGCCATTGTAGAGATGGAGGACGATCACCAAAATGCTGCTACTTGCCACTGCCGCTCAGGTATCCAGATACAATGGAGAGAAATTTACTGCAGGTGGGCTAAATGCACTCCAGAAGAACCTTCCTAGCACTCTTGTTGTGCTGTAGAAAAGATTAGACAGGAATAACTGCTTCATTCTAGATGCTTTCCAGAGTGGTAGCATTCAAGCCTTGATAGGTTTTCCATCCCCTCTGCCAAACATTTGCCCTTTGTTCTTCCTACCCCTTCAGCTTGACTGATTTTACAGCTTAAGACCAATATCTGTACTGTTAGAGATAATGCTGGCCATGACTTGTCCCATTATTTTTCTCTTTTGCTGTTTTTTATTTTAACATAAAGAAAAGGCAGAATGAAATTATCTACAAAGTACACAATTTTACAGAACATCATATTCACTTCTGAAATGATATGAAGATATTTTTAAATCTAATGCAACTATGAATAATGGGATACTGAGGTATGGATACAGAACGTATTAATTTTGACATGATACATTGTCCTTCAGGAATCAATAAAAGTACCCCACTTTTTAATCTTCATGTCATTGCATGTATCCATAACAAATTTAGGTTTGATTGGAATGTTGTTGTTGTTTATTCGATCAGTCACTTCCGACTCTTTGTGACTTCATGGACCAGCCCACGTCAGAGCTTCCTGTCAGCCATCGCCACTCCCAGCTCCCCCAAGGTTGAGTCCATCACCTCCAGAATATCATCCATCCATCTTGCCCTTGGTTGGCCCCTCTTCCTTTTGCTTTCCACTTTCCCTAGCATCAGCATCTTCTCCAGGGTATTCTGTCTTCTCATTATGTGGCCAAAGTACTTCAGTCTTGCCTTTAATAATATCATTCCCTCCAGTGAGCAGTCTAGCTTTATTTCCTGGAGTATGGACTGGTTTGATCTTCTTGCAGTCCAAGGCACTCTCAGAATTTTCCTCCAGCACCACAGTTCAAAAGCATCTATCTTCCTTCGCTCAGCCTTCCTTATGGTCCAACTCTCGCAGCCATAGGTTACTACAGGGAATACCATTGCTTTCCCTATGTGGACCTTTGTTGTCAGTGTGATGTCTCTGCTCTTCACTATTTTATCAAGATTTGTCATTGCTCTCCTCCCAAGAAGGAAACGACTTCTGATTTCCTGGTTGCAGTCAGCGTCTGCAGTAATCTTTGCTCCTAGAAAGACAAAGTCTGTCACTGCCTCCATGTTTTCTCCCTCTATTTGCCAGTTATCAATCAAGCTGGTTGCCATCATCTTGGTTTTTTTGAGGTTTAACTGCAACCCAGCTTTTGCACTTGCTTCTTTCACCTTCGGCATAAGGTTCCTCAGCTCCTCCTGGCTTTCAGCCATCAAAGTGGTATCATCTGCATATCTGAGATTGTTAATGTTTCTTCCAGCAATTTTAACTCCAGCCTTTAGGCATGGCAGAGAATTCCACCATGGATTTCAGTGAGTCTGAATGCACTGGCATTCGGCCCCCCAATACCTGTGGCGGAACGGCCTCCCATCCCCCGCCACCCTGAGGAATCCCCCTGGGATGAAGCTTACCTGGGGCGGATGTTCCAGCGGCGGAAGCTCCGGTGGCGGCAGCTGGTCTCTTGGCGGGCTGCTGTGGCTGCAAATGGCAGCCACTGTAGCAGCTGCCATTTGAGTCCTGCCAGGCTTCCGTGATAGGCTACATAAGTATTTACGTAGCCTATCACGGCAAAGAGCAGGGGCGCAAATGGCAGCCGCTATGCCGTTTGCACCGCTGGTCTTTCTGTGATAGCCTATGAAAGTATTTACGTAGCCTATCATGGTAAAGGCAGCCATGCAAATGGCAGCCACTATGCCATTTGCATAGCTTCCTTTACCATGATAGGCTACGTAAATACTTACGTAGCCTATCACAACTACAAGGACGCCAACGGTGGCTGCAGGAGACCAGCCGCCAGAGCCGCCGCCGCCGGAGCCACCACCAGAACCGTCACCACCACCACCACCGCATCCGCCGCATCCGTCCCAGGTAAGTTCTGTCCTGGGGGATTCTGCAGGGGGTGTGGGGGGGCAGGAGGCCATTCCGCCATGGATTCCAGGGGGCCAGATTCTAAAGAATCTGGCCTCACTGGAATCCATGGTGGAATTCTCTGCCATCCCTACCGGCCGGCTCTGCTCCACGGCAAGTCCGCGGAGCTGCTGGCTGGGGCCAGCCACTCTAGGACTTCCAGCTGTAGTAGCAATGTAGAGGGTCAGACTAAGTAGCCTCATGCTTTTGCTGAGCTCTTTCTCTTTTGAATACATTTTGCAAGCTGAAGAGATGCAAGAATTTCCTATCTTGTCAACAAGGCTAAGGTCAGAGTTGCTTATCATGTTCTCTGCTTATCATGTCCTATAAACCATTTCCTGAACTATAAACAATTGTGCTAGAAGAGGAAATGCTGAATACTGCAAAACCGCAAAGGAAGGGGCGGGGGAGATTTTGCCTATGAGTTACAATATCTATAAAAGCAATTTGCTAATGTACTTCGGGGCTTTTTGGCACTTTGGAAGTTATTCCAGCCATAAAGCCCGATTGTTAATAAAGAAAACTCTTTTTCCTTCACTCCGTGGTCTCTCTGACTCAGATTTCTGCAACACAGCCACGGCTAGGGATGTCAGAGAATTCTGCCATAGACTGAAATGGGTTCGAATTCCCTTCAGTGCCACGGAATCCTCTGCAGAACAGCACCACGAGGTCCTGAGGAGACAGCAGTCATGTGGCCGTGACCAGAACTCCGGCTGCGGACGGCCCAGGCTGGCAGCTTCACGGAGCCACCGCAGAGCAGAGCCGGCCCAGGGACGATTCCAGGGGGAAGGACAGAGCGCCTCCCCCCCGCCACAAATCAAAGCTGTGAAAAGGTAAGTGACTTTCGTACATCCCTACCAGCCTTGGATTCATCAAGCCCAGTACGTCGCATGATATGTTCTGCATACAGGTTGAATAGGTAGGGTGAGAGTATACAATCCTGCCATACTCCTTTCCCAATCTTAAACCAGTTCGTTGTTCCGTGCTCTGTTCTTACCATTGCTACTTGGTTGTTATACAGATTCCTCAGGAGGCATACAAGATGACTTGATATCCTCATACCCCCAAGAACTTGCCACAATTTGTTATGATCCACACAGTCAAAGGCTTTAGAATAGTCAATAAAACAGAAATACGTAGATGTGTTTCTGAAACTTTCTCCATTATCCAGTGGATATTGGCAATTTGGTCTCTAGTTCCTCTGCCTATTCTAAACCCAGCTTGTACATCTGGCAATTCTCGTTCCATGAATTGCTGGAGTCTACCTTGCAAGATCTTGAGCATTACCTTACTGGCATTGGAAATAAGTGCCACTGTTCAATACTTTGAACATTCTTTGGTGTTTCCCTTTTTTGGTATGGGGATATAGGTTGATTTTTTCCAATCTAATGGCCATTCTTGTGTTTTCCAAATTTGCTGGCATATGGCATGCATCACCTTGACAGCATCATCTTGCAAGATTTTAAACAGTTCAGCTGGGATACCGTCATCTCCTGCTACCTTGTTATTAGCAATGCTTCTTAAGGCCCATTCAACCTCACTCTTCAGGATGTCTGGCTCTAACTCACTGACCACACCATCAAATCTACCCCCGATATGATTATCCTTCCTATACAGTTCTTCCATATATTCTTGCCACCTTTTCTTGATCTCTTCTGCTTCTGTTAGGTCCTTGCCATCTTTGTTTTTGATCGTACCCATTTTTGCCTGGAATTTACCTCCAATGTTTCTAAGTTCTGGAAGAGGTCTCTTGTCCTTCCTATTCTATTATCTTCTTCCGCTTCTGCGCATTGCTTGTTTAAAAATAATTCCTTATCTCTTCTGGCTAACCTCTGGAATTTTGCCTTTAATTGGGCATATCTCCCCCTATCACTGTTGCCTTTTGCTTCCCTTCTTTCTTGGGCTACTTCCAGTGTCTCAGCAGACAGCCATCTTGCCTTCTTGGTTTTCTTTTTCTTTGGGACGTTTTTTGTTGCCGCCTCCTGAACAATGTTGCGAACTTCTGTCCATAGTTCTTTCGGGACCCTATCTACTAAATCTAGTCCCTTAAATCTATTCTTCACCTCCATTGCATATTCATTAGGAATATTCGTGAGCTCATATCCAACTGATCCATGGGTCTTCCCTATTCTCTTTAGTCTGGTTCTGAATTGCGCAATAAGAAGTTCGTGATCTGAACTACAGTCAGCTCCAGGTCTTGTTTTTACCGACTGTATAGATGTCCGCCGCCTTTGGCTTCAAAGGATGTAGTCAATCTGATTTTGGTGTCAACCATCTAGTGAAGTCCAAGTGTATAAAGTTGTCTCTTAGGTTGTTGGAAGAGAGTGTTGGTCATGCACAGTGAGTTGTCTTGGCAAAATTCTATCAGCCTATGTCCCGCTTCATTTTGTTCTCCCAGACCATGCTTGCCTGTAATTCCAGGTGTCGTTTGACTACCCACCTTAGCATTCCAGTCTGCTGTAATGAAAATAACATCTCTTTCTGGTGTACTATCCAGTAGGTGCTGCAGGTCCTCATAGAACTGATCTACTTCTGCTTCTTCAGCATCTGTGGTTGGGGCATATATTTGGATCACTGTGATGTTAAATGGCTTACCCTGAATTTGAATTGAGATCATTCTATCATTTTTTGGATTGTATCCAAGTGCTGCTTTATGTTAATTGACAAACCTAGTTTATCCATTCCCTGTCCATAGACGTTCTGAATTCTCCAGTTCTTAGCAATGATCAGCTTTGCTGCTGTTAAAAAAGCAGAAAAAAATTGGTTCATTCATTTTTGATACACATGAACAGAAAAGCTCTGAGAACATTGCTTTCAAGGTTCAGCATAACTCAGATCCAGTTATTCTGCGTCTATCTTTTGAAACATATCTCTGGTCATGCTGATGTACTAAGACCTCGGTATCAAAGACGATGACCGTTGGTGCTAGTCTCTCAGGACCTTTGTATTGTGACAAATATTTGCCCCAGAAGTCTTTGCAAGTCTCTTGCACCAACCTTCATAATTGGTTACCTTGGAAATATTTTATTTCTCCTACAAGATTTCAATCTCTGCCTCTCTTATAAGCTTATCTCTCACACAAATTTTTAATTTCTTTTAAGTAAGAAATGATATTTTAAAATGTATTATCATATGAAGTTGGAATGATTCTAGTGAGGAATTCTAACAGAACCTTTTTGTGATTTCTCACTGCCCTCTGCACTTGCAGACCAGAAAAAGAAGCTAAAACCATTTCCCAAATATGCTCGGGAAATACAAGTTTTCTCCTAACTCCAGGGAAAACGTGCATCAGATAAGAACATTGTGCAAAAGGATAATTGTTTACAGACTGTTGTTCACATGTTCAGCTTGTGATGCACAAAACTGAATATAAAATATTGTGGAAAAGACATAGAACTGCAAAACTGCTCATAGTCTGAGTGGAGCTGAAAAAAATAAGTAAATATATTACTTCCCAGGATCACAGCTGGGATTTTGGGGGAAAATAATCAGTAATTGTAAAAGAAATTCTGTTCTGAATAAAGTTATTACATAAGCTGTTTCTAAGAAATCCTAGGAGAGGCAAAACAGGAACTTCATGACAACACATAGGCCTCATTGATGTCTCTGTTCCTCAAGCTCAGACATGTCATTGGGTAAAACACTTTATCTTTAGACAAGCAATGCTCCTTAAATTATCTTTTGAAAGCTTTTTGAAATGACTTTTGCTTTCAGTGTTCCTGGAAGTAAAACTAAAAAAGCATTTTAAAACATCTTTTGTTGCAGCAACTTTGAATTTTGTATTTTGCATTCCGTGCTCTTATTTCAATTTTGAATCATGTAGACAGCTTCAGACTTTGATGTAAAAGACCAAAATACATGCCTGATCTCACAGAACTTTGTCTGAACATCCTGTACTTGCATTCATTTGTATTCTTGGTGGTACTTTGTGCTGGGGAAATGGCATGGGAAATATTACCTGCCGATCCATGATCAAGGTCAAGAAATCCCATAGCAAAAATCCCCAAAGACCAAATCTGTCCAACTGTATACCTGCGTTGGAACTGCATGTTATAACAGAGAATTAAAAGATCACCTTAAAGCCAAGAGTGAATATTTGCAAGAGGGAAGAAAGAAGCTGAGGCCATCTGATGGTTGTTGTTGCTGAGATGGTTCTTTGGGTGACTATAGCCAGGGGCTCTGGGCCCCCATTGTCTTCAACAAAGAACAAGGAACTGAAACAGTTGGGGAAGCAAGTGTGTTGCTATGACTGCACTGAGTGCCCCCAAGGAAGGATTTCCATCCGGATGGGTAAGTGAAGGGATCCAGAGTGACCTGGAAAATAACCTAGAAGTTGTAAATTCGGGTTTCATGTAGGTCCTGGCAGTTTTGTCTATAAGCATGTATATGAATTCATTCCATACACAGACAACAACATGAGAAAGTATGGATGCTGAAAAAAGAGGAAGCAGTGTAATATTTTGTTTGATACAATATTATATTCAATGAAACCACCACTTTAGTGTAGTCTGGAAATACTGAGGCTTTGCTTCTTACTTTCAGATGCAGAGCAATGTGAGATATGCCCTGAAGGTCAGTATCCAAACCAGAACCACGACCAATATATTCCCAAGGAAATAAGCTACCTATCCTATGAGGAGCCCTTGGGCATTGCTCTGGCATCCTTAGCTCTTCTCCTCTCCGTGATCACAGTTGCTGTGATTGGGAGCTTCAGTCTGCACTGGAACACCCCCATCATCAAGGCCAACAACTGGAGCATCACCTGTAGCCTGCTCTCCTCTCTGCTGCTCTGCTTTCTCTGCTCCTTCTTATTCATTGGGTGGCCTGGGAGGGTGATCTGCCTTCTGAGGCAAACAGTGTTTGACGTCATCTTCTCCATAGGAAAGTATGTCACTGTGATTTTGGCTTCATGGCCACAAAGCCTGGGAACAGGATTAGGTTGGGAAGAAACTGGCAGTATCAGTCATCTTTCCCTCTTCTCTGACTCAAACTGGCATCTGTGCTGTGTGGCTGGCAACTTCTCCCCCCTTCTCAGAGTTTGACATGCACACGCCCAGCTTGACACCATCACATTTCAGTGCCATGAAGGCTCAGCCCTCATGTTCTACAATGATGTAGAACATGAAGCCAAGCTCATCACTTTCAGCATGTTGGTGTTCTGCAGTGTCTGGGTGTCTTTTATTCCAACCTTCCTGTGCACCAATGGGAAATTCATGGTGGCTGTAGAGGTCTTCTCCATCTTGGCCTCTAGTTCTGGCTTATTGGGCTGTATCGTTCTTCCCAAATGCTACTTTATTTTGCTGAGGCCTGAACTGAACACCAGAGAGAAATTAGTAAGGGAAAAAAATGGTTAGAATAGGGATGGCAGAGAATTCTGCCACGGATCTTGGTGAGGCCGAATGCCAGGGACGAGACTTACCTGGGGCGGATCTTCCGGGCGGCGGTGGCTCCAGCTGCCGCCGTCACCACCATTTCCAGTCCTCTTTAAAAAAAAAGAGAGAGAGACGTGATAGGCTACGTAAAGGTTTACGTAGCCTATCATGGCTAGGTTAAAAAAAAAACATGATGTGATAGGCTACGTAAATCTTTACGTAGCCTATCATGGCTGGGTGGGTTTAAAAAAAAACAAAAAAACCCACGTACGGAAATCATTTGCATTCCTTATTTTTGCCCTCTTAATCTACGTAAATATTTACGTAGACTATGACGGCGAAAATCAAGGGGAATGCAAATAGCGTAGCTGGCGCTATTTGCGTCCCTTTTAGGTTCCCTATTTTAGCCTACGTAAATATTTATGTAGGCTAAAACGGGGAATCAAAAAGGGACGCAAATAGAGCCTGCTACGCTATTTGCGGTCCCCTTTATTTTTGCTATCATAGTCTACATAAATATTTACGTAGATTAAGAGGGCAAAAATAAGGAACGCAAATGGTGGCGGCCGTAGCTGCCGCCATTTGCGTACGTGGGTTTTGTTCTTTGTTTTTTACCCAGAGCCCTCCGCGGCCAGAAATCCAGCTGCGGATGGCTCTGGCCTGGCTGGGCCTGGCCGGCTGCTCTGCAGAGCTGCCGCGGAGCACAGCCGGATGTGGAGGATTCCAGGGGAGAGGAATGGAGCACCTCCCCCACCCGTCGAGGATTCCTGGGGGAGAGACAGAACGCCAAGTGACTTTCATACATCCCTAGGTTAGAAATGAGAGGGGAAGTGATGTCATTCCTAGGAAAGGTAGTGCATTAAAACTGGGCCAAGCAAATCTGGGAGAATATGGTCTTTCAAACACTCTTATCCCAAATCATGTTGAGCTTTGTAGGTAATAAACAGCTCTTTGAATTGTGGACAGAAACAGACTGGTAGCCCGTTACTACTGTTCTAGACTAGACTACTAGTTCTAGGAGTCACATGCTACTGATAAATGCTCCACTTACTTGTCTGACTGTAGTGTTTTAGAGCAGCTGAAGTTTCTCAACACTTTTCAAAGGCAGTCCACCATTGGGTGCAATCCACTAGGGATGTATGAATTGTGTTCCTTCCATTCCTCTTGACTTCCACAGTTTGCATCCAGTACTCCATTCTGCTGTTCACAAGCCCCCCGAATTCTCCTCTTTTTTTCTGCTCTGAGGATTATGTAGATAAATACATACCCAACAAACATAATTCCTGTACTCAGCTGTCTCCGTGAGCCTGCATAACTTCCGTAAGGATCACTATTTTTCGTAACTGTTTACGTATTTTTCCCCTGCCCTGCCATGCAGTAATTACTTTCAACAAAAACACCTCCTCTTCCTTGTAGGGTCTTCCCAAAAGAAGGCTGTCTTCGGTGTGCCTGGGGCATAAACTATTTGTTTAAAGCAATGCTGTTTTAAATAGGAGTGCACAAAAGCCACTTACCTGGTCTCGCAGCTTTTTGCAGTGGGGGGGAGGCTCTTCGCTGCTCTCCCCGCGAAGTTCAGGCCGGGGGGGGGAGGCTTCCAGCCTTGCCCGGCCAAAATTCAGGCCAGGGGGGAGGCGTCTTGCCTCGCCCGGCCGCGAAATAAAAAGTTAAAAAAAAACACGCCCCCGTGATAGGCTACGTGACGATTAACGTAGCCTATCATGGCTAGATCTGCAAAGTCAGCCATGATAGGCTACGTAAATCGTCACGTAGCCTATCACGGGTGACTTAAAAAAAAAAAAAGCGCGTACGCAAATGGCGGCCCCCATAGGGAGCCGCCATTCGCGTTCCGTATTTGGTCACTGTAGTCTACATAAATCTTTACGTAGACTACGGTGAAAATAAGGGCAACGCAAATAGCCTTGCCCTTATTTTCGCTGTAGTCTACGTAATCTTTACATAGACTACAGCGACCAAATAAGGAACATGAATGGCGGCTCCCTATGGGGGCCGCCATTAGCCGTACGCGCTTTTTTTTTTTTTAAGTCACCCGTGATAGGCTACGTGACGATTTACGTAGCCTATCACAGCTGACTTTGCAAATCTAGCCGTGATAGGCTACGTTAATCGTCACGTAGCCTATCACGGGGGCTTTGTTTTTTTTTTTACTTTTATTGGAATGGGGGCGGCGGCAGCCGGTCGAAGGACTGGCTGCTGCTCCCACCCCTGACGAAGACCCGACGAACCGCCGCCGGGACCTGCCGCCAGGAGGGACATTCGGGAAAGGTAAGTCCCATCCCGGGGGGGGGGGGTACGGGGGGCGGGGGGGGCGGAGAATTTCTCCCCGAAACTTCTTCGGGGGCCCAACATGTTGGCTCTCGGCCCCCCGAAGTTTCGGGGAGAAATTCTCCACCATCCCTAGTTTTAAAGAAAGAAAAAACCTTTTAAAATGACCATGCCTGTCCTGCAGCCTTGCACCAGTATTATTCTCCCTGCTAAGCTTTATATTTCCACATCCAGCTTTGTTGTTGACGTTGTGAGGCTAAAATGGAGAGGGAAAACCATCTCTGTGCATGTTTACTCAGAAGTAAGTCTTCTCCTCTCCATTTTAGCCTCACAACGTCAACAAGGGAGAATAATACCTCATGCAGGGCTCCAGACCAGCACGGTCATTTTAAAAGGTTTTTCTTTCTTTAAAACAGTATTGCTTTAAACCAAGAGTGCATCACTCAGGCACACCTAGGACAGCCTTCTTTTGGGAAGCCCCTAGGAGGAGGAAATGTTTTGGCTGAAAGTAAACAGAGATGGAGGATTTCAATTGAAAAAGAACCCCCACAAACAAGGTGGTGAGCACAATTCATTTTTTTTAAAAAAAACCTTACATATTTTGTTATTGGAATATACTACCTTGCGTTTTTATTTACGAAAATTCCACAACTCTGTGCGGATGACAAAAAAAAAGCCACATGACTGCTGGCTCCGCAGGACGTCGTGGTGCCGTTCTGTGGAGGATTCCGTGGCACAGACAGATTCCGTGGCACAGCTGCCATTTGTGTATGCTGGGGGGGGGTTGGGGGGGGAGGTTAGCCGTGATAGGCTATGTAAATACTTACGTAGCCTATCACAGAAGCCTAGATGGACGCAAATGGCAGCTGCTACAGCGGCCGCCATTTGCGTCCGCAGCAGCCCGTCCATGGCCAGAAATCCAGCTGCGGACGGCCCTGGACGGATGCTCTGTGGAGCCACCACAGAGCGGAGCCGGCCAAGCAGGATTCGAGGATTCTGGGAGGAGGGACGGAGCACCTCCCCCCACACCATCAGCATAATCCACGAAAGGTAAGTGATTTTCGTACATCCCTAGAAAATAGTAGGTTACACCCAAACTGTGAGTTGCAGCCTCTGACTTTTTACGGTGGCAATGGAGATCTTCCGCATCTTGGTGTTGGTTGCTTGGTTATTGAGTTGTGTTCCTTTCCCAAAGGCTACTCTGTCATAGGGATGGCAGAGAATTCCGCCATGGATCTCGGGGAGGCCGAATGCCAGTGCATTTGGCCCCTGAAATCTGTGGCGGAATGGCCTGCCACCCCCCCTGCCACCCCCGCAGATCCCCCCGGGATGAGACTTACCTGGGGTGGATCGTCCGGGTGTGAGCGGCTCTGGCAGCGTCGGTGGCGGCTGGTCTTCCAATCGGCTGCCGCCGCCGCCATTTCCAGGTTTTTGTTTTTGTTTTACACCCACGTGATAGGCTACATAAGTTATGTAGTGGACGCTATTTACGTTCCCCTTATTTTCGCTGTCTTAGTCTACGTAATTATTTACGTAGACTAAGATGGCCCAAAATAAAGAACGCAAATGGTGGTGGCTGTAGCCAAATAACTGCAGAGCTCTCTCCAACTACCACCAGATCTCTCTCTCATAATGACCCAAAGCAGGCTTTTTTCTCCAATATATCTAGCATTTCCTCCCCCTCTTCCACACTGTTGTGAATTGGAGACTCCTGGGTTATGCCCAGGAGTCAGCCCTACTTTGGCAACTAGAGTTGCCATTCACCAGAGCTCTTTCCCTCCCTCCTACTCCTCCTCTCTCCCTCCCGGATCTTTCTCAAGCTGATAAATTTTGGAGATGGGCTGTCTGGGCTTCAAAATGTATCAGAATAGCTCCTAATCTCCAAGGCAGACTGAGGCGCTTCACTGGTGACCCGCTTTGCTTTGGAGTGCCTTGGTGCTGGTCTGATTTGCTTTGAAAGCCAATATTCCCTAACACTGTAGCCTTTCAGTCTACTCCCCAGTGAGATGACTGTGATGGCTCCTGTTTTAAGAACACTTTGCACATGTTCAGATGCAGAAGCCCTCATTTCTATATCATCACTTTCTATGTTGTGAGTCTGAGTACTGGCATGGAAAAATGGGTACTGGAGCTTTTCCCTGGTGACCCTGCTGCTGTCACTGGGAGGAGCTATAGCTCAGGAATATATCAGATTGGTGAAGTCCTGGAAACACTTCACTGCAGTAATACTTATTTCAATTGTCATCTTCGATCTCATTTCCTATGGAGCATTATTTAACATTTGGAAGTTCCAGGCTCCTGGAAATTCATGTTTGGTTGTACTGATACTTTGGAAAAGAGATATTTGAAGTCTAAGGGTGCTTCCAGATGAAGGGCTCCCAGCACTGCCAATTACAGATGCTGTCAAACTATTCCATGTTTCCTTGTTTATCAGAGGGTAACAAATAGGTTGGCAAAAGCAGTGGGAAGACATGGGAGGGTTACAAATGGAAAGCAACTTTGTAAGCACCCCATGTAACATTCTGTTAGGGAGGCAGTATGATTGAATGATAAAAATTTCCTCAGTAAGCACCCCAAATATCACAATCTGGCAAATTCCAAGGAAATACCATTAGCCATTTCCGAAGTGGCTGACCACCCAGCTACCTGGAAGGAGGATGGGTGGTTGAGAAATTCTTTGAATGAATAAGCAAACAATGCATTGTAAACCTTTTTTTCTTCCAATCCAGCTTCACTCTTTTCTGAGAAGAATCTGCTTTAATAACAGTGCTGGGGAAGAAATTTTTTTTGATGACAGTGGGGACCTGGCAGGTGGATATGAGCTCATAAACCTGGTCTCCTTCCCCAATGAATCCTTCCAGAGAATCCAAGTTGGGAGGATGGAGACTGAGGGGAATACACAGAATGGGTTCACTATTAATGGAAGTGCCATTGTGTGGAATACTACGTTTAATCAGGTGGGAATGACTCTTCTTATTTTCACCATCATCATCTGTATCATCAGCATTTTTAAAAGCACATTACAGATACTGCTATCCAGGGTGGTTGATAATTGATCAGAATATGGCAGTCATGCCTAGTTTTTATTTATTTTTGTTTAAATTGATTAAATACCTGATAATTTTCTCAAGGCATTGTACAGGATATAATAAGACCAAAAATGAAAAATAATAATTTCCCAATGAAAACGGCCAATAATATATAAAATGAATAAATACACCAACACATCATAAAATATAACATTAACATAGAAAGTGAAATGACTGTCAGGTATAAAAGATGAAGCACATCGTAGGGACTAAGTGAGTGAAACTCACAGAGCAATCCTATGCTTCTTTGGAGAGTGTATCCAAGGACTATTGGATAGGTCGGATCCCCCCTCCTGAGGACAAAGGAGCTCCTGGGTCCTCAGCTGGAGGAATCTGACTTCAGATCCTTCTGCCTTCCTCACCCCTGCCACACTGTGCCAAAGTTGCCACCGAAGGCACCACAGCACCTGTTCCTCCATGGTCACAACTGCAGAAGTGCCCCCTCATTCCCCCTCTGTGCCAGGCTCTTGCAGGCAGGGCTTTGGATAGACAGAGGGATCTTAAACACACACAAAAACATGGAAATATTTTAAAAGTCTAGGAGAAGAGAAATGTCTATGCCAGCTGCTGAAGAGATAGCAATGTCTGTGCCCTGTGGACTTCCCTTGGGAGAGCATTCTGGAGCTTGGGGACCACCCTAGAAAAAAGGACTTTCTCTTGCTTCCACTCTCCAAGCATCAGAATAAGGGGGGACTTGGAGAATGGGTTGCCGTGGATGGTCTAAAAGTTCAGGTAGGCATATATGGGAGGAGGTGTCCTATCAGGAACCAAGGTTCCAAGACATGGAAAGCGCCACAGGGCAAGCCCTGCACTTTGAATTGGGCCCAGATGCTAATTCGGGGCCAGTGCACGTGAGAGAGGAACTGTGCAATATGATCATAATGCCTGGCAAAATTACAATTCTTACAGCTATATTTTGCACCAGCTGAAATTTCCAGTCAATCTTCAAAGGCAGCCCCAAGTACAGATTGTTACATTAATCCACACAGGAGCATATCAGGGCATAGATGACTGCAGCTAAGGTATCCAGATACAATGGAGATCAATTTACTGCAGCTAGCCTAAATGCACTCCAGACATCTTGAAGAAAGTTCCTAGTAGGACTTTTGCAGTGGAGAAAAAAAATAGACAAGTATACTGAGTGAGATAATCATTCAGAGAACGTAGGTGTTTAAGATGACAATTAAGATGATGTCACTATCACTAATCTCTGGCGCAGGTTTTTTTGAGTGCAAATAACCCCTTTCCCCTGGTACTTTCCTATTCAGCTTCACACTGGATGCCCTCCAGCTCTTCTCATAAACCTCTATTTGGCTGAGTACACATTACCTGGGAAAAAAGTCACACTGAACTCAGAGGAGCATATAGGATTGCTCTTTCACTACTCCCTGTGATTGTAGAAACCTCTCCCCTCTCCATCATTGCTCCTGCTGTGCTAGGCTCTGGCTGGCAGGGCTTTGGACAGATGGAGGCATCTGAAGCACTCGAAATGCAAAAAGGATTTGAAAGAGCAGAAGAATAGAAATGTCTTAGCCTGGAGTTGAAGAGGCAACAATGTGGGTGCCTTGTGGACTTGCCTTGGAATGGCATTTTGGAGCTGGGGGACCAGCACCAAAATGCTGCCACTCCCCACTGCAGCTAAGGTATCCAGATATGATGGAGATACATTTACTGCAAGTGGGCTAAATGCACTCTGGATGCCTTGAAGAAACTTCCTAGCATGCTGTTTGCGGTGGAGAGAAAAAACAGACAGGAATAACTGCTTCTTTCTCGATGCATTCCAGACTGGTAGCCTTCAAGGCCTGATAGGCTTTGCGTCCCTTCTGCCCCACATTGGCCCTTTGTTCTTTCTACCCCTTCAGCTTGACTGAATTTACAGCTTAAGACTCATCTGTGTACCATTAGAGATAACATTGGCCATGATTTGTCCCATTATTTTTCTCTTTTGCAATTTTTTTTATTTTAACTTTAAAAAAAGGCAGAATGAAATTATCTACAAAATTCTATAGAACATCATATTCACTTCTGAAATTATATGAGGATATATTTAAATTAAATGAAACTTTGAATAATGGGATACTGAAGCATGGATACAGAACATATTAATTTTGACATGATGCTTTGTCCTTCAGGAATCAATAAAAGTACCCCACTTTTTAATCTTCATGTATGTATTCATGTATGTATATCATGTATGCATGTATTTATACCAAATGTACGATTGATCAGAATACCATCCCTTAATTCCACCCAGTTTAACAATTATGCCAATTGACACACCTAGTTCATCCATTCCCTGTGAGTAGACAGTTCTGATTCTTCCAATTTTTAGCAACCATCAGCTTTGCTGCTGTTAATAAAGTAGAGAAAAATTGGTTCATCCATTCTTTCATACACATGAATAGAAAATAGGGATGTACGAAAGTCACTTACCTGAACCGAAATTTGCTTCGCGGTGGGGGGGAGGTGTCCCGTCCCTCCCCCCCCGAAATTCTGGCCGGGGGGGAGGTGCCCCATCCCTCCTGCCGTGAATCCCACCTGGCCAGGAACGCAAATGGCGGCGGCCATAGCCGCCGCCGTTTGCATCCCTGCAGTCAGCCGTGATAGGCTACGTAAATGTTTAGGTAGCCTATCACGGCTGACTGCAAAAAAAAACGCAAATGGGTGCCACCATTTACGTTCCTTATTTTGGCACGGGTAGTCTATGTAAACATTTTCATAGACTACGGCGAAAGTAGGGGAATGCAAATAGCATAGATGCTACGCTATTTGCGTTCCCCTTATTTTCGCCGTAGTCTACGTAAATGTTTACATAGACTACACGTGCCAAAATAAGGAACGCAAATGGCAGCTCCCATGGGCGCCGCCATTTGCATATGCACTTTTTTTTTTTCCACTCAACCGTGGTAGGCTATGTAAACATTTACGTAGCCTAGCACGATATTTTTTGAAAATCTAGCCATGATAGGCTACGTAAATCTTTACGTAGCCTATCATGTTTTTGTGTGTGTGTGTGTGTTTTTTCTGGAAATGGCAGCGGCGGCAGCCAGTCGAAAGACCGGCCGCCGCCGCCGCCGAACCGCTGCCGAACTGCTGCTGGAGCCGCCACCGCCAGGGAGGTTCGCCAAAGGTAAGTCCCATCCTGGGGGGGGGGGCGGGGGGGCAGACCGTTTCACCACCGATTTCGGGGGGCCGAATGCGCTGGCATTCGGCCTCCCTGAGATTCGTGGTGAAATTCTGACATCCCTAATAGAAATGGAAGCTCACTGGGTGACTTTGGGCCAGTCACACACTCTCAGCCCAACCTACCTCACAGGGTTGTTGTTGTGAGGATAAAATGGAGAGGAGGAGGATAATGTAAGCCACCTTGGGTTCCTTGCAAGAGGAATAAAGGCGGGATATAAATGCAATAATAAATAAATAAACAAACAAACAAACATTGCTTTCCAGGTTCCACATATCCTTGGTATCAAAGATGGCGACCATTGGTGCTTGTCTCAGGACCTTTGTGTTGTGACAAATATTTGCCCCAGAAGTCTCTGTAAGACTCTGCACCAAGCTTCCTAAGTGGTTACCTTGTAAATATTTCTCCTAGAAGATTTTGGTCTCTTCCTCTCTCATAAACTTATCTCTCACACAAATTTTGATTTGTCATAAGTAGCAACTGATATTTTAAAATGGAGTATCATATGAAGTTTGAATGATTGTAGCATGGGATTCTAACAGAAGCATTTGTTATTTCTCACTGACCTCTGAACTTGCAGACCAAGAAAAATAAAGCTAAAACCATTTCCGAACTAAGCTCAGGAAATACAAGGTTTCCCGCCAACTCCAGGAAGAATGTGAATCAGATAACAACATCGTGGAAAAGGATACTTGTTCACTGACTATTGTTCACATGTTCGGCTTGTGATGCCCTAAACTGAATCTAAAATATGGTGGAGAGGACAAAGAACTGCAAAACTGCTCAAGATGAAAATAGTCCAGTGCAGGAAACCTGGGTAGATGGTATCCTGTCTGGAACATACAGAAATGTGTTCTCAGCAGAGCTGAAAAAAGAAAAGAAATAAAATATTACTTCCCAAAACCGCAGCTGGGATTTGGGGGAAAATAATCAGTAATTATAAAAGAAATTCTGTTCTGGATAAAGGTATTACATAAGGTTTTTCTAAGAAATCCTAGGAATAGAGAGAGAGAAAAAGGAACTTCATGACAAAACATAGGCCTCATTGATGTCTCTGTTCCTTTTTGCTACAAGCTCAGACATGTCATTGGGTAAAACACTTCATCTTTAGAAAGGCAATGCTCCTGAAATGATTCTTCGAAAGCTTTTTGAAATGACTTTTGCTTCCAGTTCTCCTGAAAGTAGACTTGAAAAAGCATTTTAAAATATGTTTTGCTTGCACTAACTTTGTATTTTGTATTCTGTATTCTGTATTCTTTATTCTTATTTCAATTTTGAACAGACAGCTTCAGATTTTGATGTAAAAGATGAAAATACATCGCAGATAATTCAATCTAAAAGTTCTGTGAGTGCATTCATTTGTATTCTTGATGGTACTTTTTGCTGGGGAAATGGCATAGGACATATTACATGCCGATCCATGATCAAGGTCGATATAGAAATCCTACGTCACAATATCCCCAGAACAAGACCAAATCTGCCCAACTGTATACATGTGTTGAAACTAGGAATGTCAGAGAATTTCACCACGAATCTCGGGGAGGCCGAATGCCAGTGCATTTGGCCCCCTGAAATCGGTGGCGAAATGGTCTGCCCCCCCCAACCCCCACCCGGGACGGGACTTACCTTGGGTGAATCTTCCTGGCGGCGGCGGCTCTGGCAGCAGTTCGGCGGCGGCTGTGGCAGCCAGTCTTCCGACTGGCTGCCGCCACCATTTCCAGTAAAAAAACCCCCCAAAAACGTGATAGGCTACGTAAAGATTTACGTAGCATATGACGGCTAGATTTTTAAAAAATACCGTGATAGGCTACGTAAATTTTTACATAGCCTATCACGGCTGATTTTAAAGAAAAAGAAAAAACATGTGCGTATGCAAAGGGTTCCTTATTTTGACACATCTTATTTTTGCGTTCCTTATTTTGACACATCTTAGTCTACGTAAACATTTACGTAGACTAAGACGGTGAAAATAAGGGGAACGCAAATAGCGTAGCATCTACGCTATTTGTGTTCCCCTTATTTTCGCCGTCTTAGTCTACGTAAACATTTACATAAACTAAGACGGCGAAAATAAGGGGAACGCAAGTAGCGTAGCATCTACACTATTTGCGTTCCCCTTATTTTCATCATCTTAGTCTACGTAAATGTTTACATAGACTAAGATGTAAGGAATGCAAATGCAAAATAAGGAATGCATTTGCGTACACGTGGTTATTTTTTTTTTCTTTTAAATCAGCCATGATAGGCTACATAAACATTTACGTAGCCTATCACGGCTGACTGCAGGGATGCAAACGGCGGCGGCTACGGCCGCCACCATTTGCGGACCCGGCCTGCCAGAATTCGGGGAGGGAGGACGGAGTGCCTCCCCCACGGCCAGAATTTCGGGGGGAGGGACGGAGCGCCTCCCCCCCACCTTGAATCAATTTCGTAAAAAGGTAAGTGACTTTCGTACATCCCTAGTTGAAACTGCACATTACAGCAGAGCGTTAAAAGATCACCTGAAAGCCAAGAGTGAATATTTGCAAGAGGGTAGAAAGAAGCTGAGGCCATCTGGTTGGTGTTGTTGCTGAGATGGTTCTTTGGGTGACAATAGCTAGGGGTTCTGGGCCCCCATTGTCTTCAACAAAGAACAAAGAACTAAAACAGTTGGGGTTTCCTCCTTTGGAACTGCTCTCTCCCCTTCGTTGAATGCCAGTGAATACCTCAGAAGCTTTTTTACAGCCAGTTCCAACAGATCTGTTCTTCCTTGTGGTTACTATTAGTTGCTGCCCAGTTCCACTTGTGCTGAGAGCTGCCACCCTGGCCAGAGCATGTCCGTCCAGGAGGGGAAGCAAGCGTGTTGCTATGATTGCACTGAGTGCCCCCAAGGGAGGATTTCCATCCAGATGGGTAAGTGAAGGGATCCAGAGTGACCTGGAAAATAACACAAAAAGTTTAAATTCAGGTTTAATGTAAGTCCTGGCAGCTTTGTCCATCAGCAAGTATATGAATTCATTCCCTCACACAGATGACAAAAAAAAAAGAGAGCATGGATGCCTAAAAAAGAGGAAGCTGTGTAATAGTTTTGTTTGCTACAATATTACATTCGATGAAAGCGACCACTTTAGTGTATTTTGGAAATACTGAGGCATCGCTTCTTACTTTCAGATGCAGAGCAATATGAGATATGCCCTGAAGATCAGTATCCAAACAAGAACCAGGACCAATGTATTCCGAAGGAAATAAGCTACCTATCTTATGAGGAGGCCTTGGGAGTGGTTCTGGCATCCTTAGCTCTTCTCCTCTCAGACTGTGATCACAGTTGCTGTGACTGGGAGCTTCAGTCTGCATTGGAACACCCCCATCGTCAAAGCCAACAATTGGAACATCATCTGTGGCCTGCTCTCCTCTCTGCTACTCTGCATTCTCTGCTCCTCCTTATTCTTTGGCTGGCCTGGGAAGGTGACCTGCTTCCTGAGACAAACAGTGTTTGGCGTCGTCTTCTCCATCTCCGTTGCTTGTGTGTTGGCAAAGACCATCACCGTGGTTTTGGCCTTCATGGCCACCAAGCCTGGGAACAGGATGAGGAAATGGGTGGGGAAGAGACTGGCAGGATCAGTCATCTTTCCCTCTTCTCTGACGCAAACTGGCATCTGTGCTGTGTGGCTGGCAACTTCTCCGCCCTTCCCTGAGTTTGACACGCACTCCCAGCTTGACACCATCACAGTTCAATGCAATGACGGCTCAGCCCTCATGTTCTACCTTGTCCTGGGCTACATGGGCCTTTTGGCCACCGTCAGCTTCTCAGTGGCTTTCTTTGCCAGGAAGTTGCCGGATAATTTCAATGAAGCCAAGCTGATCACTTTCAGCATGTTGGTGTTCTGCAGTGTCTGGGTGTCTTTTGCTCCAACCTACCTGAGCATCAAGGGGAAATTCATGGTGGCTGTAGAGGTCTTCTCCATTTTGGCCTCTAGTTCTGGCTTATTGGGTTGTATTTTTCTTCCCAAATGCTACATTATTTTGCTGAGGCCTCAGCTGAACACCAGAGAGCAATTAGTAAGGGAAAAGCATGGTTAGACTTGAGAGGGGAAGTGATGTCATTCCTCAGAATGGTAGTGGATTAATACTTGGCCAAGTTCATCTGGGAGTATGTGGTCTTTCAAATACTCTTATCCCAAATAATGTAGGTAAGACACAGCTCTATGAATTGTGGACAGAAACAGACTGGTAGCCCGTGTTCCAGGAGTCACATGCTCCTGATAAATGCTCCACCTAGTTGTTTGACTGCAGTGGTTTTAGGGAGCTGAAGTTTCTGAACACTTTTCAAAGTCAGTCCACCATCGGGTGCATTTCACTTATGCAAGTGCAATTTTTCTAACGCACGTGTCACCATAGCGAGATTTCGCATGCTCAGGAATGGGCACACTTGGGGCTTCAGCTTTAGTTATGCAAATGCACTACTGTCCACTCTTGAAACCCTGTCATCATGATTTAGGGCAGAATTGTTGTTGTTGTTGTTGTTGTTACTATTATTATTTTTAGAAATATTTCTTAGCTGCCTTTCATGGCAGAAGCCCTCCCAAGGTGGCTTACTGCAATAAAACACGTAAAACCGTTAAGATATAAAAATGATAAGAACATAAACACCATAAAGATGCAATAAAAACCAACCATAAAAATCCTAATACAAACATCAATACCAACCAACAGTAAAACCAGCAGCAACAACAGTGATAAACAGCAACAACAGCAATCATATCAGGCAAAGGCCACAGGAGAATCGTAGGCTACACCCAAACTGTGAGTTGCAGCCTCCGACTTTTTATGGGGGCAATGAATTTCTTCTGTATCTTGGTGTTTGTTGCTTGGTTATTGAGTTGCGTTTCTTTCCCAAAGGCTACTCTGTCATACAGAGAGAAACCTGGAGACTGCTGTTAGCAAGAAATGGAATTGTATCACTTCACTCTTGTGAATATTTCTTCTCTTCTGCCTTTCCTCTCCCTGGTGTAACTCTTGTGGAAGGACTCCCTTGTTTCCTCATTTGATTTTGATTGGCTGTGCGTTATTGGGAAATGAGAGTCATCAGACTTCGTGGGCCATCGTGGAATTGCAGGGAATTCAGGATATATATGGAGACTTGTCTAGAAATCTGCTACACTATCAGTGTTACAATTTTCCATCTTTTTCACTGTTCTGTGACCATCTTCCTAGTTCTCCAGGCTGACCATCAGGGCGGCATTAGGTGTAGGCCGTCTCTGGCCAGCTCAAAGTAGAAATGGCGCAGACTTGTCATCAAGGTTGACCTGGAAGCTTTTTAATGCACTGACATGCAGTTTTGCATTGATTAATGCATCTCTTCCAGCTGTGTCAGTCTTTTCTGAATGGCAAGGAACAGTGGTGGTGGTGGTGGTGGTGGTGGTGGTGGTGGTGGTGGTACCGGTGTTACTGCAGTGAAGCCATTTGGAGCCATTGCCCCTTGACAGAGCATCTGTTTTGGAAGTATGAGTCCACTGGGTTGACTTCCAAGCCACGTCTGTTTGAAGGATCTCTGGTAGTTGAATGACAAGAGGACCCTGTCTGAGAATCTCCCGAGAGTGAGAATAGATGGCACTGAGCTGGATGGACTGCCTGGGAGGGATGTCTGAAAATATGGCCTTTGGGGGCCCAGGGCATCCCCACTCGACTTGCATTGGTGAGCTGAGCTATGTTTTTTTTCCCGCAATCGAGGAACTTCTTACAGTTTTCTTCTTCTCACCAGTAGAAAGTTGCACAAATTGCAGTCACAATTTGCATAATTTGTACATACTACAGCCGGAATTCGTTTGAGTCACACACATTGCGGCCATAACTTGTCCAAATTAAGCGGGTTAGGGATGGAATTTCAACAAAGTATGCAAATTACAGCCACAATTTTCACAACTTTCTATTGACAAGAAAAAACACCAGAAAATTCACAAACTGGCCTGACGTGACACTGATCAAGGCAGACCAGTTCATGTGGAAGTGAGCTGAAATCCATGGGTTCAAGTTGCCAAACAAACTCCCCCTCCCTCCCCAGGATGGATTCCTCCAATGTACCTAACCATTGTTCAGATTCATTATGTCATCAAAGCAGCTTCTAACATCCTGCTGCAATTGTGCTGTTGGTAGTGGATGATATCAGTTCTACTCCCATTGCCTTGTTAAAGCTGCAAATGGTAATGTAGGTAATGTAGAAATTAGTTTCAGGATATATTTGGCCCCAGGTCTGCATTTTCTTCAAGAAACCCTTCCAGGGGGCACATGCCAGAGATAGTGGGGCCGTCTGCTTTAGGTGGGTGGGGAGAAAGCTCATGTGGGTGGGGCCACCAACAATCTCTCCTACAGACATGTACATTGAGTAGCATCCATGCATAAGACACACCCAGTCATACATGCAAACACCCTTTTTGTGCTGAAAGCCTCCATTCACACCTATAACACGCTCAGTCACTGTCACACTCGACACACATCCACCGGGCTGTGGAATGAGCTCCATAGGGAGGTTCGCCTGGCACCTATGTTGTACCCCCTCTGGAACCTGGTGAAGAGCAGTTTCTTTTCCCAAGAATGTTCACATTGTAGTATTCTAGTCTCTTAGCTCTGCTGTTTTAAATTTGTTTCTGTATTTTAAAGCTCTACATTGCTGTGAGGTTAAGTTCTGGTTGTACTTTGTATTGTAGTTTTAATCTTTAATCTTTTATATTGTTTTTATGCTGCACTTGTAGAGATGCCTGAGAATTCCACCACGGACTCCATTGAGGCTGGATTCTTTTGAATCCAGTCTCTGGAGTCCGTGGCAGAACAGCTTGACCTACCTCTGCCTCCCTCCACACCTGCGTGGAGCCAGATCCTCCTCGCCGGCCAGCTCCGTAGCACCAGCGATACGGCCGCCATTGCCATACCGCTGGCTGAGGCTGAGTGACTCTGGAAGCAAATGGTGTAGTGTAGCAGATGCCATTTGTGGCTGTAAAGGTCTTCAGTTAAGCTAAATGCAGCCATAAATGACTGCATTTAGCTTAAACAAAGGGCTTTATGGCCGCAAATGGCATCTGCTATGCCATTTGCATTTGGGTTTTTCACGCGATAGGCTAGGGTCTCAAGAAGAGGCTTGGATAGGGATGGCAGAGAATTCCGCCATGGACTCCAATGAGGCTGGATTCTTAGAATCTGGCCCCTGGAGTCTGCAGCGGAATGAAAGACTCACCTCCGCCACCCGGGGGAATCCGCACCGGCTGGATCCTACCTGCTGCCGGCCGGCTGCCACCATCTGCTGCCCTCCGCCAGCCTCCCCTGCTTGTCTTCGGATGCAAATGGTGTCCAGTGTAGCGGATGCCATTTGTGTCCCTGCCTTTTGTCATGATAGGCTATGTAAAGATTTATGTAGCCCATCACAGTAAAAGACAGGGGCGCCAATGGTGTCTGCTACGCTGGATGCCATATGCGTCCGAAGACTGGCCGCAGCTGGAAGTCTGGCAGTGGCCGGCCCCGGCCAGCAGCTCTGTGGACTCGCTGCAGAGTGGAGCTGGCTGGGGAGGATTCTGGAGGGAGGACTAGATAGCCTTCCTCGCCTGCGGACCCCCCAGTGGACCCGGAGGTAAGACATTCGTACTTCCCTAGGCTTGGAATGGTTACGAGGCGCCTGAAGAGAACCTAGAGAAGTGGCAGTGGCAGTAGGGAAGACAAAAGAGCCAACCCAGGAACAAAGGTCACTTGAGGCAAAAGATGGAGAAAGTCTGAGAGCAAGGAGTAGAAGATTCCGGAGAGATGGTCTTCGGGAAGGAGCTGAGGCCAGGGTGACCGTAGGTTGCTGAGGACGTGAAGCAACTGTGGCTGCTGGTCACCAAAACTGGCCTTGCAAAAGGCACTGAAACAGCTCGATAAACTGCGGAAGGGCTCTGACCATTCCTCTTTAAACCATACAATGAGAGCTATGAAAAACAGGTCCTGTGAATATTTTCTTACACATTTATGTCAAGACTCTGAACGAAATGTTTCATCAGAGAACCGGCGTATGTTTTCATCTCCTTGCAAAACGTGTTGCAAACATTTGATCCCATCCAGCAGTCTGTCCATTTCCAGAATGGAAAGAGGGGACTGTGTGCAGGGTGGGGGGATGCAGCCTTGACTGAAATGTCACAATGTGGAGAACAAGTAGAAACACAGAAAAGGTTGTTACGAGCTTTCATGTGCACTCTTGCACGTGACCATTATACAGAAGATACTAATTTAGCAAAAAAACAAAACAAGCAATTGGTAAAAGATGTGTGTACGTGGGGAGGGGCGTTGGAGATCCCACTTAGCAAGTTAGGATTAGTACGAAAATGGGGAAAGTGGTGCTACATTCAGTAAACAAAGGTGTCTCCAGTAGCTCATCCTTAATACTATCACTGGTATTCATGGGTGCCCGGGGTGGACATGGTGGTAGAGTTGAACTTTGCACAAACTGATGCTTTAAAGTGGGGGGAAATAAAGGAAAAGAAAGCATTTTATAAAAATGATAAAATAAAAGTCTCACGTTTTGGGATGTTGCAGGTGTCCAGTAGGGGGGCGGAGTCTGGCGGATTCCATCCCGCTTGGCCTGCTGGACTGGGGTCGGTGAGCCACTGCCTGCCCCGCTCATGACTGGACATAGAATCATAGAATCATAGAATCATAGAATCATAGAATCATAGAATCATAGAATCATAGAATCATAGAATAGTAGGGTTGGAAGGGGCCTACGAGGCCATCGAGTCCAACCCCCTGCTCAATGCAAGAATCCAAGTCAGAGCATCCCTGACAGATGGCTGTCCAGCCTCGTCTTGAAGGCCTCCAGTGTGGGAGAGCCCACCACCTCCCTAGGGAATTGGTTCCACTGCCGTATTGCTCTTACAGTCATCCTTCTTCAAGTGTGGTGCCCAGAACTGGACACAGTACTCCAGATGAGGCCTAACCAGTGCTGAGTAGAGGGGAATTAGTACTTCCCGACATCCCGGTGCACACCTGGCAAGCTCCGCGGGATTGCCCGTCCCCTTGGTGAGCCACCATTTCAAGTAACAATGGTGGCTCCTTGTTCTGTGCAAAAGGTATTTCATGTAAATGGTGGCCATAAAGATGCCAGTCATGTGAGATGAGAGGGGTGAACGGTCCAATTTGCTGCTGATTTAGCTGCCGCTGCCAATTTCTCCAGCCAACCCTGCCTAGCATGGAGGCTGTACTGCTAAGGATTCTCCTCATCGGCCCCTGACAATTGGCAATGATATGGAGCATCGCTGCTTCCCCTTCCGTTAGGATTCTGTCGGAGCAGCGCTCAGGAATCCCTGTGAAAGCTGGAGGCCAGAGCATCCCCTTGAGGTGCTGTGGTAGCCACTGCCAGAGGGCCCTTTTCCATTTCCCCTCGTTTATTATATTGATGTACTGCCCCATAGCCAAAGGTTGCTGGGCAGGTCACAAAGATGAAAAACCATTAGACATACATTACACAAAGTGTGAAACCATTTACATAAAACATATAAGCAGACATCACACACGCAGACAACATATATCTAAAAACAATGTATAGCTGGGAGTCTCTGAGCGCTGAGTGGTGCTGTCAGGGTTGGAGGTGGGATATTTACGGCTGGGAAAGGCTTTTGCCTCTCCCATCCCCCAGAGATTCTTAGATCTCAGTGAGCAGGGATCGAAACCTCCCCATCCGTGTACACTGAGGGGGCATCCAGATGGTCCCGGTCCCCAACAGCTGACACGGAATGCAGCCGTCATGGCCAAAAAGGATGTGCAACTTTGCATTTGGTGTTACAACAGTAAATTGGGGTACTTTTACATGTGACAAAGGGAGAAAGCTGGTCTTTTACAGCTGGATAATTATCTAAGAAAGATTTGTTTCCTTCCTAACGATTTCTTGAAAGCAGCTTTAATCTTGTTATTCCTCAGGCTCTATATTATTGGGTTAGATGTTGGTGTCACTACCATGTAGATGAGGGAAAGAATCCTGTCACTCTCCAGGGAACAGACCGATTTGGGTGGAATGTAGGTGAAAGTGACAGTTCCATAGAAAAGAGAGACAACAATGAGATGCGAAGAGCAAGTAAAGAATGCTTTGTGTCTGTTCCTGGCCACAGGCATCATTAGGATGGTGGAGATGATGAGGAAATAGGACAAGAAGATGAGCAAAAAGGGTACCAGGATAAAGAATAGTGTTATAGCGGCAACTGCCATGTGGTCGGCCACATTATTGCAAGCATCTTGTCCTCATCATCAGGCCGTAACAACTGGAGCTGTACATTGTACAGAATTTCATTCTATTACGTACATAGTGCCTAAATTCTTTTTAAACATCCTCTTAAGATTCCCTCCAAATAATGAAGATGTCATCCAAATATCTTATCCATATCAAGATGTATTGGAGGAATTGATTACTTTGGTAGCTGTGGCCTGTAGACATGGGTCTCATGCTGTAGCATCTGCACCTGATAGTCAAAATCTGGTGAAAACATCTGGACAGAAGTGGTCATGGATTGGCAGATCATTAGGCTGCTTTCAGGGGAGACCAGAATGACTCCTGGGAGGACATCTCTTGGAGGTGGCTGAAGGCAAGTGCTACCTGTGATGCTGTAGAATTGTCTGCTTGTGGCTAGCTCAGTGAGGGGCCCTAGCTCAGTAGCAGAGCTCATCTTTTGCGTGCACAGCTCTCCACATTCAATTGCCAGCATCTCCAATTAAAAGGACCTCAAGTTTCATGGCAGGGGGAGACCTTTGAGAAACACTCCCACATCTTTGCTAGTCAGAGAGGGCAGTATTGAGATAGACGGACTAATGGTCTGACTCATTAGAAGGCAGCTTCCGGTGAACTTGGCCGAAACAGGGAGCTTCCGGTGAACTTGGCCACCAACGTCTTTCTTTCCAATGGTCGTATGTCAATCCCTGTGTATTCAGAAAGTTGGATCAAATCTCCAAGGAGTTGCTTCACACTGATACAATTTTCTATGTAGCTGTACTGCCCTGAGATGGAGCAGGCCATCCTCTACAGAGGGATATGACCAACATATTTTCCTTGGCTGTGTTGAGAGTTTTGAGAAAACAGATTATCTGCTGTGTAATCAATAAAATTACTGTGATTGACAGAACTATTTGTGGAAGTCCCATGGGTAGTCAAAAGCCATGTGCAAAAAAGAAAATGAAAACAGCCCATTTTTATGGTGATGTGCTGCACTCGGTCTATAAGGACTCCTAAGGAAGCAACTTACTCCACCCCCACCTGGGTCAATTTGTGGCAGGCACAATGCTGACAACCCAAGCATTTCTGCAGCTTCTGCCAAGCTGATAGTGTTGCTGGTGCTTGTCAGTTGCAATGAAAAGCCTGAAGTGGGGCTTGGCCCCAGAGTTGTCAGTGTTCCATCTGATTTTGCTTCTGCTATTGCTGCATTATTTTTCCAGCAAGAGACTGAACTCCTCCACATGCAGGAGGAGGACAACAGTTCGACATCATTCAGATAGTCCTTCAGACTTGGCGATTATTGGTGAATTTGTATCCATTTCACTGGTAAACTTTGGTGGGCAAGAGTTTACAGAAGAGCCAGATGCCTCTTCGGTGAAAGCTAGGTAAGCTCTCCTCCTCCTCCTCTTTGAAGTTCTACTCTGGGCCCACTGATCATGATTAATTGCATAAAATAAATGGCTCCCCTTCTTTCTTCACTCTTCCATTGTTTTCTCAGACTGGATGATGAGCATTCAGTCTACTTTCCCCAAATCTACCCAACAGAAACTGAGAAATCATGGAGTCAAGATTAGTCCTGCTATTTTTGAAATCTCTCCAGGTCTTGGGTAATGAAAATGTTTTTTGGAGTTGGCTTTGGGGCAGAAGTAGAATATTCATCCTCGTGACAAGAATCCATAAGGGCTCATCCATAGTGCTCCAAGTGAATTTTGGAGTTGCTCATAATGTCATCTCTTTTTTGCAGGTGCAGTCTACCGCTCCTGTAGCATTATATATTCATAGATATAAAGGCCCAGGTGCTTTTTGGAGATACAGAAGGAAGTGTAAACTAGCAGTCCAAAATTGTGCTTAACTTCGAAGCCCAGCTACAATTTCCCTCCATGAGACTTCCACAGATTCATACATGGGACCAGGCTGTGAGGCTGTACAACCTTGCTTGGAAGTCAGTTCCATTGGACCCAGCAGGGTTTAGATTTAGGCTGTATTCCTATACCCACTTATCAGGGAGTAAGCCACATTGAACTCAACCGGACCTATTCTTGAGTAGGTATGCACACTCTTGCATATTGATGGAGAATATCGATAGCATCAAATTCTTAGTTTAGAAAGCCATTATCTTAGAGATATCCCAAAAGGTCAGTGGGGGCAGGGGGAGAAAAAACACACCAAAAATATCCTTCACACCCAACAAACGAACAACAAAAATAGAAATACATGTAATTCTTTTCATTAACGTTTTAATTCATCAATAAAAAGAAAAAAGAAACAAAATAATAAAAGAGAAAGAAGGAAGAATAATTCATGATGTCTCATTTTCAGGTATTGTATTCAATAAAAATTCCTATACTTTTTGGAGTTAATCCCGGCCTTTATATATTCTCTGTCATTTCCTTTTCCAGTTCAAAACATTCCTTTTCTTTTCTTTGTCTTTGTCTTTTTAAACGACATTATTTTCTGTTTTAAGCAATGCACTTCGGATGCTGTGATTGCTGTGTATTGGTTGCATGACTTTAAGCTGCAATCAAGTATTCAGTGACCTGGGAGGAAGCCCCGTGAGCTCAGCCTGACATCAGTAGAATTGTGCTGTAAAAGTATTTTCTGTATCCAGTGACTTTTGGCAGACCTTGCCTGCCCAGGCATGCCAGTATGTATCCTGATAGAAGCTCTGTGCTTTTAACAGCTCTCTGACAGGCAGACATTCAATAGACGCTGATGTTTATCACGTGGTGTCACAGAGATTCAGATCTGAAGCTGGAAGTTCTTTTCTTTCAAGCAGCTTCGTAGAAACATGGAGTTTCTCTCTGGGGAAAAAGATGGCAACCCCCTAAGCAGTCTGCAAGCATCAGGGAAGGGAGGTGTGTCAGGCTATATAATCTGAACAGACGAGCAGTACTTTCTAGAGCATCTGCACTTATCTGGAAGTCCACAGATAAGTGTCCTGTCTTTTATTCCCCAATATACACAACGTCCTATTTGGTGTCAACAGGTTTTCTCTTTTAATATCTAAGTCAAGTCTTATTAAAGAGGTGAAGCAACCTTTAAGTACATTTTTGATTAGCTAGGCAGACAACTTACATCAGATATGTAGCTGCTCTCATCAGTGGAAAAAACAAACTCTTTCTGAGGGGCATGGAGGAGAAGTGAGGGGAGAAGTTGCAATAGTGGCGGAAAAGCTCTTTCTGAGATGGAAGAGGACATGCCCTAGAGTGGGATCACAGAGACACATTTTCTTTTCTCCTTCTGAGACTTGAAGACTTTGGCTAAGCAGATGACCTGCTCTGGAATCATTACAATTACTGTAGTCTTTCAGATGAGATTATCATTGGTGAATTCGTATCCATTACACTTTTTAACTTCTTTGTATCAGAGTTTATGGAACAGGCAGGTTCCTCTGTAGCAAATTCTCTGTAAGTAGTACTTAAAAGAGAAAGAGAAAGATCTGCCATATTCCCAGGTAGCTTTGCGAGTCTTAGCTTGACAACATAAATTACTACTTTTAAGTGCTAGCCTGTCTCGTTCTTTTATTCCTCTCTAAACCTTGTTAGTGTTGTGGTATATATGGCCTGTCTCGTCAAGAGACATGTGATTCCTGGAAGTGAGTCCCCTCCCTGGGGGGCTGGAAGGGTTCACTCTGTAGTGGCTCCTCGATGTTGAACAGCTCGTTGCTGTTCTGCTGCTGTAGTTTAATAAAGTTGTCTGTTGAGCTCTGGAGCCCTGTTGCTTCCTGGTCTTAGGGCAGCTACTACTGAGGGTCCTCTCACAAAGTCAGCATCCTTATCCTTAACCCACAGCAATGAGAGAAACCTTACAGGTGTACATCCAGAATGGTCTCCCACCTCTCTAGTTAGTAGAAACAGAGCCATCAGCAAGTCAACATTAGACCTCATTCTTCTTCTGGAAAGATATCCAGGTATCAGTGAAAATGTTTTTGGAGTTGGCTTGGGGGCTGGTGAAGGATATTCATCCTTGTCAGAAGAATCCATAAGTCATTATCCTTAGTATTCCAAATGCAGTTGGACATATTACTACAAGTGCAGTGTTAAGTTCTGGTAGATGTAGAAGGAAGGAAGGAAGGAAGGAAGGAAGGAAGGAAGGAAGGAAGGAAGGGAGATTGATTAGAACAAGGGTGCAATCCTATGCATGTATAGACAGAAAAAAGTCCTACAATTCCCAGCATTCCCCAGCCAGTGAGCTTCATGGATGAATGGGAACTGGAATTTGGGTCTCCCAAGTTCCACTCCAACTCAATAAGCACTACACCACACTGGCTTACTTACTCCACTGGTAAAATAGTGTCTAACACAAGAATAATTACAGGGCATCCTGCCTGTGTTTACTCTGAACAGGTTCCTCTGTATTCAACAGGGTCTACACCTAGATAAGTGGAAGCAGAAATGCAGGCTGAGTGAGCTTCAAGGTGAACAGGGATTTGGTGTGGGGTTTCCACAATCCCAATACTGTTTTAGGAGATAGTCCTCATATCATTTACATATCATATCAATTTTTCTATAGCATGTGTGGCAACATCCAGCTTACTCAGATGGGCAAATAAAATGCAGGCTGTAATGCAACTGGATCTGTCATATCAAGATTTAAGATGATGTGCCGATGTCATTGCAGCATGGTCCGTAAAAACTACCAGCATGTCCTTGCCTTTGCTTTTGCTATTCATGAGATCAACAAGGATGCTGAATTGCTACCCAACACAACGCTGGGATCCAAGGTTTATGAGAATGCTTTTTATACAAGGAAAGCCTGTGTGAACACTCTGGATCTTCTCTTTCCGGGGCAAGGAGGTCCTCCCAATTACAATTGTGTCAGGAGATATAAATCCATGGCTGTTATTGGTGGTCTCACCTCCCAAAACTCGATCCAGATGGCCAATGTCATTAATACCTACAAGATTCCACAGGTATGTGTACAGAAATCGATAGATGCAACTATACAGAGAGTGGATGTATCTCCTTGTGTCCCACATCAAAGCTGCTAAGGGCAAAGACCGCTGAACTCTCAATTGGTGCATTGCTGTTTCGGAATCTGTGGTGATTAACGGAAACAAGAACCTACAACACCTAAGAGTGCCATCCTATATATGTATACTCAGCAGTAAGCCCCAGTTAGTTCAGTGAGGCTTACTTTTGTGTAAGTTGGTACAGAAATGCAGCTTAAGAATCCAAGCTGTGAACAGTGTATGCTGGAAATGTAAAGTACTTGTGGAAGGCAATTTCTTTCACATCCTGCTTGGCATTGTACTATAACATGAATATTGATAGTACCAGATATCTTACTAAGAAGTGTTGGATGGACTGCTAGAAACCACAGCATCTGCCATAAGGTCCTATTCAATGAGGTCCAGATTTCAACATTGACAGAGCTTTGTATACAGTCAGTTTATGTTTGAGAAGGAAGGCATGATTTCCTTGTGTTAAAACTCAAGCATGATATCTTTCCCATTAGCTCAGCTATGGCTCCTTCGATCCAGTCCTGAGGGACAAAATTCAGTTCCCTTCTTTCTACCGGATGGTCCCAAATGAAGATCAGCAGTATGCTGGGATTGTTCAGCTCCTCAAGCATTTTGGATGGAACTGGATTGGCCTTATTGTTGCAGATGATGATGGTGGAGAAACCTTCCTTCGAACCCTGAGACCAAGGCTTTTGCAGAGTAAGATTTGCATTGCTTGGACACTGGTGATTCCAATAGTGACCCGCTTTTTACCTAAAGAAATACTTCAGAAGAAATTGGGACCAGTTCAATTGACTATTTTACTGAGTGAAATCAAGGTGATTCTTGTCTCTGGAGACAATCAGTCTTTGGAGGGTTTACGATTATTCATGTTTGTCAGTGAAGTTGCTTATAGGAACCCTGTAGAGCGGGTGTGGATCACAACTGCTGAATGGGATTACACTTCTGTAGTGGCCGGAGATAAATTCACCACAAAATCCTTCAATGGCACCTTGTCGTTCACTCTCCATAGAAATGTGGTGCCCGGATTTCTGGATTTTCTTGACAGCATAAATCCACATCAGTCAAATATTTATTTCACCCAGCAGTTCTGGGTTTCGGTATTTATCTGTTCACTCCCAATGTTTAACCTTTATGTGCCAAGAAAGGAAAACTGCACTGGGGAGGAGAAGCTGGGAAGTCTTCCTGGATCTGCCTTTGAAACGGGACTGTCTGGCCAGAGCTACAATATTTACAATGCTGTCTATACCGTTGCACATGCTCTCCATGCCATGGATTTAGCAAAAACCAAACAGAAATCAAGAGGAGATGGGGACAGATGGAAACTCCAGAAAGTTCAACCATGGCAGGTAGTCACAGCTATGGACAAATCATAGAACATCATGTTAGCATAGAACTATGAAAAATGAAAAGTAGAAGAGAAGCAAAATCATAAATAAATCAACCGGGGGGGGGGGGGAAGCCTGACCAAACTTCCAAAGCATTATTGTAAGGAAGGTCTTTCCCTCTTCCCAGGACAGTGACAGAGGAGGAGACCTTGATGGGCATGACGTGAACTAATTCATCTTCCCCCTGCCAGCAAGAGGACCTATAGCTTTTAAAGACACGCTGTGATTTCATTGAAACATGGAATAGCTGTGTAATTTTCAGGGCATGACAGAGAGCCAGATTTGATGCTCTTCACATCTGGGCAGACAATATACAAATCTAAATGAATAAGAAGAGAGGTGTCAGGGCAAAACCAACATTCCTTGACACTGAAGCCTTTCTCTCAAATGCCCAAATGAGAGTGGGATGACTGTGATAACTCCTTGGTTGAGGCTGCAACTCTCTGTACATGTTCAGATGCAGAAGTCCCAGTTTCTTTAGTATTGCTTTGTATGTTTTGAGCCTGAGCCCTGGCATGGAAAACAGATAATGGGGCTTTTCCCTGGTGATCCAGCCCCTGCCACCAAGAAGAGCTATAGCTCAGTAATAGATCACGTGCACTGCATGGTGAAGATCCCAAGTCTCATCCAGTTAAAAGAGGAGTCCCTGGTAGCAGGGCAGCGTACAAGTAGGATAAGTATGAGAACCATGTTTCAGTTTGCAAATCACTCAAATGCCCTGTTCACAATGCACAACTGTCCTCATTCGAATGAACCAAGAAGCAGGTTGCACAGAAGAACAGGAGCATGCTGAACCAAGCTTTGAAGCAAAGCTCAGAGAATTTCAGCAAGCTTTTTGGCCCTCCCTGGCACTCCCATCCCTAGGTACAGGGCTTTGCCCAATGTAGAGCTGGCCTGCCAGCATGCAGGCTGATGAGGCCACATCTGGTAGCCAAGTGGGAAGAGTGGCAAATTGCACTGCTCTCCCCCCAGCCCCCACCAGGAGGGCCCACTGCTGCCTCCCTGCCGTCTCCTGTGGGTGCTCTGGAGAGCATCCGTGGCATGTGCTGCAGCAAGACAGCAACTGGCAGGGCTCTCACCAGCTGGCCGCGCTGCTGGCTGCCACTGCTCCTCACCATGGGCAGCTGTTCCCACCTAATGCCCCAGCTGAGGACTCCCACAGAGGTCAGCTATTGCGAGATGTTGGCTGACCTCTTGCCAGAGTTTGACCAACTCCTCACTAAGGATGTGCCGGTCATGTAGAATCTGCTCAATCTGTGTTTCGCAGATTGCTGGGCACCTTTTGTTCCATCATCAATTCACAGACGGATTTGATTTTTGGGGCATTATGTGGAAAAATAGATAAATAATTCTGTAAGAGGGTTCACAACAATTCACATAATTTACCTTAGTACATAACATTTCGCGTATTGTCCCCCATTCCATTCACGTTTTTCTCAGCAGAAACTTGCATATTTTCCTATGAATAAATAGGTGTACATTTCAGGAAAATTAAAAAAAAAGATCCAAAAGTCCATGGACTTAACTGTCAGAACCGCTGTCTATTCTCTTTGAGAAATCATGGAGGACGGGTGAAGTGCCAGATGACTGGAGGAGGGCTAATGTTGTCCCTATCTTCAAAAAGGGTAAAAAGGAGGAACCTGGGAACTACAGACCAGTCAGTCTGACATCAATCCCTGGGGAAATTCTGGAGCAGATGATAAAGCAATCCATCTGGAAGCACCTTGACAACAATGCCGTGATTACTCGAAGCCAACATGGATTTGTCAAGAACAAGTTCTGCCAGACGAATCTGATCTCATCTTTTGATCAAGTCACCTCCCTTGTGGACCGTGGGAATGCTGTAGACATCATATACCTCGACTTCAGCAGAGCTTTCGACAAAGTGCCCCATGATATCCTGATGAGCAAACTAGCTCAAAGTGGGCTAGATGAAACAACGATCCGGTGGATCCACAGTTGGCTACAGAATCGGACTCAAAGAGTGCTTATCAATGGGATCTTCTCCAACTGGGGAGAGGTAACGAGTGGGGTACCGCAGGGCTCAGTCCTGGGCCCAGTGCTCTTCAACATTTTTATTAAGGACTTGGAGGAGGAGGTGCAGGGAATACTAATCAGATTTTCAGATGACACAAAATTGGGCAGGATAGCTAATACTTTGGAAGACAGAAACAAAATTCAAAGTGATCTGGATAGACTGGAATGCTGGGCAGAAAACAACAGAATGACATTTAATAGGGATCAATGCCATGTTCTGCACCTAGGAAAAAGAAACCAAATGCAGAGTTACAAGACTGGGGATACATGGCTCAACAACACTACAAGCGAGAAGGATCTTGGAATTGTTGTCCATCACAAGCTGAATATGAGTCAACAATGTGATGTGGCTGCAGAAAAGGCAAATGCTATTTTGGGCTGCATTAATAGAAGCATAGCTTCCAAATCCCGGGAAGTACTAGTTCCCCTCTCCTCAGCACTAGTTAGGCCTCATCTGGAGTACTGTGTCCAGTTCTGGGCACCACACTTGAAGAAAGATGCAGACAAACTGGAGAGGGTTCAGAGGAGGGCAACAAAGATGATCAGGGGACTGGAAACAAAGCCCTATGAAGAGAGACTGAAAGAACTGGGCATGTTCAACCTTGAGAAGAGAAGACTGAGGGGAGATATGATAGCACTCTTCAAATCCTTGAAAGGTTGTCACAGAGAGGAAGGCCAGGATCTCTCCTCGATCATCCCAGAGTGCAGGACATGGAATAATGGGCTCAAGTGACAGGAAGCCAGATTCCGGCTGAACATCAGGAAAAACTTCCTGACTGTTAAATAGGGATGGCAGAGAATTCCGCCACGGATGCCAGGGAGGCCGGATTCTTTAGAATCCGCCCCCCCGGAATCTGTCGCAGAACAGCCTCCTGCCCCCCCGCACCCCTGCGGAATACCTCCGGGACGGTACTTACCTGGGGCGGATGTGACGGATTCGGCAGCGGCAGTTCAGGCGGCAGCGGCAGCTGGTCTCCTGGCCGGCCGCGGCCAGGCTGCTGCCGCTGCCATTGCCGTCCTTGCAGCCAGCCATGATAGGCTATGAAAGAATTTACTTAGCTTATCACGGCTGGGTAAAAAAAAAAAAAAAATCCAATGTACGCAAATGGTGGTGGCTATGGCGGTCACCATTTGCGTTCCGTATTTTTCGCCGATTTATCTTACTTAAATATTTACGTAAGATAAAATGGTGAAAGAAAGCGGAACACAAATAGTGCCCACTATGCTATTTGCGTTCCCTTTTTTTCTGCTGTTTTATCTTACGTAAATAAGATTTTTTTTACCCTGCCGTGATAGGCTACGTAAATTCTTACGTAACCTATCACAGCTGGCTACAAGGATGGCAGTGGCGGCAGCAGCAGCCTGGCTGCGGCCGGCCAGAAGACCAGCTGCTGGAGCCGCTGCTGCCGCCACTGGAGCCGCCGCCACAACCGCTGCTGCCGAATCCGCCGGCTGTCGAGGATTCCAGGGGGGAGGACTGGATTGCCTCCCCACTGTCAAGGATTCTGGGGGGAGGGACGGAGCGCCTCCCCCCCCGTGAAAGATTCCGCAAAAGGTGAGTTTTGTACATCCCTACTGTTAGAGCAATACGACAATGGAACCAATTCCCTAGGGAGGTGGTGGGCTCTCCCACACTGGAGGCATTCAAGACGAGGCTGGATAGCTATCTGACTTGGATGCTCTGACTTGGATTCCTGCAGTGAGCAGTGGGTTGGACTAGATGGCCTTGTAGAACCTTTCCAACCCTACTATTCTATGATTCTATGACTCCCTGCAGCCTGAGGAGGTTGGTCCACAGTGGATTTCACAGGTTGGATTCTTAGAAATCTGGGCCCATTTTAGTCCATCTCAAATTTCTCCAGCATCCCTACATCTCTCAGGACTTCAGCAGACCTCTGACGATAGTTCAACCAACATCTCACAGGGTCTCCATGGCTGGTGCATGAAGAGGGAATGGACAGGTGGGCAGGAGTGAGTGACCAGCTGGGCTGGCAGGCCAAGCAAGAGAGCAAGCAAGATACGTTGGGCTGGTCCTGGCCTTGGGGAGAAGAATTATGGAGCCAGTGGTCTAACTCAGCATATGGAAGCTTCATGATATTCGCCACCGGAATATTTATTTAATTTGTCGTCTTCTGTCTCACCTTGTATGAAGCAGTTTTGAACATTTTGGCAAGTATAAGTACTTGCAAATTCATGTTCAGTGGTATTGATACTTCAAGAAATAGATACTGGAAGTCTAAGGGTGCTTTCTGATGGAGGGCTCCAAGAACGACCAGTCAAAGACACTCTGTGGCCATTCCATCTTTCTCTCATTAACAGAGGGAAAGATGGTAAGAAAAACAATAGACAAAGTAGTGGGGAAACAGGGAGTGTTCCAAATCAAAGGCAATATCATCTTGACCTCCTGTAAAATTCTGTGAATGACGCAGGCTGATTTCATGAGAATAGCTTCATCTGGAAGCACCCCAAATGCCACAATGTGGAAAATCTCTTTGAAATACCATTACCCATTTCTGAATGCCTGGGCATCGTGGTACCTGTAAGGATGAAATGTGGTTTTTAAATGAATTTAGTAAAAAATGAACAATACATTCTGAATGTTTTTCTCCTCCAATCCAGCTTCACTCCTTTCTGAGAAGCACCCGTTTTAATAATACTGCTGGGGAAGAAATATTTTTTGATGACAACGGGGACCTGGCAGGTGGATACGATCTCATCAACTTGGTCACCTTCCCCAATGGATCCTTCCAGAGAGTCCAAGTTGGAAGGATGGACCCTGAGGCTCCTCCAGAGAAGGGGTTCAGCGTTAATGGAAGTGCCGTTGTGTGGAATCACAAATTTAATCAGGTCAAAATGTTCATGTTTATTTATCTATCATTCTCATTGTTTTATAAGCACATTCCAGATGCTGGAATGGTTGATGGCTGATACTTTATCAGAATATGCAGGACATGCCCAATTTTTATCATCATTGTTTTATCACTAAAAGAATGACAACTTGTTGTTGTTGTTGTTCAGTCGTTCAGTCGTGTCCGACTCCTCGTGACCCCATGGACCATAGCACGCCAGGCCTTCCTGTCCTGCGCTCTCTCCCGGAGCGTGCTCAAGTCCATATTCATTGCATCAGAGATGCTATCTAGCCATCTCATCCTCTGCTGTCCCCTTCTCCTTTTGCCTTCAGTCTTTCCCAGCATCAGGGTCTTTTCCAGAGAGTTTTCTCTTCGCATTAGGTGGCCAAAATAGTTGAGCTTCAGCTTCAGGATCTGTCCTTCCAGTGAGCACTCAGGGTTGATTTCCTTTAGGATGGACTGATTGGACCTCCTTGCAGTGCAGGGGACTAGTAAGAGTCTTCTCCAGCACCAAAGTTTGAAAGCATCAATGCTTCAGCGCTCAGCCTTCCTTATAGTCCAGCTCTCACAGCCATACATTACTACTGGGAAAACCATAGCTTTGATTAGACGGACCTTTGCCGGCAAGGTGATGTCTCTGCTTCTAACTATGCTGTCTAGGTTTGCCATAGCTTTCCTCCTAAGGAGCAAGCGTCTTTTAATTTCATGGCTACAGTCACCGTCTGCGGTGATCTTGGAGCACAAGAAAATAAAATTTGTCACTGCTTCCATTTCTTCCCCTTCTATATGCCAGGAAGTGATGGGGCCAGATGCCATGATCTTCGTTTTTTTAATGTTGAGTTTCAAACCAGCTTTTGCACTCTCCTCTTTCACCCTCAACAAGAGGCTCTTTAGATCCTCTTCGCTTTCTGCCATTAGGGTGGTATCATCTGTGTATCTGAGGTTGTTGATAATTCTCCCGGCAATCTTAATTCTGACCTGTGATTCATCCAACCCGGCGTTTCTCATGATGTACTCTGCATATAAGTTAAATAAGCAGGGTGACAATATGCAGCCTTGTCGTACTCCTTTCCCAATATTGAACCAATCAGTTGTTCCATGTCTGGTTCTTACTGTTGCTTCTTGACCCTCGTACAGGTTTCTCAGGAGACAGGTAAGGTGGTCTGGTACTCCCATATCTTTCAGAAATTGCCTCAGTTTGTTGGCATATTGAGTGCAGCACTTTAACAGCATCATCTTTTAGGATTTTAAATAGCTCAGCTGTAATACTGTAATCTCCACTAGCTTTGTTGTTACTAATGCTTCCTAAGGCCAATTTGACTTTACTCTCTAGGATGTCCGGCTCAAGTTCAGTGACCGCACTATCATGGCTATCAGGGACATTAAGATCTTTCCTGTATAGTTCTTCTGTGTATTCTTGCCACCTTGTCTTAATCTCATCTGCTTCTGTTAGGTCCCTGCCTTCTTTGTCCTTTATCATGCCCGTCTTTGCACAAAACATACCCTTGAGATCTCTGATTTTATTGAAAAGATCTCTAGTCTTTCCCATTCTGTTGTTTTCCTCGATTTCTTTGCATTGTTCATTTAAGAAGGCCTTCTTGTCTCTCCTTGCTATTCTCTGGAACTCTGCATTCAGTTGGATATATCTTCCCCTTTCTCCCTTGCTTTTCGCTTCCCTTCTTTCCTCAGCTACTTGTAAAGCCTCATCAGACAGCCACTTGGCTTTCTTGCATTTCTTTTTCTTTGGGATGGATTTCGTTGCTGCCTCCTGAACAATGTTACAGACCTCCATCCAGAGTTCCTCAGGCACTCTGTCTATCAGGTCTAATCCCTTCAATCTATTTGTCACCTCCACTGTATATTCATAAGGGATAGGATTTAGGTCATACCTGAACTGTTTAGTGGTTTTCCCTACATTCTTCAATTTCAGTCGAAATTGTGCGACAAGAAACTCATGATCTGAGCCACAGTCAGCTCCAGGTCTTGTTTTTACTGACTGTATAGAGCTTCTCCATCTTTGGCTGCAAAGGACATAATCAATCTGATTTCGATATTGACCATCTGGTGATGTCCATGTGTAGAGTCGCCTCTTGTGCTGTTGGAAAAGGGTGTTTGCTGTGATCAGCATGTTCTCTTGGCAAAACTCTATTAGCCTTTGTCCTGCTTCATTTTGTACACCAAGGCCATGCTTGCCTGTTATCCCACTTATTTCTTGACTTCCTACTTTAGCATTCCAATCCCCTATGATGAAGAGGACATCTTTTTTTGGTGTTAGTTCTAGAAGGTGTTGTAGGTCTTCATAGAACCGATCAACCTCAGCTTCTTCGGCCTCAGTGGTTGGGGCATAGACTTGAATTACTGTGATGTTGAATGGTTTGCCTTGGAGTCGTACTGAGATCATTCTATCGTTTTTGAGATTGTACCCCAATACTGCTTTTCCCACCCTTTTGTTGACTATGAGTACTACTCCATTTCTTCTAAGGGATTCTTGCCCAAAGTAGTAGATATGATGGTCACCTGAATTAAATTCGCCCATGCCTGTCCATTTTAGTTCGCTGATTCCCAAGGTGTCAATGTTCAATCTTGCCATCTCATGTTTGACCACCTCCAGCTTACCTTGATTCATTGGTCTTACATTCCAGGTTCCTAAACAATATTGTTCTTTACAGCATCAGACTTTCTTTTCACCACCAGACACATCCACAGCTGAGTATCCTTTCAGCTTTGGCCTAGCCGCTTCACTCTTTCTGGCGCTACTTGGAAATACCCTCTGCTCTTCCCCAGTAGTATATTGGACACCTTCCGACCTGAGAGGCTCATCTTCTGGCGTCATCTCTTTTAGCCTTGTGATACGTTCCATGGGGTTTTCTTGGCAAGGATACTGGAGTGGGTTGCCATTTCCTTCTCCAGTGGACCACATTTTGTCAGAACTCTCTGCCATGACCTGTCCGTCTTGGGTGGCCCTGCACGGCATAGCTTATGGCTTCGCTGAGTTATGCAAGCCCCTTCGCCACAACAAGGCAGTGATCCATGAAGGGGAATGATAAATAGGGCTTTGTAAAAAATAATAACAACACAAAATATACAAATAAAATTCCAGTAAAAAATCAACAACATAAAATCAAGAAAAATGCCAATGGATAGAAATACAACCCCCCCCCCCCACAAAAACTAAAATCACATACTGATATAAAAGGAAAAACCACATTGTGGAGATGAAAATAATTGGAATTTTACACTAAAAATACTAAGTGAGCAATTGTATGGTCCCTCGACAAGCATCCCAGGGACCATAGGATGCTTAGGAAACTCCTCCAAGGTTGGAGACAGTGCTCTGGCCCTGGAAAGGGGATCTGGAGTTCCGACCCCAGACCCCTTCCCCTTCCGGCCAGAGCAGAAAGAACCATGCTGGCTGCTTCTTCAAGGTCAGAAAAGTGACCTTGGAGGATGAGGAAAGGGGGCGTTCCAGTGGGCAGAGAGGAGAGGAGACCAGAGAGGTCAGGAGATGAGCTATCCTGAGCCTCCTCCAGCCACCTTCCCTGCCCCTCCAAAAAGGCCTTCTAGCAAAAATAGAGGAGATCAGAGGGTGGGAAGACAACAATCACTGCCTCCCCTCCTGCCCTGCTGGTGTCAGCAAGGGCATAGGAATCCCACAAGCTTCTGAGCTCTGGGGCTTCCGGGTAGTGACAGCAGAGTCCGTAGGACTGTGCCTGTCAATACTTGAAAAGCCCCGGAGAACAAGTAAGTCTTAGGCTGGTGCTGAAATGATGGCAATGTGGCCACCTGGTGAGCTTCCCTTGGGAGAGCATCCCAGAGCTGGAGGGGTACCACCTCAAAGGCCCCCTGTCTTGTTGCCACCCTCAAGGCACCAGGATGAGGAGGTACTTCAACAAGGGCTTCCGCGGATGATTTTAATGTTTGGGTAGGTGTATGGGAGGAGATGCTCCGTCAGGTACTGAGCTCCCCAGCCATGTAGTGATTCATCAGTTAGAAGTAGCACTTTGAAACAAATCCGGACCTAGTTCAGGTGAGAGAGGCCTAGCATATTTTGCACAAGCTGAAGTTTCCAGACTATTTTCAAAGGCAGCCCTACATACCACACGCTACGGAAATCCAGAAGTTACCAGGGGCTGGATTACAGCAGCTAGGCTACCCAGGTACGATGGGGATACATTCGCTGAAGCTTGGCCAGATCACTGAAGCGAGGCTATCCAGATCCCATAGAGAAAACATGCTCAAATTGCACTGTTATTCCTCATTTATCTTTCCTTCTTTGTTTAATGGAGTCATCAGATGTCTTCCAGAAATGTGCTAGTAGAGTGTAGGACAAGGATGGCCCACCTCTGGCCCTCTAGATGTTTTGACCTACAACTTGTATCAGCCTAGGGATGGGTGGACTCACTTTGGGAAGCCCGGACCCACTTGGCGAGCGTCCCTGCTTGCCCTGGCCCCAGCCGCCGAGCTGCATGAGCCGCCCCTCCTCATGCGCGAAGGACTCCGGCAGTCCCCTTGTGCGCTCAAGGGCTTCAGCGCTGTGCACAACCCAACCGCTCTAGCCATCTCCTCCTTGCAAGGCAGAGAAGACTAAGAGAGCGCTTGGGGCATTGTGGCCTTGCCTGGCCCCGCCCACTGTTCAGGGCTTGCTCGACAGCTGCCGGAGGCAGGACACAGGACGAGTCCTTGGCACCATGCCCACTGCTCTTGCCATCTCCTCCTTGGGGGAGAAAATGAGAGCAGTTGGGTGCACAAGGGCTGACAACTGCTCACCGAGCCCCAGGGCTCTCGGCAACTGGGTCTGTCAGTGCCCCATGGTTCAGTGAGCAGAGTCCGGGCACGGGGGAGTTTGCTGGCCTCCCTGACCAAGCCGGGTGCTTGTGACATCCCTGTATCAGCCCTTAACAGCAGAGCCAGTGGTGAGGGACAATGGGAGTTGTAGGCCAAAACATCTGGAGGGCCAGAGGTGTCCCAGCTCTGGAGTAGGGGGATGGCTTTTTGCATTGTGGAGAAAGAAGTTTGCTTCTTTATTTTACGAATTGCAGCGTGGCAGCCTCTGGGCCCCATTGGCAGAACAAAAGCTAAGACTTGGCCTCTGGGATCCATCAGGACACCCAAAGCATTTGGCTGATGAACATTAGAATCCAGCCCCTCTGCCCCACATTGGCTCACTGGCCTGCTCAGCCCTTGGCTTGACTGAACATACAGCTTGAGACCAGGATCTGTAGCACTAGAGATTTGCTGTGCAGGATTTGGGTGATATGTTCTCTCTACTTTTCTTTTCCTTCTAAATTAGCATTAAGAAAATGCAGAATACATATATCTTGAAAATACACAAATCTACACAACAGCACAATATATTATTCACTTCTGAAGTTGTTCAAAAGTATTGTTAAACCTAAGCATTAATTATGAGATAGTGAGACATGAATGCATTTTAATTTCCACATCATACTTTGTACTTCACTAATCCATAAAATTACTCCACCTGTTGTTGTTGTTGGTATAAATTTTGGAAACTAATGGCTATCAACTCTTAATTACACTGATATTTTTTTTAAAGAATTGTGCTAAGTTTCAAGCCTTATCCATTCTTTATGCATAATTATGTCTGCATTTTCCAAGTTCTTGATGATAGTCAACTTCGTGACTGTTAATAAACTAGAAAACAATAGTTCATGTATTTTTGATTGTTGTTGTTGTTGTTCAGTCGTTCAGTTGTGTCCGACTCTTCGTGACCCCATGGACCATAGCACGCCAGGCCTTCCTGTCCTGCACTCTCTCCCGGAGCGTGCTCAAGTTCATATTCATTGCATCCGTGATGCTATCTAGCCATCTCATCCTCTGCCGTCCCCTTCTCCTTTTGCCTTCAGTCTTTCCCAGCATCAGGGTCTTTTCCAGGGAGTTTTCTCTTCGCATTAGGTGGCCAAAATATTGGAGCTTCAGCTTCATTATCTGTCCTTCCAATGAGCACTCAGGGTTGATTTCCTTTAGGATGGACTGATTTGACCTCCTTGCAGTCCAGGGGACTCGTAAGAGTCTTCTCCAGCACCACAGTTCGAAAGCATCAATTCTTCGGCGCTCAGCCTTCCTTATAGTCCAGCTCTCACAGCCATACATTACTACTGGGAAAACACATCAGTAAAAAAACTCCACCATTGTTTTCAAAGTAAAGGATAGGTAAAATCCATTCATTTTGCTTATATCTCTTTTAACATATCACTAGTTAGTGTTGGGTCATGCTGAGGCATTAAGGGACTAGTACCTTAATGAGATTGCCCTTTGATGGTGGTCACAAGACCTTCCTATATTCCTATGGAAAAGCTGAGAAATGCAGCAGTGTGTGTGTGTGTGCGTGTAGGAAACTACCTTATTTCTATAGTCAAGATCATATTCCTACAGTACTACGGTGAGCCAAGAGTGAGTATTTGGAAGAGAGGCTGAAGCTGAGGCCTTCTGGTTGTTGCTGCTGATATGGTTGATGTGGTTGCTTGTGTGATTGTAGTTAGTGACCCTTGGCCCCCATAGTCATTAATAAAGAATATATGAGGGCAGAATCCTATGCAGATAGGTTGCCGCCTCCGAACTCAAACGCGACCGCCAATCCAATGCAGAGCAGGAGAAGCACAGATGGGATCCTTCTCTCTGCACTTCTGTTGTTGTTGTTCAGTCGTTCAGTCGTGTCCGACTCTTCGTGACCCCATGGACCATAGCATGCCAGGCCTTCCTGTCCTGTGCTCTCTCCCGGAGCGTGCTCAAGTTCATATTCTTTGCATCCGTGATGCTATCTAGCCATCTCATCTTTTGCCGTCCCCTTCTCCTTTTGCCTTCAGTCTTTCCCAGCATCAGGGTCTTTTCCAGGGAGTTTTCTCTTCGCATTAGGTGGCCAAAATATTGGAGCTTCAGCTTCATTATCTGTCCTTCCAATGAGCACTCAGGGTTGATTTCCTTTAGGATGGACTGATTTGACCTCCTTGCAGTCCAGGGCACTCGTAAGAGTCTTCTCCAGCACCACAGTTCGAAAGCATCAATTCTTCGGCGCTCAGCCTTCCTTATAGTCCAGCTCTCACAGCCATACATTACTACTGGGAAAACCATAGCTTTGATTAGACGGACCTTTGTCGGCAAGGTAATGTCTCTGCTTCTTACTATGCTGTCTAGGTTGGCCATAGCTTTCCTCCCCAGGAGCAAGCGTCTTTTAATTTCATGGCTACAGTCACCGTCTGCGGTGATCTTGGAGCCCAAGCAAGTAAAATCTGTCACTGCTTCCATTTCTTCCCCTTCTATATGCCAGGAAGTGATGGGGCCAGATGCCATGATCTTAGTTTTTTTAATGTTGAGTTTCAAACCAGCTTTTGCACTCTCCTCTTTCACCCTCAACAAGAGGCTCTTGAGATCCTCTTCGCTTTCTGCCATTAGGGTGGTATCGTCTGCATATCGGAGGTTGTTGATAATTCTCCCAGCAATCTTAATTCCGACCTCTGATTCATGCAACCCGGCATTTCTCATGATGTACTCTGCATATAAGTTAAATAAGCAGGGTGACAATATGCAGCCTTGTCGTACTCCTTTCCCAATTTTGAACCAATCGGTTGTTCCATGTCTGGTTCTTACTGTTGCTTCTTGACCCTCGTACAGGTTTCTCAGGAGACAGGTAAGGTGGTCTGGTACTCCCATCACTTTAAGAATTTGCCACAGTTTGTTTTGATCCACACAATCAAAGGCTTTAGCGTAGTCAATGAAGCAGAAATAGACGTTTTTCTGGAATTCTCTTGCTTTCTCCATGATCCAGCGAATGTTGGCGATTTGATCTCTAGTTCCTCTCCCTCTTCGAAACCCAGCTTGTACTTCCGGTAGTTCTCGGTTCGCATACTGCTGAAGCCTAGCTTGTAGGATTTGGAGCATCACCTTGCTGGCATGTGAAATGAGCGCAATTGTGCGGTAGTTTGAACACTCTTTGGCGCTGCCCTTCTTTGGAATTGGAATGTAAACTGGCCTTTTCCAGTCTTGTGGCCACTGTTGAGTGTTCCAGATTTGTTGGCATATTGAATGCAGCACTTTAACAGCATCATCTTTTAGGATTTTAAATAGCTCGGCTGGAATACTGTCATCTCCGCTAGCTTTGTTGTTACTAATGCTTCCTAAGGCCCACTTGACTTCACTCTCGAGGATGTCCGGCTCAAGTTCAGTGACCGCACTATCATGGCTATCAGGGACATTCAGATCTTTCCTGTATAGTTCTTCTGTGTATTCTTGCCACCTCTTCTTAATCTCATCTGCTTCTGTTAGGTCCCTGCCTTCTTTGTCCTTTATCATGCCCGTCTTTGCACAAAACGTTCCCTTGAGATCTCCAATTTTCTTGAAGAGATCTCTAGTCTTTCCCATTCTGTTGTTTTCCTCGATTTCTTTGCATTGTTCATTTAAGAAGGCCTTCTTGTCTCTCCTTGCTATTCTCTGGAACTCTGCATTCAGTTGGGTATATCTTCCCCTTTCTCCCTTGCTTTTCGCTTCCCTTCTTTCCTCAGCTACTTGTAAAGCCTCATCAGACAGCCACTTGGCTTTCTTGCATTTCTTTTTCTTTGGGATGGATTGAGTTGCTGCCTCCTGAACAATGTTACGGACCTCCGTCCATAGTTCCTCAGGCACTCTGTCTATCAGGTCTAATCCCTGAAATCTATTCCTCACCTCCACTGTATATTCATCAGGGATATGATTTAGGTCATATCTGAACGGTTTAGTGGTTTTCCCGACGTTCTTCAATTTAAGCCGAAATTTTGCAAGAAGCAGCTCATGATCTGAAGCAGCCACAGTCAGCTCCAGGTCTTGTTTTTACTGACTGTATGGAGCTTCTCCATCTTTGGCTGCAAAGGACATAATCAATCTGATTTCTATATTAACCATCTGGTGATGTCCATGTGTAGAGTCGCCTCTTGTGCTGTTGGAAAAGAGTGTTTGCTATGATCAGCATGTTCTCTTGGCAAAACTCTATTAGCTTTTGTCCTGCTTCATTTTGTACACCAAGGCCATGCCTGCCTGTTATCCCACTTATTTCTTGACTTCCTACTTTAGCATTCCAATCCCCTATGATGAAGAGGACATCTTTTTTTGGTGTTAATTCTAGAAGGTGTTGTAGGTCTTCATAGAACCGATCAACCTCAGCTTCTTCGGCCTCAGTGGTTGGGGCATAGACTTGAATTACTGTGATGTTGAATGGTTTGCCTTGGAGTCGTACTGAGATCATTCTGTCGTTTTTAAGATTGTACCCCTGTACTGCTTTTCCCACCCTTTTGTTGACTATGAGTGCTACTCCATTTCTTCTAAGGGATTCTTGCCCACAATAGTAGATATGATAGTCACCTGAATTAAATTCGCCCATGCCTGTCCATTTGAGTTCGCTGATTCCCAAGATGTCGATGTTCAGTCTTGCCATCTCATGTTTGACCACCTCCAGCTTACCTTGATTCATTGATCTGACATTCCAGGTTCCTAAACAATATTGTTCTTTACAGCATCGGATTTTCTTTTCACCACCAGACACATCCACAGCTGAGTGTCCTTTCGGCTTTGGCCCAGCCGCTTCACTCTTTCTGGCACTACTTGGAAATACCCTCTGCTCTTCCCCAGTAGCATATTGGACACCTTCCGACCTGAGGGGCTCATCTTCTGGCGTCATCTCTTTTAGCCTTGTGATACGTTCCATGGGGTTTTCTTGGCAAGAATACTGGAGTGGGTTGCCATTTCCTTCTCCAGTGGACCACATTTTGTCAGAACTCTCTGCCATGACCTGTCCGTCTTGGGTGGCCCTGCACGGCATAGCTTATGGCTTCATTGAGTTACGCAAGCCCCTTCGCCACAACAAGGCAGTGATCCATGAAGGGGTCTGCACTTCTCCTGCCCTCCATTTTCAGCTAGACAGCTGATTGCGGCTGTCTAGCTGTGGAAGGGCTGAGTAGGGCAGGAGGCTGCTGTACGACACATTAGATGTGTGGTACAGGCATTTCTGCCCTCCCCTGCCTGGAATGCCCCCTGGGAATGCCCCATTTTGGCCACTCCATGCTCCTCTTCCGAGTGCAGAGCATGGAGCTTTTCTGTGCTGCCTCGCAGGCACGTGGAAGTGGGGAAAGGTCATTTCCCAGAAAACCAGATATCCTATGGCCGTCTAGCTGCTGACAAGCAGCCATAGGATTGCTCCCTCCAACTATTTGGGTTTCCTTCCTGGGAAGTGCTATCTGTCCTTTGCTGAAATCCAGAGAACACCTCAGAAGTTTTATTAGGCCCTTTCCAACGGACATGTCCTTCTCTGCACTTTCCATTAGATGATGCCCACTTCCACCTGTGTTGAGAGCTGCCACCCTGGCCAGAGCATGTCTGTCCAGCAGGGGAAGCAAATGTGTTGCTACGATTGCACTGAGTGTCCCCAAGGGAGGATTTCAGTCCAGATGGGTAAGTGCAAGAATCCAGAGTGACTTGGAAAATAATCCAGAAGTTTTAAATTCAGGTGTAATGTAATTCGTATCAGCTTTTTCCCCTGATGGGTCCCAGGGTATGAAGGCATTTCCTTACACAAGTGCTGAAAACAACAACAACAACAACAACAACAGGATGTTGCATAATATAGTTGGTTTGCTGCAAGATTAGATTTGATGGAAGTTAAAGTATTTTTGTATTCTGGAAATATTGAGAGTTTGCTTCTTACTTTCAGATGCAGACCACTGTGAAGTATGCCCAGAACATCAATATCCAAACAAGAACCAGATTCAATGTATTCCCAAAGAAATAATCTACCTTTCTTATGAGGAGCCCCTGGGAGCTGTTCTGGCATCCTTGGCTCTTTTTCTTTCTGTTCTCACTGTTATTGTGATTGGGAGCTTCGGTCTGCACTGGAACACTCCCATCGTCAAAGCCAACAACTGGAACATCACCTGTAGCCTGCTCTCCTCTCTCCTGCTCTGCTTTCTCTGCTCTTTCTTATTCATTGGGTGGCCTGGGAAGGTGACCTGCTTCCTGAGACAAACAGTGTTTGGCATCATCTTCTCCATCTCTGTTGCTTGTGTGTTAGCAAAGACCATCACTGTGGTTTTGGCCTTCATGGCCACCAAGCCTGGAAACAGGATGAGGAAATGGGTTGGGAAGAGACTTGCAGTATCAGTCATCTTTCTCTGTTCTCTGACTCAAACTGGCATCTGTGCTGTGTGGCTGGCAACTTCTCCCCCCTTCCCAGAGTTTGACACGCACTCCCAGCTTGACACCATCACAGTTCAATGCAATGAAGGCTCAGCCCTCATGTTCTACATTGTCCTGGGCTACATGGGGATTTTGGCCATCATCAGCTTCACTGTGGCTTTCTTTGCCAGGAAGTTGCCGGATACATTCAATGAAGCCAAGCTGATCACTTTCAGCATGCTGGTCTTCTGCAGTGTCTGGGTGTCTTTTGTTCCAACCTATCTGAGCACCAAGGGGAAATACATGGTGGCTGTGGAGCTCTTCTCCATCCTGGCCTCTAGTTCTGGCTTATTGGGTTGTATCTTTCTTCCTAAATGCTACATTATTATGCTGAGGCCCGAGCTGAATACCAGAGAGCAGTTAGTAAGGAAAACAAATGGTTAGAATTCTGAAGGGAAGTAATGTCATCCTTAGGGATTTCAGTCTATTATAACTTGGCAAAGTTCATCTGGCGTTTGTGGTCTTTCAAATAGTCTAGTTACAAATCATGCAGGGCTTGATATATCATTGAGAGCACTTTGAATTGTGGCTGGAAACAGACTGGTAGCCAGTGAAGCTGTTAGAAGAACAGACACATGCTCTATATAATGGGTGGGATAATAAGTAACCCACAGGGGGTAAACTTCAAAATAGCTACACATGTATACAGGATCTTCCCACAGGATCCTACATTTGACCAGTTAATTATATGATGCATTTCAGTAACCTGTGAAAGAAACAAACTTGGCAGCCATAACCCCGCAAAGTCCTTAAGAGTAAGCTTTTCTCTCTCCCCCCTTTCACCCTCTCTCAGTTCTTTTGCTCATTCTGCACCATGAGGAAATATTGGCCTATTATGGTGGGTATTGATTTCAGGATTACCCAAGGAACCAAAGTTGTATACCAGAGGAGTAAGGAAGAAAGCTTTACTTGTGGCTTAACCTGCACTGAGCTAGGGATGCATGAAAGTCACTTAGCTTTTCACGGAATTTTTCGCAGCGTGGGGGAGGTGCTCCATCCCTCCCCCCGGAATCCTCAATGGGGGGGAGGTGATCCAGTCCTCCCCCCTGGAATCCTGCCCGGCTGGCTTCGCTCCGTGGCGGTTCCACAGAGCAGCTGCCCAGGGCCGTCTGCAGTGGGATTTCTGGCCGCGGACAGGCTGCGGCGGACGCAAATGGTGGCCGCCTTAGCAGCTGCCATTTGCATCCAGCCAGGCTGCCGTGATAGGCTACGTAAGCATTTACATAGCCTATCATGGCAACCCCCCCAAAAAAGGCGTACGCAAATGGCGGTGGCTACGGCGGCCGCCATTTGCATCCACAGCAGCCCTTCCGCGGCCGGAAATCTGGCTGCGGACGGCCCTGGCCAGCTGCTCCATGGAACCGCCATGGATATTTATGTAGGCTAGAACGGTGAAAAATAGGGAATGCAAATGGCGGCCACTATAGCCGCTGCCACTTGCATATGCTGGGTTTTTTTTTTGAGGGGTTAGCCGTGGTAGGTTACGTAAATACATACATAGCCTATCACAGCTGCCAATGTATTTGCAATGTATGCAAAATATCAAGCAGCCTGGCCGTGGCCAGCCAGGAGACTAGCTGCCGGAGCCGCCGGAGCTGCCACCGCCGCCGTATCTGCTGCATCTGCCCCAGGTAAGTTCCGTCCCGGGGGGATTCTGCGGGGGTGGGGGACAGGAGGCCATCCCGCCATGGATTCCGGGGGCCTGATTCGAAAGAATCTGGCCTCACTGGAATCCGTGGCAGAATTCTCTGCCATCCCTACACTGAGCAGGTTAAGACTAGATGACCTGCAAGGTCCCTTCCATCTCTATCATTCTATGTGGATGCTGTTGGTTGCCAGTTGGATGCCTTTAATGCGGAACAGTAGCTGCAGTTGCATGATACCTTCAGTTGCATAGACTCCATGTGACTGGAGAAATCTGGGACTTAGGTCCACCATTCTGCCAGTGATGGCCATACAAGTCCAAGGCAGTGGTGAACCTGGAACAAAGCACAGCATAGGTACCATACCATAGGCATATTGCCTAAATAACACATCTGTCAATGCTGTGGCCCTTAACAGACATAATTTCCCAGCATTTTGGAGATTGTGTAAACATGGAAAGCCCTTTACACATGTTAAATTGATTGATTTTTTTTTTTTTGTTTATTGAATTCCATTCCATTTTGAGAGGGCTATTCCTACAATATTATTTATTTAAACAAATAAGTAAGTTCATCCCACCCTTCAGCCCCCAAAGGCTCCCTGAGTGGCTTACAGTCAGTCAGCAAGAATGATGGTCCCTGCCTGCAGGCTGAGAACCTTTCAACAGGAAGCTTTTGTTGTGCTCTTGTAATTCATCATTCAGGGTAGTTTGCTGGTCCTTTACACAATGTTGTCATCCTCCACAGCCTCTTCTGTGCTTTCCAACCATTATTGCATCCCCCCCCCCCAACAAAGAAAGCCTGGTATTTTTCTCTCTTTTTTGAATCTATTTTTATTTTACTTTTATAAATGAAATAAACAATACCAACAACATAATCAAAATCTTCAGTTTCCAACATTACAGCACTCTGAGGAAGAAAAAGGGAGGATAGCAAAAGAAGGAAAAAAGAGAAAACTAGAGAGAGAGAAAAGAATTATATCTAAACTTCAATAAAGGCAAACCAAATATCCAAATATAAATCCAATTGCAGATTATACCTATACAGCACTCTTCCAAACATTGCAGGTATTATTAAATCTTCAATCCGCCGCACCATAAACAGTGAACCTTATCTTTCAGTAGGGATGTCAGAGAATTCTGCCACAGACTCCAGTGAGGCTGGATTCTTTAGAATCTGGCCCCCTGGAATCTGTGGTGGAACGGCCTCCCTCCCGCCACCCTGCGGAATCCCCCCAGGATGGAGCTTACCTGGCGGTGGATGCAGCGACGGCAGATCCTCCAGCTGGTCTCCTGGCCGCTGCTGGGCTGCTGCGGCCGCAAATGGCAGCCATTGTAGCGGCCGCCATTTGCATCCTTGCAGGAAGCTGTGATAGGCTATGTAAGTATTTACAAAGCCTATCACGGCAAAAGGCAGGGGCGCAATTGGCGGCCGCTATGCCATTTGTGCCCCTGCTCTTTGCCGTAATAGGCTACGTAAGTATTTATGTAGCCTATCATGGCAAAAGGCAGCCATGCAAATGCATCCATGGGGGGGGGAGGTGCTCTGTCCCTCCCCCCAGAATCCTCCAAATGAGGGCCTCCAGTTGAGAAATTTGAGCAGACAAAATATTATGAGAAGCTTCCATGGCAGTTTCATGAGCATCTTCAAGAGCATTAACCTTCGATTCCATCTTTTGAAAACAGATATTAATTAAGTCCACAGCCCCTTGAAGGGCAATGATTGAGTCCTGAATTGTTTCAAGCTTCTTTGACTGCACTGATAGCTGAGAAGACATTGCTTCTATAAAAGCAAGCGACTCCTCTTCATCTCTGGTATTTCTAGAAATCTTTGCCGGGGAAGCAATTGGGGGGGGTGGTAGGTGGCGTTCCCAAGCCTTTCTTTTTTCCCCTTTAGTACTGCCATCCTCCACTTTCAAAAGCACAACAAGCAAATATGATTGTAGAAACAGAAAAACAAACACTTCAGCAAATTTAATTGCAAGTCCTCAGCTATTGCTGGTAGTTTAAATTCACTAATTCAATACTAATTGGAGCTCGTCTGTCCTTGTGTCTCCTAATTGCTTAGGAGTTTCAAACAGCATTCGGTAGATGATACTCCAGTGACTAACCTTAGATTCCAGCCCCCCTGGTCCTCCGCAGAGGCAGCTGTTCTTCCAAGATTTCATCCGGATGGTACTGTAAGCTTCCCCTTTTAATTTCAGGGGAAGCTAAAAAGGTTTCTCAACCTTTTCATAGCTGTTTGAGATAAGCAACCTGCGGAGCTCCGCACGTCACTGCCAGGATGACATGGCTCTGACCCGAAGTCCCAAACCCTGGTATTTTTCTCAATGATATTATAGAAGCCTTGCATATTTGTGCAATTCCGCTATACCACAGTGCCACCTAGTGGTTGTGCAATGGAACATATAGAAAGGCAGAGAAGGAAACCCTGGAAAACAGCACGTGTAAAGGGGCCGATCTTCATCCTGCAAAGAATCCAGAAGCAGAAGCCTTGGCAAAGCTGGGCGTTAAAATTCTCATGTAGAAAAGCCGCTATAATCTAGAAAGACAGAACACATAAGGAAAAATGGATGGGGAGGAAAGATGAAAAAAATAAAGAGACTGTCAGCTGGGCTAGTGGAATGGCCCTGCTTCTCCTCTCCTCTCCTCTCCTCTCCTCTCCTCTCCTCTCCTCTCCTCTCCTCTCCTCTCCTCTCCTCTCCTCTCCTCTCCTCTCCTGCATCTTTCTCTACTACTGTATGTAGGAAACCAGGTCCTATGGTTTCTTTCACCTCACAGGATTGCTGGTCGGGATAGGCACTGCTTGGGCAGAAAGATGCTGACCCAAAACTAGTATGCAGCTGAGGAGAAGAGGGGCTAGACACCTTACAGCTGTCCCCTCTTCTGGTTCTTCCCCCAACCTGATGGTTCCTGGCAGCCTTACCAGTCTGCCCTCGGGTCTGGTGGTGCTGCTGCTGAATGCCAGGTCGGCCCAAAATAAGACCTCCCTCATCCATGATTTGATTGTGGATGAGGGGGCTGACCTGGCATGTATTACTGAGACCTGGGTGGGGGAACTGGGAGGGGTCACTCTCTCCCAGCTGTGCCCTCCTGGGTACTCGGTGCAGCACCAACACCGACTTGAGGGGAGGGGAGGGGGGGTTGCCGTGGTCTATAGGAATTCAATCTCCCTCTCCAGGCTTCCTGCTCATTCGAGTGCAGATCTTGAGTGTCTGTACCTTGTGTTGGGTACCCGGGACAGATTAGGGATTCTGTTGGTGTACCGCCCACCCCGCTGCCCATCGGACTCCCGGCCTGAGCTGACGGAGGTGGTCTCGGACTTGGTGTTGAGGACCCCTAGGATGATAGTCCTGGGGGTTCTCAACTTCCATGCCGAGGCCGCTGTATCCGTGGCGGCTCAGGACTTCATGGCCGCCATGACAACCATGGGGCTGTCCCAACATGTCATCGGCCCAACACATATAAAAGGACACACGCTTGATCTGATTTTCTCGACTGGGCAGGAGGATGGTGATCTGAAAGTGGAGGAATTAACATCTGTCCCTTTGTCATGGTCAGATCACTTCCTGCTGAGCTTTAGACTTCTGGCGGCCTTTCCCCTCTGCAAGGGTGGGGGACCTATTAAAATGGTCCACCCCCGGAGATTAATGGATTCCGATGGATTCCAGAGGGCTCTGGGAGATTTTCCTGCTGGTATGGCTGGTGCTCCTGTCGAAGCCCAGGTCGCTCTGTGGAATGCAGAGATGACTCGGGCGGTTGACACGATCGCACCCAAGCGCCCTCTCCCTCTGAGCAGAGCCCGGCCAGCTCCTTGGTATACACCTGAGCTGAGGGCAATGAAGCAAGAGGGGAGATGGCTAGAACGCAGGTGGAGGAAAACTTGTGCTGAGTCTGACCGAACACAGGTAAGAGCCCACTATCGAGCCTACTCTGTGGCGGTGAGGGTGGCAAAGAGGCAGTTCTTTTCCACCAGCACTGCATCTTCTCAGTGTCGTCCGGCGGAGCTTTTCCGAGTGGTTCACGGCCTGTTACATTCTGGGCCAGGGAGAGAGACGGTGGAACCCTCGGTAGCACGCTGTGACGGGTTTGCGCGGCACTTTGAGGATAAAGTCACTCAGATTCGTCATGAATTGGACACCACCATTAATGCAGTTCCATTGGTAGAGGCATTCAGAGCACCGTCTGGTCCAGTTTTATTGGATGAGTTTCAGTTACTGAGGCCTGAGGATGCAGACAAGGTGCTTGGCCAAGTCTGATCGACCACTTGTGTGCTTGACCCTTGCCCTTCATGGCTTATTAAATCAAACAAGGAGGGGTTGTCCGGCTGGGTCCAGGAGCTTGTAAATTCCTCCTTGAGAGAGGGAGTGGTGCCTGCTGCTTTAAAAGAGGCAGTAATTAGACCACTCCTGAAAAAGCCTAACCTGGACCCAGAGGATGTTAACAATTATAGGCCAGTGGCCAACATCCCCTTCCTGGGCAAGGTGCTTGAGCGGGTGGTTGTAGGACAGCTCCACGCACTCTTGAATGAAACGGATTATCTAGATCCATTTCAATCGGGCTTCAGGCCTGGTTTTGGAACGGAAACTGCCTTGGTCGCCCTGTGGGATGACCTCTGCCGGGAGAGGGACAGGGGGAGTGCAACCCTGTTGATTCTCCTGGACCTCTCAGCGGCTTTCGATACCATCGACCATGGTATCCTTCTGGATAGGTTGTCTGGGTTGGGAGTTGGAGGCACTGCACTACAGTGGTTCCACTCCTACTTGGATGGCCAATTCCAGAAGGTGGTGCTGGGGGATTATTGCTCTGTGCCATGGCAATTGTGCCATGGGGTTCCACAGGGCTCTATTTTATCCCCCATGCTGTTTAACATCTACATGAAACCGCTGGGGGAGGTTATCCGGAGGTGTGGGCTGACGTGCCATCAATATGCGGATGACACCCAGCTCTACCTCTCTTTCTCATCAAAACCAGGTGAGGCAGTGGCTGTTCTGAACCAGTGCCTGGGCACGGTAATGGACTGGATGAGGGCTAATAAACTGAAACTCAATCCAGACAAGACGGAGGTACTGTTAGTGGGTGGTTCGTCTGCCCGGCTAGGTGATATTCAACCTGTTCTGGAGGGGGTTGCACTCCCCCTAAAGGATCAGGTTCGTAGTTTGGGGGTGCTCTTGGATCCAGAACTGTCACTTGAGGCACAGGTGAACTCAGTGGCACGGAGCACTTTTTATCAGCTTAGGCTGGTATACCAACTACACCCTTATCTGGACAGAGATAGCCTAGCTACAGTTATCCATGCTCTGATAACATCTCGTCTGGATTACTGCAATGCGTTATACGTGGGGCTGCCTTTGAAAATGGTCCGGAAACTTCAGCTGGTCCAAAATAGGGCAGCAAGATTGTTAACAGGGACTGGCCTGCGAGCTCATATTACGCCAGTACTTTTCCAGCTGCACTGGCTGCCAGTCCATTTCCGGACCCGATTCAAAGTGCTGGTGTTAACATTCAAAGCTCTTAACGGCTTGGGGCCAGGTTACTTGAAGGATCGCCTCCTCAGATATGTGCCTGTCCGGACCTTAAGATCATCATCAGCGGCCCTTCTCCGTGAGCCCCTGCCAAAGGAAGTGAGGCGGGTGGCTACTAGGAGGAGGGCTTTTTCTGTTGTGGCACCCCGGCTCTGGAATGAGCTCCCTAGTGAGGTTCGCCTGGCGCCTACATTGTACTCTTTTCGGCACCAGGTGAAGACCTTTTTATTTTCCCAGGCATTTTAGCTTTCTAAATTTTTATCTTTGCTGTTTTAAATCTGTATTTTAAACTCCTGCACTGCTGCTAGGTTTTATTGTGATTGTATTGTTATATTGTGGTTTTAATGTTCTATATATTTTAAATTGTTTTATTGTGTGTTGTTTGGTTTTAGTTTTTGTGAACCGCCCAGAGAGCTTCGGCTATTGTAGGGATGGCGGAGAATTTCTCCCCGAAACTTCGGGGGGCCGAGCACCAACGTGTTCGGCCCCCCGAACAAGTTTCGGGGAGAAATCCTCCGCACCCCCTGCCCCCCGCACCCCCCCCCGGGACGGGACTTACCTTTTGCGAATGTCCCTCCCGGTGGCTGGTCCGGCCGGCGGTTCGGCGGGTTTTCGAGCGAGGCGGGAGCGGCAGTCGGTCTTTCGACCGGCCGCCGCCGCCGCAATTGTAATGAAAGAAAAAAAAAAACAACTTCCCCTGATAGGCTACGTGACGATTCACGTAGCCTATCACGGCTAGATCTGCAAAGTCAGCCGTGATAAGCTACGTGAATCGTCACGTAGCCTATCACGGGTGACTTAAAAAAAAAAAAAAAGCGCGTACGCGAATGGCGGCCCCCATAGGGAGCCGCCATTCCCGTTCCTTATTTGGTGGCTGTAGTCTACGTAAATTTTAGTCTACTTTGTAGTCTACTTTGCAAATCTAGCCGTGATAGGCTACGTGAATCGTCACGTAGCCTATCAGGGGACTTTTTTTTTCTTTTTCTTTTATTGCAATGGTGGCGGTGGCAGCCGGTCGAAAGACCGGCTGCCGCTCCCGCCCCGCTCGAACACCCGCCGAACCGCCAGCCGGACCCGCCGCCGGGAGGGACATTCAGGGAAGGTAAGTCCCGTCCCGGGGGGGGGGTGTGGGGGCGGGGTGTGTGTGGAGGATTTCTCCCCGAAACTTGTTCGGGGGGCCGAACACGTTGGCGCTCGGCCCCCCGAAGTTTCGGGGAGAAATTCTCCGCCATCCCTAAGCAAACCTCTAAGTTTTTAAAAGAAGCTGGTTGACTTTTATTTTCTGATTAACACACGGGCTTATAAATATCCAATTCAAAGATCAGGGGAAAAATTAACAACAGGAATTAGCTGCTGGGTACAGCTAAAACTGGAAGACATCAGCTTTTGCCACCCTCGAGGTGATGCCACCCTGGCTTCAACACTGGCACACCAAGTTGGTGTTCTGAGCTTTTCCTGGCCTGTCCACCTTGAAGGTGGACTGAGGGGCCTGTGATTGTTCCAACCCATTGCCCCTGGTCAGCAACCAGTGAGGCAAATTCTGCTAACCACACCCTCCGAAGCTGGCAATGATATAAGTTGGGTTAGCAGCCCATTACCTTCTAGGAGGTGCTCCAAACGCATGCCGCATCTGCCAATCACTGAATGGTGGCATACCAGCTAAGCCCAAGCTGGGATCCACTGCTTGAGGAGGCCCTCCGACGGGCACAGAAAACCATGCTGCGCTCACAGTCGAACACCCGCACCGGTTCACAAACACTCCGACCATCTAACCAAGCGCATTCCTCCAGTAAAGTTGAGGAAGCAAGCTGGACCGATGATCATTATAGCTGGCAAATTGTGCCGCATGATCTGGGAAAGGTCCTTGCCTTTCCCACCCACACAGGTTGTTCCCTCCTAGATGCAGCACTGGAACCTGCAGGGGAACACGCACCAACCCATAATGGAACGGAGTGGGAAGAAAGCACTCTCGCTACAAGCTGCGCCGGTCAATCCGCGAACACATGCACCGTGGAACAGGCTGCTCCGGGAGCTGCAGCTTGACATATATGCGCTACGACCAGCTCAAAACAACAAGCTGTGTCCGGACATGAGAATGTGTGCGCACGGGTTGATGTCCAATACATTGATCAAAGAAAATAAATAAATAAATAAATAAATAAATAAATACCTGTAAGGACAAGAAAAGAGATGCCGAGCAGTAAAGTCCACACTTTAGGAATGGACACAAGACCATAACTGTAAACTACCGGGAGGGCTACAACTGTTGCAGCTGAATGAGAGAGCAACACCCCAGGGCTCCCTGTCAACCCAGGTACAGAAGGCCCATGTCCTGTGAGACATGAAGCGCAGCATGGCTTACACTACTTAAATACACAACACTCAACGAGAGCCTCTTAGCGTGGTTTCTGGAATTTCCAGCGTCCGGGTATTAGATGAAACATTGGCACTGGTGCTCAGCCTGCCGTTTGTATGCCTCATGAGAAAAACAGGCGTTACGCAGGAGGTGTGTTGCAAATTCAATACTACTACCCGATCCATAAGGATCGGATTGCGGGAGGACTGTGGTTTAATAACCTGAATGGAGGCCTGCCCCTCACACACAAGGAATTTAAGAATGGATGTAAAGCCTTGAATCAGCCTGCATGGGCAATGCTGTGTATAAGAGAATTTTGAAAAATGGGATTGCAAGAGATCATAGGGCAGCCCTTGGGTGTGTCACTACGCACCAGATGATCCTATACATTGACCCTAACAGGGTAGTGTTTCATACCTCCCGTGTTACTGCACAGTTGTAACCTTAATAAATTTAACCAGTTAGCTGAATTGGCACAGACTCCTGCCACTGACTGTGGAGTAAACAAAAAAGGTGGGGGGGCAACCTTGTTTAGCTTCAGCAAAGCAGAAGCTACCTGTTCCTCCCGAGCATGCCCTTGGAGTGAATGCTAAAGCTGCTGCCTTGCAAGATGAACAAAGAACAACCCTTACAATCATCACCCCAGTGAGGCGGGTTACACAGAGAGCCAGGGATTGGCCTAAGTCACACAGTGAGCTTTACGGCCAATTGGGGACTAGAACCCATATCTCCAAGTCCCATTATGGCACTTTAACCACTGCACCAAGCTGGTACTCTAAGCTGCCAGGGAGGAGTGAAAACAGGAGAACCCCAAACCCACATAGCTACCAGTCTCCCCTCGCGGGGGTTGGCAATGGCTCTACCAGGGGCGTGAGTCAAGATTCTCACCACGCCCTACCCAGGGAAGCTGGGTATCAAGCCCCAGACTTTGTTAAAAATAAGGGGACTCTGTGATATGCTCAAAGGCCCGAGTCTGAAACTTAGACAAGGCGGAGGGCCTTCCCCCTTCCCCCCTGCTCACTTTTCTTCTCATTTCCTTTTGTCCCTTTTCCTCCCTGTCTATGGACCTTGCACTCCAACTTGCAAATTAAGACCACAATTCGAAGCTGCCTCCCTGCGGAAAGGAGACCTTCTATGTGGGGTGGGAATGGATGGAAACAACCCTTTGAATTGTAGAGGGGGATCTATGTCTTCACCTCCCCACCCAAACACAACTTCCCCTGCAGCAATGGGGCCACATGCACATGTCCCCATTCCTTCCTATGAGGGTGAGAAGGAAGAAATCTGCTCACAGTGCATAGCCCTGATGCTATGTATTCATTTGGCCAAATAAAAGAAAGCCCTTATCTCTTCTTCCAGAGATCGTCTAAAAGATCTCTCTGGAAGAGAGGGAGAGACTAATAACAAACAAAATACGTGGACTTCCCATGCAGAAAATAAGGCCACCAAAAATCATAGAATCATAGGGTTGGAAGGGGCCTACAAGACCATTGGGACCAGCCCCCTGCTAAATGTGGGAAGCCTGATTCCCATGCGGTCACCCAGCCAAGTACAAACCTGGGCTGACCCCACTTAGCTTCTGAGATCAGGAAAGATGGGGCACATCCAGCCCTTTGACTGATTGCTTGGAAGTGTGGGGAAAGAACTCCGCTGCATGCTTATTATTATTATTATTATTATTATTATTATTATTATTATTATTATTGCACTGCAGGCCGTTCAGGAGGCATGGGCGAACCCCCCCACCCCTCTCTGGGCTGGCAAGGCCTCTCTGCTGCTACCCACAGCAAAGGCAATTCAGGCTGCTTCGTAGCACTGAAAACTCCCCTTCCCTCGGCAGGGGCGGCAAGGCCACTTAGCTGCTGCCCACTGAAATCCCAGCCCTAAGGGCCTCACTGGAGGTGCAGGAAGCGCCCGTAGCGCAGCAAGGCCATGCTCCTCAGGGGTGATTGCTAGCTGGTAGGCCGACCTGCTATATTGCCCAAACAGGCCACACTACCCGCAAAATGGGAAGAACCTTCAGGGAATGAACCCCCGTTGGCTGCAGCCACTCCAGGGTGCGGGGGGGGGAAATTCCCCCAAGAAAGGCAGCAATACAGGGGCCTCAGTCAGCGGCAAATGGGCTGCTCTGAGGCGCAGGAAAAAGCCCGCGAAAAGGTGGCAATTCAGGCGAGGAGGGAGAAAACTCCCCCCTCCTCCAGTTGGAGCGGGAGGCCGTCGCTGCCACCGAGAAAGGTGGCAATTCCAGGCTGCTCGGGGCGAGGGAAAACTCCCTCGTTGGGCAAAATGGGGCTCCACAGAAGGCGCAGGAAGCCTGGAGGGAGCAAGCTTGTGAAAATCCCACTGCTGGGCCGGCAAGGCAGCGCTGCAGCCGCCCGCTGCAAAGCGCAGCAGAATCCGGGCCTTACGGGGCATGGGAAACTCCCCCCCCCTCAATAGGCATGGCGAGGGCCTGCAGTCAGCGGCCCTAGGGGCAAGCAGGGGGGATTCAGGGAACTACTCCCTCCCCCCACTCGAGAGTGATGGCCCCACGAGGTCCAGGGAAAAACAAACAAACACAAACAAACAAACAAACAAACACAGCCCGCCCTAAGAGTGGCTGGCACCCTCCTATGGCTCGCTGGAGCCCTCGCTGCCGAGCGCCGTCGCTTCCTCCACAACGCTCACCGCCTCCTCCTCGACGCTGCTGCTGCTGCTGCTGCGAGAATGAATCCTGGCCGGCCGGCCCTCGTGCTCGCGCTCCCTCGCGCGCTAATAAGTGGCGGCAGCACACGGACAGAGAAGAGTCTAGACAGAGCAGCACGGAAGGCGAGCCAAGGGCCCGCGCGCGTGAAGTCAGCCCTCACTCTCCTCGCCCCCATCCTGAGGCGCATGCGCTCTTCGCTCCGCTCTCCTTAGCCAGAAGAGCCAGAATGAATGAGGAAAGGGGGCGGGGAGGCCTAAATATCGGCCAGCTCAGCCCCCACCCCACCTGGACGTCAGGAGGGAGGGCGAATGGCCCTCGATCTTGTCCCGCCCTTCCCCCCCCACCCGCAACATCCCCCCCCACGGCCAGGCAAGCCGGGCGTGGGGTGAGGGGACTTCTCTGATTTCCAGAATGTGTGGACCTTTCTGTTTTGGCTGGTACCGCTATTCTATTTGGTAACATTGGAAGGGGACAGCATGATATTGATCCTCACCATTGCTGAGCCGACCCCTCACACGCTGATGTACTTCTTCCTCTGGAATTTGTCCTTCTTGGAAATTGGCTACACCTCATCCATCATCCTTCAGATACTAGAGCATTTACTGTCCGAGAATCTCACAATATTCTTTGTGGGCTGTGGTGTTCAGATGTATTTCTTCATCCTCTTTGACATCACAGAGTGTCGCCTTCTTTGTGTCATGGCAGACAACCATTACGTCACCATATGTAAACCCCTGCAATAGTCATGCATCATGAGCCCCAGGGAATGTGCCCAGTTGGCTGCCATCTCATGAGCCATGGGTATTTTGATGGCTTTGGGGCAGTCTCTTTCAATATTTACCCTTCCCTTCTGTGGGTCTAATACCATCAGCCATTTCTTCTGCGATGTTCAACCCATTTTGAGACTGGCCACTACAGACACCTCCAAGAATGAAGTGGCAGTTCCCACTGTAACAGTATTCTTTCTCCTGGTACCCTTTTTGCTCATCCTCTTGTCCTACATCCTCATCATCTCTACTGTCAGGATGGAAACTGAGCCCATAGAACCCCAGAGCAGTTCTGATTCTGAGGAAGAGCAACAATCCATGGGAGAGGAGCTCGCTCATCACTCACAGGCACAGCGGCAGGGAGAGATTCCTCCCGCCTGCATTCCTGAAAGAGATAGTGACCCTGGCAGCGAGAGAGTGGGGGATGGGGTCTTGCTGGACGCTTGGTGCATATGCAGGGGTGGAGCGGCTCTGCTCCGTGAGGATTCCGCAGAGCCAAGGGCTGCCCCATTCCGCCGTCCGCATGCCCCGGATTCCCCCATTTATTTTTTGGTTCCCTGAACTTACGTAAATAATTCCATAAGTACCACTGAAAAATCCTTTTCACGTGCCCGCCGTCAGTCTCCATAAGCCTATTTATTTTTGTAAAAAGGGTAAAGCCCTTCGCGGGGATTCCCCAAGTAACTTCCGGTCACCTGACCTAACCGGACCTGTCCTGACCTGACCTCACCAGACCTGACCTGACCTCACCTCACCTCCACAGACAATAAACAGAAAAGATGGGGAATTTCCGTGGACTTCAAGACTCAGCCCCAGCAAAAGAAAGCCTCGGGTCACAGGGAAAATGCCTCATAAAAAGGGAAAAGCCGTTCGCGTTCTTCCTCCATTTCCGATTTACGGATTTCTTTTCGTAATTATTTTCATAAGATCCGCCATTCGGCAGACAAAAAAAAAAGGGTCCGCATGAGGTCTGGTCCAGGTCGACCGGGCCACCCCATTCCAAGGACGATTCCGTGGACCGGATTTGTCAGAATTCGATCCCATTTAAAATTCAGGTGGAATTCTCTGACATCCCTAAGTAGAATGGTCAGAGCCCTTCCACAGTTTATTGAGCTGTTTCAGTGCCTTTTGCAAAGTTCCAGTTTGGGGGACCAGCAGCCACAGTTAGGGATGGCAGAGAATTCTGCCACGGATCTCGGTGAGGCCGACTGCCAGTGCATTCGGCCCCCTGAACTCTGTGGCGGAACGGCCTGCCCCCCTCGCGGATCCCCCCCCCCAGGATGAGACTTACCTGGGGCAGATCTTTCGGGCAGTGGCGGCTCTGGCGGCGCTTGGCGGTGGCAGCTGTGGCGGCTGGTCTTCCGACCAGAGGCCACCGCCGCCATTTGCAGCCTTGTAAAAAAAAAAAACGACGTGATAGGCTATGTAAAGATTTACGTAGCCTATCATGGCTGGGGTTTTGTTTTTTGTTTTTTTTAAACGCATACGGAAATGGCGGCGGCTACGGCCGCTGCCATTTGCGTTCCTTATTTTTGGCCATCTTAGTCTGCGTAAATATTTACATAGACTATGATGGCGAAAACAAAGGGGAACGCAAATAGCATAGCGGGCGCTATTTGTGTCCCTTTTTGATTCGCCATTTTAGCCTACGTAAATATTTACGTAGGCTAAAACGGTGAATCAAAAAGGGACGCAAATTGCGCCCGCTACGCTATTTGCGTTCCCCTTTATTTTCACTGTCATAGTCTATGTAAATATTTATGTAGACCAAGACAGCCAAAAATAAGGAACGCAAATGGCGGCGGCTGTAGCCGCCACCATTTGCGTACGCATTTTTTTTTTCCCCAGAGCCCTCCACGGCCAGAAATCCGGCTGTGGACGGCTCTGGCCTGGCTGGGCCTGGCCATCTGCTCCGCGGAGCTGCCGCGGAGCACAGCCGGCCGTGGAGGATTCCGGGGGGGAGGAACGGATTGCCTCCCCCCCGTCGAGGATTCCAGGGGGAGGGACGGAACGCCTCCCCCCACCATCAACATAATCCGCGGAAAGGTAAGTGACTTTCGTACATCCCTAGCCACAGTTGTCTCATATCCTCTGCAACCTACTGTCACTCTGGCCTCAGCATCTTCCTGAAGACTGTCACTCTGGAATCTTCTACTCCTTGCTGTCAGACCTTCTCCAGCTCTTGCCTCAAGTGACTTTCACTCTAGGTTCTCTTCAGGCATCTCTTAAACAATTCCAAACGTCTTCTTGAGACCCTGGCATCTCATCAGTAGGTATTAGCAACAGTGGTAGTTTAGCTGTCAATTGGCCAACTCCCAGTCCAACGTTTACACATTGAGTCCCTTCCCTGGCCTTAGTCAGGAGTCAAAGAAAGACACAGGCTCCCACCCACCCCTACACACACTTCATCCCACAGTTAATTATGGAATCCATCTAACAGTCCCTGTTCATGCCACGACACATTAAGAGCAAAATGTTATGCATGTTTTGACAGAAAAAAGTCCTCCACCTTCCACCATGCCCCAGCCTGCCATGTACCCTAATATATTTAAATTCTATTCAGATAAATACAGTTTCTTTACAGTGTATTATTTTGTGTGTATTAATTTTGAGAACGTTAGTGTATTTGTTTCTGTATTGACTGATAGATTACATTTCTAGACCATCCAATAGCAGAAGCTTTCTGGGAGGTTCACAAACATGAAAACCACAAGTGCGGCATAAAAACAATATAAAATACAAAAGCTTAAAACTACAGTACAAGGTAAAACAAAAACTCGCAGCAATGCAGAGCTTTAAAATACAGAAACAAATTTAAAACAGCGGAGCTAAGAGACTAGAATACTACAAGGCGAACATTCTTGGGAAACGAAACAGGTCTTCACCTGGTTCTGGAATGGGTCCAACGCAGGTGCCAGGAGAACCTCCCTAGGGAGCTCATTCCACAAGCACGTGGAAGTGTGTGACTGAGTGTGTTATGGGTGTGAATGGAGGCTTTAAGCAGAAAAAGGGTGTTGGCACATATGACGTGGTGTGTCTTATGCATGGATGTTAATGAATGTACGTCTCTGTATGAGAGACTGTTGGTGGCCCCACCCACATGTGCTTTCTCCCCACCCACCTAAAGCAGAGGGCCCTACTATCTCTGGCATGTCCCCATGGAACGGTTTCTTGAAGGAAATGCAGTTGTTGTTGTTCAGTCTTTAAGTCGTGTCCGACTCTTTGTGACCCCATGGACCATAGCACGCCAGGCCTTCCTGTCCTCCACTCTCTCCCGGAGTGTGCTCAAGTTCATGTTCATTGCATCAGTGATGCTATCTAGCCATCTCATCTTTTGCCGTCCCCTTCTCCTTTTGCCTTCAATCTTTCCCAGGGTCTTTTCCAGTGACTTTTCTCTTCGCATTAGGTGGCCAAAATAGTTGAGCTTCAGCTTCATTATCTGTCCTTCCAATGAGCAGTCAGGGTTGATTTCCTTTAGGATGGACTGATTGGACCTCCTTGCAGTCCAGGGCACTCGTAAGAGTCTTCTCCAGCACCACAGTTCGAAAGCATCAATTCTTCGGCGCTCAGCCTTCCTTATAGTCCAGCTCTCACAGCCATACATTACTACTGGGAAAACCATAGCTTTGATTAGACGGACCTTTGTCGGCAAGGTGATGTCTCTGCTTCTTACTATGCTGTCTAGGTTTGCCATAGCTTTCCTCCCAAGGAGCAAGCATCTTTTAATTTCATGGCTACAGTCACCATCCGCGGTGATCTTGGAGCCCAAGAAAGTAAAATCTGTCACTGCTTCCATATCTTCCCCTTCTATATGCCAGGAAGTGATAGGGCCAGATGCCATGATCTTAGTTTTTTTAATGTTGAGTTTCAAACCAGCTTTTGCACTCTCCTCTTTCACCCTCAACAAGAGGCTCTTGAGATCCTCTTCACTTTCTGCCATTAGGGTGGTATCGTCTGCATATCTGAGGTTGTTGATAATTCTCCCGGCAATCTTAATTCCGACCTGTGATTCATCCAACCTGGCATTTCTCATGATGTACTCTGCATATAAATTAAATAAGCAGGGTGACAATATACAGCCTTGTCGTATTCCTTTCCCAATTTTGAACCAGTCGGTTGTTCCATCTCTGGTTCTTACTGTTGCTTCTTGACCCTCATACAGGTTTCTCAGGAGAGAGGTAAGGTGGTCTGGTACCCCCATCTCTTTCAGAATTTGCCACAGTTTGTTGTGATCCACACAATCAAAGGCTTTAGCATAGTCAATGAAGCAGAAATAGACGTTTTTCTGGAATTCTCTTGCTTTCTCCATGATCCAGCGAATGTTGGTGATTTGATCTCTAGTTCCTCTGCCTCTTCGAAACCCAGCTTGTACTTCCGGTAGTTCTCAGTTCACATGCTGCTGAAGCCAAGCTTGCAGGATTTGGAGCATCACCTTGCTGGCATGTGAAATGAGCGCAATGGTGCGGTAGTTTGAACAATCTTTGGCATTGCTCTTCTTTGGAATTGGAATGTAAACTGGCCTTTTCCAGTCTTGTGGCCACTGCTGAATGTTCCAAATGTGTTGGCATATTGAGTGCAGCACTTTCACAGCATCATCCTTTAGGATTTTAAATAGCTCAGCTGGAATATTGTCATCTCCGCTAGCTTTGTTGTTACTAATGCTTCCTAAGGCCCACTTGACTTCACTCTCGAGGATGTCCGGCTCAAGTTCAGTGACCGCACTATTACGGCTATCAGGGACATTCAGATCTTTCCTGTATAGTTCTTCTGTGTATTCTTTCCACCTCTTCTTAATCTCATCTGCTTCTGTTAGGTCCCTGCCTTCTTTGTCCTTTATCATGCCCATCTTTGCACAAAACATTCCCTTGATATCTCTGATTTTCTTGAAAAGATCTCTAGTCTTTCCCATTCTATTGTTTCCCTCGATTTCTTTGCATTGTTCATTTAAGAAGGCCTTCTTGTCTCTCCTTGCTATTCTCTGGAACTCTGCATTCAGTTGGATATATCTTCCCCTTTCTCCCTTCCTTTTCGCTTCCTTTCTTTCCTCAGCTACTTGTAAAGCCTCCTCAGACAGCCACTTTGCTTTCTTGCATTTCTTTTTCTTTGGGATGGATTGAGTTGCTGCCTCCTGAACAATGTTACGGACCTCCGTCCATAGTTCCTCAGGCACTCTGTCTATCAGGTCTAATCCCTTAAATCTATTCTAAAAATCTATTCATCACTTCCACTGTATATTCATAAGGGGGCCAAATAGATGCTGAAATTTATTACTACATTCCCTACATTACCTATGGATGCATTTGCACCCTTAACAAGGTAATGGGAGTAGTACTGATATCATCCACTACCAACAGCACAATTGTAGAAGGATTGTAGAAGCTGCTTTGATGATATAATGAGTGTGAACAATGGTTAGGGATGTCGGAGGAACCCGGAGGAATCCGGGGGTGGGGGAGTTTGCTGAGCTTTCAGAAGCTCTAACACATGGATTTCAGCTGGCTTCCCTGTGAGCTGGTCTGCCTTGATCAGCATCGCGTCAGGCCAGTTTGTGGTTTTTCTGGTGTTTTTTTCTTGTCAATAGAAAGTTGTGAATATTGTGAATGTAATTAGCATAATTTGTGCAAATTCCATCCCCAATCCACTTAATTTGAGCAAGTTATGGATGTAATTTATGCAAACCAAACAATTGCAGCTGTATTGTGTACAAATTCTGCAAATTGTGACTGCATTTTGTGCAACTTTCTACTGGTGAGAAGAGGAAGAAAACCATAAAAAGTTCCTGCATTACGGGAAAAACCATGGCTCAGGTCACAAACATAAGTCGAGTGGGGATGCCTCAGGCCCCAAAGAGCCATATTTTCAGACATCCCTCACAACAGTCCTTCCAGTTCAGTGCTGTCTATTCTCACTCTTGGGAGATTCTCAGACAGGGCACTCTTGTGATTCAACTACCAGAGATCCTTTAAACAGACATGGCTTGGAAGTCAACCCGTTGGCCTCACACTTCCAGAACACAGACTCTGTCATGGTTATGGGGCAGCTGCTCCGAATGACTTCGCTGCAGCGACACTGGTACCACCACCACCACCACCACCACCTCCACCACCACTGTTCCTTGCCATTCAGAAAAGATGGACACAACTGAAGGAGATGCATTGATCAATGCAAAACTGCACGTTAAGGCCTTAAAAAGCTTCTGGGTCAACCTTGATGACAAGTCTGGACTACCTCTACTTTGAGCTGCCCAGAGACAGCCTACACCTCATGCTGCCCTGACAGTGAGCCTGGAGAACTAGGAAGATGGTCACGGAGCAGTGAAAAGAAGGAAAATTGTAACAATGATAGTGTAGCAGATTTCTAGAGAAGTCTCCATATACACCCTGAATTCCCTGCAATTCCATGATGGCCCACTTTGTGGAAGGCTTATGACTCTCATTTCCCAAGAATGCTCTGCCAATGAAAATCAAATGAGGACACAATTCAAGTAGTCCTTCCACTACAGTTACACCAGGGAGGGGAAAGGCAGAAGAGAAAAATGACATCGCAAGAGTCAAGTGATACAATTCCATTTCTTGCTAACCGCAGTCTCCAGGTTTCTCTCAGTATGACAGAGTAGCCTTTGGGAAAGAAACACAACTCAACAGCCAAGCAAGAAACACCAAGGTGCAGAAGATATCCGCTGTCACCATAACAAGTGGGAAGCTGCAATTCACAGTTTGAGGGTAACCTACTATTTTCCCATGGCCTTTGCCTGATATGATTGCTGTTGTTGCTGTTTATCGCTGTTGTTGCTGCTTGATGGTTGGTATTTCTGTTTGTATTACTCTTTTTATTATTTGTTTGTAATGCTTTTTATGATGTTTATGTTTTTATCATTTTTAATATCTTAATGATTTTATGTGTTTTATTGCTGTAGACCACGTTGGGAGGGCTTGTGTCCTGAAAGGCGACTAAGAAATTGATGACGATTATGACGATGATCTAAATCATGATGTCAGGGAGGGTTTCAGGAGTGGACAGTAGTGCAGTTGCACAGCTTACACTGCAAAGACCCGTGGACTTGCCAGGTATGCTGTCTCCCAGGAGGACAGATTAGAGACATCACAGAAGGGCTGCCTGCACTCATAAAGCCCACTGACAGGTATCCCTTTCTTCTCATCCATGTGGGAACAAATGATACCACCAAGCGGAGCTACGAAGAGATCATGTCAGACTTTGAAGCTTTGGGAAGGAAACTCAAGCACTTTGGGGCCCAGATAGTTTATAGATGTGTGAAAGTTAATGAAGCCTTCTTCAGGGCAGAAGCCTTCCCATGATGGGGAAGCTTCTGTCCTGACAGGCAGCTAAGAAAGATTTATACTACTACTCCTAATAATAATAACAGTAATAATAATAATAATAATAATAATAATAATAATAATAATAATAATTCAGTCCTAATAATGACAGGGTTTCAGGTGTGGACAGGAGTGCATTTGCAGAACTAAAGCTAGAGTGCCAAGTGTGCCTATTCCTGGAGATGCCAAATCTCTGCTTGGTGACATGTGCCTTAGAAAAATTGCACTTCGATGCGTGGAATGCACCTGATTGTGGACTGCCTTTGAAAAGTGTTCAGAAACTTCAACTGGCCAAAAACACAGCAGTCAGACAAATAAGTGGAGCATTTATCAGGAGCATGTGACTCCTGGAACAGCAGTTCAATGGGCAACTAGTCTGTTTCTTTCTGTCCACAATTCAAAGAGCTGTTTATTACCTAGAAAGCCCTACATGCTTAGGGATAGGAGGGTTTGAAAGACCACATTCTCCCAGATGAGCATGGCAAGAGTTTTAATGCACTACCATTCCTGGGAATGACATCACTTCCCCTCTCAAGTCTAAACATTCTTTTTCCTTATTAATTGCTCTCTGGTGTTCAGCTCAGGCCTCAGCAAAATAATGTAGCATTTGGGAAGAAAGATACAACCCAATAAGCCAGAAGTAGAGGCCAAGATGGAGAAGACCTCTACGGCCACCATGAATTTCCCCTTGGTGCTCAGGTAGGTTGGAACAAAAGACACCCAGACACTGCAGAACACCAACATGCTGAAAGTGATGAGCTTGGCTTCATTAAAATTATCTGGCAACTTCCTGGCAAAGAAAGCCACTGAGAAGCTGATGGTGGCCAAAAGGCCCATGTAGCCCAGGACAATGTAGAACATGAGGGCTGAGCCTTCATTGCATTGAAGTGTGATGGTGTCAAGCTGGGAGTGCATGTCAAACTCTGGGAAGGGCGGAGAAGTTGCCAGCCACACAGCACAGATGCCAGTTTGTGTCAGAGAAGAGAGAAAGATGACTGATACTGCCAGTCTCTTCCCCACCCATTTCCTCATCCTGTTCCCAGGCTTGGTGGCCATGAAGGCCAAAACCACAGTGATGGTCTTTGCCAACACACAAGCAACAGAGATGGAGAAGACGATGCCAAACACTGTTTGCCTCAGAAGGCAGGTCACCTTCCCAGGCCACCCAATGAATAAGAAGGAACAGAGAAAGCAGAGCAGCAGAGAGGAGAGCAGGCTGCAGGTGATGTTCCAGTTGTTGGCTTTGACGATGGGGGTGTTCCAATGCAGACTGAAGCTCCCAATCACAGCAACTGTGATCACGGAGAGGAGAAGAGCTAAGGATGCCAGAGCAATGCCCAAGGGCTCCTCATAAGATAGGTAGCTTATTTCCTTGGGAATACATTGGTTCTGGTTTGGATACTGATCTTCAGGACACATCTCACATTGCTCTGCATCTGAAAGTAAGAAGCAAAGCCTCAGTATTTCTAAAATACACTGAAGTGGTCGCTTTCATCTAATACCTTGTTGTAGCAAACAAAAATACTATATAGCTTCCTCTTTTTTCAGCATCCATGCTGTCTCGTCTGGTCATCTGTGTGAAGGAATGAATTCACATACTTGCTTAAAGACAAGAGTGCCAGGCCTTACATTAAACCTGAATTTAAAACTTCTAGATTCTTTTCCAGGTCATTCTGGGTCCCTTCACTTACCCATCTGGATGGAAATCCTCCCTTGGGGGCACTCAGTGCAGTCGTAGCAACACACTTGCTTCCCCTGCTGGATGGACATGCTCTGGCCAGGGTGGCAGCTCTTGACACAGGTGGAACTGGGCAGCATCTAACAGTAAAAACAAGGAAGCACAGGTCTGATGGAATTGGCCATAGTAAAGTTTCTGAGGTATTATCTGGCATTCAACGAAGGGGAGATAGCAGTTCCAAAGGAGGAAACCCCAACTGTTTTAGTTCTTTGTTCTTTATGGAAGACAATGGGGCCCAGAGCCCCTGGCTAGAGTCACTCAAGAGCCATCTCAGCAACAACCACCACCAGATGGCCTCAGCTTCTTTCTACCCTCGTGCAAATATTCACTCTTGGCTTTAAGGTGATCTTTTAACTCTCTGCTAGAATGTGCAGTTTCAAAACAGGTATACAGTTGGACAGATCTGGTCCTTGTCTGGGGATTTTGTGATATGGGATTTCTATATTTGCCTTGATCCTGGATCAGTAGGTAATATATCCCATGCCATTTCCCCATCAAATGGATGAACCATTTTTTTCTACTTTATTAACATCAGCAAAGTTGTTCATTGGTAAGAATAGGAAAATTCAGAACTGTCTATGCACGGAGAATGGATAAACTAGGTGTGTCAATTAGCATAATTGTTAAAAATGCTGGAATTAAGGGATGGTGTTCCGATCAAGCCTAAATTTGTTATAAATACATGCAACAACATGAGGATTAAAAAGTGGGGTACTTTATTGATTCCTGAAGGACAAGGTATCATGTCAAAAGTAATACGTTCTGTAGCCATGCTTCAGTATCCCATTATTCATTGTTTCATTAGACTTCAGAATATTTTCATTTCCTTTCAGAAGTGAGTATGACATTCTGTAGAATTTCGTATTTTGTGGAGAATTTCATTCTGCCTTTTCCTAATGTTAACATAAAAAATAGCAAAAGAGAAAAATAAGGGGCAACTCATGGCCAGCATCATCTATAATGGTACAGATATTGGTCTTAAGCTGCAAATTCAATCAAGCTGAGGGGGTAGGAAGAAAAATGGCCAATGTGGGACAGAGGGGAAGGAAAGCCTATCAGGGCTTGAATGCTGCCACTCTGGAAAGCATCGAGAAAGAAGCAGTTATTCCTGTCTATTTTCTTTTCTCCAGCAGAAAAAAACTGTGCTAGGAAGGTTCTTCAAGGCATCCAGAGCACATTTAGCCCAGCTGCAGTAAATTTCTCTCCATTGTATCTGGATACCTGAGCTGCTGTGGCGGGTGGCAACATGTTGGTGGGGGTCCCCCAGCTCCAAAACGCCATTCCAAGGGAAGTCCACCGGCACCCACATTGCTGCCTCTTCAACTCCAGGCCAAGACATTTCTATTCTTCTGGACTTTCAAAATGCTTTTTGCTTTTCGAGTGTTTAAGATGCCTCTGTCTGTCCAAAGCCCCGCCAGCAACAGCCTAGCACAGCAGGAGCAATGGGGGAGGTGATCTTGCTGGAGCATGGAGGATCAGCTGCTGCAGTGGGTTCTGGGCAACTGCAATGCGACACAGGTGAAGACGGCAGGATCCGAAGTCAGATTCTTCCCCTGAGGTCATAGGCATCTCCTTGGCCTCGGGAGGGGGAGTCCAGCCCATCCAATAGCCTTTGGTACACTTTCCAAAGGAGCGTGGGATTGCTCTGTACATTCTGTTACTTTAGTCCCTATGATGGGGTTTCTCTTTTACACCTTACAGTCATTTCAGTTTCTGTGTTCCTAGTATATGTTATGATGTGTTGGTGCATTTATTAGTTTTATGTTATTGACTTTTTCTATTGGGAAACGATTAATAATTTTGGTGCTGATTATGTTTTGTACAATGCGTAGAGAAATTTGGTTATCTGTTTTTAATCCATTAAATAAACAATAAATAAAAATAGGGTATGTCTACCATATTCTGATCACTTATCAACTACCCCGGATTGCAGTATCTGCAATGTGCTTTTAAAAAAAATGCTGACGACGATACAGATGAAGTTGGTGATGAAAGTGGAAATGCTATTCTCACCTGATTAAACTTATGATTCCATACAATGGAGCTTCCATTAATGGTGAACCCATTATCTGACTTCGCCTCAGGCTCCATCCTCCCAACTTGGATTCTCTGGAAGGATTCATTGGGGAAGGTGACCAAGTTTATGAGATCATATCCGCTGACAAGGTCCCCCTTAGCATCAAAACCTATTTCTTCCCCAGCACTATTATTAAAGCGGATTCTTCTCAGGAAAGAGTGAAGCTGGATTGGCAGAGAAAAGGGTTTACACGTCATTGTTTGTTTCTTCATTACGAAACTTTGACCTACCCTCCCTCCTTACAGGTACCAGGCTGGTCAGCCTCTTGGGAAATGGTTAAGGCTATTTCCTTGGAAGTTGCCAACTTGTCAATTTTGAGATACTTCTCAAGGCAGCTTTTCTCGTACAATCATACTGCCTCATTCACAGAAGGTTTCAGGGGGTGCAGACACAGTTGCTTTCTATTTCTACACCACCACCACCACCCCACGGCTTCCCACCGCTTGTCCCATCTTGTTTCTTCCATCTTTCCCTCTGTTAAGGAAGGAAACATGGAATTACTCCACTGTCCTTAACTGGCAGTGATAGGAGCGCTCCATCTGGAAGCAACCTTAGACTTAAAACAGAAATGGCTGCAATTATGTTAATCTAAGAGCTTTACAGCCACAAATGGTGTCCGCTACACCATTTGCGTCCAGAGATCCCTCAGCCAGTGATACAGCATGCCAATGGCAGCCGTATCGCCAATGATACGGAGCTGGTGGCTGGATCCACGGAATTGCTGCAGAGCAGAGCCAGGCAAAGAGGATTGCCTCCCTCTGTGGGCAGATTCCCCCCCAGAACAGCAGGTAGGGAATCCGCTCATCCCTACCTGAGATCCCTCTTGAAAATGGATGATCCAGGGATTGGTCTGGGGAGCTTCACCATATGACACAGGGGAGCTATTGCTCCTCTCGGGGCGGGGGCGGGGGCACTAAGGAAATGCCACATTACACGTTTCCCATGCCAGGGCTCAGCCTCAGAACAAATGAAGCAATAACAAAGAAATGAGGGCTTCAGCATCTGAACATGTGCCCAGTGTTTTCCCCTCAACCAAGGAGCCATCACAGTCAGTCCACTCCCATGGGGATTAGAGAGACATGTGTCCGTGTCAGGGAATGTGGGTTTTGCCCCAGGACCTTTCTCATAAATTAAGTCTTCTATATTGTCTGCCCAGATGTGATGAGCATCCATTCCTTCTTCCTGGTATGCCCTGAAAATTACATGGCTATCTCATGTTTCAATGAAATCACAGCCTAGCTGGTTTCCATCATTTTTCTTGTTCCATTGTATTTGTTGTTTCACTGGCAACCAAAATGTTCAAGAATTTGGAACACCTCACGTCTCAGGAGTGAATGAATATGTTGGGACTTTTTAGTATGAGAACAAGGTGAACAAGATGGGTCAGGATGGAGGTTTATCAAATTATGAATGCTAAAAGGTGGGGGTAGAGGACTCCGCCTGTAATAATGTCCGAACTCAGAGTCACCGAATGAAATACTGTGATGGGAGATTTGGGATGGGTGAATGGAAGTCCAGTTTTACAGGAGGCATCGTTCAATAGTGATAACCTCTGGATTACATGGCTTTGAAAGGGGGTAAGACAAAAAGGGTGCATGAGCTTCCCATCAAAGATTCTGTCACTGCTCCAGGAAGAGGCTGAAATCTTCCTTTTCAGTTGTGCTTTGGATGTTGGGTCCCCAAACAGGTTTTATTCCCATCTGTGGTGGATACATTTATGATAATGATGCTTTTCTTCTGTCTTTCATTTTGAATGATTCCATTGTATCTTACGATATTCTATTATTTAGGAACGGCTGCAACTACCTGCCATGGCTGAACATTATGGAGGTTCCATTGGTCTCCATCTCCTCTGGATATATCTTTGGCTCTTGAAAAATACATGGCATGGAGAGCATGTGCAACAGCATAGACAGCATTGTAGACACTATAGCTTTGCCCAGATAGCCCCATTTCAAAGGTGAATCCAGCAAGGCTTCCCAGCTTCTCCTCCCCAGTGCAGATTTCCTTGCCTTCTTTGTGAAGTCCATATTGTGGGAGTGAACACTTAAATGCAGTGGACCAGAATGGATGAATGTAATCAATATTTGACCAATGTGGATGTATGCTCTCGAGAAAGTGCTGAAATCCTGGCACCACATTTGTATGGAGAGTGAATGACAAGGTGCCGTTGAAGGTTTTTGTGGAGAATTTGGCTGTACCCAGTGCAGCAATGTAATCCCATTCAGCTGTCGTGATCCACACCCTTTGTATGGCATTCATTAATCCAAATTCATTGCAGTACAACACTAATTGTAAACCGACTAGTGACAGGTTGTCTCCATAGACAAGTGTCACATTGATTTCATTTAGTGAGAGAATAGAATGAATTGGGATCAATTTTTCTTGAAGTATTTTATCTGGTAAAAGTGTTGAGACTACTGGGAGAATGTGTGTCCAAGCAATGCAGATATTCTTTGGCAAGAGCCTTGGTCTCAGGGTTCGAAGGAAGGTTTCTCCACTCTCATCATCAGAAACAATCAGGCCAATCCAGTTCCATCCAAAATGTTTGAGTAGCTGAACAATCCCAACATATTGAGAATCCTCCTTTGGGACCATCCGGTAGAAAGAAGGGAACTGGGTTTTGTCCCTCAGTACTGGATCAAATGAGCCATAGCTGAGCTAATGCGAAAGATACCATTTCTCTTTAAAATCCGAGAAACCCCTCCGGTTCTTCTCAGACATGAACTAACTCTATCCAAATGTCTGTCAATGTTAACATCTTGATCTTATTGAATAGGATGTTCTAACAAATATGGTCTCTAAATTTCCAGTCTTACTCTTCCAGGTAAACTTATCAGGTAATGTCAATATTCATGTTACAGCACAATACTAAACCGATTGTGGAAAAAACAGGCTTTCTCGATGTTTACATTTCTGATATACACCAGTCACAGTTTTGATTCTTCAGCTACCATCCTATAGCAATTTGCATGAGACTAACCTTACTTATGAGTATACATAAGAACATGAGAAGTGTCATGATGGATCAGAACGAGGTCCATCTAGTTGAGCATTCTGCTCACACACTGGCCAACCAGCTGCTAAGGAAACCCACAAGCAGGACATGAGTGCAACAGCATGCTGCTGGAGATGTTCCCGAGCAACTGGTGTGCATACTGCCTCTGAGACTGGAGGTAGCAGGTAGCAACCCAGACTAGTAGCCCTTGATATCCTACATCCTACATATATAGGATGAAACACTAAGGGCTGGCATTCTTGCTTCCAGGAATCACCATAGGTAGCAAAAAGGTAGTGGAGCCTATGAAGTGCTCAGTGGGCTGAGGAGAGACTTTTGCCTGTCACACTTTCAACATGGGACACAAGTAGATTGAGCCACTCATTGTGGTTGCTTCCATGTACTTTTAAACACATACCTGTGGTATCCTGTAGGTATTAAACACATTGGTCATCTGGATGGAGTTTGGGGAGGTGAGACCTCCAATAACAGCCATTACTTTCTCTTCCCAGACACACTTGTAATTGAGGGGATCCCCTTGTCCCATAAAGAGAAGATTCAGAGTGTTTGCACAGGCTTGTCTTGAATTAAATGAATTCTCATAAATCTTGGATCTCAGTGTGGTGTTGGGTAGTAAGTCAGCATCCTTGTTGATCTCATGAATGGCAAACACAAAGGCCAGGACATGCTGGTAGTTTTTTGGCATTGTGCTGCAATGAGATTGCCATACCATCTTAAATCATGACATCAGAGTTCCAACTGCATTACAGCTTGTATTGTGGTTTTCCTGCCTATGTAAATTGGATGTTGCTGCACATACTATACATACATATTGCTCAACGTTACGATATGAGGATTGTGTCATAAGACAACATGATTAGAAGAATTTAAGTAGTACAGAAAATGCTGTGCAGTGGCTCAAGTGTTGGATCAGGATGAGGAAAACCCCAACCCAAATCCCTTTTCACCTCAGAAGGTAACTCAAGATGCAATTCTGTTCCCATTGACTTTTGCATAAACCCTGTTGAATACAGTGGAATGTACTCCTGAATAAGTATGAAGAGTGTGCCTTGTATATGTTCTTACATAAGGCACGATCTCTTCCTTAACCCATCCCAGTTCATTGTCTTGTTTGTCACCCTGTACTCATGGAGGGCGATGGTCTGAAGAGGAGAGCTTCCTGTAATGATGGAATCTCTCTGTGCAATTGAAAAGATTGGAAAAACAGTGTTCTGAAAGGCGTGGGGAACCTTCATAGATACAGGGGGTTCTCCCTCCTCAGACAGGCATGCTGCACAAGTAGAAGACTTTGGAAATGTACAACTTCAGTTGTATTCCAGGGGTGGGCAAGGCCAGAGGAAAGAGGGGCTTGGTTGAAATACCCAAAATACCAGCATATTTTAGCTTCAAGCTTTTCGTGTCAGTTACTAAGCCTTAGGAGAAGCAACTCAACCTTTTAGACTTGGGAAAATATTGCACAAATGCTTGGAAACCACCAAATGATTGGTGATCTTGTGAAAGGAGGAGTGGGTAGGAGATGGGGGACCAACCATCAGAGGAATTACTTACCCAGCTCCTACCGCAGCGGAAACTGGGTGTTCCATAAACTCCGGCACAGTGAAATTGGAGATGCGAAAAGATACAAATTCACCAATGACAACCTCGTCTGAAGGAGTATATGCATGAGTCTGAACTGCTGTCCCCCATCTGCATATGGGGGAGTTCAAACTCTTGCTGGAAGCACAGTTCAACAAGAGCAGAAGCAAAATCAGATGGAATGATGACAAAGCTAGAATCAAGAACAAACTGGACCCCTCGTGATCACTAGTGGCCACCATCAGCACTATCAGTTCTGGCAGAAGGTACAGAAAAACATGGATTGACACAGCTGTGCCTGCCTCAGAACAGCCTCCCAGACTGCAGTGGACAATTGGTTTGGACAGGAGCCTATAGACTCAGCATTGAATATCATGCTTCAAATGTTTTGTTTTGCGTTTTTGTATATTCTTTGCACAGGGCCTGCAATACCCCATGGGGCTTCTGAAAATAGCACTCCTGATTACAGCAATATCAATAATTCTAGGGCAGGTCATCTGTTTTCGCAAAGTCCACAGGTCTCAGAAGGAGAAGAGAAAGTATGTTTCTGAGATCCCACTCTATGGCATCTGGAAAAAGTACAGCTTCATAGAAAAGCACATTGGGGTAGGGTTGGCGGAGAATTTCTCCCCGAAACTTCAGGGGGCCGAGCGCCAACGTGTTCGGCCCCCCGAACAAGTTTCGGGGAGAAATCCTCCGAACCCCCCCTGCCCCCCGCATCCCCCCCGGGACGGGACTTACCTTCACCGAATGTCCCTCGCAGTGGCTGGTCCGGCCGGCAGTTCGGCGGGTGTTTGAGCGAGGCGGGAGCGGCAGCCGGTCTTTTGACCGGCTGCCGCCGCCGCCATTGCAATGAAAGAAAAAAAAAACCGCCCCCTGATAGGCTACGTGATGATTAACGTAGCCTATCACAGCTAGATCTGCAAAGTCAGCCGTGATAGGCTACGTCAATCGTCACGTAGCCTATCACGGGTGACTTAAAAAAAAAAAAAAGTGTGTACGGATAATGGCGGCCCCCATAGGGAGCCGCCATTCCCGTTCCTTATTTGGTCGCTGTAGTCTACATAAAGATTTACGTAGACTATGGCAAAAATAAGGGCAACGCTATTTGCGTTGCCCTTATTTTCGCCATAGTCTACGTAAACATTTACGTAGACTACAGCGACTAAATAAGGAACGCGAATGGCGGCTCCCTATGGGGGCCGCCATTAGCGTACGCGCTTTTTTTTTTTTTAAGTAACCCGTGATAGGCTACGTGATGATTGACGTAGCCTATCATGGCTGACTTTGCAGATCTAGCCGTGATAGGCTACGTGAATTGTCACGTAGCCTATCAGGGGGTGTTTTTGTTTTTTTTTTAACTTTCGCGTTCGCGGCCGGGCGAGGCGGGAAGCCTCCTCCCCGGCCTGAATTTCGGCCGGGCGAGGCAGGAAGCCTCCTCCCCGGCCTGAATTTCGGCCGGGCCGAGGCGGGAAGCCTCCACCCCGGCCTGAACTTCGCGGGGGGACCAGCGAAGCGCCTCCCCCCCACCGCGAACGTCCTTCGAGGACAGGTAAGTGACTTTCGTCCACCCCTACATTGGGGTAAAGCAGCCTCTTGGAGAGTAGGTCTCACTTTCTGAATAGATGAGGATTGGCATAGGACCAGTGGATGGTGGATGCCAGGTCAACATCCCAATCCTGGTTAAGTACCTTGAAAGATGCCTTCTGTGAATTCAGGCCATTGAGCCCTCTATCCCTGTACTCTCTACTTTGACTAGCAAGGATGCTCCCAGATCTCTCCCTGCCATGCCATCTGAGATCCCATGCATTTTATTTATGAATTGATGTATTAATTGAGAACATTATCATTCTGCTCTCCAGCCAATAAGGCTCCCAGGACAGCTCACAAATCTTCCAAATAAACAAGACACTTCCTTTTCTCAGGCTCAGCATCCAAAAAATGACTCAAAAGGGGAAAGGATGGGGAGGAAGGAGGAAAAACAACAAACCCATGGATCATTCTTGACAGCTACAGCTTTCCTATCATGATCAGTTGTGATTGGAAATGTTCAGAGCCAAAGGGAGCCCAAGGGAGTGGGTCCGTCAGCATGGCCAAGGGAATCTGCCTGCTCCCCTTGCCTCTGCTCTGCTTCAGCCTGAGGGCCCCTTGCTGCTGGGCAACAGTTGGAGTTTCGCCATTGGGTTGGATACAGACATAAGCATTCTTACAACGCACCCATTTAAGTCAACGGGACTGGAGTTAGTCATGACTGCATTAAGTCACACTGATTGCAATGGGTCTTCTCTAAGTATGACTCTGTCTAACAGTGGTAATTGGTGTCTAAGCAGAGTCAGTGGAGTACCCTGGGAATGCAATTCTCCTTTCAGTTTTACATTTTGCAATGCATTTGTACAATGCACCTGTGTGAATTAAGGGAATTTACATAGAAAAATGTATCCATTAGGCACAATAGAGTGCAACATAACATCGATTAGAGGAAAGCAGTTGCAAAAAATATATATATATTCTAAGGGGAACTGGAGAAATGGGGCAGAATAAGCTTGTGCTTGAAATACAATGAGAACATTATAGAAACAGAGAAATTTGTCCATCCCTACTCAGCACTCTTGCATTAACTTGAATTTATGATGGCTTTCTTTGTTTGAAGCTCCTGTTATGTCTCCAGGAACCCATCCAGATGATACAATGAAAAGGGGCAACCGGTCCTGCTTGACTGAGATCATAGTTTTAGGCTTCTCTGATTGCCAGAATATGCGGGCCCTTCTCTTTTGGCTGGTACTACTGTTCTACTTGGTGACATTGGCTGGAAACAGCGTGATATCAATCCTCACCATTGCTGATCCTACCTTTCACAGGCCGATGTACTTCTTCCTCCGGAACTTGTCCTTCTTGGAAATGGCTACACCTCATCCATCATCCCTCAGATGCTAGAGCTTTTACTGACAGAGAATCTCGCGATATCCTTTGGGGGCTGTGGGGTGCAGATGTATTTCTTCATCCTCTTTGGTATCACAGAGTGTTGTCTTCTTTGTGTCATGGCAGACGACCGCTACGTCGCCATATGTAAACCCCTGCAATAGTCATGCATCATGAGCACCAGGGAATGTGCCCAGTTGGCTGCCATCTCATGGGCCAGTGGTATTTTGGTGGCTTTGGGGCATTCTGTTTCAATATTTACCCTTTCCTTCCATGGGCCTAATACAATCAGCCATTTCTTCTACGACGTTCTACCCGTTTTGAGACTGGCCACTACAGACACTTTCAAGAATGAAGTGGCAGTTGCCACTGTAACACTGTAACACTGTAATTCTTTCTCCTGGTACCCGTTTTGCTCATCCTTTTGTCCTACGTAGTCGTCTTCTCCACCATCCTAAAGATTCCTGTGGCCTGGAACAGATGCAAAGCGTTCTCCACCAGCTCGTCGCATCTCGTTGTTGTCTCGAAGCAAAATGGAAGAGAGCTAACCAGTGCCTACCACAGCACCTCCTAAAAGACTCTCTGGCCTCTAGCATTCACAGGGCTTTCTGAGAGCTGCTCCAACAGAATCCTACCAGAAGGGGAAGCAGCGATGCTCTGTGTCGCTGGCAAGTGGCAGCAGCGGATGAGGCTTGCTATCCTTGGAGAGAATCCTCACCAGTACAGCCTCCATGCTAGGCAGGGGTGGCTGGAGAAATTGACAGTGGCAGCAAAATCAACCACAAATTATACCCTTCACACCTGTCATCTTGTACAAATGGCATCTTTAACACCGCCATTTACGTGAAATACCTTTTACACAGAACAACAAGCCCCCATTGTTACTTAAAAAGGCAGCTCACCAAGGTGATGGGCAATCCCGTGGAGTTCGCCAAATATTTGCGTAGCCTATCGCGTGAAAAAAAACAAGGCCACAAATGGCATCCACTATGCCATTTGCAGCCATAAAGGTCTTAGTTTAAGCTAAATGCAGCCATTTACGGTTGCATTTAACTTAAACTAAGACCTTTACGGCTGCATATGGTGTACTGGATGCCATTTCCATACGCAGTCAATACCCCTCAGCCAGCGATACAGCATGGCGGCCGTATCGCTGGCATTTCAGAGCCGGCTGGCAGCTCCGCGGAATCATTGCAGAGCGGAGACAGCTGCCAGGATTCTGAGGGGAGGAACAGATCGCCTCCCCGCAGCTGGCAGATTCCCCCCGGAGCAGCAGGTAGGGAATCCACCCATCCCTAGTTAAACTTAACTTGCTAATTGGGATCTCCAACACCCCTCCCCACATACACACACCTTTTACCTATTGCTTGTTTTGTTTTTTGCTAAAATAGTAGGTTCGGTATAATTGTCTTGTGCAAGAGTGCACATGAAAGCTCGTAACAACTTTTTCCATATTTTTATTTGTTCTCATGTTGACATTTCAGCCAAGGCTCAGGCCCCCCCACACCCCACCACTCACACAATCCCCTCTCCCTACCACCCTTCTGCAAAAGGACAGACTGCTTGATGGGATCAAATGTTTGCAACAAGTTTTGCAAGGAGAGGAAAATGTACACCGGGTTTCTAATGAAACATTTCATTCAGTCTTGATATAAATGTGTAAGAAAATATTCGCAGGACCTGTTTTTCTTAGCTCTCATTGTATGGTTTAAAGAAGAATGTTTTATTGTTGGTTGGTATTGCTGTTTGTATTAGGATTTTTATTGTTGGTTTTTAATGATGTTTATGTTTTTACCATTGTTAATATCTTAATGGTTTTACATTTTTGATTGCTGTAAGCCACCTTGGGAGGGCTTCTGCCCTGAAAGGCGGCTAAGAAATATTTGTGCTGCTGCTGCTGCTGCTGCTGCTGCTGCTGCTACTACTACTACTACTACTAATTCAGTCCTAAATCATGATGACAGGGTTTCAGGATTGGACAGTAGTGCATTTGCAGAACTAAAGCTAGAATGCCAAGTGTGCCTATTCCTGGAGATGCCAAATCTCCCTATGGTGACATGAGCCTTAGAAAAATCGCACTTCGATGAGTGGAATGCAGCCGATTGTGGACTGCCTTTGAAACGTGTTCAGAAACTTCAGCTGGCCAAAAACACTTCAGTAAGACAAATAAATGGAGAATTTATCAGGAGCATGTGACCCCTGGAACACCAGATGAATGGGCTACCAGTCTGTTTCTGTCCACAATTCGAAGACCTGTTTATTATATAGAAAGCCCAACATGGTTTGGAATAAGAGTGTTTGAAAGACCACATTCTCCCAGATGAGAGTGGCAAAAGTTTTAATGTACTACGATTCCTAGGAATGACATCACTTCCTCTCTCAAGTCTAACCATTCTTTTTCCTTACTAATTGCTCTCTGATGTTCAGCTGAGGCCTCAGCAAAATAATGTAGCATTTGGGAAGAAAGATACAACCCAGTAAGCCAGAACTAGAGGCCAAGATGGAGAAGACCTCTACGGCCACCATGAATTTCCCCTTGGTGCTCAGGTAGGTTGGAACTAGGGGTGCACGAAAGTCACTTACCTGGTCTCGCAGCTTGCTTTGCGGTGGAGGGGAGGCGCTTCGCTGCTCCCCCCAAAATTCAGGCCGGGGAGAAGCGCCCCATCTCCCCGGCCGCAAAAAAAAAACACAACCCGCCCCTGTGATAGGCTACGTAATGATTAACGTAGCCTATCATAGCTAGATCTGCAAAGTCAGCCATGATAGGCTACGTTAATCATCACGTAGCCTATCACGGGTGACTTTGAAAAAAAAAAAGTGCGTACGCAAATGGCGGCCCCCATAGGGAGCCGCCATTCGCGTTCCTTATTTGGTCCCTGTAGTCTACGTAAAGATTTACATAGACTACGGCGAAAATAAGGGCAACGCTATTTGCGTTGTCCTTATTTTCGCTGTAGTCTACGTAAATCTTTACGTAGACTACAGGGACCAAATAAGGAACGCGAATGGCAGCTCCCTATGGGGGCCGCCATTAGCCGTACATGCTTTTTTTTTTTTTTTAAGTCACCCATGATAGGCTATGTGACGATGAACGTAGCCTATCACGGCTGACTTTGCAAATCTAGCCGTGATAGGCTACGTTAATCGTTACGTAGCCTATCACAGGGGCGTGTTTTTTTTTTAACTTTTCTTGTAATGGCGGTGGCGGCAGCCGGTCGAAAGACCGGCTGCCGCCCCTGCCCCTGACGAAGACCTGCCAAACCGCCGCCGGGACCTGCCGCCGGGAGGGACATTCGTGAAAGGTAAGTCCCATCCCGGGGGGGGCAGGGGGCGGGGGGGCGGAGAGGTTCTCCCCGAACAACCTTTGGAGGACCGAATGCATTGGCGCTCAGCCCCCTGAAGTTTCAGGGAGAAATTCTCCCCCATCCCTACAACAAAAGACACCCAAACACTGCAAAACACCAACATGCTGAAAGTGATCAGCTTGGCTTCATTAAAGGTATCAGGCAACTTCCTGGCAAAGAAAGCCACTGAGAAGCTGATGGTGGCCAAAAGCCCCATGTAGCCCAGGACAATGTAGAACATGAAAGCTGAGCCTTCATTGCATTGAACTGTGATGGTGTCAACCTGGGAGTGCATGTCAAACTCTGGGAAGGGGGGAGAAGTTGCCAGCCACACAGCACAGATGCCAGTTTGCGTCAGAGAAGAGGGAAAGATGACTGATACTGCCAGTCTCTTCCCAACCCATTTCCTCATCCTGTTCCCAGGCTTTGTGGCCATGAAGGCCAAAACCACAGTGATGGTCTTTGCCAACACCCAAGCAATGGAGATGGAGAAGACGATGCCAAACACTGTTTGCCTCAGCAGGCAGGTCACCCTCCCAGGCCACCCAATGAATAAGAAGGAACAGAGAAAGCAGAGCAGCAGAGAGGAGAGCAGACTACAGGTGATGTTCCAGTTGTTGGCTTTGATGATGGGGGTGTTCCAATGCAGACTGAAGCTCCCAATCACAGCAACGGTGATCACGGAGAGGAGAAGAGCTAAGGATGCCAGAGCAATTCCCAAGGGCTCCTCTAGGATAGGTAGCTTATTTCCTTGGGAATACATTGGTCCTGGTTCTTCTTTGGATACTGATCTTCAGGGTACATCTCACATTGCTCTGCATCTGAAAGTAAGAAGCAAGGCCTCAGTATTTCCAAAATACACTCAAGGGGTTGCTTTTTCGAATGTAATACTTTGCAAACAAAAACATTACATAGCTCCCTCTTTTTTCAGCATCCGTGCTCTCTCATGTTGTTATCTGTGTAAGAGAATGAATTTGTATACTTCCTTATAGACAAAACTGCCAGGACTTGCGTTAAACCTGAATTTAAACCTACTAGATTATTTTCCAGGTCACTCTGGATCACTTCAGTTACCCATCTAGATGGAAATCCTCCCTTGGGGGCACTCAGTGCAGTCATAGCAACACACTTGCTTCCCCTGCTGGACGAAGGTGCTCTGTCCAGGCTGGCAGCTCTCGACGCAGGTGGAACTGGGCAGCATCTAATAGTAACCACAAGGAAGCACAGGTCTGTTGGAAGTGGCTGTAATAAAGCTTCTGAGGTATTCTCTGGCATTCAGCAAAGGGGAGATGGCAGTTCTGAAGGAGGAAACCTCAATTGTTTTAGTTCTTTGCTTTTTGTTGAAGACACTGGGGGCCCAGAGCCCCTGGCTAGAGTCACCCAAAGAGCCATCTCAGCAACAACAACCACCAGATGGCCTCAGCTTCTTTCTACCCTCTTGTAAATATTCGAGGAATATACGAAAGTTCCGCCACGGATCTCGCGGAGTCCGAATTCCAGCGCATTCGGCCCCCTGAAATTGGTGGCAGAACAGCCCTCCACCCCCCCGCCACCTCCTGGGATGGGACTTACCTTGGGCGGATCTTCCTGGCGGCGGCGGCTCTGCCAGCGGCTGTGCCGGCGGTGCGGCGGCGGTGCGGCGGCAGCAGCCGGTCTTCCAACCAGCTACCGCCACCGCCATTTCCAGGTTAAAAAAAAAAAAAAGTGATAGGCTACGTAAAGATTTACGTAGCCTATCACAGCTAGATTTTAAAAAAACACCGTGATAGGCTATGTAAATGTTTACATAGCCTATTACGGCTGACTTAAAAAAAAACAAAAAACACGCGTGTACGCAAATGGCGGCAGCCATGGCCGCTGCCATTTGCGTCTGCGCATTTTTGTTTTTGTTTTTAAATCAGCCATGATAGGCTACATAAACATTTACGTAGCCTATCACAGCTGACTGCAGGGACGCAAACGGCGGCAGCTACGGCCGCTGCCATTTGCATCCCTGCTAGCCAGCGGCCAGATGTCCGGCTGCTGGTGGAGCTGGCCGGCAGCTCCACAGAATCGCTGCGGAGCACAGCCGGCCAGCCAGGATTCCCGGGGGGGGGGAGGAACGGAGCGCCTCCCCCCCAGCGAGGATTCTGGGAGGAGGGACGGAATGCCTCCCCCCCACCATCAGCATAATCCCCGAGAGGTAAGTGATTTTCGTACATCCCTAAAATATTCACTCTTGGCTTTAAGGTGATCTTTTAACTCTCTGCTATAATGTGCAGTTTCAACACAGGTATACACTTGGACAGATTTGGTCTTGTCTGGGGATATTGTGTTAAGTTATATTTATATTGACCTTGATCATGGATCGGCACGTAATATGTCCCATGCCATTTCCCCAGCACAAACTACCACCAAGAATACAAATGAATGCAATCACAAACTGTTTAGATAAAGTTCTCTGAGATCAGGTATGTATTTTCATCTTTTCCTTCAAAATCTGAAGCTGTCTTTTCATTATTCAAAATTGAAATAAGAGCACAGAATACAAAATACAAAGTTAGTGCAAGGAAGACATATTTGCAAATGCTTTTTCAAGTCTACTTTCAGGAGTACTGAAATCAAAAGTCATTTCAAAAAGCTTTCCAAGAATCATTTCGGGAGCATTGCCTTTCTAAAGATTAAGTGTTTTACCCAATGACATTTCTGAGCTAGTAGGAAAAAGGAACAGAGATGTCAATGAGGCTTATGTGTTGTCATGAAGTTCCTTTTTCTCTCTCTCCTATTCCTATGATTCCTTAGAAACAGCTTATGTAATACCTTTATCCAGAACAGAATTTATTTTACAATTACTGATAATTTTCCTCCCAAATCCCAACTGGGATTTGGGGAAGTAATATATTTATTTCTATCTTTTTTTCCAGCTCTGCTGAGAACACGTTTCTGTATGTTCCCCAAATAGGATACCATCTACCCAGGTTTACTGCACTGGACTATTTTCATCTTGAACAGTTTTGCAGTTCTATGTCCTTTCCACAATTTTTTATGTTCAGTTTTGTGCATCACAAGCCAAACATGTGAACAATAATCAGTAAACAAGTATCCTTTTCCACAATGTTTTTATCTGATGCGTTTTTCCTGGAGTTAAGGGGAAACCTTGTCTTTCCTGAGCTTAGTTGGGAAATGGTTTTAGCTTGTTTTTTCCTGGTCTGCAAGTCCAGAGGTCAGTGAGAAATAACAAAAGCTTCTGTTAGAATCCCTTGCTAGAATCATTCAGACTTCATATGATACTCCATTTTAAAATATCAGTTGTTACTTAAGATAAATTAAACATTTGTGTGAGAGATAAGCTTATGAGAAAGGCAGAGACCAAAACCTTCTAGGAGAAATACAAGGTAGCCAGTTATGAAGGTTGCTGCAAGAGTCTTGCAAAGACTTCTGGGGCAAATATATATTTGTCACAAATACAAAGGTCCTGAGACTAGCACCAACTGTCATCATCTTTGATACTAAGGTCTTAGTACATCAGCATGACCAAGCAGTATCCAGAGGTATGTTTCAAAAGATAGACACAGAATAGATGGATTTGAGTTATGCTGAACCTTGAAAGCAATCTTCTCAGAGCTCTTCTATTCTTGTGTATCAAAAAATGGATGAACCATTTTTTCTCTATTAACAGCAGCATAGCTGATCATTGCTAAGAATTGGAAAATTCAGAACTGTCTATGCACAGCGAATGGATAAACTAGGTGTGTCAATTGGCATAATTGTTAAACTGGGTGAAATTAAGGGATGATGTTCTGATCAAGCCTAAATTTGTTATACATACATGCAACAACATGAAGATTACAAAGTGGACTACTTTTATTGATTCCTGAAGGACAAAGTATCATGTCAAAATTAATACATTCTTTATCCACGCTTCAGTATCCCATTATTCATAGTTTAATTTAATTTAAATATATCTTCATATCATCTCAGAAGTGAATATGATGTTCTGTAGAATTTTGTATTTTGTAGATAATTTCATTCTGCCTTTTCTTAATGTTAAAATCAAAAACAGCAGAAGAGAAAAATAATGGGGCAAATCATGGCCAGCATTATTTCTAATGGTACAGAGATAGGTCTTAAGCTGTAAATTCAGTCAAGCTGAAAGGATAGGAAGAACAAAGGGCCAATGTGGGGCAGAGGCGATGGAAAAACTATCAGGGCTTGAATGCTACCACTCTGGAATGCATCACGAAAGAAGCAGTTATTCTTGTCTAGTTTTTTTCTCCATGCTAGAAAATTTCTTCAAGGCATCCAGACTGCATTTAGCCCAGCTGCAGTAAATTTCTCCCCATCGTATCTGGATACCTTAGCTGCAGTGGCGAGTAGCAGCATTTTGGTGCTGGTCCCCCAGCTCCAAAATGCCATTCCTAGGGAAGTCCACCAAGCACCCACATTGTTACCTCTTCAACTCCAGGCTAAGACATTTCTCTTCTTCTGGATTATCCAAATGTTTTTTGAATTTTGAGTGCCTAAGATGCTCTGTCTGTCCAAAGCCCTGCCAGCAAGAGCCTAGCACAGCAGGAGCAATGATGGAGAGGGGAGAGGTTTATACAATCACAGGGAGTAGAGAAAGAACAATCCTATATGCTCCTCTGAGTTCAGTGTGACTTTTTTCCCAGGTAACGTGCACTCAACCAAAGAGAGGTTTATGAGAAGAGCTGGAGGGCAGCCAGTGTGAAGCTGAATAGGAAAATACTAGGGAAAGGGGGTTATTTTGCATTTCAAAAATCCTACGCCAGAGATTAGGGATAGTGACTTCTTCCTAATTGTCACCTTAAACACCTACATTCTCTGAGTGATTATCTCCCTCAGTGTACCTGTCTATTTTTTTCTCCATTGCAAAAGGCCTACTAGGAACTTTCTTCAAGATGTCTGGAGTGCATTTAGCCTAGATGCAGTATATTGATCTCCATCCTATCTGGATACCTTAGCTGCAATCATCTATGCCCTGATGTGCTCCTGTGTGGATTACTGTAACAATCTGTACTTGGGGCTGCCTTTGAAGATTGACTGGAAACTTCAGCTGGTGCAAAATAGGGCTGTGAGAATTGTAACTTTGCCAGGCATTATGATCATATTGCACTGTTCCTCTCTCGCCTGCACTGGCTCCGAATGTGCATGTGGGCCCAATTCACAGTGCAGGGCTTGCCCTGTAGGGCTCTCCATGACTTGGAACCTTGGTAACTGGCAGGACACCTCCGCCCATATATGCCTACCTGTACTTTCAGACCATCCACAGTGACCCATTCTCCAAGTGCCCCCTTATTCTGACACTTGGAGAGGGGCAGCAAGAGAAAGTGTTTTTTGGGGGATGGTTCCCCAGCTCCAAAATGCTCTCCCAATGGAAGTCCACCGGGCACCCACATTGCTATCTCTTCAGCAGCTGGCATAGACATTTCTGTTCTCTGAGACTTTTTAAATATTTTTTGTGTTTTTGTATGTGTTTAAGATCCCTCTCTCTATCCAAAGGCCTGCCATCAAGATCCTGGCACAGAGGGGGAATGAGGGGGGCAGTTCTGCAGTTGTGACCATGGAGAAACAGATGCTGTGGTGCCTTCTGTGGCAACTACAGTGAGTCAGGAGTGAGGAACGGGGAAGGATCCGAAGTCAGATCCCTCCAGCTGAGGACCTCAGAGTTCCTTTGGCCGTGGGAGGGGGGATCCAACCTATCCAATAGTCCTTGGTACACTCTCCAAAGAAGCATAGGATTGCTCTGTGAGTTTCACTCACTTAGTCCCTACGATGTGCTTCATCTTTTATACCTGACAGTCATTTCACTTTCAGTCTTCATATCATATTTTATGTTGTGTTGGTTTATTTATTCATTTTATATATTATTGACAGTTTATATTGGGAAATTATTTTTTTATTTTTGGTCTTATTATATTCTATACAATACCTTAGTTTTAGTTATCAGGTATTCAATCAATTAAAGCAATAATAAATAAAAACTGGGCATGTCTACCATATTCTGATCAATTATCAACCACCCTGGATAGCAGTATCTCTAATGTGCTTTTAAAAATGCTGACAATACAGATGATGATGGTGAAAATAAAAATAAAGGATGGAGTCATTCCCACCTGATTAAACTTAGGATTCCACACAATGGCGCTTCCATTAATAGTGAACCCATTCTGTGTATTAGCCTCAGGCTCCATCCTCCCAACTTGGATTCTCTGGAAGGATTCATTGGGGAAGGTGACCAGGTTTATGAGCTCATATCCACCTGCCAGGTCCCCATTGTCATCCAAAAATATTTCTTCCCCAGCACTGTTATTAAAGTGGATTCTTCTCAGAAAAGAGTGAAGCTGGATTGGAAGAGAAAAAAGTTTACAATGCATTGTTCATTTATTCATTCAAAGAATTTCTAAACCACCCGTCCTCCTTCCAGGTACCTGGGTGGTCAGTCACTTCGAAAATGGTTAATGGTATTTCCTTGGAATTTGCCAAGTTGTGACATTTGGGGTCTTACTGAGGATGTTTTTGTCATTCAATCATACTGCCTCATTCACAGAATTTTACAGGGGATGCAGACGAAGTTGCCTTCCATTTGGAACCCTCCCGTGTCTTCCCACAGCTTTTCCCAACCTATTTTGTACCCTCTGTTAAATAAGGAAACATGGAATAGTTTGATAGCATCTGTAATTGGCAGTGGTAGGAGCCCTTCATCTGGAAGCACCCTTAGACTTCAAATATCTGTTTCCAAAGTATCAGTACAACCAAACATGAATTTCCAGGAGCCTGGATCTTCCATATGTTCAAAACTGCTCTATAGGAAATGAGATGGAAGATGACAATTGAAATACATATTACTGCAGTGAAGTGTTTCCAGGACTTCACCAGTGCCCTATATTACTGAGCTATAGCTCCTCCCAGTGACAGGAGCAGGGTCACCAAGGAAAAGCTCCAGTACCCATTTTTCCATGCCAGCACTCAGCCTCAGAATATAGAAAGTGATAACAAAGGAATGAGGACTTCTGCATCTGAACATGTGCAAAGGGTTTCTCCCTCAACCCAGGACCCATCACAGTCATCTCACTGGGGATTAGAGTGACAGGCTACAGTGTTAGGGAATATTGCTTTTGCCCCAGCAGCACTCTTCTTATCAACTGAGATGTAGATATTGATAAGATGAGCATCAATTCCATCTTGCTGTCATGCCAGAAAATTGTTCATGTTTCAATGGAATCATTGCCTAGCTCGTTGACATCATTATTCTTGGATTCTATATTGTTTCACTGGCAACTAAAATGATCAAGGACTTGTAACACCTCACCTCTGATTCCCCCTCTGTCAGTGCTCAAGGAAGAGGCTGGGATCTTCATTTTTGGTTGTGCTCTGGAAGTTGGGTCTCCTAATGGGCTTTTCTCTCATCTGTGGTTGATAACATTTAGGACAGGGCTATGCATTGCTTCAATGCTGAATCCAAATCCTGAAGTGAATAGAGGCACTTCGGGGGTGCCTCAGTGTGATGCAAAGCAAATCAGACCAGCACCAAGGCACTCTGAAGCGAAGCGGGTCACCAACGAAGCGCCTCAGTCTGCCTTGGAGATTAGGAGCTATTCTGATGCCATTTGAAGCCCAAAGAGCCTGTCTCTAAAATGTATCAGTTTGAGAAAGATCAGGGAGGGAGAGAGGAGGAGGAGGAGGAGGGAGGAGGGAGCCTTGGTGAATGGCAACTCAAGTTGCCAAATTAGGGCTGAACATAACCCAGCAGTCTACAATTAGTGACAGTGGTAGAGGAGGGGGAGGGAATGCTGGATACTTTGGAGAAGAAAGCCTGCTTTTGGTCATAATGAGAGAGATCTGTTGGTAGTTGGAGAGAGCTCTGAAGTTCTTTGACTTGATCTCTATGTGTGTGTGTGTGTGTGTGTATGTGTGTGTGTATCCTTTTCTTGGCCTGTAGGTAGTTCTGTATCTGCTTTCATTTTGCTCTTGTGTGTTTGTGTCTCTGTGTCTGAGGTATCTTGGGGGTCTTTGCAGGGGCAGAGGTGAGTGAGGTGCCACTGGGACTAGCAGCACTGGTAGGTAAGCTGTCTCTCCCCCAGTCTGGATAGTTCATCCTGGTGGAGTCGGGCAGCAGAGTGCAGAAGCACATTGTAGTGCCCGGAGGTCACTGTTTGAGGAGGCGGGCAGAGTTGCTGTCTTGCTTCCTGCCTCCGTGAGTCCAGTAGATAACTGTTGTTGCTCTTCATTCAAGTCAATGTGCCTCCCTGGCAGTGTTGCTGTGTTTGTTTGCTTCCTGCCTACCAGTCAGAGTTTTCCCAGGTAATTCAGCCAAAGATAGTCTGAGGTCATCAATTGTGATTGTGAATAGGAAAGTAGTACTAGGGAAAGGGGGTTATTTTGTACTTCAAAGAAACCTAAAGCAGACTTTAGGGACAGTAACTTCCTCCTACTCACCACTTAAACACCTAACTTCTCTGATTATCCCTTCTGAGTCTAGTTTCAATTTCTGAGAACAGCATATTTTACCTGCACCTAGCACAAGAACTACTGGGCCACACTGTCTGAAATTGGGTAGGTGGAATCCCCTCCATGGGGGATGAGAGGTCCCCAAATGTCAGGCACATCTGGGGAAACTGTGAAAAGTTATAGCTCTTTGCTTTGAATGTTTTTGTTGAAAAAAATCAAATTTTAACTCCACCTGGCAAAACAACTACTTGTCCACACTGTCTGAAATTTGGCAGTCGGAATCCCCTCCATGGGGGATGAGAGATCCCCAAAAATCATGTATTGATCATGAAAACTGAAAAGGATATGGCCATTTCTGTTTTCCAATGCAAGTGAATAGGAAAATGTCAAAACCGAATGATTCAAATCTTGCTTTGGATTGAAATCCGAATCAGAGTGCATTGGGTCTGAATCAGTCTGAAGTGAAGCAGGGCTGCTTCTCAAGTCCAAAGCAGCATCTGAAGCAAAAGTGGAAAGTCGGTGCACAGCCCGAATTTATGATATTGTCTTCTATTTTTCCTTTTTAATGATTCCATCATATCTTATGATATTCTATGATTTAGGAGTGGCTGCAACTACCTGCCAGTGCATTTGGCCCCCCGAACTCCATGGCAGAATGGCCTGGCCCCCCTGCCCCCCCGCAGATCCCCCCCGGGACGAGACTCATCTGGGGCAGATCTTCCAGGTGGCGGCAGCTCCGGTGGCGGCTCCGGCGGCGGCTTTGGTGGCGGCTTCGGCGGCAGCATTCGGCCTCACCGAGATCCGTGGTGGAATTCTCTGACATCCCTACTTTTAGCCTTGTGATACGTTCCATGGGGTTTTCTTGGCAGGAATACTGGAGAGGGTTGCCATTTCCTTCTCCAGTGGACCACATTTTGTCAGAACTCTCCGCCATGACCTGTCCGTCTTGGGTGGCCTTGCACGGCATAGCTTATGGCTTCACTGAGTTACGCAAGCCCCTTCACCACAACAAGGCAGTGATCCATGAAGGGGAGCCCATGTGTATTGGAGTTTACATTTAACCCTTTAAAAAAGAAAGGGGAGGAAATCCTTTTTTGTTCTTTTTCTTTTCTTATTTTTTCCTTTCTTCTTCTTTTCGGTATTGTTGTGTCCTCCTAAGAATATTGTACTGTTGGGAAATTGTAGTTATTGATCAGGCTGTTGGTATTGTTTATTTCATTTATAAAGACAAAAATAAATATAAAGTATTTTTTTTTAAATCCTCCAAATAAACAAGACACTTCCTTCCCTCAGGCTCAGCGTACAAAAAATGACCCAAGAGGCTGAAGGATGGGGAGGAAAGAGGAAAAACAGGAACCCCACGCGTCATTCATGACAGCTACAGCTTTCCTATCATGATCAGCTGTGACAGAAAAAGTTCAGAGACAAGGGGAGCCCAAGGGAGTGGGTCCATCGGCATGGCCAAGGGAATCCGCCTGCTCCCCTTGCCTCTGCTCTGCTTCAGCCTGAGGGCCTCCTGCTGCTGGGTAATAGGGCAAATAGCTTTGCCCTTATTTTCGCCGTAGTCTATGTAAACATTGACGTAGACTACAGCAACTAAATAAGGAACGCGAATGGCGGCTCCCTATGGGGGCCGCCATTCGCGTACGCGCTTTTTTTTTTTTTTTAAAGTCACCCGTGATAGGCTACGTGACGATTCACGTAGCCTATCATGGCTGACTTTGCAAATCTTGCCGTGATAGGCTACGTGAATCGTCACGTAGCCTATCAGGGGACGTTTTTTTTTTTTCTTTCATTGCAATGGCGGGGGCGGCAGCCGGTCGAAAGACCGGCTGCCGCTCCCGCCCCGCTCGAACACCGGACAAACCGCCAGCCGGACCCGCTGCCGGGAGGGACATTCAGGGAAGGTAAGTCCCGTCCCGGGGGGGGGGGCGGAGGATTTCTCCCCGAAACTTGTTCGGGGGGCCGAACACGTTGGTGCTCGGCCCCCCGAAGTTTCGGGGAGAAATTCTCCGCCATCCCTAGGCTCACCTGGTTCTTTCCAGCACCAGGTGAAGACCTTTTTTACTTCCCCAGGCATTTTAGCATATTCACATTTTAGTCTTTTGTCTCTGTTGTCTTAAATGTGTCATTGTATTTCACATCTCTGCATTGAGGCAAGGTTTTATTGTGGTTTGTATTTTAATATTGCAGTTTTAAGCTTTTGCATTTCATATTGCATTTTATGCTGCATTCTGTGGTTGTAATTGTTGTGAGCCATCCCGAGAGTTTTGATATAGAAATGTAATGAATGACTAAATAAGTGAATGAATGAATAAATGAATGAATGAATAAAAAGCCTCTGGGTCTCTTGCAAATACCTTCAGTTAGTGTGGGTTTTGGCTTCTAGTCCGGGGTGGTGGTGGTAACCCAATAAGAAAAGACATCACAAAGTTCAAACTACGAAGTAGTAAAAGTTGACTCGAAGGCATTTTCATTAAGAATATGGGTTTAATGCTTGAATAGTTACAACACACACAACTATAAGAGCAAGGGTAAGAAAATAACAAGGTTAAATTCAACCAGCCAGCCTGACAAAATCGGTCCCTAGTTTCTCAAATTTCTTCCCAGCAATATCTTACTGTCAGAGTTCTCAGCCTTCCCAAGGACAGTTCTTTCTTTATCCTTTATCTTCTCTCCTTCCATCCTCTCAACCGTGTTCCCTTTCAAAAGTTTCTTTTTGGCCTGTTTTATATGCCAAAGATAGCCTATGCTCTAGTAACTTTAACCAATCAGGAATGCTCACGTTTACCCTCATTTGAGTCCCTGTGTCTCTCCTCAGACATTTCTCAATACAGTCTTGCAAAACCTTTGCACCTTGCAAGCTGTAGACCCTTCATCACCCCAAAAGGTAAATAGGCTGCTTTTCAAACTCCTTCTCCATGTGACCTCTTGCTAAACCACCTGTTCCCTGCCTTCCTTTACAAATCTATTGGTCCAGGCGTGGGAAACGTCTTTCAGGTTAGGTGCCAAATTCAATTTTGGAGAAGCTCTCAGGGGCCACATTCCTGGGATGGGTGGGGCTGAAAGCAAAGGAGGTTGGCCCAAAGCCAAAAGGGGTGGGGCCAAAATAAGCAAAATATCAGCATATTGTAGCTTAAAGGTCTTACTGCCAGTAACTAAGCCTTAGGAGAGGCCTTTCAGAGTGGGCCGATATGGCACAAATCCAGGAAACCATCAACTGATTGATGATCTCCCACACTGGAGGCCTTCAAGACGAGGCTGGACAGCCATTTGTCAGGGATGCTCTGACTTGGATTCCTGCATTGAGCAGGGGGTTGGACTCGATGGCCTTGTAGGCCCCTTCCAACCCTACTAATCTATGATTCTATGATTCTATGATTGAGGAAAACAGGGGCAGCGGAGGGGTATGGCCATCTGGGGAACCCCAGCAGGCCAGTTTTCTCCCTTGGGCCTGACCTCACCCTCCCCTGTTTTAGTCTTAAATCATTTTGGAATGTACTTTGAGAATCAAATAACTGGTGGGGAATGTGTGCAAGTGGAGTTTTCAATTTGAAAGAGAAAGGATCAAAAGTGTGCTGGAACAAGGAGTGCTCCTATATTGTGGGAACAACAACAGAATTCCTGAAATAACTGATACAAATTTTATATGGCTGACAAAATGAAAGTCCAGAGATTTTATATTTTATATGGCTGACAATATTCGGTCCGGAGAGGCACAGGTAAGTGCGTTCATTCCGCCACAGACTTTGGGGGGCCGAATTCACTGGAATTCGGCCTCATTGGAGTCAGAGGCAGATTCCACTGACATCCCTAATACATAATAGATAATAGATACATAATAATAGACATAATTTATGCAAAATAGAGTATGACATCACATAGATTAGAGGAAAGCAGTTGCAAAAAAAATTACACCAAGGGGAACTGGAGAAATAGGGCAGAATGAGCTTGTGCTTGAAATACACTGAGAACAGTACTGAAACAGAGAAATCTGTTCTCCCCTACACAGCACACTTGCATTAACTTGAATTTATGATGACCTTCTTTGTTGGAACCTCCTGTTATGTCTCCAGGAACCCATCTGGATGATACAATGAAAAGGGGCAACCAGTCGTGCTTGACTGAGATCAGACTTTTAAGCTTCTCTGATTTCCAGAATATTCGGGCCCTTCTCTTTTGGCTGGTACTACTGTTCTACATGGTGACATTGGCTGGAAACAGCATGATATTGATCCTCACCATTGCCAAGTCTACCCTTCACATGCCAATGAACTTCTTCCTCCAGAACATGTCCTTCTTGGAAATCGGCTACACCTCACTGTAGCCATGAAATTAAAAGACGCTTGCTCCTTGGGAGGAAAGCTATGGCCAACCTAGACAGCATAGTAAGAAGCAGAGACATCACCTTGCCGACAAAGGTCCGTCTAATCAAAGCTATGGTTTTCCCAGTAGTAATGTATGGCTGTGAGAGCTGGACTATAAGGAAGGCTGAGCGCCGAAGAATTGATGCTTTTGAACTGTGGTGCTGGAGAAGACTCTTACGAGTTCCCTGGACTGCAAGGAGGTCAAATCAGTCAATCCTAAAGGAAATCAACCCTGAGTGCTCATTGGAAGGACAGATACTGAAGCCGAAGCTCAAATATTTTGGCCACCTAATGCGAAGAGAAAACTCTCTGGAAAAGACCCTGATGCTGGGAAAGACTGAAGGGAAAAGGAGAAGGGGACGGCAGAGGATGAGATGGCTAGATAACATCACCGATGCAATGAATATGAACTTGAGCACGCTCCAGGAGAGAGCGCAGGACAGGAAGGCCTGGCGTGCTATGGTCCATGGGGTCATGAAGAGTTGGACACGACTGAACAACAACATCCATCATCCCTCAGATGCTAGAGCATTTACTGTCAGAGAATCTCACGACATCCCTTGTGAGCTGCAGGGTTCAGATGTATTTCTTCATCCTCTTAGTTTTTGTTTTTGTTTTAATTTATTTATTTTTCATTAGTATTATTATTATTATTATCATCATCAACAGTTTAAACAAGATAGAATATAATCAAATGTATCAACAAAACCAGCAAATATCACAAAGGTCCCAATAACACAAAGGGCTGTACATTCTCTTGATTCTTATTACACTATTAATAAGTGGTCTTATTATTAATAATGACCACTTTTCTATAAATCTATTATTATGCTGTCTTCCCTCTCTAACCCTTACTATATTAGTTAACTTAACCATATATATTATTTCCCATACTTTAATAATCCAGTCATCAACTGTAGGGGCTTTCAATTTTTTCCAGTTTGCCGATATCAGCATTCTGTCGGCTGTTAATAAATGCACTATCATCTCTAGGTCATCAGATAAAACAACTTCCTTGACATAACCAAAAAGAATAATTATTGGATTCATAGGTAGTCTATATCCCAATATAATCTCATCTTTTATCTTTAGCCAATATTCCTTTATGATTGGGCAAAACCAAAAAACATGGGCCATATCTGTGTTAGACATTTTACATCTCCAGCACCTGTTATCACTCTTATGATAAATGTGGTTAAGCCTTACAGGCATTAATACCAGCGGAATATAAATTTGAAAAAAAAATCTTTCGAGTTTGTGCTAGTACTCTGCTGTGATATAGTATTCCAGATCCAAGTCCAGGTACCTACTGAAATCAGACAAGTTAGTTATTTTTCCCAGCTTTTCTGATAATTATTAATTGTAAGATCTAAATCTAATAGACTTTATAAAGCTTACTTAATAGTTTTTCCTGATTATGTATCATCACATTTTCTTTTTTTTAATATATTTTTATTTATTGTATATTTAGAAATGAAATAAACAATGCCAAGAATACCAACAACCTGATTGATACTACAATTTCCCAGCAATACAATATTCTTATGAGGACACAACAATAACAAAAAGGAAAAGGAAAAGGAAAGGAAAGGAAAAGAAAAGAGGAAAAAGTTTCTTTCCCTTTCCCTCCCCCTCCCCTTTAAAGGGTTAAGTTTAAACTCCAATATCCCTGGGCCTCCGATGCCATTCTATTTTAAAAACTATATCTATCACATTAACAATATTGCAGTTTAATAAACAACTTTACATTTCAATATCATATCATCAATCTTATATCAAAGAAACAGGCCTACAGTTCATTGCCAGTAGCCTATATTAATGATGATGGTGATGAAAAAGAAATATAGTGTTATATAATAATAAAGCTTAAAGTAAACCTTACACCAGTCAATAATATATTTTATACTAGATATATAAATGCATGTGCACAATACACCGTCAAACAATATATTTGAATACAGCGTATCATATCTATTTTGGAATAAAGAAATAAAAAAGAAGAGCAAGAAAAGAAGAAAAATGAAAGAGAATAAACAAATATATATATATATATATATATATATATATATATATATGTAATCATTTATCTTCTGACCTAGCCTGGATCATGTAGACTAAACATAAACAGTTAACAAAGCTTGTTTAAAGATTCCAGTTCATGGGGCTGGAACAGAAATCTCACACATTTTTATGTTCAGCCATGCCTCTGCCATGTCATGATTTAGAAACTTCTTCATCTGACCTTCAGAAACAATGCAAAGTGTAGCAGGAAATTTTAATTAATATTGTAAGTTCATTTGTTTTGCCATATTTTTCGCTTTGATTAATTGCCTTCTTTTATTCACCATCTCTTTGATTTAATCTGGAAATAACATAACTTTATCTTGTTTCCAGGAAAGGCTTCCACCCTCTCTTGCCAAATGTAGGATATAATTCTTTGTGGAGACTTTTGCAAATTGGACTATGATCGTATAGTCAGTCCCTTTAGCATTTGGCACATGAAATGCCTGCTCAATATCAAGTAAATAATCAGATGGGACAGGGAGTATCTCATGCAAAAGTTTATCCATGAAAATAGGCAAATTTACATCATTAGACAGATTTTTAATCCCGATAAAACGTACTTTGGATCTGCGCGTAAAGGCGTAAATCCGTGGTGGAACAAAGCCCCCTGCCCCCCCCCATGAAAGGCGCACGAAATGGGACACTTACCTGGTGCCATTCGTGCTGCTTTGTGAATGGCGGCCGCATCTGTGGCCGCCGTTCGCTTCCCTATTTTTGCCGTGATAGACTATGTAAATACTTATGTAGCCTATCACAGCTAATGCAGGGACGCCATTGCATCCCTGCAGAGGCCGTGATAGGCTACGTAAATATTTACGTAGCCTATCATGGCAAAAAAAGGGAATGCAAATGGCAGCCACCGTAGCCGCCGCCATTTGCGTTCCCTTTTTTTGCCGTGATAGGCTACATAAATATTTACATAGCCTATCACGGTGAAAGACAGGGGCGCAAATGGTGTAGCGGCCACCATTTATGCCCCTGTTTTTTTGCCGTGATAGGCTACGTAAATATTTATGTAGCCTATCACGGCAAAAAAAACAGGAACACAAATGGCGGCCGCTATGCCATTTGCTCCCCTAGGGGGTTTTTGCTCTGATAGGCTAGGTAAATATTTACCTAGCCTATCACGGCCAAAAAACAGGAACACAAATGGTGGCTGCAGTAGCCGCCACCATTTGCGTCCGCAGGCTCCACACGGCAGCTGAGAATGCACCCAGCCAGCAGCTCTGCGGAGTTGCCACGGAACGGAGCCGGCCAGGTTAGGATTTTGGGGGGAGGTGTGATGCGCCTCCCCCCCCATAAATCACCCCATCAAAAAGGTAAGTGACTTTCGTACATCTCTACTCTCATATACGCTTTTGAAGCTTCCCAAATGGTTGATTTTGTTAGTTCAGAAGTGTTATTAAATTGAAAGTATTCACATAATTTAATATTTAAGTCGATACATTTTCTTGATTTTGCAAAATAAAATTATCTAACTGCCATTTCCTGCTTATTAACTGCTCTTCTCCAGACAGCCATTCTACATAAATAGGAGCATGGTCTGCATATGGTTTTATTGATACAGATAATACTTGTTTAATTATACAGGGAGAGGCAAAAAAACATATCTATCCTTGAGTAAGAATTGAAAGGAGGAGAGAAAAAAATATAATCTCTCTCCTGGGGATTTAAATAACTCCACACATCAGTAAGATTTTCTTTTTTCAGATTTTTTATAAAGCAATCAGGCAGTTTACCACTGCAGATTCTTGAAGATGATCTGTCTAGTTGAGGGTTGACCACTCCATTGAAATCCCCTCCAATAATAACTTCTTTGTCCAAATTAGCATTTATTATATTGTTCCATTTTTTATAAAACTCCTTTTGATTGTTATTCGGAGCATACACACATCCTACTAAATAAGTTTTACTTCCCCAATATATAGTACCCAAAATAAATCTGCCCTCTGGATCAATTATCTCTTCAGAAAACTTAATTTGAGAGGGGTTTTTGACTATAATGGGCACTCCCCTTTTTTATTATTTGCTGAAGCAAAATAAACTTCCCCTACATTTAAACTCTTTAGTAGTTGTTCATCCCCTTTTTTAACATGAGTTTCTTGAAGAAATATCGGATCCACTGTTTCTTTTTTCAATAAGTAAGCAAATTTCCTCCTTTTAATTGGGGAATTTAATCCTTTAACATTCAAAGATATAATTCTACTTGACATTTTTTATTACTATTAGTTTCCTTAACTTTTCCTATTGCACACACTTCAAATTCTTTAAATTCTTTAGTTATGAGTGCTTTGATTTCCTCTGATAATGAACTAGATGTTCCAACTTCATCTTCATCCTTTTCTGCTTTCTTATCCTTCCTACCCATCATAAAAATACAGGATTTCCCGGAACTTGTCCTTCTTGGAAATTGGCTACACCTTATCCATCATCCATAGAATCATAGAATAGTAGAGTTGGAAGGGGCCTACAAGACCACTGAGTCCAACCCCCTGATCAATGCAGGAATCCAAGTCGGAGCATCCCTCAGATGCGAGAGCATTTACTGGCAAAGAATCTCACGATATCCTTTGGGGCTGTCAGGTTCAGATGTATTTCTTCATCCTCTTTGGCATCACAGGGTGTTGCCTTCTTTGTGTCATGGCAGATGACCACTACGTCACCACATGTAAACCCCTGCAATAGTCATGCATCATGAGCCCCAGGGAATGTGCCCAGTTGGCTGCCATCTCATGGGCCGTTGGTATTTTGGTGGCTTTGGGGCGGCCTGTTTCAATCTTTACCCTTCCCTTCTGTGGGCCGAATAAAAGTCAGCCATTTCTTCTGCGACGTTCCACTCGTTTTGAGACTGGGCACTACAGACAACTTCAAGAATGAATTGGCAGTTGCCACTATAACACTATTCTTTATCCTGGTACCCTTTTTGCTCATCTTCTTGTCCTACATCCTCATCATCTCCACCATCCTAATGATGCCTGTGGCCAGGAACAGAAGCAAAGCATTCTCCACCTGCACTTCGCATCTCATTGTTGTCAGTCTTTTCTATGGAACTGTCACTTTCACCTACATTCGACCCAAATCGGTCTGTTCCCTGGAAAGTCACAGGATCCCTTCCCTCTGCTACACCATAGTGATACCAACGTTTAACCCAATTATATACAGCCTGAGGAATAACAAGATTAAAGCTGCTTTCAAGAAATCATTAAGAAAGAAACTAGTCTTTCTTAATTATCTAGCTGTAAAAGACCAGCTTTCTCCCTTTGACACATGTAAAAGCACCCCAATTCATTGTTGTTACACCTAATGCAAAGGTGCATACCCTTTTTGGCCATGACGGCTGCATCCAGTGTCAGCTGTTGGGGACCGGGACCATATGGATGCACGCACACGCGCACACACACACACACCCCTCAGTGTACATGGAAGGGGAGGTTCCAATCCCTGCTCACTGAGATCTAGGAATCTCTGGGGGATGGGAGAGACAAAAGCCTTTCTCAACGCCAAATATCCCACTTCCAACCCTGACAGCAGCACTCAGCACTCAGAGGGTCCTAAATATAAATTGTTTTTAGATATATGTTGTCTGAGTGTGTGATGTCTGCTTATTTGCTTTGTGTAAATGGTTTCAGACTTTGTGTAATGTATTCCTAATGGTTTTTCATCTTTGTGAGCTGCCCAGAGACCTTCGGCTATGGGGCGATATATCAATATAATAAATTATGGGAAATCGAAAAGGGCTCTCCGACAGTGGCTACCAGAGCGCCTCTGAAGGACGCTCTGGCCTCCAGCATTCACAGGGCTTTCTGAGAGCTGCTCCGACAGCATCCTGACAGAAGGGGAAGCAGCAATGCTCCGTATCATTGGGAAGTGGCAGTGGCAGAGGAGGCTTGGCATCCTTGGGGATAATCCTCCCATTACAGCCACCATACTAGGCAGGGGTAGCTGGAGAAATTGGCGGTGGCAGCAAGATCAGCAGCAAATTGGACCATTCACACCTCTCACCTTGTATAAATGGCATCTTACAGCCACCATTTATGTGAAATACCTTTTACTCAGAACAAGGAGCCGCCATTGTTACTTAAAAGTAGCGGCTCACCGAGGGATGGGCAATCCCGTGGAGCTCACCAGGTGCGTGCCAGGATATCAAGTGGTGAGCGGGGGCAGACAGTGGTTCACCGACCCCAGTCTGGCAGGCCAAGCGGGAAAGAATCCATCAGACTCTGCCCCCGTATTGGACGCCTGCAACATCCCAAAACTTGAGGGGGGTGTTGCACTCTTGTGACTTTTATTTTATAATTTTTAGAAAATGCATACTTTTCCTTTATTTCCCCCTACTTTAAAGTGATGTCCATCCCAGGCACCCATAAATACTGGTGATAGTATTAAGTAAGGATGGACGAAAGTAAGGATGGATGTGGGGAGGGAGGCGCTCCGTCTCTCCCCCCGAAATTCAGGCTGGGGGGGAGGCGCCCCATCCCTCACCGCCGAAATTCAGACCGGGAGGGAGAGCCCTATCTCCCCAGCTGCGAAATAAAAAAGTAAATTAAAAAAAAAACCTCTGATAGGCTACATAATGATTTACGTAGCCTATCACGGCTAGATTTTCAAAGTCAGCTATGATAGGCTACGTAAATCTTTACATAGCCTATCACGACTGACTTTGGGAAAAAAAAAAAAGCACGCACGCAAATGGCGGCGCCCATGGGCGCTGACATTTGCATTCCTTGTTTGGGCAGGGGTAGTTTACGTAAAGATTTACGTAGACTATGGCAAAAATAAGGGCAACGCAAATAGCGTTGCCCTTATTTTCGCCGTAGTCTACGTAAATCTTTACGTAGACTACCCCTGCCCAAATAAGGAACACAAATGGCAGCGCCCATGGGCGCTGCCATTTGCGTACGCACTTTTTTTTTTCAAAGTCAGACGTGATAGGCTACGTAAATCGTTACGTAGCCTATCACTTCTTTTTTTTTACTTTACAGGGAAATGGCGGCAGCCAGTCGGAAGACCGGCCGCCACCCCCACCCCCGCCGAAACGCCGCAGGGACCCGCCGCCGAGAGGGACATTCGAAGGAGGTAAGTCCCATCCCAGAGGGGTGGGAGCGGAGAATTTCACCACCAATTTCGGGGGGGGGCGAATGCATTGGCATTCAGCCTCCCGGAGATTCGTGGAGAAATTCTCTGCCATCCCTAGTATTAAGGATGAGCTACTGGAGACACCTTTGTTTACTGGAGACACCTTTGTAGCACCATCTTCCCTATTTTTGTATTAATCATAACTTGCTAACTGGGATCTCCAATGCCCCCCCCCACATGCACACAACTTTTACTGATTGTTTTGTTTTTTGCTAAATTAGTCTCTTCTGCATAATGATCATGTGCAAGTGTGCATATGACAGCTCATAACAACCATTTCCATATTTTTATTTGTTCTCCTCATGTTGACATTTCGGTCAAGGCTGCATTCCCCCACTCCCACACACAATCCCCACTTCCTACCACCCTTCTGCAAATGGACAGACTGCTTGATGGGATTAAAAGTTTTCATCAGGTTTTGCAAGGAGACGAAACCATACACCGGTTCTCCAGTGAAACATTTCATTTAGAGTCTTGATATGAATGTGTAAGAAAATGTTCATAGGACCTGTTTTTCATAGTTCTCATTGTGTGGTTTAAAGAACAATGGTCAGAGCCTTTCCACAGTTCATCGAGCTGTGTCACTGCCTTTTGCAAAGGGCCAGTTTTGGGGACCAGCAGTCACAGTTGCCTCACGTCCTCTGCAACCTACGGTCACCCTGGCCTCAGCTCCTTCCCGAAGGCCGTCTTTCCGGAATCTTCTACTCCTTGCTGTCAGACCTTCTCCAGCTCTTCCCTCAAGTGACTTTCGCTTCATTGGCTCTTTCATCTTCCCTACTGCCACTGCCACTGCCACTGCTCTGGGTTCTCTTCAGGTGTCTCTTAAGCATTCCAAGCATCTTCTTGTGACCCTTGCATCTCATCAGTAGCAATTAGCAACAGTGATAGTCTAGCTGTCACTTGGCCAACTGCCAGTCCAACATAATAGTCCCTGTTCATGCCATAACTCATTAAGGGCAAAACGTATGCGTATTTTGACAGAAAAAAAGTCCTACAACTTCCACCATGCCCCAGCCTGCCATGCACCCTAATATATTTAAATTTTACTGCAAATAAATACAGTTTCTTTACAGTATGTATCAGTGTATCTTTCTGTGTGTATTAATTTTGAGAATCTGAGTGTATTTGTTTCTTTATTGCCTGATAGATTACATTTCTAGACCATCTAGCAGAAGCTCTTGGTCAGGTTCACAAAAATTAAAGCCAAAAATTTTATGCAGCATAAAAACAATATAAAATGTAAAAGCTTAAAAATACAGTACAAAGTACAACCAGAACAAAACCTTGTAGCAATGCAGAGCTTTAAAATACAGAAACAAATTTAAAACAGCAGATCTAAGAGCCTAGAATACTACAATGCTAATATTCTTAGGAAAAGAAACAAGTTTCACCTGGGTCTGGAATGGGTTCAAAGGAGGTGCCAGGCGAACCTCCCTAGGGAGCTCATTCCACAACCACGTCGATGTGTGTGACTGAGTGTGTTATAGGTGTGAATGGAGGCTTTAAGTGTAAAAAGGATGTCTGCATGTATGACTGGGTGTGTCTTAGGTGTGGATGTTAATGAATGTACATGTTTGTATGACAGACTGTCGGTGGCCCCACCCACATGAGCTTTCTCCCCACCCACCTAAAGCAGAGGGCCCCACTATGTCTTGCATGGAAGGGTTTCTTGAAGAAAATGCAGACCTGGGGCCAAATACATGCAAAATTAATTTCTACATGACCTATCTATCTATGGATGCATTTGCAACCTTAACAAGGCAATGGGAGTAGACCGCCCAACCAACAAGGTAATGGGAGTAGAACTAATATCATCCACTACCAACAGCACAATTGTAGAAGGATGTTAGAACCTGCTTTGATGACATAATGTGTGTGAACAATGTTGAGGGACGTTGGAGGAATCAATACAGGCGGGGGGGGAGTTTGCTGAGCTTTCAGCAGCTCAAACCCATGGTCTTCAGCTCGCTTCCCTGTGAGCTGGTCTGACTTGATCAGCATCGCGTCAGGGCAGTTTGTGCATTTTCTGATATTTTTTTCTTGTCAATAAAAAGTTGTGAAAATTGTGGCTGCAATTTGAATATTTTGTGCAAATTCCATCCCTAATCCACTTAATTAGGGATGTACGAAAGTCACTTACCATTTCAAGGAATTTTTCACCGGGGGGAGGGACTCTGTCCCTCCCCTCGGAATCCTTGACGGGGGAGGTGGTGCTCTGTCCCTCCCCCCAGATTCCTGCCTGGCCGGCTCCTCCCGCAGCCGGACATCCAGCCGCTGGGCAGCAGGGCAGCAAATCGTGGCCACCGTAGCCGCCGCCATTTGCATCCCTGTATTTCACAGTGATAGGCTACGTAAATATTTACGTAGCCTAACACGGCAGGGGAAAAAAAACGTGTATGCAAATGGTGGCGGTTACAGTGGCCGCCATTTGCGTCATCTTTTCTCGCTGTTTTAGCTTACATAAATATTTACATAAGCTATTATGGTGGGAAAAAAGGGGAATGCAAATAGCGTGTACTACGCTATTTGCATTCCTTTTATTTTTGCCGTTTTAGCCTACATAAATATTTACGTAGGCTATTACGGTGAAAATAACAGAAACACAAATAGCGTAGTACACGCTATTTGCATTCCCCCTTTTTTTTCACCGTAATAGCTTACGAAAATATTTACGTAGGCTAAAACAGTGGAAAAAAAGGGAACAGAAATGGCGGCCACCATAGCTGCTGCCATTTGCGTACGTGGTTTTTTTGTTTTGTTTTGCTTGCCGTGATAGGCTATGTAAATTCTTACGTAGCCTATCACGGCCTCTGCAGGGATGCAAAAGGCGTCCCTGCATTAGCCGTGATAGGCTACATAAGTATTTACATAGCCTATCACAGCTATGATGAGGAAGCAAATGGCAGCTGCAGGGTGGCCGCCATTCGCAAAGCAGCGCGGACGGGAGCAGGGCGGCTGCCATTCGCAAAGCAGTGCGGACAGGAGCAGGTAAGTGCTCCATTTTGTGTGCCTTTCATGGGTTGGGGGCGGCGGGGACTTCATCCCGTGAGCCTTTCGTGGGTTGGGGGGACGGGGGCTTCATTCCACCATGGATTTCGGGGGGCCGAATGCACTGGCATTCGGCCTCACTGAGATCCATGGCAGAATTCTCTGACATCCCTACACTTAATTTGAGCAAGTTATGGCCACAATTTGTGCAGATCAAACAAAATCCGGCTGTAATGTGTACAAATTATGCCAATTGTGACTGCAATTTGTGGAACTTTCTACTGGTGAAGAGAAGAAGCAAACCATAAGAAGTACCTGGATTTTGGGAAAAACCATGGCTCAGCTCAAAAATGCAAGTTGAGTGGGGATGCCTCAGGCCCTAAAGGGCCATATTTTCAGACATCCCTCACAGCAGTCCATCCAGCTCAGTGCCACCTAAGTAGTAAAGGAGGGGGGGTTGCATCAAACTCTGAACCACGCCCTGTTTTCAAAGAAGACAGTTGCACCACCCCCCATTGAGACAGGAAGTCCCACCCTAGCCGGAAGCCCCACATATGTGATCAGCCGACCCGGTCATATGACCTTCAGGGCCACCTGACTGGGGTCATGTGTCCCCTCTACGAACTCGCCATGCCACCGTGGACCCATAGGAATTGGTTTTAGAGCCCTAGGGGGCACAGGTGCGGAAATGGCCTGAGGTGCCATTTCCAAGCTGTGCCCAGATTGGTCCGGTGGGGTCATGTGACCCCTCTACGAACTTGCCAAGCCACTGTAGCCCAATAGGAAGACGTCTTAGAGCCCTAGAGGGTACGAGCATGGAGATGGACGGTGGGGCCTTTTCCAAGCCATGCCTGGATTGGTCCTGTGGGGTCATGTGACCCCTCTACGAACTCACCAAGCCACCACAGCCCAATAGGAAAAGGACTTAGAGCCTAGCCCTGTAAGGTCACACCCCACAACCCCACTGAACAATAGGGACAGCATTACCCCCAGAAAAACAGCCTTTTATCATGCCCAGACACGTTTTCTGCACAGAGAATGTGGTGCAGCCAACAGTGACTGAGGGACCTTTGGGTTTTACTCATCCTCTGGTACCCTTGTGCAATCAGCCCAGAAAGATGGAAACTGCACCTATGTCACCTAGGGATGGGCGAAAGGGACTTACCTGGTCCCGCAGCTTGCTTCGCAGTGGGGGGGAGGTGCTTTGGTTCTCCCCCCAAAGTTCAGGCGAGGAGGGGGAGGCGCCCCACCTCGCCTGGCCGAAATTCAGGCTGGGGGGGAGGCACCCCATCCCTCGCTGCCGAAATTCAGGCCGGGGAGGAGCGCCCTGTCTTCCCCGCCACGAAAAAAAAGTAAAGTAAAAAACACACACACACCCGTGATAGGCTACGTAACAATTTACGTAGCCTATCACAGCTAGATTTCCAAAGTCAGCTGTGATAGGCTATGTAAATCGTCACGTAGCCTATCACGGGTGACTTTGAAAAAAAAAAGTGCGTACGCAAATGGCGGTGCCCAGGGGGCACTGCCATTTGCGTTCCTTAGTTTGGCACGTTTAGTCTACATAAAGATTTACATAGACTACGGCGAAAATAAGGGAATGCTATTTGCGTTGCCCTTATTTTCGCCGTAGTCTACGTAAATCTTTACGTAGACTAGACATGCCAAACTAAGGAACGCAAATGGCGGCGCACCATGGGCGCCACCATTTGCGTATGCGCTTTTTTTTTTCAAAGTCACCCATGATAGGCTACTTGATGATTTACATAGCCTATCATGGCTGACTTTGGAAATCTAGCCGTGATAGGCTATGTAAATCATTACGTAGCCTATCACGGGTGTGTTTTGTTTTTGTTTTTTACTTTCCTTTTTTATTTTGCAATGGTGGTGGCGGTGGCGGCAGCCGGTCAGAAGACCGGCCGCCGCCGCCCCCGCCGCAACGCCGCCACAACGCCGCTGAGACCCGCCACCAAGAGGGACATTCGCACGAGGTAAGTCCCATCCCAGGTGGGGGGTGGGGGGCCGGCGGAGAATTTCACCACCAATTTCGGGGGCCCGAATGCATTGGCATTCGGCCTCCTGGAGATTCGTGGAGAAATTCTCCGCCATCCCTAATGACACCTGGAGTCATAAACAGTAAACCAGGGAAGGGAGCTGTTGTCACAGCAACTGTAACAGAGAGCTTAACTTTAGCTGTATTTCCCAGAGGGCAAAGAACTTCTCCTGAAACTGAGTTACATGCCTCTTGGAGTATGGATAGCACTGAGGTGAAGCCTGTTGAAGACATGGATGGCAGCCAGGGTGCTTATGAAAAGCAGGGTGCTTATGATAGCCACCTCACCTATAGAGAAAATGGAGCTGGGGGATCCTGACACAACCTGGTCTACTTTTTGCACATCCCTTGAGGATCTGGAAGAGGAGATGGAAGTTGTGGCTGAGAAAGGAGGCACACCAGTAAGTGTTTATTTCTGAGATTTGTTCTTAATAGTATTTAGACAGCAATTCCAGGGGTGGGGCTACATGCTGCTGACTCTAAGCTTTTTATTGTGTTACACAGGAACATGGAATGTGTGGTGATATTGAGAACCTGAACATCAAGAGTTCACCGACAGTCAACATTTCCTGCCTGCCATATATTTCCCCAGACACGGTCATAGAAAGATAATGCTTTCTGTGGTGGTTGTCTCTTTTGCACCAATAAAAATGCTTTGTAGTAACCCTACACATCCATTCTTGTGTTAACCTACAAAATGTCACAGCATGAAGAAATCCTAAAGAAGATTTATTATACCCCCGGTGATGTTGGGAGTTTGGGTGGAGTGAACCCCTTACTTCAGGAGGCAAAGAAACAGAGCAAAACGCTGGTCAGAAGAGAGGTTACCAAGTGGCTCTCAGATCAGGAGGCTTATACACTGCATAAACCAGCCAGGATCCATTTTAAATGAAATAGGACCATAGTGTCTGAAGGGGATGCACAATGGCAAGCTGATGTAGTCGACATGAAGCAATTTTCTCAATACAACAATGGTTACAAGTATATTTTAGCAGTGATAGACATTCTGTCTAAATATGCCTGTGCTTGCACTCTAAAAGGCAAAACGGGTGGGGAGGTGTCTGGAGCTTTTAAAGGGGTTTTCACACAAGACAGAAGGCAGCCTATCAAAATACAGATGGACAAAGAAACGGAGTTCCTAAACAAGGATGTTGGTCATCTATTCAAAAAACATGGGGTACACCATTTTGTTTCCAATAATGAGGTCAAAGCTGGGGTTGTTGAGAGGTTCAACAGGACTTAAAAAAACAAAAATGTGGAGGTATTTCATAGCCAACAATACCTTCACTTATACAGACGTGCTACCGCAATTCCTAAAAAGTTATAACCATAGCTTTCACAGAACCATCAAAGCTAGACCTGTGGATGTTAATCAGTCTAACACCCTGGCCATTTGGAAAGTAGTATATGGGAGCTCTGTAAAAAGGAAACATGAGGCACCCCTGCTCAGAAAAGGGGACCATGTGCAGATTTCTAAAAGCAAGGGTGTCTTTGCAAAGGGTTACAAACAGAATTTCACCACAGAGTTATTTATAGTGGATCAAGTCATCCAAAGAGCAAAGAGACGTGTCTACCAGTTAAAAGATTATGAAGGAGACACAGTAGTGGGGACCTTCTATCCTGAAGAATTACAGAAGGTTAATACCATGGAGGATAGGGTGTACAGGATCAAAGAAGTCCTGGCTACAAAAGGTAGGGGTAGGAGAAAGTATCACCTAGTGAAATGGTTAGGCTGGCCTAGCAAGTTCAACAGTTGGGTGCTCGCTTCTGATCTTTGTGAACCTGTATAGAAGGGCAGAACAGAATGGGTGACAGTGGGTTTTACATTACCCTGCCTAGTAACGCCTGTGCAGAGGTTTTCCCACAGAACACCATCTCTGCATTTACTATATGCCTAACAAGATCTCTGGACCTTCCAGGGTCATGGGAAGTGGGTCTGGTTGAGATACAATACCCACACAGCTGGTACACTCTAACTAGCGATGCGCACATTGAAATTCATCAAGGGAAAAGCAAGTGAACCTTTTTTCTGCGCAGTGGCTATTATGCAAGCATTCCTGATCTGGTCAAAAACATAAACAAGCTTATACTAGATAAACCAGGTGGCCCGGAAGCGATTATGCACTACGATGAAGTGTCTGGAAAAGTTGTTGTTAAAGCCACAACACCGTATAGCATAGTAGCCAGTACAGAGCTGATCTGCATATTGGGGCCGTTAACTGGAAATTCTGACATTATCGGTGGCTTTAACACCGTATACATCTACACAGACATTGTGGAATACCAGATTGTTGGGGACTTTTATGTACCTTTACTGCACTGTGTGCCGGTGTGTGGACAGAACAAGGAATGTGTCAACATTGGGTATGACAAGCCTCACTACATACCTGTGAGTAAGCATCACATTGACACCATCACTGCTGAAATAAAGACGGATCAGAACAAAAGTGTACCATTTCGTTTTGGTAAGGTGGTTGTGAAGCTGCACTTTCGCCCCCAGAGACCCCAGGTATTTTAAAGTTAAAATGGTCATCCTAAAAACATATGGGGAACCTACCCTGTATAGGGGATATTATAGAGCCCAGGCCAGAAATGCGCTGCCAGGATTCCATGGTGCCCCTGTTATGTACGGGGCAGGGATCAGTGGGATTTTCAGGAGCCTTTTCCAAAAAGCAGTTCCCCTTTTGAGAAGAGGCTTGGACATCATCAAACTCCACATGAAGACTGCTGCACATAATATTGCTAAAGATGTGGCTGGTCACATTACTCAAGCAGTTCTGAATAGAGTGAACAATCCACTTTCTCAAGAGGGGTCAGGCCTAATGTATATTAAAAGGAAAAGGAGCCAAAAAAGAAAAGCATCATGGGTGAGATTGATTGGACCACCCCACCCCCTTAAAAGAAAAGTTGTGAGAGGAAAGAGATGTCAGAAGCGATGTGTTGTAAGAAAGAAGAGATGTCCAGCTGCATCAAACAGAGATACATTTTAGACTCAATCATGGCTTTTATCCACTGCAGCTCTGAAGAATGCACTAAATCTGAATTGGATCTATTCAGCATTGGTCCTACGCAGACCAGTATTGAGAGAAGTTTGTTTATTGAGGTACCCCCCTTGTCAGCCCTGACAGAATCCGTACCCCTAGACTTCTTCATCGCAGGAAATGGTGAAGATTATATGGATCTAAACAACAGCTTGCTCCATGTGTGCTGCAAAATTGTCAATGAAGATGGAAGCAACATTGCTGCAGATGTGGCAGTAGGCCTGGTGAATTACCCCATAGCATCCATCTTTAGTCAACTGGATGTAATGGTGGGAGATCGACTTATAAGTCAGAGTAATAATTCTTACCCTTGCTTTCATTGAATCTGTGCTGAACTATAGTGAGGATACTCTAGCAACACAATTCTCAGCAGGCCTATTTTATAAAGATACAGCCGGGGAACATGAATCTGCAGGTCTGGATGGAAACAATCAAGGCTTCATTAAAAGAGCAAACCTAGCAGCTCAAAGCTGAAAAATAGAGCTATTGGGACATCTTCACACTGATCTGTTTTTTCAGGAAAAGCTGCTGTTAAATGGAGTTGATGTGAAAATTAAACTTACACGCAGCAAATATGCTTTCTGCTTAATGACAGAAAGTGCAGCAAGACGTTACAGACTGCAAGTTTTGTCAACCTCCCTTTTTGTGAAAAAAGTGAGGGTGGCCCCTGGCATTTGCTTAGGCCATGCAGAGGTTCTGTTGACAGCCAACGCCACATACCCCATTGATCATGTGAGTATGAAAGTGTTTAGCATTCCAAGAGGAAGCTGTATTGCCAGTCAGGAAAACCTGTTTTGGGGGCAACTGCCTAAACAGGTCGTTATAGGCCTAGTGGATAATGATTCCTTCAGCGGAGCTTTCAATAAAAATCCATTTAATTTTCAGCATTATGATATTAATTTTGCAGCTCTTTACCTGGATGCAGAGCAAATCCCCACAAAGCCACACCAACCCAATTTTGAAGATGGAAACTGTGTAAGAGAATACATGAGTCTGGTACAAACAGCCGGCAAACATATGAAAGATAGGACCCTTTTAATTAACCATAAGGAGTATGTGAACAGTTACACACTTTTTGCATTTATGGTTACACACTTTTTGATGAGTAAAACCCAAAGGCCCCTCAGTCACTCTTGGCCACGCCACATTCTCTGTGCAGAAAACATATCTGGGCATGATAAAAGGCTGTTTTTCTGGGGCCAAGGCTGTCCCTATTGGTCAATGGGGTTGTGGGGCATGACCTTACAGGGCTAGGCTCTAAGACCTCTTCCTATTGGGCCATGGTGGCTTGGTGAGTTCGTAGAGGGGTCACATGACCCCACAGGACCAATCCAGGCGTGGCTTGGAAAAGGCCCCGCCAGCCAACTCCACGTCCGTACCCGCTAGAGCTCTAGGACCTCTTCCTATTGGTCTGCGGTGGCTTGGCAAGTTCGTAGAGGGGTCACATGACCCTGCTGGGCCAATCCGGGCACGGCTTGGAAATGGCACCTCAGGCCATTTCCACACCTGTGCCCCTAGGGCTCTAAAACCAATTCCTATGGGTCCATGGTGGCATGGCGAGTTCGTAGAGGGGTCCCATGACCCCGTCAGGTGACCCTGAAGGTCATATGACCGGGTCAGCTGATCGCATACATGGGGCTTCCGGCTAGGGCAGGGCTTCCCATCTCAACAGGGGGGCGGCGCAACTGCCACCTTCGAAAATGGGGTGTGGTTCAGAGTTTGATGTGAACCCCCTTCCTTTACTACTCACCTATTCTCACTCTCGGGAGATTCTCAGACAGGGCACTCTTGTCATTCAACTACCAGAGATCCTTTAAACAGACATGGCTTGGAAGCCAACCCATTGGCCTCACACTTCCAGAACACAGGCTCTGCCATGGGGCAATGGCTCCAAATGGATTCACTGCAGGGAGAGCGGTGTCACCACCAGCACCAGCACTGTTCTTTGCCATTCAGAAAACATGGACACAATTGAAAGAGATTCATTAATCAAGGCAAAACTGCAAGTTAAGGCATTAAAAAGCTTCTGGGTCAAACTTGATGACAAGTCTGGGCTACTTCTACTTTGAGCTGGCCAGAGACAGCCTGCACCTCATGCCACCCTGACGGTGAGCCTGGAGAACTAGGAAGATGGTCACGGAGCAGTGAAAAAGATGGAAAATTGTAACACTGATTGTGTAGCAGATTTCTAGACAAGTCTCCATATATATCCTGAATTCTCTGCAATTCCACAAAGGCCCACGTTGTAGAAGGTTGATGACTCTCATTTTCCAAGAACGCTCTGCCAATGAAAATCAAATGAGGTCACAATTAAGGGAGTCCTTCCACTACACTTACACCAGGGACTTTACCAGAGTCAAGTGATACAATTCCATTTCTTGCTAACAGCGGTCTCCAGGTTTCAGTATGACAGAGCAGCTTTTGGGAAAGAAATACAACTCAATAACCAAGCAACAAACACGAAGATGCAGAAGAACTCCATTGCCACAATAAAAAGTGGGAGGCTGCAATTCGCAGTTTGGGTGTAACCCGCAATTTTCCCATGGCCTTTGCCTGATACAATTGCTGTTGTTGCTGTTTATCGCTGTTGCTGCTGCTGGTTTTATTGTTGGTTGGAATTGCTGCTTGTATTACTATTTTTATTGTTGGTTTTATTGCTTTTTTATGATGTTTATGTTTTTATCATTTTTAATATCTTAATGTTTTTATGTGTTTTATTGCTGTAAGCCACCTTGGGAGGGCTTGCGCCCTGAAAGGCGGCTAAGAAATACATTATTATTATCATCATCACCACCACCACTGCTACTACTACTATTCAGCACTAAATCATGATGACAGAGTTTCAGGAGTGGACAGGAGTGCATTTGCAAAACAAATGCTGGAGCACCAAGCATGCCCATTCCTGGAGATACCAAATCTTCCCATGCTGACATGCGCCTTAGAAAAATCGCACTTGGATCAGTGGAATGCACCCAAAGGTGGACTGCCTTTGAAAAGTGTTCAGAAACTTCAGCTGATCTAAAACACTGCAGTCAAACAAATAAGTGCAGCATGTATCAGCAACATGTGACTCCTGGAACAGCAGTTTAATGTGCTACCAATCTGTTTCTGTCCACAATTCAAAGACCTGTTTATTACCTAGAAAGCCCAACATGATTTGGAATAAGGGTGTTTGAAAGACCACATTCCCCCAGATGAGAGTGGCAAAAGTTTTAATGCATTACCATTCCTAGGAATGACATCACTTCCCCTCTCAAGTCTAACCATTCTTTTTCCTTACTAATTGCTCTCTGGTGTTCAGCTCAGGCCTCAGCAAAATAATGTAGCATTTGGGAAGAAAGATACAACCCAATAAGCCAGAACTAGAGGCCAAGATGGAGAAGACCTCTGCAGCCACCATGAATTTCCCCTTGGTGCTCAGGTAGGTTGGAACAAAAGACACCCAGACACTGCAGAACACCAACATGCTGAAAGTGATCAGCTTGGCTTCATTGAAAGTATCAGGCAACTTCCTGGCAAAGAAAGCCACTGAGAAGCTGATGGTGGCCAAAAGGCCCATGTAGCCCAGGACAAGGTAGAACATGAGGGCTGAGCCTTCATTGCATTGAAGTGTGATGGTGTCAAGCTGGGAGTGCATGTCAAACTCTGGGAAGGGCGGAGAAGTTGCCAGCCACACCGCACAGATGCCAGTTTGAGTCAGAGAAGAGAGAAAGATGACTGATACTGCCAGTCTCTTCCCCACCCATTTCCTCATGCTGTTCCCAGGCTTTGTGGCCATGAAGGCCAAAACCACAGTGATGGTCTTTGCTAACACACAAGCAATGGAGATGGAGAAGATGATGCCAAACACTATTTGCCTCAGCAGGCAGGTCACCCTCCCAGGCCACCCAATGAATAAGAAGGAACAGAGAAAGCAGAGCAGCAGAGAGGAGAGCAGGCTGCAGGTGATGCTCCAGTTGTTGGCTTTGACGATGGGGGTGTTCCAATGCAGACTGAAGCTCCCAATCACAGAAATGGTGATCACAGAGAGGAGAAGAGCTAAGGATGCCAGTGCAATTCCCAAGGGCTCCTCATAGGATAGGTAGCTTATTTCCTTGGCAATACATTGGTCCTGGTTCTTGTTTGGATACTGATCTTCAGGGCACATCTCACATTGCTCTGCATCTGAAAGTAAGAAGCAAAGCCTCCATATTTCCAAAATCCATTAAAGTGGTTGCTTTCATTGAATGTCATATTGTAGCAAACAAAAATATTACATAGCTTCCTCTTTTTTCAGCATCCATGCTCTCTCATGTTGTCATCTGCGTAAGGGAATGAATGCATATACTTGCTTATAGAAAAAACTGCCAGGACGTACATTAAACCTGAATTTAAACATTCTAGATTATTTTCCAGGTCACTCTGGATCACTTCACTTACCCATCTGGATGGAAATCCTCCCTTGGGGGCACTCGGTGCAGTCGTAGCAACACACTTGCTTCCCCTGCTGGATGGACATGCTCTGGCCAGGGTGGCAGCTCTTGACACAGGTGGAACTGGGCAGCATCTAATAGTAACCACAAGGAAGGACAGGTCTGATGGAATTGGCCGTTATAAAGCTTCTGAGGTATTATCTGGCATTCAACAAAGGGGAGAGAGCAGTTCCAAAGGAGGAATCCCTAACTGTTTTAGTCCTTTGCTCTTTGTTGAAGACAATGTGGCCCAGAGCCCCTAGCTATTGTCACCCGAAGAGCCATCTCCGCAACAACAACAACAACAGCAACAACCACCACCAGATGGCCTCAGCTTCTTTCTACCCTCTTGCAAAATCCACACTTGGCATTAAGGTGATCTTTTAACTCTCTGCTATAACGTGCAGTTTCAACAGAGGTATACAGTTGGACAGATTTGGTCCTTGTCTGGGGATTTTGTGATGTGAGATTTCTATATTTACCTTGATCATGGATCGGCAGGTAATATATCCCATGCCATTTCCCCAGCACAAACTACCACCAAGAATACAAATGAATGCAATCACAGAATGTTTACATAGAGTTCTCTGTGATCAGGCATGTATTTTCAGCTTTTACGTCAAAATCTGAAGCTGTCTTTACATTATTCAAAATTGAAATAAGAGCACAGAATACAAAATGCAAAATACAAAATACAAAGTTAGTGCAAGCAAGACATATTTTAAAATGCTTTTTCATATCTACTTTCAGGAGAACTGGAAGCAAAAGTCATTTCAAAAAGCTTTCAAAGAATCATTTCAGGAGCATTGCCTTGATAAAGATTCAGTGTTTTACCCGATGACATTTCTGAGCTTGTAGCAAAAAGGAACAGAGATGTCAATGAGGCCTATGTGTTGTCATGAAGTTCCTGTTTTGCCTCTCCTATTCCTAGGATTTCTTAGAAACAACTTATGTAATACGTTTATAAAGAGCAGTTTTGTTTTGTACAATTACTGATTATTTTTCCCCCAAATCCTAGGTGTGATTTTGGGAAGTAATATATTTCTTCTTCTTTTTTCAGCTCTGCTAAGAACACATTTCTGTACGTTCCCCAAACAGAATACCAACTACCCAGGTTAACTGCATTGGACTATATTCATCTTGAGCAGTTTTGCAGTTCTATATCCTTTCCACAATATTTTATATTCAGTTTTGTGCATCACAAGCCAAATATGTCAACAATAGTCAGAAAACAATTATCCTTCTCTACAATGTTCTTATCTGATGCATGTTTTTCCTGGAGTTAAGGGATAACCTTGTTTTTTCTGAGCTTTGTTTGAAATGGTTTTAGCTTGTTTTTCCCCTGGTCTGCAAGTTCAGAGGTCAGTGAGAAACAACAAATTCTTCTGTTAGAATCCCTTACTAGAATCATTCAGACTTCATATGATAATCCATTTTAAAATATCATTTGTTACTCAATAGAAATTAAAAATTTGTGTCAGAGATTAGCTTATGAGAGAGGCAGAGACCAAAATCTTCTCGGAGAAATATTGACAAGGTAGCCAATTATGAAAGTTGGTGCAAGAGTCTTACACAGACTTCTGGGGCAAATATTAGTCACAACACAAATGTCCTCAGTAGCACCAATGGTCATCATCTTTGATACCAAGGTCTTAGTACATCAGCATGACCAAACAGTATCCAGAGATATGTTTCAAAAGATAGACACAGAGTAACTGGATTTGACTTGTGTGGAACCTTGAAAGCAAGGATATCAGAGCTTTTCTATTTATGTGTATCAAAAATGGATGAGCCTTTTTTTTTTCTACTTTATTAACAGCAGCAAAGTTGTTCATTGCTAAGAATTGGAAAATTCAGAACTGTCTATTCACAGAGAATGGATAAACTATGTTTGTCAATTAGCATAATTGTTAAAATGGGTGAAATTAAGGGATGGTATTCCGATCAAGCCTAAATTTGTGATAAATACATGCAACAACGTGAGCATTAAAAAGTGAGGCACTTTTATTGATTCCTGAAGGACAAGGTATCGTGTCAACATTAATACCTTGTGTATCCATGTTTCAGTATCCCATTATTCATAGTTTCATTAGATTTAAAAATATCTTCATATCATTTCAGAAATGAATATGATGTTCTGTAGAATTTAGTATTTTGTAGATAATTCCATTCTGCCTTTTCTTAATGTTAAAATCAAAAACACTAAACGAGAAAAATATTGGGACGAATCATGCCCAGCGTTATTGCTAATGTTACAGATATCGGTCTTAAGCTTTAAAATCAGTCAAGCGTCTAATTTCAGAGGTGAATATGGTGTGAATATGATGTGTGCTTAACAAGACAAATTTATTTGTCTTGTTGTTACACACACTTCCATACCAGCGGGCCTGCGTTGTTAACCTCCAGTGAGTAGAGGACCAGGAACAGGCTACTCTAGAACAACCAGGAAGCTAGGCACAACAAAGGAAAAGAGACTATGGAAGGACAAGACTCTCCAGTGGTGGTGACCTGCAAGGTGTGTGCCATGTTTGTTTTCGTGCTGGAGAACAACATTGCCCACACATGCAACAAGTGCAAGTTCATCACGCTGTTGGAAGAAAAAGTAAGAGGACTGGAGTGGTGAGTGTCGACCCTCCAGGGAATAAGAGAACACGAAGAGTTCTTGGACAGAATGGTGGAACTACAGCAACAAAGTGAAGAACAGAAGCTAGAAGAACAACAGCAAGCTGAGGCAGAAGAGGAACCTGCTGAGGTGAGGAAAAATGAAGTTGAGGATACTCCTTGGACAAGGGTGACAGTTAGGAGCAGAAGAACTAGAAGACACTTGGCACCAGTGGAGGCAGTGGAACTAGGGAACCATTTCCAGATACTTGAGGATGAAAATGGAGGACAGCCTGCAGAGGAAGAATTTCAGGGGAACCTGCATGAGAGCAGGCAAGAGGCTGAAGGTCAGCCAAGCAGAGGTGATGAAACAAAGGCCTACAGCTACAAGAAGAGAAGAGTAGTAGTAGTGGGAGACTCCTTGGTGCGTGGGATCAAAACCCAAGTATGTCACAAAGACCCATGGACTCACCAGGTATGCTGTCTCCCGGGAGGACGGATTAGAAACCTGCACTCATAAAGCCCACTGACAGGTATCCCTTTCTTCTCATCCAGGTGGGAACAAATGATACCACCAAGCGGAGCTACAAAGAAATCACGTCAGACTTTGAAGCTTTGGGCAGGAAACTCAAGAACTTTGGGGTCCAGATAAGTTTCTCATCCATCTTTCCAGTAGTTAGAAGTGGGATAGAAAGGGAAAGAAAAATACTCTGGGTGAATGACTGGCTACGAAGGTGGTGCTGATGTGAGAGATTTGGATTCTGGGACCACAGGCTATACTTCCTGGAAGATGGACTGTTGGCAAGGTACGGGTTGCACCTCACAAAGGCTGGGAAGAATGTATTTGGCCACAGCATGAAGAACTTTATCAGGAGGGCTTTAAACTGAATGCTATGGGGAAGGGAGATGTAAAGTTGGGGATAACGATGGATGAAGGCACATGCACCGCAGTGGAGAGAACAGCTCTAATAGCACCCAATAATAGTCTTCATAAACATGTAGGAAGAAAGCCAAACCATGAAGTACATGGTCTTTAACGTCTATATACTAATGCCCAGAGTATGGGAAACAAACAGAACGATCTTGAACTCTTAATGCAGGAGGGAAATTATATATAACTGAGACTTGGTGGGATGACTCTCATGACTGGAATAAAGCAGTTGAAGGATATAACTTGTTCAAAAAGAACAGGAGGAACAGAAAGGGAAGTGGGGTTGCACTATAGGTTAAAAATACTTATCTCTGCACAGAAATACAGGAGGATGAGCTTGGTAGCCCTATCGAGAGCATCTGGGTTAAAATAAATGGAGCAAAGAATAAAAGGAACATCGTGGTCAGAGTCTACTACCCGCCACCCAATCAAGGAGAAGACAAGGATGAAACTTTTGACAAGCAAATAGCCAATGTTTCAAGGAAGCATGATGTAGTAGTAATGGGGGACTTCAATTTCCCCAATATTTGTTGGGAGACAAATTCTGCAAAACATGGCCCCTCCAAGAAATTCCTGACTTGTGTGGTGTATAACTTCCTCCTACAGAAAACAGAGGTAGGAACTAGAGGATTTACTATCCTTGACTTGATTCTAACCAACAGAGATGACTTAGTGGGTAAAGTAGCAGTTCCAGGAACTCTGGGGGAAAGCGACCATGTCAGACTTGAGTTCATGGTTCTAAAGGAAGCAAAAGCTGAGTGTAGCCAAACGTGTACCCTGGATTTTAGGAAAGCTGATTTTAATAAAGTCAGAACAATGATAAGTAAGGTCCCATGGAAAGTGACTCTAACAAGAAAAGAAGTGCAAGATAGGTGGGAGTTTTTTTTAAAGGAAATTCTCAAGGCACAATTACAAACAATTCCAACAAGAAAAAAAGGTGGAAGACAACAGAAGAAGCCAATGTGTCTTCACAAAAAGCTAAGAGATGAAACAAAACAAAAAAGGACACATATAGGAAGTGGAAAGAAGGCCAAGCAACAAAGGAAGAGTACAGGCAGGTAGCACAGAATTGCAGGGATGGCGTCAGGAAGGCTAAAGCTGAGAACGAGCTGAGGTTAGTGAGGGATGCTAAAAGCAGCACAAAAGCTTTCTTCAGCTACGTACAAAGTAAAAGACAGAGGAAAGAAATGGTTGTTCACCTATTAAATGAGGATGGCAAAATGATAACAGATGACAAAGAAAAGGCAGAGGTGCTCAATTCCTACTTTGAATCAGTCTTCTCCCAAAAGAGGGTCTATGACCCCCCTGGCAAAGGCGAAGTATAGGCTGAAGGGGCAGGATTGCAGCTTGAGATCAATAGGCATATGGTCAAGGAACACCTCATTACTTTGAATGAGTTCAAATCTCCAGGGCCAGATGAACTGCACCCTAGAGTAATAAAGGAACTGGCAGAAGAACTCTCAGAACCGCTGTCTATTCTCTTTGAGAAATCATGGAGGACAGATGAAGTGCCGGATTACTGGAGGAGGGCTAATGTTGTCCCTATCTTCAAAAAGGGTAAAAAGGAGGAACCTGACAACTACAGACCAGTCAGTCTGACATCAATCCCTGGGAAAATTCTGGAGCAGATTCTAAAGCAGTCCATCTGGAAGCACATTGAAAACAATGCAGTGATTACTCGAAGCCAACATGGATTTGTCAAAAACAAATCCTGCCAGATGAATCTGATCTCATTTTTTGATCAGGTAACCTCCCTTGTAGACCATGGGAATGTTGTGGACATCATATACCTCGACTTCAGCAAAGCTTTCGACAAAGTGCCCCATGATCTCCTGATGAGCAAACTAGCTCAAAGTGGGCTAGATGAAACAACGATCCGGTGGATCCACAGTTGGCTACAGAATCGGACTCAAAGAGTTCTTATCAATGGGACCTTCTCAAACTGGGGAGAGGTAATGAGTGGGTACTGCAGGGCTCAGTTCTGGGCCCACTGCTCTTCAACATTTTTTAGTAATGACGAGGATGAGGAGGTGCAGGGAATGCTGATCAAATTTGCAGATGACACAAAATTGGGTGGGATAGCTAATACCCTAGAAGACAGAAACAAAATTCAAAGTGATCTTGATAGGCTGGAGCACTGGGCAGAAAACAACAGAATGACATTGAAGAGGGATAAATGCCAAGTTCTGTACCTAGGAAAAAGAAACCAAATGCACAGTTACAAGATGGGGGATACGTGGCTCAACAATACTACATGCGAGAAGGATCTTGGAATTGTTGTTGATTGCAAGCTGAATAAGAGCCAACCATGTGATGTGGCTGCAGAAAAGGCAAATGCTATTTGGGGCTGCATTGATAGAAGTATAGCATCCAAAAGAGGTGATGTACTGTACTTGTTCCCCTCTACTCAGCACCGGTTAGGCCTCATCTGGAGTACTGTGTCCTGTTCTGGGCACCTCACTTTAAGAAAGATGCAGACAAGCTGGAGAGGGTTCAGAGGAGGGCAACAAAGATGATCAGGGGACTGGGAACAAAGCCCTATGAAGAGAGACTGAAAGAACTGAGCATGTTCAACCTTGAGAAGAGAAGACTGAGGGGAGAGATGATAGCGCTTTTCAAGTCCTTGAAAGGTTGTCACAGAAAGGAAGGCCAGGATCTCTTCTTGATCATCCCAGAATGCAGGCCACAGAATAATGGGCTCAAGTGACAGGAAGCCAGATTCTGGCTGAACATCAGGAAAAACTTCCTGACTCTTAGAGCAATATGACAATGGATCCAGTTACCTAGGGAGGTGGTGGGCTCTCCCACACTGGAGGCGTTCAAGATGAGGCTGGACAGCCGCCTGTCAGAGATGCTTTGACCTGGATTCCTGCATTGAGCAGGGAGTTGGACTCAATGGTCTTGTAAGCCCCTTCCAACCCTACTATTCTATGATTCTGTAGAATTTTGTATTTTGTAGATAATTTCAGTCTGCCTTTTCTTAATGTTAAAATAGAATACAGCAAAAGAGAAAAATCATGGGACAAATCATGGCCAGCATTATCTGAAGAGATATTGGTCTTCAGCTTTAAATTCAGTCAAGCTGAAGGGGTAGGAAGAACAAAGGCCAGTGTGGGGAAGAGGGAATGGAAAGCCTGTCAGGGCTTGAATGCTACCACTCTGGAATGCGTCAATAAAGAAGCAGTTATCCCTGTCTCTTTTTTTATCTCCAGTGCAAACAGCTAGGAAGTTTCTTCAAGGCATCCGGAGTAAGGATGGGTGGATTCCCTACCTTCTGGTCCGTGGGGAATCCACCCACGGGGGGAGGCAATCCATTCCTCCCCCTGGAATCCTCAGGAGCCAGCTCCTCTCCACGGTGATTCCACGGAGCCACACGCTGGTTCCGTATCGCTGGCAAATGGCGATACAGTAATGGCAGCCACCATTACCGTATCACTGAGGAATGAATACAGCCACAAATGGTGTAGCGGACACCACTTGCGGCCATAAAGCCCTTAGCTTAGCCCGTTTGCGGCTGTGTTCATTCCTCAGCGATACGGTGTTGGTGTGTGGCTCCGCGGAATCGTCACAGAGAGGAGCTGGCTCCTGAGGATTCCGGAGGGAGGCGGAGGTAAGACATACATTCCGCCGCGAACTCTTTTGAATCCAGCCTCATTTGGGTCTGGGGCGGAATTCTCCTCCATCCCTAATCCATGGTGCATTTAGCCCAGCTGCAGTAAATTTCTCTCCATCATATCTGGATACCTTAGCTGCAGTGGTGAGTTTCAGCATTTTGGTGCCGGTCCTCCAGCTCCAAAATGGCATTCCAAGGGAAGTCCACCAGGCACCCACATTGTTACCTCTTCAACTCCAGGCTAAGACATTTCTATTCTTCTGCACTTTCAAAATCCTTTTTGCATTTTGAGTGTTTAAGATCCCTCCATCTGTCCAAAGCCCTGCCAGCAAGAGCCTGGCACAGAGGGGGAATGAGGGGGGCAGTCCTGCAGTTGTGACCATGGAGCAACAGTTGCTGTGGTGCCTATGGTGGCAACTACAGTGGGGCAGGAGTGAGGAAGGGGGAAGGACCCGAAGGCAGATCCCTCCAGCTGGGGATGCAGGAGTTCCTTTGGCCTTGGGAGGGGGGATTCGACCTGTCCAGTAGTCCTTGGTACACTCTCCAAAGAAGCACAGGATTGCTCTGTGAGTGTCATTCGTTTCGTCTCTACGATGTGCTTCATCTTTTGTACCTGACAGTCATTTCACTTTCTGCCTTCATATTATCTTTTATGATGTGTTGGTGTATCTATTCATTTCATATATTATTGACAGTTTATATTGGGAAATTATTTTATTTTTGGTGTTATTATATTTTGTACAATACCTTGAGAAATTTGGTTACCAGGTTTTTATTCAATTAAATCAATAATAAATAGGGGTGAACGAAAGTCACTTACCTTTTCTCGCAGCTTTTTCGCGGTGGGGGGGAGCGCTTCGCCGCTCCCCCCGCGAAGTTCAGGCCGGGGGGGGAGGCTTCCTGCCTCGCCCGGCCGAAATTCAGGCCGGGGGGGGAGGCTTCCCGCCTCGCCCGGCCGAAATTCAGGCCGGGGAGGAGGCTTCCCGCCTCGCCCGGCCGCGAACATGAAAGTAAAAAAAAAAAAAAAAAGCGCGTACGCGAATGGCGGCTCCCTATGGGGGCCGCCATTATCCGTACACACTTTTTTTTTTTTTTTAAAGTCACCCGTGATAGGCTATGTGACGATTCACGTAGCCTATCACGGCTGACTTTGCAAATCTTGCCGTGATAGGCTACGTGAATCGTCATGTAGCCTATCAGGGGACTTTTTTTTTTTTCTTTCATTGCAATGGCGGGGGCGGCAGCCGGTCGAAAGACCGGCTGCCGCTCCCGCCCCACTCGAACACCGGACGAACCGCCAGCTGGACCCGCCGCCGGGAGGGACATTCAGGGAAGGTAAGTCCCGTCCCGGGGGGGCGGGGGGCGGGGGGGGCGGAGGATTTCTCCCCGAAACTTGTTCGGGGGGCCGAACACGTTGGCGCTCGGCCCCCCGAAGTTTCGGGGAGAAATTCTCCGCCATCCCTAATAATAAATAAAAACTGGGCATGTCTGCCATATTCTGATCAATTATCAACCACCCTGGATAGCAGTTTCTCTAATGTGCTTTTAAAAATGCTGACGATACAGATGATGTTGGTGAAAATAAAAACAGACGTTCCCACCTGATTAAACTTACGATTCCACACAATGGCGCTTCCATTAATAGTGAACCCATTCTGTGTATTCGCCTCAAGCACCGTCCTCCCAACCTGGATTCTCTGGAAGGATTCATTGGGGAAGGTGACCAGGTTTATGAGATCATATCCGCCTGCCAGGTCCCCATTGTCATCAAAAAATATTTCTTCCCCAGCACTGTTATTAAAGCGGATTCTTCTCAGAAAAGAGTGAAGCTGGATTGGAGGAGAAAAAGGTTAACAATGCATTGTTTGTTTATTCATTCAAAGAATTTCTCAACCACCAGTCCTCCTTTCAGGTACCTGGGTGGTCAGTCACTTCAAAAATGATTAATGGTATTTCTTTGCAATTTGCCAAGTTGTGACATCTGGGGTGCTTGCTGAGGGTGTTTTTATCATTCAATCATACTGCCTCATTCACAGAATGTTTCAGAAGCTGCAGACAAAGCTGCCTTCCATTTGGAACCCTCCCTTGTCTTCCCACAGCTTTTCCCAACCTATTCCTTCCTCTCCGTTAAAGAAGGAAACATGGAATAGTTTGACAGTGTCTGTAATTGGCAGCGCTAGGACCCCTTCATCTGGAAGCACCCTTAGACTTCAAATATCTCCTTTCCAACGTATCAGTAGAACCAAACATGAATTTCCAGGAGCCTGGATCTTCCACATGTTCAAAAATGGTCCATAGGAAATGAGACAGAAGATGAGAAATGAAATAAATATTACTGCGGTGAAGTGTTTCCAGGACTTCACCAAACTGGTATATTACTTAGCTATAGCTTCTCCCAGTGACAGCAGCAGGATCACCAGGGAAAAGCTCCATTACCCATTTTTCCATGCCAAGGCTCAGAACATATAAAGCAATAATAAAGAAGCAAGGGCTTCTGCATCTGAACATGTGCAAAGGGTTTCCCCCTCAACCCAGGAGCCATCACAGTCATCTCACTGGGGAGTAGGGTGAAAGGCTACAGTGTTAGGGAATATTGGTTTTGCCCCAGCAGCACTCTCCTTATCAGCTGAGATGTACAGTCAGGGCCAGAAATATTGGAACAAGGATAACTGTTTGGGCAGTTAGCCTCTGTACACCACCACATTGAAGTTGAAAGGAAACACACCCAGATGGGAGCGAAGTCAGGACTTTCAGCTGTAATTCATGGGGTCTGACAAAAGTGGGGCACTAACCATTCAGGAAGTACAGCCAGTGGCATACACACACACCCATCATTGGTGGCTCGTAAGTAATGGAACAAACCAACATCATTTCAAACTTAAGGATTGCCTTTAATAGCTGGATGAAAATGCTTTGCAGTCAGTGACTGCCTGAAGTCTGGAACCCATGGACATTTTATTTATTTATTTATTTATTTATTCATTCATTTAATCATTCATTTCATTTCATTATTATACTGCCCAATAGTAGGGGTGTACGAAACCCCGCTTACCTGGCTCCGCCGGGTTCCACTGGGGGGGGAGGTGCTCCATCCCTCCCCCTGGAATCCTCCCCCCGGAATCCTGGCCATCCGGCTCTGCTCCGCGGAATCAGGGACGCAAATGGCGGCTGCAGTAGCCGCCACCGTTTGTGTCCCTGTATTCAGCCGTGATAGGCTAACTAAAGACTTACGTAGCCTATCACGTCTGGGTTAAAAAAAAAAAAAAAAAGCATACGCAAATGGCGGCTATGGCCGCCGCCATTTGCGTTCCTTATTTTTGGCCGTCTTAGTCTACATAAATATTTACGTAGATTAAGACGCAAATAGTGTTGCCCTTATTTTCGTCGTAGTCTACGTAAATCTTTACGTAGACTACAGCGACCAAATAAGGAACGGGAATGGTGGCTCCCTATGGGGGCTGCCATTATCTGTACGTGCTTTTTTTTTTTTAAAGTCACCCGTGATAGGCTACGTGACGATTGACGTAGCCTATCATGGCTGACATTGCAGATCTAGCCGTGATAGGCTACATTAATCGTCACGTAGCCTATCAGGGGGTGTTTTTTTTCCTTCTTTTATTGCAATGGCGGCTGCCGCTCCCACCCCGCTCGAACACCCGCTGAACCGCCGGCCGGACCTGCCGCCGGGAGGGACATTCGGTGAAGGTAAGTCCCGTCCCGGGGGGGGGTGCGGGGGGGGGTTTGGAGGATTTCTCCCCGAAACTTCTTCAGGGGGCCGAACACGTTGGCGCTCGGCCCCCCGAAGTTTCAGGGAGAAATTCTCCGCCATCCCTAAATGTGCCTGCCTGGCAGGGTTGCTGTTTTTGTTTGTTTCCTGCCTACCAGCCAGAGTTTTCCCAGGTAATTCAGCCAAAGAGAGCCTGAAGTCTTTGATTGTGATTGTGAATAGGAAAGTAGTACTAGGGAAAAGGGGTTATTTTGCACTTCAAAAAAACCTTAAGCAGACATTAGGGATAGTGACCTCCTCCTTCAATCACCACTTAAATACCTAACTTCTCTGATTATCCCTTCTGAGTCTAGTTTGAGTTTCTGAGAACAGCACATTTTACCTGCACTTAGCACAAAAACTACTTGGCCACACTGCCTGAAATTGGGCAGGTGGAATCTGCTCCATGGGGGATGAGAGGTCCCCAGAAGTCATGTATTCATTATGAAAACTGAACAGGTTATGGCTGTTTCTGTTTTCGAATGCAAGTCAATAGAAAAATGTCAAAACTGAATGATTCAGATATTCGAATCTTGCTTCGGATCGACATTCGAAGAAAAGTGCATTGGGTCTGGATCAGTCTGAAGCAAAGCAGGGCTGCTTCAGAAGGTCCAAAGCAGCATCCGAACCAAAGTGGGAGGTCAGTGCACAGCCCTAATTTATCATATTGTCTTCTATTTTTCATTTTTAAAGATTCCATGTAGGGGTGTACGAAACCCCGCTTACCTGGCTCCACCGGGTTCCGTTGGGGGCAGGAGGTGCTCCGTCCCTTCCCCTGGAATCCTCGCCGGGGGGGGGAGGTGCTCCGTGCCTCCCCCCGGAATCCTGGCCAGCCGGCTCCACTCCACGGCCAAGCCGCGGAGCCGCCGGCCGGCTCCAGCCGCCCGCAGCCAGACATCCAGCTGCTGGGCAGCCCTGCAGGGACGCAAATGGCAGCTGCCGTAGCCGACATCATTTGCATCCCTTTCTTTCACTGTGATAGGCTATGTAAGTATTTATGTAGCCTATCACGGCAGGGGGAAAACCCCAGCGTACGCAAATGGCGGTAGCCACCGCCATTTCCGTACGCTGGGGTTCCCCCCTGCCGTGATAGGCTACGTAAATACTTACGTAGCCTATCATGGCCTCCGCAGGGATGCAAGTGGTATCCCTGTGTTAGCCGTGATAGGCTACGTAAGTATTTACGTAGCCTATCACGGCTGAAGAGGAAGACGCGAATGGCAGCCGCAGGACGGCCGCCATTCGCACAGCAGCGCGGACGGGAGCAGGTAAGTGCTGCGTTTCGCATGCCTTTTGTGGGGTGGGGGCAGCAGGCACTTCATCCTGTGCACCTTTCATGGGTTGGGGGGCGGGGGCTTTGTTCTGCGATGGTTTTCGGGGGGCCGAATGCACTGGCATTCAGCCTCACCGAGATCCATCACGGAATTCTCTGACATCCCTAATTCCAAGATATCTTATGATATTCTGTGATTTAGGAGTGGCTGCAACTACCTGCCATGGCTGAACATCCTGGAAGTTCCATCTGTTGCCACGTCCTCTGGATTTCTGTTTGGCTCTTGAAAAATACATTGCATGGAGAGCGTGTGCGATAGCATAGACGGCATTGTAGACACTATAGCTTTGCCCAGATAGCCTCATTTCAAAGATGTATCCAGAAATGCTTCCCAGCTTCTCCTCCCCAGTGCAGTTTTCCTTGCTTTCTTTATAATGTCTGTATTGTGAGAGTAAACACTGAAATGCAGCGGACCAGAACGAATGAATGAAATCAATCTTTGACCGATGTGGATGTATGCCCTCGAGAAAGTCCTGAAATCCTGGCACCACATTTGTATGGAGAGTGAATGACAAGGTGCCGTTGAAGGTTTTTGTGGGGAATTTGACTGCACTCAGTGCAACAGTGAAATCCCATTCAGCAGTAGTGATCCACACTTTTTGCATGGGATTCTTATAAAAAAATTCATTCCAGTACAAAATTATTTGTAAACCCTGCAGAGATTGGCCATCTCCATAGACAAGTGTCACATTGATTTCATTTAGTGAGAGAATAGAATGAATTGGGATCAATTTTTCCCAAAGTATTTGAGCTGGTAAATATGTTGACACTATTGGGATCCACTGTGTCCACGCAATGCAGATATTATCCTGCAAGAGCCTTGGTCTCAGGGTTCGAAGGAAGGTTTCTCCACTCTCCCCATCAGCAACAATCAGGCCAATCCAGTTCCATCCAGAGTGTTTGAGTAGCTGAACAATCCCAACATACTGAGGATCCTGATTTGGGACCATCCGGTAGAAAGAAGGGAATTGGGTTTTGTCCCTCAGTACTGGATCAAAGGAGCCATAGCTCACCTAATGGGAAAAATATCATTGTTCTTTAAAATCTGAGAAAACTTTCTGTTTCTTCTCAGACATAAACTAACTCTATCCGAACGCCTGTCAATGTTAACATCTTGATCTTATTGAACAGGATGTTCTAGCAAATATGGCTTCTAATCCAAATATGTTTTGGAATCTTACACTTCTAAGTAAACTTATCAGGTAATATCAATATTCACATGAGAGTACAATACTAAACAGGATGTGGAAGAAACTGGTTTTCTCAAGGTTTACATTTCTTATATGTATCATTTCGTTTTGATTCTTCAGCTGTCATTCCATGCCAACTTACATGAGTGTAAGCTTAGATATGAGTATATCTAAGTACATAGGCAGTATCATGCTGGATCAGAACAAGGTCCATCTAGTTGAGCATTCGGCTCACACACTGGCCAACCAGCTGCCGCAGAAAACTCACAAGCAGGACATGAGTGCAACAGCACCCTCACACCCATGTTCCCCAGCATCTGGTGTGCACAGGATTACTGTCTCTGAGACAGGAAGTAGCATATAGCAGCCAAGACTAGTAGCTCTTGATAGCCTACAGGACAGCACTCTAAGTGTTGTGCGTTCTTGTTTCCAGGAATCACCATAGGTACCAAAATGGTGGTGCAGCCAATGCATCGCTCAGTGGGCTAAGCAGAGACTTTTGTCCTTTAAAGTTTCAACGTGGGATGCAAGCAGATGGAACCACTCTCATCGTGGTTGCCTCTATGTGGTTTTAAACACATACCTGTGGTATCCTGAAGGTATTAAAGACATTGGTCATCTGGATGGAGTTTGGGGAGGTGAGACCACCAATAATAGCCATTACTTTCTCTTCCCAGACACGTTTGTAATTGAGGGGTTCCCCATGTTCTACAAAGAGAAGATTCAAAGCGTTCACACAGGCTTTCCTTGCATTAAATGAATTCTCATAAATCCTGGATCCCAGCGTGGTGTTGGGTAATAAGTCAGCATCCTTGTTGATCTCATGAATGGCAAACACTGAAGCAAGGACATGCTGGTAGTTTTTAGGCATCATGCTGCAATGAGATTGCCATACCACCTTAAATCTTAACATCAGAGTTCCAATTGCATTACAGCTTTGCATTGTGATTCTCCAGTGTAAGTAATTTGGATGTTGTCACACGTACTATACATAAATATCACTCAAAGAAAGTATATGAGGATTGTGTCATAAGACAATATGATGAGCAGAATTCAAGTAGCACAGAAAATGCTGTGCAGTGGCTCAAGTGTTTGATCAGAATGTGGAAAACCCCAGGCCAAATCCCTGTTCACCTGTGAAGCTAACTTGAGATGCTGTTCCCATTGACTTTTGCGTAAACCCTGTTGAACACAGTGGGATATACTTCTGAATATGTTTGTGGAGTGTGCCCTGTACATATTCTTATGCAAGGCACTATCTCAATAACCTAACAACCCACCTTATTCGATTATTGTGAAGATCTGATCTCCCTCCTATTTTGGCAGAACACAAACAGGACATAAGGGCATAAATGTCTACAGGCCTATAATTATTGATGGTTCATAGATTTCAGAGCACCCCTTCCTGCTTCCTCTGCCCAATGGAACAACCCATCTCTCCCACCCCATCTTCCCCACATCCTCTCGCCCTATTCAGGAAGTCTCCAATGCGGTAAAATATAATGTGTGAGAAGATGGAGCTCTCTATCTCCACCCCACTCCATTGTCATTTTCATCATGGAGGGCGATGGTCTGAAGTGAACTTCCTGTAATGATGGAAGCTCTCCGTGCAATTGAAAAGATTGGAAATTCAATGTTCTCAAATGCATGGGGAACCTTCATGGATACAGGAGGCTCTCCTCTTCAGACAGGCATGCTCTACAAGTAGAGGGCTTAGTTTTAATAACATCGGAGAGTGCCAGAATAGGGCTTCTCTCTTGTGGAAATCACATCTCTCTCCCTGCCAACCATCTGTCTGTATCTCAGCACCTTCCTGTCCACCGCTCCTTCTCCTGCCCCACCATGCCATATGCACTGTTTGCAGACGGCACAGACAACACAAGGTGATGAAATTCCTCTTGAATTTGCCACTATCCAGACAATCTTGTTCATTTGGGGGGGGGAGTTTGGGGGTTTGACTTTACTATGTCAGGGGGTTTGAACCTCTTTCAGCCTGAGGGCCCAATTCCATTTCAGAGAAGTTCTTGGGGGCTGAATTCCAGTGGTGGGCAAGTTCAGAAGAAAGAGGGGCTTGGTCAAAATACCAAAAATACACTTGGAAACCACCAAGAGATGGGTGACCTGGTGAAAGGAGGAGAGGGCAGGAGAAGGGGGATTGACATTAGGGGAACTACTTACCCAACATCTACTGCAGAGGAATCTGGGTGTTTCATAAACTCAAGCATAGTGAAATTGGCAAATTGAATAGATACAAATTCACCAATAATAACCACATCTGAAGCAGCACATGAATGAGTCTGAACGGTTGTCTCCCCTCTGCATATGGAGGAGTTCAAAATTTTGCTGGAAGAATATTTCACCCATAGCAGAATCGGACAGAATGATGACAAATCTACAGTCAAGAACAAACTGGACCCCTTCATGATCACTTGTGGCCACTATCAGCAGTATCAGTTCAGGCAGAAGATACAGAAAAACACAGACTGCAAGAGCTGTGCCTGCCTCAGAATAGCCTCCCAGGCTGGAGTGGAGAAGTTGTTTGGACAGGAGACAGCATAGACTCATCATAGAATATCATGCTTCATATGTTCTGTTTTTGGTATATAATTTGCATAGGGACTGTCTGTGATACCCCATGAGGCTTCTGACAATTCCACTCCTGATTACAGTAATTGTAGTAATTCCAGGGCAGATCAGCTTTGACAAAGTTCTCAATTCTCAGAACAAACAGAGGAAATGTGTCTCTGAGATCCCACTCTAGGGCATCTGGAAAAGGTACAACTTAATGGGGAACTTTGTTGGTGTGAAGCAGCCTCTTGGATAGTATGATACTCTACTTTATTGCTTAAAGCCATAGGCCACCACAATGTACATTAAAGAGAGAGAGAGAGAGAGAGAGAGAGAGAGAGAGAAGCAGTACAGTCACGTATTTGTATATACATAAATTCATACATCCAACAGAATCATCCCTAGAAGGCTGTTTGGGCTTTGGCACGTAATTTCCTTGCTGCCAAGGCAAAATTTGCTACCTGGGCAGTGGTAAAAGCACCAGTGCCAGAAAGAAGGACACATATCTGTTCTAAAGGTGTTCTATTTAGGAGGCGCTGGGAAATAATGGCAATAAATTTATGCCTAGGATGGCCATAGGGAGGGCATCTTAGTAAGCAATGAGAGACATCCTCAACCTCCCCTGACCCACAGATACAGAGTCTCTGATGGACTGGGGATTGTCAAATCTTCCCTCCAAGAAGGCAGAGGGCATGCATTATAGGCGCAATGCTGTAAATGGTTTCTGTAAGTGAGGCACAGTCAGAGTTGTAAAGTAACTCTCCAGACCAAATGACATATTATATAATGGGTACCAGCAAGAATAAGGCATTTGTGAGATTGTAACCAAATCCATCCACTTAGAATAAAGATATTTTTTTTCTTTAAGCCTCTGCTTTACTCTATCAGAAGGGAAAGAAGGAAAGGACTCAGTATCAATTCCATAAGCTTGCAACATAGGTTTGGTAAGGTTTATCCTAGACTTTTGGGATGGGGTCTGAAATTGTTCTTGAAAGCATTTTTTTTGGAAGGCGGGAATCGCTCATATGGGTCAGCTTGAGCCAATACAAAGCGAGAGCAGCATGAATAGATGTTTTAACTGAAATCAATCCTACTTCTGCCCTTAGAAGGGCCCCAGGTGTACTCCAGGGGACAGTTAAGAGAGATCTCATAAAAGAGTTCTGATTCTGAACCACCTCAAAAATAGAGGCATTCGTGTATCCCCATACCTCTGCCCCATACGTCAGTTGTGAAACTACCTTCTTCTGAAATATCTCAACTGCAGGGGCAACCAAACTTCCCCCTTGTGATCGAGAGAACTGAAGGAGAGATTGAGTAGACCGGGATGATTTCAGCTTAATTACATCTAGATGTTGTCTCCACGAAAGTCGGGCGTTGAAATTAAGGCCCAAATATCTAAAGTTGTTCATTTGTTCAATGGATTCATTGTCCAACTTCCACATATGTGTTTTCCTTTTCTTCCCAAATACTACAATTTCAATCTTAGCATAGGAATGTTTTGTGCAAAGACGGGCATGATAAAGGACAAAGAAGGTAGGGACCTAACAGAAGCAGATGAGATTAAGAAGAGGTGGAAAGAATACACAGAAGAACTATACAGGAAAGATCTGAATGTCCCTGATAGCCATGATAGTGCGGTCACTGAACTTGAGCCAGACATCCTCGAGAGTGAAGTCAAGTGGGCCTTAGGAAGCATTAGTAACAACAAAGCTAGCGGAGATGACAGTCTTCCAGCTGAGCTATTTAAAATCCTAGAAGATGATGCTGTTAAAGTGCTGCACTCAATATGCCAACAAATTTGGAACACTCAACAGTGGCCGCAAGACTGGAAAAGGTCAGTTTACATTCCAGTTCCAAAGAAGAGCAATGCCAAAGAGTGCAAGGAGGTCAAACCAGTCCATACTAAAGGAAATCAACCCTGAGTGCTCATTGGAAGGACAGATACTGAAGCTGAAGCTCAAATATTTCGGCCACCTAATGCGAAGAGAAAACTCTCTGGAAAAGACTGTGATGCTGGGAAAGACTGAAGGCAAAAGGAGAAGGGGACGGCAGAAGATGAGATGGCTAGATAGCATCACCGATGCAATGAATATGGACTTAAGCATGCTCCGGGAGAGAACGCAGGACAGGAAGGCCTGGCGTGCTATGGTACATGGGGTCACGAAGAGTCGGACACGACTGAACGACTGAACAACATAGTTAATAGACAAATGCTCTCTTGTGCAAAATGCACTCAACTTTCTCAAGAGCCTTCGTATACCAATTAATGTAGTGGAAATCATTGCAATATCATCCATATATAGGAGGACTGAGAGTTTAACATCCTGAATAGAAGCTGGGAAGCATGCCAAATCACTCAGTTCTTGTACAATGCTATTAATATAAAAATTAAAAAGAAAAGGGGCCAATAAACATCCCTGATGCACTCCTTTATCGGTTGGGATGCTTTCTGATAACAATCCATTTGCCCCCAGCCTAACTCTAAGAGTAGTGTCAGAGTGGAGCATTTGGATTAAAAGAAACAGCCTTCTATCAATGTTTGTGGCAGATAGCTTTTGCTACAAATGATCTCTATCTACAAGGTCAAAGGCTGAACTAAAATCCAGAAAAGTAACAAATAACTCTTTTCTATCATGCTGAGAATATTTCTGTATTAGGTGATGGAGAACCAAACACTGGTCTATTGTAGATTTCCCCTTTGCAAACCCAGCCTGTTCTTCAGCTAAAATCAAGTTTTCAGCTGCCCATGACTCTAATTTGTGTAAAAGATATTTAGTATATAATTTTGAAACAACATTAAGCAGACTGATTGGTCTAAAATTATTTGAATCTGCTTTAGAGCCTCTCTTGTGAATAGGAACAACAATGCTCACTTCCCAGCCCTGGGGGATTTTGCCATGCTGGTTTATATAAGTAAACATTTTTGCAAGAATTGGGCACCACCAAATAGAATTAGATCTAAACAATTCACCAGGAAGCATATCCTCTCCAGGGGGCGGTTTAGGAGGCAGGGAGGCAATCAAATCATGCACTTCATCCCAGGTTACTGGTTCCCAATCAGGGCAGGAAGAGAAAGACAAAAAATCCCTGCCGTGAAGGGGATCAAATGGGGTCCCAACAAAAGATTGTCTAAACAAGGCTGAAAAGTGAGCTTGCCACTGTGAGGAAGTAATTTGATTATCAATAGAGCCATGATGTCTCCTTGTCCCTTTTGTCACCAACATCCAGAATCTAGTTGAATCTCCTTCTAGAATTGCCAGCACTAGCTCCATCCAGGATTGTCGTACATACTCGTTCTTTTTCTGGCGCAGGAGATTTTTATACTCTTTGCGCATGTTTGGCCCCCCGAAATCTGTGGCGGAATGGCCTGCCACCCCCCCACCCCCCCTGCGGATCCCCCCAGGACGTGACTTACCTGGGGCAGATCTTCCAGGCGGCGGCGGCTCCGGTGGCGGCTCCGGCGGCAGCGGCGGCTGGTCTTCCGACCGGCTGCCACCGCCGCCATTTGCAGTTTTTTTGTTTTTGTTTTTACACCCATGTGATAAAAAACTTGGGTGTAAAACATGGGTGTGGGTGGCCGCCGCCGCCATTTGCATACGCTTTTTTTTTAACCCAGACATTTTAGACTATGTAAGATGGCCCAAAATAAGGCTCTGGGGGGAAAAAAAAAACGCGTACGCAAATGGTGGTGGCTACGGCCGCCGCCATTTGCGTTCCTTATTTTTGATGTCTTAATCTACATAAATAATTACGTAGACTAAGACGGCGAAAATAAGGGGAACGCAAATAGCATCCACTACGCTATTTGCATTCCCCTTATTTTCGCCGTCTTAGTCTACGTAAATATTTATGTAGATTAAGACATCAAAAATAAGGAACGCAAATGGCGGCGGCCGTAGCCACCACCATTTGCGTACGCGTTTTTTTTTTTCCCCCAGAGCCTTCCGCGGCCGGAAATCCGGCTGCAAACGGCTCTGGCCTGGCTGGGCCTGGCCGGCTGCTCTGCGGAGCCGCCGCAGAGCACAGCCGGCCAAGGAGGATTCCGGGGGGGAGGAATGGAGCACCTCCCCCCCGTCCAGGATTCCAGGGGGAGGGATGGAGTGCCTCCCCCCCATCCAGGATTCCGGGGGGAGGGACGGAACGCCTCCCCCACACACCATCAGCATAATCCGTGAACAGGTAAGTGATTTTCGTACATCCCTAGTAAAATTTTCTAAGGAGTCTTCTTGCCTCAATCTCCTGATCGCTCCTGCCAGCCTACGTTTCTGGGCAGTTCACTGTTTATCAAACCAGCCTTGACTAGTGTGCAGGCCTGGAAAAGGAGCTTTCATAGTGACCACAAATCGTCTAAGTTCTTTCTCTATTTTCCCATAAGTTCCCAGGGGGCCCAGGGAGATAAAAAAAATTCCTCTCTAAAAGATAACATCTTGGGGGTTGCTAGAAATAAGTTTATTTCTTCTTGCAGCTTCCCATTCCAACACAGTCTTTTTTCTCCCTGGGTTATTAAATTATTTGCAGAAGCGAAAATGAGGGGAACTTTTCCAGTTGATAACGAAAGACACATCTGAATTGGCATGTGATCATTCTCTTGTCTAGTAAGGATTTTGAAATTGTTGAAAAAGAATAGAGACAATTGTGAGAGGATCATAAAATCTATCACACTCCTGCCCCTTGGGCCAATATATGTATATAAATTCTAATCTGGGTCTCTATCTGCCCCATTACATATATATAAGTGAAACTTAACAACAAGAGCAAAGAGGAATTGACCAGCTTTATTAAGCCCCAAATCTTTAGAACTTCTAGTAGGAAGAGAAGCCAGATCGTCTGGAGTAAGTCCCATTTTCTCACTGATTTTACAGTTGTTTTGTCCTATTCTAGCATTCATATCACCTGCTATCAAGATTTTTGGGTCAGCCTGTATTTCAAATAAGGTGGAGAGGGCCCGGTCAAGTTCATTCCATATGGAGGTATCTTCATACTTTGAATTCTGCGGGGGGAAATATACATTTACTAAAAAAAAAAAAAAAGGTCAGACCTGAAGGCCAATCCACCTGAAGAATGAAGATGTTACTACTGTTGCTTACATCAAGCAGTAAAACATTTGGGTTATTATCCACTGAAACCATAGTTGCTAGACTGCCCCGGGCACAGCCTCTACTCCTCTTGGATAGTAAGTGGGTCTCACTTTATGAACAGATGAGGATTGGCATAGGACCAACTGGAAGGAACAGGACGGTGGATGCCCAGTTGACATCTCTTCCCTGCTGAAGCACATTGAAGGCTGCCTTCTGCTGAGTCAGGCCATCGAGCCACTCTCTCCTTTGACGAGCAAGGACGTTCCGAGATCTCTCCCTGCCATGCAATCTGAGATCCCATCCCTCATACTTTTCATGAATGCAAATCTGCTACTGAGCTATGATCCCTCAGTCTCAGCTAGACACAAGCCATGTATGATATTTATGTATTTCCCTATTAACCGGAAGCATTTTCACTCTGTTGTCCGGCCAAGAAGGCTCCCGGAGCAGCTCACAAATCCTCCAAAAGAAACCAGGGTACTTATTTCTCTCAGGCTCAGCATCCAAAAAAATGACTCAAAAGGGGAAAGGATGGGGAGGAAGGAGGAAAAACAGCAAACCCACGCGTCATTCATGACAGCTACAGCTTTCCTATCATGATCAGCTGTGACAGAAAAAGTTCAGAGACAAGGGGAGCCCAAGGGAGTGGGTCCATCGGCATGGCCAAGGGAATCCGCCTGCTCCCCTTGCCTCTGCTCTGCCTCAGCCTGAGGGCCTCCTGCTGCTGGGCAACAATGGTTGGAGATTAGCCATTGGGTTGGGTGCAGACGTAAAGCATTCTTAGAGCCCACCCGTTTCAAGCAATGGGACTGGAGTTAGTCATGACGGCATTAAGTCACATTGATTGCAGTGGGTCTGCTCTAAGAATGGCTTTGTCTAACAGTGGTAATTGGTCTCTATGCAGAGTCAGTGGAGTGCCCTGTATTCTATTTCTCCCTCTGTTGCATCCTGATGGAATGGCACAAAAGAATGCATTTTATCCTTTTAACTGTTTGCAATCCACCCAGACAATCCTTGTTATTTGAAAAAGATGAAAAATACTACTAATGAATAAATAAATCACTACCATTCTGTCACCTTCCACAGTTGCTTTCACACATACTAGTATATTATATCCCCAAAGCCGCCTTGGGGTCTCTTCCATGAGCACCTGTCCCGGTGTCCTCTGCAGATTTTGGCTACCAAATGCAGGAGAACACCCTGAGGCTGCCGCGTGGAGGCCAGGGCCACCGGAAGCTGCTGTGCTATGAGGCAACGTGACAGGGCCACCGAACGTGGTGCATTTGAGGCACCCTTAAGGAGGGCAGACTGGGAGACAATCAGATCTGAGCCACTGAGCAGAATCCACTAGGAAGTTCTTGCATACACCCCTCAAGGAAAGGAAAGGAAATGAATGGGAGCTGTAACAGACTGTGGTCATATTTGGCCAGCAATCCAGGCTGCGTCAGAGAGCTGGAGGGGGGTGGAAAAGAGAGGAGGCTGCAAGACTGTGAGAAATGAGTGCCCGGGGTGTGGATCCTGTGTGCTAGGAGTGTAGGCTGAGTGGATCTTGTGTGCTGGGGATGTAAGGTGAGAGACAGAGAATTGGAGGGTGATCCTTAACTTTCTGAGAGAGCTGTGAGATCAAAGGAGTGGGTTTGTGTTTTGCCTTCCTGTTGAGCAGAAACCTAAGGGTCCAAAGGTATGGGTATGTGTTCTGGGGCTCAGGCCCTTCCTCTGTTTTGTATTCAGGTTCTTGGGCAAGTTGCCGGTCTTTTAGCCTGTGAAAAACTGGCATGTCTACATTCCCAACCTTCTGAGGAAGGACAGGATTCAAGACACCTTTCCCAATATTCTTCAGAAGTAGGCTGACACCCACCCCACCCCACCCCACCTCCCAGATTAATAGCTCTCACTGAATATTGGCATGTAATGACTCATAAACTGCAAGAGTGGGAATCCACACTTAGGACTTTTCTAGAGAGAGGAGCACAGCGTAGGCATCTTGTCCCACGCTTATTTCAACCTCCTTAACACTTATCTTCGCACTTTTCCCAGCAGTCCATTGCATGAGGGAGGCTGCCCTGCAGACAAGGGAACAGGGAAGTTCACACTCACCATTAGCAGCCTGGCAGGGCCTGGTCATGCATCGCCTCAGGTTGTCTAGGGGTGATTTATACGAGGGGAGTCAATATTGGGTGCTTTTCATTCTGCTCTTTGTATGTGCCCAGTGTCTTCTGTACTGAACCGAGACACTGCAGTGCCTTCCTGAAGTTCTCCTAGGTGACCGATGTGGCTAACACCTGGGAAATATCTCCGTAATTCAATATTAGTTCTTTGTAGGTTTGAACTGGTGAACCAAGTGTCAGTGTTTTTTAGAACGTTCATGTGCAATTCCTTCCTGAACCGTCCTCCCATCAACCCTAACTACGAAGTAACATTCATGGTAGCACTTCTCAGCCAGAAGGTGACTGAATTACCACTTTCATTAAGCTACCATGCTCATGCTGACAAAGAAGATTTGAGAGGCGTTTAGTTAATTTCCTTTCTCAGTATAATTTTGGTCTTATCCTTTGTTTCCACCAAGTGACGATCCTTGCTAAATATATAATTTTATAGTTCACATAGTATATATGTCAACTATATATACTTCACATAATGAATTATGTTATTCATTAATAATGTTGTTGCCCTGCATGGCAACTGACCATTTTCTCCCTGGTCCAGCTTTGATCAGCAACACTGATTTTCTTTTCTAACCATTTCCTACTGGGAACAATGTCATACAGAAAATACTGTGGGTTCCCAGTAGGGATGGCGGAGAATTTCTCCCCAAAACTTCGGGGGGCCGAGCGCCAATGTGTTCGGCCCCCCGAACAAGTTTCGGGGAGAAATCCTCTGGACCCCCCCGCCCCCCGCACCCCCCCCGGGAAGGGACTTACCTTCACCGAATGTCCCTCCCGGCGGCGGGTCCGGCCGGCGGTTCGGCGGGTGTTCGAGCGGGGCGGGAGTGGCAGCCGCCATTGCAATAAAAGAAAAAAAAACGCCCCCGTGATAGGCTACGTGACGATTAACGTAGCCTATCATGGCTAGATCTGCAAAGTCAGCCGTGATAGGCTACGTCAATCGTCACGTAGCCTATCACGGGTGACTTAAAAAAAAAAAAAAAAGTGCGTACTGATAATGGCGGCCCCCATAGGGAGCCGCCATTCCCATTCCTTATTTGGTCGCTGTAGTCTACGTAAAGATTTATGTAGACTACAGCGACCAAATAAGGAACACGAATGGCGGCTCCCTATGGGGGCCGCCATTAGCGTACATGCTTTTTTTTTTTTTAAAGTCACCCGTGATAGGCTACGTGACTATTAACGTAGCCTATCACGGCTGACTTTGCAGATCTAGCCATGATAGGCTACGGTAATCGTCACATAGCCTATCACGGGGGCATTTAAAAAAAAAAACACCTTTGGAGTTCGCGGCCGGGCAAGGCGGGAAGCCTCTTCCCTGGCCTGAATTTCGGCCGGGCGAGGCGGGAAGCCTCCCCCCCAGCCTGAATTTCGGCCGGGCGAGGCAGGAAGCCTCCCCCCCCAGCCTGAACTTCACGTGGGGAGCAGCGAAGCGCCTCCCCCCCACCGCGAACAAGCTTCAACGAAAGGTAAGTGACTTTCATCCACCCCTAAGCCCAAGTGCTGGATGGCCCCAAAGGGGAGGTTTTGGCCAGAGCATGGGGCTGACCATGCCATGGCATGTACCATTCAGATGTTTCCCCCCTGCTCCCCTGGGAGTGGCACCAGCATGCCAGCCCCTGAGCTGGGCTGGAGCCCTGTGGCCCACCCCAGGGACCCCCCTTCCATTTGGGAGTGGGTTCTGTACCCCTTTCCCCTTGACTTGGATCCAGCCCAATGCCTTCGGCACTAAAGTTGTGACAATGATGCTTAAGAATTGACCTTTCAACCAACTTATAGTGCTATGACTGAGGCAAAACCCTGTGAAATGGGTAAATTGATTCCCAGGGAAAATTCCTTCCCAGCCCCATCACTCAGTGGCTGACAGCAGTCTACAGCAATAGGCCACCTTTAGGACAGGGTGGGTTGGCAAGTCCAAGGCAGCAGAGTGGGGATGAGGCCTGAGCCGCAGCCTCTTGAAGTAGCCAAGAAGCAGACCAGAGGGAAAACTTGTCCCTCCCAGTTGCCCCTTCAGCCCCACCCCCACAAGCCCAGCCAGTGCTTCTGATTGGGCTGAAGGAGGTGTGGTCATAAGCAGCAGGCCGCAGCCCTGATCCCCTCCTTCAGAGCCTTCCTGGCATAGACATAGTGTAGACATAGTCACACACTGTAGACATAGTGTGAACTGGGACACCTGATGGGTAGGGGACCTGTACCACCCTTTACACCTCTTCCCACTGCCATTCATTCACACAAAGCAGTCTCTCCCCACTCCCCTCAGCCAGACCTTTCCTCACCTTCACCTTATGAATCTGTCATTGTTAGGAACCATAATTGTCCCTGGAATCCTTTGAATCACAAAAAGTGTTGCCCCGATACAATGTCATAATGAACATGCTTGCAAAGGAACAACTGTTCATGCGTCCTGAAGACTACAGAAGCCACGAGACAGTGTGTCCATGAGTGAAATGCACAGGCATAGGAACATCTCGGAATTCAAATGTTGTGGGCAACTGACTCTATTGAGAAAATGGCAGTAAAAATTACACAAGCCAAAATTCGAATAGGCACATAGAATTTCTCTAGCTTAGGAGAGGGAAAACTGTGTAAAATGGAACTCTGCCCACAGATTTTGCACAATAACCTGTTTTCCCCCAGGACAGTGTCTTCCTGAGTCTAGGGGCGGACGAAAGTCACTTACCTGTCCTCGAAGGACGTTCGCGGTGGGGGGGAGGCGCTTCGCTGGTCCCCCCACGAAGTTCAGGCCGGGGGGGGGAGGCTTCCTGCCTCGGCCCGGCCGAAATTCAGGCCGGGGAGGAGGCTTCCCGCCTCTCCCGGCCGCGAACGCGAAAGTTTTTTTTTTTTTAAAAAACGCCCCCTGATAGGCTACGTGATGATTCACGTAGCCTATCACGGCTAGATCTGCAAAGTCAGCCATGATAGGCTATGTCAATCGTCACGTAGCCTATCACGGGTGACTTAAAAAAAAAAAAAAGCACGTACGCTAATGGCGGCCCCCATAGGGAGCCGCCATTCGCGTTCCTTATTTAGTCGCTGTAGTCTACGTAAATGTTTACGTAGCCTACGGCGAAAATAAGGGCAACGCAAATAGCGTTGCCCTTATTTTCACCGTAGTCTACGTAAATCTTTACGTCGACTACAGCGACCAAATAAGGAACGGGAATGGCGGCTCCCTATGGGGGCCGCCATTATCCGTACACACTTTTTTTTTTTTAAAGTCACCCGTGATAGGCTACGTGACAATTGACGTAGCCTATCACGGCTGACTTTGCAAATCTAGCCGTGATAGGCTATGTGAATCGTCACGTAGCCTATCAGGGGGCGTTTTTTTTTTCTTTCATTGCAATGGCGGCGGCGGCAGCTGGTCGAAAGACCGGCTGCCGCTCCCGCCCCGCTCGAACACCCGCCGAACCGCCGGCCGGACCTGCCGCCGGGAGGGACATTCGGCGAAGGTAAGTCCCGTCCCGGGGGGGGTGTGGGGTGCGGGGTGTGTGTGGAGGATTTCTCCCTGAAACTTGTTCGGGGGGCCGAACACGTTGGCGCTCGGCCCCCCGAAGTTTCGGGGAGAAATTCTCCGCCAACCCTACCTGAGTCATTTGTTTACCAAGCCCCATTCCAATTTAAAGTGGCTCCATCATGTGGCTTTTATAAGGGGAAAAAATCCACCCAATCTCTTAGGAATTTCTGATCCTGTAGACCTAAAGTGGCTTTAAAAATGCCTTTTCTACCAATGCTGATTAGTATAACATAAGCAACCAAGAAGATATATCAAGAGATGTATCCTTTTCAGAGGTTGGAATAAATTAAGTGGCATCTACAGCAAAAGAATCCTCATTGCTTGTAGTATCCAATGAAGGTTGCGGAATTTCCAGTTATTATTCGTTGGATGTTCGGCATACATCTGAAAATTTTCAGACAAGTAAGGTCTATGTACTATAAGTTACATAAGGCTGTGGTTGGTTGGTTGGTTGGTTGGTTAGTTCCTAGCTTCCTTCCTTCCTTTCTTCCTTTCTTTATGCATGCATGAATAAAAGGCTGGATTGTTCTTAAGTGATTCTGACATGGAAAATTGGGGGAGAGTTTATTTTTGGCTTTTGTTTATGCTGTATAGGGCTTCTACAAGTTTTAATGGGGGGGGAGCTTGTTGCAGGTAATGTCTGAAATGTTTGCACATTGAAAAAGCTCACATTGGTCCAGTTCACACAACATGCCCAAGTCACTGTGAGTTACTGAAACCACAATGAGCCGTGGCGCCTGCTGTACGCATGCGGCCACCATTGTTAATATGAAACCCCCAACTGGAGCTTACGGCATGTCATCCAAACCTGGCCACTATGGGTTGTTCAAGGGTTCAACAACCCTTGCATACCCTACTACTAACTGAGGGTTATGTGAGAGTTGTTTAACCCTTGAATAAACCCAATGGCCAAGTTCGGATGACAGACCACAACCCCTTTGGTGTGTGCATATTCATACTGCAGCCACACACACCCAGCATGGTGAAATAATCCACAGTGAGCCAAATGTATCATGCAAACTGGGTTGTTGTGTTGGGTGAATGGAGAAGAGTAGTCTTCCACAGAGGGCAATGGCCTGATCATTGATGAGAAACAATGGGCACCCATGCCCAACTAGGCGGTTTTAGTCTCAACTCGTCTTGGATGTATTTTGAGATTCAGCCAACCCCAGGGGAAATGGTGCAAGGAGAGCTTTACATTTGAAAGGGAAAGGATCAAAGGTGTCTTGGAACAAGCAGTGCTGCTATAGTTTGGGTTCCTTCTTATCATTAGCAAAATTCCTGAACTCACCTACAAAATCTATTAATCAGTGGCCAAAGTAAAATGAGCATGTATCCAGATCACAGGACTAGGGATGGGAGTTCATTTTGTTAGCTTTGAACTTTAATATGGATTGACTTAATTTGCACTTCCTCAACCAATACATGACCCAGAAGGGAATTATCCTTCCATTTTGGACTTATCTGAATTTAACAATGTATTTGTTCAATAAAAAAAATCATGCAGAAATGTGTGCATTAGGGAAAATTGCCTACAAAAATGTGCACATTGGGAGAAATAGAGTATAAAATACATACATCTGGGGAAGTTGCTTGCAGGAAAAACAATGTTCTACTAGGGGGAACGGCATACAAAAATGCTTCCAAAGTTTTGTGCATACAAAAATGCATATGAATTTTCATGAAGACGTTAAAAAGGTTACAAACTGATGCTGAAACAGGATGGGATGAACTTGTGCTTGGGAAAAATGTGAATGTTATAGAAACAGACAAATTCATCTATCCTGACTCAGGACAAGCCACAATGAAATCAGGGGGGAGGAATTCTGATATATGGTTCCTGTGAGTTGATCCTAGGTTGCATGATTCAGCAGGACAATGTAGCGACGCAGAACTGCAATCCCCACAGTAATTTCCAAGGAGTACGACCCCTTGAACTCAGCAGGAATTACTTCTGAGCAGACACAATAGGACTGGAATGTAAATCTTCAATCTGAAAAACTTAAGACACTTAAATTAATTATGACCTTGATTTCTTTGTTTGAAGTCCCTATTATGTCTCAAGGAACCTATCTGGATGATATAATGAAAAGAGGCAACCAGTCCTGCTTGACTGAAATCATTCTTCTAGGCTTCTCTGATTTCCAGAACATACAAGTCCTTTTGTTTTGGCTGGTACTAATACTCTACATGGTGGCATTGACTGGGAACAGCATGATATTGATCATCACCATTGCCAATCCTACCCTACACACGCCAATGTACTTCTTTCTCCAGAACTTGTCCTTCTTGGAAATTGGCTACACCTCATCCATCATCCCTAAGATGCTAGAGCATTTATTATCAGAGACTCTCACCATATCCTTTTGGGGCTGTGGAATTCAGATGTATTTCTTCATCCTCTTTGGCATCACAGAGTGTTGCCTCCTCTGTGTCATGGCATATGATCGCTACTTTGCCATATGTAAACCCCTACAATATTCATGCATCATGAGCCCCAGGAAATGTGCCCAGTTGGCTGCCATCTCATGGGCTCTTGGTATTTTGGTGGCTTTGGGGCAGTCTGTTTCAATATTTACACTTCCCTTCTGTGGCCATAATAGAATCAGCCATTTCTTCTGCGATGTTCTACCCATTTTGAGACTGGCCACTACAGACACCTTCAAGAATGAAGTGGCAGTTGCCACTGTAACAGTATTCTTTATCCTGGTACCCTTTTTGCTCATCCTCTTGTCCTACGTCCTCATCATTTCCACCATCCTAATGATGCCTGTGGCCAAGAACAGACCTCCCTCTCCGGCAGGTACCAGAGGGTAGCACTGGGAGAGGAGGTTTCGGACCCATGGCCACTTACTTGTGGGGTGCCACAGGGTTCCATCCTCTCCCCGATGCTATTTAACATCTATGTGAGGCTGCTGGGGGCTATCATCAGGAGGTTTGGGGTGCAGTGTCATCAATATGCGGATGACACGCAGCTCTACCTCTCATTCAAATCTTCACCAAGGTTGGCCGTAGAATCCCTGTCCAAATGTCTGGAGACGGTGAGTGGCTGGATGGGGAGGAATAAGCTGAAGCTCAACCCTGACAAGACCGAGGTACTTTTGGTGGGAGACAAGAGGAGGCTGGGGGATGTTGACCTGGTGTTGAATGGGGTACGGCTACCCTTGAAAGACCAGGTCCGCAGCCTGGGGGTCATTTTGGACTCCCAGCTGTCCATGGAGGCTCAGGTGTCAGCTGTGAGCCAGACAGCGCTGTATCAACTCCATCTGATACGGCGGCTGCGCCCCTTCCTTCCCGACCATCTGCTCCCATCGGTAGTACATGCCCTGGTCTCCTCTCGTTTAGACTACTGTAATGCGCTCTACGTGGGGTTACCCTTGAAGACGGTTCGGAAGCTGCAGCTGGTACAGAACGTGGCGGCTCGCCTGATTAAAGGCAGCCGCCGGCGAGATCACATCACTCCAGTGCTGAAGGAGTTGCACTGGTTACCAGTTGTTTTCCGGGCCAAATTCAAGGTGTTGGTTTTGACCTTTAAAACCCTATATGGTTCCGGCCCAGCCTATCTTAAGGAGCGCCTCCAGCAACACCAGACAGGCCGCTTAACAAGATCAGCCTCGGATGGCCTTCTCTCTGTCCCATCAGCCAGGACAGCTAGACTGGTGGGGACGAGGGAGAGGGCCTTTTCTGTGGTGGCCCCCACTGTGTGGAACTCCCTCCCTAGGGAACTCCATCATGCCCCCTCTTTAATGAGCTTCCATCGTGCATTAAAAACGTGGTTGTTCAGGCAGGCATTTGGGGTTGGTTAGGGTATTTAAAAAAAAAAAATTATGGTAGAATTTTATAGTTTTAAATTGTTTTATTGTATGTTGTACATCACCCAGAGTGGCTGGGTGACCAGCCAGATGGGCGATTAATAAATTTAATAATAAATAAAAATAAATAAACAGACACAAAGCATTCTCCACCTGTTCCTCGCATCTGATTGTTGTCTCACTTTTCTATGGAACCACCATTTTCATCTACATTAGACCCAAATCATTCTATTCCCTGGACAGTGACAGGATCCTTTTTCTCCTCTATACAGTAGTGACTCCAACATTCAACCCAATAATTTACAGCCTGAGGAATACAGAGGTAAAAGCTGCTTTCAAGAAATCAATAGGAAGGAAACTAGTTTTCCTTATAAAATAGTCTAGGTATCTCAAACCAGTTTCATCCTTTTGTCAAAATACAGAATGACCCAGATTCAAGTACTGTGAGGATGCAAACAAGTCTGATCATCAGAGATATTTATAGGACAAAGTGCAACTTGGAAGATAGCGGGGGGGGGGCATACCCTGGACTATGTGGTCACCAAGACAAGGGGTCATGTTTAGGCAGAAGAAAAGGAAGAAGCACCACCTCCAAACTATATAAGGGGGAGGTGAATGTCAAAAGGAACAGCTAATTTATTTTATGTCTTTATTTTACTTAAATAATTTCTCCTCTTTTCCCACTAAGGAGATCAGAGCAGCATACACTAAAAAAGTAAAGCAACAGAACAAGCAATAGAAAACAACAGAACTCACGCCAGCCAAAATATTGAGCAGGGCTCAAAGGCATGATTACAAAAGAAACATCTTAACTGCCTCCTCAACACAAGCAGTGAAGGAGCCAAATGGGTCTTCTGGAGGGGGAGGGGAGGGTTCCAGAGGAAGGGCTCACACACATATTGTCACCACATGAGTACCTGGACACACAACTAGAAGAGCCTCGGTGTCGTACCTGACCCTGACATATGCCAAGATGACCCATCAGATGAAGTGCCTGACTCATCAGAGTGTACAGACCCTGTGGGAAACCCTGATTCTAGCAGGAGCCCTGGCAATGTATCAGTGGAGAAGATACACTGGTCCCATCAACATCAGTGTTCTCTGAGGTGTCAAGGGAGGATGCTCAACATCCACCCAGCCTCAAGTGCACCAATTCCAGAAGGTGGAGGCACAGGCTCTCATGTTGAGGTGAAGCACATGCTTCAAGATCTGTAGCAGCCGGACTCCTCATGAGTAAAACCCTACTCAGGAGAAAAGGCCTTCTCATGATCAAGGTCTTTCATATGAGTGATACTCCTGCAAAAGTGCTGATAACCTGCAGCTCAGCTTTGGGTGGAGCTCTGGAAGCTCTGGCTATATAAGCTTTTAGTTGGAACATGCTAGCTGCAGGCACAACATCTTTCTACCAACTCTGGTGCCTTGAACGGTTGAACCATTCAAAACAAAGCTCATAATCTGATATGGACATGAGTTGGAATGAGCTTCAACATGGAATTCAGAGAACTTCAGCAAACTCAGGTTTTGCTGATTCACACATCCCTACTTGAACCCTTGCTTCTTGACTGATCCTCTTTGCTGCTGACCTTTGGAGGCCTGCTTAGACTCTGCTTTTTGCACTGCATTTGTGTTGGACTGCTTACCTGTCTTTTGACTTTGGCTATGCCTCAGACTCTTCATTGGACTTCTCCCTTCTTGACTGATAACTCTGTGTTTGACACCTTGCCTCCCTGCTAACCATGCCATACAGATTTGCCCCATCACTGGCCAGGGTTGACGTTGATCCAGCCTTAGCAGGACAGCCTAGGGTGTATTCTTTGAAAAAGAACAGTCCTCTATTTGAAGGGCTGCCAGAAGGCCATCTTCAGTTTGAACCCATTGTTTCTTTGGAGGGCTGTCCTGCCTAGTTCTGGTTTTCTGCACATCAGGATCTGGTGTTGGCTTGAACATGCAGAAATGGGGCTAATGCAGATGCATCCTGATGAGAATCATTTCACCCACTCTCTTCATGACTTTCATAAAAACAAGTTGTGTCCCAAAGAGAGTCACCAAAAGACACCAGTGCTGCCATCTTCCTGAGCTGCTCTCTTTATCCTGTTATTCTGACAACATAGAGCAATAAAGTGCATAATCTAGGGCAGCCTTCACCAACATGGCACCCTTCAGATGTGTTGGACTCCCACAGTCCCGAAGCCAGCTATGGCTGGGGGATTACTGGAGCTTTCTTTAAGTATGAACACATTGGACATGTATCCCAAGCTGGAAAATCAAGTTCCATTCCATGACTGCAGGTGAAATTGCCATGGTCACTTACATTGCACTGTCCACACATGGACTAATTCTAAGGAAAATATAACTGAGGCAAAACCCTGTTTATTTTCCTTACAGCAATAAGTTTTCTAATTTAGGTAGGTGTCTCCATATCCCATTATGTATCAACCCCATTACAAGGGGTCTAATCTGAAAATGGGGGGGGGGGCTGTTATGCAACATTTTCTAGACAATTTCTTCAAATGAAATCATCCTCTCATTGAACACCAGATCCTAATGTTGCATCCATTTTGTGAATTGTCCAGCATGCTTCCAGAGAATTGGCTGCTAGAGCTAATAATCAAGAGACATTGTGCAGCTATTCTGTCTTTCCTTCCTTAACAGATTTTCTGTGGTAAGAAAAAAGATGGAAGGAATGGTGGAAAAACACAGGAAGGCTATCAATGGAACATGATGTCTGGGGGGAAAAACCCAACATTCTGCGAATGAGACAGGGCAATAGCAGAATAAAAGCCTCATCTGGAGGACCCTGAGTTATTGAATTCCTCATTCCTGATATATGAAAACTGAATACCAGACACAACCCTTCAATTCTCCTATTGGACTTTACTTTTAACCTTCTTGATATCAAAAGAAGAAAATGCCCAGATTCAGATTGGTGATTCCATATGATTTTGTGATTCCATATGATTCCATATGGAGAACAAATCCATATGATGTTTAGGAATTATTGTAGAAATAAAACAGAGGATTTAAACAAATTAGATCATGGGGAATTAAAAGAAAAAGTTAAAAGCAGAGATGGATAAATGGACAACTTTGAAATTATCGTTTGGAAGGATCCGCCCAGGTAAAATGGACACTCCGCCGAAAATAAATGTTATGTTGCAAACAATTTCAAGTTCCCCTTAAGAAAGACTTGTAAACAAATGGCAGCATTATAGATCAAGTTAGGGAGCAATCCCAGGCTCAGGGAGAGTGGCAGAGTGGCCGCCAGGTGTAGCAGACCTGCTTTTCTGTCCATGGACCTCCCTCTCTGCAGGCTCAGAAGGAAGTCCACCACCTAAGGCCTCCTCTTGGCTACCGTGAGAAGCTCTGCTGCCACCGCTGGTCTGATGGCAGTAGAGATTTAAAAAAAGGATGTTTGGGGGTGGGTCGTGGGAGGGCCTTGAATCAACTGGATCTAAAACCTCTTCATTCTCCCAACACACCTCCAGAAAGGCTGAAAAGGTACACCCGTGTCATGAAGAAGGGACTTGTTATAAAGACTGGATTAAAGATGGGCAGGTCCAACCAAATATTCTGCTCCATGATGAACTGGAGAAACTTCAACACTTAATGTTCCAGTATTTCCAAGATACACATTTCTCTGGATGCTTCACTATGAAGCTGGTGAAGAGAATGGTGTGTTAAACCCTTTCTTGGTATATTTAAATGGTGTGAATTTTGGAACCATTCAACACATTCACTTGAGGACCAAAATTAGGGCTTACACCAGTTATCTGATTAATCTCATCCAATATCTGGACCTAATGAGTAACAATTGTTCACCAATTCTTCTTTGTGGAATCAACTGGTGAACAATTGGCTAACACGGTACATAAACAATGGGGGGTTGGTGTCTTTTCCTGGGTGATTTTAAATAATAAACATTCTTTTAAAAACTGGATATATACTATTGAGAAGCACAGAACTTGGACATGCTGTTGCAGATTAATAAATTCAGAGAGGTTTTGCTTCATAATAACATTGCTGGTTCACCTAACCTTAGTCCTTTTTTCACATTTAGCACAGTTTTTGCCTGATTAAGTTAAAGGAGTTAAATGTGTGAACCGCCCAGAGAGTTTTATCTATTGGATGGTGTAGAGATGTAATAAATAAATAAATAAATAAATAATGAAATCAATGTTTCTTAAGTGTTTCTTCTGCTCACAAAAAGAGATCACTGGATTGCATGCATTTTCAAATGTGGAAGGCAGAATTCTGTCCTGAATGTGCACATCCAGTTTCATTGCTGTATTTCAAAGGTTCTAGGCTAATACCAAATAACATTTAATTAAAAAACAACAACAACACAGAAAATGTTCACATGTGGGTGTGTTAAACTCCACCCTACGCTTCTCCAAAAATTAGCTTTCCAAATGAAAATTATATCTTGGGGGGGGGGGGTTCCAGATGGAGGACTCCTAGCACTACCAATGAGAAAGCATTGTGCAGCTACTATGTCTTTTATTCCTTAATGGATTTTCTGTGTTAATAAAAAAGGCAGGAGAAGCATTGGGAAAACATGGGATGGTTATGGATGGAGGAGGATGTTGTCTAAACCTCCTGTAAAATGTTATGAATGAGGCAGGGTTTGGGCATGATAAATGCCTCACCTGGAAGCACCCTTAGACTCCAAAAGGTATCATTTTCCTTTGGAAGCCTAGTGAATGAAAGCAGAGAAGAAGAGAAGAGAAGAGAAGAGAAGAGAAGAGAAGAGAAGAGAAGAGAAGAGTGACTTGGCCCACCCTTGCCTTTGGCTACACCCACCACAGTATGCCACCCCTGACTACTTTCCCATGTGGGAGTGTGACCCTGAAAAGGATGCCTGCCCCTGTTTCATTATATTTATTTAATCGGATTTATTTACCACTTCCCACAAACTTTCAAAGCAGTGAACACAAAGTGTCATACCATCAAAATGACAATACAATATAGCAATAAAACTACACAATAATTAAAAATACGAATCAGCAATCAAACTGCTCACTCTACTGTTGGCTACAGACCATAGCTGCCTAGGTCACACGTCATGGAAAGGCTGGATGAAGAGATTGGTCTTGAGAAGATGTCCAACAATCAGAACTGTGGAGGCTGTCTAATGACAGTTGGTAGACTGTTCCAGGGGTGGGGGGTCCACTATTCAGTGCTCTACTGCAAGTGCTCCTGAGGCAAACCATCCGGAGTGCTTCCTCTGATGACAGCAAAGATCAGGCAAGGAGTTAAGGGGTGAGGTGATCCCCAAGGTAACCCGTCACTTTTAGCGTAAAAGACAAGTCGAAGTAACTGAACATTGTCTGCTCCCGTGTATGCATGCCCAGACCCCAAGATTGTCTTCAGCAATCCTTCCCAGGAACCCTTGTCAAAGGAAGGGAAGTGGGTGGCTACTAAGAAAAGGGCTTTTTCTCTTGTGGCACCCCAGCTGTGGAATGAGCTCTCCAGAGAGGCTCGCCTGGCACCTACATTGTGCTCTTTCCATCACAATGTGAAGACCTCATTTTCCCAGGCATTTTAGTTTTTTGGTTTCTGTTGTTTTAAATATGTGTCTGCATTTTGAATCTTTGCACTGCTGCTAGGTTTCATTTTCGTATTTATTTTTATTAAAGTTTTAAACTGTCAAACTTTTTAATGTTATTTTTGTGTGTGTTGCATTTTATGGTTATAACTGCTGTGAACCACCCAGAGAGTTTTGGCTATTAGGCAGTATAGAAATGTAATAATAAATAACAATTAAGAACTTGTTAAAGTATAGTTCCGTAAGCAAAGAATTTAAGAAGGACTTTTCTCAAGGCAATCTTTACTTCCCTGTTTCGCAGGCTGTATATGAGGGGGTTGAGCAGGGGAGTCAAGACGATGTAGAAGAGAGAGAAGATCTTGTTCACGTCTCGCAGTGCCTCTGTTCTTGGTAAGAGATAGACAATAATTATGGTGCCATAGAAAATGGACACCACTGTGAGGTGAGAGGAGCAGGTAAAGAAGGCCTTTTGCCTCCCGACAGTAGATGGGATTCTCAGAATGGCTAATATGATACAACTGTAGGATGCCAGAGTTAAAACAAAGGGTGGCAGAGAGCATAGGCCTGTCAGAAGGGTCGTTATCAGCTCCATTGTGTGGGTGTTGCTGCATGACAACTTTAACAATGACCTGTAGTCACAAAAGACATGATCAATTTTATTAGGACCACAGAAGGTTAGCTGCTGCATCAAATAGATCGTTAGGGTAATAACCAGCAAGCTGCTTATCCAGGACCCAGCTGCCAGTTGGAAACAAACCTTGCTATCCATAAGAGTTGCATAGAGCAATGGCTTGCATATTGCTCCATACCTATCGTAAGACATTGCTGCCAAGGGATAACACTCAGCTACTGCCAGGAAACCAAAAAAAGAAAATTGTGTCATGCAGCCAGCCACAGAAATGGCAGCGCCATGGTGGAGGAGGCCAGCAAGCATCTTGGGTACAATGTTGGAACTGTAGCAGATCTCCAAGCAGGACAAATTCCCCAGGAAGAAATACATGGGAGTATGAAGGCTGTGATCCGACACCACCAGCCCAATGATGAGCATGTTCCCGATCATAGTTGAAATGTAGATCACTAGGAAGAGCAGAAAAAGGAGATAATCCAGATCCCCCAGATTCCCAAATCCCAGCAGAAGGAATTCAGTGACAGCTGTATAGTTTTCCAAGTCTCTGTTTGTGAGATGCATGGCAATAGCTTGGACCTACAAAGGTTACAGAAACATGTGAATGTGCCGTTGACCATCTAGCTCTTTATTATTGACTCTGGCTGAGAGTGGACCTCCAAGGACTCAGGCAGATTCCCAACCCTGGGTGTTGCTAGCCCTGGGCCATGCACCCCGCCCCCCGGCCCTAAACCTATTTCCAAGGGGGCCTGGATCTATTCCACACAGCCCTGAGTGTCCATTGGTACAAGTGGAACATTATTTTCTCAGCTTAATTGCAATGCATGGGAAATTTTTCAAGAGGGATTGCAGCTGAGGAAGGGTCAACTCTCCTCTTCCTACATGCTGCGATCCCCACCCCACCCCAAATAATTCCCTGCATGGCAAGAAAGATTCTTTAAAAGCCCTTTTTTTCATTGGTTTGGGATGATCTGGGTCAGGTGCAAATTAATCAAAGAATGAAATTTATTTGAGATTATTTGGATGAGAAATTAAGTAGCTGACTTTGCAGAAAAGGGCAACTAAAATGATCAAGGGGGTGGAGCATCTCCCCTATGAGGAAAGGTTACAACAGCTGGGATTGTTTAGCTTGGGGAAAAAAAGGTGAGTAAGGGGAGACATGATGGAGGTGTGCAAAATTATGCATGGTGTGGAGAATGTGGATAGGGAGACATTTTGCTCCCTCTCTCATAATACTAGAACCGAAGATCATCCCATGAAGCTGATTGGTGGGAGATTCATGAAGTACTTCACACAGCACATAGTCGGGCTATAGAATTTGCTACCACAAGAGGTACTGATGGCCACAAATTTGGATGACTTTAAAAGGGGGTTTTAAATCCTGGAGGAGATGGCAATGGATGGCTACTAGTCCTGAAGGCCCCTTCATGGATCACTGCCTTGTTGTGGCGAAGGGGCTTGCATAACTCAGTGAAACCATAAGCTATGCCGTGCAGGGCCACCCAAGACGGACAGGTCATGGCAGAGAGTTCTGACAAAATGTGGTCCACTGGAGAAGGAAATGAGAACCCACTCCAGTATTCTTGCCGAGAAAACCCCATGAAATGTATCACAAGGCTAAAAGATATGAAGCCGGAAGATGAGCCCCTCAGGTCGGAAGGTGTCCAATATACTACTGGGGAAGAGCAGAGGGAATTTCCAAGTAGTGCCAGAAAGAGTGAAGCAGCTGGGCCAAAGCCGAAAGGACACTCAGCTGTGGATGTGTCTGGTGGTGAAAAGAAAATCCGATGCTGTAAAGAACAATATTGTTTAGGAACCTGGAATGTAAGGTCAATGAATCAAGGTAAGCTGGAGGTGGTCAAACATGAGATGGCAAGATGGAACATCAACATCTTGGGAATCAGCGAACTAAAATGGACAAACATGGGCGAATTTAATTCAGGTGACCATCATATCTACTACTGTGGGCAAGAATCCCTTAGAAGAAATGGAGTAGCGCTCATAGTCAACAAAAGGGTGGGAAAAGCAGTACTGGGGTACAATCTCAAAAACAATAGAATGATCTCAGTACGAATCCAAGGCAAACCATTCAACATCAGAGTAATTCAAGTCTGTGCCCCAACCACTGAGGCCGAAGAAGCTGAGGTTGATCGGTTCTGTGAAGACCTACAACACCTTCTAGAACTAACACCAAAAAAAAGTTGTCCTTTTCATCATAGGGGATTGGAATGCTAAAGCAGGAAGTCAAGAAATCACCGGGATAACAGGCAAGCATGGCCTTGGTGTACAAAATGAAGCAGGACAAAGGCTAATAGAGTTTTGTCAAGAGAACACCCTGATAATAGCAAACACTCTTTTCCAACAGCACAAGAGGTGACTCTACACATGGACATCGCCAGATGGTCAATATCGAAATCAGATTGATTATGTCCTTTGCAGCCAAAGATGGAGAAGCTCTATACAGTCAGTAAAAACAAGACCTAGAGCTGACTGTGGCTCAGATCATGAGCTGCTTCTTGCAAAATTTCAGCTTAAATTGAAGAATGTAGGGAAAACCACTAAACCATTCAGGTATGACCTAAATCCTATCCCTTATGAATATACAGTGGAGGTGAGGAATAGATTTCAGGGATTAGACCTGATAGACAGAGTGCCTGAGGAACTATGGATGGAGGTCCATAACATTGTTCAGAAGGCAGCAACGAAATCCATCCCAAAGCAAAAGAAATGCAAGAAAGCCAAGTGGCTGTCTGATGAGGCTTTACAAGTAGCTGAGGGAAGAAGGGAAGCGAAAAGCAGGGGAGAAAGGGGAAGATATATCCAACTGAATGCAGAGATCCAGAGAATAGCAAGGAGAGACAAGAAGGCCTTCTTAAATGAACAATGCAAAGAAATTGAGGAAAACAGTAGAATGGGAAAGACTAGAGATCTCTTCAAGAAAATCAGACATCTCAAGGGAACGTTTTGTGCAAAGACGGGCATGATAAAGGACAAAGAAGGCAGGGACCTAACAGAAGCAGATGAGATTAAGAAGAGGTGGAAAGAATACACAGAAGAACTATACAGGAAAGATCTGAATGTCCCTGATAGCCATGATAGTGCAGTCACTGAACTTGAGCCACACATCCTAGAGAGTGAAGTCAAGTGGGCCTCAGGAAGCATTACTAACAACAAAGCTAGTATTCCAGCTGAGCTATTTAAAATCCTAAAAGACGATGCTGTTAAAGTGCTGCACTCAATATGCCCACAAATTTGGAACACAAGACTGGAAAAGGTCAGTTTACATTCCAATTCCAAAGGGCAATGCCAAAGAATGTTTGAATCACTGTACAATTGTGCTCATTTCACAAGCCAGCAAGGTTATGCTCAAAATCCTACAAGCTATGCTTCAGCAGTATGTGAACCGAGAACTACCGGAAGTACAAGCTGGGTTTTGGAGAGGCAGAGGAACTAGAGATCAAATCGCCAACATTCGCTGGATCATGGAGAAAGCAAGAGAATTCCAGAAAAACATCTATTTCTGCTTCATTGACTACGCTAAAGCCTTTGATTGTGTGGATCACAACAAACTGTGGCAAATTCTGAAAGAAATAGGAGTACCAGACCGCCTTACCTGTCTCCCGAGAAATCTGTACAAGGGTCAAGAAGCATCAATAAGAACCAGACATGGAATAACTGATTGGTTCAAAGTTGGGAAAGCAGTACAACAAGGCTGTATATTGTCACCCTGCTTATTTAACTTATATGCAGAGTACATCATGAGAAACACTGGGTTGGATGAATCACAGGTCAGAATTAAGATTGCCGGGAGAATTATCAACAACCTCAGATACGCAGAGGGTACCACTCTAATGGCAGAAAGCGAAGAGGATCTCAAGAGCCTCTTGTTGAGGGTGAAAGAGGAGAGTGCAAAAGCTGGTTTGAAACTCAGCATTAAAAAAACTAAGATCATGGCATCTGGCCCCATCACTTCCTGGCATATAGAAGGGGAAGAAATGGAAGCAGTGACAGATTTTATTTTCTTGGGCTCCAAGATCACCGCAGACGGTGACTGTAGCCATGAAATTAAAAGATGCTTGCTCCTTGGGAGGAAAGCTATGGCACACCTAGACAGCACAGAAGCAGAGACATCACCTTGCCGACAAAGGCCCGTCTAATCAAAGCTATGGTTTTCCCAGTAGCAACGTATGGCTGTGAAAGCTGGACTATAAGGAAGGCTGAGCACCGAAGAATTGTTGCTTTCGAACTGTGGTGCTGGAGAAGACTTTTACGAGTTCCCTGGACTGAAAGGAGGTCAAATCAGTCCATCCTAAAGGAAATCAACCCTGAGTGCTCATTGGAAGGACAGATCCTGAAGCTGAAGCTCCGATATTTTGGCCACCTAATGCGAAGAGAAAACTCCCTGGAAAAGACCCTGATGCTGGGAAAGATTGAAGGCAAAAAGAGAAGGGGACGGCAGAGGATGAGATGGCTAGATAGCATCACCGATGCAATGAATATGAACTTGCGCACACTCTGGGAGAGAGCGCAGGACAGGAAGGCCTGGCATGCTATGGTCCATGGGGTAACGAAGAGTCGGACACGACTGAATGACTGAACAACAAGTCCTGATGGCTTTATTCTACCTCCAATATCAGAGGCAATACGCCTCTGTACACCAGCTGCTGGGGAACATGGGTGGGAGGGGGGTGCTGCTCTCATGCCCTGCTTGTGGTTTCTGTGCCAACAACTGGTTGGCCGCTGTGTGAACAGAATGCTGGACTAGATGGACCCTTGGTCTGACCCAGCAGGGCTCTTCTTGTGTTCTTATGTTCTTCCCGTGAAATGCTGTTGAGCGTGGGCCTTCTTCATGCAAAGCATAGATTCTACATAGATTCTGCATGCAAAACCACTCCCATCCATGGGCACTTAATGGAGTATGGGCTGGATCCAGAATCTGCCTTCTGCAAGAGGATGGGCTCTTCTTTTGTAATGTCCCTCTGCCCAGTTTTTGGGGATCCCCCGTTCAGCAGGCTCTCCGGACTCACTATATAGCATTTTCAGGAGGCTGGAGGAGCTGCTGTGGGAAAGGGGAGGGAAAGGAAGTCCACCTCCTCCAGCGCAGTTGATCCAGCATAAATCTGGATCCCACCCTATGAGCGTGGGGCAGTAGAATGAATGAAATCTGCTTTTTTCCTCTTACTGTGCAATCCTGTGCACATCCACTCAGAAACAAGTTCAATGGGATTTACTCCTAGGTAACTGTGTAACAGTCTCAGATGTTGTAACTTTTCCTCCCAGGGGAGTTGCTCCAGCCCAGTGATCATTTTAGTTGGCCTTTTCTGCATTTTTTCCAACTCTACAATCTTTCTTTTTTAGGTGTAGTGACCAGAATTGTACACAGTATTCCAACAGTTCACTTCTCCCCATAACTACCAGTAGTTATGCTGAACATTATGCCGAGTATTCAGCAAAACATTATGCCAAATACTGAAATAGATTTACATGTATTTGACTGGCACAAAGTGCAGAATTCAACTCTTCCCGGTGTATAGAATATTCTTGGAATATGCCCAGCCCTGACCACAAGATTTTAGCATCCTGTTTTGCTTCCAACACAGGACCACCCAAGCATTGGCTCACACAATATAGTGTGTCCTGTGTCACAATTTCTAGTGTGCTGTATGTCCATTTCAGCAGGATACTCCTTCACCATAGATCCCACATTAGCCACATTTGTTTCTTCTTTCTTTCCTGTCCTTCCTTCATCTCTTTAAGCAAGATCTAAAGACTGAGTCCTTAAGTCCCAACTACTCCATCATCCCACCACAAGTGCCCCTCCCACCCACAGTTCTTTCTGGCCATACTGTATCCCATGTATCCAACAGATTTGGTGCTTGTTTGGCCATATAAATATCGGAAGCCTTCACTTTGGAAAGGAATAGGGGCAGACTTCCTGGCTTCCACCAAATGTGGCAATGGACTGGATATGGAAGTGAAGAGAAAACTCATCCACCAAGGGTCCCCTCCAAAGCAATGTTATTCTTCTATATCTTTGCCTGACGTACTTCAGCTCATACCCCAGACTCTTCACCATCACACTATGCTAGCTCTTCAACAAGAAATGAAAAAGTTTCTTTAGCTGCTGCTTCTGCTCAGATGAAATGTGGAGAGAAGAATCAGGAGGAATAGCACCAGCAGTCACAAGCAAGAGCTGCCTTAGACTCAGGGCTTTAAAGGCTTAAGGAGATTGTCTCTCATGGCTCATTATTATCATTATTCCTTTCCACATGGGATATGAAAGTAAAATGGAAGACAGTTCTGTAGTGGTTTTCTACCACGCAAGCTCCATAAAAGCCTTGTAGGAAATTATTAGCAGCGATGTTGGTTTCAGGGGTCAGTCACAGCATAGCTGGTTCCAGAGGGTTGCAAGGTTGGGAATTTGCCCAGGCTCCAAGAGCGGCAGAGGGTCCATTGGCCCAACAGTACTTTCATTTCCACTGTAAACAGAGCATCCAAGAAGATCAAATGCAGCTTAGGAGAATTCTCAGTTTGCCTCTCTAAACTCTTTCAGGCCAGGGGGGCCTATTGAGCGAGGTGCAGTGCACCCTGGGACTAACCTTGATTCACAGGTTGCCTGAATCTCGGATGACCTATCAGTATCCTATTTGCATGGTGACAATCCCCCATTGCTCAGCTGTGGAGAGCAGTCAGGTGAGCCAGAAACCAGGAGTTGTGGGCAAGCCAGAAGTCTGGACCAAGGGTAAGTCGGAACAAACCAGGAAGCGGGACTGAGGAGTCAGGACAGAAGAACAAGCAAGGGTACAAGAACATGCCAGAGCCCAGGAAGACCTTGTTGCTCAAGCAAGGCTCCACAGGAACAAGAAGCCCTTTTATAGTTCTTTGCTCTCCAGGAGGATCCAGTGGCCAGCGTTGGCAGATGGAGTCGATCCCAGGTCCAACAAAAGTTCACTGAGAAGCTGCCTCCTGCAGTTCAGTGACTCACCACATGGGGCAGCTGCCCACAGATTTCGACAGCTTCTTACACAATTCTACAACTAAAGACCTTTCCTTCCCATTGTGCTCTACAGTTCCTCAGACAGCATTCCCCAATCTGGTGACCTCCGCATGTGTTGCACTACAAATTCAATGATGCTGATAGCTGTTGTCCTACACATCTTGGTGGGTGGGCACCAGTTTGGGGAAAACTCATGGCCTCCCACCATTTGGGAAAAGCTTCAAAGTGACCAGACTACCCCCATAATTATTCTAGTCCCTGTATGAGTAAGGTTGTGTACAGATGTACCTGTGGACAGGAGTGGGTATAGGGTCTTTGGCTGCGTAGTTAGTAGTGGTCCTAGCCCACCAATATCTGTTTCACTTCTGTAAAGATACATGCATAACCTGCAGATCAAATCCTGATTGCATCTTCCTATTGATCCCCTCCATTCTTCAAGAAGGGAAAAACATATTCTAATAATATTGATGATGATGATGATGATGAAGAAGATGATGATGACGATGATGAAGAAGATGATGATGACGATGATGAAGAAGATGATGATGATGATGATGATGAAGAAGATGATGATGATGATGATTAACTGGCATGGTTAGCTGATCTCAGTTGTTTTGCATTTGAAGGAGGGGGTATTTTACACTAAACAAATTAAAACCTTTTTGGACATGGGAAGGCTTTGACCTTGTGACTAATGCAAATTCTGACTGATTAGCACTCTGCAAACCCCTGTTCCATAAAGACAGGGATGTAGATAACTAATCAACACAAAGGGCAGCTAATCTACCAGGCACAACGCCAGCTTTCATAGAAAATCATGAAAGCATGTTCCGCCCTAATCTGCTCCGGGGAAAAGACTGCCCATGTATCTAAATAGGAAAGAATGAATTTACAGCAGGCTCAGCACCGATGCAAAGCATCTCTGTGTACACAGCCTAAATTGGCCATTTGTCCAACTTAAATAATTGTTTCAGTCATACCAGTATTTCCAGAAGATGTGATAACTGAGACGCAGTTCTGAAGTAAAATTGGGGGTTCTCTTCAAATGTACACCCACAAAGTTTACTTTAAGGAAGAATGATGGAATCCTAGAGTTGGAAGGGAAATCAAAGGTCATCCACCTGACAATGTAGTTAATCTATTGCTCCAGCATCCCTGATGGGTGGCTGTCCAGCCTCTGCTTAAACTCCTCTAATGAAGGAGAGTCCACTGCCTTCCCAGGAACTCTGTCCATAATTTAAGAACCTTGTAATTGAATTTCTTAACCCAAAAAACATATATTTAGACACCAGAATGGCATCTGTAAGTGTTCTAGGATCTGAAATAGATGAAGTTCAAATCTGGCAGCAGCCATTTTGGAAGATGGCATCTAGAAAATCTGTTCCAGACTATGGTGATGTCTACCCGATTTTTTCTGGTTCTCTTATACATATACTAGGTGGTTTTGTTGGTTGCACAAATCTGACCAGAAGTTTTTATGGTACTGCATTACAGGGACAGGACTTTGGGGCCCTTTTCACATATTCAAGGTACCTGTGGAGAAGGAATCAAGATGCTTTTCCTAACCTCCATACATTCAACTGATAATGTAGAGAAGAGTTACTATCCTTTGTGGACAGATTTTGTGGCTGTAGTAGAATAATAGTGAACACAGCCTAAGTGTCTCATGTTCTCTCAAAGAGTGGAAACTGAACCTTTCTGATCAAATGTCTCATCAGTCCGGGATGTGGTAGGGGCTGGGTAATGGCCTGCAATAAGCTCCTTGCCATAATCTGCATATGACCCTGTTAATAAACCTCAAACATCATCACAGTAAAGGAAGGTAGGCAAATGAATAACAGATCTCTTGAAAAGAAAATTATAGATTTGGGCTGGAATCCTATGCACACTCTCCTCAAAGTAGCTCCACTGAAAATAGAGGAACTTGCTTTGCAGAAAATATTTATAGAATTGAACTGTAAATCATTTGGGTAATTGTGTAATTATATTTTGGAAATTTCATTGATCCTTCTCTGAGAAGCATACTTAAGGTGGAATGAGACCAAGGCTAACAGAATCAAGATCCTCCCTCCACGTTTACACATCTCTCCCATGTCACTATTGGTGTGCCGACAAAGGTCGGTATAATCAAAGCTATGGTTTTCCCAGTAGTAATGTATGGCTGTGAGAGCTGGACTATAAGGAAGGCTGAGCGCAGAAGAACTGATGCTTTCGAACTGTGGTGCTGGAGAAGACTCTTACGAGTCCCCTGGATTGCAAGGAGGTCAAATCAGTCCATCCTAAAGGAAATCAACCCTGAGTGCTCATTGGAAGGACAGATCCTGAAGCTGAAGCTCAAATATTTTGGCCACCTAATGCGAAGAGAAAACTCCCTGGAAAAGACCCTGATGCTGGGAAAGATTGAAGGCAAAAGGAGAAGGGGACAGCAGAGGATGAGATGGGTAGATAGCATCACCGATGCAATGAATATGAACTTGCGCACACTCCGGGAGAGAGCGCAGGACAGGAAGGCCTGGCGTGCTATGGTCCATGAGGTCACGAAGAGTCGGACACGACTTAACGACTGAACAACAACAACAAACAATCCTGCTGAAATAGAGGATGAGACATGTTCTTTGGCTTCCAATATACACATCATGGGAATTAATTTAAACTATTTATATGAGTATAAAGTAGTGGAGGCCTATGGCCTCTTGACTACAGTCAGCCATCCTAACAGTAACAGCCAACAACAAGAAAGGGTTCTTCTTCACATGCCTCCTCTAGGAAGCAGCTGGCCTCTCCTATGGATATTAACTCTTCATTCAACAGAGTCTGTTTCATGAACTTTCCCACAGATCATTGCAAACAATTGTTGTTGTTCAGTTGTTAAGTCATGTCTGACTCTTTGTGACCCCATGGACCATAGCACACCAGTCCTTACAAAACCCTTACATCTGAGAAAGATTGCACAGGATTCAAGCACACCCTTTTCCTTTCCTTCCCTATCTCCTCTTCAACAGCAATCTATCTGTCTATTCACTCAGCCTTCAAAATTATCTCAGTTGACAGGTTCCTACAACCCCTCCCCTATTGTAAGAATGTTGGCTGGAACACTGGAATTCCTCTCAAAACACTGGAGTACTGGCAACATTCTAGCTTCAGAGTGAAACAGAGCATGGCCAAAATAACTCTGCCAGCAGTTGCTGCCATAGGCTTTCATGAAGCAGAAAACCTTAATAATATTTTAACCACTGTTCAGAACTTCACCAAACCAATGGAAAGCAGCTTCACCAAACCAATGGAAAGCAGCAATGGACAGCTATCTGACTTGGATGCTCTGATTTGGATTCCTGCAGTGAGCAGGGGGTTGGACTAGATGGCCTTGTAGGCCCCTTCCAACCCTACTATTCTATGATTCTATGACTCCTTGCAGCCTGAGGAGGTTGGTCCACAGTGGATTTCACAAGTTGGATTCTTAGAAATCTGAGCCCATTTTAGTCCATCTCATATTTCTCCAGCATCCCTACATCTCTCAGGACTTCAGCAGACCTCTGACGATAGTTCAACCAATGTCTCACGGGGTCTCCATGGCTGGTGCATGAAGAGGGAATGGACAGGTGGGCAGGAGTGAGTGGCCAGCTGGGCTGGCAGGCCAAGCAAGAGAGCAAGCAAGATACGTTGGGCTGGTCCTGGCCTTGGGGAGCAGAATTATGGAGCCAGTGGTCTAACTCAGCATATGGAAGCTTCATGATATTTGCCACCGGAATATTTATTTAATTTGTCGTCTTCTGTCTCACCTTGTATGAAGCAGTTTTGAACATTTTGGCAAGTATAAGTACTTGCAAATTCATGTTCAGTGGTATTGATACTTCAAGAAATAGATACTGAAAGTCTAAGGGTGCTTTCTGATGGAGGGCTCCAAGAACGACCAGTCAAAGACACTCTGTGGCAATTCCATCTTTCTCTCATTAACAGAGGGAAAGATGGTAAGAAAAACAATAGACAAAGTAGTGGGGAAACAGGGAGTGTTCCAAATCAAAGGCAATATCATCTTGACCTCCTGTAAAATTCTGTGAATGACGCAGGCTGATTTCATGAGAATAGCTTCATCTGGAAGCACCCCAAATGCCACAATGCGGAAAATCCCTTTGAAATACCATTACCCATTTCTGAATGCCTGGGCATCGTGGTACCTGTAAGGATGAAATGTGGTTTTTAAATGAATTTAGTAAAGAATGAACAATACATTCTGAATGTTTTTCTCCTCCAATCCAGCTTCACTCCTTTCTGAGAAGCACCCGTTTTAATAATACTGCTGGGGAAGAAATATTTTTTGATGACAACGGGGACCTGGCAGGCGGATACGATCTCATCAACTTGGTCACCTCCCCCAATGGATCCTTCCAGAGAGTCCAGGTTGGAAGGATGGACCCTGAGGCTCCTCCAGAGAAGGGGTTCACCGTTAATGGAAGTGCCGTTGTGTGGAATCACAAATTTAATCAGGTTAAAATGTTCATGTTTATTTATCTATCATTCACATTGTTTTATAAGCACATTCCAGATGCTGGAATGGTTGATGGCTGATACTTTATCAGAATATGCAGGACATGCCCAATTTTTATCATCATTGTTTTATCACTAAAAGAATGATAACTTGTTGTTGTTGTTGTTGTTGTTCAGTTGTTCAGTTGTGTCCGACTCTTCGTGACCCCATGGACCATAGCACGCCAGGCCTTCCTGTCCTGCGCTCTCTCCCGGAGCGTGCTCAAGTCCATATTCATTGCATCAGAGATGCTATCTAGCCATCTCATCCTCTGCCGTCCCCTTCTCCTTTTGCCTTCAGCCTTTCCCAGCATCAGGGTCTTTTCCAGAGAGTTTTCTCTTCGCATTAGGTGGCCAGAATATTTCAGCTTCAGCTTCAGGATCTGTCCTTCCAATGAGCACTCAGGGTTGATTTCCTTTAGGATGGACTGATTTGACCTCCTTGCAGTGCAAGGGACTCGTAAGAGTCTTCTCCAGCACCACAGTTCGAAAGCATCAATTCTTCGGCGCTCAGCCTTCCTTATAGTCCAGCTCTCACAGCCATATGTTACTGCTGGGAAAACCATAGCTTTGATTAGGCAGACCTTTGTCGGCAAGGTGATGTCTCTGCTTCTTACTATGCTGTCTAGGTTTGCCATAGCTTTCCTCCCAAGGAGCAAGCATCTTTTAATTTCATGGCTACAGTCACCGTCTGCGGTGATCTTGGAGCCCAAGAAAATAAAATCTGTCACAGCTTCCATTTCTTCCCCTTCTATATACCAGGAAGTGATGGGGCCAGATGCCATGATCTTCATTTTGTTAACGTTGAGTTTCAAACCAGCTTTTGCACTCTCCTCTTTCACCCTCAACAAGAGGCTCTTGAGATCCTCTTCGCTTTCTGCCATTAGGGTGGTATCATCTGCGTATCTGAGGTTGTGGATAATTCTCCCGGCAATCTTAATTCTCACCTGTGATTCATCCAACCCGTCATTTCTCATAATGTACTCTGCATATAAGTTAAATAAGCAGGGTGACAATATGCAGCCTTGTCATACTACTTTCCCAATATTGAACCAATCGGTTGTTCCATGTCTGGTTCTTACTGTTGCTTCTTGACCCTCGTACAGGTTTCTCAGGAGACAGGTAAGGCGGTCTGGTACTCCCATCTCTTTCAGAATTTGCCACAGTTTGTTGTCATATTGAGTGCAGCACTTTAACAGCATCATCTTTTAGGATTTTAAATAGCTCAGCCGGAATAATGTCATCTCCACTAGCTTTGTTGTTACTAATGCTTCCTAAGGCCCACTTGACTTTACTCTCTAGGATGTCCGGCTCAAGTTCAGTGACCGCACTATCATGGCTATCAGGGACATTAAGATCTTTCCTCCATAGTTCTTCTGTGTATTCTTTCCACCTTGTCTTAATCTCATCTGCTTCTGTTAGGTCCCTGCCTTCTTTGTCTTTTATCATGCCCGTCTTTGCACAAAACGTTCCCTTGAGATCTCCGATTTTGTTGAAGAGATCTCTAGTCTTTCCCATTCTGTTGTTTTCCTTGATTTCTTTGCATTGTTCGTTTAAGAAGGCCTTCTTGTCTCTCCTTGCTATTCTCTGGAACTCTGCATTCAGTTGGATATATCTTCCCCTTTCTCCCTTGCTTTTCGCTTCCCTTCTTTCCTCAGCTACTTGTAAAGCCTCATCAGACACCCACTTTGCTTTCTTACATTTCTTTTTCTTTGGGATGGATTGAGTTGCTGCCTCCTGAACAATGTTACAGACCTCCGTCCATAGTTCCTCAGGCACTCTGTCTATCAGGTCTAATCCCTGAAATCTATTCCTCACCTCCACCGTATATTCATAAGGGATAGGATTTAGGTCATACCTGAACGGTTTAGTGGTTTTCCCTACATTCTTCAATTTCAGTCGAAATTGTGCGACAAGAAACTCATGATCTGAGCCACAGTCAGCTCCAGGTCTTGTTTTTACTGACTGTATAGAGCTTCTCCATCTTTGACTGCAAAGGACATAATCAATCTGATTTCGATATTGACCATCTGGTGATGTCCATGTGTAGAGTCGCTTCTTGTGCTGTTGGAAAAGAGTGTTTGCTGTGTTCAGCGTGTTCTCTTGGCAAAATGCTATTAACCTTTCTCCTGCTTCATTTTGTACACCAAGGCCATGCTTGCCTGTTATCCCAGTTATTTCTTGACTTCCTACTTTAGCATTCCAATCCCCTATGATGAAGAGGACATCTTTTTTTGGTGTTCGTTCTAGAAGGTGTTGTAGGTCTTCATAGAACCGATCCACCTCAGCTTCTTCGGCCTCATTGGTTGGGGCATAGACTTGAATTACTGTGATGTTGAATGGTTTGCCTTGGATTCATACTGAGATCATTCTATCATTTTTGAGATTGTACCCCAGTACTGCTTTCCCACCCTTTTGTTGACTATGAGTGCTACTCCATTTCTTCTAAGGGATTCTTGCCCACAGTATTAGATATGATAGTCATCTGAATTAAATTCGCCCATGCTTGTCCATTTTAGTTCGTTGATTCCCAAGGTGTCGATGTTCAATCTTGCCATCTCATGTTTGACCACCTCCAACTTACCTTGATTCATTGGTCTTACATTCCAGGTTCCTAAACAATATTGTTCTTTACAGCATCGGACTTTCTTTTCACCACCAGACACATCCACAGCTGAGTGTCCTTTCGGCTTTGGCCCAGCCGCTTCACTCTTTCTGGCGCTACTTGGAAATACCCTTTGCTCTTCTCCAGTAGTATATTGGACACTTTCTGACCTGAGAGGCTCATCTTCTGGTGTCATATCTTTTAGCCTTGTGATACGTTCCATGGGGTTTTCTTGGCAAGAATACTGGAGTGGGTTGCCATTTCCTTCTCCAATGGACCACATTTTGTCAGAACTCTCTGCCATGACCTGTCCATCTTGGGTGGCTCTGCATGGCATAGCTTAAGGTTTCGCTGAGTTATGCAAGCCCCTTCACCACAACAACGCAGTGATCCATGAAGGGGAATGATAAATAGGGCTTTGTAAAAAATAATAACACAAAATATACAAATAAAATTCCAGTTAAAAATCAACAACATAAAATCAAGAAAAATGCCAATGGATAGAAATACAAAAAAAACCACAAAAACTAAAATCACATACCCATATAAAAGGAAAAACCACATTGTGGAGATGAAAATAATTGGAATTTCACACTAAAATTACTAAGTGAGCAATCGTATGGTCCCTCGACAAGCATCCCAGGGACCATAGGATGCTTAGGAAACTCCTCCAAGGTTGGAGACAGTGCTCTGGCCCTGGAAAGGGGATCTGGAGATCTGACCCCAGACCCCTTCCCCTTCTGGCCAGAGCAGAAAGAACCATGCTGGCTGCTTCTTCAAGGTCAGAAAAGTGACCTTGGAGGAGGAGGAAGGGGGGCGTTCCAGTGGGCAGAGAGGAGAGGAGACCAGAGACATCAGGAGATGAGTTATCCTGAGCCGCCTCCAGCTGCCTTCCCTGCCCCTCCGAAAAGGCCTTCTAGCAAAAATAGAGGAGATCAGAGGGTGGGGAGACAACAATCACTGCCGCCCCTCCTGCCCTGCTGGTGTCAGCCCAGTAGAGCATAGGAATCCCACAAGCTTCTGAGTTCAGGGGCGTCTGGGTAGTGAGAGCAGAGTCCATAGAACTGTGCCTGTCAATACTTGAAAAGCCCCGGAGAACAAGTAAGTCTTAGGCTGGTGCTGAAAAGATGGCAATGTGGGCACCAGGTGAGCTTCCCTTGGGAGAGCATCCCAGAGCTGGAGGGGTGCCACCTCAAAGGCCCCCTGTCTTGTTGCCACCCTCAAGGCACCAGGATGAGGAGGTACTTCGACAAGGACTTCCGAGGATGACTTTAACGTTTGGGTAGGTGTATGGGAGGAGACACTCTGTCAGGTACTGAACTCCCCAGCCATGTAGTGATTCATCAGTTAGAAGTAGCACTTTGAAACAAATCCAGACCTAGTTCAGGTGAGAGAGGCCTAGCATATTTTGCACAAGCTGAAGTTTCCAGACTATTTTCAAAGGCAGCCCTACATACCACACGTCACGGAAATCCAGAAGTTACCAGGGGCTGGATTACAGCAGCTAGGCTACCCAGGTATGATGGGGATACATTCGCTGAAGCTTGGTCAGATCACTGTAGTGAGGCTATCCAGAGCCCATGGAGAAAAGTGCTCAAATTGCACTGTTGTTCCTCGTCTATCTTTCCTTCTTTGTTTAATGCAGTCATCAGATGTCTTCCAGAAATGTGCTAGTAGAGTGTAGGACAAGGATGGCCCACCTCTGGCTCTCCAGATGTTTTGACCTACACCTTGTATCGGCCTAGGGATGGATGGACTCACTTTGGGCAGCCTGGACCCTCTTGGCGAGCGTCCCTGCTTGCACTGGCCCCAGCCGCCGAGCTGCGTGAGCCGCCCCTCCTCATGCATGAAGGACTCTGGCAGTCCCCTTGTGCGCTCCAGGGCTTCAGCGCTGTGCACAACCCAACCGTTCTAGCCATCTCCTCCTTGCAAGGCAGAGAAGACTGAGCGAGCACTTGGGGCGTTGTGGCCTTGCCTGGCCCCGCCCGCTGTTCAGGGCTTGCTCGACAGCTGCCAGGGGCAGGACGCAGGATGAGTCCTTGGCACCATGCCAACTGCTCTTGCCATCTCCTCCTTGGGGGAGAAAATGAGAGCAGTGGGGTGCACAAGCGCTGACAACTCTGGGCTGCTTCCAGCTGCTCGCCGAGCCCCAGGGCTCTCAGCAACTGGGTCCGTCAGCGCCCCATGGTTCAGTGAGCAGAGTCCAGGCACGGGGGAGTTTGCTGGCCGCCCAGACCAAGCCAGGTGCTTGTGACATCCCTGTATCAGCCCTCAACAGCAGAGCCAGTGGTGAGGGACAATGGGAGTTGTAGGCCAAAACTTCTGGAGGGCCAGAGGTGCCCCACCTCTGGAGTAGGGGAATGGCTTTTTGCATTGTGGAGAAAGAAGTTTGCTTCATTATTTTACGAATTGCAGCGTGGCAGCCTCTGGGCCCCATTGGCAGAACAAAAGCTAAGACCTGGCCTCTGGGATCCATCAGGACACCCAAAGCATTTGGCTGATGAACATAGAATCCAGCCCCTCTGCCCCACATTGGCTCACTGGCCTGCTCAGCCCTTGGCTTGACTGAACATACAGCTTGAGACCAGGATCTGTAGCATTAGAGATTTGCAGTGCAGGATTTGGGTGATATGTTCTCTCTACTTTTCTTTTCCTTCTAAATTAGCATTAAGAAAATGCAGAATACATATATCTAGAAAATACACAAATCTACACAACAGCACAATATATTATTCACTTCTGAAGTTGTTCAAAAGTATTGTTAAACCTAAGCATTAATTATGAGATAGTGAGGCATGAATGCATTTTAATTTCCACATCATACTTTGTACTTCACTAATCCATAAAATGACTCCACCTGCTGTTGTTGTTGGTATAAATTTTGGATACTAATGGCTATCAACTCTTAATTACACTGATATTTTTTAAAGAATTGTGCTAAGTTCCAAGCCTTATTCATTCTTTATGCATAATTATGTCTGCATTTTCCAAGTTCTTGACGATAGTCAGCTTTGTGACTGTCAATAAACTAGAAAGCAATAGTTCATGTATTCTTGATACACATCAGTAAAAAAGCTCCACCATTGTTTTCAAGGTAAAGGATAGGTAAAATCCATTCATTTTGTTTATATCTGTTTTAACATATCACTAGTTAGTGTTGGGTCATGCTGAGGCATTAAGGGACTAGTACCTTAATGAGATTGCCCTTTGATGGTGGTCACAAGACCTTCCTATATTCCTATGGGAAAGCTGATAAATGCAGCATTGTGTGTGTGTGTGTGTGTGTGTGTGTGTGTAGGAAACTACCTTATTTCTATAGTCAAGATCATATTGCTACAGAACTATGGTGAGCCAAGAGTGAGTATTTGGAAGAGAGGCTGAAGCTGAGGCCTTCTGGTTGTTGCTGCTGATATGGTTGATGTGGTTGCTTGTGTGATTGTCGTTAGTGACCCTTGGCCCCCATAGTCATTAACAAAGAATATATGAGGGCACAATCCTATGCAGATAGGCGGCTGCCTCCGAACTCAAATGTGACCGCCAATCCAATGCAGAGCAGGAGAAGCACGGAGGGGATCCTTCCCTCCGCACTTCTCCTGCCCTCCATTTTCAGCTAGACAGCTGATTGCGGCTGTCTAGCTGCGGAAGGGCTGAGTAGGGCACGAGGCTGGCATAGGACACATTGGATGTGTGGTACAGGCATTTATGCCCTCCCCTGCCTGGAATGCCCCCCGGGAATGCCCCATTTTGGCCACTCCATGCTCCTCTTCCGAGCGCAGAGCATGGAGCTTTTCTGTGCTGCCTCGCAGGCACGTGGAAGTGGGGGAAGGTCATTTCCCAGAAAACCAGATATCCTATGGCCGTCTAGCTGCTGACAAGCAGCCATAGGATTGCTCCCTCCCACTATTTGGGTTTCCTTTCTGGGAAGTGCTATCTGTCCTTTGCTGAAATCCAGAGAACACCTCAGAAGTTTTATTAGGCCCTTTCCAATGGACATGTCCTTCTCTGCACTTTCCATTAGGTGATGCCCACTTCCACCTGTGTTGAGAGATGCCACCCTGGCCAGAGCATGTCTGTCCAGCAGGGGAAGCAAATGTGTTGCTATGATTGCACTGGGTGTCCCCAAGGGAGGATTTCAGTCCAGATGGGTAAGTGCAAGAATCCAGAGTGACTTGGAAAATAATCCAGAAGTTTTAAATTCAGGTGTAATGTAATTCGTATCAGCTTTGTCTCCTGATGGGTCCCAGGGTATGAAGGCATTTCCTTACACAAGTGCTGAAAACAACAACAACAACAACAGGATGTTGCATAATATAGTTGGTTTGCTGCAAGATTAGATTCGATGGAAGTTAAAGTATTTTTGTATTCTGGAAATATTGAGAGTTTGCTTCTTACTTTCAGATGCAGACCAGTGTGAAGTATGCCCAGAACATCAATATCCAAACGAGAACCAGATTCAATGTATTCCCAAAGAAATAATCTACCTTTCTTATGAGGAGCCCCTGGGAGCTGTTCTGACATCCTTGGCTCTTTTTCTTTCTGTTCTCACTGTTATTGTGATTGGGAGCTTTGCTCTGCACTGGAACACTCCCATCGTCAAAGCCAACAACCGGAGCATCACACGTGCCCTGCTCTCCTCGCTGCTGCTCTGCTTTCTCTGCTCCTTCTTATTCATTGGGTGGCCTGGGAAGGTGACCTGCTTCCTGAGACAAACGGTGTTCGGCATCGTCTTCTCCATCTCTGTTGCTTGTGTGTTAGCAAAGACCATCACTGTGGTTTTGGCCTTCATGGCCACCAAGCCTGGAAACAGGATGAGGAAATGGGTTGGGAAGAGACTTGCAGTATCAGTCATCTTTCTCTGTTCTCTGACTCAAACTGGCATCTGTGCTGTGTGGCTGGCAACTTCTCCCCCCTTCCCAGAGTTTGACACGCACTCCCAGATTGACACCATCACAGTTCAATGGAATGAAGGCTCAGCCCTCATGTTCTACATTGTCCTGGGCTACATGGGGATTTTGGCCATCATCAGCTTCACTGTGGCTTTCTTTGCCAGGAAGTTGCCGGATACATTCAATGAAGCCAAGCTCATCACTTTCAGCATGCTGGTCTTCTGCAGTGTCTGGGTGTCTTTTGTTCCAACCTACCTGAGCACCAAGGGGAAATACATGGTGGCTGTGGAGCTCTTCTCCATCTTGGCCTCTGGTTCTGGCTTATTGGGTTGTATCTTTCTTCCCAAATGCTACATTATTATGCTGAGGCCCGAGCTGAATACCAGAGAGCAGTTAGTAAGGAAAACAAATGGTTAGAATTCTGAAGGGAAGTAATGTCATCCTTAGGGATTTCAGTCTATTATAACTTGGCAAAGTTCATCTGGCGTTTGTGGTCTTTCAAATAGCCTAGTTACAAATCATGCAGGGCTTGATAGGTCACTGAGAGCACTTTGAATTGTGGCTGGAAACAGACTGGTAGCCAGTGAAGCTGTTGGAAGAAGAGACACATGCTCTATATAATGGGTGGGATAATAAGTAACCCACACGGGGTAAACTTCAAAATAGCTACACATGTATACAGGATCTTCCCACAGGATCCTACATTTGACCAGTTAATTATATGATGCATTTCAGTAACCTGTGAAAGAAACAAACTTGGCAGCCATAACCCCGCAAAGTCCTTAAGAGTAAGCTTTTCTCTCTCCCCCCTTTCACCCTCTCTCAGTTCTTTTCCTCAGTCTGCAGCATGAGGAAATATTGGCCTATTATGGCGGGTACTGATTTCAGGATTACCCAAGGAACCAAAGTTGTGTACCAGAGGAGTAAGGAAGAAAGCTTTACTTGTGGCTTAACCTGCACTGAGCTAGGGATGTATGAAAGTCACTTAGCTTTTCATGGAATTTTTCATGGTGGGGGGGAGGTGCTCCATCCCTCCCCCTGGAATCCTCAATGGGGGGGAGGCGATCCGGTCCTCCCCCCTGGAATCCTGCCCGGCCGGCTCCGCTCCATGGCGGTTCCGCAGAGCAGCCACCCAGGGCCATCTGCAGTGGGATTTCTGGCCGCAGACGGGCTGCTGCGGATGCAAATGGTGGCTGCCTTAGCGGCCGCCATTTGCATCCAGCCAGGTTGCCGTGATAGGCTATGTAAGCATTTACGTAGCCTATCACGGCAACCCCCCTCCAAAAGGCGTACGCAAATGGCAGTGGCTATGGCGGCCACCATTTGCATCCACAGCAGCCCTTCCGCGGCCAGAAATCCAGCTGCGGACAGCCCTGGCCGGCTGCTCCGTGGAACTGCCACGGATATTTACGTAGGCTAGAACGGCGAAAAATAGGGAACGCAAATGGCAGCCACCATAGCCGCCGCCACATGCATATGCTGGTTTTCTTTGGGGGGTTAGCCGTGATAGATTACGTAAATACGTACGTAGCCTATCACAGCTGCAAGGTCGCCAATGGTGGCTGCAGCAGCCGGGTCGCGGCCGGCCAGGAGACCAGCTGCTGGAGCCGCCGGAGCCGCCAGAGCCGCCAGAGCCACCGGAGCCGCCACCACCACCATATCTGCCACATCTGCCCCAGGTAAGTTCCGTCCCAGGGGGATTCTGTGAGGGTGGGGGGCAGGAGGCCGTTCCGCCATGGATTCTGGGGGGCTGGATTCAAAAGAATCTGGCCTCACTGGAATCCGTGGCAGAATTCTCTGCCATCCCTACACTGAGCAGGTTAAGACTAGATGACCTGCAAGGTCCCTTCCATCTCTATCATTCTATGTGGATGCTGTTGGTTGCCAGTTGGATGCCTTTAATGCGGAACAGTAGCTGCAGTTGCATGATACCTTCAGTTGCATAGACTCCATGTGACTGGAGAAATCTGGGACTTAGGTCCACCATTCTGCCAGTGATGGCCATACAAGTCCAAGGCAGTGGTGAACCTGGAACAAAGCACAGCATAGGTACCATACCATAGGCATATTGCCTAAATAACACATCTGTTAAGGTTGTGGCCCTTAACAGCCATAATTTCCCAGCATTTTGGAGACTGTGTAAACATGGAAAGCCCTTTACACATGTTCAATTGATTGATTGAATTTTTTGTTTATTGAATTCCATTCCATTTTGAGAGCGCTATGCCTACAATATTATTTATTTAAACAAATAAGTAAGTTCATCCCACCCTTCAGCCCCCAAAGGCTGCCTGAGTAGGGGTGGACGAAAGTCCCTTACCTGTCGTCGAAGGACGTTCGCGGTGGGGGGGAGGCGCTTTGCTGCTCCCCCCGCGAAGTTCAGGCCGGGGGGGAGGCTTCCCGCCTCGGCCCGGCCGAAATTCAGGCTGGGGGGGAGGCTTCCCGCCTCGCCCTGGCAGAAATTCAGGCTGGGGAGGAGGCTTCCCGCCTCGCCCGGCCGCGAATGCGAAAGTTTTTTTTTTAAAAAAAACGCCCCCTGATAGGCTACGTGACGATTCACGTAGCCTATCATGGCTAGATCTGCAAAGTCAGCCGTGATAGGCTACATCAATCGTCACGTAGCCTATCACGGGTGACTTAAAAAAAAAAAAAAAAAGCGCGTACGCTAATGGCGGCCCCCATAGGGAGCCGCCATTCGCGTTCCTTATTTAGTCGCTGTAGTCTACGTAAATGTTTACGTAGACTACGGCAAAAATAAGGGCAACGCAAATAGTGAATCGTCACGTAGCCTATAAGGGGGCTTTTTTTTTTTTCCTTTGATTGCAATGGCGGCGGCGGCAGCCAGTCGAAAGATCAGCTGCCGCTCCCGCCCCGCTCGAACACCCGCCGAACCGCCGGCTGGACCCTCCACCGGGAGGGACATTCGGTGAAGGTAAGTCCCGTCTCGGGGGGGGGGTGTGGGGGGCGGGGGGGGTTCGGAGGATTTCTCCCCGAAACTTGTTCGGGGGGCCGAACACGTTGGTGCTCGGCCCCCCGAAGTTTCAGGGAGAAATTCTCCGCCAACCCTATCCCTGAGTGGCTTACAGTCAGTCAGCAAGAATGATGGTCCCTGTCTGCAGGCTGAGAACCTTTCAACAGGAAGCTTTTGTTGTGCTCTTGAAATTCATCACTCAGGGTAGTTTGCTGGTCCCTTACACAATGTTGTCATCCTCCACAGCCTCTTCTGTGCTTTCCAACCATTATTGCATCCCCCCCGCCCAACAAAAAAAGCCTGGTATTTTTCTCTCTTTTTTGAATCTATTTTTATTTTATTTTTATAAATGAAATAAACAATACCAACAACATAATCAAAATCTTCAGTTTCCAACATTGCAGCACTCTGAGGAAGAAAAAGGGAGGATAGCAAAAGAAGGAAAAAAGAGAAAACTAGAGAGAGAGAAAAGAATTATATCTAAACTTCAATAAAAGCAAACCAAATATCCAAATATAAATCCAATTGCAGATTATACCTATACAGCACTCTTCCAAACATTGCAGGTATTATTAAATCTTCAATCCGCCGCACCATAAACAGTGAACCGTATCTTTCAGTAGGGATGTCAGAGAATTCTGCCACGGACTCCAGTGAGGCTGGATTCTTTAGAATCTGGCCCCCTGGAATCTGTGGTGGAACAGCCTCCCTCCCGCCACCCTGTGGAATCCCCCCAGGATGGAGCTTTCCTGGCGGTGGATGCAGCGACGGCGGATCCTCCGGCTGGTCTCCTGGCCGCTGCTGGGCTGCTGCGGCCGCAAATGGCAGCCATTGTAGCGGCCGCCATTTGCATCCTTGCAGGAAGCTGTGATAGGCTATGTAAGTATTTACAGAGCCTATCACGGCAAAAGGCAGGGGCGCAATTGGCGGCCGCTATGCCGTTTGTGCCCCTGCTCTTTGCCGTAATAGGCTACGTAAGTATTTATGTAGCCTATCATGGCAAAAGGCAGCCATGCAAATGCATCCATGGGGGGGGGGAGGTGCTCTGTCCCTCCCCCCAGAATCCTCCAAATGAGGGCCTCCAGTTGAGAAATTTGAGCAGACAAAATATTATGAGAAGCTTCCATGGCAGTTTCATGAGCATCTTCGAGAGCATTAACCTTCGATTCCATCTTTTGAAAACAGATATTAATTAAGTCCACAGCCCCTTGAAGGGCAATGATTGAGTCCTGAATTGTTTCAAGCTTCTTTGACTGCACTGATAGCTGAGAAGACATCGTTTCTATAAAAGCAAGCGACTCCTCTTCATCTCCGGTATTTCTAGAAACCTTTGCCGGGGAAGCAATTGGGGGGGGGGTGGTAGGTGGCGTTCCCAAGCCTTTCTTTTTTCCCCTTTAGTACTGCCATCCTCCACTTTCAAAAGCACAACAAGCAAATATGATTGTAGAAACAGAGAAACAAACACTTCAGCAAATTTAATTGCAAGTCCTCAGATATTGCTGGTAGTTTAAATTCACTATATTAAATTCTCCAATACTAATTGGAGCTCGTCTGTCCTTGTGTCTCCTAATTGCTTAGGAGTTTCAAACAGCATTCGGTAGATGATACTCCGGTGACTAACCTTAGATTCCAGCCCCCCTGCTCCTCCGCAGAGGCAGCTGTTCTTCCAAGATTTCATCCGGATGGTACTGTAAGCTTCCCCTTTTAATTTCAGGGGAAGCTAAAAAAGTTTCTCAACCTTTTCATAGCTGTTTGAGATAAGCAACTTGCGGAGCTCCGCACGTCACTGCCAGGATGACATGGCTCTGACCAGAAGTCCCAGACCCTGGTATTTTTCTCAATGATGTTATAGAAGCCTTGCATATCTGTGCAATTCCGCTATACCACAGTGCCACCTAGTGGTTGTGCAATGGAACATATAGAAAGGCAGAGAAGGAAACCCTGGAAAACAGCACATGTAAAGGGGCTGATCTTCATCCTGCAAAGAATCCAGAAGCAGAAGCCTTGGCAAAGATGGGTGTTAAAATTCTCATGTAGAAAAGCCGCTATAATCTAGAAAGACAGAACACATAAGGAAAAATGGATGGGGAGGAAAGATGAAAAAAATAAAGAGACTGTCAGCTGGGCTAGTGGAATGGCCCTGCTTCTCCTCTCCTCTCCTCTCCTCTCCTCTCCTCTCCTCTCCTCTCCTCTCCTCTCCTCTCCTCTCCTCTCCTCTCCTGCATCTTTCTTACTACTGTATGTAGGAAACCAGGTCCTATGGTTTCTTTCACCTCACAGGATTGCTGGTCGGGATAGGCACTGCTTGGGCAGAAAGATGCTGACCCAAAACTAGTATGCAGTGCTTCCAGCCCCCAGGACCCCTGTTCCCTGAAAGCAGGTGGCAAAAAATCAGGGAGCAACTTATAAAACAAGAAATAGGATTTATTTAACAGGAAAAGGAGGTGGGGGGATGCAGAACACACATCCACATGAATAAAGGACTTAAAGCAAGTCTCTAAAAATAAAACAAAATGGATGGAAGGGAGACCAATTGTGATATGTTCCCTAAAGGTAGGTGATTTCTTCAAATCAAACTTGCCTCTGGCTGTGCAATCCAGGACAGGACTCAGAAGTAATTGTAACCCTCAGTTACTGACAGCTGGTTGTCAGGAATCTACTGACTGGTGGTAACTGGGGTGGCAAATCTTCTTTCACAGTCTTGGTCTCCTTTTCTCTTCTCAGTTTCCCCTCAGAAAGAATCTCCCCACAGTGGCTCATCAGGGCCAGAAAGGGTCGAGATGCTGCCATTCTTCCAGAAAGCTGCACTTGAGCTCCATTCTGTTCCCCTCCCATCCTGTGAATATATCTGTATGGAATTCTATAGGCTAACAGGTGAATGCACATCTGGAGTTGCTCCCTCCATTCGAATGAATGGTAAAATACTTGTGAATGTGCAAGGTGTGCCTGAACATTAGACCCATGACCACAGAAACCAAGATCGTTTGAGAAGCTAATACATTAAGCATTAGAAGGCCTTTTCACAGGTCCCATTAATGTGAATGGAGCATAGAGAGAAGATCTTCCTAGCAGATTGTACTCAGAAGGTCAGATCTGTTGACGTCTTCCATTCTGCCGTCCCTAATGGTAACCAAGTTCCACCAAGATAAACATGAAAATCCCATCAGCAATGTAAATTAAAGGAGTGCGAAGGAATCACACCACTGTATTCTGCATATACCAGCCAAAAGAAAAAGAATAAACTTAAATGTTTGCACCTTCATGAGTTTTGTCAATATTATTCTGTACTAACTCCAGCAATAAAAATATAGCAGAATCTAAGCCCTGCTATTAACATTATTGAACAATCATGAAATATAGGAAAATTTAGGATACTACATAATAACGAATGTATTCTAACTACCTCAACAGCAGTCAGACTTACATGTCCAATATGTCCCACTAAGATAAAGGGTGCTTCCAGATGAGGCCTTTATTGGGCAATTATTGTACGTCACTCATGGAATTTTATAGAGGGTCCGGACATTGTCATTGTCTTCCATCAGTAACCCTCTGTCTTTCCCCCTACATCTCTATCTTTTTTCTTACCACTGAAGACACATCAGGAAGGAAAAGCTGGAATGTCAGGACAATGCCTTTTGACTAGTGACACCTGTAGCTCTCCATCTGAATGGACCCACTGAAACACTAGCAATGCAATCCTATACATGTCTACTCATAAGTAAGAGCTATTCAATTACATGAGGCTTACTCCTAGGTAAGTGGGTTTAGGACTGCAGCCTAAAAAGATTAACCCTCCTGTAATACAACATAATACCAAAGTACATGACAGATGGAATATAATCCTAATTTCCTATCAGGCAAGCATCTACCAAGTCACTCCCAAATGAGTGAACATCTCTGTAACAGCACGATACTTAGGAAGCCTGCTCTTTAAATAGCAACACCAAAAGCCAATGCAGGTGTGTGTTCAAATCAAGGAAAATCACCAGACCTTCTCAGAGGAGCATCTCTCTAATGAGAAAGAGGGAGAGAGAGAGAGAGAGAGAGAGAGAGAGAGAGAGAGAGGGAGAGACTAAGAACTACTCCTAATAAGTTGTTTCATTAGGATTTATGCTTGTCTAAGAAAAGAGTTGATATCGCTGCAGTTCTTGTGCAGTTGTAATGTTTGGGAATATGATAGATTCCTTTTTAAGTGTCCAGGGTAATCCTCCCCAATCTGGAGCTAGATGTTGGCAGATGTAGTCAAACACATCTGGTGGGTTGCAGACTGGGGAATGCTGGAAATTATCATATGCCAGAAAAGAGCTGACATCTCTAGATTTTCTAAACACATCAGTACAAGACATCAATGGAAAGCATCAACGGAAAGCCCTGGTGGATGCCAAAGCTTCTGTAGCAGCTGCAGTGTCCTTAGGCCCCTTTGAAAAGGCTCTTCCATTTAAATTGCAATGCAGAGATGGCTGTGTGAAGTCTGTGGCAGAAAAAACAGGATGGAGGAAAGTGGGTGAAGTTGGAGGGTGGAGGTTGATGAGTTTTCCTAGGCTCCCCCCCCCCCGATTTCATTTGAGTTCCTACTGGGGCACCCAACTTTATCTGCAGTGAGTCAGACCAGTTTGTGGATTGTCCAGGATTGGCAGTGGGGGGGGGGAGTTTCTGCAATGTGTGCAGTTTTTGAGCAATTTGTGCAATTATGCAAATTATGTCCAAAGTTGCATAACTCGTGCAAATTGCTCAGAAACTTGCAGAAATTGCAAAACCTCCCCCCCTTCCAAAATGTGCAAAGAAGGTCCCATAGTTCGGGGAACAGCCCACAGCTCAGCTTGCAGACGCACTAGTCACAGAACCCCGTCAAGCCAAACAGGAACTGGATTTCCCAGCAATGAACATCCCTAGCTGGAACCTGGTTCATTGATGGACCTGTTCAATATCAGGGAAATGATAGGGTGTGATGCATGGCTGCTATTAACCATAAAAAGCAAATCACCATTTCTTGGGCTGGGCAGGGTAAATCCAGTCCATAGTTCACAGTTACTGCAGCATGTGAACTGTGTCAAAATGTGAAACCAATGCCCCTCTCCAAAGCCCCACTGGGCCATATGGGTCAGGGTCAGAGTCCTAGACAGATATGGCAGGCAGATTATATACGGCCCTTGCCCAAGCAGGAAGGTGGCAGTATGAGTTGACAATGGTAGGTACCTATTCTGGTTATTTGTTGGTATATCCGTTAGGGATGGCGGAGAATTTCTCCCCGAAACTTTGGGGGACCGAGCGCCAACGTGTTCGGCCTCCCAAACAAGTTTCGGGGAGAAATTCTCCGCACCCCCCCCGCACCCCGCACCCCCCCCAGGACGGGACTTACCTTTGCCGAATGTCCCTCCCGGCGGCGGGTCCGGCCGGCAGTTCGGCGGGTGTTCGTCCGGGATGGGAGCAGCAGCCGGTCTTTCGACCGGCTGCTGCCACCGCCATTCCAATCAAAGAAGAAAAAAAACGCCCCCGTGATAGGCTACGTGACGATTAACATAGCCTATCACGGCTAGAATTGTAAAGTCAGCCGTGATAGGCTACATAAATCGTCATCTAGCCTATCACGGGTGACTTAAAAAAAAAAAAAAAGCACGTACGGATAATGGCGGCCCCCATAGGGAGCTGCCATTCCTGTTCCTTATTTGGTCGCTGTAGTCTACGTAAATGTTTACGTAGACTACGGCGAAAATAAGGGCAACGCTATTTGCATTACCCTTATTTTCGCCGTAGTCTACGTAAAGATTTACGTAGACTACAGCGACCAAATAAAGAACGCGAATGGCGGCTCCCTATGGGGGCCGCCATTTGCGTACGCACTTTTTTTTTTTTTAAGTCACCCGTGATAGGCTATGTGACGATTAACGTAGCCTATCACGGCTGACTTTGCAGATCAAGCCATTATAGGCTACGTTAATCGTCACGTAGCCTATCACGGGGGCGTTTAAAAAAAAAACAAAACTTTTGAGTTCGCGGCCGGGCGAGGCGAGGCGCCTCCTCCCTGGCCTGAATTTCGGCCGGGCGAGGCGGGAAGCCTCCCCCCCGGCCTGAACTTCGCGGGGGGAGCAGCAAAGCACCTCCCCCCCACCGCGAACAAGCTTAGAGGACAGGTAAGTGAATTTCATCCACCCCTAATATCCGTTTGCTAGAGCCATTCAGCAAAGCACCATCAGAAGGGGTTAGGTCTTCTGATGAGGAGATATGGGGTACCCATGCAAATCCAGGGTAGGGATGTACGAAAGTCACTTACCTGTGACGAAATTTGATTTGTGGTGGGGGGGAGGTGCCCTGTCCCTCCCGCCGCGAATCCTGGACAGCTGGGACTGCAAATGGCGGCAGCCATAGCCGCCACCGTTTGCATCCCTGCAGTCAGCTGTGATAGGCTACGTAAATGTTTATGTAGCCTATCATGGCTGAGTGAAAAAAACAAAACAAAAACCACGCATACGCAAATGGCGGCGCCCATGGCCCACTGCCGGAGCCACCGCCGCCACGGAGATTCGCCCAACTTAAGTCCCATCCCGGGGGGTGGCGGGGGGGTGGCAGACTGTTTCACCACCAATTTCGGGGGGCCAAATGCGCTGGCATTTGGCCTCCCCAAGATTCGTGGCGAAATTCTCTGACATCCCTAATCCAGGGTGTCTGACAATGGAAGCCACTTCACATGCACAGAAGTGCAAGAATGGGCCAACGAATGTAACATCCAATGGGCATTCCATATCCCCCATCATCACCAACCTGTGGGGGCATCTCCAGGAGGTCCTTGAAACGACATCTGGAGTGTATTGATGATATAATTGTCTGCTGAAATGGCTAGTTCAGAATTAGGGTCCATAGGTCAATCACACAGCTGATGCATTGAATGATCCACACTGAATTACCAGCATCTCCAGTTAAAAGGATCTGAGAGTTGGACAGGAAATTGGATATCCAACATTTTCTTTCTTCTCCCTAGTCCTATGCCAGTTGAAAACTGTTCAGGAAGTTAGACCAAATCCCCCAAGAGCTCACTTCCTCCCAACACAGTTTTGCATATAATGTTACTTTCCCAAGATTGGCGTGGCACATGTTGCAGTTAGGGATGTACGAATCCCTTACCTCATTCTGCGTGGGGTCATTCGCAGTGGGGGGGGGGGAGGCACTCCATTCCTCCCCCCGAAATTCTCCCCGGCTGGCTCTGCTCCGCGGCCACTCCGCATGTAAATATTTACATAGCCTATCATGACTAAAGACATGGACGCAAATGGAGGCAGCTACGGTGGCTGCCATTTGCATTCCATCCTATTGCCATGATAGGCTACGTATATATTTACGTAGCCTATCATGGCTAAAGACATGGATGCAAATGGCAGCGGTTACGCCATTTGCATCCCTGTCCTGATCTGTGATAGGCTATGTAGGTACTTACGTAGCCTATCACAGCTTGCCAGGACGCAAATGGTGGCCAGCGTAGCAGAGGTAGGCTCCATTTCGTGGGGCTTTTGTGGGGTGGTGGGGCGGGTTGCTCCATTCCACCACTGATTCTGGGGGGCCGAATTCACTGGAATTCAGCCTCCCTGGGATCCATGGCAGAATTCTCTAACATCCCTAGTTGCAGTGGAAAATGCACAACATGCGTGGAGACTTCTGGACTTTTGACAAAACAGATTATCCACCCTTCAATTATTAAAATTACTTTGTTCAATACTCTTGGGTTTGGCAGCCCCATTGGGAACGAGAGCCTTCCACGTGAAGAATCAATACAAAGAATAACATTTCCCCCGTGTTACATGCTGTATGTGATATGCTACTGTGATAGGCTATATGTTCAGTATATAAAGTCTCCTGTTGAATATCCTGCCCATTCCAATCTGGGAGACTTCTCTGAAGCGTGTACAGGTCTGTCAATCCAAGCTTTTTCTGTAGCTGCTTCCAAGACTGACTGATCCTGTTGTTGGCAGCAGTCAGTGATCATGAAATGGTCCTTGTGGCCGTGGGGCATGGCCCAAGAACTTGTAGCACTCAGTCTGATTTTGCTGCTGCTTCCACTGCATTATTCTTCCAGCAAGAGTTCACTCTCCTCCAGATGTAGCTGGAGGATAACGGTTCAAACAAATTCATATATCCCTTCAGATGAGATTATCATTGGTGAATTTTTATCCATGTCACTTGCTAACATCGTTCCACCAGGGTTTATGGTACACCCAGATTCTTCTGCACTAAACACCTAGTAAGTAGTTCTCTCCCATTCTCCCCCACTTCCCTCTCCGTCTCACATTCTTCCCCCTCCTTCTCTCCCTCCCCCCTCTCCCTCCCTCCCCCCTCTCTCTCCCACTCCCTCTCCCTTTCTTCCCCTCTCCCTCTCTCTTCATCTTGTAAAGAGTTTTGTACCTGGCCCAGTGATCATTCTGAGCTTCATCAAATAAAGTACTACTCTTTAGTAGGAGTGTGTCCTTTTTGTTAGTGGTTCATTTTTATCTAAGCCTTGATGGCGTGCATTTGGACTGATGTTCCACTGCTCTGCCCAGAAGAATCAGAGAGTTCAGCATGTCAAGATTAGACTGGTTCTTCCCTTGAGGATATTCATCTTTCTTCTACGAATCCTTAAGCCTCATCTGTTGCTGGATGTTTAACTCGGAGATGCTAAACATGTTACTTCTGTTCTGCAGATGCAATACTGTGTCCCTGTACATTTGAATGTAGACAGCTTGAAAGATAAGAGACTTGGGTATTAGGGAGCCATTGACAGAATTCTCATTTTAAAAAATCATGATCGCTCCAGACATATAGAGTTGTTTATGAATTTCTCAAAAATCTTGGCATGGTTAAAAAAAAAAGGAGGGGAGGGAGACCATGTATCTAAAATAGACAATCTAAAAAAACTGTCTTTCACATAGTTTTTATGAACATGTAAATCCATCCATGACAAAAGAAATAAAAAGGATGTTCATAAAAGAAAAAGGGAAACCAGAACCATGTTTCATAAATTTCAGGCTTCAGACTGGTGGTTTTTTCCACAACCTGAATTAGTCTGGACAGAGGTCTCCTATTTCTCCCAATTATAAGGAATTGTGCATCTCTTTTGTCTTTTGTTCCTTAATTATTTTTTTTTCTGGTTAGGAAAAAGATGTAATAAGTGTTGGCAAAAGACGGGAGGGATAGAAGTTGAAGATGGCATCATTGGGGTAGCCATAGAACTCTGTGAACGCAGCAGTGCCATTGGACAGTGACAGCTTCATCTGGAAGCTCATGTGCTCCTCGTTCCTTTGATAGCCAGGACATTCCACATGCACAGGATTGCCGTGTGAAATTATTTCCTTAACACAACAACCTTTGAAATTCCTTCTAAGCGTCCCACCTTCTTTCCTGACTGAAGCCCTGAGCTTTGAGCATTCAGATATTGAACAGGTTCTTATGTTTATTATATAAACCAGATTCATATTTGGACACTTGCCTTTATTCAATTTTTTGCCCTCTGTACAATTTGATAAAAACTCAGGGATTTCTTCTGGAATAAAGTGTTCAGAAATCTCCCATTCTGCTCTCCTCCTGCTCACAACCACACCACTGCATGAATCTGGACTGTGAGGGGCAGATGATGGAGAGATAAGCAGGAAGGTCCTGAGAAAGAGTTCAATGGTTGGGAGGGAAAGAGATGGGAAGAAAGGTGGTCTGCATGAGATAGGGGCTGGTGAGCAGCTGGGAGGGAAAGAACAGTGGAGGTAGATGATTCTCCCGTGTTTCACTGATTCAACAGCAAAGGTGGTGGGAGGATGGAGAAGTGAAATGGATGGCATGGAAATGTACCCTGGAAATGCTGAACGATGGCCCTGCCCATGTATTTCTTAGTTTTATATGCTAAATCTGGATCATTCAAAGTGGCATGATGATGATATTTTCACCACAAACCAGTAAACCATATTAGGAAAATATATATTTTCAGAACACTTTCAGGATATTTGTTTAAATGTTTATTCTTATGTGAATTGTAATGTGTTCAATGGGGCTTATTATGAGTCAGTGGGCATGGGGTTTCAGCTTTAGTGAGCTTCCAAGCTGAAAAGGGTGTTTGGTTCTAATTTTCCCAAATCAACACCTAATCATACAGATAACAGTGTTTCAACTATTTCAGCCCATGGTCACATTTGGAAATCTGAGAAACTGTCCTGGGTGCAGCCTCAAAATGGCTGCCATGGGTGGACATGGCTAGTCAGAAATGACAGCCTACCAGACGGATTCATGGGGAAATATGATGCCAATCGTTAGAAGCTCCCACTTTGCTTTGAAGGAATCCCAGTTGCCCCTCAGAAAATATTAAAAACATTTCAAATTGAAACTGGAGAAGCTGGGTGTCTTGGTGTGTCTGTGGCATGTTGGTGTCCAGTGCATCACGCTGCCTATCCCTGCTATGGAAACTGTCCAGCCCTGGAGCTCATGTTATCTTTGTAGAAGATCAGTCATTAGCATGAGCAACATTTTGTCTGTTGCACTGGTGGCAGCTTCTTATTTAGTTTGATGGAAAAACTCAGTACAACCTGTGATGCACCTGATTTCACATTCTATGCAAATCTCATTGCAGCATGATCCCTAAAAACTACCAGTATGTCCTTCCCTTCATTTTTGCCATTCATGAGATTAACAAGAATGCTAAATTGTTACCCAGCACCACCCTAGGATCCATGATATATGATAATGCTTTTAATTCAAGACGAAGCTCTTGGGCCACTCTGAGTCTTCTCTTCATGGATCAAGGGAATCCCCCCAATTATGAATGTGTTAGGGGAAAGAAATTAATGGCTGTCATTGGAGGGATGACCTCCCAGAACTCCATCCAAATGGCTAACATCTTGAATACCTACAAGGTACCACAGGTACGTATTTAGAATTAGCACAACAAAATCGGTAATGGTAAAAGTTCCTGGCGAGGCCACTGATATCTTTTTGGACTGCACTGCCATAATGGTACCTATGGTGATTGCTGGAATGGGAAGCCCCACAGCTGTGGGATAGAAACACCTGCTTTGCATGCAGAAGGTCTGTGTTTCAATCACTGGCACTAGGTAGGGCTAGGAAAGAATCCTGCCTGAAACCCTGGAAATCCACTGCCAGTCAGTATTGACAATATTGGGCTAAATAGACCGAGGTCCTGACTCAGTAGAAGGGGGCTTCCTATTAGGGATATATGGACCTCTTACCTGGCTGCACACCAGCAATCCGCGGGGGTGTGTGTGTGCTCTGTTCCTCCACCCGGAATCCTCCCCGGCCGGCTCTGCTCCGCGGCGATTCCGTGGAGCCTCCAGCCGGGGCCACCCACAGCTGGTGGCCGCCGCCATTTGCGTCCATATCTTTAGCCGTGATAGGGTACATAAATATATACGTAGCCTATCATGGCTAAAAACACAGTTGCAAATGGTGGCAGCTACGGCGGCCGCCATTTGCGTTCCTTCCTATTGCCATGATAGGCTACGTAAGTATCTATATAGCCTATCTTGGCTCGGGGCAGGGACGCAAATGGCATTGGCTATGCCATTTGCATCCCTGCCCTGATCTGTGATAGACTATGTAGGTACTTACATAGCCTATCATGGCTTGCCAGTGACACAAATGGCTGCCACAGCCCAACAGTGGCTGGAGCCACTGGAGCCACCGCCGGAGCTGTCGCTGCCTCTGGAGCCACAGCCAGGTAGGCTCCGTTTCGTGGGGCTTTTGCAGGGTGGTGGGGTGGGTTGCTCCATTCCGCCACAGATTCTGGGGGGCTGGATTCACTGGAATTCGGCCTCCCTGGGATCCGTGGTGGAATTCTCTAACATCCCTACTTCCTATGTTCCTAGCAAAAAGCCACAACACTAAGAAAAATGAAAATGTTTTCAAGAAAAATGAAATCATTACTCAGTCTTGAAAATACCATCATTTCCCCATTAGATCAGCTATGGCTTCTTTGATCCAGCTTTGAGGGACAAAAGCCAGTTCCCTTCTTTCTACGGGATGGTTCCAAATGAAGATCCTCAGTATGTTGGGACTGTTCAGCTTTTGGAGCATTTTGGATGGAACTGGTTTGGCCTCCTTGTTTCAGATGACCACAGTGGAGAAACCTTTCTTCGGGGCCTGACACCAAGGCTCTTGCCTAATGATATTTGCATTGCCTGGACACAGGTGATCCCACTTGTGTCAGCACATTCACAAAGGGAACTATTTCAAGAGAAATTGGGACCAATTCGATCATCTCTCTCAATGAGTGAAACCAATGTGATTCTTGTGTATGGAGACAGTCAGTCTCTGGAGGCTTTACAACTCATTTTATACTCTGAAGAAATTGGTTACAACTATCCTGTGGAGAAGGTATGGATCACAACAGCTGAATGGGATTTCACAGCTGTAGGATCTGTGAGAAAATTCACCACTAAATCCTTCAATGGCACCTTGTCATTCACCCTCCATACAAGCGTGGTGCCAGGATTTCAAGATTTGGTTGAGATGATAAATCCTTTCCAGTCTACTTTATATTTCATCCATCAGTTCTGGCTCAGTGCATTTCAATGTTCTTTCCCCATGTATAACCTCTATGTTTGGAACAAGGAAAACTGCACTGGGAAGGAGAAGCTGGGGAGCCTCCCTGGCTTTCTGTTTGAAATGAGGATGTCTGGCCAGAGCTACAATATCTACAATGCTGTCTATGCTGTCGCACATGCTCTCCGTGCCACGGATTCATCAAGAACCAGACAGAAAGGAATGGGAGATGGAGGAACTTTGAACCTCTGGAACGTTCAGCCCTGGCAGGTAGTCATTTCTGAAAGTATAACAGAAAATGATGTTTTCCCCTGTGTCTGGAACAAGGATGAATGTTCAGCCACACCTGAGTCCCTCATCCATGAATTCATTTTAGCCCCAGTGAAAGCCAACTAAGCTAGAGGTCTTCTCTACAAAATTATAAATTCTCTGAAATAGGATTTTCTTCAGCATAACTTTTATCTATGTCTTGATTGTGTTGGATGCTCTCGTTAGATTTAGGTAGTTAAACAGGAATCACTATAAAACCAAATGGTGGAGACCACCTAGCCCATGAAATTATTAACACACGATATGAAACAGTATATTTTTCACAATAGTAGCAATATTAGCCTATTGTAGGAAACATGACAACCTCCTGATGTAAAACAGCTACTCGGTAGCAATAAGCAGCCACATAACAAGGATATAAACACAGAGACCAGACCCTGCAAAAAGCCCAGATGCCCACTCTGTCCCCATATCAACTCTAGCAGTTGTATTAGAGGACCTAATAATCTCACACCCACAACATTAGGGGTTTATTCGGTTGCTCATCTCTCAAGGTGATATATGCCATGTTCTGTCAGCTATGCCCTTCTGGCACACAGCCCAGTCGGTATGCAAAAGAATAAATGGAGGCAAATCAGAACTGTAATATTCAAAAAACTGTGAGAGAAATACTTCAGCCTCCCAGAACACTCTGGCGCTTATCTTGGAAATAAGACACTGCCGAGTAACAATTCAACAAGAGCAGGGGTGGCCCTACAACTCCCATCAGCCCTAGCAAGTAGGCATGGGCATCAGTATTTTCTTCATTTAATTATCCCCTGATCTCGCCATTTATAATCCCCCCTACCCTGTGTAGTGTCTGTGAGCACACACACACACACACACACACACACACACACACACACACAGATATCCCAATCTCTCAATAGGAATTCATGCATCTGATTATGTGGACTATCGTCTATGAAAGCTTATACCACAATACATTTGTTAGAGTGCAACCCTATGCATGTTTAGATGGGGGGGAAGCTCCACAACCCTCACGGCTGGATGGGGAATGCTGGCGGGTGTAGGACTTTTCTCTCTCTAAACATGGATAGGGTTGCGCTCTTGCTATTTAAGGCAGTGTTGCACCTAACGACGGCTAGCGTGGAGAAACCCCATTTGCTTTTGGCTCGATGGGTCCCCATGAGGCCCCCGGCTTTGTGAGCATTTGTGAGCCAAGCAGGGTGTGAGTTCCTGAGACTCGGGAGCTTTTCCACCTTTTTTGTTATTCCTGCCACAAGTCACGAACTGTGCAAAATTGTGGGTATGAATATTTAGGGAAATGGCAGTTTGTGCAAAAATATGTCCATAAATAGCACAATTTAGGGCATGACTATTTATGGAAATAATGATTTGCACATAATCACGGCCGTAAATGTTACAATTAGTGCAAATCTATACCTGCAATTTTGCACAAATTGCACATTTACGCCCATGATATTGTGCAAATCACGATTTCCATTAATATCCATGTGATGATTTTGTGCAAATCATTATTTGCCCAAAGAAAAAATAGTGGAAACCCGTGAGCTTGCCCAACTCAATGCATGCCCAGTCAGGCCACTTCAGGGATCCACGAGCCAGAGCCGGGGGGCTGAGCTGGTGAAAATTCACCGAGCTCTACCCCCCATCCAGATTCCTCCACCATCCCTACTTGCATAACTTGTGGGCTGCATGCAGCTATTTGCTGCTCCCACTGTGTCTCACTAATTCAGTGACACTCCCCCGCTTTTCCCCAATGGTTTAGTTGACCTGCCAGCTTCTTCCCCAGGCCATGCCCCCCTCCCCCTTCCAGCAAGCCAAATCTCAGGGGGCATGATCTAGATTTAGGCACATGGAACTGAATTGGCAGAAACAGACTTCAGCACTTACCTCCCCACAGCAACCCCTTGGGGGACTTTGCTCAATGGGGAGAGCTGTGCGTTAGGGATGTCACAATTGCCCAGCTGGGTCTGGGAGGCTGGCGGACTCCCCCATGCCTGCCCCACTGGTCCCTGCTCAACGAGCCCTGGGATGCTAATGGATCCAGTCGCTGAGTGCCCTGGAGGTTGGTGAGCAGCTGGGAGTGCCAGGAGTTGTCATTGCTGTGCCCCCACCCCAGCCACCCTCGGTATCTCCTCCTTGCAAGGAGGAGATGGCAAGAGTAGTTGGGGCGAGTGCAGCGCCAAGGAGGACTTGTCCTGCCCCCGCTGGCTGTCAAGCCCTTACCAGCTGACTGGGGCAGGATGAGGCCTTGGCACCACGCAAGACCCAACCACTCCTGCCATGTCCTCCTTGTATGGAGGAGATAGCGAGAGTGATTGGTGCACATGTGGCACCAAGGACTTGTTCTGCCCCTGCCGGCTGTCAAGTCCTTAACAGCCGTCTCTGGCAGGGCAAGGCCATGGCACGGTGGGTGTCCCAAGACTCCCCACCACTCCAGCCATCTGCTCCTTTCAAGAGTGTTTGGGGCATGCATGACACTGAGGACTCTGGCAGTCAAGCCCTTGTGCCCATACAGCTCTTGTGTGCACAAGGCTTGACTGTCTGAGTCCTTGTCACACAGAGGAAGGGTAGCTTGGCTTGCATGGCTCAGCAGGTGGGGGCGGGGCGCAGGGAGGATCGCCGAGCAGGTCCGGAGTGGGGATGGTATCTCACTGAGCTCCTGTGCAACCTGGATGGAGGTGAGTCCATCCCATCGACTCCTAGTGTGCCTGCGTAAAAGATGAGATCTCTAAAAATCAGACACGGGAGCCTCAGGTGAGCAGAATCCTTGTACCAGCAAGATATAGAGGGTGGATCCAACCCGAGATCTCTGACCAGCAGCTGATGGGAGTTCAGAGTTATTCCCTGCTAATCACTGAGAAAGCGTGCCATTCTTGGGGCTTTGCTGGGAAAAGCCCGACCTCAGGAGGAAGCTGCAGAGCAATTCACTCCTCCCTAGGGATGTTAGAGAATTTAGCCACAAATCTCAGGGAGGCCGAATGCCAGCACATTCGGCCCCCTGAAATCGGTGGTGAAACGGTATGCCCCCAGCCCGCCCCTGGGATGGGACTTACCTTGCGCGGATCTAACTGGCGGCGGCAGTGGCTGCAGCGGCCGGTCTTCCGAATGGCTGAGCCGCCGCCATTTCCAGTTAAAAAAAACCAAAAAACAAAAAAAGTGATAGGCTACGCAAATGTTTACGTAGCCTATCACGGCTGATTTAAAAGAACAAAAAACACGCGTACGCAAATGGCGGCGCCCATGGGTGCCACCATTTGTGTCCTTATTTTACACATCTTAGTCTACGTAAACATTTACGTAGACTAAGACAGCGAAAATAAGGGGAACGCAAACAGTGTAGATGCTACGCTATTTGCGTTCCCCTTATTTTCGCCGTCTTCGTCTACATAAATGTTTATGTAGACAAAGACGGTGAAAATAAAGGGAACGCAAATAGCATAGCGTCTATGCTGTTTGCGTTCCCCTTATTTTCACTGTTTTAGTCTACGTAAATGTTTACGTAAACTAAGACGTCCCAAAATAAGGAACGCAAATGGTGGCACCCATGGGCACCGCCATTTGCATACGCATTTTTTTCTTTTAAATCAGCCGTGATAGGCTACGTAAACATTTACGTAGCCTATCACGGTTGACTGCAGGGATGCAAATGGCGGCGGCCACAACCGCTGCCATTTGCATCCCTGCTAGTCAGCGGCCGGATGTCCGGCCACTGGCGGAGCCGGCCAGCGGCTCCACAGAATCCCTGCGGAGCGGAGCCGGCCAGCCAGAATTTCGGGGGGAGGGACGGAGCGCATCCCCCCCACCTCAAATCAATTTCGTTAAAAGGTAAGTGACTTTCGTACATCCCTACTCCTGCCTGCTTCCGACACTTGTTGTACAGACACGTGTCTTGTTTAATTCAGGGTAGGGGCATGTCCTGCTTCCTTGTGAGTAGACATGCTGCTCATGCTTCCTTGTGCGTAGACTGTCAGGATTGGGCCCAGACTTTGTGCAGAGGCCATGGGAGAGGAGAGTCAGATGAGGCACAGTTTGAAGGGGGAAGAACTTGAGCCTCAGGGAGACAGAGACAGGGAAGAGTCTTCACAGGTGCAGGCTATTCAGTTGGATCAAAGCTCAGTCATAACCTCTCATCCTATGGGAACACAGCAGCTCACGGATGGGTGGGAGGTGGGCGCGACAGGTGCAAGGATCAGATGCAAGGTCAAGATGGAGGAGCAGCATAGGGAAGTAAGGCATTTGACAAGGTTGGCCCATCACAAGAGGTGTCTAGGGGAAGACCGTCCCTGCCTGAGCATGGGACTGAGAAAGCCTTTCCGGTTCTGTGCTGCAGACCGGCACCAGAGTTGCAACAACTTTCTCTCCTATTGTAGTGCATCCCTGAAAGAGATCTTTATGTAGGCTATTTAGTATTGTGCCTGCTTAATCAGGGATCTTAGCATTAGATCAGGTCTGTAACCTGAACCTCTGTTGGACTGATTTGATTCTCATAAGAAAGACGATGTACTTGGAGACTGACTTCTTGGTTTGACTACGAACATGCCAGGAGTGCTGGGGACTTGACATTAGGGATGGCAGAGAATTCCGCCGTGGACTCAAATGAGGCTGGATTCCAAAGACTCTGACCTCCGGATTCCACAGCAGAACGGCACAACTTACCTCCAGCTCTGGAGGATTTCATGCAGAGCAGCTCTCCTGCTCCCTATACAAGGCAATGCGCTAATGGCAGCTGCCATTAGCCTATCGCTAGGAAAAATGCAGATGCAAATGGCATGTTGTCCACTGCTTGCAGCTGTAAAGCCCTGATTTTGACCTGAATTTCATCCATTTATGGCTGTATTTAGGTCAGAATCAATGCTTTACAGCCTCAAGTGGCACACAATATGCCATTTGCGTCTGTATTTTTTCCAGTGATAGGCTAATGGCAGCCTCCATTAGTGTATCACCTTGTAGAGGGAGCCGGAGAGCCATTCCCTGAACTGCCCCAGATGCGAAGCAGCTCTGGAGGCTTTCAAGGGGCCCTGAGTGGCATGGATGACCCCTCTATGGCCCCCCCTGGACCGGAAAGGGAGCGGTTCATACATCACTACTTGACATAGACATGCAGAGGCTTAGTATTTCAGATACTATTTGAACATGTTGCTGACTTGAGTGATTCAGTCCTACTTACTTCTGGGTTGCTATAGAGAAGCTTGTCCAGCTTAATTTTCAGGAGACATTCAGGGGCTTGGTATCTGGGATACTATTTGAAAATGCTACAGAATTATTCAGTCCTGCTTACTTATGAGTACAAAAAGATTCCCCACTGCACTAGTGGTGCCACAGAAAAAGAACACACCCAAGTTGCAGTGGTTTGTGAGTGTGGGGTGTGTGTGTGCATATGCCACCCCAGCTGATGTTGGATGAGGTTTTGAGGGCTGAAATGTTGTGGACTCCTTATTTAAGGTGCCAGATGCCATCTGATGAAGTGGAGTGTTTAAAGCCTTTGCCATAAGAAATTTCTTAATAGTTAAGGTACCACAAGACTATTGGTTGTTATTTTCATGACAGATGGTCAGTTTTGCAGGAGCTGGTTTGGATAACCCTCAGTTCTGGCCAGATGATATTCAGCTCCTAATGTATAAGAAAATAGGGGTTTAGGAAAAATAAGTTATCCCATCGTAATATGGGCTGTGAGGAGTTCTTGGCTGTGGAGGAGACATGCAGAAAATATGCATACACACTAATTTCTCTATTCTGGCTTTGAATGTGTCAGGGTTGTGCTCTGGCATGGCAAATAGATAATGGGTCTTATCGCTGGTGCTACTGAGAGGGGCTCTAAGTCAGTCATAGCCATTTGCTTCTCATGATAAAGGTTCCAAATTCAACCCTTGTATGCTCAAGTTGAATAAAGGTCTCAAGAAAAAATCTTTGCCCAACATCCTATATAGCAGTGGACAGAGTAGGCAGTTCTGGGCTAAATAGAGAAATGCTGTGACTCTGCATAAAGAAGGTTCATGTGTTCCTGGAGTGGAAATGAAAACACTCAAACTTACGAATATTAATGGGTCTTGGCATCTTCCTTAGGGATGTACGAATGTCACTTACCCGGTCCCGCAGCTTGCTTCGCGGTGAGGGGGAGGCGCTTCGCTTCTCCCCCCGAAATTCAGGCTGGGGGGGAGAAGGGAGGCGCCCCGCCTCCCTGGCCATGAAATACAAAAGTAAAAACAAAACAAAAAAACACCGTGATAGGCTACGCAACCATTTACGCAGCCTATCATGGCTAGATTTCCAAAGTCAGCCGTGATAGGCTACGTAAATCGTTACGTAGCCTATCACGGGTGACTTTGAAAATAAAAAAAAGCGCATATGCAAATGGCGGCGCCCATGGGGCGCTGCCATTTGCGTTCCTTAGTTTGGCACGTCTAGTCTACGTAAAGATTTACGTAGCCCTTATACGTTAATAGCGTTGCCCTTATTTTCGCCATAGTCTACGTAAATCTTTACGTAGACTACTGGGACCAAATAAGGAACGCAAATGGCAGCGCCCATGGGGCACTGCCATTTGCTTACACACTTTTTTTTTCCCCAAGGTCACCCGTGATAGGCTACGTAACGATTTACATAGCCTATCACAGCTGACTTTGGAAATCTAGCCATGATAGGCTACGTTAATCGTTACGTAGCCTATCACGGTTATTTTTTTTTACTTTACTTTGTAATGATGGCGGTGGCAGCCAGTCGGAAGATCAGCTGCCGCCCCCGTCCCTGCCAAACCACCGCCGATCCACCACCGGGACCCACCGCTGGGAGGGACATTCCCTAGGAGTGCATGAAATCCACTTACCTGGTCTCGCAGCTTGTTCGCGGTTGGGGGGAGGCGCTTTGCTGCTCCCCCTGAAGTTCAGTCCGGGGGAGGAGGCTTCCCGCCTCGCCCGGCCAAAATTCAGGCCGGGAGGGGAGGCTTCCCGCCTCGCCCGGCCGAAATTCAGGCCGGGGAGGAGGCGCCTCGCCTCGCCCGGCCGCGAAATAAAAAGTAAAAAAAAAAAAATGCCCCCGTGATAGGCTACGTGACGATTAACATAGCCTATCACGGCTAGATCTGCAAAGTCAGCCGTGATAGGCTACGTAAATCGTCACGTAGCCTATCACGGGTGACTTAAAAAAAAAAAGCGCGTACGCAAATGGTGGCCCCCATAGGGAGCCGCCATTCGCGTTCCCTATTTGGTCGCTGTAGTCTACGTAAATCTTTACATAGACTACGGCGAAAATAAGGGCAACGAAAATAGCGTTGCCCTTATTTTCACTGTAGTCTACGTAATCTTTACGTAGACTACAGCGACCAAATAAGGAACGTGAATGGCGGCTCCCTATGGGGGCCACCATTAGCCGTACGCGCTTTTTTTTTTTTTAAAGTCACCTGTGATAGGCTACGTGACGATTTACGTAGCCTATCACGGCTGATTTTGCAAATCTAGCCGTGATAGGCTACATTAATCATCATGTAGCCTATCACGGGGGCGTTTTTTTTTTTTTTTTACTTTTGTTGGAATGGCAGCTGCGGCAGCCGGTCGAAAGACCGGATGCCGCCCCCGCCCCTGACGAAGTCCTGCCGAACTGCCACCGGGACCTGCCGCCGGGAGGGACATTCGGGAAAGGTAAGTCCCGTCCCGGGGGGGGGGTGCGGGGGCGGGGGGGTGCGGAGAATTTCTCCCCGAAACTACTTCGGGGGGCCAAACACGTTGGCACTCGGCCCCCCGAAGTTTCGGGGAGAAATTCTCCCCCATCCCTAACATTCCCTAAGGGAAGTCCTATCCTGGGGGTGGGGTGGGGGGTGGCGGAGAATTTCACTGCCAATTTCAGGGGGCCGAATGCGTTGGCACACGGCCCCCCGAAGATTCGGAGAGAAATTCTCCGCCATCCCTAATCTTCCTTCTCACATGGGATAGACATTATACAATGTTTGCAAAGTACAAGATGTAGTAGATTCATTTTTGTTTGTAGTTATACGTTGGCTAATAGGTACCAAAAGTCTAAATGTCACAGCTTTTCACAGAGCTGACTTCAACCAATTTCCTGCCAATTCTCCTCTTTTTTGACATATTTCTCTTTACTTTTAGCTTCACTGGTTTCTGAGAAACATCCATTTTAACAACAGTGCTGGTGAAGAAATATTTTTTGATGATAATGGAGTCCTGACAGGGGGATACGATCTCATGAACTTTGTCACCTTCCACAATGAATCCTTCCAGAGAGTACAAGTTGGAAGGATGGTCCCCCAGGCACCTGCACAGAAAGAGTTCGTAATCAGTGGAAGTGCCATTATATGGAATCACAAATTTAATCAGGTAGGAATGGTCACCATCATCTTTTTGCATCAAGATAGAAAAGAATATTTGCTGCTTCTTTTTGTTGATGTATTCCACAAGGGTTGGCTAGAACTGTAATGAGAATATTAAAAGATTACAATATCTCCAGGAACATCCAACTTTGGTACTAGGCACACAAGTATGAAATATCAGTATGCTGGGAAGTTTCATACTTTTAAAATGCTGTTTCAAGATTTTGATATTTGGATTTGTTTTTGGCTTCCCTTTTTCATATTATATCCAAGAGATATCTACCTATCAAACTAACTAATCTAATCATGTAATTTTCACAAACTGTACCTTTGCATTGTATTTCCACCTGACCAGACTGCTTACATTTCTCCCTCTCTACACCCATGTGTGTAAATACATGCCAATCAAGGGAGACACAGTATGTATGTGATGAATGGGACTATTCTCCTTGATAGCTTAAGCTAAAATAACATTATTAGTTTTTTAAGTCATCACGAGACACGTTGTTGCTTGACTGCAACAGATTAACAAATCAACACTGACTAGAAATTAGGGATGTTACAGGCAGGCACGGGTGGTGGCAGCAGTGGCTTGGCAAGTGGCCAACAGCTCCGGATGCAGGTGAGTCCATCCATCCCTACTAGAAATCGACCCACTGGAGTGAGAGAGCAATACATGGCAATGGCCACAAGAGTCATTGCACAGCAAAGCTAAGTATGTTCTCCACTCATTTCCCTCTACTACCTTTCTGGATAGTGGTAAAGGAGCAACTAAATACAGTTAACTTTTATAGCAAACTTTCATAAATTGAATCCTGCATAAGGAAAGAAGAAGAGCCCTGCTGGATCAGACCAAGGGCCCAGCGTTCTGTTCACACAGTGGGCAACCAGCTGTCGACCGGGAACCCACAAAATGAACATGAGTGCTAGACCGCCCTCCTGCCCATAATCCCAGCAACGGATGAGCATAATTTTAATGTTACTGGAGGTAGCACATAGCCATCAGGACTAGTAGCCATTGATAGCTTTCTCCTCCACAGATTTATCTAACCCCCTTCTAAAGCCATCCAAATTGGTGGCCATCACAAATTTAGGGATGGCGGAGAATTTCTCCCCGAATCTCCGGGAGGCCGAATGCCAATGCATTCGGCCCCCCAAAATTGTTGGTGAAATTCTCCGCCACCCCCCACCACCCCCCCGGGATGGGACTTACCTTCTGCGAATGGCCCTCCCGGCGGTGGGTTCGGCGGCATTTCGGCGGGGGCGGGGGCGGCGGCTGGTCTTCCAACCGGCTGCCGCTGCTGCCATTGCAAAATAAAGTAAAAAACAAACAAACAAAAACACCCGTGATAGGCTATGTAATGATTAACGTAGCCTATCACAGCTAGATTTCCAAAGTCAGCCCTGATAGGCTACGTTAATCGTTACGTAGCCTATCACGGGTGACTTTGGGAAAAAAATAAAAGCGTGTACGCAAATGGCGGTGCCCATGGGCACCGCCATTTGCGTTCCTTATTTGGACCTGGGTAGTCGATGTAATGATTTACATAGACTACAGCGAAAATAAGGGCAATGCTATTTGCTTTTTTTTTTTCAAAGTCACCCGTGATAGTCTACGTAACTATTAACGGCTGACTTTGGAAATCTAGCAGTGATAGGCTACGTTAATCGTTAGGTAGCCTATCAAGGGTGGGTTTTTTTCCCATTCACTTTGTATTTCGCGGCCAGGGAGATGGGGCGCTTCTCCCCAGCCTGAACTTCAGGGGGAGAACTGAAGCGCCACCACCCAACTGCGAAGCAAGCTGCGGGACCAGGTAAGTCCCTTTCGTACATCCCTAATTACAATATGTTTTGGTAGCAAATTCCATAATTTAACTATGTGCTGTGTGAGGAAGTACTTCCTTCTATCTGTCCTGAATTTCCCACCAATCAGTTTCATGGGAAGATGCTGGGTTCTAGTATTCTGAGAGAGGGACAAAAATGTCTCCCTATCCACATTCTCCAGACCATGCATAATTTTGCATACCTCTATCATGTCTCCCCTCATTCGCCTTTTCTGTACCCTAAATAGGGATGCACGAAAGTCAATTACCTGGTCTCGCAGCTTGCTTCGCGGTGGGGGGGAGGTGCTTCACTGCTCCCCCCGAAGTTCAGGCCGGGGGGGAGAGGCTTCCCTCCTCGCCCGGCCGAAATTCAGGCCGGGGGGGAGGCCTCCCGCCTCGCCCGGCTGAAATTCAGGTCGGGGAGAAGTGCCCCGTCTCCCCGGCCGCGAACTTCAAAAGAAAAACAAAAAACAAAAAACGCCCCTGTGATCGGCTACGTAATGATTAACGTAGCCTATCACGGCTAGATTTGCAAAGTCAGCTGTGATAGGCTACGTTAATCGTCATGTAGCCTATCACGGGTGACTTTTTTTAAAAATAGCACGTACGGCTAATGGCTTAGTGGGAAGCCTCCCCCCCGGCCTGAATTTCGGCCGGGCGAGGCGGGAAGCCTCCCCCCCGGCCTGAACTTCGCGGGGGGAGCAGCGAAGCGCTCCCCCCCACCGCGAACAAGCTGCGAGAAAAGGTAGGTGACTTTCGTCCACCCCTACGAGGGAGCGGGCCTTTCCTGTGGTGTTCCCCACTCTGTGGAACTCCCTCCCTAGGGAACTCTGCCATGCCCCCTCTTTAATGAGCTTCCACCATGCATTAAAAATGTGATTGTTCAGGCAGGTATTTGGGGTGGGTTAGGGCATTTTAGAAAATGTATATATTGTAGAATTTTATTTTTTGAAACTGTTTTATTATATGCTTTGTACATCGCCCAGAGTGGCTGGGTGACCAGCCAGATGGGCGATTAATACATTTAATAAATAAAAAATAATAATAAATAGTTTTTTATATGATTTTACTGACCTAAGATGGACATGGCACACATTATAGTGGGAAATGAACAACATGCTCTGAACAACCCTTCCTTCTGAAAAGTCAATGGCCTTATTTAGACTCCAAAGACCACCTCTGTGAGAACTCAGCTAGTTTCCCCACAACATGACTTTGGCAAAACAGATAATCAGTCCTTCAATTATTTAAATTACTGTGATCAGTCCCATTGCCTTTTGCAGCCTCATGGGGCATCAGAGGCCTCGATGTGCAAGACCAGTATCAAGAACAGCCCATTTCTACTGTGATATGCTACATTCAGTCATTAATGACTGACTCCTGTTGAATCTCTTTCCTTTCCAGTCTGGGAGGCTTATTTGAGGCGGTCACAGATCTGCAATCCAAGCATTTCTGTAGCTTCTTCCAGGACTGGTACTGCTGGCGGTGGCAGTCAGTGACCATGAAGCGGTCCGTCCGGGGTGTGGCCCGAGTTTTCGTAGCACTCTGTCTGATTTTCCTGCATTATTCTCCCAGCAAGAGCTCAAACTCCCCCCGATGTGGCTGGAGGATAAGAGTTCAAAGTAAATCATACAGTCCTTCGGACGAGATTATCATTGGTGAATTTGTGTCCGTGTCACTTGCGAACATTATTCCGCCGGAGTTTACGGTATACCCAGATCCTTCCGCACTAAATGCTTTGTAAGTAGTTCTCTCTCCCTCTCCCTGTTGCTTGTGAAAAGTTTTGTACTGGGCACGGCGATCATTGTGAGCTTCATAATATCAATTACTGCTGCTAATTCTGAGCTCATCTTTTCCTTTACTGTTCCATTCTTATCTAAGCTTTGATCATGTACATTCAAATTAATTCCCCACTTGTCTACCCAGATAAAACATAGCCATCAGCAGGTCAAGAATGGATCTGGTTCTTCCTTTCAGGATACTCATCCTTGTTGTAAGAATCCTGAAGTACTCATCAGTTGCTGGAAGTGTGATTTGGTCGGAGGTGCTCAAAAATGATACCTTTCTATTCCGCAGGTGCACTATTGTGTACCTGTAAATGTGCATGTAAATAGATTGAAAGAGAGAGACTTGTTTATTATGGATCCATTGACAGAATTCTTATTTTAAATAATCATGATCATTACAGACACCGCGAGATGTCTCTCATCTCTATAGCCCCTGACAAAGGAGGTGAGGTGGGTGGCTACTGAGAAGAGGGCCTTTTCTGTTGTGGCACCCCAGTTGTGGAATGAGTTTCCCAGGGAGGCTCACCTGGCACCTATGTTGTACTATTTCTGGCGCCAGGTGAAAACCATCTTATTTTCCCAGGCATTTTGGTCCTTCAGGTTCTTATAAAATCTTTTGCTGTATTTTGAAACTTTGTAGGGATGGGGGAGAATTTCTCCCCGAAACTTCGGGGGGCCGAGTGCCAACGCATTCGGTCCTCCGAAGGTTGTTCGGGGAGAAATTCTCCGCCCCCCCGCCCCCCGCCCACCTGGGATGGGACTTACCTTTCACGAATGTCCCTCCCGGCGGAGGGTCCCGGCGGCGGTTCAGCAGGTCTTCGTCAGGGGCGGGGGCGGCAGCCGGTCTGTCGACTGGCTGCCGCCGCCGCCATTACAAGAAAGGTTTTTTAAAAAATGCCCCTGTGATAGGCTACGTAACGATTAACGTAGCCTATCATGGCTAGATTTGCAAAGTCAGCCGTGATAGGCTACGTTAATCGTCACGTAGCCTATGACGGGTGACTTAAAAAAAAAAAAAAGTGTGTACGGCTAATGGCGGCCCCCATAGGGAGCCGCCATTCGCATTCCTTATTTGGTCCCTGTAGTCTACGTAAAGATTTACATAGACTACGGCAAAAATAAGGGCAACGCAAATAGCGTTGCCCTTATTTTCGCCGTAGTCTACGTAAATCTTTACGTAGACTACAGGGACCAAATAAGGAATGCGAATGGCGGCTCCCTATGGGGGCCGCCATTTGCGTACGTGCTTTTTTTTTTCTTCCAAAGTCACCCATCATAGGCTATGTGACGATTAACGTAGCCTATCACGGCTGACTTTGCAGATCTAGCCGTGATAGGCTACGTTAATCGTTACGTAGCCTATCACAGGGGCGTTTTTTGTTTTTCTTTTGAATTTCACGGCCGGGGAGACGGGGCGCTTCTCCCCGGCCTGAATTTCGGCCGGGCGAGGTGGGAAGCCTCCCCCCCTGGCCTGAACTTCGGGGGGAGCAGCGAAGCGCCTCCCCCCCACCGCGAAGCAAGCTGCGAGACCAGGTAAGTGACTTTCGTACACTCCTAAAACTTTGTATTGCTGATAAATTTTCTTTTGGCTTTTACTTCTATTTTATACTGTGGATTTAAACTTCTAAACTTCTATAGTGCACCCTACATTGCATTGTAATATTTTTAATGTTTCTGAATTGCCCAGAGTGCTGTGGCTATTTAGCATTATAGCAACATAATAAAGAAAGTGTGTGTGTGTGTGTGCGTGTGTGTGTGTGTGTGTGTGTGTGTGTGAAAGAGAAATAAATAAATATCGATTTCCAAAAAAGCTTGTCACGGTGAAACAGAAAAAGAAAAGAACACCAAGAGATGCGAAACATTGCAACAAGAACAAAATCTGTCACATAGTTTTAATTAATATCTCAAGTCATCTGTGAGAAAAGAAATAACAAGAAATTCATAAAAGAACAATAGGAAAAAAGACCCAAACACATTTTTTAAAAAATATTTCTCAGGCTTCAAAATGATGGATGTTTCCATATTATGAATGGGGTGCTTCCAGACTGAGGGCTCCTATTGGCACCAGTCAAAAGGCATTATGCAGCTCTTCTGTCTTTCACTACTTAACGTTGTTGTTGTTTTTCTGGTTGGAAAAAAGATGGAGGAAGTGGTGACCAAAGATGGGAGGGTACGATATCAACTGAGTACCCCATATAATTCAGTGAATGAGGCAGTGCCACGGCACAATGAAAGTGTCATCTGGAAACTCATGCGCTCTTACTCTTTTTAATAGATAGTAAATTAGACATGCCTAGGACTGTGCTGTAAACCTCTTTTCTGAGTACCTCAACCACTAGCAGAGCTGATCTTTCAAATCCCCTCGAAGCCTCCCAGATTTTTTTACCCTCTGTAAAATTTGATAAAACCACCTGGAGTCCCTCTGGAATTAAGTGTGGCTACCTGTACAGGAATCACTGGTGATCACCTTTTGCTCACCACCACTGCATGCACCTGGGTTGGGAGGCGTGGGTGAGGGAAGGACAGGTATGAAGGTGGTGAGAGAGAACAAAGTAGGTGAGAGGGAAAGAGATGGGAGGGGAGGTGGTCTGCATGAGACAGAGGCTGGTGAGAAGCTGGGAGGGAAAGAACAGGAGAAGTAGATGATTCTCCCTCCCACGTTTCACTGATTGGACAGGAAGAGTGTGGGAGGTTGGAGGAGTGAGATGGACTGCACTGAAATGTACCCTGGAAATGCTGTCAGTATGGCTTCCTTTTATATTTCTTTGTTGTTGTTGTTCAGTTGTTAAGTCATGTCCGACTCTTTGTGACCCCATGGACCATAGCACGCCAGGCCTTCCTGTCCTCTGCTCTCTCCCGGAGTGTGCTCAAATTCATATTCATTGCATTGGTAGGGATGTCAGAGAATTCCGCGACGGATCTCGGTGAGGCCGAATGCCAGTGCATTCAGACCCCCAAAATCCATCGCGGAATGCCACCCCCCAGCCCCCTGCGGATCCCCCCCGGGATGAGACTTACCTGGGGCGGATATTCCAGACAGCGGCGGTGGTGGCAGTGGCAGCTGGTCTTCCGAACGGCTGCCACAGTTGCCATTTGCAGTCTGTGTCTCCTCCCCCCATAGACGTGATAGGCTAGGTAAAGACTTACGTAGCCTATCACGTCTGGGTTTAAAAAAAAAACCCGCGTATGCAAATGTATCATGTATAAATAGTATAAAGCTCTTTCTGGCGCTACTTGGAAATACCCTCTGCTCTTCCCCAGTAGTATATTGGACACCTTCTGACCTGAGGGGCTCATCTTCCAGCATTATATCTTTTAGCCTTGTGATACATTCCATGGGGTTTTCTTGGCAAGAATACTGGAGTGGGTTGCCATTTCCTTCTCCAGTGGACCACATTTTGTCAGAACTCTCCACCATGACCTGTCCGTCTTGGGTGGCCCTGCACGGCATAGCTTATGGCTTCACTGAGTTAAGCAAGCCCCTTCGCCACAACAGGCAGTGATCCATGAAGGGGATATTTCTTTGTATCATATGCTAAATGTGGGATGCAGTAGAAGTAGATGATTCTCCCTCCCATGTTTCACTGATTGGACAGGAAGAGTGTGGGAGGTTGGAGGAATGAGATGGACTGCATTGAAATGCTGTCAGTATGGCTCCCCTTTGTAGTTCATTGTATCATATGCTAAATGTGGGATGCTCAGAGTGTCATGATTCTTCCACCACAAACCAGTAAACTCTGTTAGAAAAAGAGAATACACTTACAGGGTATTCCTGTTAATGTTTCGTCTTGGGTAAAGTATAATGTGTTCAATGGGGCTTATGCTGAGGGAAGTGGGGTTGCAGCTTTAGTGGTTGAGGGAAGTGGGGTTGCAGCTTTAGTTCTGGTTTTCTGACATCAGCACCTAACAAAGTAGATCACTGTGTGACAATCATTTTGGCCCATGGGCACATTTGGACATTTGAGACACAGTCGTGGGCACAGACTGAAAATGGCTGCCATGGGTGGGCACGCTTAGTAGTCACAAAGGACAAGCAACCTTGTGAAGAGGTATGTGTGGGAAATTACAATGGCGGCAGCTACAGGCTGCCACTTTGCTTTGAAGCAATCCCAGCTGCCACTCAGGAAACGTAAGAACATGTGGAAACAATAATTGGGAGGAGCTGGGTGTAGGCATGTCGGAGAATTTCTCCACAAATCTCCAGGAGGCCGAATGCCAACGCATTCGGGCCCCCGAAATTGGTGGGGAAATTCTCTGACACCCCCCGCCCCCCCTGGGATGGGACTTACCTCGCGCGAATGTCCCTCGAGGCGGCGGGTCCCAGCGGCGGTTCGACAGCGTTTTGGTGGCGGCAGCGGTGGTGGCCGGTCTTCCGACAGGCTGCTGCCGCCGCCATTTCCAAGTAAAGTGTAAAAATAAATGTGATAGGCTACGTAAAGATTTACGTAGCCTATCACGGCTAGATTTTCAAAGTCAGCCGTGATAGGCTACGTAAATCTTTACGTAGCCTATCACAGCTGACTTAAAAAAAAAAGCGTGTACACAAATCGCGGCGCCCATGGGCGCCGCCATTTGCGTTCCTTATTTGGGCATGGATAGTCTACGTAGATTTACGTAGACTAAAGATTTATGTAGACTACGGCGAAAATAAGGGCAATGCTGTGTTGCCATTATTTTCACCATAGTCTATGTAAAGATTTACGTAGACTACCCGTGCCCAAATAAGGAACACAGATGGCGGCGCCCATGGGTGCCGCCATTTGTGAATGCGCTTTTTTTCCCCCCAAAGTCAGCCGTGATAGGCTATGTAAAGATTTACGTAGCCTATCACGGCTGACTTTGAAAATCTAGCTGTGATAGGCTACGTAAATCTTTACGTAGCCTATCACTTTTTTTTTTTTTTACACTTTACTTTTTTCTGTCACGGCCGGGGAGACGGGGCGCTCCCCCCCAGCCAGAATTTTGGTGGGGAGGGATGGGGCGCCTCCCCCCCAGTCAGAATTTCGGCGGGGAGGGGCGGGGCGCCTCCCCACCAGCCAAGAATTTTGGGGGGAGAAATGAAGCGCCTCCCCCCCACCGAAAACAGCTGCAGGACCAGGTAAGGGACTTTCGTCCATCCTTAGCTGGGTGTCCTGGTGTGTTGGGGAAGATTGCAGAATGTTGCCTCCCCTTTCTATAGACTGTGTTCAGACTCAGATCTTTTTGGTACTAATACTTACAAACATGTTATCTTATGAGATATTACCGATCTGTCATTAGTACAAGTAATAATATTTTGTATAGTACAGACGGCAACTTCCTATTTAGTTAGAAGGACAAATCATAATGTAATCTGTCACACACTTGATTTAATACCATATAACAATCTCATTGTAGCATGATCCCAAAAAACTACCAGTATGTCCTGGCCTTCATCTTTGCAATTCATGAAGTTAACAAGAATGCTGAATTGTTACCCAACACCACGCTAGGATCCATGATTTATGACAATGCTTTCAATTCAAGGCGAAGCTCTTGGGCCACTCTGGATTTCCTCTTCCCGGGGCAAGGGAATCACACCAATTACAAATGTTCCAGGGAAAGGAAACCAGTAGCTGTCGTTGGAGGGCTCACCTCCCCAAACTCCATGCAGATGGCCAACATCTTGAATACATACAAGCACCCACAGGTATGTGTTCAGAATTAACATGTTAAAATTGATAATGGTAAAAGTTTTCGCTTATCATCTGACAGAGATCCTTTTTGACTGCATTGCCATTAAGTACCCACGTCATTGCTAGAATAAGAACCCACAAATTCCAACCTGCGGTTGCCATGTGACAGGTCTGTACACACTGAGAATTACAGTTCCTTCTACATGTTGCTGAGAATCTATTCCCAACTAGGGATGGATGGAACACTTACCTTCCGTTTTGTTCTGTTTCTGCTAGGTGGGAGGAGGCGCTCCATCCCTCCTCCCAGAATCCTTGATGGGGGCGGAGGCAATCCGGTCCTCCCCCCCTGGAATCCTGCCCGGCCGCCTCTGCTCCACGGCCAAGCCGTGGAGCCGCCGGTCGGCTCCAGCTGCCCACAGCCATCCGGCCGCTGGACAGCCCTGGAGGGACGCAAATGGCGGCTATCGTAGCCGCCACCATTTGCATCCCTGTATTTAGCTGTGATAGGCTACATAAATATTTACGTAGCCTATCACGGCAGGGGGAAAAAAACCCAGCGTACGCAAATGGCAGTAGATGCCACCATTTCCGTACGCTGGGTTTTTTCCCCCCTGCCATGATAGACTACGTAAATACTTATGTAGCCTATCACAGCCTCCACAGGGATGCAAACGGCATCTCTGTGTTAGCCATGATAGGCTATGTAAGTATTTACATAGCCTATCACAGCTATAAAGAGGAAGCGAACGGCGGCTGCAGGACGGCCGCCATTCGCAAAGCAGCGTAGATGGGAGCAGGTAAGTGCTCCGTTTCGTGCACCTTTTGTGGGTTGGCGGCAGTGGGGACTTCATCCTGCGTGCCTTTCATGGGTTGGGGGGTGGGGGCTTCGTTCCGCGACAGATTTCGCTGAGATCCGTCACGGAATTCTCTGACATCCCTATTCCCAACCTATTGATAATACCAGGTGAATTTGCCAGGAAATGTAAGATTGGACAATTAGAGACCAAAATGTATGTTAGAAGATAACATTGGATGACATCAAAAGTTTAGCCTTGGCAGATGTTTGGAAGGAGTCATTTCTGGTAAAGAATAGGGATGGGTGGACTCACCTCCGTCTGCACTGCCCAGCGCTCACTGAACCCTTGTTCAGCTCTCTGGATGAGTTGCCACATGGTCTGTGGGTACCTGGTGAGCATGTGCTGACTGCCAGTAAGCTGCCATGTTTTTTAAAAATTGGGTTTTCTGTAAAAGTTAAGTTGTGTAAATAGTGGCTGCAAAGAGGCTATTTATGCAGCATTACAGGTGTAAATGGACCATCTACACCGGTAATGTTGTGTAAATGTTCCCTTTATGGCTACCATTGATGCAACACTGTTGTTGTTTATTCAGTCAGTCACATCCAACTCTTCGTGACTCCATGGACCAGCCCATGCCAGAGCTTCCTGTTGGCCATCGCCACCCCCAGCTCCCCCAAGGTCGAGTCTGTCACCTCCAGAATATCATCCATCCATCTTGCCCTTGGTCAGCCCCTCTGCCTTTTCCCTTCCACTTTCCCTATCATCAGCATCTTCTCCAGGGTATCCTGTCTTCTCATGATGTGGCCAAAGTACTTCAGTTTTGCCTTTAATATCATTCCATCAAGTGAGCAGTCTGGCTTTATTTCCTGGAGTATGGACTGGTTTGATCTTCTTGCAGTACAAGGCACTCTCAGAATTTTCCTCCAACACCACAGTTCAAAAGCATTTATCTTCCTTCGCTCAGCCTTCCTTATGGTCCAGCTCTCACAGCCATAGGTTACTATGGGGAATACCATTGCTTGAACTATGTGGACCTTTGTTGTCAGTGTGATGTCTCTGCTCTTCACTATTTTATCAAGATTTGTCATTGCTCTCCTCCCAAGAAGGAAACGTCTTCTGATTTCCTGGCTGCAGTCAGCATCTGCAGTAATCTTTGCGCCTAGAAAGACAAAGTCTGTCACTGCCTCCACGTTTTCTCCCTCTGTTTGCTAGTTATCAATCAAGCTGGTTGCCATAATCTTGGTTTTTTTGTGGTTTAACTGCAACCCAGCTTTTGCACTTTCTTCTTTCACATTCGTCATAAGGTTCCTCAGCTCCTCCTTGCTTTCAGCTATCAAAGTGGCATCATCTGCATATCTGAGATTTTTAATGTTTCTTCCAGCGATTTTAACTCCAGCCTTGGCTTCATCAAGCCCAGCATGTCACACAATGTTTTCTTCGTACAGTTTGAATAGGTAGGGTGAGAGTATACAACCCTGCCGTACTCCTTTCCCCATCTTAAACCAGTCTGTTATTCCGTGGTCTGTTCTTACCGTTGCTACTTGGCTGTTATACAGATTCCTCAGGAGGCAGACAAGATGACTTGGTATCCCCATACCACCAAGATCTTGCCACAATTTGTTATGATCCACACAGTCAAAGCCTTTAGAATAGTCAATAAAACAGAAAGAGATGTTTTTCTGAAACTCCCTGGCTTTCTCCATTATCCAGCGGATATTGGCAATTTGGTCTCTCGTTCCTCTGCCTTTTCTATACCCAGCTTGTACATCTGGCAATTCTCGTTCCATGAATTGCTGGAGTCTATCTTGCAAGATCTTGAGGATTACCTTACTGGCATGTGAAAGAAGTGCCACTGTTTGATAGTTTGAACATTCTTTGGTGCTTCCCTTTTTTGGTATGGGGATATAAGTTGATTTTTTCCAATCTGTTGGCCATTCTTGTGTTTTCCAAATTTGCTGGCATATGGCATGCATCACCTTGACAGCATCATCCTGCAAGATTTTAAACAGCTCAGCTGGGATACTGTCATGTCTTGCTGCCTTGTTATTAGCAATGCTTCTTAAGGCCCATTCAACCTCACTCTTCAGGATGTCTGGCTCTAGCTCACTGACCACACCATCAAATCTATCCCCGATATTATTTTTCTTCCTATACAGATCTTCCATATATTCTTGCCATCTTTTCTTGATCTCTTCTGCTTCTGTTAGGTCCTTGCCATCTTTGTTTTTGATCATACCCATTTTTGCCTGGAATTTACCTCCGATGTTTCTAATTTTCTGGAAGAGGCCTCTTGTCCTTCCTGTTCTATTATCTCCTTCCGCTTCTGCACATTGCTTGTTTAAAAATAATTCCTTATCTCTTCTGGCTAACCTCTGGAATTTTGCATTTAATTGGGCATATCTCCCCCTATCATTGTTGCCTTTTGCTTTCCTTCTTTCTTGGGCTGCTTCCAGTGTCTCAGCAGACAGCCATCTTGCCTTCTTGTTTTTCTTTTTCTTTGGGACGTTTTTTGTTGCCGCCTCCTACAATGTTGAGAACTTCTGTCCACAGTTCTTCCGAGACCCTGTCTACCAAATCTAGTCCCTTAAATCTATTCTTCACCTCCACTGCATATTCATGAGGAATATTCATGAGCTCATATCTAACTGATCTGTGGGTCTTCCCTATTCTCTTTATTCTGATTCTAAATTGTGCAATAAGATGTTCATGATCTGAACTACAATCAGCTCCAGGTATTTGTTTTTACCAACTGTGTAGATTTCCACCACCCTTGGCTACAACGGATGTAGTCAATCTGATTTCAGTGTCGACCATCTGGTGAAGTCCATGTATAAAGTCGTCTCTTAGGTAGGGATGGGGAGAATTTCTCCCCGAAACTTCGGGGGGCCGAGTGCCAACGCATTCGGTCCTCTGAAGGTTGTTCGGGGAGAAATTCTCCACCCCCTGCCCCCCGCCCCCCCCGGGATGGGACTTACCTTTCCCGAATGTCCCTCCCGGCAGCGGGTCCCGGCGGCGGTTCGGCAGGTCTTCATCAGGGGCGGGGGTGGCAGCCGGTCTTTCGACCGGCTGCCGCCATTACAAGAAAAGTAAAAAAAACCAAAACGCCCCTGTGATGGGCTACGTAACGATTAACATAGCCTATCATGGCTAGATTTGCAAAGTCAGCCATGATAGGCTACGTTAATCATCACGTAGCCTATCACGGGTGACTTAAAAAAAAAAAGTGCATACGGCTAATGGCGGCCCCTATAGGGAGCCGCCATTCGCGTTCCTCATTTGGTCCCTGTAGTCTACGTAAAGATTTATGAAGACTACAGCGAAAATAAGGGAACGCTATTTGCGTTGCCCTTATTTTCGCCGTAGCCTACGTAAATCTTTACATAGACTACAGGGACCAAATAAGGAACGTGAATGGCGGCTCCCTAGGGGGGCCACCATTTGTGTACGCGCTTTTTTTTTTTTTTCCAAAGTCACCCGTGATAGGCTATGTGACGATTAACGTAGCCTATCAGGGCTAACTTTGCAGATCTAGCCGTGATAGGCTACGTTAATCGTTACGTAGCCTATCACAGGGGCATTTTTTTTTTCTTTTGAAGTACGCGGCCGGGGTGATGGGGCACTTCTCCCCGGCCTGAATTTCGTCCGGGCAAGGCGGGAAGCCTCCCCCCCAGCCTGAATTTCGGCCGGGTGGGGCGGGAAGCCTCCCCCCCCGGCCTGAACTTCGGGGGGAGCAGCGAAGCGCCTCCCCCCCACCACGAAGCAAGCTGCAAGACCAGGTAAGTGACTTTCGTACATCCCTACTCTTAGGTTGTTGGAAGAGAGTGTTTGTTATGCACAGTGAGTTTTCTTGGCAAAATTCTATCAGCCTATGTCCCGCTTCATTTTGTTCTCCCAGACCATGCTTGCCTGTAATTCCAGGTGTCGTTTGACTACCCACCTTAGCATTCCAGTCTCCTGTAATGAAAATAACATCTTTGTTTGGCGTACTATCCAGTAGGTGCTGCAGGTCCTCATAGAACTGATCTACTTCTGCTTCTTCAGCATCTGTGGTTGGGGCTTTGGATCACTGTGATGTTAAATGGCTTACCCTCAATTCGAACTGAGATCATTCTGTCATGTTTCGGATTGTATCCAAGCACTGCTTTAGCCACTTTATTATTAATTATGAAGGCTACTCCATTTCTTCTGTGGTCCTCTTGTCCACAGTAGTAGATCCGGTGGTCATTTGATGTGAAGTGGCCCATTCCAGTCCATTTCAGTTCACTGACACCCAAAATGTCTATATTTAATCTTGACATCTCCCCAGTAAACACATCCAATTTGCCCTGGCTCATGGATCTTACATTCCAGGTTCCTATGGTGTGTTGATCTTTAGAACATTGGATTCGTCGTTCACCACCAGCACCATCAGCTGCTAGCCATCCTTTCGGCTTTGAGCTAGCTGCGTCATCACATCTGGGGCTAGTTGAACTTATCCTCAGTTCCTCCCCAGTAGCATTTTGGCCATCTTCCGACCTGGGAGTCCCATCTTCCGATGGTATACCGACATATCTCTGGTTGTACTGATCCATTTAGTTTTCATGGAAAGAATACTGGGGTGGGTTGCCGTTTCCTTCCCCAGGGATTGTATTTAGTCTGACTTTTCTTCCATGACCTTCCCATCTTGGGTGTCCCTTCCTGGTTTATCTCATGATGTCATTGAGGTGCTCAAGCTCCAGCACCATGACAAGGTAACAATCTCCTTTGCTGAAGGGATGCAACATTACATTTAGAAAAAAACCTGACCCTTTTTTTTGTCACAAAATGGCAGCTCACTGAGAGAACGGGCTGCTGCTGGGTGCTCACAGGCTGTACAGTGGCTTGGAGAATGGGATCTGGTAAGCATGGTGGTCCACGGACTGGAGTCTGGGAGGCTGAGCAACACTACCACAGTATCCCTAGTAAAAAACAATGGAATAGTTTTTTCAGTCCTGGAAATAACATATTTTTCTTTTCAGCTCAGCTATGGCTCATTTGATCCAGTGCTGAGGGACAAAAGTCTGTTCTCTTCTCTCTATGGTCTGGTCCCAAATGAAAATCCTCAGTATGTTGGGATTGCTCAGCTACTCGAGTATTTTGGATGGAACTGGATCGGCCTCATTGTTTCAGACAATGACAGTGGAGAAACCTTCCTTCGGAAACTGAGGCCAAGGCTCTTGCACAAAAGCATTTGTATTGCCTGGACACAGGTCATCCCACTTGTGACAGTATTTTCACCAAGTGAAACACTTCAAGAGAAATTAGGACCAATTCAATCAACTCTCTCAATGAGTGAAATCAATGTGATTCTTGTGTATGGAGACAATCAGTCTCTGCAGGCGTTACAAACAGTTTTATACTCTAAAGAAATTGTTTACATGGACCCTGTTGAGAGGGTGTGGATCACAACAGCTGAATGGGATTGCACTGCTTTAATATCCTTAAGACAATTCACCACCAGATCCTTCAATGGCACCTTGTCATTCAGACTGCATACAGCCCTGGTACCAGGATTTCAAGATTTTGTTGAGATGATCAGTCCTTTCCGGTCTACTTATTATTTCATCCATCAATTCTGGGTCAGTGCATTTCTCTGTTCCTTCCCTATGTATAACCTCTACATCCCAAACAAGGGAATCTGCACTGGGAAGGAGAAGCTGGGGAGCCTCCCTGGCTTTCTGTTTGAAACGAGGATGTCTGGCCAGAGCTACAGAATCTACAATGCTGTCTATGCTGTCGCACATGCTCTCCATGCCATGGATTCGTTTAGAGTCAGATACAGAGCAATGAGAGATGGAGGAGCACGGCACCTCTGGAATCTTCAGCCATGGCAGGTAGTTGTAGCTCCAGGAGTCAAGTCATAAAACAGTATATAATCCCGTATGAGAATTAACCAAAAATGCAACAAAAGCAAAATAGAAAATGAATGCACAGCATAATGGAGAAAATCAAGTCATGATTATTTTTCAATATAAAAAAATAATCTCCTCCCAGGTGGTTCTTGACAGATATCTTAGCCCTCATTTGATCTAGACCAGGTGTGGTGATAGCCTTTGGGTGATAGGTGGTCCCTGCTGCCCCCTGATGAGCCCCCCACTGCACCCTGAAAATAGAGATCTAAAAATAAAGCAACATGATATCTGGAGAAGCCATTTTAAACCCTTTTTTAAAAAACCCTTTTAGTTCTCTATAGCTACTACAGAGCACCAAAACCAGTATTTGTTGCTATGTAGCTGCTTCAGACGCCATTTGCTTATTTTAAAAATAATAATTGGCACCATGGAGGGGAACTATACTCCTAAGGGGTGGGGCTCTGGGGGTTGAAAATGGCCCCTGGAACTACCAAAGATGCCCTCCTCCATTCTAGACAGTCAACCTAGTAGGAATGTTAGGAGGACTGATGGAGCCTGTGAACTTCCTGACATATGAAACACTTACACAGGGCTAGCAGCATTAGTCTGTTGTAGGAAAAACAGCCATCCTCACAGAGAACCTCACTTAGGGATGGCGGAGAATTTCTCCCCGAAACTTCGGGGGGCCGAGCGCCAACGTGTTCAGCCCCCCGAACAAGTTTTGGGGAGAAATCCTCCACACACACCCCGCCCCCCGCACACACCCCCGGGAGGGGACTTACCTTCACCGAATGTCCCTCCCGGTGGCTGGTCTAGCCGGCGGTTCGGCGGGTGTTAGAGCGAGGCGGGAGCGGCAGCCGGTCTTTCGACCAGCTGCCGCCGCCGCCATTGCAATGAAAGAAAAAAAAAATGCCCCCTGATAGGCTACGTGACAATTCACGTAGCCTATCACGGCTAGATTTGCAAAGTCAGCCGTGATAGGCTACGTGAATTGTCACATAGCCTATCACGGGTGACTTAAAAAAAAAAAAAAAAAGAGTGTACGGATAATGGCGGCCCCCATAGGGAGCCGCCATTCCCGTTCCTTATTTGGTCACTGTAGTCTACGTAAAGGTTTACGTAGACTACGGCGAAAATAAGGGCAACGCTATTTGCGTTGCCCTTATTTTCGCCGTAGTCTACGTAAACTTTTATGTAGACTACAGCGACTAAATAAGGAACGCGAATGGCAGCTCCCTATGGGGGCCGCCATTCGCGTACGCGCTTTTTTTTTTTTTAAGTCACCTGTGATAGGCTACGTGACGATTCACGTAGCCTATCACGGCTGACTTTGCAGATCTAGCCGTGATAGGCTACATGAATCGTCACGTAGCCTATTAGGGGGCGTTTTTTTTTTTTTTTTACTTTCGCGTTCGCGGCCGGGCGAGGCGAGGCGCCTCTTCCCTGGCCTGAATTTCGGCCAGGCAAGGCGGGAAGCCTCCCCCCTGGCCTGAATTTCGTGGGGGGAGCAGCGAAGCGCCTCCCCCCCACTGCGAACGGCCTTCGACGACAGGTAAGTGACTTTCGTCCACCCCTAACCTCACTCACAAGAACAGGCCACCTACAAAGGATACATAAATAGGGACAAGGCCCTGCAGCATAAGAAGGAAACAATCCCAGATGCCAGATCTGTCCACAGATCAATTCCATCTGGCAAGATTTTTGCAGGACCTAATAATTTCATCCATAATATCAGAACGTCATTCCCTTGCCATCTCCATTCAGTGCTGCCATTTTGTATCCTTCCTGCAGGAAAGAGGCCAATATCTATGCAAAACAATAACTGGACACAAATTTGACATCAGAAGTGGTAATAATAATTACAGAAAACATTACAAGGACATTTCAACCTCCCTGAACACTCTCTCACTGACCTTAAATCAGAGATTGTGGAGAAAGTGTACTTCAAAGGGAGGTTAGAGTGACCGAGAGACTTGAGTCAACATAAAGATTTTTTCAGCATAGTATACATCTTCACTGAGTTGCATCAGGAAAGGATGTGCTGAATGATTCAGTCCTACTTACTCATGAGTAGAAGAGGCTAGTGGAGGTGGAGAAACTACCCGCTAATGGTGACATGGTGTGTGTCCCACTTCCCGTGCTGGATGCATTCCTCCAGGCCAAGATGTGTTCTGATGAACAGATCTGATGAAGTGGAGCATTGTCCATCAATTCTTATGCCATAATAAATCTTTAAGGTGCCAGAAGGCTCTTGATTAAAATTTTCATGAAAGAGGGAGAACATTTGGCAGGGAGCGGGATTTGATGGTCCTCACTTCTGGCCAGATAATATGCCAGGTAATATGCAGGTCTTAATGAATAAGGAGAGAGGTGCTGGAGAAATATCTATAGTCCCCAACAAGACTGGGCTGTAATGGATCCTTTGTCATGTAAGATTCACTCAGAAAAGGTTCAGAAGCACTTTTTTATCATTGGTTTGTATACCTCAGGGTTGAGCTCTGACAAATAACATAGTTAATGAGGCTACAGATCAGTCTCGGATCATATGCTTCTAATTCTGGAGGTCCCATGTTCAAATCCTTGTCCTTTCTAATTAAAAATGGGTCTCAGGTAGCAGAGTTGGGTGACATTCTCTACTCTACTTCCTGCAGTTTGCATACTTGGGTGACAGTTCTGAGCTAGGCAGAGCAATTCCCTGCTCTATGTAAGGAACCTCCATGATTCAGTGGAGAGGAAATGTAAAAACTCAAGCGTAGGGATAGTAACGTTACTTGACTTCTTCCTTCTCAGCTTGGAAATAGTTCTTTTAAATATTTGGAAAGTACAAAATCTTGGAGATCCATTTTGGGTGGTAGATAAATGAAATGACATAAAAAACCCCAACCCTGTGCATCTGCATACATACATGTTTCGCCTGGAGAAGAGAAGACCGAGGGGACATTTCACGTCAGACTTTGAAGCTTTGGGAAGGAAACTCAAGAACTTTGGGGCCCAGATAGTTTTCTCATCCATCCTTCCAGTAGTTAGAAGAGGGATAGAAAGGCAATGAAAAATACTCCGGGTGAATGACTGGCTACGGAGGTGGTGGCGACAAGAGAGATTTGGATTCTGAGACCACGGGCTATACTTCCTGGAAGATGGGCTGTTGGCAAGGGACGGGTTGCACCTCACAAAGGCTGGGAAGAATGTGTTTGGCCACAGCATGAAGAGCTTCATCAGGAGGGCTTTAAACTGAATCCTACAGGGAAGGGAGATGTAATGTTGGGGGTAACAATGGACGTAGGCGCATGCACTGCAACAGAGAGAACAGCTTTGATAGCGTCCAATAATAGTCTTCTGACACATGTAGGAAGAAAGCCAGACTATGAAGCACATGCTCTTCGATATCTATATACTAATGCCCAGAGTATGGGAAACAAACAGAAAGAACTTGAACTCTTAATACAGGAGGGAAATTATGACTTGATAGGTGTAACTGAGACTTGATGGGATGACTCTCTTGACGGGAATACAGCAATTGAAGGATATAACTTGTTCAAAAAGAACAGGAGGAGCAGAAAGGGAGGTGGGGTTGCACTGTATGTGAAAAATACATATCTCTGCACAGAAATACAGGAGGAGGAGCTTGGTAGCCCCATCGAGAGCATCTGGATCAATATAAATGGAGCAAAGAATAAAAGGAACCTGGTGGTCGGAGTCTACTACTGGCCACCCAACCAAGGAGAAGACGAGGATGAAACTTTTGAAAAGCAAAGGAAAGGCAGAGGAAAGAAATGGTGGTTCAGCTATTAAATAAGGATGGCAAAACGATAACAGATGACAAAGAAAAGGCACAGGTGCTCAATTCCTACTTTGGCTCAGTCTTCTCCCAAAAGAGGGTCTATGACCCCCTGGCAAAGGCGAAGTACAGGCTGAAGGGGCAGGATGGCAGCTTGAGATCGATAGGCATATGGTCAAGGAACACCTAATGACTTTGAATGAGTTCAAATCTCCAGGGCCAGATGAACTGCATCCTCGAGTAATAAAGGAACTGGCAGAAGAACTCTCAGAACCGCTGTCTATTCTCTTTGAGAAATCATGGTGGACGGGGGAAATGCCAGATGACTGGAGGAGGGCTAATGTTGTCCCTATCTTCCAAAAGGGTAAAAAGGAGGAACCTGGGAACTACAGACCAGTCAGTCTGACATCAATCCCTGGGAAAATTCTGGGAAAATTCTGGGAAAATTCTGGAGCAGATGATAAAGCAATCCATCTGGAAGTAACTTGAAAACAATGCCATGATTACTCGAAGCCAACATGGATTTGTCAAAAACAAGTCCTTCCAGACAAATCTGATCTCATTTTTTGATCAAGTCACCTCCCTTGTAGACCATGGGAATACTGTAGACATCATATACCTTGACTTCAGCAAAACTTTCGACAAAGTGCCCCATGATATCCTGATGAACAAACTAGCTCAAAGTGGGCTAGATGAAACAACGATCCGGTGGATCCACAGTTGGCTACAGAATCGGACTCAAAGAGTCAAAAATCAATGGGACCTTCTCCAACTGGGGAGAGGTAATGAGTGGGGTACTGCAGGGCTCAGTCCTGGGCCCAGTGCTCTTCAACATTTTTATTAATGACTTGGAGGAGGAGGTGCAGGGAATCCTGATCAAATTTGCAGATGACACAAAATTGGGCGGGATAGCTAATACTTTGGAAGAGAGAAACAAAATTCAAAGTGATCTGGATAGCCTGGAGTGCTGGGCAGAAAACAACAGAATGACATTGAATAGGGATCAATGCCAAGTTCTGCATCTAGGAAAAAGAAACCAAATGCACAGTTACGAGATGGGGGATACGTGGCTCAACAACACTACAAGCGAGAAAGATCTTGGAGTTGTTGTTGATCACAAGCTGAAGATGAGCCAACAATGTGATGTGGCTGCAAAAGAGGCAAATGCTCTTTCAGGCTGCATTACTAGAAGCATAGCTTCCAAATCCCATGAAGTACTAGTTCCCCTCTACTCAGCACTGGTTAGGCCTCATCTGGAGTACTGTGTCCAGTTCTGGGCACCACACTTTAAGAATGATGCAGACAAACTGGAGAGGGTTCAGAGGAGAGCAACAAAGATGATCAGGGGACTGGACACAAAGCCCTATGAAGAGAGACTGAAAGAACTGGGCATGTTTAGCCTTGAGAAGAGAAGACTGAGGGGATATATGATAGCGCTCTTCAAGTCCTTGAAAGGTTGTCATAGAGAGGAAGGCCAGAATCTCTTCTTGATCATCCCAGAGTGCAGGACATGTAATAATGGGCTCAAGTTACAGGATGCCAGATTCCGGCTGAACATCAGGAAAAACTTCCTGTCTGTTAGAGCAATATGACAATGGAACCACTTACTTAGGGAGGTGGTGGGCTCTCCCACACTGGAGGCATTCAAGACGGGGCTGGACAGCCATCTGTCAGGGATGCTCTGACTTGGATTCCTGTGTTGAGCAGGGGGTTGGACTCAATGGCCTTGTAGCCCCCTTCCAGCCCTACTATTCTATAATTTTATGATTCTATGATTCTACATACTGGAGTACTGTGTCCAGTTCTGGGCAACGCATTTTAAGAAAGATGCAGACAAGCTGGACAGGGTTCAGAGGAGGGCAACAAAGATGATCGCGGGACTGGGAACAAAGCCCTATGAAGAGAGACTGAAAGAACTGGGCATGTTTAGCCTTGAGAAGAGCAGACTGAGGGGAGATAGGATAGTGCTCTTCAAGTCCTTTAAAGGTTGTCACGAGAGGAAGGTCCAGGATCTCTTCTCGATCATCCTAGAGTGCAGGACACGGAACAATGGGCTCAAGTTACAGGAAGCCAGATTCCGGCTGAATATTAGGAAAAAAAACCTGAGTGTTAAAGCAGTACAAAAATGGAGCCAATTTCCTAGGGAGGTGGTGGGCTCTCCCACACTGGAGGCGTTCAAGATGAAGCTGGACACCCACCTGTTAGGGATGCTTGGACTTGGATTCCTGCCTTGAGCAGGGGGTTGGACTCGATGGTCTTATAGGCCCCTTCCAAACCTACTATTCTATGGTTCTATATATCTTGGTTGCAAGATGGTGGCATGGAGTCTTCATGGTCGTAGTGCAGACTTCAGAGGACTGAAGGCCTGCTAATCAGAGCCTGCATCAACGTAGCAATAGTGCAGCTTCAGTTCGGAGACATGTAGCGTTGTCTGGAAAGTTACAAAAGAGAAACTCAGGAAAGGAATCTAAATGTCGGTCAAAACAAAACAAAACAAGCAAACCCTGTGAGCATGCATATGCTACTCATACGTGTATTTTTCTTGTGTGATGGTGGCATGGAGTAGACATGGCCATATGTCAGAGAGAATGAAGTCTGCATCAAAATAGCAATAGTGCAGCTTAAGGTTATGTGCAAAATGGTCTGGAAAGTTACAAAACTGTACAGAGAAAGGGGGTGTTTGGACAAATGTTCAAGAATATAACCAATTAAGAGGAAGTTGGTGATATAACAAACAATGATGACAGCTGTCAGTAGGAGACGGCAGGATGGACAACTGACACGGGGAAGGTGGTATGAACAGCTGACAACAAGGAGGGACATAAGAGGTATAGGGACCAATCAGTGTTTGAAATGGGCAACAAAACCAAACTTGGCTTTTGTGATAAAAACATAACAAGACAGACATTAAAGGGCAAGGGTGTGGACATTTTCAGCTGTGTGGTCTCCTGATAACAGAAAGATTTCAATGAATGAATGAATGAAAATTCTCCTGTGAGGTGAGGTTTGTAGGATTCACCTGAAGCAGGTTCTCTGTTTCTGAAGTGTTCCTGATTTTGTCCACAATGAAACAACTAGAATAAATTTTGATACCCTGGCTAATAGGCACTGAAAGTCTAAATGTCACTGCTTTGCAGTAAGATGACAACAGGCTGTTTCTTGCCATTTGACAGGCTTCCTAAAAACAAAATAAAAAACCTTTTCTTTTAGCTTCACTGGTTTCTGCAAAACATCCATTTTAATAATAGTGCTGGTGAAGAAATATTTTTCGATGATAATGGAGACCTGGCAGGGGGATACGATCTCATCAACTTGGTCACTTTCCCCAATGAATCTTTCTCGAGAATACCAGTTGGTAGGATGGACGCCCAGGATCCTGCAGGGGAAAAAATAATCATTAATGAAAGTGCCATTGTGTGGAATCACAAATTTAATCAGGTAGGAATGGTCATCATAATCTTTATGCACATATCCTGGATATTTTATTATTAATGGGGTTGGCTGATAATGGTTTTAGCACCATAGCCTGATACGGTACAGATAAATTTCTCTGTCTCTCCATGAATGCCCTCTCCCAAGGAGGGAGAGATAATGGATGCAGAATCAGCATCAAGATGGACATGATGCTTCATCTTTTCACTGACAAATTCCAGAAAGGTAGACTGGCATCTTAATCACTAGGCTAGCAACTTCTTGTCACAAAAATGAATGAATGAATGAATGAATGAATGAATGAACTAGCCTCCAGCACTTTAGATTTAACTGTGATAGCCGAGACATCAGTATAAGCTAATTCCATACCCACAACTTTTATACCATTACATCCCATTGGACATTTAGATTTGTTTTTGGGTTCTCTTCAAAATTTTCAAATTGAAGAGACATTGATCTAACTATCAAATCTAATTATGTAATTTTCACAGTCTTTACATTTGCATTGCATTTCCACCTGGCCACACTGCTCACATTTCTCTGTCTCTCCACCCATCTGTATAAATACATGCCAATCAACAGAGACACAGTATGCATATGATGAAGTGGACTATCCTTGATGGTTTAAGTTGAATAAATCAAAAATAGCTCTTAAGTCACTCCAAGACTCCTTTTTTTAAAAAAAATGCAACAGGCTAAGGAATGAATCCTGACCAGAACCTGTTACATCTCTTATTGCTGCTTTTCCGCTTGCTGTAGGAGGACCTTCCTCAGCCTGGGTCCCACCAGATGTTTGGGGTTTCAACTCCCATCATCCCTGACCATTGGCTAGGCTGGCTGGGGCTGATGCGAGTGGTAGGCCAAAACGTCTGGAGAATACTGAGCCATGGAAGGCAGATCAAGGTGGTAGTGGGGATTGAGTGCAGGTTGTTCAATCCTTACCACTACCCTCAAGGAGAGTAAGGGTGTCAGAGGAATCTGCTTGGGGGGTTCAGCTCAGTTTGCTTTTGCTGGCTCACACCACCCCGGCCCTGACTCTGGCCTGGTATCTGCCAGCTGGCCCGGCTTGGCTCACACCGAGATGGGCCAGCTGCCGGATTTCACACCTTTGCATGATGGCGTGGCTCAACTGTCCTCCTTCTCTCCCTGTCGGGCTTCAACCTAACCACGGGAGAGAGATGACAGCCACGCAGCAGTGGCAGAGCAGCAGGGGTGGGAGAAGGAGGGGCAGCAGCGCTTCCCCCTTGTCCTCCCGTCCCTGCCGCCGTGCTGCCGCAACGTAACCCTCGTCCCTCCCTCCCTGTCAGGGCTGGTCTTGGCGGAGACAGAGGCGCCGTCTGCATGGGAGTGGCAGCAGGCAGCAGGGGGGGAGGGTCACTCTCCCATTGCTGCTGTTGTGCTGCCGGTCCTCCCTGCAGGGGTTGGCCCCAGCAGGGAGAGAGGGCTGGTTGCTGGGGATGGCAGGGCCGTTTCCCCTTTCTTTTTTTCACTCCATAGCTGCATTTGCAGAAGGGGGAGAAATGCCCAGATCTTGGGATGATGCCTCCAAGCCAGCTGCGAGCTGAGTCAGGGCACAGTGGAAATCCAGTGAGCCCTGAAAGGGCTGGAGTTCCCCGTCATGTGCATCTCTCAAGGGGAGAGCGGGGAAGGGAGTGGGAGCTAAATATCTTCCCTATTCACCCAGTTGAGGAAGTGGACAAAGCATGATTGGCCTGGCTGCAAGGCGCACGATCATTTAGGAGCTGAGATGAGCACTGGGCCCTTACAGTATGCGAGTGTTTTGGTATATGCCGCAACGCAAGAAGATGACCTGCTCTTGTCCCAAGATTTGAATACGTTCTGAGATGTTCATATGTTCTAATGACGAAGAATGTACCTGGAAGTCATAGTGATGAGAAGCGAAGCATTCTTATTCTGCTAAAGACCATTTTTAGCTTGTCTGCCATAACAAAGAGCAAGGGTCAGACGCACCCTACAACGGGCCTTAAGAAAAGGGGAACCTAAGAAGAGAAACTTGGGATGCTTCCATAATGCGCCAGACGTCTCCTGGAACGTATTCACACACTTTGCCAACTGTTGCTTGCTAACTTTGCTAATTGTTGAGTCTGTAAAAGCTTTGCAATAAAGCAGTCCTAATTGAGAATAATCATAGGATCAAGAAACTGCTGTGAATAGCGGATATTAGATGCCACATCTGGTGATATACTGTGATTGGTCCTCGGGCCGTTTCTCCCCTCAGGTATATGAATTTGTTGTTCTGGAAGGGGGGTTGTTGTTTCCCCTTTGTTGGCGGCCAACCTCCATGCATGAGTAAATGATTTGTGTTAACTCAGCCTTGACCTCCAGCCTCATTCCTTACTGAGCGGAGAATCCGACAATTTGGTGTCAACGGTGGGATGGCTAACACTCCCGGGTGGCCTGCCTGTGAGTGGGGGTTTGAATTCCTTATTGAGTGGAGAACCTGATAATGGCAGTGAGAATGAATTAGCTTGTTTCCATCCCAAATGTCCTTCTTTTGGTTACCATTAGGTGCTGCCCATTTCCACCTGTGCAGAGAGCTGCCACCCTGGACAGAGCATGTTCGTCCCTCAGGGGAAGCAAGTGTGTTGCTATGATTGCACTGAGTGCCCCCAAGGGAGGATATCTTCCCAGATAAGTAAGTAAAGGACTAAAGCATTGCTTAGACAAAAATTCCAAGGTTTCAAATTCAAGTATATTTTAATACCTATCACTTTTCTCTAATGGCAAATGTATGAATTATATACTGTGAACAGGGGTAGGCAAAAGAAATGCTAGCACAACGCTAGCATCACTGTTGGTGAAGAAATATATGTGTTATATGAGATCCAGTTAAAACTGTCCAGTTAAGAACTGGGAACATTTGCTAACTCTGGAAATAGTTAGTATTGGCTCATTACTTTCATATGCAGACAACTGTGAGATGTGCCAAGAAGATCAGTATCCATATGAGAACCAGGATAAATGTATTCCTAAACACCTAAGCTTAGGGATGTACAAAAGTCACTTACCTTTCGCAGATTATGTTGAATAATCTGCGAGACCTATCATGTCTTTTTTTTTTTTAAACTGGAAATGGCGGCGGCAGCCAGTCAGAAGACCGGCCGCCACCGCCGAACCACTGCCGCAGCTGCCGCCAGAGCTGCCGCCGCCGCCGCGAAGATCTGCCCCAGGTACGTCTCGTCCTGGGGGGGTGGCAGAGCTTTCCGCCACCGATTTCGGGGGGCCGAATGCGCTGGCATTTGGCCTACCCAAGATCCGTGGCGGAATTCTCTGACATCCCTACCTAAGCTACCCATCATTTGGAAAGCATCTGGGAGCAGTTCTGATTTCCTTGGCTCTTTTTCTTTCTATGATCAAAGTGTTGATGATGTGGCGCTTCATTCATAGTGCTCCCATTGTCAAGCCAATTGCTTTTCTCTAACTACAAATTATTGGAGGCACAGTTGTGCCTCCAATAGATAAATCAATCAGTCAAAAAAGGATTCCACAATGTTAAATGAAAATCAGGCACTCCATCCAGAAAGACCCGGGAAATGTGTGGGTGCATGGAGGAGCAAGCACAATTTGTGACATTGCACAACATCATGACTGATCATGGGGCACATCAGATAAGGCATAAGTCTTAGCTTCCCATTTCCTGGCTTCATGGAGTTTGGACCAACATGAGATAACCTTATCGTCTGCTCTTTCTAACCAGCAGATTTTTTTTGATGATTGAATGTATGAATGTGTTTACTGTGAACAGGGGCAAGGAAAAGAAATGTTGGGAGAACTATCATCACTGATGCTGAGGAAATATATGTTTTATAACAGCTCCTCCATACTAGAAACATTTGCTAACTCTGGAAATACTTTGTTCATTACTTTCAGATGCAGACCATTGTGAGACGTGCCCAGAAGATCAGTATCCAAATGATAACCGGGACCAATGTATTCTCAAAGAAATAAGCTACCTATCTTATGAGGAAGCCTTGGGAGTAGTTCTGGCATCCTTAGCTCTTTTCCTTTTGCTGACCACAGTTGCTGTGATTGGGAGCTTCAGTCTGCACTGGAACACTCCCATCGTCAAAGCCAACAACTGGAGCATCACGTGTACCCTGCTGTCCTCACTGCTGCTCTGCTTTCTCTGCTCCTTCTTATTCATTGGGTGGCCTGGGAAGGTGACCTGCCTTCTGAGGCAAACAGTGTTTGGCATCATCTTCTCCATTGCTGTTGCTTGCGTGTTAGCAAAGACCATCACTGTGGTTCTGGCCTTCATGTCCACCAAACCTGGAAACAGGATGAGGAAATGGGTTGGGAAGAGACTTGCTGTATCAGTTATAATTTTTTGTTCTTTTATTCAAGCCAGCATCTGTGCTGCATGGCTGGCAACTTCTCCCCCCTTGCCGGAGTTTGACATGCACTCCCAGGTTGGCACAATCATCGTTCAATGTAATGAAGGCTCAGCCCTGATGTTCTACATTGTCCTGGGCTACATGGGGCTTTTGGCCATCATTAGCTTCTCTGTGGCTTTCTTTGCCAGGAAGTTGCCTGATACCTTTAATGAAGCCAAGCTGATCACTTTCAGCATGTTGGTCTTCTGCAGTGTTTGGGCGTCTTTTGTGCCAACCTACCTGAGCACCAAGGGGAAATTCATGGTGGCTGTGGAGATCTTCTCCATCCTTGCCTCTGGTTCTGGCTTACTGGTTTGCATCTTTCTCCCTAAGTGCTACATTATCATATTCAGGCCTGAACTGAACACCAGAGAACAATTAGTAAGAAAAAAATATAGTCACAATTTGGAGAAGTGACATCAACCTCAGGAATTTCACTGAGATAGAAAGAGAGAGAGAGAGAGAAAGGGGAAGAGGAAGAGGAAGAGAGGAAGAGGAAGAGACAGGGAGAAAGGAGAAATGGAAAGAAATGGAATTGTGTCACTGGAGTCTTGAGAAGATTTTTTACCTGAGGTATTTCTTCACCAGGCTTAACTAAAGAAGGGCTGATGTGAAACTGTCTCCCTCCATACTAGGGATGGCAGAGAATTCCGCCACGGATTTCGGTGAGGCTGAATGCCAGTGCATTCGGCCCCCCAAACTCCATGGTGGAACAGCCTGCCACCCCCCCACCCCCCGCAGATCCCCCCTGGGACGAGACTTACCTAGGGCAGATCTTCTGGGTGGCGACAGCTCCAGCAGAGGCTTTGGCGGCAGTGGTGGCGGCGGCCGGTCTTCTGATCGGCTGCAGCCGCCGCCATTTCCGGTGTTAAAAAAAAAAGACGTGATAGGCTACGTAAAGATTTACATAGCCTATCATGTCTGACTTTAAAAAAAAAATGACGTGATAGGCTACGTAAATCTTTACATAGCCTATCATGTCTGACTTAAAAAAAAAAATGCGCATACGCAAATGGCAGCGGCTACGGCCACCGCCATTTGCGTTCCTTATTTTGGCCTGTCTTAGTCTAACGTAAATATTTACGTAGACTAAGATGGCGAAAATAAGGGGGAATGCAAATAGCGTCCGCTACGCTATTTGCGTTCCCCTTATTTTCGCCGTCTTAGTCTACGTAAATATTTACTTAGACTAAGATGGGCCAAAATAAGGAACGCAAATGGCGGTGGCTGTAGCCGCCGCCATTTGCATACGCACGTTGTTTTTTTTAAAGTCAGACATGATAGTCTACATAAAGATTTATGTAAGGATGTACGAAAATTCCGCCACGGATCTTGAGGAGGACGAATGCCAGCGCATTCAGCCCCCTGAAATCGGTGGTGGAACAGCCTGACCCCCCCGCCCCCCCGGGACGAGACTTACCTTGAGCGGATCTTCCTGGCGGCGGTGGCTCCGGTGGTGGTTCGGCGGTGGCGGCTGCAGCAGCCGGTCTTCTGACCGGCTGCCGCCGCTGCCATTTCCAGTTAAACAAAAACAAAAACGTGATAGGCTATGTAAAGATTCATGTAGCCTATCACGGATAGGTTTTAAAAAAACACCCGTGATAGGCTACGTAAATCTTTACGTAGCCTATCACGGCTGACTTCGCGTTCCACTTATTTTCGCCGTCTTAGTCTACGTAAATGTTTACGTAGACTAAGACGTGCCAAAATAAGGAACGCAAATGGCGGTGGCCGCCGCCATTTGCGTACGCGCGTTTTTTTTTTAAAGTCAGCCATGATAGTTTACGTAGCCTATCACGGCTGTTTACGTAGCCTATCATGGCTACGTAAAAAATGTTTACGTAGCCTATCACGGCTGACTGCAGGGACGCAAATGGCGGCGGCTTCGGCTGCCACCATTTGCATCCCTGCTAGGCAGCGGCTGGATGTCCGACTGCTGGCGGAGCTGGCTGGCGGAGCCGGCCGGTGGCTCCGCAGAATCCCTGCGGAGCACAGCCGGCCGGCCAGGAGCGACTCCCCCCTGGTGAGGATTCTGGGGGGAGGGACAGAACGCCTCCCCCCGAACCATAAACATAATCCGCGAAAGGTAAGTACCTTTCGTACATCCCTTGTCCCTGCTAGCCAGCAGCCAAATGTCCCGCTGCTGGCGGAGCCGGCTGGCGGCTCCGCGGAATCCCCGCAGAGCAGAGCCGGGCGGCCAGGATTCTGCGGGGAGGGACGGAGTGCCTCCCCCCCCAAGCAGAACCCAGCGGAGCCAGGTAAGGCCAATTTCATACATCCCTACTCCATACACATACATATGCATTTTCATGCTTTAATCAGTGGGGGGGGAAATGCACACTTTTGAAAAATGTACATGGAAATGCAGTTTTCCTGCTCGAAATGCACTGTTTTCCCCATTGCAGATAAAGAAAAACCAGTTGCAAACTAAAATGGGAATGAGGTGAACTATTTAGGAGGATCTTAGTTAGGGACTGGAGAATCAGAAGTACCAGAGGTCATTGGAATTCTCTAACTTTACTTCACAGCTTGGTTTGGTTGGCTCCCATTTTCATTTATCACCTGTTTTTTTGTTTGTTTGAATTGGAATATTTGTGCATTTTTCAGAAGTTGTACATTGTTGAGCAAGCTGCATATTTTAAGAAAGTGCATATCCTGCAAATGCAAATTCAAGTTCTAGGGATTGGCAATATTTCTGAAGAACATGCGGTTAGGGATGGACGGACTCACCAGTACCTTCTCACCCATGTGAGCCTCTGGAGGGCTCGGCGAGTGGTCCATGAGCGTCCTGCAGCCACCCACTTCTTCATGCGAGCCACCATTTTTGCGACATTAGAGATGTATAGGGCCCCTTTATGCCTCTAAAGTTGAGGAAATGGCCCTTTACGTCCACCATTGTGCAGAACATTAGATATACAAAAAAGACAGAGCTCAATAGTCTATAAAATGGTGGCCCACATGGAGGAGCTGGAAACTGTGGGGCACTCCTTGACCATGTGGAACTTGAAGCAGGGGGCCTGCTGGACTCCCAGACCCAGTCAGGCACTTGCAACACCCCTACATGTGGTACTATTAGTCTTTGGAGTTGTGAACAAGGCATTTCTGAGTGATTTGTGAACTGAAACAAAATTTCACTTGCATTAAAAAATGAAGATTCTTAGATCCCACAAGCCTTGTATGTAGTCATGGGTGAAAATTTTGTTTCAGATTGGTTTTGATAAGAATTTAGTGGAATTTGAAAATTTCTCCCTATTTAGCACAAGAAGAACTTGAGGTTAAAAATTCAAATATGGGAGGAACTGGCCCTGATAGATTCACCCATCCTTCTCCAGACCTTTGAGGGTTTAGCTACTTGCCTGTGGGGGTGGGTGGGGTGTGAGGGGAAGGGACAATTTATAAGTTACTTGTTTGTCTGTTTGTTTTGTTTTAAAAAAATCAAATGTTGGGTTCACTCTTCCCTCCTGCATGGAGGAAGCAAAACAACCAATTATTCAGTGCTGTGCTGTGGAGTGGGGGTGGAGGATGACCTGCATTTGATGGCAAAATGTGACACAACCTGAAGGGATTTTTAAGCTTCCTATCACGAAAGCAAGATATTCAAAAGGCTAGTCCTTCATCAATGTTCAGGAGTTTTCACCCTGCCCCCATTACCTTTCCCCGTCACTCTTCACTTTTGGCACCCTTCAGACAGAGATTAGTGGCTTTACAGGAGAGTGTTATCAGCCACCCAATCAATGAAATCAACATTTTACTCAAAAACAAAAGAAGAAAAAAGGAAACAAAATTCCTTTCCATGTGGACAAAAGTGAGTTTGGATGTCTAAGAATCCAACCTGCAGAATCTGCCACAGACTAGCCTCCTCAGGCCATAGAGAGTCCATAGACCTTCAGATCTGTGTTTTACTTTCCCAAAATTTACAAAAATGTATTTGCAGGAAAATATACAAGTTTCTACTGAGAGATATGCCATCCTGGAAAATAAATGTGGGGAAAATTTGAATGGAACGGGGGACAATGCACTAAATGTTGTGTACTAACATTAAATGGTTGCAAACCCTCTTACGAAATTATTTGCGTATTTTCCTGCATAATGGGGGAAAAAAATCAAATCTGTCTGTGAACAGATGCCAGAACCAACAAGACTGCACAATCCACAAAACACACATGGGATGGAGTTCCCAAAATCTTGACATCCTTACAGCAAGGTGGCTTTTTCTGAAATGCTACCTGTTCCACATGCAGGGTCAACTGGAGAGGTGAAACTGAACAGTCTCAATGCGTGGATGAGACAGTGATGCAGGTAAGAGGGGTTCAGGTTTGTTAAGCATTTGGGGACATGCCAGGTCTGTACAAGAGGGGCAGGCTCCACTTGAACCAAAATGAAACCATACTGCTGGTGATAAACATATAAAAAGATGGCAGAGCAACTTTTAAACCAAACCCTGGGGGGAAGCCGACAGGAGCTGGAAATATCTGGTTTGGGTTAAATTATCCCTATGGGATGAAAATGTTTTTCATTGTCCAAATGTAGACGGGGAGGAAATATGCCATGCACTTATGTGGAATATGATAGCCAATCGAGAAGCCTAAGTGTCATAGCAAAAGATGCACATGCCAGAGACATCTGGGGAGGGATATGTGTATAGGTGTTTCCATGCAAATAATAGAAACCTCCAAGCCAAAATGGGAAAGTTGGAGTGCCTGGTTTAAAAGGAGAACCTAGATGTAGTGGGCATTGTGGAAACCTGGTGGAATGAAATGGAGTGGAATCTAGTCATCTCAGGATATCAACTCTACAGGAAGGACAGGCAAGGGCATGTTGGGGGAGGTGTTGCCCTATATGTCAAAGAGGGCAAGCAGACTAGAACACCTACAGTAAAAGGGACATGCTCTTCCATAAAGCACTGTAGGTGACAATACCATGCTCTGTGCTATCATCTGCCAGACCAGAATGTTCAGGGTGACCTTGAGAAGGAAAACAGCTTTGGAGGCCTCCAAACAAATATGTGTTGTAATTAGGGATGTCAGAGAATTTCTCCACAAATCTCTGGGAGGCCGAATGCCAATGCATTCGGCCCCCCAAAATTGGTGGAGAAATGGTCCCCCCCCACCCCCCTGGGATGGGACTTACCTTTGGCGAATGTCCCTCACAGCAGCGGCTCCCAGCGGCGGCGTGGCGGTGGTGCGGCAGTGGTGGCGGTGGCGGCCGGTCTTCTGACTGGCTGCTGCCACCGCCATTTCCAAGTAAACAACAACAACAACAACAAATGTGATAGGCTACGTAAAGATATACGTAGCCTATCACAGCTAGATTTTCAAAAAAACCCGTGATAGGCTACATAAATGTTTATGTAGCCTATCACGGCTGACTTTGGAAAAAAAAAAAAGCGCGTACACAAATGGCGGCACCCATGTGCGCCGCCATTTGCGTTCCTTATTTTGGCACGGGTAGTCTATGTAAATAGCATTGCCCTTATTTTCGCCGTAGTCTACTTAAATCTTTACGTAGACTACCCGTGCCCAAATAAGGAACTCAAATGGCGGTGCCCATGGGTGCCGCCATTTGCGTACGCTTTTTTTTTTCAAAGTCAGCCGTGATAGGCTACGTAAAGATTTATGCAGCCTATCATGGCTGACTTTGAAAATCTAGCCACGATAGGCTATGTAAATCTTTATGTAGCCTATCACGTTTTTTTTTTACTTTACTTTTTTCTTTCATGGCTGGAGAGGCGGGGTGCTCCCCCCCGGCCAGAATTTTGGTGGGGAGGGATGGGGCGCCTCCCACCCCAGCCAGAATTTCGGCGGGGAGGGACGGGGCGCCTCCCCACCCACCAAGATTTTTGGGGGGAGAAACGGAGTGCCTCCCCCCCCGAAAAAAGCTGCGGGACCAGGTAAGGGACTTTCGTCCATCCCTAGTTGTAATAACAGGTGACTTCAATTACCCCCACATTGACTGGATAAATGCATGTTCCAGTCATGACAAAGAGGTTTAATTTCTCAGTGCCCTAAATGACTGTGCCCTAGAACAGGTAGTCATGGAATTGACTAGAGTAGAGGCAACCCTGGATTTAATCCTAAGTGGTGTTGCCCAGATCCTAGTACAACATGTCAACGTTGTTGAATCAGTTGGAAACAGTGATCACAGTGATATCAGATTTAATATATATGTAAGTGGAAAATTAGCCACATAATGAGAAGACAGGACACCCTGGAGAGGATGCTGATGCTAGGGAAAGTGGAAGGCCAAAGGAAGAGGGGCCGACCAAGGGCAAGATGGATGGATGATATTCTGGAGGTGACGGACTTGACCTTGGGGGAGCTGGGGGTGGCGACGACTGACAGGAAGCTCTGGCGTGGGCTGGTCCATGAAGTCATGAAGAGTCGGAAGCGACTGATCGAATAAACAACAACAACAAGTGGAAAATTGCCTAGGAAGTCCAACGCAGTCACATTTGACTTCCAAAAGAGAAAACTTCTCTAACATGAGGGAACTGGTGAAAAGGAAGTTGAAAGGGGGAGTGAAAAGAATTAAATCCCTTCAAAATGCTTGGAGGTTATTCAAAACCGCAATAATAGAAGCTCAGCTAAAATATATACCACATGTTAGGAAAGGTGGCACCAAGTCCAAGAGGTCACCAGCATGATTAACGAGGAGGGTCAAGGAAGCTATCAGAGAAAAGAAGGCTTCCTTTAGAAAATTGAAGACTTGCCCAAATGAGGAAAACAAAAGTAAGCACAAACACATACAAAGACAATGCAAGCAGACAATAAGAGATGCAAAAAAGCATTTTGAAGAGCATATCGCTAAAAACATCAAGGCTAACAGCAAAGAATTCTTTAAATATATCAGAAGCAGGAAACCAGCTAGGGGGGCAGGAGGATGGTTGGATGAAAATTAGAGATGTCATGAGCATCAGTTTGGGGGTGCAAGCTTGGTGAATTCCCACCAGTTCAGTCCCCTGAACCTCAGTCTGCAGACACCTGTGCTTGCCCAACTCAATGTGTGCCAAGTTGGGCAAGTGCGGTGGCTCTTTGCCCGACTAGTGGCATGGCAGCTGCAATTTACGTAAAATTAGGGGTGTCAGAGAATTTCTCGCCGAAACTTCGGGGGGCCGAGTGCCAATATATTCGGCCCCCCGAAGTAGTTTCAGGGAGAAATCTCCCCCGCCCCCCCCCCTGGGATGGGATTACCTTTCCCGAATGTTGCTCCCGGTGGCGGGTCACAGCGGCGGTTCGGCAGGGCTTCGACAGGGGCGGGGGCGGCAGCCGGTCTTTCGACCAGCTGCTGCCGCCGCCGTTCCAAAAAAAGTAAAAAAAAACACAACACCCCCGTGATAGGCTACATGATGATTAACGTAGCCTATCACGGCTAGATTTGCAAAGTCAGCCGTGATAGGCTACGTAAATCATCACGTAGCCTATCACGGGTGACTTTAAAAAAAAAAAAAGCACGTACGGCTAATGGTGGCCTCCATAGGGAGCCGCCATTCACGTTCCTTATTTGGTTCCTGTAGTCTACATAAAGATTACGTAGACTAAGGCGAAAATAAGGGCAACGCTATTTGCGTTGCCCTTATTTTCGCCGTAGTCTACGTAAATCTTTACGTAGACTACAGCGACCAAATAAGGAACATGAATGGCGGCTCCCTATGGGGGCCGCAATTTGCATACACGCTTTTTTTTTTAAAGTCACCCGTGATAGGCTACGTGACGATTAACGTAGCCTATCAAAGCTGACTTTGCAGATCTAGCCGTGATAGGCAATGTAAATCATTACGTAGTCTATCATGGGGTGTTTTTGTTTTTGTTTTACTTTTCTGTTGAAGTTCGCGGCCGGGGAGATGGGCGCTTCTCCCCGGCCTGAATTTCGGCTGGAGGCGAGGCGGGAAGCCTCCCCCCAGCTGAATTTCAGCCGGGCGAGGCAGGAAGACACCCCCCGCTCGCATGAACTTCGGGGGGAGAAGTGAAGCACCTCCCCCCCACCGCAAAAAAGCTGCGGGACAAGGTAAGTCCCTTTCGTACATCCCTACGTAAAATTGGCCTTTATACTGAAAATACCCCCTCCACCTATCAACTCTTTGTGCTCTCTTTGCAAGGAAGGAAAGCACAAGGGGCTGCTCCGCCACTGAGTAACTGCACCTCCTTCTGCTGGAGCCTGGCAGAGAGAGGCAGAGTTGCTTGGTGGCCACAGGGGTGGCAGGATGGGAGCTGAGAGGAAAGCACCATGGCACTTCCTGCTCAGTTCCCATCCTGCTGCCTCCACCACTGTGGCCACTGAGCAACTGCATCTCCCTGTGCCAGTTCCCAACAGGTGGCTGGAGGGGGTCCATCGAGCAGGGTGCAGGGTGGACCCAGATGAGTTTGCCCGTCCCTAATGTAGGGATGTACAAAACACCTACCTGGCTCCACACCGGGCAATCTGCGGTGGGGGGGAGGCGCTCTGTCCCTTCCCCCGGAATCCTCAACGGGGGGGAGGTGCTCTGTCCCTCCCCCAGAACCCTGCCCGGCTGGCTCCGCTCTGCGGCCAAGCTGCAGAGCCGCTGGCTAGCTCCAGCTGCCCGTAGCTGGACATCCGGCCACTGGGCTGCCCTGCAGGGACGCAAATGGCAGCTGTTGTAGCCGCTGCCCTTTGCGTCCCTGTATTGAGCTATGTTAGGCTATGTAAATATTTATGTAGCCTATCATGGCAGGGGGAAAAACCTCAGTGTACGCAAATGGAAGTAGCCGCCGCCATTTGCATATGCTGGTTCCCCCCCCCCCCGCCGTGAAAGGCTACATAAATACTTATGTAGCCTATCATGGCCTCCACAGGGATGCAAATGGAGTCCCTACATTAGATGTGATAGGCTACGTAAGTACTGACGTAGCCTATCATGGCTATGAAGAGAAGGAAATGAATGGTGGCCGCAGGACGGCCGCCATTTGCAAAACAGCGCGGATGGGAGCAGGTAAGTGCTCCATTTTGCATGCCTTTCGTGGGCTGGGGGGGGCGGGGGCTTCATTCCGTGATGGATTTCGGGGGGCCGAATGCACTGGCATTCGGCTTCACTGAGATCCATCACAGAATTCTCTGACATCCCTACCCTAATGACAATGGAGTTACAGAAGTACTAAAGGAAGATCAAGAGATTGCAGAGAAGCTGAATGAATTCTTCTCATCTGTCTTCACTGTAGAAGATATAGGACAGATACTTATGCATGAACTGATGTTTTCAGGAAGGGAGTCTGAGGAATAGGGATGTACGAAAGTCACTTACTTTTTCAAAGGGTGACATTCGCGGTGGGGGGGAGGCATTCTGTCCCTCCCCCCCAAATTCTCTCTGGTCGGCTCCACTCTGCAGCGATTCTGTGGATCTGACAGCCATCTCCGAAGCGCTAGTGAAACAGCTGCCATGCCGTATCGCTGGCTGAGGGGGATTGACTGCAGATGCAACTGGCATCCAGGACGCCATTTGTGGCCATAAAGGTCTTAGTTTAAGCTAAATGCAGCCATTTACGGCTGCATTTACCTTAACCTAAGACCTTTACGGCTGCAAATGGCATTCTGGGCACCTTTTGCATCCGCAGACAATCTCCTAGGGATGTACGAATCACTTACCTGGTTCTGGTCGGGGCATCCGCTGGGGGGGGAAGGTGCTCCATCCCTCCCCCCGGAATCCTCGATGGGAGGGGAGGCAATCTGGTCCTCCCCCCCGGAATCCTGCCTGGCCAGCTCTGCTCCAAGGTGGCTCCTCGGAGTAGCCGGCCAGGGCCATCTGCAGCTAGACTTCCAGCCATGGACAGGCTGCTGCAGACGCAAATGATGGCCGCCATAGCAGCCGCCATTTGCGGCCTTCCAGGCTGCCATGATAGGCTACGTAAGTATTTACATAGCCTATCATGGCATGCCCCCCAAAAAAAACGGTGAACGCAAATGGCGGTGGCTACGGCGGCCGCCATTTGTGTTCCCCCTTTTTTGCTGTTTTTTTGCCTATTTTTTGCCGCCACCACCGCCAGAGCTGCCAAAGCCGCCACCCGAACATCCACCACTGCTGCATCCGCCGCATCCACCCCAGGTAAGTTCCATCCTGGGGGATTCCGGGGGGGGGGGCAGGTGTCAGGGTGGACACTGAGCCCATAGAACCTCAGAGCAGTTCTGATTCTGAGGAGGAACAGCCGTCCGTGGGAGAGGAGCGTGCTCTTCCCTCCCTGGCCCTGCAGCTGGCAGAGATTCCTCCCCCCGGCATTCCAGACATAGATAGTAGTCCTGGGAGTGAAAGAGCATTGGAGGAGGACTGACTGGATGCTTGACGCAGATGCAGAGAGCGACGAGCTATGGAGGGCGCGGAAAGGAGGCATAGCGCTCGTTTGGTGCACACGCAACGGTCGCGTCCAGAGGACCCAAGGGAAAAGGGGAGGGACTTTCCCTAGCCCATAAGTTCAGGGTCTGCAAGTGATTCTCGTTCAAACGGGGACCAACTGTTTCCCACCCGGGGCATAGATTACTCTGCTGTTCATAGCTTAGTTGCTGGTGATAGAGTTATTAAGTTGTAAAAGGAATAAAGCTTTGAAAAGAATCCTTTGTCTGTTTCTGGAGTTGGCTACTGGAGTAGACTGACAGAGGCCGGCTAGGGCCTCCTGACAGCTTGGTCCCCGTTCCTCCTTTCTCTCTCTCTCTCTCTCTCTTGCTTTCCTCCTACTGCCAAATGGAGGGTGCCGGAGACCCAATGGTGCAGGCTCTGGCACAAGAGAACCATATTCTCCGTGATCAAATGGCTCAACTGACCACTGCCATGCAGAATCTACAAGCTGCAGTTCAACCCCCACTACCTCCAATTCCCCCCCGCTGCAAGTGCCCGGTGGCCTTGTCAGAGAAGTTTTCTGGGGAGAAGGGACTTTTTCAGATTTTCTGGGCCCAATCAGAGCTGTACATGTGCCTTCGACCTGAGGATTTCCTGACGGAACAGGTTCGTGTGGGTTTCATCATTAACCTACTTTCCAGCGTGGCCGCTAAATGGGCTTCGGGACTCCTTCTTGCTAACGACCCCCTGCTTGGGGACTATCAAGGTTTCATGACAGTGATGACCCATTTTTTTGGTGATCCCCTGTGTACACAGACAGCTTCTCGGGAGATTCGAGCATTAAAAGCCTTAACCTTTTCCTCTCCATCCTTGTCAGTTTCTGGCAGTTCTTCAGCTAACGTCATCCTCCCAGAGAAGTATGAGGCTTTTCGGGATGTTTTTGACAAGAAGGAGGCTGACCAGCTCCCCCCCACACACTGCCCTTTTGACTGTGCCATTAACTAGGGATGTACGAAAGTCACTTACCTGGTCCCACAGCTTGCTTCGCGGTGGTGAGGAGGCGCTTCGGTTCTCCCCCCAAAGTTCAGGCCGGGGCGGGGAGGCGCCCCGCCTCGCCTGGCCGAAATTCAGGCCGGGGAGAAGCGCCCCATCCCCCCGGCCGCGAAATACAAAAGTAAATGTAAAAAAAAACCAAACCCACACACGTGATAGGCTACGTAACGATTTATGTAGCCTATCACGACTAGATTTCCAAAGTCAGCCGTGATAGGCTACGTTAATCGTTACGTAGCCTATCACAGGTGACTTTGAAAAAAAAAAGAAAGTGTGTACGCAAATTTGCATTCCTTATTTGGGCCCGGGTAGTCTACGTAAAGATTTACGTAGACTACGGCGAAAATAAGGGCAACACAAATAGCATTGCTCTTATTTTCGCCGTAGTCTACATAAATCTTAAGTAGACTACCTGGCCCCAAATAAGGAACGCAAATGGCGGCGCCCATGGGCGCCGCCATTTGCGTAAGTGCTTTTTTTTTTCAAAGTCACCCATGATAGGCTACGTAATGATTTACGTAGCCTATCACGGCTGACTTTGGAAATCTAGCCGTGATAGGCTACGTAAAACGTTATGTAGCCTATCACGTGTGTGGGGTTTTTTTTTTACATTTACTTTGTAATGGCGGCAGCGGCAGCCGGTCAGAAGACCGGCTGCCGCCCCCGCCCCCTGCAAACCACCGCTGAACCGCCGCCGGGACCCGCCGCCGAGGGACATTCGAGGGAGGTAAGTCCCATCCCGGGGAGGGGCGGGGTGGTGGAGAATTTCACTGCCAATTTTGGGGGGCCGAATGCGTTGGCATTCGGCCTCCCTGAGATTCGTGGAGAAATTCTCCGCCATCCCTACCATTAACCTCATTCCAGGGGCGACCATCCCTGCTGGCTGGCTGTATTCAATGTCAGAGCCGGAACTTCGAGCTCTGCGCGAGTTTTTGGACACAAATCTCAAACGTGGCTTCATTCGCCCTTCCTCCTCCCCCACCTGCGCCCCTACCTTTTTGTTGCCAAACGATCTGGAGAACTCCGCCTGGTGCATGAATATAGAGCCCTCAATTCACTCTCCATCCCTAACAAGTACCCCCTCCCCCTCATACCTGAGATGCTGGAGCGCCTAGGGCGAGCCAAGATTTTCACAAAGTTGGATCTGCGTGGCGCATACAATCTGATTCACATCCAGGAGGGGGATGAGTGGAAGACCTCTTTTGGAACCAGGTACAGAGCACATGAATACCTAGTGATGCCATTTGGGCTCACCTACTCCCCCCCCATTTTTGCATTTTATGAATGCCATCTTCTGGGACTATTTGGACACTTTCCTCATTGTATATATTGATGATTTACTTATATTTTCTGAGGACCCCCACGCCCATCAGCATCATGTCTCTGCCGTCCTCCACCGCCTCCGTGAGAACCATCTGTTTGCCAAGCTGGAGAAATGTGCGTTTGACCTAACCTCTTTGGACTTTCTTGGCTACATTATCTCAGCTGATGGAATCAGGATGGATCCTGCAAAGGTCCAGGCTGTCCTCTCCTGGCAGGCTCCATCCACCAAGAAGGACTTGCAATGTTTTCTGGGTTTTGCAAATTTTTACAAAAAGTTCCCGCCCAGCTTTGCTCGGCTGACATCTCCTCTCACAGACCTCCTTAAGGGCAAGAAATCTCCTTTTCATTGGACGGCATCTGCCCAACAGGCTTTCAAGGAACTTAAGAGGCTTTTCAGTTCTGAGCTGCTCCTGTTACATCCTGACCTGAGGAGACCTTTTGTAGTGGAAACTGATGCCTCTGACTTTGCGGTGGGGGCAGTGCTTTTTCAACCAGATCGGGTGGGCAGCAAACCTGCGCCTACCACTCCAGGAAGCTGAACATGTCTGAGAGGAATTATACCATCTGGGAGAAGGAACTGTTGGCTATCAAGTCTGTTTTGGAGACCTGGTGTCATCTTCTAGAGGGGGCACAGCACCCAGTCAAACTTAGAACTGACCATCGCAACCTTGAACATCTTCAGACAGCCCGTGCCTTAAACCAGAGGCAGATTAGGTGGTCAATTTTTTCCCCCCGGTTCCACCTTAAGATTTGCCATGTGAAGGCCTCCGACAACCTACAAGCGGATGCCCTTTCTTGTAAGCCGGACCTCCAGCCAGGGGGTGAGGGAAATCCCCCCCCCTCTGATTCTTCCCCCCCTCCGAGCCTGGCAGCAGCTGCGGTGCCTCACTCTTGGGAGGAGCTCCTTCACTCTGCACAGGCTCAGGATGATTTTGTTAACACAAAAGTGGAGGAATTGGGGCTAGCCTCTGTCCCCCCCACCCTACCCCCTTCTCTTTACGAGGTGGCCTGCTTTACCATTCCAGCCAGGTCTATGTGCCTTCTAGATCCTCCACAAGAAGGTCCTCCATCACCGCCATGACTCCCCCACAGCTGGGCATTTTGGCATTGCCAAGACCCTGCATGGAGTGACGCGGGATTTTTGGTGGCCTTGTGTGTGTCGGGATGTCAAGTCCTATGTCACCTCCTGCCCAACCTGCCAGCAGGCGAAGGCCCCTCAGGCAGGCCCACAGGCTTGCTTCACCCCCTGCCTACCCCCTCAGGACCTTGGAAACTGCTCTCCCTTGACTTCATCACTGACTTGCCTCCCTCACACGGTAAGACCACCATTCTGGTGGTGATGGATTTGTTTTCTAAGATGGCCATTTCATTCCCTGCTCTGGGTTACCCACAGCCAGGGAGATGGCAGAGCTGTTTTTGCCGCATGTTTTCCGACTCCATGGATGGCCCGAGGGTCTCATTTCAGATAGGGGGGCCCAATTCACTGCCCATTTCTGGAGGGAACTACTTGGGCTTCTCCATGTGATGCTCTGTCTTTCCTCTGCCCACCATCCACAGATGGTCAGACTGAGCGCACCAATGTGACTCTGGAGCAATATTTGCGCTGTTATGTAAATTACTAACAAGATGACTGGTTTTCCTTGCTGCCTCTCGCGGGATTTGCTTATAACAATGCCTGCCATGCTTCCACCATGCTTCCAAAATACTCCATTTTTTGCCAATTTTGGTTACTACCCCAAAGCTTTCCTGTCCACCCTAGCTCCCTCTTCGGTGCCAGCAGCCCATGACTTTTTAGAGGAGTTGAGAGTGGTACACCACCTCTTACGGGACTCCCTCGAGCAAGCCAAGACAGCCTACAAGGCCTCTGCGGACCAACGGCACCAGCCAGGTCCGTCTCTGCAACTGGGGGACTGGGTTTGGTTGTCCACCCACTACCTCCCCTCTCACTTGCCCGTAAGGAAGCTCACGACTCGTCACATGGGGCATTTCCAGATTACGGCCCAGATTAACCCTGTTGCTTTTTGCCTGGCTCTCCCCCCCTCCATGAAGATCCATCCTGTTTTTCATTGGTCCTTGCTGTCCCCCCTGGTTTCTGGTGACCCTCATCACTCAACCGGCTCCCCCGCCCCTGCCGCCAGTGCTGGTGGAGGGGGAGGAGGAGTTTGAGGTCGCGGAGATTCTGGATTCCTGCCTTTCTTGCGGATGCCTGCAATATCTGGTGGACTGGATGGGGTACAGGCCAGATGAGCGATCCTGGGAACCCGCAGAATATGCACATACTCTGTTGCTGCTGAGGCGTTTCCACCAGCTGTACCCCCACAAGCCCAGGGGGGGGCTCATGGGAGCAGGGATGATGTCAGGGTGGACACTGAGCCCATAGAACCTCAGAACAGTTCTGATTCTGAGGAGAAACAGCCATCCATGGGAGAGGAGCGCGCTTTTCCCTCCCAGGCCCTGCAGCTGGCAGAGATTTCTCCCCCCGGCATTCCATTCATAGATAGCAGTCCTGGGAGTGAAAAAGCGTGGGAGGAGGACTGGCTTGATGCTCGACGCAGACGCAGAGAGCGACGAGCTATGGAAGGTGCGGAAAGGAGGCATAGCGCTCGTTTGGCACGCAAGCAACGGTCGCATCCAAAGGACCCAAGGGAAAAGGGGAGGGACTCTCCCTAGCCCATAAGTTCAGGGTCTGCAAGTGATTCTCGTTCAAATGGGGACCAACTGTTTCCAACCCGGGGCATAGATTACTCTGCTGTTCATAGCTTAGTCGCTGGTGATAGAGTTATTAAGTAAAAGGAATAAAGCTTTGAAAAGAATCCTTTGTCTGTTTCTGGAGCTGGCTACTAGAGTAGACTGACAGAGGCCAGCTAGGGCCTCCTGACAGCAGGGAGGCAGGAGGCTGTTCCACCATGGATTCCAGGAGGGCCGGATTCTTTAGAATCCGGCCTCACTGGAATCTGTGGCGGAATTGTCTGCCATCCCTACAATCCCCTCAGCCAGCGATATGGCATGGTGGCTGTATTGCTGGTACTCCAGAGCCGGAGGATATGGCCAAAGAGGATTCCGCGGGGAGGTGGAGGTAAGTGCTCCGTTCTGCCATGGACTCTGGAGGGACGGATTTTAAAGAATTGGGGTCATCATTGGAGTCCATGGCAGAATTCTCTGCCATCCCTATTCAGTGTAAGAATTTCAAATCATCAGAACTTGCCCCATTTGCTTTTTTTAAAAAAAAAAATCTATTTTTTATCTTTATAAATGAAATAAACAATACCAACAATCTAATCATAATCTACAGTTTCCAACAATATAATATTCTTAAGGGGACACAGCAATAACAAAAAAGGAAGAGCAGAAGAAAGAAAAGGAAGAAAGCAAAGAAAGAAAAAATATTTTAAAAGTTACTTAAAAGGATTAAATGTATACTCCATTACACACAAACTTCAAATCTCTTTCTACTTTAAAAATTATACCTATAACATTGCCAGCGTTATGATTCAGTGCAGCATAGGTAATCAACCTTACATTTCAGTATCGTATCAGTCTTTTAACAAGGGAGCAAGCACACAACTCATTTCCAATAACCATATATTGCCCTTCAGTTAACGTATAATAGTAAAGCTTAACAATTTAGCCAGCCAAAAATGTTACTAATCAAATTCTCATAATAATGATAGTAATAATACTAGTAATAAAAAGGAAGGAAATTAAAAAAGGATAAAAAATAATATCACTAATATATTTTATACTATCATTTCTAGATCTATATATGAATGTGTACATGTCTATACACACACAAACAGGTATTTTATATACAGTATATCATGTCTAATATAAAAAAGAGAAAGTAGGAAAAAAATGGATATAAGTAAACAATCCTCTGGACTGGCACACTGCCCGGCTCTTATAACCCAAACACATCCGGAAAGCGATAAATTGAAAAGTTCCCAGCTCATGAGGCTGGGGAAGATGTAGGGATGTCAGAGGATTCCGCCACAAATCCCAGGGAGGCCAAATTCCAGTGAATTCAGCCCCCCGGAATCCTTGGCGGAACGGAGCACCCCGCCCCAGCACCCCGTGGAAGCCCCCCGGAATGGAGCCTACCTGGCGGCGGCAGCTCCGGTGGCGGCAGCAGCTCTGGCCGCTCCCAAACTGCGGCCGCAAATGGCAGCCACTACACTGGCCGCCATTTGTGTCCCTTCACTGAGCCGTGATAGGCTATGTAAATATTTATGTAGCCTAACATGGCATAGCGAAGGGATGCAAATGGCGGCCGCTACGCCGGCTGCCATTTGCGTCAGCAGACCTCCCGCAGTCAGATGTCTGGCTGTGGATGCACCCGGCCAGCGGCTCCACAGAGTCGGCTGGGGAGGATTCTGGGGGGATGGACGGAGCGCCTCCCCCCCACGGATGCCACTTATGAAACAGGTAAGTGGTTTCGTACATCCCTAGGAAGATGTATCATGTGCATTACTTTGAACACCAGCTAGCCAAGCCTCCACCATTTCACGATTTAAAAACTTTTCAACCTTCAAAAATAATGCAAAATATAGCAAGTTATTTGATATGATGTTGTAGATTCATTTGTCTTGCCTGATTTCTCGCCTTGGTAAATTGCCTTCTTTTGTCAGAGATTTCTTTAGTGTAATCTGGAAATAACATAACTTTATTTCATGTTGGCCTCCAAAAAAGTTCCCCCACTTCTCTTGCCAAATGCAGAATATGATTTTTTGTAGAGACTATTGCAAATTGAACTATAACAGTATAGAGAGTCCCTTTGGTACCATGAACTGGATCTGGCACATGATAAGTATGCTCAATATCAAGTAAATAATCAGATGGCAGAGCGAGTAGCTCATGCAGAAATTTAGCCAGGAATTTGGACAGGATTATATCAGTAGGCAAATCTTTGATACCAAGGATACGTAGGTTTGCCTTTCGAGTATATGCCTCCAGCTGGGAAATTCTGGCAGACAGGGTATTGTGCGAGGCATTCATAGTGGCCTCTTGCGCAGACACCTGGTCTTGGAGATCATTAGTCTTCCCTTCCATTTTTTACAGAGGGCTATTAATTAAATCCACAGCCTCTTGAAGGTTAGTAATGGAATCTTGGATTATATCCAGCCTCTTAGCTTGCTCTGCTAATTGAAAAGACAAAGATTTATCAAAGCCAGCAACTCCTCTTCATCTCCGGCACATCTAGAAACCTTTACCAAGGGAGGGTTTGAGGAAGGGTTTGGCGGTGGTTCCACAGCTTTTTTCCTTCCTCTTGGTGCTGCCATCCTCCTCTTCCATAGACAAAGCAATTAGGTAAAATTACAAACAGTCACTTAAACAGATTTTGCAGGTCCTCAGGTATTGTTGTTATTTTCAGTTCAAAAATGCTAATTACAGGAGCTTCGTCAGCCCTGAATAGGAGTGCATGAAAGCCACTTACCTGGTCTCGCAGCTTTTCGCGGTGTGGGGGAGGCACTTCGCTGCTCTCCCCCCGAAGTTCAGGCTGGGGGGGGAGGCTTCCCGCCTCGCCCAGCCGAAATTCAGGCCGGGGAGGAGGCATCTCGCCTTGCCCGGCCGCAAAATAAAAAGTTTTTTTAAAAAAAACAAACACCCCCGTGATAGGCTACGTGATGATTAACGTAGCCTCTCACGGCTAGATCTGCAAAGTCAGCCATGATCAGCTACGTAAATCGTCACGTAGCCTATCATGGGTGACTTAAAAAAAAAAAAAAGCACGTACGCAAATGGCGGCCCCCATAGGGAGCCGCCATTCGCGTTCCTTATTTGGTCGCTGTAGTCTACGTAAATCTTTATGTAGACTACGGCAAAAATAAAGGCAACGCAAATAGCGTTCCCCTTATTTTCGCCATAGTCTACGTAATCTTTACGTAGACTACATCGACCAAATAAGGAACGTCAATGGCGGCTCCCTATGGGGGCCGCCATTAGCCGTATCTGCTTTTTTTTTTTTTTAAAGTCACCCGTGATAGGCGACATGACGATTTACATAGCCTATCACGGCTGACTTTGCAAATCTAGCCGTGATAGGCTACGTTAATCGTCACGTAGCCTATCACGGGGGAGGTTTTTTTTTTAACTTTTATTGGAATGGCGGCGGCGGCAACCGGTCGAAAGATCAGCTGTCTCCCCCGCCCCTGACGAAGACCCGACGAACCGTCGCCGGGACCCGCCGCCAGGAGGGACATTCAGGAAAGGTAAGTCCTGTCCCGGGGGGATGCGGGGGTGCGGGGAGGCTGAGAATTTCTCCCCGAAACTTCTTCGGGGGGCCGAACACGTTGGTGCTTGGCCCCCCGAAGTTTTGGGGAGAAATTCTCCACCAACCCTAGCCCTGAAGTCTCCTAATAACATAGGAGTTTCAAAACAGCTTTGAGTAGGTGATGCTCCAGAAAACTAACCTGAGAGTCCAGCCCTTCTGCTGCTCCACAAAAGGAGTTGTTCTTCCAAGATCTTTATCCAGATGGTACTCAGGCTTCCTCTTTTAATTCCAGGGGAAGATGAAAAGGTTTTTCAACCTTTTAAAAGTTGTTTGAGGAGGTGACCTGCAGAGCCTCTGCAGGATGCTTACCAGGGTGACCATGGCTCCAGCCAGATGTGTCAGACCTTTCCCCATTTGCAACCCTCAACATGAACACATTTCCTCTTGCAAAACCTCACATGTAGGGATGTCAGAGAATTCTGCCACGGATTCCAGTGAGGAATTCCGGAATCCATGGTGGAACAGCCTCCCTCCCTCCCCCCGCCCCCCTGCGAAATCCCCCCACGATGGAACTTATCTGGGGCGGATGCAGCGGCGGCAGGGGTGGCTGGTCTCCCGGCTGGCTGCAGCCGGGCTGCTGCGGCCGCCATTTGCGTCCTTGGAAGCAGCCGTGATAGGCTATGTAAGTATTTATGTAGCCTATCATGGCAAAGAGCAGGGGCGGAAATGGCAGCCATTTGTGCCCCTGTTCTTTGCCATGATAGGCTATGTAAATATTTACATAGCCTATCACGGCTACTTGCAAGGACGCAAATGGTGGCCACTACGACGGCCACCATTTGCGGCCACAGCAGCCATGGAGTGGAGCTGGCCGGGGAGGATTCCGGGGGGAGGGACAGAGTGCCTCCCCCCCACCGCGGATGCCCCTGCGTGGAGCCAGGTAAGGGATTCGTACATCCCTACTCACATGTTCCCAAGTTTGTGAATCACATCCCCCAAAATGTGCATTTTGGAAAAGGTGTACATTGAAATATGCAAGTTTTCTAAAAGATATGCTTTGTCATGCTTTAGTCAATGGGGGAAACAGCACACTTTTGAAAAATGCACATGGAAATGCACAGTTTTTTTTGTTTGAAATGCACACTTTTCTCATTTGAAGAAAAATAAAAACACATTACAAACTCAAATAGAAATAAGACAAACCATTTAGGAGAATCTTGATTTGAGAGTGGAGACTCAGAGATTCCTGATGTCTTTGAACCTTCATAGCTTGGTTCGGTTGGCTCCCATTCTCATTCATGACCTGGGTATTTGTTCATTCAAAGCTGGATAGTTCTGGTATGTCAGAGAATTCTGCCCAGATTTTAAATGGGATCGGATTCTGACAAATCCGGTCCATGAAATCCTCCTCGGAACGGGGCGACCAAGTCAACTTGGACCGGAGCTCATGCGGCCCCCCCCCTTTTTTTTCCACCGAACGGTGGATTTTTCAAAAATAATTACAAAAATAAAAATGTACATCAGAAATGGAGGAAGAAAGACCGTGAACGGCTTTACCCTTTTGACGGGGCATTTTCTAGAGGCTTTCTTGCGCTGGGGCTGGGTCATCCACAGAAATCCTCCATCTTGTCTGAATATTGTCTGTGGAGGTCAGGTGAGGTGAGGTCAGGACATCTCCAGTGAGGTGAGGTGAGGTCAGGACAGCTCCAGTGAGGGCAGGTGAGATGAGGTCAGGACTGCTCCAGTGAGGTGAGGTGAGGTCAGGACAGTTCCGGTGAGGTGAGGTGAGGTCAGGACAGTTCCGGTGAGGTGAGGTGAGGTCAGGACAGCTCCAGTGAGGTCAGGTGAGGTGAGGTCAGGTGAGATGAGGTCAGGATTGCTCCAGTGAGGTGAGGTGAGGACAGGACAGCTCCGGTGAGGTCAGGTGAGGTGAGGTCAGGTGAGATGAGATGAAGTCAGGTCAGGTCCGGTGAGGTCAGCTGAGGTGAGGTCAGGTGACCAGAAGTTAAATGGGGAATCCCCACGAAGGGCTTTACTCTTCCAGAGACCGAGGGCACACGGAAAGGATTTTTCGGCAGGAATTACGAAACTATTTACATAAGTTCTGGAGCCGGAAAAAGAACTGGGGGGGGGAATCTGGGGCAGGTGGATGGTGGAATGGGGTGACCCTCGGCTCTGCAGAATCCCTGCAAAGTGGAGCTGCTCCATGAGGATTCCAGTGGGGGAAGAATGGATCGCCTCCCCCCGCTGCGGATTCCCCACCAGACTGGATAGTGGGGAATCCGTATACACCTAAATAGTTGTGCACTTTTCAAAAGTTGTGCATTGTTGAGTAAGTTGCACATTTTGAGTAAGTTGCACATTTTGAGAAAGTTGCACATTTTGAGAAAGTGTATATTTTGCAAATACAAATGCAAGTATGGGAGAGTGTAAATATCTGTGAAGAACGTGTGCTCCTGTTGGCGTTGATTTGTGAACTGAAAAAAAATTTCAGTTCACAAATCACACAACCGCCCAGAGAGCTTCGGCTATTGGGTGGTATAGAAATGAATGAATGAATAAATGAAAGAAAGAAAGAAAGAAAGAAAGAAAGACAATGTCCCCTGCATTAACAAAATGAAGCTTATTAGATCTCACAAGATATATAAGAAGCTGGGGGTTAAAACTTTGTTTCAGCTTTGTTTAGATAAGAATTTATCAAATTTGAAAATTTCTCCATATTAAGGACAAAATAAATTTGTGGGTAAAAATTCAAACATGGGAGAAATTTGAATGGATAGATTCATCCATCCTGACCCAGGCTTTTGAGTGCTTAGCCAGTTTCTTTTGGAGGGGGAGGGAGGAGGGACAATTTTATTAATTGGTTTGTTTAAAAAAATCCATTGTTGGTTTCACTCTTTCCTCCTGCATGAAGGAAGCAAAACAACCAACTATGAAAGGTTATGCAGTGGAAGGTGGAGAGGAGATATCTCGATTTGATGGCAAAATGAAATGCAACTTGAAGAGTTTTTTAAGCTCACTGGCATGGAAGCAAGACATTCAAAAGATCAGACCTTCATCAATGTTCTGTCTTCCTACTCCCCCTCCCCCTTCACTGTCGTAAACTTTCAGACAGAGATTAGGGGATTAACAGGAGAGTGTTATTAGGCACGCGATCAATGAAATCAAAATTTTATTCCAATAAACAAAACAAAGCAAACAAACAAATAAATAAATAGGGAAAGTAAAGGAGAGAAAAGAAATTGTGGAGACAAGGTAAGGACATTCCAGCTCTAATTCAGTCATTTGCTGAGCCTTGCTTTCCTGCTGTTCCTGAAACTGCTTCAGCAATTCTAGATGCATTCAAAAAAGGTCAATGAAGTAGGGTTGGCGGAGAATTTCTCCCCAAAACTTCGGGGGGCCGAGCGCCAACGTGTTCGGCCCCCCGAACAAGTTTCGGGGAGAAATCCTCCGAACCCCCCCGCCCCCTGCACTCCCCCCGGGACGGGACTTACCTTCGCCGAATGTTCCTCCCGGTGGCGGGTCCGGCCGGCGGTTCGGCAGGTGTTCGAGCGGGGCAGGAAAATAAGCGTTGCCCTTATTTTCACTGTAGTCTACGTAAACATTTACGTAGACTACAGCGACTAAATAAGGAACGCTAATGGCGGCTCCCTATGGGGGCCGCCATTAGCGTACGCGCTTTTTTTTTTTTTTAAAGTCACCCGTGATAGGCTACGTGATGATTGACGTAGCCTATCACAGCTGACTTTGCAGATCTAGCCGTGATAGGCTACGTGAATCGTCACGTAGCCTATCAGGGGGCGTTTTTTTTTCCTTTGATTGCAATGGTGGCGGCGGCAGCCGGTCAAAAGACCGGCTGCCGCTCCCGCCCCGCTCGAACACCCGCCGAACCACCATCTGGACCCGCCACCGGGAGGGACATTCGGTGAAGGTAAGTCCCGTCCCGGGGGGGTGCGGGGGGCGGGGGGGTTCGGAGGATTTCTCCCCGAAACTTGTTCGGGGGGCCGAACACGTTGGCGCTCGGGCCCCCCTAAGTTTCGGGGAGAAATTCTCTGCCATCCCTAAGTCTACATAAACATTTACGTAGACTACAGCGACTAAATAAGGAACGCGAATGGCGGCTCCCTATGGGGGCCACCATTAGCATACGCGCTTTTTTTTTTTTAAAGTCACCCGTGATAGGCTACGTGACGATTGACGTAGCCTATCACGGCTGACTTTGCAGATCTAGCCATGATAGGCTACGTGAATCGTCACGTAGCTTATCAGGGGGCGTGTTTTTTTTTTAAAAAAAAATTTCGCGTTTGCGGCCGGGCGAGGCGGGAAGCTTCCTCCCCGGCCTGAATTTCGGCCGGGGCAAGGCGGGAAGCCTCCCCCCCGGCCTGAATTTCGGCCGGGGCGAGGCAGGAAGCCTCCCCCCCCAGCCTGAACATCGCGGGGGGAGCAGCCCCCCACTGCGAACGTCCTTCGAGGACAGGTAAGGGACTTTCGTCCACCCCTACAATGAAGCTATTAAGTGCCACTCAAAACTAGTGTGGTCACATACTGTATAAATGGACAAAAAAGATGCAATGCATCACCTGCAGAAGGGACACCACTTTGCATAACATTTGTATGTGCTCATGTACATGGAGAAATGCAAATGTAGAGAGAACTCTACTGTAAATGGAAATACAATACACCTCGCCATAGTGAAGAAAACTGACGAGCGGATTTGTGTGAAATATCATGCATAGCTCTACCATGCGTGATTATCTGAACACTTAGTTTGTCTCTCAGATGAGACATGAGTTGAACTCTGCAAGTGTAATTGTTGCTTTTTATGTTACCTCTTGTAAGGCAGAGAGGAGAAGTGAAGAGAAACATGTTCCCCATCCATCATCAGGGTCAGGTAACGCAATTGTGATCCAGGCATCTTGCAGGGGACTACATTTTAAAACAAGCTCCCCTTACATGGTGGCCTCCAGGTGTTTGGGGCTAGAACTCTCATGAGCCCCAGAAAGCATGGCCAATGGTCAGCAATTCTAGGCGTTTTTGTGCAAAACATCTCAAAGCACAAAACGTGACAGCGGAAAAATGAGAAACTGAGAGAAATTGAAATGCTCAGATTTTTCCATCCATATGAATGGATATGTATTGGAAGATTTGATTACTACTTCCAGCCTTTGGTCACACTGGCCTTCACACCTGGCCTATCACCTGCACCTGCATGTCAAAAGCTCTAGAAAATATCCAGAGGTAAGTTGTCAGGGAACGGCTCTTTAGGCTGCTTAGAGGAAAGACCACACTGATATTTATGGGAATATCTGTAGGAGGTGTTTAAAAGGACATGATATCTTGGGGTGCTGCTATATTTTTCTGTTTAAGTGACTAGCTCAGAGACAAAGGGCCGTAGCTTAGTAACAGAGCTCATGCATTGAATGATCCAGATTAAATTGCCACTAGGGATGTACGAAAGTCACTTACCGTTTCGTGGATCTGCTTCGTGGTGGGGGGGAGACGCTCCATCCCTCCCCCCGGAATCCTCGATGGGGGAGAGGCGCTCTGTCCCTCCCTCTGGAATCCTGCCTGGCCGGCCCCACTCCACGGGGATTCTGCGGAACCGCCGGCCGGGTCTGCTGGCAGCCGGACATCCGGCCACTGGGCAGCAGGAACGCAAATGGCGGTGGCCGTAGCCACCGCTGTTTGCGTTCCTGTATTTAACCATGATAGGCTACTTAAATATTTATGCATCCTATCATGGCAAAGTAAAAAAAAACACGCATACACAAATGGTGGTTGCCATGGCGGCCGCCATTTGTGTTCGCTATTTTTCGCCGTTCTAGTCTACGTAAATATTTACGTAGGCTAGAACGGCTAAAAATAGCGAACCCAAATGGCGGCCGCTGTAGCCGCCGCCATTTGCGTACTCTGCTCCCAGCCACGGCTGGCCAGGAGACCAGCAGCCGCCGCCCCCACTGCTGCCCCCCCACTGCCACCGCCCCCACACCCTCTGCCGCCACAACTGCTACCCCTGCCGCCACCCCTGCCGCCCCTGCTGCCCCCACCGCACCTGCCACCCCTGGTGCTGCACCTTCTGCTGCCACTGCAGCTTCTGCCGCCCCCCCGCCGCACCTGCTGCCCCCACTACCGCACCTGTCGCCCCCGCCTCCGCCGCCCCTGCCACCCCCGCTACCGCCCCTGCCGCCGCCCCCGCCACCACCCCGCCACCCCTGCCAGCCCCGCTACCGCACCTGCCACCCCCGCTTCCACCGCCCCTGCTGCCCCTGCTACCGCACCTTCCGATGCCCCCGCCGCTGCACCTTCCACTGCTGCTGCCACGCTGCTGCCGCCGCCCCCACCGCCAAAGCTGCCACCGCATCCATCGCATCCACCCCAGGTAAGTGCCATCCCAGGGGGTTCCGCGGGGTGGGCGGGTGGGGCAGGACGCCATTCCGCCACAGATTCCAGGGGGCTGAATGCCAGTGCATTTGGCCTCAGTGGAATCCGTTGCGGAATTCTCCGCCATCCCTAATTGCCACCATCTCTAGTTTAAAGGATCTCAGAGGTGGACTGGGCATCCAACATCCTCTTTCTTCACACTGGTCATATGCCAATCAAAAGCTGTTCAGAAAATGAGACCAAATCTCCCAAGAGATGTATCGTCCAGTGATGAACTATATCGTCCCAATATAGTTTTGCATATAATTGTACTGTCCCAAGATGGATGTTGCACACCTTATAGTGGGAAATGAATAACATTGGTTGAGCCTTCAGGACTTTGGCAAAACAGACGATCTGTCCGTCAGTTATTAAAATTACTGTGATCAGTACTGCTGATTTTGGCAGCCCCATGGGGAATCAGAGGTCTCCATGTGCAAAATCAAAAACAAGAACACACCTTTACTGTGATATCGGTCTATAAGGACCCCTGCTGAATTTCCCACCCATTCCAATCTGGGACTCTTATTTGAGGCAGGCACAGATTTGTCAATCAAAGCTTTTCTGTAGCTTCTTCCAAGATTGATACTGTTAGCAGTCAGTGTAGCAATTAGTTACTATGAAGTCGTCCATCTCGGCCGTGACCCAAGATTTCTTAGCACTCTGTCTGGTTTTGCAGCATTATTCTTTCAGCAGGTGTTCAAACTCCTTCAGATATGGCCAGAGGATCAGAGTTCAAACAAATTCATATAGTCCTTTGGATGAGATTATCATTGGTGATTTCATATCCATGACACTTGCGAACATCATTCCACCGGAGTTTACGGTATACCCAGATCTTTCTGCACTAAATGCTTAGTAAGTAGTCCTCTCTCTCTCCCCCACCCCTTTCCCTCTGTCTTCCTCTTATCAAAAGTTTAGTACTGGGCACAGTGATCATTCTTAGTTTCATAATATAAATCACTACAGTTAACTATGAGCTTGTCTTTTTGTTTACTGTTCCATTCTTTTCTAACCCTTGATGGTGTACATTCGGGCTAATGTTATACTGCTTTACTCAGAATAGAGCCATCAGCAGGTCGTTAGATCTGGTTCTTCCTTTTGGGATAGTCAACCTTGTTCTAAGAATCCTTAAGTGCTCATTTTTGGCTGGAAGTGTAATTTGGTGGTGCTCAAAAATGTTACTTTTTTGTTCTGCAGGTGAAATATTGTTTTTCTGAAATTTTGTATATATATCGATTGAAAGAGAGAGACTTAGGTATTATGGAGCCATTGATTTTTTTTGATAAAACCTTATTTTAAATAGTCCTGATCATTCCAGACATAGAAATGTCTATTATCTCCAGAGCCACTGCCAAAGGAAGTAAGTTGGATCATTACTAAGATGAGGATGTTTTCTGTTGTGGCACACTAGTTGTGGAAAGAGCTTCCCAGAGAGGCCCTCCTGGGAACTACAGTATGTTGTATTCATTCTGGTACCAGGGAAGACCTTGTTATTTTCCCTGGCATTTTAATCTTTCAATATCTTTTAAACATCTTTTTACTGTATTTTACATCTTTGTATTGCTGATAAGTTTTGTTTTGGTTTTTATTGCTAGTTTATGCAGTAGATTTAAAAGTTTAAACTTCTATAGTGCACCTTATGTTGTATTTTATGGTTTAAGCTGTTGTGAACTGCCCAGAGATCTTTGGCTATTTGGTGTTATACAAAAGTAATAAAAAGAAAGAAAGAAAGAAATATCCTGAATTTCCTGAAAAGTTTGGCACGGTATAAAAAGAAAGCTCAACACCAAGAGATGCAGAACACTGAAACAAGATCAAAGTCTTCCACATAGTTTTTTTATTAATATGTAAATTCATCTGAGACAAAGGAAATTTATAAAAGAAAAAGAGAGAGGCATCCCCCAACACACTATGATTTATAATTCTCAGGCTTCAAATTGATTGATGTTTCCATGTTCTGCATTAGGTGCTTCTTGATATTTTAACCAATCAAAAGGCATTGTGCAGCTCTTCTGTGTTTCACTTCTTAATGTTTGTTTGTTTTGATTGGAAAAAAAATAACAAAATGGAAGAAGTGATGATAAAAGATAGGAGGGTTACAAGTCGAAGATGTTATCATCTGAGTACCCCATATAATTCCCTGAATGTGGCAGTGCCATTGCACAATAAAAGTCTCTTACTCCTAATCCTTTTAATTGACAGCAAATTAGACATGCATAGGACTGTACTGCACATCTCTAAATCCTGCAACCCCTATCACGGCCTACCTTTGTAATCCCTTCTAAGCATCCCAGCTTTTTTTTCTGAATGAAGCTCTGAGCTTTGAAAAGGCCTCCGTCATTCAACAGGTTCTAACATTTATCATGTAGCACAGATTCAGATTTGGACGCTTGCCTCCATTCAGTGTTTACCCTCTGTACAATCTGATAAAACCTCAGGGATTTCTTCTGGGATAAAGTGTGTGGCTACCTACAGGAATCAATGGTGATCATCTTTTCTTCTGCTTGCCTCCTGTATGCAACAACAGCATGCACCTGGGTTGGGAGGGGCAGGTAAAGGAAAGATAGGCATGAAGGTGGTGAGAGAGAATAAAATGGGTGTGAAGGAAAGAGATGGAAGTAAAGGGGACATGCACAAGACAGAGACTGGTGAGAAAGTGAGAGAGCAAAAACAGTGAAAGTAGATGGTTTCCCACATTCACTGATTGGACATGAAGAATGTGGGGGGTTGGAGGACTGAGATGGTCTGCATTGAAAGGTACCCTAGAAATGCTGAAACTATGGCTCATGTTTTTATATGTATCATATGCTAAATCTGGAAAGCTTAGGATGGCATGACAACTTACATCACAAACCAGGAAACCATATCAGGAAAAGAGATACCTTAAGAACACTTACAGGGTATTCCTACAAATGTTTCCTCTTGGGTAAATCTTACTATGTTCAGTGGGGCTTATACTGATGTTGGTGGGTATGGGGTTGCAGGTTTAGTGAGCTTCAAAGCTGAAGCGGGGTTGGTTTTGGCTTTCCCACATCAACACTGAATAATATAGACCACAGGATGGAACCCACTGGAGTCCGTGGGCATATTTGGAAAACTGAGGAACTGCCTTGGACACAGACTTAAAATGACTGCCATGGGTGGTATGAGTAATATACCTAAGACATCTGTTGGAAAATAAGATGGCAGCAGCTAGAGGCTCCCACTTTGTTTTGATGCGAGACTCAGAAAATATGAAATATTTTGAAATTGAAATTGGTAGTAATCAGGTGTCTTGGTGTGTCAGAAGATTGCTGTTCACTTGTATCACATTGTCTCCTAGACCCTGCTCAGCATTAGATCTCTTTGGCTTGAACTTACAAACATGTTGTCTTTTGAGACAATCCATATGTCATTAGTATGAGTAATAAGGATTCTATAGTGCTGATGGTAACTTCCTATTTATTAGGTGGACAAATCATAATGCAAGCTGTACCATACTTGATTTAATACTGCATGACAATCTCATTGCAGCATGGTCCCCAAGAACTACCAGTATGTCCTAGCCTTCATCTTTGCAATTCATGAAGTTAACAAGAATGCTGAATTGTTACCCAACGCCACGCTAGGATCCATGATTTATGACAATGCTTTTAATTCAAGGCGAAGCTCTTGGGCCACTCTGGATTTCCTCTTCCAGGCCCAAGGGAATCACATCAATTACAAATGTTCCAGGGAAAGGAAACTAATGGCTGTCGTTGGAGGGCTCACCTCCCCAAACTCCATGCAGATGGCCAACATCCTGAATATATACAAGCACCCACAGGTATGTGTTCAAAATTAACACATCAAAATCAATAAGGGTAAACATCTTTGCTCAGTTTCAACTGCACTGCTGTGAAATATGGATTTCAATTTACCCAGGACTACTCAGGTGATCAGGCTGAGAGGTTTGGGATCTTATGAGGTGGAGAAGAACAAGCACACAACCAATGTAGGTGAAAGAAAAGGAGATTTATTGAAATAAACGAAATAAGGAAAAGTAGAACCTCCCCAGAGAGTTGCACACTCTCTGAGGCTGAAGAGGTTACACCCATCTCAGGTACAGACTTAATTACAAAGAAATCTCTAAGAGTTTCAGGCCCTCTGAATCTCAAGAGGTTGCACACCTCTTAGATAAGAGCCCCAAACTAACAATCCTCAAGAAGTTGGACCCTTCTCTGAGGCTTAAGAGGTTGCACGCCTCTTACGTAGAAACTTAGTTAACCAAATGTGGTGCATTAAATTACTAAATATACAGTTAGCCCCTGTTTGTTGCTCAGCTCCAGATTGGTCCACACCGCAAATGGCCCACTGAGGCAATGGCGATACAGTGTCAGCCAGGCCCAAGCCTAATCCTGCTGTCTTATAGCCCAAACCCAAACAGTTAAGTATGACAGAACAAAGATAACTGCACCTTATCTAAGCCCTGGACAGTAAAATCCTTTCCCTGAATTTTACCCAACACATACTCACCACAATGCTATCAAGTACTTGGCCAGAGCAGTTAATATGTGTCCTGTGGATCGAGGGTACTGTTGGTATGTGCACATACAAATGATCCGGATGCAACCACACCCCTCCTGAACAATGGCAGTTTCAGGGGTTTTATACCCTTTTCCCTCATTGGGGCTCATGAGATCAAAGAGGGGTTCACTATGTTCTTTGTTGATAATACATCATGTTCCCAATTTCCAGGATTGACATTTGTTGAAGACAGACTGGCACCTCCTTCTGACTCCCCAACATTTCTCAAAGTTGTTTCTGTGGTCATAACGTGCCATCTTCCTCTTTTATTGGCCCATTTCCATCTTCTGTAACTGATACTTTGGCAATCTTCAGCACATACCAGAGCATCCTCATCTGGCCCTCCTGCAATAAAACCATTCATTCCCCATTCACACCTCCCCTTCTTGACCTGGGCTAGAATACTTCATATGCACATGACATGGAATGGTTAAAAGTTAACCTTTTCACATTTCATGATGTTCTCAACGGACACTTAAATGTTTTGGGATAAAGGGTACATTCAGGATGTTTACAATTCAGGCTTGTATTCAGGGTCAAACTTTGCATTCTATTTCTTTTCACACCGCATCTGTTACATTGCAAAGAAAACCAGAGTACACTGTGGTGCCTGAAGTCTTCAAGGTTATCTACAAGGAGCCGGGGATGGGGGAGTGATAGTGGGAAGCAATTTTCATTGATAAAAATCAAGTAAAGGTAGATTTAAGAAATGAGAGAAATTAATAAAAGTGATAAAATATTAGAAGTAAATATTTAAGGGAAATATAAGTGGATACGAGGAGTCATTAAAAATATAACTTCAAGAAAAATAGGGGAGAAATCACATGGTGTCACTGCCATTATGTACCTATGCTGATTGCTGCAAGATGAACCCACATATTCCAACCTGTGGTTGCTGCATGACAGGTCTGTGAACCTTGAGAATTATAGTTCCTTCAACATGTTGCTCAAAATTTACTTCTGACCTATTGATAATAGCAGGTGAGTTTTCCAAGAAAAGATTGGACAGTTAGAGACCAAAATGTATTTAAAGATAATATTGAATGAGATCAAAAGTTAAACTTTGGTAGGTGTTTGGATGGAGACCATGAAATAGTTTTCTCAGTCCTTAAAATAACTTATTTTTCTTACTAGCTCAGCTATGGCTCATTTGACCCAGCGCTGAGGGACAAAACTCAGTTCCGTTCTCTCTACGGGCTGGTCCCAAATGATGATCCTCAGTATGTCGGGATTGTTCAGCTACTAAAGCATTTTGGATGGAACTGGATTGGCCTCCTTGTTTCAGATGACGACAATGGAGAAACCTTCCTTCGGACCCTGAAACCAAGGCTCTTGCACAATAGCATTTGCATTGCCTGGACACAAGTGATCCCGCTAGTGACAGCATTTTCACAAAGTGCACAAGAGAAATTGGGATCAATTCAGTTGACACTTTCCATGAGTGACATCAATGTGCTTCTTGTGTACGGAGACAGCCAGTCTCTGGAGGCTCTACAAATGGTTTTATATTCTAAAGAAATTGTTTATATGGACCCTGTAGAGAGGGTGTGGATAACAACAGCTGAATGGGATTTCACTGCTTTAATATCTTTAAGAAAACTTCCCACACTATCCTTCAATGGCACCTTGTCATTCAGACTGCATACAAATGTGGTGCCAGGATTTCAAGACTTTGTTGAGATGATCAGTCCTTTCCAGTCTACTTATTATTTCATCCAACAATTCTGGTTGAGTACATTTCTCTGTTCCTTCCCTATGTATAACCTCTTTATCCCGAACAAGGGAAACTGCACTGGGGAGGAGAAGCTGGGGAGCCTCCCTAGGTCTGTGTTTGAAATGGAGATGTCTGGCCAGAGCTACAATATCTACAATGCTGTCTATGCTGTAGCACATGCTCTCCAAGCCATGGATTCATTCAGAGTCAAATACAAAGCATTTGGGGATGGAGGAGCATGGAACCTCTATAAACTTCAGCCATGGCAGGTAGTTGTAGCTCCAGGAGTAAAGTAATAAAAATATTATAAAGTATCATAGGGGAAGTATGCAAACAACAACAACAGCAAAGTAAAAAAAAAATGAATGCACAGCATAACAGAGAAGATCAAGTCATCCTTATTTTTGAATGTAAATAATAATGTTCTCACAGGTGGTTCTTGATTGGTATGTTTGTCTGTATTTGATCGATACCAGGTGTAGTCTGCACTGAAGCCTGTGGGTCATAGGCCGACCCAGCTGCCTCTTGCTTAGCCTGCCACTGGACCTAAAAATAGAAATTTAAAAATAAAACAAAAATGGCACCGAGAGAAGTGATTCTGAAGTCATTTGACCCTTTTAGTGCGTGTGTTTGTGTCTGTGCGCACGCATGCACATCCAGTCCCCCAGCCTCACTTTCCATGCTGGATGCAGTCCTCAGGGCTAGTAGGGTTTCCATGCCAGTTTAAGGTGCTATGAAACAGTTCTGGTGAAGTAAAGCTTAGTCCATCAAATCTTATCTCATAATAAATGTTTAAGGTGCCACAGGGCTCTTCTTCACAAGACTCTTCTTCATGAAAGAGGGACAGAGTTTGGCAGGGAGCTGGATTTGATGGTCCTCACTTCTGGCCAGCTAATATGCAGGTCTCAATTTATAAGGAGAGGGGTGCTTGAGAAGTATCTATGATCTCCAACATGAGCAGGCTGTAATGGATCCCTGGGCATGGAGGAAGAAACACTCAGAAAATGTTCAGAAGCACTTTTTTAAATCACTGCTTTGTATATCTGAGGGTTGAGCTCCGACATGGAAAATAGGTAATGAGAGGCAGATCACACATCATATGACTCTCTTGGTGGAGGTCACTTTTCTGTTCAAATTAAAAAGGGTCTCAGTAATATGTGATTCTCTACCCAGCTTCCTGTAGAGCAGTTTGCAGACCCGGGTGAGAGTTCTGGGCTAGACAGGGCAATGGCCTTGCTCAGTGAAAGCCAAATCCTTGTCTCAATAGAGAGGAAACGAAAGCACAGTCAACCTTACAGATATTAATATTACGTGACATCTTCCTTCTCACCTTGAAAATGCATTTTTAAAATCTTTGGGAAGTACAAACTCTTGGAAATCCATTTTTGGTGGCAATGTAGGAAACTGAAGTTATATGTAACAACAACGTCATAGTCATTAGTCAGAGGGAGCCAAGGCGGGCTAATAAGGGCCTCCATTAAAATCACAATAGTGCAGCTTTGCTTAGGATATGTGTAGAGCAGTCTGCAAAGTCATAAAATAGGAACTCAAGAAAGGAATCAAAAGGTATATAAAAAAACAAACAAACCCTGTGAACACACGTATGCTACGTGTACAGGTATTTTGCTTGTGAGTTCATGGCACGAAGTTGGCATGGTCATGGTTGATTTGTATTTAATCAAGAGGCTTGAATCAGCATAACGATTTTTTCAACATGCTAAACATATTCACTGACTTCCATCAGGGAGAACTCGCTAACTGATTCCATAATGCTTATGCATGAGTAGAAAATGCTAGTGGAAGTGGAGAAACAACATACCCCACTAATGGTGATGTGTGTGTCTGTGTGTGTGTGTGCACATCCAGTCCCCAAGCCTCACCTCCCATGCTGGATTCAGTCCTCAAAGCTAATATGTGTTTCACCGTGGTTTAAGATGCTACGAGACAGATCTGATGAAGTGGAGCTTAGTTCATCAAATCTTGTTGTTGTTCAGTCGTTCAGTCATGTCCAACTCTTCGTGACCCCATGGACCATAGCATGCCAGGCCTTCCTGTCCTGCGCTCTCTCCCGGAGTGTGCTCAAGTTCATATTCATTGCATCGGTGATGCTATCTAGCCATCTCATCCTCTGTCGTCCCCTTCTCCTTTTGCCTTCAGTCTTTCCCAGCATCAGGGTCCTTTCCAGAGAGTTTTCTCTTGGCATTAGGTGGCCAAAATATTGGAGCTTCAGCTTCAGGATCTGTCCTTCCAATGAGCACTCAGGGTTGATTTCCTTTAGGATGGACTGATTGGACCTCCTTGCAGTCCAGGGGACTCGTAAGAGTCTTCTCCAGCACCACAGTTCGAAAGCATCAATTCTTTGGCGCTCAGCCTTCCTTATAGTCCAGCTCTCACAGCCATACATTACTACTGGGAAAACCATAGCTTTGATTAGACGGACCTTTGTTGGCAAGGTGATGTCTCTGCTTCTTACTATGCTGTCTAGGTGTGCCATAGCTTTCCTCCCCAGGAGCAAGCGTCTTTTAATTTCATGGCTACAGTCACCGTCTGTGGTGATCTTGGAGCCCAAGAAAGTAAAATCTGTCACTGCTTCCATTTCTTCCCCTTCTATATGCCAGGAAGTGATGGGTCCAGATGCCATGATCTTAGTTTTTTAATGTTGAGTTTCAAACCAGCTTTTGCACTCTCCTCTTTCACCCTCAACAAGAGGCTCTTTAGATCCTCTTTGCTTTCTGCCATTAGGGTGGTATCGTCTGCATATCGGAGGTTGTTGATAATTCTCCCGGCAATCTTATTTCCAACCTGTGATTCATCCAACCCAGCATTTCTCATGATGTACTCTGCATATAAGTTAAATAAGCAGGGTGACAATATGCAGCCTTGTCGTACTCCTTTCCCAGTTTTGAACCACTCGGTTGTTCCATGTCTGGTTCTTATTGTTGCTTCTTAACCCTGGTACAGGTTTCTCAGGAGACAGGAAAGGTGGTCTGGTACTCCCATCACTTTCAGAATTTGCCACATTTTGTTGTGATCCACACAATCAAAGGCTTTAGCGTAGTCAATGAAGCAGAAATAGACGTTTTTCTCATCTTATGTCATAATAAATCTTTAAGGTGCCACAAGACTCTTCATCACAAGATTCTTCTTCATGAAAGAGGGACAGAGTTTGGCAGGGAGCTGGATTTGATGGTCCTCACTTCTGGCCAGCTAATATGCAGGTCTCAATTTATATGGAGAGAGGTGCTTGAGAAGTATCTATGATCCCCAACATGAGCAGGCTGTAATGGATCCCTGGGCATGGAGGAAGAAACAGAAAATGTTCAGAAGAACTTTTTAAAAAAATCATTTCTTCGTATATCTTTGGGTTGAGCTCTGACATGCAAAATGGGTAACAAGAAACAGAGAGCACATCACATGCTTCTTATGGTGGAGGTCACTTGTCCATTCAAATTAAAAAGTCTCAGAAAGCACAGCTAAGTGTAATTCTCTGCCCAACTTCCTGTAGATCAGTTTGCAGACTCGGGTGACAGTTCCTGGCTAGACAGGACAATGGCCTTACTCAGTGTAAGGAAACTCCTTGTCACAATGGAGAGGAAAGGGAAGTACAGTCAACCTTAGGGATCTTAATGTTATGTGACATTTTAAAATCTTTGGAAAGTACAAACTCTCGGAAACCCATTTTTTGGTGGTAATGTAGGAAACTGAAGTTATGTAAAAAACAAAACAAAAAACTGAACAAACGCTATACCTGCGCATACATATGTGTGTTTTGCTTGTGGGATGGTGGCAAGGAGTTGTCGTCACAGTAATTAATCAGAGGGAGCAAAGGCCTGCCAATAAAGGCCTGTATTAACATCGCAGTAGTGCAGCTTTGCTTAGGATATGTGTAGAGTGGTTTGGAAAGTGACAAAAGAGGAACTCAGGAAAGGAATCCAAAGGTATATCACAAACAAGCAAACCCTGTGAACATACTTATGCTACACGTACAGGTATTTTGCTTGTGAGCTCAGTTCATGGCGTGGAGTTGGCATGGTCATAGGTCAGAGGGAATAAAGACTGACTAATAAAGCCCTGCATTAACATCACAATAGTGCGGCTTTGGTTAGGACATGTGTAGAGTGGTTTGGAAAGTTACAAAAGTGTAGAGAGAAAGGGTCTGCTTGGTCAAATATAACAAATAATGAGGAAGTCGGTGATATAACCAATGCAGATGACAACAGTCATTTGGAGATCGGGAGATGGACAATTGACATGACAGAGGGGGTACTGACAGCTGACGACAAGCAGGGACATAAGTGACATAGGAACCAATCAATGTTTGAAATGGGCAACATAACCAAACTTGGGTTTGGGGATAAAAACATAAAAAGACATGAAAGGGCAAGGATGTGGACACTCCCACATCTTGGGTAACCTGCTACAGGAAAGATCTCAATGAATGTGAGGTTTGTAGGATTCATCTCAATGAGGATCTATGTTTTTTTTAGTACTTCTGATCTTGTCCACAGTGAAACACCCTCCTAAAATAAATTCTGACAGCAATGATACAGAGGGTAATAGGCACTGAAAATCTAAATGCTTTGCTTTGAGATAACACCAACAAGTTTCTCAGTATTTGGAATGGTTCCTAAAAGCAAAACAAAAAACCTTTTCTTTTAGCTTCACTGGTTCCTCCGAAACGTCCATTTTAACAATAGTGCTGGCGAAGAAATATTTTTTGATGATAATAGGGATCTGGCAGGGGGATACGATCTCATCAACTTGGTAACTTTCAGCAATGAATCCTTCCAGAGAATACGTGTTGGAAGCATGGAACCCCAGGCTCCTGCAGGGAAAGGGTTTAGCATTAATGGAAGCATCATTATTTGGAATCAGAAATTTAATCAGGTAGGAACAGTCATCGTCTTCTATCCACATACTAGGGATGTGTGTCGCTGGATAATCCATTGTTTTTTGCTCAAGGGTGTATATGGTTTGATTTGTGTCTGTGATCTGAGCTGCGGCTTTTCCCCAAAGTCCAGGAACATTTCTGCTCATTTGGGGAAGGTTCTGCAATTTGTGCAAATCATGGACAAACTTGTGCAAGTTACAGATGAATTCATACAGATTATGCAACCTTGGAGGTAATTTGTGTAATTTCCAGAAATTCACCCATAATTTGGCAAATTTGGATGCACTTTGCACAAATTGCTCCAAAATTTGTGCAAATGGCAAAACCTTTTGCCATTTGACAGAGTCCATTCACTCTAACTGTTAATACCACCACGAAAGAGAGTGCAATGAAGTGAATGGGAAGGAATATCTTTGCTGTTCACCCATTTGAGGAACTGGACAAATAATGAGTGTCAATGGAATCAAGAAACAACATCATTAGTGGGTTGAGATGGGCAATGGGCCCTTCTGATGTACTAATGCCTTGGAATATGCCCCAAGATGCTGTTCTGATCTTGTCCTGAGATCTTAATATGTTCTAATTAAAAAGAGATCTGGCTGAAAGTTGGAGCAGTGAAAAAGAATGAGCTCATTTCCTTCCCAAACATCCTTCCTTGTGTTTACCAACAGATGCTGCCCAGTTCGACCTGTGTCAAGAGCTGCCACCCCGGACAGAGCATGTCCATCCAGCAGGGGAAGCAAGTGTGTTGCTATGATTGCTTTGAGTGCCACCAAGGGATGTTTTCAATCCAGATGGGTAAGTGAAAGATTCTAGCTTTACTTAGACAAAAGTCCAGAAGTGTGAAGTTCAGGTCAATTTTAATATCTATCACATTTCTCTAAACACAGATGTATGGATGTGTTTAGTTTGTGGGCAAAGAAAATGCTGACCAAACTAATTTCAATGAAGCTGAAGAAAGGATTTTTTGTATGAATTCCAATTAAAAGAGTTGTGCTAAATAGAGGGGGGATTTGTGAACTCTGGAAATATGAGGCCTGTGCTTATTATTTTCAGATGCAGACCAATGTGAGAAGTGCCCACAAGATCAATATCCAAACAAGAACCAGGACCAATGTATTACCAAGGAAATAAGCTACCTATCCTATGGGGAGCCCTTGGGAATTGCTCTGGCATCCTTAGCTCTTCTCCTCTCTGTGATCACAGTTGCTGTGATTGGGAGCTTCAGTCTGCATTGGAACACCCCCATCGTCAAAGCCAACAACTGGAGCATCACGTGTGCCCTGCTCTCCTCTTTGCTGCTCTGCTTTCTCTGCTCCTTCTTATTCATTGGGTGGCCTGGGAAGGTGACCTGCCTGCTGAGGCAAACAGTGTTTGGCATCATCTTCTCCACCGCTGTTGCTTGTGTGTTGGCAAAGACCATCACTGTGGTTCTGGCCTTCATGGCCACAAAGCCTGGAAACAAAATGAGGAAATGGGTTGGGAAGAGACTTACAGTATCAGTTATCATTCTGTCTTCTCTTATTCAAGCTGGCATCTGTGCTGTGTGGCTGGCAACTTCTCCCCCCTTCCCAGAGTTTGACATGCACTCCCAGGTTGAGACAAGCATAGTTCAATGCAATGAAGGCTCATCCCTTGCATTCTACATTGTCCTGGGCTACATGGGGGTTTTGGCCACCATCAGCTTCACTGTTGCTTTCTTTGCCAGGAAGTTGCCTGATACTTTCAATGAAGCCAAGCTGATCACTTTCAGCATGTTGGTGTTCTGCAGTGTCTGGGTGTCTTTTGTTCCAACCTACCTGAGCACGAAGGGGAAATTCATGGTGGCTGTAGAGATCTTCTCCATCCTGGCCTCTGGTTCTGGGTTATTGGGTTGTATCTTTCTCCCTAAATGCTACATTATTCTATTCCGGCCTGAACTGAACAAAAGAGAGCAATTAGTAAGGAAAAAATAGCCACCACTTTGGTGTGGGTAGTGACAGTATCATCAGGAACTGACATCATCCAGTGACAGAGGGGGAGAGAGAGAGAGAGGGAGAGAGAGGGAGGGAGGAGAGAGAGAGAGAGAGAGAGAGAGATCAGATAGAAAAAATTGAATTGTCTCATTTCACTCTTGAGAAGACCCCCCCTCCATTTCTCATCTTCATGTATCTAAACTAAGGCTGGAAATCCCCCTGCCTGCACACACACACACACACACACACACCTGCATGCACAGCAAGTTGTGCCCCATAAATCATCAACAAACTGGATGATATCATTGTGAGGAAACAAGGGGATATGTCTAGACAACTCCTTTTTTCTTTTTTCCCCTTCCTGACTTTTCAGCTTCTATTTTGGTGATATCCATGATTCATGTCTTTAGTATCATCCATCATGTTGACCTATATTTCTTCAAAGGCTCACTGTCAGGGTGACCAGAGATGATGCCAGTCTCTGGATTGAAAAACACATCTGCATGTTGTCCAAACCAATCACCAAGTTCCTCTGGAATCTTCTTAAAGGTTTTAAGTTCATCTATTGAAGGCAAAGCGTCAGTGGTGGAGCATATGTTTCAGAAATCATAGGCCTCAATTTCAGCCTCATTAAATGTCTAGATAAAAGATCCAAGATAGCTGAGATAGGACATTTCCCTACCTGGGGATAGGGGTGTACGAATCCCACTCACCAGTCCGCCTGGGGGTCTGCAGGGGGAGGGGAGGTGATCCATTCCTTCCCCCGGAATCCTCCCTGGCTGGCTCCGCTCTGCTGTGAGAGCACTACAGAGGGATTGGTTTGTGCTTGCTGGTAAAGCACTTTGGTTTTTTTGATGTTAAGCTAGAAGCCAAGCTTTTCATATACTTCTGCGAAGATGTTTAGGATAGTTTGGAGATTTTCCTCTGATTGTGCGCAGATTACGTTATCATCAGCATATTGAAGTTCTGTGACAGAGGTTGTAATTACCTTACTTTTTGCTTTCAGCCTACTGAGATTAAAAAGTTTTCCATCTGTTCGATATATGATTTCTACACCAGTGGGAAGTTTCCCTTCAACAAGGTGTAGAACCATAGCAATAAAAATAACAAAAAAGGTTGGAGCAATGACGCATCCCTGTTTAACGCCTGATCCCACTTTGAATGGATCACTTTGAGAGCTATTGTTATCCAAGATTGTTGCCATCATGTTGTCATGGAGGAGCCACAAGATGTTCACAAATTTATTAGGGCATCCAGTTTTCAGAAGGATGGTCCAGAGAGCAGTACGATTTACAGTGTCAAAGGCCTTAGTCAGATCAATAAACGCCATGTAAAGGGGTTGGTTTTGCTCCCTGCATTTTTCTTGGAGCTGTCATGTGGTGAAGATCATATCCACTGTCCCCCTGGAAGGGCGGAATCCATTTTGGGATTCAGGGAGGATGTCTTCTGAGATAGGTAGAAGGTGGTTTGTGAGGATCCTTGCCAGGATTTTGCCTGCCGTCGCAAGAAGGGAGATGCCTCAATAGTTTCCAAAATCTGTTCTGTCACCCTTTTTAAAGAGAGTAATAATTATGGCATCCCTGAAGTCTGCTGGGATCTCCTCCTTCATCCAGATTTTTTTGATGAGCTTGTGAAGCTGTTGTGTAGCTTCAGGCCCACCTACTTTAAAGACTTCAACAGGGATCCTATTGGCTCCACTAGCTTTATTATCTTCCATTTGGTTAATGGCTTTACTGACTTCCTCCAAACTAGGGGATACTGCAAGCTCATCTCTGGTTTGTTTTTGTGGGATTTGCAAGAAAACCCCATCAGCCACAATAGAGTTATGGTTAAGGAGGTTGTGGTAATGCTCTTTCCAATGCAGTGCAATAGACTCTTTGTCCTTTAGAAGTTTGACACCATCTATTGAGCATAAGGGATTTGTACCATGGTTTGTTGGTCTGTAGATGGCCTATGTGGCATTAAAAAAGTACCGTGCGTCATAGGCATCTGCAAAATGCTGGATTTCTTGAGCTTTCTTTATCCACCAGGTGTTCTTAAGTTCTCTAGTTCTTCTTTGGACCTCAGTCTTTGCACTGGCATAGATTTTTTTCTTAGCGGTACAGTTGATGTCTTTCTGCCATATTTGGAAAGCTTTCCTTTTCTTATCAATAATATGTAGGGATGGCAGAGAATTCCGCCATGGATTTCAGTGAGGCCAAATGCACTGGCATTCGGCCCCCCGAAACCTGTGGCAGAATGTCCCCCCGCAGAATCCCCCCTGGGATGAAGCTTACCTGGGGTGGATGTTCCGGTGGCAGCAGCTCCAGCAGTGGCTCTGACGGTGGCAGCTGATCTCTCGGCTGGCTGCTGTGGATGCAAATGGCGGCTGCCATAGCAGCCGCCATTTGCGTCCTGCCAGGCTGCCGTGATAGGCTACGTAAGTATTTACGTAGCCTATCACGGCAAAGAGCAGGGGTGCAAATGGCAGCCTCTATGCCATTTGTGCCGCTGCTCTTTCTGTGATACTTACTTACTTACGTACTTACGTAGCCTGTCACGGTAAAGGCAGCCACGCAAATGGTGGCCACTACGCCATTTGCGTGGCTGCCTTTACCATGATAGGCTATGTAAATACTTACGTAGCCTGTCACGGAAAGAGCGGCAGCGCAAACGGCATAGCGGCTGCTGTTTGCATCCCTGCTCTTTGCCATGATAGGCTACATAAATACTTACATAGCCTATCATGGTAGCCTGTCCGGACGCAAATGGCGGCCGCTACGGTGGCTGCCATTTGCATTCGCAGCAGCCTAGTTGTGGCCAGAACTCCGGCTGCAGACAGCCCTGGCCAGAGGCTCTGTGGAGCCGCCACGAAGTGGAGCTGGCCAGGGAGGATTCCAGGGAGAAGGACGGCGCACCTCCCCACACCTGCAAATCACACCGGCGAAAAAGTAAGTGACTTTCGTACCGGGAGGGACATTCGGTGAAGGTAAGTCCCGTCCCGGGGGGGGGTGCGGGGTGCGGGGGGGTTCGGAGGATTTCTCCCCGAAACTTGTTCGGGGGGCCGAACACGTTGGCGCTCGGCCCCCCGAAGTTTCGAGGAGAAATTCTCCGCCATTCCTAATCAGAAGGGCCCATTACCTATCTCAGCTCCTTAATGATGTTGCTTAGTGCTGCCATTGACACTAATTATTTGTCCACTTCCTCAAATGAGTGAACAACAAAGATATTTAGTTTCCACTCACTTCAATGTGCTCTCTTTTGTGGTGTTGGTAACAATTAGATGAAATGGACTCCGTCCCCTCTGAACAGTCCCCTTGAACTGCCTTCCATGACCTGGGGCTCTCCAGATGTTTTGACCTACAACTCCCATCAGCCACTGCCAACCTAGCCAATTGTTCTCTTTCATGGAAACTATAATGAAGAGTCTTGTGGCACATTAAAGATGTATTATGGCATAAGATTTGATTTACTATGCTCCACTTCACTAGGTATGTCTCATGGCACCTTAAACTGGAGTGGAACATTTTAGCCCTGACGACTGCATTCAGCATGGGAGGTGGGGCTGGGGATTGGATGTGTGTGTGCGTGCACATGCGCACATGTGCGCACGCGATTGCACACACACACACACATCACCATTAGTAGGGTATGTACTTTCTCCACCTCCACTAGCATTTTCTACTCATAAGTAAGCAGGACTGAATCATTCAGTGGGTCCTCCTCTGTTCTAAGTCAATGAACGTGTATAGTATGTTGATAAAATATTTCATTCAAGTCTCTTGGTGGAATATAAAACAGCAATCTCTTATTCTAATCTCCCTTTGAAGTATCTTTTCTCCACAAGGGCCAATTTAAGGTCAGGAAAAGAGTGTCCTGGAAGGCTGAACTGTTCTTGCATGTTTTTTTTGTTTTGTTTTTAATATAACCACTTCTGATGTCAGATTTGTGTCTGCTTATTGTTTGGCAGAGATCTTGGCCTCTTCTAGGGATGGACGAAAGGGACTTACCTGGTCCCGCAGCTTGCTTCGCGGTGGGGGGAAGGCGCTTCGGTTCTCCCCCCGAAGTTCAGGTGAGGGGGGGAGGCACCCCGCCTGGCCCAGCCGAAATTCAGGCCAGGGGGGGAGGCGCTCCATCCCTCGCCGCCGAAATTCAGGCCAGGGAGGAGCGCCCCGTCTCCCTGGCCGCGAAAAAAAGGTAAAGTAAAACAAAACAAAACCACACCCGTGATAGGCTATGTAACGATTTACGTAGCCTATCACGGCTAGGTTTCCAAGGTCAGCCATGATAGGCTACGTAAATCGTCACGTAGCCTATCACGGGTGACTTTAAAAAAAAAAAGCGCGTACGCAAATGGCGGCGCCCATGAGGCACCGCCATTTGCGTTCCTTAGTTTGGCACGTCTAGTCTACATAAAGATTTAAGTAGACTACGGCGAAAATAAGGGAACGCTATTTGCGTTGCCCTTATTTTCGCCGTAGTCTACGTAAAGCTTTTTTTTCCTGCAACAGACTAACACCGCTAACCATGTGAAAAATGCAGTGATTCATATGTCAATACGTTCACATGCTAGGTGGTCTCTACCATTCCTCTTAACATTGTTTAACTTGTTTAACTGTTTAGAACACTATAGAACAAGTTTGCGAGGTCCTGGTGCCATTTTTACCCCATGGACCCACCCCACCCCTGGGGTACTACACCTCCCCCCGTGCCACCATATAGATATCTATATCTATATCTATATCTATATCTATATCTATATCTATATCTACAGTATATCTATATCTATCTATATCTATCTATACCTATACCTACTATACCTATATCTATACCTATCTCTTCAGCAAAGGAGATCGTTACCTTGTCGTGGTGCTGGAGCTTGAGCACCTCAATGACATCATGAGCTAAACCATGAAGGGACACCCAAGACGGGAAGGTCATGGCAGAGAGGTCAGACTAAATATGATCCCTAGGGAAGGAAACGGCAACCCACCCCAGTATTCTTGCCATGAAAACAAAATGGATCAGTACAACCAGAGATATGTCGGTATACCATCGGAAGATGGGACTCCCAGGTCGGAAGATGGTCAAAATGCTACTGGGGAGGAACTGAGGATAAGTTCAACTAGCTCCAGATGTGATGATGCAGCTAGCTCAAAGCCGAAAGGACGGCTAGCAGCCGATGGTGCTGGTGGTGAACGACGAATCCGATGTTCTAAATATCAGTTCACCATAGGAACCTGGAATGTAAGATCTATGAGCCAGGGCAAGTTGGATGTGTTTATTGGGGAGATGTCAAGATTAAATATAGACATTTTGGGTGTCAGTGAACTGAAATGGACTGGAATGGGCCACTTCACATCAAATGACCACCAGATCTACTACTGTGGACAAGAAGACCACAGAAGAAATGGAGTAGCCTTCATAATTAATAATAAAGTGGCTAAAGCAGTGCTTGGATACAATCCAAAAAATGACAGAATGATCTCAATTCGAATTCAGGGTAAGCCATTTAACATCACAGTGATCCAAATATACGCCCAACCACAGATGCTGAAAAAGCAGAATCTATGAGGATCTATGAGGATCTGCAGCACCTACTGGATAGTACGCCAAAAAAAGATGTTATTTACATTATAGGAGACTGGAATGCTAAGGTGGTAGTCAAACGACACCTGGAATTACAGGCAAGCATGGTCTGGGAGAACAAAATGAAGCAGGACATAGGCTGATAGAATTTTGCCAAGACAACTCACTGTGCATAACAAACACTCTCTTCCAACAGCCTAAGAGATTTTATACATGGACTTCACCTAACGGTCGACACCGAAATCAGATTGACTACATCCTTTGTAGCCAAAGGTGGCGGACATCTACGCAGTTGGTAAAACAAGACCTGGAGCTGATTGTAGTTCAGATCACAAACTTCTTATTGCACAATTTAGAATCAGACTAAAGAGAATAGGGAAGACCTGCAGATCAGTTAGATATGAGCTCACGAATATTCCTCATGAATATGCAGTGGAGGTGAAGAATAGATTGAAGGGACTAGATTTAGTAGATAGGGTCCCGGAAGAACTATGGACAGAAGTTTGCAACATTGTTCAGGAGGTGGCAACAAAAAACGTCCCAAAGAAAAAGAAAACCAAGAAGGCAAGATGGCTGTCTGCTAAGACACTGGAAGCAGACCAAGAAAGAAGGAAAGCAAAAGGCAACAATGATAGGGGGAGATATGCCCAATTAAATGCAAAATTCCAGAGGTTAGCCAGAAGAGATAAAGAATTATTTTTAAACAAGCAATGCGCTGAAGTGGAAGAAGATAATAGAATAGGAAGGACAAGAGACCTCTTCCAGAAAATTAGAAACATTGGAGGCAAATTCCAGGCAAAAATGGGTATGATCAAAAACAAAGATGGCAAGGACCTAACAGAAGCAAAAGAGAGCAAGAAAAGGTGGCAAGAATATACGGAAGATCTGCATAGGAAGGATAATAATATCGGGGATAGATTTGACAGTGTGGTCAGTGAGCTAGAGCCAGACATCCTGAAGAGTGAGGTTGAATGGGCCTTAAGAAGCATTGCTAATAACAAGACAGCAGGAGATGACGGTATCCCAGCTGAACTGTTTAAAATCTTGCAAGATGATGCTGTCAAGGTGATGCATGCCATATGCCAGCAAATTTGGAAAACACAAGAATGGCCAACAGATTGGAAATGATCAACTTATATCCCTATACCAAAAAAGGGAATCACCAAAGAATGTTCAAATTATGGAACAGTGGCAGTTATTTCACATGCCAGTAAGGTAACACTCAAGATCTTGCAAGGTAGACTCCAGCAATTCATGGAACGAGAATTGCCAGATGTACAAGCTGGGTATAGAAAAGGCAGAGGAACGAGAGACCAAATTGCCACTATCTGCTGGATAATGGAGAAAGCCAGGGAGTTTCAGAAAAACATCTCTTTCTGTTTTATTGACTATTCTAAAGCCTTTGACTGTGTGGATCATCACAAATTGTGGCAAGTTCTTGGTGGTATGGGGATACCAAGTCATCTTGTCTGCCTCCTGAGGAATCTGTATAACAACCAAGTAGCAATGGTAAGAACAGACCACGGAACAACAGACTGGTTTAAGATTGGGAAAGGAGTATGGCAGGGTTGTATACTCTCACCCTACCTATTCAATCTGTACACAGAACACATCATGCAACATGCTGGGCTTGATGAAACCAAGGCTGGAGTTAAAAATCACTGGAAGAAACATTAACAATCTCCGATATACAGATGATGCCACTTTGATGGCTGAAAGCGAGGAGGAGCTGAGGAACCTCATGACGAAGGTGAAAGAAGAAAGTGCTAAAGCTGGGTTGCAGTGCAACCTCAAAAAAACCAAGATTATGGCAACCAGCTTGATTGAGAACTGGCAAATAGAGGGAGAAAATGTGGAGGCAGTGACAGACTTTGTATTCCTAGGCGCAAAGATTACTGCAGATGCTGACTGCAGCCAGGAAATCAGAAGACGTTTCCTTCTTGGGAGGAGAGCAATGACAAATCTTGATAAAATAGTGAAGAGCAAAGACATCACACTGACAACAAAGGTCCGCATAGTTCAAGCAGTGGTATTCCCCCTAGTGACCTATGGCTGCAAGAGCTGGACCATCACGAAGGCTGAGCGAAGGAAGATAGATGCTTTTGAACTGTGGTGCTGGAGGAAAATTCTGAGAGTGCCTTGGACTGTAAGAAGATCCAACCAGTCCATACTCCAGGAAATCAAGCCAGACTGCTCACTTGAGGGAAGGATATTAAAGGCAAAACTGAAGTACTTTGGCCACATAATGAGAAGACAGAACACCCTGGAGAAGATGCTGATGCTCGGGAAAGTGGAAGGCAAAAGGAAGAGGGGCCGACCAAGGGCAAGATGGATGGATGATATTCTGGAGGTGACGGACTCAACCTTGGGGGAGCTGGGGGTGGCGACGACTGACAGGAAGCTCTGGAGTGGGCTGGTCCATGAAGTCACGAAGAGTCGGAAGCAACTGACCGAATAAACAACAAAATACCTATCTCTCTATATATATACAGTATCTCTCTCTCTCTCTCTCTGTCTCTGTCTCTGTCTCTGTCTCTGTCTCTGTCTCTCTCTCTCTCTCTCTCTCTCTGTCTCTATCTCTGTCTCTATCTCTGTCTCTATCTCTATCTCTATCTCTATCTCTATCTCTATCTCTACTTCTCTCTCTCTCTCTCTCTCTCTCTCTCTCTCTCTCCCTATACCTCTCTCTCTCTCTCCCGCTCTCTTTCTCTCTCTCTCCCTCCCTCTCTCTTTCCCTTTCTCTCTCTCTCTCTCCATCTATACCTATACCTATACCTATACCTATACCTATACCTATACCTCTCTATCTCTGTCTCTGTCTCTGTCTCTGTCTCTATCTCTATCTCTATCTCTATCTCTATCTCTATCTCTATACTTCTCTCTCTCTCTCTCTCCTTCTCTCTTTCTCTCTCTCCCTACACCTCTCTCTCTCTCTCTCTCCCACTCTCTCTCTCTCCCTCTCTCTTTCTCTCTCTCTCTCCATCTATACCTATACCTTTACCTATACCTATACCTCTCTGTCTCTGTCTCTGTCTCTGTTTCTGTCTCTATCTATATTTCTCTCTCTCTCTCCCCCTATACCTCTCTCTCTCTCGCTCCCGCTCTCTTTCTCTCTCTCTCTCTCTCTCTCCCCCTCTCTCCCTCTCTCTCTCTACATCTATCCCTATCCCTATCCCTATCCCTATCCCTATACCTCTCTGTCTCTGTCTCTGTCTCTGTCTCTCTGTCTCTGTCTGTCTCTCTCCCTCTCTCTGTCTATCTATCTGGTAAAATTATCTGCTTGATTGGAAAAAATCAACTTATATCCCCATACCAAAGAAGGGAAACACTAAAGAATGTTCAAACTATGGAACAGAGGCACTTATTTCACATGCCAGTAAGGTAATGCTCAAGGTCTTGCAAGGTAAACTCCAGCAATTCATAGAACGAGAACTGCCAGATATACAAGCTGGGTTTCAAAAAGGCAGAGGAACTAGAGACCAAATTGCCAATATCCACTAGATAATGGAGAAAACCAGGAAGTTTCAGAAAAACATATCTTTCTGTTTTATTGACTATTCTAAAGTAGGGATGGCGGAGAATTTCTCCCCGAAACTTCGGGGGGCTGAGCACCAACGTGTTCGGCCCCCCGAACAAGTTTCGGGGAGAAATCCTCCGCACCCCCCTGCACCCCGCACCCCCCCGGGACGGGACTTACGTTCCCTGAATGTCCCTCCCAGCGGTGGGTCCGGCTGGCGGTTCGTCGGGTGTTCGAGCGGGGCAGGAGCGGCAGCCGGTCTTTCGACCGGCTGCCGCCCCCGCCATTGCAATCAAAGAAAAAAAAAAAACGTCCCCTGATAGGCTACGTGACGATTCACGTAGCCTATCATGGCTAGATCTGCAAAGTCAGCCGTGATAGGCTACGTGAATCGTCACGTAGCCTATCACGGGTGACTTAAAAAAAAAAAAAAAAGTGTGTACGGATAATGGCGGCCCCCATAGGGAGCCGCCATTCCCGTTCCTTATTTGGTCGCTGTAGTCTACGTAAATGTTTACGTAGACTACGGCGAAAATAAGGGCAATGCTATTGACTTCCACGTTCGCGGCCGGGCGAGAAGAGGCGCCTCCTCCCCGGCCTGAATTTCGGCCGGGCGAGGTGGGAAGCCTCCCCCCCCGGCCTGAACTTCGTGGGGGGAGCAGCGAAGCACTCCCCCCCACCGCGAACAAGCTGCGAGAAAAGGTAAGTGACTTTCGTCCACCCCTATTCTAAAGCCTTTGACTGTGTGGATCATCACAAATTGTGGCAAGTTCTTGGTGGTATGGGGATACCAAGTCATCTTGTCTGCCTCCTGAGGAATCTGTATAATGACCAAGTAGCAATGATAAGAACAGACGATTGACGTAGCCTATCACGGCTGACTTTGCAGATCTAGCTGTGATAGGCTACGTGAATCGTCACGTAGCCTATCAGGGGGTGTTTTTTTTTTTAAAAAAAAAACTTTCGCGTTCGCGGCCGGGCGAGGCGGAAAGCCTCCTCCCCGGCCTGAATTTCGGCCGGGGCGAGGCGGGAAGCCTCCCCCCCGGCCTGAATTTCGGCCGGGGCGAGGCGGGAAGCCTCCCCCCCCGGCCTGAACTTCGCGGGGGGACCAGCGAAGCGCCTCCCCCCCACCGCGAACGTCCTTCCACGACAGGTAAGGGACTTTCATCCACCCCTACTTCTGATGTACTAATGCCTTGGGATAGTATTCATTCATTCATTCATTCATTCATTCTTTTCTACACTGACCCATAGCCGAAGCTCTCTGGGCAGTTTACAAAACTTAAAACATTAAAATCAAATATACAAAGATTAAAAGCCATTTACATAAAAGCACACAGACAAAACACAAACAACATATAATGAAGAATAACTTTGAACTAAAAGCAGTTTAACAAAAAATCCAACAATAGAAACAACACAGCTTAACAACAGTATACAAGAAGCAGCAAAAGGAACAAAAGTTCTAAAAAGGGAAGGCCTGCCAGAATAATAGAGTCCTTAATCCCTGCTTAAAGACTGTCAAAGAGGTCAGCAGGCGCATTTCAAGCAGCAGGTCGTTCCACAACTGAGGGGTGGCAAAGGAAAAAGTCCTCTTGCGGGTGGCTGCTAATGTCACATTAGGCAGCCACAGCAGATATGCCCCAAGGAACTGTTCTGAAATTATTCTGAGATCTTAATATGTTCTAATAAAAAAGAGATCTGGCTGAAAATTAGAGCACTGAGAAAGAATGAGCTCATTTCCCTCCCAATCATCCTTCCTTGTCATTACCACTAGATGCTGCCCAGGTCCACCTGCGTCAAGAGCTGCCACCCTGGACAGAGCATGTTTGTCCAGCAGGGGAATCAAGTGTGTTGCTATGATTGCATTGAGTGCCCCAAAGGAAGGTTTTCAATCCAGATAGGTAAGTGAATGACTCTAGCTTTACTTAGGAGAAAGTCCAGAAGTGTAAAGTTCAGGTGTATTTTAAGAACTATCACATTTCTCTAAAAACAAATGTATGAATCTCCATGGTCTGGTAGGCAAGGGAAATGCAGAATGAACTAGTTTCAATTAGGGGTGTACGAAACCCCGCTTACCTGGCTTTGCCGGGTTCCGTCACGTAGCCTATCACGTCACGTAGCCTATCACGGGTGACTTAAAAAAAAAAAAAAAAGTGTGTACGGATAATGGCGGCCCCCATAGGGAGCCGCCATTCCCGTTCCTTATTTGGTCGCCGTAGTCTACATAAATCTTTACGTAGACTACAGCGACCAAATAAGGAACGGGAATGGCGGCTCCCTATGGGGGCCGCCATTAGCGTACGCGCTTTTTTTTTTTTTAAAGTCACCCGTGATAGGCTACGTGACGATTGACGTAGCCTATCACGGCTGACTTTGCAGATCTAGCCATGATAGGCTACGTGAATCGTCACGTAGCCTATCAGGGGGCGTTTTTTTTTTTTTTAAACTTTCGCGTTCGTGGCCGGGCGAGGCGGGAAGCCTCCCCCCCTGGCCTGAACTTCGCAGGGGGAGCAGCGAAGCGCCTCCCCCCCACCGCGAACGTCCTTCGAGGACAGGTAAGTGACTTTTGTCCACCCCTACCTCTGACGTGACGTCCATCAGTGGGCTCCTCTCTTCCACTATAGAGGGAGATGATGCTCCTTTTCCAAGAGCGCTACTGCTGCTTCCTGCACCAGCCTTCCCAAACAGTGACCTCCAGCCTTGTGACTGCCCTCCACACTCTGCTGCCGTACCCCAGGACACACTATCAAGGCAGGGATGGTAGCCAGCTTGGCCACCAGTGTAGGGATGTTAGAGAATTCTGCCATGGACTCCAGGGAGGCCGGATTCTTTAGAATCCAGCCTCTTGGAGTCCATGGCGGAACGAAGCAATCCCCACCACCACCCTGAGAAGCTTCCCCAGGATGGACACTACCTTTTGTTGGCCGTCCACTGCCCTTGTCTGCGGCTGCGAATGGCTGCCCCCGTCTGTGGCTGCCATTTCCCTCGCTACTTTAGCCATCATAGGCGACATAAGTATTTATGTAGCCTATCACAGCAAAGATCAGGGACACAAACAGCGGCCACTATGCCATTTGCGTCCCTGCATTAGCCATGATACGTTACGTATATATTTACATAGCCTATCACAAAAACAGCAGGGATGCAAATGATGTAGTGGGCGCATTTGCGTCCCTGCTCTTTGCCGTGATAGACTACGTAAATATTTACATAACCTATCACGGCTATCGCAGGGATGCAAATGGCGGCCGCTATGGCAGCCACCATTTGCGGCCGCAGCCTGGCAGCGGATGGGGGTCCAGCTGCGGGCAGCCCTGGCCGGTGGCTCTGCAGACTCACCATGGAGCAGAGCCGGCCAGGGAGGATTCCAGGGGGAGGGACGGATCGCCTCCCCTCCACTGCAGACGCCCCGGAACGGAACCAGGTAAGGAATTCATACTAGGGATGTACGAAAATCACTTACCTTTTCACGGAATTGATTCGTGGGGGGGGGAAGGCCCTCCGTCCCTCCCCCTGGAATCCTCAATGGGGGGGAGGCAATCCAGTCCTCCCCCCTGGAATCCTGCCTGGCCGGCTCTGCTCTGCGGTGGCTCTGCAGAGCAGCTGGCCAGGGTCATCCGCAGCCGGAGTTCCGGCCGCAGACGGGCTGCTGCGGACGCAAATGGCGGCCGCCGTAGCGGCCACCATTTGCATCCAGCCAGCCTGCTGTGATAGGCTACATAAGTATTTACGTAGCCTATCACAGCTGGGCCAAAAAAAAAAAAAAACAGTGTACGCAAATGGCAGCCACTGTAGTGGGCGTTATTTGCGTTCCATTTTTTTCGCTGTAATAGCTTACGTAAATATTTACGTAGGCTAAAACGGCAAAAAATAGGGAACGCAAATGGCGGCCACTGTAGCCGCTGCCATTTGCGTATGCCGTTTTTTTTTTTTTTTGCTTGGCTTGCCATGATAGGTTACATAAATACTTACGTAGCCTATCACGGCAAAGACCAGGATGCAAATGGCGGCCGCAGCAGCCGGTCGAAAGACCAGCCGCCGCCGGAGCTGCCGCTGTCCGGAACACCCGCCCCAGGTAAGCCTTGTCCTGGGGGTAATCCGCAGGGGGGCAGGGGGCAGGCCATTCTGTGACGGATTTCGGGGGGCTGAATGCAAGTTCATTCGGCCTCACTGAAATCCGTGGCAGAATTTTCCGCCATCCCTAATTCGTACATCCCTACACCAGTTTCAGCAGCACCTCGGCCACCTCTGCCCTGCGAAGACTCCGAAGATGCCTCATATTGGGCTTGCTTTGCCACACAGCGTAGTATTAAATTTAAATAACATATGTTAATGTGTGTAGTGCTTTGCCACACACTGTTTGCTTGACTGAAACACAAGCACACACACACAGAGAGACACACACACACAAGAGCAAAAGATAAAGCAAATACAGAACTATGTAAAGCAAAGCAAAGGGTTTTAAAAAAATTAAAGGGAAAAGATATAGAGTTCAAAAATGGGAGGGAAGGAATACAGGAATTGAGAAGGAGGGAGCGAAGAACACGGTAAGGAAAGTACTTATTTTTAATCTCTCTCTCTCTATATATATATCTATCTATCTATCTATCTATCTATCTATCTATATCTATCTGTCTATCTGTCTATCTATCTATCTATCTATCTATATATATATATAGAGAGAGATATCTCTCTCTCTCTCTCTATATATATATATAGATCATATATATATGATCTAGAAAGAAAGAAATGGAAAGCTACTAAGAAATAGTTTAATTGAGTGGGGGCAAAGAACAAGACAAGGCAGAAAACTAAAATACTGAGTGTGTTTTTTGTTCTGGCTTATAAAGAATCTAGAAAGAAAGAAAGAAAGAAAGAAAGAAAGAAAGGGCGGGAGGGAGGGAGGGAAAATAAGTACTTTGGTGGTGGGGGTTAAAAGAAAGAAAAGAAAGAAAAGAAAGAAAGGGAATAGTTGGATTGAGAAGAGCTGGGTGAGAAAGAAGAATGACAAAGCTGCAGTACAACTAGGGATGTATGAATCCCTTACCTGGCTCCACGCAGAGGCATCCGCGGTGGGGTGGAGGCACTTCATCCCTCCTCCCAGAATCCTCCCTGGCCGGCTCCGCTCCACAGCGGCTCTGCAGAGCCGCTGGCCAGGGCCAGCTGCAGCCAGAGTTCCAGCCATGGCTGGGCTGCTGTGGCCGCAAATGGCAGCCGTCGTAGTGGCCACCATTTGCATCCTTGCTAGCAGCCGTGATAGGCTATGTAAGTATTTACGTAGCCTATCACGGCAAAGATCAGGGACGCAAATGGCAGCTGCTACACCATTTGTGTGGCTGCCTTTACTATGATAGGCTATGTAAATACTTACGTAACCTAACACAGCAAAAAGCAGGGGAGCAAATGGCATAGCGGCCACCATTTGCATCCCTGTTCTTTGCCATGATAGGCTACTTAAATACTTATGTAGCCTATCACGGCTGCAAGGTCGCTAATGGCAGCCGCAGCAGCCCGGCTGTGGCTGGCCGGGAGACCAGCCACCACCAGAGCTGTTGCTGGAGTCTCCACTGCCACCGCCGCATCCACCACAGGTAAGTTCCGTCCCAGGGGGATTCCGTGGGGGGGTGGGGGGCGGGAGGCGGGAGGCGAGATTCTCCCTGGAATCTGTGGCGGAATTCTCTGCCATCCCTAAGTACAACACACACACACACACACCACAGATCTAGCCAACTTTCTCTCTAACCAACTCTAACCAGCTCTCTCTCACACAATGAAACAAACATATGCTGATCTCCAATATATACAGTATCCCCCATCACCACCACCATGACTGATTGGAGACTGCTGGGTTAAGTTCAGTCCTAATTTGGCAACTAGAGTTGCCATTTGCCAAAGCTCCCTCCCTCCCTCCTCCTCCTCCTCCTCCTCTTCCTCCGCCTCCTTTCCCTCTCCCTGATGTTTCACAAGTTGATACATTTTGGAGACAGGCTGTCTGGGCTTCAGAAGGCATCAAAATAGCTCTGAATCTCTGAGGCAGACCAAGGTGCTTTGGCAGTGACTCGCTTCAGTTTGGATTAGGGATGGCAGAGAATCCAGCCCCCTGAATCCATGGCAGAATGGCCTCCTGCCCCCCCGCCCCCCCCCGCGGAATCCCCTGGGATGGAACTTACCTGGGGTGGATGCGGCGGATGCGGCGGATGTGGCGGCGGTTCCGGTGGCGGTGGTTCCGGTGGCGGCGGTCTCCTGGTTGGCTGCGGCCAGGCTGCTGAGGCCGCCATTGCCGTCCTTGCAGCTGTGATAGGCTACGTAAGGATTTACGTAGCCTATCACGGCTAATCCCCCCCAAAAAAAACAGCGTAAGCAAATGGTGGCAGCTACAGTGGCCACCATTTGCGTTCCCTATTTTTCACCGTTCTAGCCTACGTAAATATTTATGTAGGCAATTGTGGCCAAAAAAAAGGGAACAGCAAATAGAGTAGTGGACGCTATTTGCGTTCTTTTTTTCCCCGCCAATTTTATCCTACATAAATATTTACGTAGGCTTTTACGGCAAAAAAAAAAGAAACGCAAATAGCGCCCACTATGCTATTTGCGGTTCCCCCCCTTTTTTTTGCCGTAATTGCCTATGTAAATATTTATGTAGGCTAGAACGGCGAAAAATAGGGAATGCAAATGGTGGCCGCCGTAGCCGCCACCATTTGTGTACGCTGTTTTTTGGAGGGGGACATGCCGTGATAGGCTACGTAAATACTTACGTAGCCTATCATGGAAGCCTGGAAGGATGCAAATGGCGGCCGCTATGGCGGCCACCATTTGCATCCGCAGCAGCCCATCCGCGGCCGGACGTCCAGCCATGGACGGTCCTGGCCAGCTGCTCCGCGGAGCAGCCGCAGAACAAAGCCGGCTGGGCAGGATTCCGGGGGGGAGGACCAGATCGCCTCCCACCCTTCAAGGATTCCGGGGGGAGGGACAGAGCGCCTCTCCCCCCCCCAGCAGATGCCCCAACCAGAACCAGGTAAGGGATTCGTACATCCCTAGTTTGGATTGCCTCAGTGCTGGTCTGATCCACTTTGGATCTCACCAAGGCACCCCCGTAGTAGCCTGAGACACTTCGGTATTCAGATTCAGTGCAGAAGCGATGTACAGCCCTCCCTCATACCTACCATGGCACCTGTGGGAACCTCTCCACTCCCAGCCCCTTTCAAAAATTTATTTTTATTTGAAAACTTGAAAAACATTAGGTCATCACTAGGTTCCCCTTCCAGTTCCTGAACCTGCCACTGATCATCTGTGTGGCAGGCAGGAAAAAAACCACAAAGAGTTGATTCCTGCCCCCCCTATCTTCTGCCCACTCACACCTTTCCCCTTTCTTCTCTTTCTCCCCCCCCCGCAGCTTCTACCATCACTATTTCTCTCCCCCATCTCTTTACGTCACTGTTTCTTCTTCCACCTAGCATCCAGCCTTTTTCTTTCTCTCCCCCCACCCTGTTCCTTGCTTTCTCTCCCTTCCACCCAGTCCCTAGCCTTGTTCTTTCTATCCATCTCATCCCTTTATCTCATTCTTTCTTCATCCTCCCAGCCCCTAGCCTTGCTCTTTTTCTCTCCCTTCCCAGCCTCTTTTATTCTTCACCCCCCCACACACACACACCATGTTCCTGGCAAGAGTTCTGGTAGCAGAAGAAGACATAAGAATGTCAGGTGGGGAAAAAGGAATGGCTGAGCCTAGAGTTAAAATCCTTTTAGGATTGTAGGCATTTGCCTTTGCTCCGAGACTAGGAAAATGTGTGTGTGTGTGAACAGGATGAGCAGAACAATCCTATGTAGGCCTACTCAGAAGTAATTCTGATTGAGTTCCATGTAAGCATGCATAGGAATGCAACCTTAAATGGACATTTTGTTGTGCTTCGTTGGGATCTAATAAGTAGATTGGCTTTGGAGTTCAGATTTTTACTCTACTTGTAATCTGTTTCTGCAATGAATTACTTTTCTTTTGACTACCCAGGCTCCTAAAGCACTTATTTTGTGACCAGCCACATCTTCCATGGGAGCCATTTTGTGGTGGCGCCCACAGCAGTTTATCACATTTCCAAATGTGCTCATGGGTCCAAAAAGGTTGGGGACCCCTGGTCTAGACAATTTCAACACCATCTATGTTTTGTTTCCTCTTCTCTATTCCACTAAATATAATGTACAAGAAATGCAGTATGTTAGGGGAAATTGCTCGCACAATTGCATGTATTGGGCAAAATTGGGTATGAAAAATTATTTATTTACTTGGTAAGATACACACATAATAAGTTCTGTACATGTCAGACAATTCTTTTGAAATAAAGAAAGGGAAACTAGCTCACCAGGGATACCAGTTTGTGCTGGTATGCAGGCAGGGAACAGGAGCCAGACCCATTCTGTCCTGCCTCAGAACTGCAGGGGCCTGTGGGGTGGTTGGAGGCAGTGTGGCACTCAGGAAGCAAATCAGAATGCTGCCTGGCTCACATAGGGATGGGACTTTGAGGCAAACTAGAGGGACAACTGTCTCCCTGCAGTCTGCCTCATGGGCATAAATTAAGGCCTGAGCCCCTGCAGTGGCAGTCTTCATACTTCAAGGTCCAGGCCAGCTCTGGGAAGGGTGGGTCAGTTACATTCAAGGGTGCAGGAGGGTCTCAAGAATGGTTTATGCTGTGGTGGGCCCATTGGTTTCTTACCCTTCCCACCACGCACCTAGCTCTTGTGCCAAGTTGGTATCAGCCAGCAGCAGGTGGGCTGACCAAGGACTGGATCTAAACTGTTGTTGTTGTTGTTGTTAAGTTGTTAAGTCATGTCCGACTCTTCGTGACCCCATGGACCATAGCATGCCAGGCCTTCCTGTCCTGCGCTCTCTCCCGGAGTGTGATCAAGTTCATATTCATTGCATCGGTGATGCTATCTAGCCATGTCATCCTCTGCCATCCCCTTCTCCTTTCGCCTTCAGTCTTTCCCAGCATCAGGGTCTTTTCCAGAGAGTTTTCTCTTGGCATTAGGTGGCCAAAATATTGGAGCTTCAGCTTCAGTATCTGTCCTTCCAATGAGCACTCAGGGTTGATTTCCTTTAGGATGGACTGATTTGACCTCCTTGCAGTCCAGGGGACTCGTAAGAGTCTTCTCCAGCACCACAGTTCGAAAGCATCAATTCTTCGGCACTCAGCCTTCCTTATAGTCCAGCTCTCACAGCCATACATTACTACTGGGAAAACCATAGCTTTGATTATATGAACCTTTGTCGGAAAGGTGATGTCTATGCTTCTTACTATGCTGCCTAGGTGTGCCATAGCTTTCCTCCCAAGGAGCAAGCGTCTTTTAATTTCATGGCCACAGTCACCGTCTGCGGTGATCTTAGAGCCCAAGAAAATAAAATCTGTCACAGCTTCCATTTTGTCCCCTTCTATATGCCAGGAAGTGATGGGGCCAAATGACATGATCTTAGTTTTTTTAATGTTGAGTTTCAAACCAGCTTTTGCACTCTCCACTTTCACCCTCAACAAGAGGCTCTTTAGATCCTCTTCACTTTCTGCCATTAGGGTGGTATCATCTGCGTATCTGAGGTTGTTGATCATTCTCCCGGCAATCTTAATTCCGACCTGTGATTCATCCAACCCAGCATTTCTCATGATGTACTCTGCATATAAATTAAATAAGCAGGGTGACAATATACAGCCTTGTCATATTCCTTTCCCAATTTGGAACCAATCAGTTGTTCCATGTCTGGTTCTTACTGTTGCTTCTTGACCCTCGTACAGGTTTCTCAGGAGACAGGTAAGGTGGTCTGGTACTCCCATCTCTTTCAGAATTTGCCACAGTTTGTTGTGATCCACACAATCAAAGGCTTTAGCATAGTCAATGAAGCAGGAATAGACATTTTTCTGGAATTCTCTTGCTTTCTCCATGATCCAGCGAATGTTGACAATTTGATCTCTAGTTCCTCTGCCTCTTCGAAACCCAGCTTGTACTTCCGGTAGTTCTCGGTTCACATGCTGCTGAAGCCTAGCTTGTAGGATTTTGAGCATAACCTTGCTGCCATGTGAAATGAGCACAATTATGAGGTAGTCTGAACACTCTTTGGCATTGCCCTGCTTTGGAATTGGAATGTAAACTGACCTTTTCCAGTCTTGTGGACACTGCTGAGTGTTCCAAATTTGTTGGCATATTGAGTGCAGCGCTTTAACAGCATCATCTTTTAGGATTTTAAATAGCTCAGCTGGAATACTGTCATCTCCGCTAGCTTTGTTGTTACTAATGCTTCCTAAGACCCACTTGACTTCACTCTCTAGGATGTCCGGCCCAAGTTCAGTGATCACACTATCATGGCTATCAGGGACATTCAGATCTTTCCTGTATAGTTCTTCTGTGTATTCTTTCCACCTCTTCTTAATCTCATCTGCTTCTGTTAGGTCCCTGCTTTCTTTGTCCTTTATCATGCCCGTCTTTGAACAAAACGTTCCCTTGAGATCTCCGATTTTCTTGAAAAGATCTCTAGTCTATCCCATTCTATTGTTTTCCTCGATTTCTTTGCATTGTTCATTTCAGAAGGCCTTCTTGTCTCTCCTTGCTATTCTTTGGAACTCTGCATTCAGTTGGATATATCTTCCCCTTTCTCCCTTCCTTTTTCACTTCCTTTCTTTCGTCAGCTACTTGTAAAGCCTCATCAGACTGCCACTTTGCTTTCTTGCTTCTTTTTCTTTGGGATGGATTGAGTTGCTGCCTCCTGAACAATGTTACAGACCTCCGTCCATAGTTCCTCAGGCACTCTGTCTATCAGGTCTAATCCCTGAAATCTATTCCTCACCTCCACTGTATATTCATAAGGGATATGATTTAGGTCATACCTGAATGACTTAGTGGTTTCCCCTACGTTCTTCAATTTAAGCCAAAATTTTTCAAGAAGCAGCTCATGATCTGAGCCACAGTCAGCTCCAGGTCTTGTTTTGACTGACTGTACAGAGTGTCTCCATCTTTGGCTGCAAAGGACATAATCACTCTGATTTTGACATTGACCATCTGGTGATGTCCATGTGTAGAGTCGCCTCTTGTGCTGTTGGAAAAGAGGGTTTGCTGTGATTAGCGTATTCTCTTGACAGAACTCTATTAGCCTTTGTCAAGCTTCATTTTGTACACCAAGGCCATGCTTGCCTGTTATCCTGGTGATTTCTTGACTTCCTACTTTAGCATTCCAATCCCCTATGATGTAGAGGACATCTTTTTTTATGTTAGTTCTAGAACGTGTTGTAGGTCTCCATAGAACCGATCAACCTCAGTTTCTTCGGCCTCAGTGGTTGGGGCATAGACTTGAATTACTGTGATGTTGAATGGTTTGCCTTGGATTCGTACTGAGATCATTCTATCATTTTTGAGATTGTACCCCACTACTGCTTTCCCCCCCACCTTTTTGTTGACTATGAGTGCTACTCCATTTCTTCTAAGGGATTCTTGCCCACAGTAGTACATATAATGGTCACCTGAATTAAATTCGCCCATGCTTGTCCATTTTAGTTCGCTGTTTCCCAAGATGTCGATGTTCAATCTTGCCATCTCATGTTTGACCACCTCCAGCTTACCTTGATTCATTGATCTTACATTCCAGGTTCCTAAACAATATTGTTCTTTACAGCATCGGACTTTCTTTTCACCACCAGATACATCCACAGCTGAGTGTCCTTTCGGGTTTGGCCCAGCCGCTTCACTCTTTCTGGAGCTACTTCGAAATTTCCTCTGCTCTTCCCCAGTAGTATATTGGACACCTTCCGACCTGAGGGGCTCATCTTCTGGCGTCATATCTTTTAGCCTTGTGCTACGTTCCATGGCAAGAATACTGGAGTGGGTTGCCATTTCCTTCTCCAGTGGACCACATTTTGTCAGAACTGTCCACCATGACCTGTCCGTCTTGGGTGGCCCTGCATGGCATAGCTTATGGCTTCACTGAGTTACACAAGCCCCTTCGCCACAACAAGGCAGTGATCCATGAAGGGGGGATCTAACCTATATACCTCATTAAATCTATTAAAGCTGCAATCAATAAACGTGTGGCCATATTTAACCCACTGAAGTTGTATGTGTCATTTCTCCACCTCTCCACACTGCCTACACAAAATACTAGTAAAGATTTTAAATTACCATAACATTAGGCAAACATGATGAAATGCTGATACAAATACAAAAGCCAATATGATAAAAATGCAACACAAGCTAAAATAGCAAACATTTCAAATGAGTATATCAGGTGAAATGCACATGAATGTGTACATGAAGTTTTCATGCAAAACGTTATTTGTTTTCTCACAAACCAATGGTGTAATTAAACAAATAGTTTATCCCCCCTATGATTTGTTGTTGGGTTATAAACTGTAGATTGTTTGTGGTTAACAAACTATCATTTGTTATTGCAGCTGGATTCAGACAACACAATAACCCTTGTTTCAACAACAACCCACGATTCAATGACAATCCACACTCAACCAATACTTAACCTTGAGTTCACATTATCATCTTGTGTGAATCCAGTCAGTGTACCTTTGACTGGAAAGATCTCCTCTACATCCCACCCCATACAGAACATAAAAATGTAAGAAGAGTTGTGCTGGATGAGACCAGGGGTCCATGTCAACATGTGTATTTTGGTCATGTGGATTCCCCCCACCCCTAAATAGCAACTTCAGCAAATTACCCAAATTATGGCTGAAATTTGCACAAATCATGCCAATTGCAGTCACAACTTGTGGAAGCTGCTATTTAGGCGGGGTGGGGGTGGGGAGAAAAGTTCCTGGATTTGGGGGGAAAAGCCCATGTATTAGCTTGCAAATGCAAGCTGAGCTGGGGCTCCAGGGAAATCTGATGAGCCCCCAAAGGGGCAGATTTCCCCATGATGAGCATCCCTAGTTTTACGCCACAATAAATGTTACTCTTTAAGGTATCACATGACTCCATCATCATCATCATCATCATCATCATCATTATTATTATTATTATTATTATTACCAGGGGGCCACGGTGGCTTAGTGGTTAAGACGCTGAACTGCAGACTGGAAGGTCGGCAGGTCAGCAGTTCGAGACCCGAGTGCTGCGTGACGGAGTGAGCTCCCGTCTTCAGTCCCAGCTTCTGCCAACCTAGCAGTTTGAAAGCACGAAATTGCAAGTAGATAAATAGGTACTGCCTCGGCAGGAAAGGTAACAGCGTTCTGTGCACCTCGGTGTTCATTCATGCCGGCCACATGACCACGGAAGCATCTTCGGACAGCGCTGGCTCTTCGGCTTAGAAACGGGGATGAGCACCGCACCCTAGAGTCGGACACGACTGGTTGGGGACACCTTTACCTTTACCTTTATTATTATTACCAAAGGTAGCTAGGTGGGCCATAAGAACAATTCTAAAATCCACACTTGAATTTTGGTGTTTTTTTAATTTGCACAAATTACACAGTGAATTTGTGCAAACTATGCAAATTGCAGCTGTAATTTTCACAAATGATGCAAATTTGTGCAAATTGTAGGCATGATTGGTGCAAAACTTGATTTGCGTAAATTATGGATGACCCCCCCCCAATATGTAAAAACTCCCCAGATTTGGGGGGAAAGCCACAGCTCAGCTCGCAAATGCCAGCACAGTTGGGCATGCCGTGGAACTCTGGCAAGCCCAGAAAGGGCCAGACTGCCCAGCGACAGACATCCCTACTTATTAGTGATGTCAGAGGATTCCTCCATGGGTCTCAGTGAGGCTGAATGCCAGTGTATTTAGCCCCCCGAAATCCTTGGCGGAAAAAAGCCCCCCCACCCCGTGAAAGGCGTGCGAAACAGAGCACTTACCTGGTGTCGTTCGTGCTGCTTTGCAAATGGCGGCCGCGTCTGCGGCCGCCATTCGCTTCCCCATTTTTGCCATGATAGGCTATGTAAATACTTATGTAGCCTATCACAGCTAATGCAGGGAGGCCATTTGCGTCCCTGCGGAGGCTGTGATAGGCCATGTAAATATTTACATAGCCTATCATGGCAAAAAAAGGGAACGCAAATGGCAGTGGCTACGGTGGCTGCCATTTGCGTTCCTGTTTTTTTTGCTGTGATAGGCTACGTACATATTTATGTAGCCTATCATGGCAAAAAAACAGGAATGCAAATGGCGGCCACCGTAGCCACCACCATTTGCGTCCGCAGGCTCTGCATGCCTGCAAATGCACCCGGCCAGCAGCTCCGGCCAGCAGTTGCCATGGAGCAGAGCTGGCCGGGTTAGGATTTCAGGGGGAGGTGCGGAGTGCCTCCCCCCTACCATGAATCACCCCTTCGAAAAGGTAAATGACTTTCTCACATCCCTACTACTTATGAAATCCAAAGTTTGAATCCTTTGTGTAGAGAGCCCACCAAGCTGAAAGCCCTTGCTCTGATGGGGTCCTTCCTCAGAGTGAGGCTTGTGGGTGAGGTGACCATGGAGTTTGCCTGTGCTGCTGTGGCAAAGGCAATCTTCAGGGTCACCTCACCGCCAATGCCTCACTCTGAGAAAAGAACCTTCAGAGTGAAACACTGAGGGAAAGGAGAGTTGCAGCCAGGGAGGCAAAATAGGGAGGTGGCAGTAGTGGCAGTGTGTGCCCTATCTCCTCAGGCTATGGGATGTCTTATGCCAGCTGTGTAGGGTATGCAATGAAAGAACAGTGGTGGGAAACTCCACTTTGAATCAAGAGTGGACTGATGTGTGATGAGGTACCCTCAGGTATCAGGCATATCTGCTCTGATATTTAGTTCATTAGTATTATTATGATTTTAAATAGTTATAAGCCATGTTTCTGGGCAAAGTCCCCTAAAGTCAGCAGAAAACAATATAACCATAAAATTAGAATATTACATTAAAACATTTTGACTTAAATATGCAAAGAATATACCACAATGCATTAAATAATGATTTAGCCAGACCACACACACACACACAAGTGTGTGTGTGTGTGTATGTCTGTATCTATCTATATCTCTATCATCTACCTATCATCTACCCATCATCTGTCTGTCTGTCTGTCTGTCTGTCTGTCTGTCTATCTATCTATCTATCTATCTATCTATCTATCTATCTATCTATCTATCTATCTATCTATTATCTTTCCACAACAATATACTCAGCAGTATGTTCAATAAAAGCACATCAGTTAAAAGCCTCTTGAAACAGATAAGTTTTCCAAGTGCCAGGAGTGAGGGGGACAACTGTATATCCATTGGAAGAGAGTTCCACAATGTACTGGCCCCTGCTGAAAAGGACCTGTCTAGTGTCTGCCAATCAGAGCAGTCTTAAAGGTGGGCCAGAGAGCAGAGTCTCCATTGCTGATCTCAAGCATGAGCAAGTCCATATAGACACAGGTGGTCCTTCAAATAAGCTAGTCCCAAACTGCTTAGGGCTTTAATTGACCCAGAAACCAATGTGATTCACACAGAATCAGTGTAACATGTTCTGACTGCTTAGCCCCAGTGGTACCAGCATAACTTTGTGAGTTCTTTTCAAAGGCAGCCCCATGCAGTGTGCATTACAGTAGTCTAGTCTGGATATACCCAGCACACACATAACTGAGGCTAGGTCCACTTAGGTTCAGTTACACTGGCTATGGTCTGGACTGGTCATCTGTGGCTCATTTCTATCTTTCTTTTTCTTCCCACAATTCCTAGGCTAGCAGTTCAGAAAGTTTGGTCAATACCAAACATGCACCTTGATTCTGAGAACTCGGTCTCTGCTGCCCTGATGAGAGTAGATGCAGGCTATCACGGGATCACACCAATGTGCTTTGACTGGTAATACAAGGACCTTGGAAGAGATGTATAATTACCTTGTAATTATCAAAATCACAATGATTGAAACTGATATCTTGTGGAAACCCTATATAGGACTCCTATAATATATATCCTAAACAACAAAAACAGTCTGATTCCATGAAATAGCTTGCTTTGCTTCACTCAGTCTGACTCTAAAGACTCCTCCAAACCTGAGCTAAGAGAAGTTAACTTGAGGCAGGCAAGGCTGTGTCATTTTGAGCTTTGGAACTTCATCCCTTAGACCAAAAGTTGCAAGTTAGTTATTTCAATGAGGATTATGAATTCACTTTCTGACTTGAATGGTTCTCAAAGTGGATCCTTGCAATTTATGGATTGGAAAGGGTTGGCCAGTCCATTGTGGGTGGTTTTCTGTAGTCTATTTCAAGCCAGTTACCGTTCACAGTCATCCTAGTAGTGTGTAGGTGACAATGCCAATGGATAGTTGTGATTGGGGCAGGGATTTGTGGGCATTAAGATTGGTCTTGCTCTTCTTCCTCTTGCTCCTCCTCCCTCTCCCCCTGATGTTCCCTAATAATTTCAGCAAAGCTTCGAACTCCACATGCACTTGGCAGCCAGAAGCTGAGCATAGTTTTAACAGCTCCAGCGGTGACATTATCCTTGGGGAATTTGTATCTATTGTACTTACTGAAATGTTTTTACACAAATTCACGAGATATCCATACTTCCCTACAAAGGCATGGTAAGTAGTTCTCCTGTGTGTGCTTTTAAAAAGTAAGGTACTTTTTGAAGAGGTACTTTTTTTAAAAAAAAGTTAATACTACAAGAGTTTGAAGTAGACTGTACTGCTGTTGCAAATTCGGAATGTAGAATGATAAAGAAAACGGATGCACTTGTTTCACTGATATAAGGCTGTATGACTCTGTGACATTCTCATTGCAGGGTAATGTGTAAAAACTACCAGCAGGTCCTAGCCCTTGCTTTTGCCATTAATGAGGTCAACAGGGATGAGCATCTCTTGCCCAACACCACACTGGGATCCAAGATCTACGAGAATGCATTTAGTTCAAAGCGAGCCTATACAACCACACTGCATATTCTCTTCATGGGACAGGGAAATCCCCCCAATTACAGGTGTGTCAGAGAGAAGACATTAATGGCCGTCATTGGTGGGCTCACCTCACAAACCTCCATTCCAATGGCCAACATCTTAAATGCCTACAAGATACCACAGGTATGTGTCTCCATATGCATGCATAGGAAGCAGAACAGTGCAGGTCTCTCTCCAGGACCTTACTTGTACGCCCCACAGACTTTGTAAGGAAAAAAGGATTCTACCTAATCCTTTCTAGCAGGTACTATTGTCAACTCATCATCCTTTGGGCTTCTTGGCATGAAAGGACCTTGAGTTCATATTCTCCGCAGTTGTGGTCCACACCAGCCCCAGAATTTAACACCATGGTATTTTATGGTTTAAACTATGAGTAATTTGATTTCCCCAACTTCCTGCTTAGAATCCATTAGCAATGTGAAACTTGACAGCACCAACAGCCTGTATGTATTCAGATAACAGTGTTTGGTTTATAACAAATGTGGAACCTGCAACAAAGTACTGCACTGTGGAATTCTCCTGTTCAAGGTTCCATCCAGGCACCCATGCTTTTTCCTGGAATACTCATTCCTCCCCCTCTGTTTTCTATTTCCCCCCATAATCAGATAGTCTTCTGTGGCCACTGAGCATGCTCAGTCCTCATTCAATTTGGGGGTGGGGGAGTGGGGTGGGTTCTCCCACATTCTTTTATTTTTCATAATGTATTCTTTGCACTTCTATGAAGCTTGTTCCCCCATACCTGCTGACACCTCCCTCTTGACATTTTGGCATTATATGCTTCCATATTCATATGTGTGTGTGTGTATATATATATATATATGTGTGTGTGTGTGTATATATATATATATATATATATATATATATATATATGGCTTCATATGGATCATCAATTAGATTATATGTACACTATCTGTATCTAGTGGCCTTCCACAACCTTGTGCCTTCCAGACAGGGTTGATTCCAGAGGGTAGCATTGCTAGGCATCTGCAAGGGCCCCAGGAAAAGCAGAGGTCACACAGTCTAGGACTGCTGCCATTTTCACATTACACAGAGTATCAAAGAAGGTTCATTATAGCTCAAGGGAGTTCTCAGTTTGAATGTCCAAATTCTTCCAGGTTAGTGGGGCCCTGTGAAGGTGCTGTTCCCCAGGGCCCCCCTAATCCTTGAGCCAACGCTGCTTCTGGATGTTTTGGATTACAACCCCCATCTTCCCTTGCCATTGGGCATGCTGTCTAGGCATGATGGACATTGTAGTCCAACATTTCTGGAGGGTACTACATTGGGGAAAAGATTTGCTGGAGGATCAAATGCAGTGGATTGAAGGTGTAACTTACTGTTCAAGGATAAAATGGTGAATTTCTCAGTTTGTTAAGTATTGTTGCACGTGTCCCACTTCACTTAGCAGTCAGAGGTTCAGGGGAAGTGCAATCCAGGTTTGGTGTCCTTTGGAGGAAAGACCACCGGAAACTTGTGATCATTTTTGTGATATTTGCTTTATTTGCAAATATGCAAGAAGATAATAAAGTGGAGAAACTCTTTCAAGGCAGCAGATCTGTGATCCCCAGCAGAACCCCAGAGAGACAGAGAGAGGCTGCAGTGCATGAGGACCTTTCAGCTTACCACCAGTTCTCAGCTTTGTCTCTGCCTCTGTCTCTTTCCACTGTTTCCCCTTAGCTGACAGTATCTGAAGTCATCTCCTGAAAGCTCTGATAGCTAGTACAGTAGTACTCAAGTTAGGGCCTAACTATTTGCTTCCATCAAGAAACATCAGTAGACCATTCTGGGCTATTAACCAGAAACTGAATAGCAAATGAAGCTGGTCTGTAGCCTTAACAGTTTATTTTGTCCTGATAGCTCAGTTATGGATCTTTTGACCCTGTGTTGAATGATAAAACACAATTCCCTTCTTTCTTTCGGATGGTTCCAAATGAAAGCCCTCAGTATGATGGGATTGTTCAGCTGCTCAAGCATTTTGGGTGGAACTGGATTGGCCTCCTGATCTCAGATGATGACAGTGGAGAAACATTTCTTCGAACTTTGAGACCAAGCTTCTTCCGGAGCAATATTTGTGTTGCATTGGTTCAGCTGCTCCCAATGGTGATGAGTTACACAAAGGAGACTATTACTCGATATCTTGAAAGGATATCTTTCACACTGCACTTGAATGAAATCAGTGTAATTGTTGTCTATGGTGATGTTCAGTCTATGGCAGGTTTCCGAATGGTTCTAGATGAGTATGAATTTTTAAAGAAGCATCCAATTGAGAGAGTTTGGGTTATAACGGCTCAATGGGATTTCACAGCTGTTTTTGCTTGGAATAAATTTCCAGCCAAATCCCTCAATGGCACCTTGTCCTTCTCACTTCACACAAATGTGGTTCCAGGATTCCAGGACTTCCTTGAGACCATAAATCCTTTTCAGTTAAATATTTATTTCATCCGGGAGTTCTGGCACAGTGCATTTCTCTGCGCATTCCCAATACATAATATATATGTGTCAATTCCAAAAAAGTGCACTGGGGAGGAGAAGCTGGGGAGCCTCCCTGGATCTGTGTTTGAAATGGGGATGTCTGGCCAGAGCTACAGTATCTACAATGCTGTCTATGCTGTCACACATGCTCTCCATGCCATGGATTCTTTGAGAGTGAAGCAGAAAGCAACACAGAACGGAGAGAGACAGAAGCTTCTTCAACATCATCCATGGCAGGTAAGGCATGGTTCCTCTTTGCTGCAGTGCAAGGATAGTGCACCAATTTCTGTGCATGGATAGCTAAGCCACCCCCTAAGCTGGACTCTGGCTCCTTGTTGAAGCGCTGTGGCTTGTGGCGAAACACCTTTAAATAAAACCATACAAATATTTCTGCTACAATCCTCCTGGAAAAAAATGTATTTTAAAATTCCCCCCCCCCCAAAGGGTCTTCTGCACATTTTGAAATAAACAGGCCAAACAAAATGACTGCAAGAAAAATGCTAGAATACAACATAGCTTATGCTTGCCTTGATTCATAAAACTCAGTGGGGATTAATCAGTGACAGAATCTGATTAATTTCAGTATAATTTAATTAATCAGTGACAGAATCTGATTAATTTCAGTATAATTTAGGCATCAAGCCTGTGTTGTTATCCTGGTGATTATAATCTAGGAAATGCCATGAAAGAGTATGCGCAAAAGTCAAGAGATTTTGTGAACAAAAGTTTTGGACAGGAACTGTGGGAGCACCATTCTTCCAATTTATTAAAATAGCCCTTAGAAGCAGAAACACAAGACCCAAGTATCGGCAATGAAAGGTGGGGGAACTACAACAAATTAAGAGCGACAAAATGCTGAAGGACTGAAAATTGCTACTTCTTGGCGTGCTTCCAGATGAGTTTTTTTTTTACTGTGCAGTTGCCCTCCCTCATTCACTAAATATTATGGAGGTCCAGAAGACATCATGATCCATTTGAAATCAGCTGGTGTGTTCCCACAGCTCCATCCATCTTTTTTCTAATGACAAAATATCCAATAAGGAGGGAAAGAGCACAACAGCTGTGCAATTTTTCAGCTAATGGGGACAGGAAAATATTATATTATATTATATTATATTATATTATATTATATTATATTATATTAATATATTATGTGTTATATTAAGGCAGAGTAGGAGGAGTTATCCTTGGGGAAGATGGATGATGCATTGGTAATGCCCATCCTTTCTCTATTGCTTGATATGCATTTCTGGTTGCAAAACAGTTTCTTTTCTTTTGTCCTGGAGGGCAAGCTGTTTTCTCCCATACAAGGCTTCTCCAAACTTACAAAGCAGGGAGAGGTTCCACTGAACACAGTAGTGCGTACTTCTGAGCAAAGATGTGTAGGGTCTGGTTGTAAGTCTTCAATCCTCTTACTGTAGATTTATTATTTAAAAAAAAACTTTTAAATTTAAGAAGTCACTATGCTTGAATAGTGACTAAGTGGTCTTATATGCCCCTTCCAACCCTACTATTCTATGATTCTATGAATAGAGGTACTCTGGAATTGCACAAGAGCAGCCTTAAAAGGGGACAGGGAGGTGAAACCAATGCACAGCTTTGTCAGTTTCAGTGGCTGCCTTCTGTTCTCTGTTTGAAGAAACAGCATTTAGAAACAAAGGGTTGGATTCAGGATCTGCCTTCTGTTGGTGGAAGGGCTCTTCTCATGGAAGGTATTTCTGCCTGATTTGTGTGTGTGTGGGGGGGGGATCCCACCTCCCACGCTGCACCACAGCTCACCCCATTCAGCAGGGTCCCCTGACCATCTGTGTAGCATTTTCAGGGGGCTGAAGGGGTTGCTGTGAGGAAGGGAGAGGGAAGTCCACTCCCACCAGTACAGTTACACACACCTAAATCAGATTCCCATGTGATGAAGCAAAGGCACCTGCTCAAATGACAAGAGAGGGGTATGTGTGATTTGAAGATGTACTGAAAAGCTACATTTTCTAGGCTGGTTGTGAAAGTGATCAGAAAAATCAAGGGGCAAGTCTAAAATCAACTAGAAAAAAAGCAATGGGTGAATTTCCTTGCCAGGCTGTGAAACTAACCAGAAAATATCAGGATTAGAGCCCCATCATAGCCACATTTACTCAGACATAAAGCTGCAATCCACTTGCCATGTTCCAAATGGCATTACCTGGCACTGTGTAATAGCTTTTTCTTTTTTCTTCCCACAAGATCGCAATTGTGCTTCTCCTCCCGGGTGTTTTTTAAAAAGCTAGACACATTTTTTTTTCAGCTACAAGTACAGTCCTCTACCCCAGGAGTGGGCAACATCTGTCCCTCCAGATGTTGTGCTGCAGCCAGCATAGCCAGTGGTGAGGGATGATGGGACTTGCATTCCAACAATATGTGGAAGACCACATATTCCCATCCCTACTATACACACTTATCTGGGAGTACATCCCCTTGAACTCAATGGGGGTTACTACTGTGTAGACATGCATAGCATTGCAGCAGAAGTCTACGTTCCAGAAATAGTAACTGGAAGAACAGCTGATCCCAAAACAGATCAGTAAAATATATCCATTAAAGGAGAACCTTAAAACCCTGGGTGAGACCTGATATTCCATCATCAGAACCTTAAAACCCTGGGTGAGACCTGATATTCCATCATCAGAACCTTAAAACCCTGGGTGAGACCTGATATTCCATCATCAGAACCTTAAAACCCTGGGTGAGACCTGATATTCCATCATCAGAACCTTAAAACCCTGGGTGAGACCTGATATTCCATCATCAGAACCTTAAAACCCTGGGTGAGACCTGATATTCCATCATCAGAACCTTAAAACCCTGGGTGAGACCTGATATTCCATCATCAGAACCTTAAAACCCTGGGTGAGACCTGATATTCCATCATCAGAACCTTAAAACCCTGGGTGAGACCTGATATTCCATCATCAGAACCTTAAAACCCTGGGTGAGACCTGATATTCCATCATCAGAACCTTAAAACCCTGGGTGAGACCTGATATTCCATCATCAGAACCTTAAAACCCTGGGTGAGACCTGATATTCCATAATCATAGGAAGTAGGAATCCTTTCAGGAACAGCTTGAATGGGATCTTCTCACACTAGCAGCAGCAGGGCTATCTCAACACAAATGTATGTAAAATGGTTCCACCACAGCTGCAGAAACAATGGTGAAAAAGAGAAGAATTGCTCCAGCATGTGCATTCTATGGAAGGTTTTCATGTATAAATGGAGACATCTTATACAGATAGCATTCTAGGGAGTAACTTGAATGCCCTTGTATTGAACATTGTGCCCCCGTGGGAGCGGATGTCCTGATTCTATGCTTGATTCTGTTCAGATCATAAGCAATACATCACGTTTGGGAACCACCTGGGCAGAACCATCTGGTGAATACCTGTGGAAGGTCCCCACTCATCCCTGTCTTTAACAATATTCAACTTCCCTTCAAGATAGACAACTTCCAGCATTTGACATTTGGAAAGTACAAAATCTTGGAGATTCACATTTGACACTGTTAGTGTTAATAGAATGGCAGATAGATTTGCCATCTGAAACCTGAGAGGTTCCAAAGGAGTAAAATTAACCTGTTTACCACCATTTGATCTTGTTAGTAAACTTTTTTGTTATCTGATCTAGCTCCACTCTTTTCTGAGAAACATCCGTTTTAACAATAGTGCTGGGGAAGAAATATTTTTTGATGAGAATGGGGAACTTGCATCTGGATACAATATCATGAACACAGTCACATTCCAAAATCAATCCTTCCAGAGAATCCGAGTTGGAAGGATAGATCCCCAGGTTTCTTCAGGAAATGGGTTCAGCATTAATGGAAGTGCCATTGTGTGGAATCACAAGTTTCAGGTTTGGATATTTTTTTAGATCTTTAATAAATGCTGAGATCTGGTATAACCAGAGATATGCTGTTTTTCCACATCATTTCAACACCTGAAATATTCCAGGTGAAGGTCTTGTGTCTCTCTCCTCTCATATCCTATAAAAAAGATTGATAAGGTGTGGTCACTGTCATACAAATGCTGTTGTCAGACTTGAGCACTGGTCAAGTTATCCTGTACATGACGTTCTCTGGGTGTTGGGTGATCAAGATTGTAGTTTCTTGCCCTGCACACTAAGGGCTTCTCTACACCAGGCTTTTATCCCACATCCCACTTCTGCTTCTGGATTCTTTGCAGGATTAAGATCAGCTGCTTTGCATGTGCTTTTTTCCAGGGATTTTCTTTGTCTGCAAGTTCTATACATTTCATTATACAACCACTAGATGACACTGTGGTATAGCAGAATTGCAGGAATACACGTGCCATTGGAGCAGCATTAAAATTAAATGCTGCATTTTCCCCATTAAGAAAAAAAGTTGCAATAATGGTCAGAAAGCATGGGGGAGGCCTTGGAGGTTGATGGGCCTGAAAACTACTGTGAGTGACTGATCATGACTGCCTAATAAAAGCCTTGTGCAGAGAAGCTCTTAGAATGCTTCTACAACTTGTGCCTATTTGCAAGTGAGTATAGCATTTGGACAGAGTGTGCTTAAAAATCTCCATTTGTAAATCAACTTTCTGTGCTTGATATCCCTCCTCAAAAATGTGGGGCACGTTGAATGATTTAGATTTACCCAAGTTGGATTTTAGTTGACTATACCAAATTCAAAAGTTCCCTTTTATGGACTTAGAATCCTAGAACCGTAGGGTTGGAAGGGGACATTTAGGTCATTGAGTCCAGCCCCCAGCTCAGAATATCATGGGGCACTTTGTCAAATGCCTTTCTGAAGTCCAGATATATTATGTCTTCAGCATTTCCACTATCTGCTAAGGAAGTTACTGAATCAAAAAATGAAATTAGTCTGTCAGAAGTTGTTCTTGACAAATCCATGCTGGCTTCCAGTGATCACTGCATTAGTGTCAAAGTGCCTTCAAATTGAGTGCTTTATAATCTGCTCTAAAATCTTCCCTGGTATCGATATCAGACTGACTGATATATAATTTCCTGGATCTTTCTTTTTGCCCTTTTGAATATGGGGACAACACAACATTTGCCCTCCTCCAGTCCTCTGATACTTCACTCGTTCTCCAAGATTTCTCAAAGATAATACATAGATGTTCCAAGAGCCCATCTGCTAGCTCTTTCCACACCCTAGAAAGCAATTCATCTGAACCTGAGGACTTGAACTAATTTCAGGTGCTTAAATATTCTCTGACTATCTTTCTGTCAACTTCAAGCTGCACTCTTACCCATTCCGCCTGTTTCTTACATATGCAAGATGTGACACAGTCACAGATCCTCTTTGGGGGCAAGACTGAGCCAAAACAGGAGTCGAACAGTTCCACCGTTTCTTTGTCACCTGTCAGCATTTTGCCATCTTTGGTCTACCATTACTTGTGTCCTCCACTTGGAAGCCCTTTTGGATATTTTTAGCATCCCTCACCAACCTCAACCATTCTGAGTTTTAGCCTTCGTTACATCATCTCAGCAGTTTCAGGCTCCCTTGGTGACCTGTCCATCCTTCCATCTTTTATAAGTGTCCCTTTTTAAATTTTCAGGTTATTGATAAGTATGGATGGATGGACCCACTCCTGTCTGGTTTTGGTGGGAGCCTGCTGAAGTGCTGCCTCCACTTGAGCCCCCCAGACCCACGCTCCAGCCCCCATGAGCTCACCGAGCTGCCTGCACTCACTCTGGATCCCATTCGCGAGTGCCCGCCATTTTCCTGAGCTAGTTTTTATGAAAAACGGAGGTCTTTAAAAATGTGCATACTTAAATATGCACAGATTCAGTCTGGGAAGGGTTGATATTCGCAATATTAGAGGCATAAATGGGCCATTTATGTCTCTAATATTTCATAGATCAGCCTTTCCCAGCCCAAATTTGGGCATATTAAATATGCACATTTTTAAAGACCTCCTTTTCCCATAAAAAGAAGCTCGGGAATATGGTGGGCACTCGTGGATGGGTCTGGGTGAGTGCAGGGAATGTCCAGGAGGGCACGAGCAGAGGCAAATGAGGCCAGAGGCTCAGCAGGCATGGTCTGGTGGCACTGGCGGGGTGGAGCCCAACGGCCTCCCAGTCGGGTGCCCACGCCATCCCTATTGGTAAGTTTTTTTGTGTAGCCACATCGAGATCTTCTGCTCTCTCTCATTGGAATTGTTTCTTATCATGCCGTTAGTATCTCCTTTTTAAGGAATAACCATCCATATGAAACTTCTCTTCCTGTTAGGTTTTCATGCCATGGAATCCCACTTATCATTGTTCTGAGTTTATTAAAAACAGCTTTCCTGAAATGCAAGGTACACATTTGACTACACTCAACTTCAGTTTCCTTAAAATCAGTAACTCAAGTGTTTCATTGCCCCTTCCCCCAGAGTTCCAGGTGCTTTCATCTCGTCAACTAACTCTTCGCTATTGGTCAGAATCACATCCAGGGTGGCTGATCACCTTGTTTCTTCGGAATCTGGAAGCCAGATTCTGGCTGAACATCAGGAAAAACTTCCTGACTGTTAGAGCAACACGACAATGGAACCAGTTACCTAGGGAGGTGGTGGGCTCTCCCACACTGGAGGCATTCAAGACGAGGCTGGACAGCCATCTGTCAGGGATGCTCTGACTTGGATTCCTGCATTGAGCAGCGGGTTGGACTCGATGGTCTTGTAGGCCCCTTCCAACCCTACTATTCTTTGATTCTATGATTCTTCCTCCACCATCTGAACGAGAAAGTTGCCAGCAAGGCCATGCTTGGCTGAGTTTGGTTCCCAACAGATATCATGGTAATTGAAGCCCCGCATTACTGCTGCTTGATGCTTCCTTGAAATATCCGCAGTTTGCCTTTAGAAACCTTCATCCTCATCCTCTTGGCTGGGTGGTTGGTAGTAGACTCCAATGACAGGACTGTTTTTATTCCTTCCTCCATTTATTTTAATGCAGATGCTTTCAACAGGGCCATAATGTTCATGCTCTTGACTTGCTGTGCAGGCGTACATTTCTAAAACAAAGTGCGACTCCTCCCCACTTCCGATGGCTTCTGTGGTATTTGAACAAGTTATATCTTTCAGTTGCTATATTCCACGCATGAGAATCATCCCACCAAGTCTCAGTTATACCTATTAAGTCATATTTACCTTCTTCAATCAAGCATTCAAGTTTGTCCTGTTTATTTCCTGTACTCTGATCATTAGTATACAGACATTGAAAGCCATGAACTTAATGCTCCAGTGACCTACCTGTATTTTATAAACACGTTTAACAGGACCCATTATAGCTGCTCTCCCAGTTCCTGCTTCAGTGCATGAGTCCTTCTCTATAGTCTTTACCTCTGGGCTTTCCTCTCTGTCCCCCCACCCATCAGGATTCCATTTAAAACCCTCCTGATCAAACTTGACATTCTTTGGCCAAACACATTCATTCCTGCAGGCTTTATGAGGTGCAGCCCATCTCCCTCCAAAAGACCTTCATCCTCAAAGTGTACACTATGGTCCTAGAAACAAAATCCCTTCTGGTGACACAATCTTTGTAGCCAGTTGTTCTTCTGCAGAATTCTTCTTTCCCTTTCCAGTCCTCTTCCATGGAAAAGAAGGATGGACAGAAATACCACTTGAGCCCAAAATTTCTTGTGCTCCCTTCCTAGAGTTTCATAATCTGACATGATTTTGGCATAACTGTGCTTGCAGTATCGTTTGGCCCCTTTGGATAAGCAGGAGGGGGATAAACCTCCATGGAGAAAACAGAGTGGTTGGCACCATCAAAGCACCTTTTATGTCCATTTTTTTTTTATGATTCACTGTTTATTGGGAGTTCTGCTTCCATGTTGAAAGTGATAGGAAAGTGGTGAAATTGTGCTCATGACCTTAGGCAGCAGTTATGCTGAAGTTACATTTTGAGCAATGGAGTCTACACAATGATTTAGGGATGTACGAAAGTGACTTCCCTTTTTGCAGATTCTGTTCATGGGGGGAGGCGTTCCGTCCCTCCCCCCAGAATCCTCGATGGGGGGAGGTGATCTCGACAGGGGGGGAGGTGGAGGGCTCTGGGTAAAAAAAACCCCACGCGTACGCAAATGGCGGCTGCTACGGCTGCCGCCATTTGTGTTCCTTATTTTTTGCCGTCTTAGTCTACGTCAATATTTACGTAGACTAAGATGAAGAAAAGAAAGGGGAACGCAAATAGCGTAGTGGGTGCTATTTGCGTTCCCCTTTCTTTTCTTCATCTTAGTCTACGTAATTATTGATGTAGACTAAGACAGCGAAAAATAAGGAACGCAAATGGCGGCAGCTGTAGCCATCGTCATTTGCGTACACTTTAAAAAAAAACCCAAACGTGATAGGCTATGTAAGTCTTTACATAGCTTATCACGTCTATGGGGGGGGGGGGAAGAAAAAGCCACAGACTGCAAATGGTGGCGGCGGCAGCCAGTCGGAAGACCAGCCACCGCTGCCGCCACCGCCGAAGCTGCTGCTGGAGCCGTTGCCGTCCAGAACATCCGCCCCAGGTAAGTCTCATCCCGGGGGGATCAGCGGGGGGTGGGGGGGTGGCAGGTTGTTCCTCAATGGATTTCGGGGGGCCGAATGCACTGGCATTCGGCCTCACTGAGATCCGTCACGGAATTCTCTGACATGCCTAAATTTGATGCACTGCAGGCAGCTCCTCTTTATTTTCCCAACTAATTCTGCCTCTCAGCTCTCCCTGTTCCTCCTGCTCTGCTGTCTAATCTGATGCACAACACAGAGCCTTCCTGGTTGCTCAGCAATCCCATTTTTGCAGCTTAATCATCTTGGAGACAGTGTAGAGGCCTTGAAGTTAGCAGAGAAAAACACGACTAGGAATCCAGATCCAACACCGATGTTATTTCAAGATCATGATATGAAGAAACTACATTTTGTCTTTTCCTCATGGTGGGGAAAGGAGCTTTGATGACACTGTAATTAATGGAATTTTAAGGCTGAGTGGAAATCAAGAGACAGAGAGAATGGCCTAAAGGGCACCTAGTGGGTTATGTATTGTGAGGGTGCAGTGAATATATGAAGATCAGGGGTTTTAAGGATAGGAAATCAAGAAGCTTCATAATGAGAAGGACTATTATTGTCCCTCCAGTTGGGTGTTACCATATTTACAAACAAAAGAGAGAAGCTGAGAAGCTTCCAAGAAAAGATGAAGAGTGGAGAAGACACCTGATTTCCATCATCAACAATTATTCTGATTGCTTTAGGCAGTTCCTCGTGCCACGTGTGTTGAGAGCTGCCACCCTGGATACAGCAAAATTGCCCAGCAGGGGACACAAGTATGTTGCTATGATTGCACGAAGTGTCCAGAAGGAATTATTTCAATCCAGATTGGTAAGTAAAAAAGGAATATACAGTTACATTGGAGGCAGTGGCAGCGGGGCAGGGGGTGGGTGGGGATTACACCTGCTTTAAACATTGGTCTACACTAATTCTGATCACTTTCTTCTACAACAAACATATGCATGGATTTACCACCATCCATCTTCTTGAACAGTAGCAGGCAATGAAATGGCTTTCTGCCATATCCAGCCTGAAGATGTTTTTCATTGGAGACACTTTTCTCCTTCTTTGCCTTGCCACAAGTCTCTTGCACCACCTACATATTCCCATAGGAAATGTTCTATAGGTTTTTTGCTTATGATGAGAATAGGGTTTTGGTTTTTGTGTTTTGGTTTTTTTGTATTCTTGCAATTATTTTGTTCTCACACTCATTAACCTTTCCACATATGGTATAAGGCTATGGCATCTATGACAAGGGATGTCAGTAGCTAAAACAAACACAAGCATCACCTCATCATGGTTCACCATTCATACTGCAAAATCCATATTGCAATGTGATTTTGAGCAAAGTAGAGGTGCAAAAGTAGATCATATCTGAGCAAATCTGGCTGCAATCTTGAAAAACATAGAGTTAGATCCAGATTTAATAATATCTAAAGTAGACACATTGAAATCAGTGGATATACTTTAAGAATGACTACATTTGGATTCAGCTGATAAAGTCTTCATAGAAATATACTGTTTGGGTCTACAAGGATGGATTACTATACAACGTTCCTAATATGATTACAATACACATCCATATGTGAATGTTATAGGAAGTAAATAAAACATTTTAATACTTATTATGAATGTTATGAATTTGTGTGTAAGCCCACTTCAGTGGGCTTACACAAAACATGACTATATCTGGATCCAACCCAGAATTTTTCATTTATGTTGTGATGAGTGGTTCCCCTCATATAAGCTCAAGGCATGTTTTGATTGGAACAATGAGGATTGATACATTTTACTTCAACTAGAGAACGTTTGTGTATTTTGGATATACTGACACCTTGCTTATGGATTCCAGATGCAGACCATTGTGAGAAGTGCCCAGAAGATCAATATCCAAATGAGAAACATGATCAATGCATCCCCAAAAGTATCACCTACTTATCCTATGGAGAACCGTTGGGAGCAGTTTTGGCTTCCGTTGCCCTGTTCTTTTCTGTGATCACAATTGTGGTGATGGGGAGCTTCATTCTGAACCGGAAAACTCCCATTGTCAAAGCCAACAACTGGGACATCACCTGTACCCTCCTTTCCGCTCTCCTTCTTGCATTCCTGTGCACCTTCCTATTCATAGGACAGCCTCAGAGAGAGACCTGCATTCTCCGCCAAACAGTGTTTGGCATCATCTTCTCTGTTGCAGTTTCTTGTGTGCTGGGCAAAACCATCACCGTGGTCCTGGCCTTCATGGCCACTAAGCCAGGAAACAGGATGAGGAAATGGGTAGGGAGGAGACTGGCAGGATCAGTCATCATTCTCTGCTCTCTTATTCAAACCAGCATATGTGCTGTGTGGCTGGCAACTTCTCGCCCATTCCCCGACTTGGACATGCAATCTCAGATAGGCCAGATAATCGTTCAATGCAATGAAGGTTCAGTCATCATGTTCTACCTTGTCCTGGGCTACATGTGGCTTCTGGCCATCATCAGCTTCACTGTGGCTTTCTTGGCCAGAAAGTTGCCTGATACTTTTAATGAAGCCAAGCTGATTACCTTCAGCATGTTGGTCTTCTGCAGTGTTTGGGCTTCCTTTGTCCCATCTTACCTGAGCACCAAGGGGAAATCCATGGTGGCTGTGGAGATCTTCAGCATCTTGGCCTCTAGTTTTGGCTTATTGGGCTGCATATTCTTCCCCAAATGCTACATTATTATATTGAGACCTGAACTGAATACCAAGGAGCAGCTTGCAAGGAAAAAGAATGCTCACCGTTAATTCTTCAGATGGTGTTATTCTTGGGGGGAAGGGGAGGGAAGAATCCAGGATACAAATACCAAAAATATATGTAGAAAACAGATTCTATTTTTTTTAATTACCCAATCTGTTTGAGGTTGCTGGTCTTTATCAAGGATATCATAAAACATAATAAACATAAAGATGGAGTAACATACAGTAATAAATTTTATGTAATGAAATACCCTGCATTTTTAATCTTAACCAAATTAAGATTAAGGTTGATTAAGGTCAGTCTCCCAGGGCTCTTTTGGCTACCATCCTGCTTCTCCATATCACCTGTAATGTATTTTGGCAATGTGTTTGTCCAATATTATGTAATGGTTAACAATGCAGTAAATAGATTTATATTTATTACTAAAACATCACCTTTGCCAAGGCTGTCCTAATGTGATGGAGATAGGGATATATGAAAGTCACTTACCTTTTCGTGGATTGTGTTCGTGGGGGGGAGGCACTCCATCCCTCCCCCTGGAATCCTCAATGGGGGGAGGTGATCTGATCCTCCCCCCCAGAATCCTGCCCGGCTGGCTCCGCTCTGCAGCTGGCCAGGCCCGTCCACAGCCGGAGTTCCAGCCGCAGACGGGCTGCTGCGAATGCAAATGGTGGCCGTTGTAGCGGCTGCCATTTGCGTCCAGCCAGGCAGCCATGATAGGCTACATAAGTATTTACGTAGCCTATCACGGCTGGGCAAACAAAAAACAAAAAACCTCATACGCAAATGGCGGCGACTATGGCAGCCACCAATTGCGTTCCCTTTTTTTCGCTGTTTTAGCCTATGTAAATATTTACATAAGCTATTACGGTGAAAAAAAAGGGGAACACAAATAGTGTAGTGGGTGCTATTTGCATTCTTTTTTTTTTTTTTGCCATAATAGCTTACGTAAATATTTACTTAGGATAAAATGGCGGGGGGGGGGAAAGGAACGCAAATAGCGCCCACTATGCTATTTGCGTTCCCCTTTTTTCCCACCGTAATAGCCTATGTAAATATTTACGTAGACTAAAATGGCAAAAAATAGGGAATGCAAATTGCGGCCACCATAGCCGCCACCATTTGCGTACGCCATTTTTTTGGCTTGGCTTGGCTTGCCATGATAGGCTATGTAAATACTTACGTAGCCTATCACAGCAAAGACCCAGATGAAAATGGTGGCTGCGGCAGCCGGTCGAGAGACCAGCCGCCGCTGCCGCTGCCGGAGCCACCGCCAGAGCCACTGCTGTCCGGAACATCCACCCCAGGTAAGCCTCATCTCGGGGGGAATCCACGGGGGGGGGGGGCAGGCCATTCCGCCACAGATTTTGGGCGGACGAATGCCAGTGCATTCGTCCTCACTGAAATCTGTGGCGGAATTCTCTGCCATCCCTAGATGGACGTCAATGGGACTGCTGTCAGGAGCGCCCTAGCTGCCTCTTACAGTCCCCTCCAATAACCAACTTAAGACACAGATGATGAAGATTCTTTCCAAGGCTTTATTCCTTCATTACTTAATGACTCTTACAGATACTAATCACTAACGACTAAGCAAGGAACTGCACTGGGGTAGATAGCAGTGTAGCCTAAGCTCCAGGTAAGGCAGTTAGTCCCCATTTGAAGGAGAAGTGCTGGAAGACTCTGAATGTATGGGCTATGGAGAGATCCTCCCTCTTACCCTTGGGCCCTTGGGATGCGACCGTTGTTTTAGCGCCAAACGAGCAGAGCGCCTCCTTTCGGCGCCCTCCATCTGGCGCCGCTCCCTGCATCTGCGCTGAGCATCCAGCAAGCCCCCCTCCTCTGCTCTCTCACTGCCAGGGTCACTTTCTATCCCAGGAATGCTGGCAGAAGGAATCTCTGCCAGCTGCTGTGCTTGTGAGAGATGAGCAAGCTCCTCTCCCACAGATTGCTGTTCCTCCTCAGAATCAGAACTGCTCTGGGGCTCTATGGGCTCAGTTTCCACCCTGACGTCCTCCATCAATAGAACCTTCCACACTACAGTCAACGTGGGGCCAAACTAGACATGAATTACTTAACCCTTTATCTCCTTGACTTTCTCCTGACAAAAATCATCCCTCTGAAGCTCATAAGTGCATTTCAAGGAAAGGTCTCACTGGCACCAATGAATGAGAAGGCATGTAAGTTCTTAAGACATTAGCAGAGTTACTCTATTCCAGCCTTTACTAACCTGGTGTTCAGTAGATGTGTTGGACTACAACTCCTACCAAACCCTGCTGCTTCATCATTGGAGTAGGCAGGCAGGCAGGGTGGCAGAGATAGGGGTGCATGTGGTAGTGGAGGTAGACAGAGTGAGAAGGCAACAATGAGTCCCTTGACCTTGCAGGACTTCTTTGAAAAGCAGCTGTTTCTAATTATCTTCTGTGTATTTTAATACTTGGTGTTTTCCCTTGGAGTGAACATAACCAAGGAGACTGGGGATGAGTAAATGATATCGATTGCATCCTAACAAGTGAGTCTGGCTATCTTTTAGAGATGTGAATGTTGTAAATGGCTTGTACGCTTGGAGCTTTTCATTCTTTGTTTACCCTTTTATACATGTATAATTTTATTACATTACATTCAAACAAGTGAGTCGGTTTATTTTCCAGATATGTGAACATTTGTAAAAAGCTTGCATGCTTTGAGCTTCTCATTCTTTATGTGGTACCCTTTCATAGATTTATAATTTTATATGAGAATGTATATATGATTTATGTATGATTTATGTGATGTACAATGATGGACATGTGACTGTATAAACATGATATACTGTCTTTTTAGATTACCCTGAAGAAGGACCTGAGGGTCCAAAATGCGTTGGAGTTCTTTTATCGCATTAAACACCCTTTTTTTCTAGCCTTTTGCCCTTGGCTTTTCTGGTAGTCAATGAAAAATACAACACAGCCTGTAAGCTCCATACAACCTTTCTGGTGCCCCACAGGGGGTTGTGACCTATGCGTGAATTGACCATTCTGAGTCCAAGGGGGGTAGTCAAGCAGAGAACCCAGAGCATTGTGAAGCACCTACTAAATGCCTTGAGCTGAACTGTCAAGGGCTCCTTGGAGGGCTCTCAGTCTAATCCAGTAGCCAAGTCCAGACACAGACAAAGGGACTCTTTTCAAAGCTTTATTCTTCTTTTACAACTTAACAGCTCTACAGGTAGCAACTAGATCTGAGCAGCAGCATCCCTATGCCCTAAGTTAGAACAGTTGGTCCCCGTTTGAAGGGCAATTACTGGCAGACCCCTGAATATAAGGACTAGGGAGAATCCCTCCCCTTTTCCCTTGGATCCTCTTGGCGCAACTGTTCTTTGAGCGCGAACAATTTGGCGCTGCTCTCTGCGTCTGCGCCGCGCATCCCCCCCAGTCTGCTATCTGTGCTGAGTCACTCCCTGGACTGCTTTCTAAACTAGGAATGTGGGTGGGAGGAATCTCCGTCAGCTGTTGGTCCTGGGAAAAAAGGAGCGCGCTCCTCTCCTGAAGGAGTGACTGCTCTTCCTCAGCATCAGAACTACTCTGGGATTCTATGGGCTCAGTGTCCACCCTGACATGAACGTAGCAGACCACCTTCCCTTATAAATAACAGCTGACCTTTAAGATCTTCAGAGGAGCCCTTGCTGGTCATTCCACAACCAACAGAATGTTGCCATGTAATACCTTAATGGTGGGCCTTCTCGGTGGTAGCACCCATCCTCTGGAAAACCCTGCCCCATGTAGTTTGGAAGGCAGAAAATCTGGCATGTTGCAAATGCCCCCTATAACTGGACTTGTTCATCCTAGCTTTCTCTAGCTTGTAATTAATCATAAATAATCATATGCTGCTGGTTGTATTGCTTTGTAATGTTATTGTAAATGTAATTGTTCTTAATAATGTATTTTAAATGTCATCTTAATATTTATATTTGAACCTCTTAGGGATTTTACTAAATAAAGTAGTAGCGAAGAATTAAAAAGGTAAAAAAAAAAAAGGTAAAGGTGTCCCCAACCAGTCGTATCCGACTCTAGGGTGTGGTGCTCATCTCCATTTCTAAGCTGAAGAGCCAGCGCTGTCCGAAGATGCTTCCGTGGTCATGTGGCCGGCATGACTGAACACCGAGGTGTACAGAACGCTATTATCTTTCCTGCCGAAGCGGTGCCTATTTATCTACTTGCAATTTCTTGCTTTCGAACTGCTAGGTTGGCAAAAGCTGGGACTGAAGACGGGAGCTCACTCCGTCACGCAGCACTCGGGTCTCGAACTGCTGTCCTGCTGACCTTCCGGTCTGCAGTTCAGCATCTTAACCACTAAGCCACCGTGGCCGCCTAGCGAAGAATTACAAATAAATAAATAAATAAATGTGACAGGTGGAAATTTTAGGAGGATGCAGTTTAGTGTTTAGTTATATCCATACTTTGTTGATAACCCTTTGAATATTATTATCTGATTAATTGTTTTTTGTGTACATTGTTGGTTGTTGTTCAGTCGTTACGTCGTGTCCGACTCTTCGTGACCCCATGGACCATAGCATGCCAGGCCTTCCTGTCCTCTGCTTTCTCCTGGAGGGTGCTCAAGTTCATATTCATTGCATCAGTGATGCTATCTAGCCATCTCATCCTCTGCTGTCCCCTTCTCCTTTGCCTTCAATCTTTCCCACCATCAGGGTCTTTTCCAGTGACTTTTCTCTTCGCATTAGGTGGCCAAAATATTTGAGCTTCAGTATCTCTCCTTCCAATGAGCATTCAGGGTTGATTTCCTTTAGGATGGACTGATTTGACCTCCTTGTAGTCCAGGGGACTTGTAAGAGTCTTCTCCAGCACCACTGTTCAAAAGCATCGATTCTTCGGCGCTCAGCCTTCCTTATAGTCCAGCTCTCACAGCCATACGTTACTACTGGGAAAACCATAGCTTTGATTAGACGGACCTTTGTTGGCAAGGTGATGTCTCTGCTTCTTACTATGCTGCCTAGGTGTGCCATAGCTTTCCTCCCAAGGAGCAAGCGTCTTTTAATTTCATGGCTACAGTCACCGTCTGTGGTGATCTTGGAGCCCAAGAAAATAAAATCTGTCACTGCTTCCATTTCTTTCCCTTCTATATGCCAGGAAGTGATGGGGCCAGATGACATGATCTTAGTTTTTAATGTTGAGTTTCAAACCAGCTTTTACACTCTCCACTTTCACCCTCAACAAGAGGCTCTTGAGATCTTCTTCGCTTTCTGCCATTAGGGTGGTATCGTCTGCGTATTGGAGGTTGTGGACAATTCTCCTGGCAATCTTAATTCCGACCTATGATTCATCCAACCTGGCCAGTGTTTCTCATGATGTACTCTGCATATAAGTTAAATAAGCAGGGTGACAATATACAGCCTTGTTGTACTCCTTTTCCAATTTTGAACCAATCGGTTGTTCCATGTCCGGTTGTTACTGTTGCTTCTTGGCCCTCGTACAGGGTTCTCAGGAGACAGGTAAGGTGGTCTGGTACTCCCATCTCTTTCAGAATTTGCCAGAGTTTGTTGTGATCCACACAATCAAAGGCTTTAGTGTAGTCAATGAAGCAGAAATAGATGTTTTTCTGGAATTCTCTTGCTTTCCCCATGATCCAGCGAATGTTGGCGATTTGATCTCTAGTTCCTCTGCCTCTTTGAAAACCAGCTTGTACTTCCGGTAGTTCTTGGTTCACATACTGCTGAAGCATACTGCTAAATAGCTCAGCTGGAATACTGTCACTCCACTAGCCTTGTTGTTACTAATGCTTCCTAAGGCCCACTTGACTTCACTCTCGAGGATGTCCGGCTCAAGTTTAGTGACTGCACTATCATGGCTATCAGAGACATTAAGATCTTTCTTGTATAGTTCTTTTGTGTATTCTTTCCACCTCTTCTTAATCTCATCTGCTTCTGTTGGGTCCTTGCCTTCTTTGTCCTTTATCATGCCCGTCTTTGCACAGAACATTCCCTTTTGATCTTCAATTTTCTTGAAGAGATCTCTAGTCTTTCCCATTCTGTTGTTTTCCTCGATTTCTTTGCATTGTTCATTTAAGAAGGCCTTCTTGTCTCCCTTTACTATTCTCTGGAACTCTGCATTCAGTTGGATATATCTTCCCCTTTCTCCCTTGCTTTTCACTTCCCTTCTTTCCTCAGTTACCTGTAAAGCCTCATCAAAGAGCCACTTTGCTTTCTTGCATTTCTTCTTCTTTGGGACAGATTGAGTTGCTGCCTCCTGAACAATGTTACGGACCTCTGTCCATAGTTCCTCAGGCACTCTGTCTATCAGGTCTAATCCCTGAAATCTATTCCTCACCTCCACTGTATATTCATAAGGGATATGATTTAGGTCATACCTGAATGGTTTAGTGGTTTTCCCTACGTTCTTCAATTTAAGCCAAAATTTTGCAAAAAGAAGCTCATGATCTGAGCCACAGTCAGCTCCAGGTCTTGTTTTCACTGACTGTATAGAGCTTCTCCATCTTTGGCTGCAAAGGACATAATCAATCTGATTTCGATATTGACCATCTGGTGATGTCCATGTGTAGAGTCGCCTCTTGTGCTGTTGGAGAAGAGTGTTTGCTATGATCAGCGTGTTCTCTTGGCAAAACTCTATTAACCTTTGTCCTGCTTCATTTTGTATACCAAGGCCATGCCTGCCTGTTATCCCGGTGATTTCTTGACTTCCTACTTTAGCATTCCAATCCCCTATGATGAAGAGGACATCTTTTTTGGTGTTAGTTCTACAAGGTGTTGTAGGTCTTCATAGAACCGATCAACCTCAGCTTCTTCAGCATCAGTGGTTGGGGCATAGACTTGAATTACTGTGATGTTGAATGGTTTGCCTTGGATTCGTACTGAGATCATTCTATTGTTTTTGAGATTGTACCCCAGGACTGCTTTTCCCACCCTTTTGTTGACTATAAGTGCTACTCCTTTTCTTCGAAGGGATTCTTGCCCACAGTAGTACATATAATGGTCACCTGAATTAAATTCACCCATGCTTGTCCATTTTAGTTCACTGATTCCCAAGATGTCGATGTTCAATCTTGCCATCTCATGTTTGACCACCTCCAGCTTACCTTGATTCATTGATTTGACATTCCAGGTTCCTAAACAATATTGTTCTTTACAGCATCGGACTTTCTTTTCACCACCAGACACATCCACAGCTGAGTGTCCTTTCGGCTTTGGCCCAGCCACTTCACTCTTTCTGGCACTACTTGGGAATACCTTCTGCTCTTCCCCAGTAGTATATTGGACACCTTCCGACCTGAGGGGCTCATCTTCCGGCGTCATATCTTTTAGCCTTGTGATACGTTCCATGGGGTTTTCTTGGTAAGAATATTGGAGTGGGTTGCCATTTCCTTCTCCAGTGGACCACATTTTGTCAGAACTCTCCGCCATGACCTGTCCATCTTGGGTGGCCCTGCACGGCATAGCTTATGGCTTCACTGAGTTACACAAGCCCCTTCGCCACAACAAGGCAGTGATCCATGAAGGGGGTGTACATTGTTACATTGATATACTCCCATTATATTGTCCTATCTCTTCCATTAATTTTGTATTATTTCTATATCACCCACCTATCCCAAACAATCTACACATATATTTACTTTTCCATTTATACACTGCTCTCTTATCTCATTTGTGGAGCCTGCATGTTTCCATAATTTCTCATTTTAAAAAATCTTTCAAATTTTCTGACTTGGGTCTTTTCTGGTTACCTCCGCTAGCTCTCTGGAGCAAACTCAATAGAGCTACACTTTGAACCTATTTTCAGTGTGTATGCGTGGCAAGTTTGTAAGTGACGTTCCCGGCCCAGCTCTGTCCTCTGCCCATTGACCTGCTCTAACAGTGCAGTAACTCAATTCTCAACCTGGATTGATTATTTATCATCATCATCATTTCTATACTTCCCAATAGTTGGAGCTCTCTGGGCGGTTTGCAAAGATTAAAAACATTAAAAATTCAATATACAGAGATTAAAAAACTTTTACATAAAAAACACATGAATATACAATATACACAAAAGAAATGCCCTAACCCAAGGGCCAGCTTGTCTGACAAAAGGGGGGGGGGGCGTTGCAGGTGGGCGGGGTGAGAAGAGGTGGCTGCTGCCTTTTGGGAGCCCCCTCATGGCACCACCAGACAGGGGAGGGGTCCGCTATATTTTTATATAGTGTAAAAATCTTATTGACTATTGAAGATTTATCTTAAGTTTTATTATTATACAATACTATACTCTCTCTTTTTGATTATTATTATTATTGTTGTTGTTATTATTATTATTATTACTACTACTACTACTACTACTACTAATATTTGGGCTTTTGGGAATGACGTATGGAACTGTTGCATTGATATAAAAGATTGTTTTACTAAATTCTAAGATTGTATAATATATATAGTTTTTTAAAATAGAATACCATTGGAGGTTGGGAGAAGTTGGAGTTTATTTTTCCTTTCTTTCTTCTCTTTCTGTTATTATGGTATCCTAACTAAAATATTGTATGGATGAGAATTGAAGTACTGAGTAGATTGTTGGTAATTTTGGTAGTGTTTATACAGATAAAATATATAAAAATATATTAAAAAAAGAAAGAATTTGGTCCCCCGTAGTCCGTGGTGGAATGGACTACCCCCCCGAAATCCCCCCTGGAACGGACCTACCTGGTGGTGGCAGTGGCAGATGTGGCAGCGGCGGCGGCAGCTCCGGGTCATCTTCCAGCCACTGCTGGGCTGCTATGGCCACCAATGGCAGCCATCTTAGCAGCTGCCATTTGTGTCTGTGCCTTAGGCCGTGATTTTGTTGTTGTTGTTCAGTCGTTCATGTAAATACTTACGTAGCCTATCACAGCAAAAAGCAGGGGTGCAAATGGCATAATGAGCACCATTTGTGCCCCTGCTCTTTGCCGTGATAGGCTTTGTAAATACTTACATAGCCTATCACGGCCTAAGGCACGGACGCAACCAAATGGCGGCCAGCATAGCGGCCTCCATTTGCGTCGACAGTGCGGCAGCAGCTGCCGGAAGTCCGGCTGCGGCCAGCTGGGGAGGATTCCGGGGGAGGGACAGATCGCCTCCCCACCCAGCAGATGTCCCTGACCAGAACCAGGTAAGTGATCCACTCACACCTACTGCCCGGGACATTTCTGCATTCCACAGATCAACCAAGGTTTTGACAGGAGAGCCTACCATATCAGCCGGAAACCTCCCCTGAGTCCTCTGGAAATCATCTGGATCCATTAGCCTCCAGGGGTGGGGACAACTTAATAGGTCCCCCGCCCTTGCAGAGGGGAAAAGCTGCTGTAAGTCTAAACCTCAGCAGGTAATGATCTGACCATGATGAGGGGACTGATGCAAAGTCCTCTACCTTCAGACCACCATCTCCATGTCCAGTTGCGAAAACCATGTCTAGAGTATGCCCCGCTACATGCATCATGCCAATGGGACAGTCCCATGGTCGTCATGGAGGCCATGAAATCCTGAGCCGCCCCAAACAAGGTGCCCTCAGAGTGAATGTTGACATCCCCAACAACCAACAGTCTGGGGGATCACAACAGCACACCAGAGACCTCCTCCATCAGCTCAGATAGGGAGTCTGTTGAGCAGCAGGGTGGGCGGTACACCAACAGAGTCCCCAGACTGTCCTGCTGGCCCAACACAAGGTGCAAACAGCCATCAGAGGGAGATGGAATTCCTATAGACCACTGCAGCCCACCCTCAGGTCTTTCCTGATGCTGAACCAAGTACCCCGGTGGGCAGAGCTGGGACAGACTAAGTCCTCCCTGCTCACCCACCCAGGTCTTGATTATACATGGCAGATTGGCTGCCTCATCCACTATTGTCACGGATGAGGGAGGTCTTAGTTTGAACTGATCTGGCATTTAAAAGCAGCATCCGGAGACCCAGGGGCAGGCTGACAGGGCAATTCCTCTCCAAAAATTTGTGTAACAATATATATTCTATAATAATAGAAGTGGATGTGTGTCTCACTGTCCATGCCACAGCATCAAACCTATGAAAAACAACTGAAACTTGGCATTACATACTAAGGCAAGGGTAGGCAACATTGGGGGACATGTGGGAACATTTGGCCATTTGGGAAACTGTCCTGAGCACCACCACAAAATGGCTGCCATGGGAGGCATGGCTCATCACAAAAGACAAGTAACTTGCCTGAAAGGCTGAATACATGGTATATGTGGGGTCTGGGCCCCAATACAATGAACACATGTTGCTCCCAGCAGGCTTCCCTGACCCCCAAACAGAAGTGGCAGGAGTCTTTTTTTCTCCCTCCCACCTCGCTTTGTTTTCTTGGTGACTGGACACACTGCAGAGGAAAGCATTGGCCTGCTGCCATCCCACCTTCTTCATTTAGCACTTGTAGCCCAGAAACATTCATGGGAAATGAAGATGGCTGTGGCTTGGGCTCCTCACTTTTATTTGAAGCCATCCCAACGGCCAGTAAGATTTTTTTTTAAGTGGGTGGTGCTGCCAGGTAGAAATCTTTATTTCCCTTGCTAGCTCCACCAAAGCACCTTAAAACCCTCTGAGTCTCCTTTAAATAGCTTTAGGTAGTGTGCAGTTTGGCTTCTAGGTGTGGGGTGAGTAACCCAATAAGAAAAGAGACCACAAAGCTTAAGCACCACATTTTTAAAAATTGACTGAAGAAGAAGAAGAAGAAGAAGAAGAAGAAGAAGAAGAAGGAGGAGGAGGAGGAGGAGGAGTATTAGTATTTGGGAGGGAAAGGTGTTAACGTCTGAATGATTACAACACACACACACACACCAAAACCAGAAGACCAAAAGAGTAAGAAAACAATGAGTGTTAAATGTATCTTGGTTTTCCTAATTAAACTCTCTCTATTTTATCCAAGATTTTCCAAGCAATTTCTTAGAGTTCTCAGCTTTCCAAAGCAGGTTTCTTTCTTGTTCTTGCTTCTTCCCTCCTTCCAGCCTACCAGCTTAATTTCTCTATTTTTCTCCTCACGTTTTTATAAGTTAAAGCTAGCCTGTGCTTTGATAACTATGACCAATCAGGAGGGCACAATTTGCCCTAAATTGAGTCCCTGTCCCTCTTCTGAACTCTTTGCATTTTTTTTCTAATGCGAAATGTTGCTTTGTAAAACTTCAGACATGCACTTCTTTCTCTTGAGACATTTAGGCACCCCAGTAAAAACAAACAATTTTTTTTGTTAGCTCCTTTTGTGGCTGAGCATCTACTGAACCACCTGGGGGGTGCTTCCACCAGTGATTTACTCTGAGCCAGCTGCCTGTTGAGGTCATTAGGGATAGATGATGTCATGGCCATCCAGCAGCCACCCTGGAGCTTATCAGGCCGATTCCTTTTAAAAAAATCAGGTACTCCTTCATTAGCTTCTCCTTCCATTGTCATGGAAACACGGCCCTGTTCTCGCACTTGCTTTGCAGACCTGCTGGTGCCTTTGGCTTCCTGAACTTCTGACCATTTGTTTCAACACATGGAGGAATAAATTCATTCAATAATACCAAAATATGTAAAACTATAAGACAGTTTTGTTCCTTTACAGCCCCATTGATTTCAATGGGTGTACTCTACGTATGACTATGTATGGATCCAACCCAAAGGCAGATGGCAACCAAAGGTCTCTAAGCAGAGCCAGTAGAGTGCCCCTACATCCCATTTCTTCATCTGTTTCAGACCGATGAATTGGCACACTAGATTGTATTTTATCCTTTTAACTGTTGGTGTTGTATTATTGTTTTATTGCTTATTTATCATGAGCATATATGAATTGCCCCATTGGGTCAGACCCACTGTATTGGAATATAGGAAATGTCCCACAGGACCAATCCATCTAGATCAGCATACCTTTTCCAATAGTGTCCAGCCTGATGCTTCTAGGAAGCAGAGCAAAAGGGCAACAGCTTTTTCTCCTAGCATCTGCTCTTGAAAGGTATACTGGCTTTGAACATGGAAGTTCCATTTTTTCTCTCATGGCTAATAGTCCTGAATAATTAGGGTTAATGGCAGGAGGTTGAAAAGCCTTCCTTTCCCATTGGCAACCAGGATCCCTAGAAAGCGATGTTCCAAGGAGGTCAAATCAGTCCATCCTAAAGGAAATCAACCCTGAGTGCTCATTGGAAGGACAGATACTGAAGCTGAAGCTCAAATATTTTGGCCACCTAATGCGAAGAGAAAACTTTCTGGAAAAGACCCTGATGCTGGGAAAGACTGAAGGCAAAAGGAGAAGGGGACGGCAGAGGATGAGATGGCTAGATAGCATCACTGATGCAATGAATATGAACTTGAGCACACTCCAGGAGAAAGCAGAGGACAGGAAGGCCTGGCGTGCCATGGTCCATGGGGTCACGAAGAGTCGGACATGACTGAATGACTGAACAACAACAAACAACACAGACTGTGGGTTAGCACTTCACCAAGATCAGGGGTTACTCTCTTCTCCCAGGTAAGGAGATGTCCACCTTCTCTTCCCCAGCTCTGTTCCCCTTGTTTGCTCTCCTTTCCTCTGTTTTTCTCCATCTCCTCCTCGCCCCCGCCACACTCAAGTTGATTCTCAGTGTGGCTGGCTGTCCATGGGAACTGCGAGTAAGTGACAAGTGGCGGCATCATCACCAGCTTGGGCCATCAGCACTTGTAGCCGTCCTCACCTTGCCATTCTCATCAGGCGAGGAGACCCAGCAAGCCCAGGGAAAGCCAATGACGCCATGAGGGACTGAGCAGCAGCCCAGTCAGAGGTGGTGAGCCCACACAATTATGATTAATTTTCAATATTTAGAAGCTGCCTTTCTGGGCAAAGTCCTATGAAGTGAGTGGGCAACCCTATAAACACACAATTAGAATAATATAACATATTCACACTTCACAGTTCAAAATGTGCAAAAATATACAATCCGGTAAAATTTCATTCAGCCAGCACAAAATGTTTGTCCTCTAAAAGCCACAGGAATGAATTCAGCAGTATGTCCAAGAAAAAGCAAACCAACTAAAAGACTCATGAAATGGATAGGTTTTGAAGTCTTTTTGAGTGCCAAGATTAAGCCTTGGAAGTAGGGATGTACGAAACTCCCCTTACCTGGCTCCGCCGGGTTCCGCTGGGGGGGGGGAGGTGCTCCATCCCTCCCCCTGGAATCCTGACCCGGGATTCCGCAGAGCCACCGGCTGGCTCCGCCAGCAGCTGGACATCCGGCCGCTGGCTAGCAGGGACGCAAATGGCGGCAGCCGTAGCCACCGCCATTTGCGTCCCTGTAGTCAGCCGTGATAGGCTATGTAAAGACTTATGTAGCCTATCACATCTGGCTTATAAAACAAAACAAAAATGCGCATACGCAAATGGCGGCGGCTATGGCCGCCGCCATTTACATTCCTTATTTTTGGCCATCTTAGTCTATGTAAATATTCACGTAGACTAAGACGGCGAAAATAAGGGGGACGCAAATAGCGTAGACGCTATGCTATTTGCGTTCCCCTTATTTTCGCCATCTTAGTCTACATAAATATTTACGTAGACTAAGATGGCCAAAAATAAGGAACGCAAATGGCGGCGGCCGTAGCCGCCGCCATTTGCGTACGTAAGACTGCAAATGGCGGTGGCAGCAGCCATTCGGAAGACCGGCTGCCGCCGCCAAAGCCGCTGCCGGAGCTGCTGCCGCCCGGAAGATCCGCCCCAGGTAAGTCTCGTCCTGGGGGGGATCCACAGGGGGGCAGGGGGTGGCAGGCCATTCTGCCACAGATTTCAGGTGGCCAAATGCACTGGCATTCGGCCTCACCGAGATCCGTGGCGGAATTCTCTGCCATCCCTACTTGGAAGGGAGTTCCAGAATGTACTGGCCACTCCCAAAAAGGCCCTGTCTCTAGTGCTGTCCTCCAATCTGACCAGCTTTAAAGGTGGGCCAGTGAGCAGGGTCTCCGGTGCCAATCTCAAGTATGGGCAGGGCAAGTACTTATAGGTACAGGTGGTCCTTCAAATGAGCAAGCCCCAAACCACTTAGGGCTTTCATTGGCCCCTAAACCACACTGGTTACACATACAATTCACACAGAATCAATGTAATCTATTCTGGACCTGCTTCAGATTCAGACTTAAGCAGTCCAAATCACCTTGATTCACTTCAGAATTTGCAATTTGGACCGAAATGATGCACAGCCCTCATCTGTTCTGCTTGCTTAGCCCCAGTGGTACCAGCATAAATTTGTGAGCTCTTTTCAAAGGCAGCCCCATGTAGTATGCATTACAGTAGTCTAGTCAGATATATCCAGCACACACACAACTGAGGCTAGGTCCACTTAGGTTTAGTCACAATGGCTATGGTCTGGACTGGTAATCTGTGGCTCATTTCTGTCTTTCTTTTTCTTTTTCTTCCCACAATTCACAGGCTAAGAGTTCAGAAAGTTAGGCCAATAGCTAACATGCACTTTGATTCTCAGAACTTAATCACTGCTGCCCTGATGAGAATAGATGTAGGCTGTCATGGGATCACACAAACCTGTTTTATCTGGTAATACAGGGACCTTGGAAGAGATGTAAAAGTACCTTGTAATTATCAAAATCACAGCGATTTAAACTGGCATCTTGTGGAAACCCCACGGCTAGCTAGAGAACTCCTGTAGTATTCTAAATAACAAGAACAGCCTGATTACGTTCAATAGCCTGCTGTGCTTTGCTTCACTCAGCGTATAAAGGCTCCTCCCAAACCTGAGCTAAGAGAGGTGAACTTGAGGCAGGCAAGGACCTGTCATTTGGAGCTTTGAAACGTCATCCTTAGACCCAAAGTTGGAAGCCTTTTTTTTTGTTTTTGTTTATTTCAGGATTTTAAATTCCTCTTTTTGACTTGAATGGTTCTCACAGTGGATCCTTGTAATGTATGGATTGGTATCAGCTGGCCAGTCCTTTGCAGGTGGCTTTCTGTAGCTTCTTCCAAGACAGATAACTTCCATTCACAGTGATGCTATTGATGTGTAGGTGACAATGCCAATGTACAGTTGTGACCCGGGCAGACATCTGCAGGTATTCAGAATGGCCTTGCTCCTCTTCTTCTTGCTCCTCCTCCCTCTCCTCCTGCTGTTCCCAAATAAGTCCAGCAAGGCTTCAAAGTGCACATCCAGTTCTCAGCCAAAAGTTGAACATAGTTTTCATGATGACATTATCATCGGAGGATTTGTGTCCATTGTACTTGTTGAACTGCTTTTACACCCCTTTACACGACACCCAGGCTCCTCTCCAGGGGGTTGGTAAGTAGCTCTATTTTTAAAAAAACTAAAGTCCTTTTTATTATTATGTATTAGATTTATATCCCACTTTTTCCCCTCCTTAAGGAACCCAAGGTGGCATACATAATCCTCCTCCTCTCCATTTTATCCTCACATCAACAATCTTGTGAGGTAGGTTGGGCTGAAAGTTAGTGACTGGTCCAACATCACCCAGTGAGTTTCCATGGATAAGTGGGGACTGGAGTATAGATCTCCCAACACCCAGTCCAACACTCTCACCACTACACTCTCCAGCACTCTCACCACTACACCACATTGGCTTTTAAAAGTAAAACAAAGGAAAGGAAAACCAATAACCATGACAATCCTACAAGGGTTTGAAGTAGATACTCTGTACTGTTGCAGATTCTGAATCTAGAATTATATGGAAATAGAACATGCTTCTTTCACTGATGTGAAATTCTCATTGCAGGATAATGTGTAAAAACTACCAGCAGGTCCTTGCCCTTGTTTTTGCCATTAATGAGGTCAACAGGGATGAGCATCTCTTGCCCAACACCACACTGAGATTCAAGATCTATGAGAATGCTTTTAGTTCAAAGCGAGCCTATGGGACTATTTTGCATATTCTCTTCATGGGACAGAGGAATCCCCCCAATTACAGGTGTGTCAGGGGGAAGACATTAATGGCCATCATTGGTGGGCTCACCTCACAAACCTCCATTCCAATGGCCAACATCTTAAATGCCTACAAGATACCACAGGTATGTGTCTTCATATGCATGCATTGGAAACAGAGCAGTGCAGGTCTCTCTCCAGGACCTTACTTGTACACCCCACAGACTTTGTAAGGATAAAAGGATTCTACTTAATCCATTGAACAGCATTCTGTGATCTAGCCATCATCCTGTGGGATTCTTGGCATGAAAGGACTCCACTCCCTCAATCTCATATTCTCCTGAGTTGTGGTTCACACTAACCCAGAATTTAACACTATGGTATTTTTTTTTTTTTTTTTTTTAGGTTTAAACTATAAGTAATTCAGTTTTCCCAGCTTCCTGTTTAATATCCATTATCAGTGTGAGAGTTGACAGGACCAATATTCCCAATTCAGAATAACGTTTGGAGATGCACTGGCTACTACCAGTTGTTTTCTGGGCCAAATTCAAGGTGTTGGTTTTGACCTTTAAAACCCTATATGGTTCCGGCTCAGCCTATCTCAAGGATCACCTCCAGCAACACCAGACAGGCCACTCAACAAGATCAGCCTCAGATTGCCTTCTCTCTGTCCCATCAGCCAGGACAGCTAGGCTGGTGAGGACAAGGGAGAGGGCCTTCTCTGTGGTGGCCCCCATTCTGTGGAACTCCCTCCCTAGGGGACTGTGCCATGCCCCCTCTTTAATGAGCTTCCTCCACACATTAAAAATGTGGTTGTTCAGGCAGGCATTTGGGGTGGACTAGAGTAATTTTAGAAATGTGATGTTTTTAAACTTGAATTTTATTGTATGGACTGTTTTTATTGTTGTACATCGCCCAGAGTGGCTGGGTGACTGGCCAGATGGACAAGTAATAAGTTAAATAAATAAATGAATAAATAAATAAATAAATTTAATATACAGTAAGTGGAACCTGCAACAAAAAGTTGCAGTGTGGCATGCTCCTCTGTAGTCTTCCATCCTGGCAGCCATGCTCTATTCCAAGATATTACACTCCTCCTAGCTAGCCTGATTTCTTGTTATCTTCTCAAACACACAAAAAGCATTCTGGTGCCCAGATCATTGGACTGATTTTATCCCCCACATTAGGTTTTTCTAAAGTTTTTGTTTTGTTTTGTTACTTCCACTGAAGCTGGGGTCCCCCAGTCCTGCTGATACCTCCTCTTGTATGTAGAAGGTGCCATTCTGGCTTCATATGGATTGGCAACTGGAGAATGTGTTGTTGTATATCACAGCCTTGACTGACCTGGGGACATCCTGATGTTTTGGACTACAATCCCCAGCTTCCCTGACCATTGGCCATTGACAGTTGCTAGGGAGGATGGGAATTGTATTCCAAAACATCTGGTGGACCCTAGGTTCTGGAAGGGATTTGTTGGCAGATCAGATAGCATGAACTGAAGAAATGCATTTCTGTTCAAGGATAAAGGGACACATTTCTCAGTTTTGAAAGTAGTTGTGCACACATCCCAACATCTGTTAGCACTGAGAAGTTCCAGAAGCAGTAAGTTTTAGGTTTGGATTCTATTGCAGAAGATACTACTGGAAACTTGTTGTGCCTTTCTAGTATTTGCAAATATACAAAAGAAGCAAAAAGTGGGTAAACTTCTTCATAGTTTAAGATCTTTGCTCCTCAGAAGATCCCCAGAGAGAGAGAGAGAGAGAGAGAGAGAGAGAACGTGCTGCATCAATGAGAACCTTTCAGCTTTAAGTGAATTCTCAGCTTTGTCTCTGCTTCTGTCCCTCTGTACTGTGTCTTCATACACACACCCATATCTACTGTTCCCATTGGCAGAAAGTACTTGAAGTCACCTCCTGCAACCTCTGATGGCTAATACTCAAGACAAATCTCTAGGTGGCTCTGAAACAGTAGCAGGGGTGGGTGGGGTCAAGCTCTGATGGAGATCTCTCAGTGGCTCCTAACCGTTAGCTTCCATCAAGTTACACCAGCAGACCACTCTGGTCTATAAACCAGAAATTTGCTTAGCAAATGAACGTTGCCTTAACAGCATCTTTTGTCCTGACAGCTCAGTTATGGGTCTTTTGACCCTGTGTTGAGTGATAGGAGTCAGTTCCCTTCTTTCTTTCGGATGGTTCCAAATGAAAGCCCTCAGTATGATGGGATTGTTCAGCTACTCAAGCATTTTGGGTGGAACTGGATTGGCCTCCTGATCTCAGATGATGACAGTGGAGAAATGTTTCTTCGAACTTTGAGACCAAGCCTCTTCCAGAGCAATATTTGCATTGCTTTGGTTCAGCGGATCCCAGTGGTGATAAATCACACAAAAGAGACTATTCTTCAGTACTTTGAAACCATATCTTTCACAATGCACTTGAATGAAATCAGTGTAATTGTCATGTATGGTGATTCCCAATCTATGGCAGGTTTCCAAATAGTTCTAGATCAGTATGAATTTTTCAAGAAGCATCCAACTGAGAAAGTTTGGATTATAACAGCTCAATGGGATTTCACAGCTTTTTTTTCTTGGAATAAATTTCCATCCAAATCCCTCAATGGCACCCTGTCCTTTTCACTTCATAAAAATGTGGTTCCAGGATTTCAGGACTTCCTTGAGACTCTCAGTCCATTCACATCAAATATTTATTTCATCCAAGAGTTCTGGTACACTGCATTTCTCTGTGCACTCCCAATGTTTAACCTGTATGCACGGAATAAGAAAAACTGCACTGGGGAGGAGAAGCTGGGGAGTCTCCCTGGATCTGTGTTTGAAATGGGGATGTCTGGCCAGAGCTACAGTATCTACAATGCTGCTTATGCTGTCGCACATGCTCTCCACGCCATGGATTCATTGAGAGCGAAGCAGAAAGCAACACAGAACGGAGAGAGACAGAAGCTTCTTCGACGTCATCCATGGCAGGTAAGGCATGGTTCCTCTTTATTAGAGTACAGGCGTATTGCACAAATTAGTATATATTGACCGCTGTGCCACCCCCTGGGCTGGACTCTGGCTGCTTGTTCAAGTGCTGTAGGCTAGTGGCAGAAACCTTTAACTGAAGCCACACCAATATTTCTGCTATAACACTCCAGGAAGAAAATGAATTTAAATATCCCCTCCAAAGCATCTTCTGCACTTTTCACATTCACTTTTTTCACATAAAAAGTTTTAACAAAATGATTGCAAGATGCCAGAATACAACACAGCGTGTGATTGTGTGTTGTTTTTTTTAGAGCAGTGTTGTTTTGTTGTGTTGTTCTGTTCAGTTGATTATGTAAATTCGTTGTATTCCATGTTATTAGTATTGTATGCTGCCATTTGGTAACTGGCCAGTTGGGCGGCTAATGAATCTAATAAATAAATAAATGAATAAATAGTGGCAGTTTTCATGAAGCAATGACAGAAACGGATGTGACCTAGGTCTGATTAATTCCAGGACACTTGTGGCAAGAAGAATGTGCTGTTACACTGCTGATTATAACCAAGCAAATGTCATGAAAGAACAAGTTAAGAGACTTTGTAAAAGTAATCATTGATGGGTGGGAGCACTGTTGTTCCAGTTAAAAAGCATTCAGAAGCAGAAATTGGACTTAAAAAAAAAGCAATTAAAAACTTGGGCTGGTCATCACGGAAAAATCTGGCCCTTTGGGGGCTCAACCGATTTCCCTGGAACCCTCAGCCATGCTTGTATTCATGAGCCAAGCTGCAGGCTTTTTCCTGGAATCCAGAAAATTTCCATTTAATTTTTTCTCTCTCTAAAATTGGCAAGTTCAGCAAATTGTGAATGCAATCTGCATAACGTGCACAAATTTCAGCCATAATGACCAAAATGTCCACAAATATTGGCCCTCAAGTGCTTAGTATCAAATTGCAAACTGCAGTCGCAGTGTTAGAGAAATGTTTTGCCTTTTTTAGAAAAAAAACTAAATAAATGGAAAACTGCGAGCAGGCCCAACTCACACAGGCTGAGTTGGGTCAGCTTGCAGATTGGCGAGTCAGAATCCAGAATGCTGGGCAGACTTCACCTCCAGGATGGATTCCTCCAACATCCCTATTAAAACCCTGCGCATTAGGGGAAAAAAAAAAAAAAAAGATTAGCAAGTTAATAATAACAAATGAGCTGGAGTTTTCAGTATGGAAACTGCGACTTCCAAGGATGGTTCCAGATGAGGTTTTTTATTGTGCAATCACCCTGCTTCATTCTTTAAATACTATGGAGGGTCCAGATGACCCATCCTTTCTTTATCGCTTGCCATGCGTTTCTGGTTGCAAAACTATTTTGTGTCCTGCAAAAGAAGTTGTTTCTCCTCTCTCTGTCTTTTCCAAGCTTTCAAGACAGGGAGTGGTTTTGCTGTATACAGCAGCACTTAGGTCTGAGGAGACAGGTGCAGGATCTGGCTGCAACTCTTCATGAGTCATACTGGTCCTTGATAGATTTTTTAAAAAATAAATAAAATGTCACTATGCTTGAATAGAGGCACTCTAAAATTGCACAAGAGCTGCCTTAAATGGCGACAGGGTGGTGAAACTGATACTGAGCTTTGTAGATCCCAACAACTGCCCTTCTGTTTTCCCTTTGAAGAAATAGGATTTGGAAACAAAAGGGTTGGATCCAGGACCTGCCTTCTGTTGATGGAAGTGCTTTGCTCACCAGAGGTGCCTCTGCCTAATTTGCAGGGTCCTGCCTCCCACTCTGCATCACAGCTCACCCCATTCAGCAGGGTCACCTGACCATCTCTGTAGCAGTTTCAGGGAGCTGGGAGGGTTGTTTCATTTTTTTAATTCTTTGTAATTCAGACAGAGATTGCTTGTTATTGGGTGGACTAAATATATATAAATAAATAAGTCTAAAGCTCTTCTCACAGTAGTACCAGTAGGACTCCCTCTACGCACAGACTGCATTACATAAAAATGTTTCTACTGCAGCAGCAGCAGCAGCAGAAACAATGGTGAGTACAATAAGAATTGGTCCAGCCAGCATGAGCACTGAAATTCCTCCATACAAGGTTCTCACACATGAATGGTGCTATCTAGGGATGCTGGAGAATTCCGCCACAGACTCCAGTGAGGCCAGTTCCCCCGCCCTGCCACCCCACAGAATCCCCCCGGGACGGAGCCTACCAGGCTCCAGCGGTGACTCCGGCGGCAGCTCTGGCGGCAGTGGCGGCTTCGGGCCATCTTCCGGCTGCATGGCATTTGCACCCCTGTTCTTTGCCATGATAGGCTACGTAAGTATCTACGTAGCCTATCACGGCAAAAGGCAGGGATGCAAATGGTGTAGCGGCTGCCATTTGCATCCCTGTCTCTTGCCATGATAGGCTACATAGATACTTACATACCCTATCATGGCTTGGCAGGGATGCAAATGGTGGCCAGTGCAGCGGCTGCCATTTGCGGCCACAGCCCAGCAGTGGCCGGAAGTCCGGCTGCGGCCGGCCCCGGCCGGCGACTCCGCAGTCTTGTTGCAGAGTGCAGCCGGCCAGGCAGGATTCCGGGGGGAGGGATGGATCACCTCCCCCCCACTGTGGATGCCCTTGAGCGGAGCAAGGTAAGGGATTCATACATCCCTAGTACTATCTTATATGGCAGGCTTTCTAGGCAGTCACTTGCATGCTGTCATATTAAAGACTGTGTCACAGTTCAAGTGGATGGCTTCTTTCCAGAGTTGATTCTGTTCAGATCATAAGGAAGAAACCACATTTGAGAATCACCTGGGAAGAAGCACCTGGTGGGGAATTCCTGTGGGAGGTTCCACTCATCTGTATTTTTCACAATGTTCATCTTACTTTTAAACCAGATATTGTTCTCCAGTATTGGTATTCGGGAAAATACAAAATCTTGTAAATTCCCTTCTCATGCTATTAATTGAATAATAAATAAATTTTGCCAGCTCAAGCCTTTCAGGTTTGTAAGAAGTAACATTTTCTGCCATTTGACTTAGTTTGTAAACTTTTTTGTCATCTACTCCAGCTTGACTCTTTTCTGAGAAGCATCCGGTTTAACAATAGCGCTGGGGAAGAAATATTTTTTGACGAGAATAGAGAACTGGCATCAGGGTACGATATCATGAACACAGTCACATTCCCCAATCGATCCTTCCAGAGAGTCCGAGTTGGAAGGATGGGCCCTCAGGATCCTCAAGGGAATGGGTTCAGCATTAATGGAAGTGCCATTGTGTGGAATCACAAGTTTAACCAGGTTTGAATTTTTTTTTATTAGATCTCTATTGAATATTATGATCAGAGATTAACACAGACAATTGTTTTTTCCCCCCATGTCCTGGGAATCAACACCTGAGATATTCCTGCTGGAAAGTTGCTGAATGTGTTCCTTTAGATACGTATTCAGACTTGTGCATGTTCTCAAGATACGCATTCACAAAAGAATCTTTTTATCTTTAGAAAAGCTGAATCCAGTCACACACACACACACACACACACACACACACACACACCTTCATATAATGGGGAATTGATTGAACACAAGCAAGCATTTAAAATTTACATTCATTACTTCAGAGAAAGCAACTTGGTATAGCATTTGTATTTCAGAGAAAACCACACAAACCAACCAGAACCTTCAGAGCCTGCAGAGAGAACTGGATTATGGGGAGATTAGGCAAATTCTCTTGGAGGCTGAATCTGGAGTGTAAAACCAGGCCATGGATATACCCTAATAGTTTGGCTTGTTAAAAGGTGAACTTGTCACTGTGAGAGATCAAAGAGGTGGAGTTCAAATAAAAGTAGAATGTGTAATATGCTTGGGAAAGAAAAAGCCAGTTTTGTGCTGAGGATTACAGAGTGGGGAGAAGAAATGTTATTTAGGGAGGTTTGTGCTAAAAAGAAGTAGTGTGGTCAAGCTCATCCTGAGACATGGTCACAATAAGAGGAGAGAATGCGAGAAGGAAATTACCTAAAGCTCAAAATGCATTCCCTCCAATTTATTTGTGCTGTTTCCTCTCAACAGAGGGCAAATGGGCTTGCACCCAAAATTACCACCACATCCCTCAGGGACCCTTAGCTACTATCGCTATCAGCTTGTCTCAATTTTCCAATTTTGGCAAATTGAGGTAGAAATAGGGAGGGAGCACAAGTAAGCAACCAGGAGCTCCATTGCAATCCTTCCACTAATTCAGCCATGGAGGGCTGCACAATGGCTGGGGTTCTGACCAAATACTATTCAAAATTAGACCAAATCTGAGCACACACTCACATGCAGCATAGAAAGGGGAATGTATGGCAGAACGTACACTGTCTGGAAAGATCGCCAAAAATAGAGTATGCTTTCAGAGATACGTCTCCCTGGGTCGGTCTGACCTGTTCCTGAAGCTGAAGACTGTGGTGCACTGAGACTCCAGAGTCTCAGGGATAAAGAAAAAATGGGTTGTTTTTAAGAAGAGGCTTTTGTGGAAGGGAGACATAGGAAGCTGCCTTATACTGAGTCAAACCATCAATCCGTCTAGCCTGGTACTGCCACACTGACTGGCAGCAACAATCCAGGGTTTCAGGCAGGATTCTTTCCTAGCCCTACCTGGAGAACCCAGGTCTATCTGGGCTTTGCTGAGGGAATTGGGACTCCAAGGTTTCTCTCTCTCTCTCTCTCTCTCTCTGAGACATTGGTTGCAGTTCCTGACAAAATATGTGGGTGGGCCAAGAGTCCAAAGCACTAAGGACATGGTGGAACTGGTCTATCAGCTGCATAACCCAGCACACAGACTGCACAAAACATTTCTTAAAAAAAAAACCGGGTTACGCAGTTTTTATCCAGTTTAGACAGACTGTGATGTAGGTATTATGACGAAATGCCCAAAAGCTGCAGGGAGATTCTCAGTTGTCCAGAACAGCAATTCCTGGATGAAACCAATGAGGTTGGTCACCCTACTACCACACCCATCAGTAACACAAAAGTGGGTGATTCTTGGAAATGGGTGCTCCTCCCCACGGAGCTGTGCCCCGACCATGCACAATTGTGGAAAATTATAGGAAAGGTTCCTCCTGTGCAAGCACCGGGTCATTATTGACCCCTAGAGGGATGCCACTTTCGCTGGTGTTTTCATGGCAGACTATAGAGGGGTGGTTTGCCATTGCCTTCCCCAGTCATGACTACCTTTCCCCCAGCAAGCTGGGTACCCATTTTACCGACTTTGGAAGGATGGAGGGCTGAGTCAACCTGAGCTGGCTACCCGAGACCCAGCTTCCGCTGGGATCGAACTCAGGTCGTGGGGAGAGTTTCGGTTGCAATACTGCCACCTACCACCCTGCGCCACACTCAAAATATCAAAATATATCAAAAATTATAAATTACAAAATTTCTCTTTCTTACACCTGGAGGGTGATTCCTCCAGGACTGGTTTCTTGCATGTTTGATTAATTCTACCTCTCATCGAATCTAAAGCTGGTGAGTAATCCTCCTTGGTTAATGCCCAAGTCCCCAGCCTTGGCTGCAGCCAAACTTTCTCAGAGGCGCCATGCTTGTGACTGCCAATCTCATAGAGGGAGCCTGGCCAGCCAGACCACTGAGCAGCCTGCTCAGATTAGGCCTTGTGTCTCACTCCTCTACCATCATGACATGAATACCTAGATAAGGCAAGGGCCCATTCATACAAATGCTGTTGTCAAAAATGAGCAGTTGCCAAACTTAGATTATTCTGTCCAGTACCTTCTCCAAGTGTTGGGGATTTAAGACTGTAGTTTCTTGCCCTCCACACTTGGAATGCCTCTGTGAGTTGTAGCTGCAAGTGGGTATAATCTCTGAGTAGGGTGTTTGCACTTAAAAATCTCCATTTGGTAAAACCACGTCTTGACATCCCATCAAAAAACAAACACAACAAGATAGGGAACAGACTGGATAATTGGGATTCTGTGAGTTGGATTTTAGTTGAGTACACCCACTTCAAAAGCTCCGTCAATGGACTTCTGAAGGTTTTGAAGGTAGCGCATAACTGACCAGTGTGTAGGATAAAAGGACTTCATCTCACCTCACTCACCCACTTGCATGTAGGGAGAAGGGAGAGAAAAAAATAATAATTTGAATCAGGATTATGAAAGTTGAGGGTGATCAGAGGTGCATTTTATGGCAAAATGTTGAAAGACTTCCGTGGCTATTAACTAGGAGCAGGGTCTTTTTATATCATCAGGCATTGAGCAGGAACAGGGCCTGTGTTTTATGGTAACCCAGTCATGCCACTCTAGTTTCCTTTGTTCCCATCTTTGTATTGGGCTAAATTCAAAAGTCATCCTTGTCATGCAGGGAAAAAGAAGTAATTTGTTAATAAACTTCTGGTTTTATTGCTGAATTTTATATTTCTACATAGGCCTGGTTTGAAATGACATTGCCCATTTCAAAGGCATTTCACTAGGGATGTCAGAGAATTCCGCCATGGACTCCAGTAAAGCTGGATTCTTTAGAATCTGCCCCCCTGGAATCCATGGCAGAACGGCCTCCCCACCCCACCACATGGAATCTCCACAGAGCGGAGCCGGCCGGGGAGGATTCCGCGGGGAGGGATGGAGCACCTCCCTCCCACTGCAGATTGCCTGGCTGGAGCCAGGTAAGACTTTCATACATTCCTACATTTCCTCCACTTCAGAATTTGCTGTTTCAACCTGTCTTTTTTTTTTTTTTTCAAAATGGAGGAATAAACTAGAATGTCTTGTTAAACCTAAACATTGCTTTATTCAAAAGCAGACAAAAGTTTCCAAATGTGATTTTGTGAAATGTGAAATGTGATTTTCGTAGCCTATCATGGCTAGATTTTTAAAAAACACTGTGATAGGCTACATAAATGTTTATGTAGCCTATCATGGCTGACTTTGAAAAAAAAGCATGTATGCAAATGGCAGCACCCATGGGCGCCACCATTTGTGTTCCTTATTTGGGCACGGGTAGTCTACGTAAAGATTTATGTAGACTACGGCGAAAATAAGGGCAACGCTATTTGCGTACGCGTTTTTTTTCAAAGTCAGCCATGATAGGCTACGTAAACATTTACGTAGTCTATCACGGCTGACTGCAGGGACGCAAACGGCGGCGGCCGCCACTTGCGTCCTGGCAGGAGACGACGTTTCGCAGCCGGAGGGACGGGGCGCCTCCCCCGTGGCCAGAATTTCGGTGGGGAGGGACGGGGTGCCTCCCCCCCACCATGAAGCAAGCTTCAGGATCAGGTAAGTGACTTTCATCTCCCTATGAAGAACTGGTAACATGAACTGGAGAAACAAAGTTCGGGATGGGTGCCATTTCATTCAGCCATTCATAGTTAAATCATTGTGTCATTTTCACAAATGGCTTGAAGGAATCACTGTTTCTCACCAGCTCTACTTCCATGTTGATATTCATAGAACAATTATTACATTTTGCACAAGACCTTTGGCAGCAGTTATCGTGAAGTTCCATGAAGAGCAATGCAGCCCACACAATGAGAACATCATGCTTTGCCGCTCCTCTTCATTTGCTCCACCAATCCTGCCATTGGGCTCCCTAAAGCAGCTCCCCTTTCCTCGAGCTCTGCTGCCTATTCCGATGCACAATCCCCTCCCCCTCCCCCTCCCCCAGCCTTCCTTGCTGCTCAGCACTCCTATTTTTGCTGTTTACTCTCCTTGGAGCCAATATGGAGATCAGTGGGTGATCTAATAGACAAACAAAACAATCTGCTAATCATACATAGCTCTGCCAATCACACTTTGAGGTCAAAGCAGGTGGGTATTTTTCATTTTTAACCCCCCTCCCCACCCATGAGAGTGGTGGAATGTTGATATGAAAACAGGAGGATGGAAGCTTAAATCCCCCCTTCCAAATCACCATGGCCCCAATCCAAATCAGAGCCACAAGTCCTCACAAGTAAGTAGGCCAATCATGCATATTTCTGCTAGGGATGTACGAAAGGTACTTACCTTTCGGGGATTATGCTGGTGGTGCGGGGGGAGGTGTTCCCTTCTTCCTCCCCGGAATCCTGGCCATCCGGCTGTGCTCGGCAGCGATTCTGCAGAACCTCCGGCCGGCTCCGCCAGCAGCCGGACATCCGGCCTCTGGCTAGCAAGGACGCAAATGCAGGGACGCTGACTGCAGGGACGCAGAGTTTGCATCCCTGCAGTCAGCTGTGATAGGCTACGTAAATCTTTATGTAGCCTATCACGGGTGATTAAAAACAAAAACAAAAAAATGCACGTACGCAAATGATGGTGGCCAGGGCTGCCGCCATTTGCATCCCTTATTTTGGCACGTCTTAGTCTACGTAAACATTTACGTAGAGTAAGACAGCGAAAATAAGGGGAACGCAAATAGCGTAGCATCTACGCTATTTGCGTTCCCCTTATTTTCACCGTCTTAGTCTACGTAAATGTTTACGTAGACTAAGACGTGCCAAAATAAGGAACGCAAATGGTGGCGGCCATGGCCTCCGTCATTTGTGTATGGTGGGTTTTTTTTTTTTAAAGTCAGCCGTGATAGGCTATGTAAATCCTTACGTAGCCTATCATGTTTTTTTTTTTTTTTAAACCTTGAAATGGCGGCGGCCGCACCGCCGCCGCCAGGAAGATCCGCCCCAGGTAAGTCCCGTCCCGGGGGGGGGGTGGCAGGGGGTGGTGGGCCGTTCCGCCACCGATTTCAGGGGGCCAAATGCGCTGGCATTCGGCCTCCCCGAGATCCATGGCAGAACTTTCGTACATCCCTAATTTCTGATGTGCAGGATTAGCAGAACATTTAGTTTTGCCCAGAGTGAAGGAAATCAACATACTTTGCAATGAGAAGGACTATCATTGTCCCTCCAGTTGGGTGTGCCCATGATTCAATGCAAAAGGAGCTGAGAAGCTTCAAATAAAAGATGAAGAGTGGAGAAGACACCTTATTTCCATCATCAGCAATTTTTTCTGATTGCATTAGGCAGTTCCTCGTGCCACGTGTGTTGAGAGCTGCCACCCTGGATACAGCACGATTGCCCAGCAGGGGAAAGAAGTCTGTTGCTACGATTGCACGAAGTGTCCAGAAGGAATGATTTCAAACCAGATTGGTAAGTAAAAGGTACACAGAGTTACATTGAATTGGGGGGGGGTCCACATTCTTTAAATATTGGTCTACACTAATTCGGACCACTTTCCTCTACAACAAACATATGCATGGATTTATCTCCATGCATCTCCTTGAACAGTGGCAGGCAATAAAAGCCTGCCATATTCAGGCTGAAGATGTTTTTCATTGGAGATACTTTTCTCCCTCTTTGCCTTGCCACAAATCTGTTGCACCAAATCCATAGTCACCTAGGAAATGTTCTATAGGTTTTTGGTTATGATGAAAATAGTTTTTGTTTTTAATTATTCTTGCAATAACTTTGTTCTCACACTCATTAACCTTTTCACAAATAGCATTAAGGCTATGGCATCTATGACAAGGGATGTCAGTAGCTAAAACAAATGCAAGCATCACCTAATCATTGTTCACCACCATTAGACCAGACCAGGTGGGATTTATCAAAAATAGACAGGGGGCTGATAATCTTAGATTAGTTGTTGATCTGGTTGCTTTAAACTCTGAAAGAACTGATCAGGCGGCCATCATTTCCTTGGATGCAGAAAAGGCCTTCAACAAAATTCATTGGGAATTTATTTTTACTACATTGACTAATTCTGGTTTTCCTATAGACTTTCTGAAATTGGTTAAAATTCTATACTCAGCTCCAAGAGCAAGAGTAATGGCCAATGGTGTATTCTCACTTTTTTTTTTTTTTTTTACTGCGGCGGGGCACCAGATAAGGTTGCCCACTTTCCCCATTGATATTCAATTTATGTTTGGAACCCCTGGCATGTGCAATTAGACAAAATAATAGTATTCATGGATTTGTCCATTTTGGATTAGAATTTAAAATTAGTCTTTAAGCTGTTGATCTTTTATTGTTTATCTCAAGACTCCAGTTGTCAGTTCCATCTTTGATTAAATTGATTAATACCTTTGGTGAATTATCCAGCTATTCAGTTAATTGGTCAAAGTAGGATATAATGCCGATTGGACATAGGATATACTCTAGTGTATTAGCCATTTGACAATTTCAATGGTGCCCAGAGTTTATTAATTTTTTGGGAATAATTATTCCTAGAGCTATCTCTCAAATGATTAGTTTAAATTTAAACAAGTTGATTAATGATATTTCACGAGATATAGATAGATGAGCATCTTTTAGGGGTGTACGAAACCCTGCTTACCTGGCTCCGCTGGGTTCCGCAGGTGGGGGGAGGCGATCCATTCCTCCCCCAGGAATCCTTGATGGAGGGGGAGGCGATCCGTTCCTCCCCCCTGGAATCCTGCCCGGCTGGCTCCGCTCTGTGGCCAGGCCACGGAGCCGCTGGCCAGGCCAACCCACAGCAGGGCCTCCAACCGCTGTTGGGCTGGTGTGGACGCAAATGCTGTCCTGTGTAGGGGACGCCATTTGCGTCCCTACTCTGGCCCATAGGCTACATAAATATTTACGTAGCCTATCACGGCTAAAGCAGGGACGCAAATGGCGTCCCCCACGCCATTTGCATTCCTGCTTTTAGGGATGTACGAAAGTGACTTACCTTTCACGGATTATGTTGATGGTGGGGGGGGGAGGAGTTCCATCCCTCCCCCAGGAATCCTGACCAGGAGGGGAGGCGCTCCGTTCCTCCCCCCAGAATCCTTGAATGGCTGGCTGTGCTCCGTGGCAGCTTCGCGGAGGAGCCGCCCAGGTCCAGCCAGGCTAGAGCCATCCGCAGCCGGATTTCTGGCCGTGGAGGGCTCTGGGGGAAAAAAAAAATGCGTACGCAAATGGCGGTGGCTACAGCTGCCGCCATTTGCGTTCCTTCTTTTTGGCCATCTTAGTCTACGTAAATATTTATGTAGACTATGATGGCGAAAATAAAGGGGAACGCAAATAGCGTAGCGGGCGCTATTTGCGTCCCTTTTTCATTCACCGTTTTAGCCTATGTAAATCTTTACGTAGGCTAAAATGGCGAATCAAAAGGGGATGCAAATAGCGCCTGCTACGCTACTTGCATTCCCCTTTATTTTCGCCGTCATAGTCTACGTAAATATTGACGTAGATTAAGACAGTGAAAAGAAGGAACGCAAATGGCGGCGGCCGTAGCCACCACCATTTGCGTACGCGGTTTTTTTATTTTTTAAACCCACCCAACCATGATAGGCTACGTAAAGATTTATGTAGCCTATCACGTCTTTCTCTTCTTCTTTTTTTAAACCTAGCCATGATAAGCTACGTAAATCTTTATGTAGCCTATCACGTCTTCTTCATTTTTTTTTTTTACACAAGCCTGGAAATGGTGGCAGTGGCAGCCAGTTGGAAGACCGGCCACCGCCGCCACCGCTGCCGGAGCCGCCGCTGCCCAGAAGATCCGCCCCAGGTGAGTATCGCCCGGGGGTGGATCCACGGGGGGCCAGGGGGGCAGGCCGTTCCACCATGGATCTCACCAAGATCCGTGGCGGAATTCTCTGACATCCCTAGCTGTGATAGCCTACATAAATATTTAAGTAGCCTATCATGCCAAAAAAAAGAAGGGAACACAAATGGCGGCGGCTACAGCGGCCGCCATTTGTGTCGCCTTTTTTAGCTGTGATAGGCTATGTAAATATTTACATAGCCTATCACAGCCTCTGCAGGGATGCAAATGGCATCCCTGCATTAGCCGTGATAGGCTACGTAAGTATTTACATAGCCTATGATGGCCATTCTAAAGACACGCGAATGGCGACTGCAGACGCAGCCGCCATTCGAGGAGCACCGGAATGGTCAACCAAGGTAGGCTCCATTCTGGGCCCATTTCACAGGGTGGGGGGGTGGGGGGCTTCGTTCCGCCACAGATTTTGGGGGGCCGAATGTGTTGGCATTCGGCCTCACTGAGATCCGTGGTGGAATTCTCTGCCATGCCTAGCATCTTTAAGGTTGAGTTTATGGGGTAAGGTGAATACACTTAAGATGAATACCATACCCCAGATTATTTATGTTATATGAGGGATCCCAATACTTAAACCTGGCAAATATTTCCCAAAACTCAGTGCTTTGTCTTGTAAATTCTTTGGGGGTTCCTCTCCACCAAGAATATCTTTAAAAAGATGCAACTTCCAATTAATGAAGGCGGGTTCGGTTTTCCGGATCTAGCTATGTATCATCGGGCCTATTTGCTGACCTCAACTAAATTTTGGTCTTTTCGACTCAAATTAGATTTTCCTCCATGGTCAGTTTTGGAATGTTCTTGTTCGGAGCCTCTCTTTAAATGGATGGCATTAGGTTCTTGACATATTAAGGTAGACAGAGCTCCTCCCACAATTTTGGCAGTTAGGGAAGTTTGGTGTATAATGTCACGTCAATTACAGTTTGATCCATTTTCCCATGCTAAATTGACTTTATGGGGAATTCCAGATTTAAGGATTGGCAAGAAAATGTTTTTATGACAGACCTGGACAGATAGGATGATCTTTACTTTAGATCAATTAATAGGGGTTGATGATGAGTTTTCAGTAGGGTTGGCAGAGAATTTCTCCCCAAAACTTCGGGGGGCCGAGCGCCAACGTGTTCGGACCCCCGAAGAAGTTTCGGGGAGAAATTCTCTGCACCCCCCGGCCCCCGCACCCCCCCCAGGGCAGGACTTACCTTTCCCGAATGTCCCTCCCGGCGGCGGGTCCGGCCGGCGGTTCGTCGGGTCTTCGTCAGGGGCGGGGGTGGCAGCCGATCTTTCGACCAGCTGCCGCCGCCGCCATTCCAATAAAAGTAAAAAAAAAAAAAAACGCCCCCGTGATAGGCTACGTAGGGGTGGACGAAAGTCACTTACCTGTCCTCGAAGATTTCCCGCAGAGGGGGGGGAGGCGCTTCGTGGTTCCCCCCCAAAGTTCAGGCCGGGGGGGGAGGCTTCCCGCCTCGCCCGGCCAAAATTCAGGCCGGGGAGGAGGCTTCCCGCCTCGCCTGGCCGCGAACGCGAAAGTTTTTTTTTTTTTTTTTAAACGCCCCCTGATAGGCTACGTGATGATTAACGTAGCCTATCATGGCTAGATCTGCAAAGTCAGCCGTGATAGGCTACATCAATCATCACATAGCCTATCACGGGTGACTTTAAAAAAAAAAAAAAAAGCACGTATGCTAATGGCGGCCCCCATAGGGAGCCGCCATTCGCGTTCCTTATTTAATCGCTGTAGTCTACGTAAATGTTTATGTAGACTACGGAGAAAATAAGGGCAATGCAAATAGCGTTGCCCTTATTTTCGCCGTAGTCTACGTAAATCTTTACATAGACTACAGCGACCAAATAAGGAACAGGAATGGCGGCTCCCTATGGGGGCTGCCATTATCCGTACACACTTTTTTTTTTTTTTAAGTCACCCGTGATAGGCTATGTGACGATTGATGTAGCCTATCACGGCTGACTTTGCAAATCTAGCCGTGATAGGCTACGTTAATCATCACGTAGCCTATCAGGGGGCGTTTTTTTTTTCTTTTATTGCAATGGCGGCGGTGGCGGCAGCCGGTCGAAAGACCGCTCGAACACCCGCCGAACCGCCGGCCGGACCCGCCGCCGGGAGGGACATTCGGTGAAGGTAAGTCCTGTCCCGGGGGGGGGGTGCGGGGCGTGGGGGGGGTTCGGAGGATTTCTCCCCGAAACTTGTTCGGGGGGCCGAACACGTTGGCGCTCGGCCCCCCGAAGTTTCGGGGAGAAATTCTCCGCCAACCCTAAGGCTATGAGACGATTAATGTAGCCTATCACGGCTAGATTTGCAAAGTCAGCCATGATAGGTTACGTAAATCGTCACGTAGCCTATCATGGGTGACTTAAAAAAAAAAGTGCATACGGCTAATGGCGGCCCCTATAGGGAGCCGCCATTCGCATTCCTTATTTGGTCGCTGTAGTCTACGTAAAGATTACATAGACTACAGCGACCAAATAAGGAACGCGAATGGCGGCTCCCTATGGGGGCCGCCATTTGCGTACGCGCTTTTTTTTTTTTAAAGTCACCCATGATAGGGTACATGACGATTTACATAGCCTATCATGGCTGACTTTGCAGATCTAGCCGTGATAGGCTACGTTAATCATCACGTAGCCTATCACGGGGGTGGTTTTTTTTTAACTTTTTATTTCACGGCCAGGCGAGGCGAGGCGCCTCCTCCCCGGCCTGAATTTCGGCCGGGCGAGGCGGGAAGCCTCCCCCCCTGGCCTGAACTTCGGGGGGAGAGCAGCGAAGCACCTCCCCCCCACCGCGAAAAGCTGCGAGACCAGGTAAGTGGCTTTCGTGCACTCCTAGTTTTCAGTATTTTCAATTTTGCGAGATCAATTTGATCTGCTGGCCTCAGCGGAAAGGCAGTGTTTGCAATTGAAACATTTGTCGGTATCTAGATTCGGTCCTGCTGTTTTTAATGTTTTACTGTTTTTATAAACATTAGGGATGGCGGAGAATTTCTCCACAAATCTCCAGGAGGCCGAATGCCAACGCATTCAGCCCCCCAAAATTGGTGGGGAAATTCTCTGCCCCCCCGCCCCTCCTGGGATGGGACTTACCTCCTTCGAATGTCCCTCTCGGCGGCGGGTCCCGGCGGCGTTTCGGTGGCGTTTCGGCAGGGGTGGGGGCGGCGGCCGGTCTTCTGACCGGCTGCCGCCACCGCCATTACAAAGTAAAGTAAAAAAAAAAAAAAACACGCGATAGGCTACGTAATGATTTACGTAGCCTATCGTGGCTAGATTTTCAAAGTCAGCCATGATAGGCTACGTAAATCTTTGCGTAGCCTATCACGGGTGACTTTGAAAAAAAAAAAAAGTGCCTACGCAAATGGCGGCGACCATGGGCACCGCCATTTGCGTTCCTTATTTGGGCAGGGGTAGTCTACATAAAGATTTACATAGACTACGGAGAAAATAAGGGCAACGCTTTGAAAATCTAGCCATGAAAATCTAGCCGTGATAGGCTACGTAAATTGTTATGTAGCCTATCACATGGTTGTTTTTTTTACTTTACTTTTTTTATTTCGCGGCCGGGGAGACGGGGCGCTCCCCCCCGGCCTGAATTTCGTCCAGGAGGGGCGGGGCACCTCCCCCCCGCCAAGAACTTTGGGGGGAGAACCGAAGCGCCTCCCCCCCACCATGAAGCAAGCTGCGGGACCAGGTAAGGCACTTTCTTCCATCCTTAATAAACATTTATTATCAATTAATAAATATGACACAAGTGGTTTGCAGCAGGAATGGAACAGGGAATTGAAACGTCCTATTTTGCTTAATCAATGGACTGCCATTTTGGCATCTGCATCAGACATTTCAATGGATCTTTGGTTACGCCTTATTCAGCAAAATCTCTTGTTTGACTTTGAGGTCTATTGGATGCCACAGTGTCTTTTTAGTAAAGGCTTGTCAAATTTGGCTAATTGTTGGAGGTATAATGCAGTCAATGCTTCTTTTATTCCTATGTCTTGGAAATGCCAAATGGCAACCTCCTTTTGGGAGGAAGTTATTGTATGGATACATTTTGTATTGGAAAGCTCTTTAATATTTACTGATGTAAATGTTCTTTTAAACTACATACCTGCTTCTTGGAATGTAAAACATGGTCAGCGTAAATGGATTTTTCACGTCCTTTTGGTTGCTAAAAGACTGATACTACAATATTGGAAGGATAAAAGCTCACCACCTATAACACAATGGACTGAAGACTTAACAAAACTAGCAACATTTGAAAGAGTGGTATATAGGAGTAACTTGCAAATGGACTTATATGTGAATATTTGATCTGCTTTTACTGAAGTTTATGTGTAACCTCCTCACACACACACACACACACACACTTTCTCTCGAATATTTTAATGTTAGAGACTGGGGATTTTGAACATGTTGTTGTATCTGTATTTTTATTTCTTTTCTTTTCTTTTTAGGTTTTGTAATATTTTCAGTTTGTTTTGTTTTGTAAACATTCACGATAAAAAGTCACAATAAAAAAATTAAAAAAACCCTTTCCACATATAAGTATTAAGGTTATGGCATCTATAACAAGGGATGTCAGTACCTAAAACAAACACAAGCATCACCTAATCATTGTTCACCATTCATACTGCAAAATCCATAATGCAATGTGATTTTGAGCAAAGTAGAGGTGCAAAATAAGAAACATAGTAGAATCATAGAATATTAGGGTTGGAAGGGGCTTACAAGACCATCAATTCCAACCCCCTGCTCAGTGCAGGAAGCCTGCTCCCCAGGCAGTCTCCCATCCAAGTACTAACCAGGCCTGACCCTGCTTAGCTTCTGCAATCAGACAAGATTGGGAGCATCCAGCCCTTTGCTCATCAGATCATGTCTTAGCAAATCTGGCTGCAATCTTGAAAGGCATAGAGTTAGATTGAGATTGAGTAACACTTAGAGTAGACACACCGAAATCAATGGGAATACTTTAAGAATGACTACATTTGGATCCAACTGATAAAATTTTCATGGAAATCTATTGTTTGGGTCTATGAAGATGGATTATTATACAAATTTCCTAATTTGGTTACAATGCATACCCATATATGAATGTTATAGGAAGAAAACAAAACATTTTAATACTCATTATGACTGTTATGAACATGTGTCATTGACTTCAGTGGGCCTACACAAATGATGACTATATCTAGATCCAACCCAGTATTTTTCATTGACGTTGGCAGGAGGGGGTTCCCCTCATATAAGCTCAAAACACATTTTGAAGGAAACAAAGAGGATTCTTGAACTTTAGTTAAACTAGCAAACTTTATTTTTTGTGTATTTCTGATATACTGACACCTTGCTTATGGATTCCAGATGCTGACCATTGTGAGAAGTGTCTAGAAGATCAATATCCAAATGAGAAACAGGATGAATGCATCCCTAAAAGTATTACCTACTTATCCTATGGAGAACCGTTGGGAGCAGTTTTGGCTTCCATTGCCCTGTTCTTTTCTGTGATCGCAATTGTGGTGATGGGGAGCTTCATTCTGAACCGGAAATCTCCCATTGTCAAAGCCAACAACTGGGACATCACCTGTACCCTCCTTTCCGCTCTCCTTCTTGCATTCCTGTGCACCTTCCTATTCATAGGACAGCCTCAGAGAGAGACCTGCATTCTCCGCCAAACAGTGTTCGGCATCATCTTCTCTGTTGCAGTTTCTTGTGTGCTGGGCAAAACCATCACTGTGGTCCTGGCCTTCATGGCCACCAAGCCAGGAAACAGGATGAGGAAATGGGTAGGGAGGAGACTGGCAGTTTCAGTCATCATTCTCTGCTCTCTTATTCAAACTAGCATCTGTGCTGTGTGGCTGGCAACTTCTCCCCCATTCCCTGACTTGGACATGCAATCTCAGATTGGCCAGATCATCGTTCAATGCAATGAGGGTTCAGGCATCATGTTCTACCTTGTCCTGGGCTACATGTGGCTTCTGGCCATCATCAGCTTCACTGTGGCTTTCTTGGCCAGAAAGTTGCCTGATACTTTTAATGAAGCCAAGCTGATCACCTTCAGCATGTTGGTCTTCTGCAGTGTTTGGGCTTCCTTTGTCCCAACTTACCTGAGCACCAAAGGAAAATACATGGTGGCTGTGGAGATCTTCAGCATCTTGGCCTCTAGTGTTGGCTTACTGGGCTGCATATTCCTCCCCAAATGCTACATTATTATACTGAGACCTGAACTGAACACCAAGGAGCAGCTTGTAAGGAAGAAGAATGGTCACAGTTAATTCTTCGGGTATTTTTATTCTTAGGGAAAGGGGAAGATCCAGCATGCATGTATCAAAAACTGATGTTGAAAACAGCATTATTTTTTAAAATCTACCCAATGTGTTTGAGACTGCTGGTCTTTATCAGGGATACCATAACACTTAATAAACATTAAGATGAAGTAACAGGTTATATTTATTGTATGTAATAAAGAACATGTAGTTTTAATCTTAATGATATGCCCATTGATTAAAAACAGTCCCCCAGGTTTCCTTTGGCCACCGCTTTGTTTGTATCTTGTAACGCTACTCTTCCCCATATCGCTTGTGTTGTATTTTGGTTGTGTGTTCATCCAATACTATGGAATGTTTAAAAATGCAGGAAATATATTTATATTCACTACTAAAATATAAGCTTTGCCAAGGGTGTCCTAAAATGATTGAGGTCAATGGGGTTGGGCCTTCCACACTCCTCTCATCTTCGTTATGGTTGAAAAAACTCTGTCAATTTGGGGTCGAACTAGACATGAGGGGAATTGTATCATGAACTGAAATGATTGTGTACATTTGATTTTGTAAAAAGCCATTGAGGAACAAGTGCAGTATTGGGACTGTTGGGTGTGGGATCACTTTGCCCTTCTGTTGACAAAAATCATCCCTCTGGAGCTAATCTTTGCATTTCGAGGAAAGTTCTCACTGGCAGCAATGAATGAGAAGGGATGTAGGATTCGAATACATTAGCAGAGTTACTCTATCTCAGGTCACCTCCCTTGTGGACCGTGGGAATGCTGTAGACATCATATACCTCGACTTCAGCAAAGCTTTCAACAAAGTGCCCCATGATATCCTGATGAGCAAACTAGCTCAAAGTGGGCTAGATGAAACAACGATCCGGTGGATCCACAGTTGGCTACAGAATCGGACTCAAAGAGTGCTTATCAATGGGACCTTCTCAAACTGGGGAGAGGTAACGAGTGGGGTACCGCAGGGCTCAGTCCTGGGCCCAGTGCTCTTCAACATTTGTATTAAGGACTTGGAGGAGGAGGTGCAGGGAATGCTGATCAGATTTACATATGATTACACAAAATTGGGTGGGATAGCTAATACCCTGGAAGACAGAAACAAAATTCAAAGTGATCTGGATAGCCTGGAGTGCTGGGCAGAAAACAACAGAATGACATTGAATAGGGATAAATGCCAAGATCTGCACCTAAGAAAAAGAAACCAAATGCTCAGTTACAAGATGGGGGATACATGGCTCAACAACACCATGAGCGAGAAGGATCTTGGAATTGTTGTAGATCACAGGCTGAATATGAGCCAACCTGTGATGTGGCTGCAGAAAAGGCAAATGCTATTTTTGGCTGCATTAATAGAAGCATAGCTTCCAAATCCTGGAAAGTAATAGTTCCCCTCTACTCAGCACTGGTTAGGCCTCACCTGGAGTACTGTGTCCAGTTCCAGGCACCACACTTTCAGAAGGATGCAGACAACCTGGAGAGGGTTCAGAGGAGGGCAACCAAGATGATCAGGGGACTGGAAACAAAGCCCTATGAGGAGAGACTGACAGAACTGGGCATGTTTAGCCTTGCAAAGAGAAGACCGAGGGGAGATATGAGAGTGTGTTTCAAGTACTTGAAAAGTTGTCACAAAGAGGAAGGCCAGGATCTTGTCTCAATCTTCGCAGAGTGCAGGACACGGAATAATGGGCTCAAGTGACAGGAAGCCAGATTCCGGCTGAACATCAGGAAAAAACTTCCTGATTGTTAGAGCAATACGACAATGGAACCAATTCCCTAGGGAGGTGGTGGGCTCTCCCACACTGGAGGCATTCAAGACGAGGCTGGACAGCCATCTGTCGGGGATGCTCTGACTTGGATTCCTGCATTGAGCAGGGTGTTGGACTCGATGGCCTTGTAGGCCCCTTCCAACCCTACTATTCTATTATTCTATTAGTAGTGTGCTGGAAGAGGGTGTTAAAGCCTTCCACTAATCACTTCTTTTAATCTACAGCATCATACCACCACATTGTTTTATCTTCACCAAGCATCTCAAGATCCAAAGCAACCATGGGTCGGTCCTGCAGTATGCATGCTAGTGGAAATCTCAGTATGGTACAGAATAAATATTTTCCTTTCAGACTCCAAACCTGTTGTATCACAACCAAACATCCCATATTAGAAAGCATCCCCCAAAAGCTTGCAGCATGCCTGCTGCTGGAAATCTCAGTATGGTGTTGAATTACATTTTGGCTCATTCCTGTTGGTGCAATAGATAAACCAAAACAAAAAACTTGAGTTACAATATAATACAGGCTTACCTTGTACTGAAATGCAATAGTAATATAAGGATGGTGAGGGGTGCAAGAAGAGGGCTCCCTCTCACTGTTCAACCCATCCTGGAAGCTACTGGTTTAAGCAACAAACGCGCATGTGTCACCTCACAGTAGGATTCCTCTAGGAATACAGTAAGACTGAGATGCTTCATAAGGCCATACATGATGAGGACAATGTGAAGCATCTTTGCTGGTCCCAGGCACTCCATCCCCCAATCTGGATTTGGGACTGAAAGTCGCAGGAAAAGTGTGGGTGCCTGGAGGGTAAGTTGTAAGCAAGCACAATTTGTGACATTGCACAACATCATGACTGATTACAGGACATGTCGGCCTTAGCTTCCAATTTCCTGGTTTTGTGGAGTTTGGACCAATGTGAGATGGCCTTATCATCTGTAGGGGTGTACGAAATACTTACCCCGTTCCGGTTCGGGTGTCCGCGGGGTGGGGGCAGGCGATCCTTCCCTGCCCCTGGAATCCTCCTTGGCCGGCTCCACTCCGCAGCAAGTCTGTGGAGCCGCCGGCCAGGCCTGTCCGCAGCCGGGCTGAGGACGGAAATGGTGCCCGGCATAGCCGACGCCATCTGCGTCTCTGCTCTTTTCAGTGATAGGCTATGTAAATATTTACATTTGCATCCCTGCTCTTTGCTGTGATGGGCTATGTAAATATTTGCGTAGCCTGTCGCGTTAACAAAAAGCACAGACGCAAATGGCATCCTGGATGCCATTTGCGTCCGTAAAGGCCTTAGTTTAAGGTAAATGCAGCAATTTATGGTTGCATTTACCTTAAACTAAGGCCTTTATGGAGGCAAATGTGAATAGTAATATGATGTGAAAAGCAAATGTGAAAAGTAATATAAGGATGGTGCATCCTGGTCCATTTACAGCTGCATTTATCTAAAACTAAGGCCTTTACGGCCGCAAATGGCGTCCTGGGTGCCATTTGTGTCTAGGGATGTACGAAAGTGACTTACCTTTCGAGGATTATGTTGATGGGGGGGAGGCGTTCCATCCCTACCCCCAGAATCCTCGACGGGGGGGGGAGGCAATCCGTTCCTCCCCCACAGAATCCTTGATGGCTGGCTGTACTCCGCGGCAGCTCCGCAGAGCAGCCGGCCAGGCCCAGCCCAGCCCAGAGCCATCTGCAGCCGGATTTCCGGCTGCGGAGGGCTCTGGGGAAAAAAAAAAATGCGTACGCAAATGGTGGCGGCTATGGCCGCCGCCATTTGCGTTCCTTCTTTTTGGCCGTCTGAATCTATGTAAATATTTATGTAGACTATGATGGCGAAAATAAAGGGGGACGCAAATAGCATAGCGGGTGCTATTTGCGTCCCTTTTTGATTCACCATTTTAGCCTACGTAAATCTTTACATAGGCTAAAATGGGGAATCAAAAAGGGACACAAATAGCGCCCACTACGCTATTTGCGTTCCCCTTTATTTTTGCCATCATAGTGTATATAAATATTTACATAGACTAAGATGGCCAAAAAGAAGGAACGCAAATGGCGGTGGCCATCACCGCCTCCATTTGCATATGAGGTTGTTGTTTTTTAAACCCACCCAGCCTTGATAGGCTATGTAAAGATTTAAGTAGCCTATCACTTCGTGTTTTTTTTTTAAACCCAACCATGATAGGCTACGTAAATCTTTACGTAGCCTATCACATTTTTTTTTTTTTAACAAGACTGGGAATGGTGGCGATGGCAGCCGGTTGGAAGACCAGCTGCTGCAGCCGCCGCCACCTGGAAGTTCCACCCCAGGTAAGTCTTGTCCTGGGGGGGATCCGCGGTGGGGGCGGAGGGGTGGAAGGCTGTTCCGCCACGGAGTTTGGGGGCTGAATGCACTGGCATTCGGCCTCACCGAGATCCGTGGCGGAATTCTCTGACATCCCTATTTGTGTCCACAGTCACTTCCCTCCCTTCAACCAGCGATATGGCATGGCGGCCGTATCGCTGGCACTTTGGAGCATTCCGCCCATCCCTACCAATGGCAAGTGGGCTCTAAGCATAGCCAGTAGAATGTCCTTGCATAGAATTTCTCCATCTGCTCCTGACGGATGGAATGGCACACTAGATTGCATTTTATTCTTTAACTATTTGTATTGTATCATTGCTTATTAACCATAAGCATGTATGAATTGCCCCATTGGAGCAGATATGGATGTATGAATTGTGTACCTTCCGTGCTGCTTGACTTCCGCAGTTTGCGGCCAGTGCTCCGTACTGTCGTTCGCAAGCCCCCGGAATTCTCCTCTTTTTTTCCGCTCCAAGAATTACAAAGATAAATCTGTACTGACAGCCATAATTCTGCATAGCTTCCGTAAGAAAGGCTATTTTTCGTAGATATTTACGTATTCTTTCCCATACCCTGAGATGTGCAGTAATTACTTTCAGCCAGAACACTTCCTCCTCCTAGGGGCTTCCCAAAACAAGGCTGCCTTAGGTGTGCCTAGGGATGTACGAAAGTCACTTACCTTTCCACGGATTCTGTGCATGGGGGGGGAGGCGTTCCGTCCCTCCCCCCGGAATCCTTGATGGGGAGGGAGGCGATCCGGTCCTCCCCCCTGGAATCCTTGATGGCCGGCTGTGCTCTGCGACAGCTCTGCAGAGCAGCCAACCAGGCCCAGGCCAGGGCCGTCCACAGCTGGATTTCCAGCCGCGGAGGGCTCTAGGTAAAAAAACACAAAAAACGTGTACGCAAATGGAGGCTGCTACGGCCCCCGCCATTTGCGTTCCTTATTTTTCTTCATCTTAGTCTAAGTCAATATTTACGTAGACTAAGACGAAGAAAAGAAAGGGGAACGCAAATAGCGTAGTGGGCACTTTCACCCTCAACAAGAGGCTCTTGAGATCCTCTTCGCTTTCTGCAATCAGTTGGCTATATCTTCCCCTTTCTCCCTTGCTTTTCGCTTCCCTTCTTTCGTGAGCTACTTGTAAAGCCTCATCAGACAGCCACTTTGCTTTCTTGCATTTCTTTTTCTTTGGGATGGATTTCGTTGCTGCCTCCTGAACAATGTTACGGACCTCCGTCCATAGTTCCTCAGGCACTCTGTCTATCAGGTCTAATCCCTGAAATCTATTCCTCACCTCCACTGTATATTCATCAGGGATATGATTTAGGTCATACCTGAACAGTTTAGTGGTTTTCCCGACGTTCTTCAATTTAAGCCGAAATTTTGCAAGAAGCAGCTCATGATCTGAGCCACAGTCAGCTCCAGGTCTTGTTTTTACTGACTGTATGGAGCTTCTCCATCTTTGGCTGCAAAGGACATAATCAATCTGATTTCGATATTGACCATCTGGTGACGTCCATGTGTAGAGTCGCCTCTTGTGCTGTTGGAAAAGAGTGTTTGCTATGATCAGCATGTTCTCTTGGCAAAACTCTATTAGCTTTTGTCCTGCTTCATTTTGTACACCAAGGCCATGCCTGCCTGTTATCCCGGTGATTTCTTGACTTCCTACTTTAGCATTCCAATCACCTATGATGAAGAGGACATCTTTTTTTGGTGTTAGTTCTAGAAGGTGTTGTAGGTCTTCATAGAACCGATCAACCTCAGCTTCTTCGGCCTCAGTGGTTGGGGCATAGACTTGAATTACTGTGATGTTGAATGGTTTGCCTTGGATTCGTACTGAGATCATTCTATCATTTTTAAGATTGTACCCCAGTACTGCTTTTCCCACCCTTTTGTTGACTATGAGTGCTACTCCATTTCTTCTAAGGGATTCTTGCCCACAATAGTAGATATGATGGTCACCTGAATTAAATTCGCCCATGCCTGTCCATTTTAGTTCGCTGATTCCCAAGATGTCGATGTTCAATCTTGCCATCTCATGTTTGACCACCTCCAGCTTACCTTGGTTCATTGATCTGACATTCCAGGTTCCTAAACAATATTGGTCTTTACAGCATCGGATTTTCTTTTCACCACCAGACACATCCACAGCTGAGTGTCCTTTCGGGTTTGGCCTAACCGCTTCACTCTTTCTGGCGCTACTTGGAAATACCCTCTGCTCTTCCCCAGTAGTATATTGGACACCTTCCGACCTGAGGGGCTCATCTTCCGGCGTCATATCTTTTAGCCTTGTGATACGTTCCATGGGGTTTTCTTGGCAAGAATACTGGAGTGGGTTGCCATTTCCTTCTCCAGTGGACCACATTTTGTCAGAACTCTCTGCCATGACCTGTCCGTCTTGGGTGGCCCTGCACGGCATAGCTTATGGCTTCACTGAGTTACGCAAGCCCCTTCGCCACAACAAGGCAGTGATCCATGAAGGGGACTATAAACATACAAGTAGAATAATATGACATATTCACACTTCACAGTTCAAAATGTGCAAAAAAAAAACACAAAAAACATACAATCCATTTAAAAATTATTCAGCCAGCACAAAATATTTCCTCCTAAAAGCCACAACAATGAATTCAGCAGTATGTCCAATAAAAATATACACCAATCAAAAGCCCCATGGAACAGATAGGTTTTGAAGTCCTTCTGTGCACCAAGACTGAAGCATCCTAATGTATAAGCCTTGGGAGTTCCAGTTCCACAATGTACTGGCCACTACCAAAAAGGTCCTGTCTGTAGTACTGCCCACAAATCTGACCAGGTTTAAAAGTGGGCCAGCGAGCAGAGTCTCTAATGCCAATCTCAGGCATGGGCAAGTTCATATAGGAACATGTAGTCCTTCAAATAAGCTAGCCCTAAACTACTTAGGGCTTTAATTGGGTCCAAAAATGCACTGGTAACCAATGTAATTCACAAAAAATCAATGTAATCTGTTCTGGCTGCTTAACCCCAATGTACCAGCATAACTTTGTGAGTTCTTTTCAAAGGCACCCCATGTTGTGTGCATACAGTAGTGTACTCTGGATATACCCAGCAGACACATAACTGAGGCTAGGTGCACTTTGTGTAGTTACATTGGCTATGGTCTGGATTGGTAATCCAGTCTGTGGCTCTTTTCTGTCTCCCCCCGTCCCCCGAATTCATAGGTTAGTGATTCAGAAAGTCAGACTAATACCAAACACAGACTCTAATTCTCAGATAGCCTGCCCTGACGAACGGCAAATGTAGGCTATCATGGGATTATACAAACATATTTTATCTGTTAATACAGGGACCTTGGAAGAGATATTTAATTACCCTGTAATTATCAAAATCACATGATTGAAATTGGCATCTTGTGGAACCCCCATGGCTAGCTGGAGAACTCCTAGTGTATTCTATGAAACAAAAGCAGCCTGATTCAGCTCCATAGCTTGTGCTTTGCTTTACTTAGTCTATAAAGTCACCTCCCAAACTGAGCTGAGAGAGGTGAACTTGAGGCAGGCAAGGCTCTGGCATTTGGAGCATTGAAACGTCATCCCTTAGACCCAAAGCTGAAAGGTAGCTAGCTAGCTAGCTAGGTACTTATTTATTTATTTATTTATTTATTTATTTATGACTTGAAAGATTTTCAGAGTGGATCCTTGTGCTGTATGGATTGGTGTCAGCTGGCCAATCGTTTTTGGGTGGTTTTCTGTAGCTTCTCTCAAGACAGTTACTTTCTACTCACATTGATGCTATTGGTATGTAGGTGACAGTGTTGATCTCTAGGTGTGATTGGGGCACAGATTTGCTGGCATTCAGAATGGCCTTGCTCCTCTTCCTCTTGCTCCTCTTCCCTCTCTCCCTGCTGTTCCCAAATACATCCAGCAAGGCTTCAAAGTCCACATCCAGTTCTCACCCAAAAGTTGAACATAGATTTCATGCTGACATCATCATTGGGGGATTTGTGTCCATTGTACTTGCTGAAATGCTTTTACACCCCTTTACAGGATACCCAGGCTTCTCTCCCGGAGCATGGTAAGTAGCTCTATTTTTTTTTCCAGAAGTGAAGAATTCTTTAAAAGTAGACAAAGCAAAGAAAAGCAAAGCAAAAACCACGGCAATCCTGCAAGGGTCTGAAGTAGATACTCTGCACTGTTGCAGATTCTGAATCTAGAATTGTATGGAAATAGAACACGCTTCTTTCACTGATGTGAAATTCTCATTGCAGGATAATGTGCAAAAACTACCAACATGTCCTAGCCCTTGCTTTTGCCATTAATGAGGTCAACAGGGATGAGCGTCTCTTGCCCAACACCACACTGGGATTCAAGATCTATGAGAATGCTTTTAGTTCAAAGCGAGCCTATGGGACAACTCTGGATATTCTCTTCATGGGACAGGGAAATCCCCCCAATTACAGGTGTGTCAGGGGGAAGACATTAATGGCCATCATTGGTGGGCTCACCTCACAAACCTCCATTCCAATGGCCAACATCTTAAATGCCTACAAGATACCACAGGTATGTGTCTTTATATGCATGCATAGGAAACAGAGCAGTGCAGGTCTCTCTCCAGGACCTTACTTGTACACCCCACAGACTTTGTAAGGATAAAAGGATTCTACTTAATCCCTTGAATACTGTCCTATAACGAAGCCATCATCCTGTGGGATTCTTGGCATGAAAGGACCCCACTCCCTCGAACCCATGTTTTCCTGAGTTGTGGTTCACACTCACCCAGAATTTAACACTATGTTATTTTAAGGTCTAAACTATAAGTAATTCAGTTTTCCCAGCTTCCTGTGTAGAACCCATTACCAGTGTGAGAGTTGGCAGGACCAATACTCCAAATGAGATAATAACGTTTGGATTGTAATATGCAGTAAGTGGAACCTGCAACAAAAAGTTGCAGTGCGGCATGCTCCTATGTAGAGTTCCATCCTGGCAGCTGTACTCTATTCCAAGATACTCCATTCATTCTCCTTAGCCTCATTTCTTGTTTTCTTCCTTGATGAACACATAGCATTCTAGTGGCACTGATCAAGATCATTGGATTGTATTTTGTACCCCACATTCAGTTTTTCTAAAGGCTGTGTTTTGTTTTGTTACTTCTACTGAAGTTGGGGTCCCCCAGTCCTGTTGATACCTGCTCATGCATGTAGAAGTTGCCATTTTGGCTTCATATGGATTGGCAACTGGAGAATGTGTTGTTCTATATCACAGCCTTGACTGACCTGGGGACATCCTGATGTTTTGGACTACAATCCCCAGCTTCCCTGACCATTGGCCATTGACAGTTACTAGGGAGGACGGGACTTGTACTCCAAAACACATGGTGGGCACTAGGTTCTGGAAGGGATTTGTTGGCAGATCAGAAAGCATGAACTGAAGAAATGCATTTCTGTTCAAGGATAAAAGGACATATTTCTCAGTTTTGAAAGTAGTTGTGCACACATCCCAACATCTGTTAGCACTGAGAAGTTCCAGAAGTAGTAAGTTTTAGGTTTGGATTCTATTGCAGAAGACACTACTGGAAACTTGTTGTGCCTTTCTAGTATTTGCAAATATACAAAAGAAGCAAAAAGTGGGTAAACATCTTCATAGTTTAAGGTCTTTGCTCCTCAGAAGTACCCCAGAGAGAGAGAGAGAGAGAGAGAGAGAGAACATGCTGCATCTGTGAGAACCTTTCAGCTTTAAGTGAATTCTCAGCTTTGTCTCTGCTTCTGTCCCTCTGTACTGTGTCTTCATACACACACCCATATCAACTGTTCCCATTGGCAGAAAGTACTTGAAGTCACCTCCTGCAACCTCTGATGGCTAATACTCAAGACAAATCTCTAGGTGGCTCCGAAACAGTAGCAGGGGTGGGTGGGGTCAAGCTCTGATGGAGATCTCTCAGTGGCTCCTAACCGTTAGCTTCCATCAAGTCACACCAGCAGATCACTCTGGTCTATAAACCAGAAATTTGCTTAGCAAATGAACGTTGGTCTGTAGCCTTAACAGCATCTTTTGTCCTGACAGCTCAGTTATGGGTCTTTTGACCCTCTGTTGAGTGATAGGAGTCAGTTCCCTTCTTTCTTTCGGATGGTTCCAAATGAAAGCCCTCAGTATGATGGGATTGTTCAGCTACTCAAGCATTTTGGGTGGAACTGGATTGGCCTCCTGATCTCAGATGATGACAGCGGAGAAACGTTTCTTCGAACTTTGAGACCAAGCCTCTTCCAGAGCAATATTTGCGTTGCTTTGGTTCAACTGATCCCAGTGGTGATAAATCACACAAAAGAGACTATTCTTCAGTACTTTGAAACCATATCTTTCACAATGCACTTGAATGAAATCAGTGTAATTGTCATGTATGGCGATTCCCAATCCATGGCAGGTTTCCAAATAGTTCTAGATCAGTATGAATTTTTCAAGAAGCATCCAACTGAGAAAGTTTGGATTATAACGGCTCAATGGGATTTCACAGCTTTTTTTTCTTGGAATAAATTTCCAGCCAAATCCCTCAATGGCACCTTGTCCTTTTCACTTCACACAAATGTGGTTCCAGGATTTCAGGACTTCCTTGAGACTCTAAGTCCATTCACGTCAAATATTCATTTCATCCAAGAGTTCTGGTACACTGCATTTCTCTGTGCACTCCCAATGTTTAACCTGTATGCACGGAATAAGAAAAACTGCACTGGGGAGGAGAAGCTGGGGAGTCTCCCTGGATCTGTGTTTGAAATGGGGATGTCTGGCCAGAGCTACAGTATCTACAATGCTGCTTATGCTGTCGCACATGCTCTCCATGCCATGGAATCATTGAGAGCGAAGCAGAAAGCAACACCGAACGGAGAGAGACAGAAGCTTCTTCGACGTCATCCATGGCAGGTAAGGCATGGTTCCTCTTTATCAGAGTACAGGCGTATTGCACGAATTAGTATATATAGACCGCTGTGCCACCCCCTGGGCTGGACTCTGGCTACTTGTTCAAGTGCTGTAGGCTAGTGGCAGAAACCTTTGACTGAAGCCACACCAACATTTTTGCTATAACACTCCAGGAAGAAGACGAATTTAAAGATACCCCCCCCCCGGATCTTCTGCAAATTTTCACATGAAAAAATTAAATAAAATGTTTGCAAGAAAGATGCCAGAATACTAGGGATGGTGGAGAATTCCGCCACAGACTCCAATGAATCCGAATTCCAGGGAATTCAGCCTCTGGAGTCCATGGCAGACGTTCCCACTCACCCCCGCCTCCTGCCAGATTGTTGCGGAGCCGAATCCTCCTTACCAGCAGCTCCATTCTGCAAGCAATATGGCTGCCATTGCCGTCTGTATTGCTGTGGATGAGAAACAGGAAGTGATCCGGATGCAAATGGCGCATGCCACGCCATTTGCTTCCCTGTTTCTTCTTGCAATAGGCTACGTGTCTGTATTTACGTTACATAGCCTATTGAGTGAAAAAAACAGGGTCCTTTTTTCACGCAATAGGCTACATAAATAGCTATGTAAATACAGACGCGTAGCCTATCGCAAGAAGAAACAGGGATGCAAATGGCGTAACGGACTCCATTTGTGTCCGGATCACTTCCTGTTTCTCATCTGCAGCGATACGGCATGGCAATGGCGGCCGTATCGCTTGCAGAACGGAGCCAGCCAGCGGCTCCATGGACTCACCGCAGAGTGGAACTGGCCAGCAAGGATTCCGGGGAGAGGAACAGATCGCCTCCCCCGCCGTGGACGCCCCTGCTGAGCCCAGGTAAGGGGATTTGTACGTCCCTAAAGAATATAACATTGCATGTGATAGCATTGATTCTTAAGACATAATGGCAATTTTCATGAAGCAATGACAGAACATGGATGTGACCTAGGTCTGATTAATTAATTCCAGGATAATTGTGTCATTAAAAATGCACTGTTACACTGCTGATTATAACATATGAAATGTCATGAAAAATATGCCAAAGAGTCAGAGATTTTGTAAAAGTAATCTTTCATGAGGCACTGTGGGAGCACCATTGTTCAAATTAAGTCATTCTCAGAAGCAGAAATTGCACTTTTTTAAAAAAAAAACAATCAAAAGGGCTGTCTGTCTGGGGAAATCTGGCCCTTTGGGGGATTGATGGATTTTCCTGGAACCCTCAGCCGAGCTCAGGACTTTTTCCCGGAATCCAGGAAATTTCCATTTTATTTTTTTTCCTCTAAAATTGGCAAGTTCAGCAAATTGTGGCTACAACATGCACAAATTTCAGCTGCAATGACCGAAATTTGCACAAATCGTGGTCATAAAGTGTTTGTTGTTGTACAAATTGCAGCCTCAGTGCTAGAGAAAAGTTTTGCCTGTTTTAGAGAGAAACAAAATAAAAGCAACACCAGACAGGCCACTTAACAAGATCAGCCTCGGATGGCCTTCTCTCTGTCCCATCAGCCAGGACAGCTAGACTGGTGGGGATGAGGGAGAGGGCCTTTTCTGTGGTGGCCCCCACTCTGTGGAACTCCCTCCCTAGGGAACTCCGTCATGCCCCCTCTTCAATGAGCTTCCGTCGTGCATTAAAAACGTGGTTGTTCAGGCAGGCATTTGGGGTGGGTTAGGGTATTTTTTAAAAAAATTATGGTAGAATTTTATTGTTTTAAATTGTTTTATGGTATGTTGTACATCGCCCAGAGTGGCTGGGTGACCATCCAGATGGGCGATTAATAAATTTAATAATAAATAAATAAATAAATAAATAAAATGGAAAACTGCGAGCTGGCCCAACTCACACAGACTGAGTCAGGCCAGCTTGTGGACTGGAGAGTCAGAGTCCGGAATGCTCGGCAGGCTTCAAGACCCAGATGGATTCCTCTGACATCCTTTTTAAAACCCTGGGCACCAGTAATTAAAGAAAAAAATAGCTAGATGAAACTCACAAAATGATGGATGAGCTGGAGTTCTCAGTATGGAAACTGTTACTTCCAGGGGTGCTTCCAGATGAGGTTTTTTTTTGTGCAATCATCCTGCTTCATTCCCTAAATATTATGGAGGGTCCAGATGAGTCATCCATTCCAGTTCAAGTGGATGTTCTCTTTCCAGGGTTGATTCTGTTCAGATCATAAGGAAGAAACCACATTTGGGAATCACCTGGTGGGGAATTCCTGTGGGAGGTTCCACTCATCTGTATCTTTCACAATATTCATCTTACTTTTAAAATATTTGTCAGTATTTTGTATTTTGGGGAAATACAAAATCTTGCAAATTTGCATTTCATACTATTAATAGAATGGCAAATAAATCAGGTTCCTAAGAAGTAACATTTTCCACCATTTGACCTAGTTTGTAAACTTTTTGTTATCCACTCCAGCTTCGCTCTTTTCTGAGAAGCATCGAGTTTAACAATAGTGCTGGGGAAGAAATATTTTTTGACGAGAATAGAGAACTGGCATCAGGGTACGATATCATGAACACAGTCACATTCCCCAATCGATCCTTCCAGAGAGTCCGAGTTGGAAGGATGGGCCCTCAGGATCCTCAAGGGAATGGGTTCAGCATTAATGGAAGCGCCATTGTGTGGAATCACAAGTTTAACCAGGTTTGAATAATTTTTCAACAGATCTTTAATTAATATTATGATCTGAGATTAACATAGATAATGTATTTTCCCCCCATGTCCTGGGAATCAACACCTGCGATATTCCTGCTGGAAAGTTGCTGAATGTGTTCCTTTAGATACGTGTTCAGACTTGTGCATGTTCTCAAGATACGCATTCACAAAAGCATCTTTTTATCTTTGGAAAAGCTGAATCCAGTAACACACACATACACACACACACACCCCTTCATATAATGGGGAATTGATTGAACACAAGCAAGCATTTAAAATTTGCATTCATTACTTCAGAGAAAGCAATTTGGTATAGCATTTGTAATTCAGATAAAACTACACAAACCAACCAGAACCTTCAGAGTCTGCAGAGAGAACTGGAGTATGGGGAGATTAGGTAAATTCTCTTGGAGGCGGAATCTGGTGTTCACAACCAGGACATGGACATACCCTAATAGTTCAGCTTGTTAAAAGTAGGGATGGCCGTGAATTTCTCCCTGAATCTCGGGGAGGCTGAATGCCAACACATTCGGCCCCCCGAAATTGGCGGTGAAATTCTCCACCTCCCCGCCCCCCCCCCCCGGGATGGGACTTACCTCCTGCGAATGTCCCTCCCGGCAGCGTTTTGTTGGGGGCGGGGGCGGCAGCCGGTCTTCCGACCGGCTGCCACCGCCGCCATTACAAAATAAAGTAAAAAAAACACAACCCCGTGATAGCTACGTAACAATTAACGTAGCCTATCACAGCTAGATTTCCAAAGTCAGCTGTGATAGGCTACGTAAATCATTATGTAGCCTATCACGGGTGACTTTGAAAAAAAAAAAAAAGCGCATACGCAAATGGGCTGCCCATGGGCGCCGCCATCTGCGTTCCTTATTTGGGCCCGGCTAGTCTACGTAAAGATTTACGTAGACTACGGTGAAAATAAGGGCAACGCTATTTGCGGACTTCTGAAGGTTTTGAAGGTAGCACATAACTGACCAGTGTGTAGGGCAGTAGAATCATAGACTAGTACAGTAGGGTTGGAAGGGGCCTACAAGACCAACCCACCCCATCTCATCTCACTCACCCACTTGTGTGTAGGGAGAAGGGAGAGAGAAAAAGATAATCTGGATCAGGATTATGAAAGTTGAGGGTGATCAGAGGTGCATTTTATTGAAAAGTGTTGAAAGACTTTTGTGGCTATTGACTAGGATCAGGATCTTTTTATGTCAGGCATTGCATAGATACAGGGCCTGTGTTTCATGGCAACCCAGACATGCCACTCTAGTTTCTTTTGTTCCCATCCATGTCTGGCACTAAATTCAAATGTAATCCCTGTCTGTCATGCAGGGAAAATAAGATTTCCCCCCAAATCATTTGTTAATAAACTTCAGGTTTTATTGCTGAATTTTATACTTCCATGTAGGCCTAGTTTGAAATGGCAATGATCATTTTGAAGGCATTTCACCCAGATCAGAATTTGTTGTTTCAACCAAGCAGTTTGGTGGTGGTTGTTGTTGTTGTTGCTGTTTCGCAAAATGGAGAAATGAACCAGAATGTCTTGCAAAACCTAAACATTTCTTTGTTCAAATGCAGACGAAAGTTTCCAAAGGTGTGTTCATTATTAGGTGTAATAAACACCTAATAAAGGTGTTCATTACCGTGTTTGGGGGAAAGAAAGGAGAGGATAGAATTGGAGGTTAGCCATGCAATTATCTGCATGTCTAAAAAGAAGTAAGCCCAGTTGAGTTCGCCCATAAGTAAAATTACTGAAGAACTGGTAACATGAACTGGAGGAACGAAGTTTGGGATGGGAGCCATTTCATTCAGCCATTCATAGTTAAATCATTGTGTCATTTTCACAAATGGCTTGAAGGAATCACGGTTTCTCACCAGCTCTACTTCCATGTTGATATTAATAGAACAATGATTACGTTTTGCACAAGACCTTTGGCAGCAGTTATCCTGAAGTTCCATGAAGAGCAATGCAGCCCACACAATGAGAACATCATGCTTTGCCGCTCCTCTTCATTTGTCCACCAATCCTGCCCTTGGGCTCCCTAATGCAGCTCCCCTTTCCTCGAGCTCTGCTGCCTATTCCGATGCACAATCCCCTCCCCCTCCCCCAGCCTTCCTGGCTGCTCAGCACTCCTATTTTTGCCGTTTACTCTCCTTGGAGCCAATATAGAGGCCTTGCAGTTAGCAGAGAAAAACATGACCAGGAGTCCAGATGCAACACGGATGTTATTTCTAGCGCTTGATATGAAGAAGCTAAATTCCAGCCTTTTCTCCTGGTGGGCAGGAAGGGGCTTTGATGACACTTTGATTAATAGAGTCTGAAGGCTGAGTGGAAAACAAGAGACGGAGGGTGGAGTGAATATATGGAGATCAGTGGGTGATCTAACAGACAAACGAAACAATCTGCTGATCATGCATAGCTCTGCCAATCACATCTTGGGGTCAAAGCGGGTGGGTATTTTTCATTTTCAACCCTCCTCCCCACCCATGGGGGTGGTGGAATGTTGATATGAAAACAGGAGGATGGAAGCTTAAATCCTCCCTTCTGAATCACCATGGCCCTGATCCAAATTAGGGGCACAAGTGCTTCCACTTAAGAGAGAAGGACTACTTTTTGTCCCCCCAGTTGGGTGTTACCATGGGGGTGTTTCCACAGTTGACTTGCTGTGAGCTGGCTCCATTGGAGGTTGTTCAGGACACATGATGTTGTGGCCATCCCACAGCCACCCTGGAGCTATTCATGGAAAATCTGGATTTCCTGAGACTACTTTAAGTCCAATTCTTTCCATTAAGTTGGGTTCTTCATACTATAGTTGTTGTGTGCCCCAACTCTCGCATTTACCATGGGTATGCTAGCCTTTCACTGTGGCCCTGGTCAAGGGGTGTTTCTGTGTTTCCCAGCACAAACCTATTTGTGTCTACTCAGGAGTAATTTCCCATTGTGGTCAATGAGGCTTGGTCCCTAAAATCACACTCCCGAATTTCCTGAGACATAAAGCTCTAAGTTATTCCCATAAAGGCTGTGAAGTATAATCTAGAAGCTGCTTTTCTTTCGTGTTCATTGCTTTTAGGAAGTAACTAACCTGCAGCTTCACTCCTTCGCTGCATCACAGCGCTGGAGCTTCAGGGGGAAGGAGAAAAAGTGTTGACAGGGCTGGTTGGAGCCAGGCAAAATCAAGTATTGACAATTTAAAGGCTGTCCAGGGTAGCCCTCCTAAAGCCTGTGAAGCGTGATCTCGAAGCTCCATTTCTTTGATGTTTGGTCCATTGCTTTTAAGAAGTAACTAATCTATAACTTTGATCCTTTGACCCTTTGCAGTGGGAGCTTAATGGGGAAGGAAAAAGGGGGGGAGACCTTGGATGGGGGGGCTCTCTCATTGGTTGAGCTTCAGGAAAAAGGAGAAAGGGAGGTAGAGCCTGGATGGGGGGGAGGCTCTCTCATTGGTTGAGCTTCAGGGAAAAGGAGAAAGGGAGGTAGAGCCTGGATGGGGGGAAGGCTCTCTCATTGGCTGAGCAGCCCCTGCCAGTCTGATGACATTCAGTTCCAATCCCCTCCCACACCCAGAAGTATGTGACTGTCAAACGATTTATAAAGGTGTGGAGCACTTGTCTGCGAAGCCCTGCGTGGACCAAAGCCGATTCCTTGAAAAATCCAGGTAAGCCACCATGCTTCTCCTTCCACTGTCATGGAGCTCCCTCCCCCCATGTTTCCACAGAAAAAAAGAGAGAAACTGAGAAGCTTCATACAGAAATCAAAGAGTGGAAAACACACTTTATTTCCATCACCAACAATTTTTCTGATTGCATTAGGCAGTTCCTCGTGCCACGTGTGTTGAGAGCTGCTACCCTGGATACAGCAAGATTGCCCAGCAGGGGAAAGAAGTTTGTTGCTACGATTGCACTAAGTGTCCAGAAGGAATGATTTCAAACCAGATGGGTAAGTAAAAGGAACATAGAATTACATTGGACTGGGCAGGGGCTGGGGGTGTCCACATTCTTTTAATATTGGTCTACTCTAATTTCAATTACTTTCCTCTACAACAAATATATGAATTGATTTATCACCATCCATCTTCTTGAACAGTGGCAGGCAAGGGAAGACCTTTCAGCCATATCCAGGCTGAAGACATTTTTCATTGGAGACACTTTTCTTCCTCTTTGCCTTGCCTGAAGTCTGTTGCACTACCTACATATTCCTCTAGGAAATGTTCTATAGGTTTTTGCAGATACTGAGGATATACTATGTGTGTGTGTGTGTATGTTGTATTCTTGCAATAACTTTGTTCTCACACTCATGAACCTTTTCACATATAGTACTAAGGTTATGGCAGTAACTAAAATAAACATAAGCAACACCTAATCATTTTTCACCACTCATACTGCACAATCCAAAATGCAATGTGATTTTCAGCAAAAAAGAAGAAGAAAGTACTAGATTAAGGAAGGGCAAATCTGGCTGCAATCTTGAAAGTTGGCATGGCGGAGAATTCCGCCATTGACCTCGGTGAGGCCGAATGCTGGCGCATTTGGCCCCCTGAAATCCATGGCAGAACAAAGCCCCCCACCTCACCACCACCCCCTGAAATGGGCCTGGAACGGAGCCTACCTTGGTCGGCCATTCCGGTGCTCCTTGAACAGTGGCCGCATCTGCAGCCGCCATTTGCATCTTTCGAATGGCCGTGATAGGCTACATAAATACTTACATAGCCTATCACGGCTAATGCAGTGACGGCATTTGTGTCCCTGCAGAGGCTGTGATAGGCTACATAAATATTTACGTAGCCTATCATGGCTAAAGCAGGAACGCAAATGGCGTCACTGAGTTAGCCATGATAGGCTAGGTAAGTATTTACATAGCCTATCATGGCCATTCAAAAGATGCAAATGGCGGCTGCAGACGCGACCACCATTTGAGGAGCACCGGAACGAGAAGAACAGCTAAAAAATGGAATGCAAATGGCAGCTGCCATAGCCACTGCCATTTGCATTCCCTTTTTTTTTGCCGTGATAGGCTACGTAAATATTTACGTAGCCTATCACGGGCCGGCGTAGGGACACAAATGGCATCCCCTACACAGGACGCCATTTGCGTCCGCAGCAGCCTGGCAGTGGCTGGAGGCCCGGCTATGGGTTGGCCCGGTTGGTGGCTCCGCGGCCTGGCCGCAGAGCGGAGCCAGCCGGGCAGGATTCTGGCGGGGGGAACAGATCACCTCCCCCCCATCGAGGATTCTGGGGGGAGGAACGGATCGCCTCCCCCCACCTGCGGAACCCTGCAGAGCCAGGTAAGCAGGGTTTCGTACACCCCAACTTGAAAGGCATGGCATTAGATTCAGATTTAATAACAGAGTAGACACATTGAAATCAATGGAAATACTTTAAGAATGACTAGATCTGGATTCAACTGATAACGTTTTCATGGAAATCTGTTGTTTGGGTCTACAAAGATGGACTACTATACAATGTTCCTAATATGATTACAATACCCATCCGTATATGAATGTTGTAAGAAGTACATTCAATGTTTTAATATTCCTTATGAATGTTATGAACTTGTGCCATTGATTTCAGTGGGTTTACACAAAGCACGACTATATCTGGATCCAACCTAGAATTTTTCATTGTTGTTGTGAGGAGGGGTTTCCCTTGTATAAGCTCAAGGCATATTTTGATTGAAACAATAAAGATTGATAAATTTTGTTTAAAATTGAGAATTTTTGCATATTTGTGATATGCTGACACCTTGCTTATGGCTTCCAGATGCAGACCATTGTGAGAAATGCCTAGAAGATCAATATTCAAATGAGAAACAGGATCAATGCATCCCAAAAAGTATCACCTACTTATGCTACGGAGAACCGTTGGGAGCAGTTTTGGCTTCCATTGCCCTGTTCTTTTCTGTCATCACGATTGTGGTGATGGGGAACTTCATTCTGAACCGGAAATCTCCCATTGTCAAAGCCAACAACTGGGACATCACCTGTACCCTCCTTTCCGCTCTCCTTCTTGCATTCCTGTGCCCCTTTCTATTCATAGGACAGCCTCAGAGAGAGACCTGCATTCTCCGCCAAACAGTGTTCGGCATCATCTTCTCTGTTGCAGTTTCTTGTGTGCTGGGCAAAACCATCACCGTGGTCCTGGCCTTCATGGCCACCAAGCCAGGAAACAGGATGAGGAAATGGGTAGGGAAGAGACTGGCAGGATCAGTCATCATTCTCTGCTCTCTTATTCAAACTAGCATCTGTGCTGTGTGGCTGGCAACGTCTCCCCCATTCCCTGACTTGGATATGCAATCTCAGATTGGCCAGATCATCGTTCAATGCAATGAGGGTTCAGGCATCATGTTCTACCTTGTCCTGGGCTACATGTGGCTTCTGGCCATCATCAGCTTCACTGTGGCTTTCTTGGCCAGAAAGTTGCCTGATACTTTTAATGAAGCTAAGCTGATCACCTTCAGCATGTTGGTCTTCTGCAGTGTTTGGGCTTCCTTTATGCCAACTTACCTGAGCACCAAGGGGAAATACATGGTGGCTGTGGAGATCTTCAGCATCTTGGCCTCTAGTGTTGGCTTACTGGGCTGCATATTCCTCCCCAAATGCTACATTATTATACTGAGACCTGAACTGAACACCAAGGAGCAGCTTGTAAGGAAGAAGAATGGTCACAGTTAATTCTTCGGGTGTTTTTATTCTTGGGGAAAGGGGAAGATCCAGCATGCATGTATCAAAAACTGATGTTGAAAACAGCATTATTTTTAAAAACTACCCAATATGAGGCTGCTGGTCTTTATCAAAGATACCATAAAACATATTAAATGTTAAGTTGAAGTAACATAATATACATTGTATGTAAAAAGAATATGTAATTTTAATCTTAATAATATGCCCATTGATTAAAAACAATCCCCCAGGGTTCTTTTGGCTACCACCTTCTTTGTATCACGTAATGCTACTCTTCTCCATATCACCGGCACTATGTTTCTGTTATGCGTTTGTCCAGTTTTATGTAATGGTTAAAATGTGATACTTATATTTAGATTAATTAGCAAATATCAGCTTGGCCAAGAGTTTCCTGATGTGATGGAGGTTAATTGGGTTGCGCCTTCCACCCTACTGTCATCTTTGTTATGGTTGAAAAAATTCTGTCAATTTGGGGCCAAACTAGACTTTAGGCTAATTGCATGAATGCAATCAGTGTGTACATTTCATCATGTAAAAAGCTGTAGTGGAACTAGTAAAATATTAGGATTATGGGGTATGGGGATGCAGAGTTTAACTCTTAAATCTCCTTGCCCTTCTGCTGACAAGAATCATCCCAATGAAGCTAATCTTTGCATTTCAAGGAAAGTTCTCCCTGGCAGGAATGAATGAGAAGGAATGTAGGATCCGAATACATTAGCTGAGTTACTCCAGACTGGTCTTCGCTTACCTGGTGCACTGTTAGGGATATTCGGCCTCACCGAGATCTGACATCCCTAACAGTGCACCAGGTTAGCGAAGACCAGTCTAGAGTAACTCTGCTAATGTATTCGGATCCCCAAAATCCATGGCGGAACGAAGCCCTCCCGCCCCCCCACCCCGCGAAGGCGCGTGAAACGGGACAACTACCTGCTGCAATTCGCACTGACTTGCGAATGGGGCCGCGTCTGCTGCTGCCATTCGCTTCATCACTGTAGTCACTGTAGTCATTACAGTCACTGTAAATACTTACGCAGCCTATCATGGCTATTTACATAGCCTATTACGGCTATTTACATAGCCTATCACGGCTAACGCAGGGATGCTATTTGCATCCCTGCAGAAGCCGTGATAGGCTGCATAAGTATTTACGTAGCCTATCACGGCAAAATAAAAAAAAAGGGAATGAAAGTGGTGGCAGCTACGGCGGCCACCAATTGCGTTCCCTTTTTTTTTTTTGGCTGTGATTGCCTACATAAATATTTACGTAGGCTATTATGGCAAAAGAGAGGGGCACAAATGGCATAGTGGTAGGGATGTACGGAAGGCACTTACCTGGTCCCACAGCTTGCTTTGCGGTGGGGGGGAGGCGCTTCGGTTCTCCCCCCAAAGTTCAGGCCAGGGGGGAGGCGCCCTTCCTCGCACGGCCGAAATTCAGGCCGGGGAGAAGCGCCCTGTCTCCCCGGCCACGAAATACAAAAGTGAAAAGAAAAAAAAAACACACACCCGTTGCCCTTATTTTCGCCATAGTCTACATAAATCTTTATGTAGACTACCTGGGCCCAAATAAGGAACGCAAATGGCGGCACCCATGGGCGCCGCCATTTCCGTACGTGCTTTTTTTTTTTTTCCAAAGTCACCCGTGATAGGCTACATAATGATTAACGTAGCCTATCACGGCTGACTTTGGAAATCTAGCAGTGATAGGCTACGTTAATCGTTACATAGCCTATCACGCGTTTTTTTTTTTTTACTTTATTTTGTAATGGCGGCGGCGGCAGCCAGTCAGAAGACCGGCTGCCACCCCTGCCCCCGCCAAACCACCGCCGAACCGCCGCCAGGACCCGCTGCCGAGAGGGACATTTGCAGGAAGTAAGTCCCATCCTGGGGGGGGGGGGCGGGGGGGCGGAGAATTTCACCGCCAATTTCGGGGGGCCGAATGCGTTGGCATTCGGCCTCCCCAAGATTTGTGGAGAAATTCTCAGGAATTCTCCGCCATCCCTACTTAGTGGCCACCATTTCTGTTCCCTTTTTTTTTTTTTTGGCCGTAATAGGCTATGTAAATATTTATGTAACCTATCACGGCAAAAAAAAAAAAAAAGAAGGGAACGCAAATGGTGGCTGCCGTAGCCGTCGCCATTTGCGTTCGCTTTTATTTTTTTGCTGTGATAGGATACGTAAATATTTATGTAGCCTATCATGGCAAAATACAGGGACGCAAATGGCGGCAGCTACAGCAGCCGCCATTTGCGTCCCTGCAGGCTGCCCAGCGGCTGGATGCCCAGCTGCAGGCGGCCCTGCCTAGTGGCTCTGCGGAATCTTCGCGGAGTGGAGCCAGCCGGAGAGAATTTCGGGGGGAGGGACGGAGCACCTCCCCCCCACCGTGAATGCCACCCTTAAAAAAGGTAAGTTACTTTCATACATCCCTATGCACTGTAGAAGTGTTGGACTACAGCTATCACCAAATTGATGTAAAAAATAGAGATATTTTTAACATCTACCCAATATGTTTGAGGTTGCTGGTCTTTATCAAGGATATCATAAAATATAAACATTAAAATGGAGTAGCAGAATATATTTATTGTATATAAAAAGAACATGTAATTTTAATATTAATATGTCCATTGATTAAAAACATTTTCCCCAGGGTTCTTTTGGCTACTACTTTCTTTCTATCATGTAATGGTACTCTTCTCCATATGACCTATATTGTATTTTGATTTTTTTTTGTACAGTATTATGTAATGGTTAAAAATGTGATACATACCTTTAATAGGGATGTATGAAAATCACTTACCTGTTCGCGGATTATGCTGATGGTGGGGAGGGAGGCGCTCCGTCCCTCCCCCCGGAATCCTGGACAGGGGGGGGAGGCGCTCCGTTCCTCCCCCCTCGGAATCCTCCTTGGCCGGCTGAGCAGCTGGCCAGGCCCAGCCAGGCCAGAGACGTCCACAGCCGGATTTCCGGCTGCGGAGGGCTCTGGGAAAAAAAAAAACAACTGCATACGCAAATGGCGGCGGCTATGGCCGCCGCCATTTGTGTACTTTTTTTTTAACCCAGTTCTTTTTAGGCTACATAAGTTTTTACGTAGCCTAAAACGTCTGGGTAAAAAAAAAAAAAGGCGTACACAAATGGTGGCGGCCGTAGCCGCCGCCATTTGCATACCCCTTTTTTTTTTTACCCAGACATTTTAGGCTATGTAAAAACTTACGTAGCCTATCACGTGGGAGTAAAAAAAACCAAAAAACCTGCAAATGGTGGTGGCGGCAGTCGGTCGGAAGACCAGCCGCCGCCGCCACCGCCGGAGCCACCGCTGGCGCCGCCGCCACCCGGAAGATCTGCCCCAGGTAAGTCTCGTCCCGGGGGGATCTGCGGGGGGGGGGGCAGGCCATTCCTGCACTGGCACTCGGCCTCCCTCAGATCCGTGGCGGAATTCTCTGCCATCCCTACCTTTATATTTATTACTAAAATATTAGCTTTGCTAAGGGTGTCCTAATGTGATGGTGGTCAGTGGTGTTGGGTCTTCCACATTACTGTCATCTTCACTATGGCTGAAGAAGTTCTATCATTTTGGGGCCAAACGAGACATGAAGTTAATTGTGTGAATGCAATCAACGTATACGTTTTTATTATGTAAATAGCTGTGAGGGATTTTTTTTTTTTTTTTTTGTAGTATTTGGGCTGTGGGGTATGTGAATGGAAAATTTAACCCCTTCCCTTTTTACCATAATCCCCCATATCATAGAATAGTAGAATCATAGAATAGTAGGGTTGGAAGAGGCCTATAAGACCCTCGAGTCCAATCCCAGATCATCCATCTGAAGTTATTTTTGTATTTCAAGGAAAGTTCTCACTAGCACCAATGTGAAGGAATGCGGGCTCTAAGGACATTAGAAAGAGACTCTAACCCAGCCTTCAATCCAGATGTGTTGAACTACAAATCCCACCAAACTGTGCTGCTTCATCATTGCCCCAGGCAGGCAAAGAGGGGGTGTGGGTGGTAGTGGAGGTAGGCAGAGTGAGGAGGCAACACTGATTGCCTGATGCAAGTATTAACAAAGGAGCACCATGCTTGAGAAGTATTAGTAAGCTGCCTGGTATGCGTATGAGCCTTACTATATTGTTGGTGGGATCGTGGTGTGAGTCTACCCATGCCAGTTTGCTGCTTACATCAGTAGTGGCCAGATGGGTTAAACAGTGAGAGGGAGATGTCTTCTAGCACTAAGGCTACATCATTCATTAAGGAAATACATGAGCAGAATGATGTGGGGCATATTTGCTGCCCAAGGAAAAGTGTGGGTGCATGCAGGGTAAGTTGCAAGAAAGCCCAGGATGTGAAATTGCACAACATCATTATAACATTGATCATGGGGCATGCCAGTTAAGGCATCACCCTTAGCTTCCAGTTTCCCAGCTTTTTGGAGCTTGGGCCAGCATGAGATAGCCTGAACTCTGGTCCTAAACTGGAAGGGTTCTTTTTTAACCATTTAATAAACTTTTTTTTTATTTATTAAAGTAGAATTCATGCTGCAGCTATCTTTCCTTCCTGTGAGAAATTTTGGAGGATTTTCCCTCCCCCTTTAGATGCCCCTGTGTGGAGCCAGGTAAGGGATTTGTACATCCCTAGCCATTCACAGGGCAGTGGACAGCCAACAAAGGTAGTCTCCACTCCAGGGGGATTCTGTGGGGTGGCAGGGAGGATTGCTGTGTTCCACCACAGACTCCGGGGGATGGATTCTAAAGAATATGGTCTCACTGAAGTCCATGGCGGAATTCTTTAACATCCCTACTAGTGGTCCTCTGAGCATGTGAGATGAGGCAAAGGTCGATAGCGCGGCCTCAGCACACTCCATCCTAATGAAGGCTAGTATCTCATCAGGGTCTAGGATGTGCCTGAGAAGTGAGGCTGTGTTTATGACATGTTACAGGTGGCTGTGCTGCGAAAGTTCTGATCGTTTCCCCCCTGCACAAGCACTGTTAGCCTAGGGATGTACGAAAAGGTAAGTGACCATCTGCGGTGGGGGGAGGCACTCTGTCCCTCCCTCCGGAATCCTCCCCGGCTGGCTCTGCTCCACGGCAGCTCCACAGAGCTGCCGGCTGGGGCCGGCCACAGCTGGAGTTCTGGCCGCAGCCAGGCTGCTGCGACCACAAATGGTGGCTGTCGTAGCAGCTGCCATTTGCATCCTTGCTACCAGCCATGATAGGCTACGTAAGTATTTATGTAGCCTATCGCGGTAAAGGCAGCCACGCAAATGGCGGCTGCTATGCCATTTGCGTGGCTGCCTTTACCATCATAGGCTACGTAAATACTTACATAGCCAACACGGTAAAGAGCATAGGCTCAAATGGTGTAGAGGCCACCATTTGCATCCCTGTTCTTTGCCGTGATAGGCTACGTAAATACTTACGTAGCCTATCACGGCTGCAAGGTCGCAAATGGCGGCCACGGCCGGCGGGAGACCAGCTGCCGCCGCCACCAGAGCCACCACCACTGCCGCCGCTGCCGCATCTGCCCCAGGTAAGTTCCATCCCAGGGGGACTCCGCGGGGGGGCGGGGGGCGGGAGGCCATTCTTTAGAATCCGGCTTCACTGGAATCCATGGCGGAATTCTCTGCCATCCCTACGAATGGCTGCCCTGGTCTGCAGCTGCCATTTCCTCTGTACTTTAGCCGTGATAGGCTACATAAGTATTTACGTAGCCTATCACAGCTAACGCAGAGACACCATTTGCATCCCTACGTTTTGCCATGATAGGCTATCTAAATATATACGTAGCCTATCACAGCTAATGCAGGGACGCAAAAGGTGTAGCATTTGCGTTCCCCTTTTTTTTCGCCGTAATAGCTAACATAAATATTTACATAGGCTAAAATGGCGGGAAAAAAGGAATGCAAATGGCGGCCGCTGTAGCCGCCACCATTTGCGTACATTTTTTTTTTTAACTTTGCCATGATAGGCTACGTAAATATTTACGTAGCCTATCACGGTTAAATACAGGGACGCAAACGGTGGCGGCTACAGCAGCTGCCATTTGCATCCCTGCTGCCCAGCAGCCAGATGTCCAGCTGCGGGCGGAGCCGGCCAGCGGCTCTGTGGAATCCCCGCGGAATGGAGCCGTCTGGGCAGGACTCCAGGGGGAGGGACGGAGCGCCTCTTCCCCCACCGCGAAGCAGATCCGCGAAATGGTAAGTGACTTTTGTACATCCCTAGAACCTGTTGCCTCCCTCTCCAATTTCTTTTTTGAGTATATTTTTATTTATTTTATCTTTATAAATGAAATAAATAATACCAAAATTACCAACAACTTAATCAATACTTCAATTTCCCAACCATACAATATTCTGATTAGGACACGATAATAACAAAGAGAGAAGAAAGAAGAGAAAAAAGAGGGGTGGAGGGAAAAGGGAGGAGGAAAGGAAGTGAAGAAAAAAGAAGAAAATTCCCCCCCCTCTCCCTCCCCCTTAAAGAATTGCATTTAAACTCCAACACCCCCTGGCCTCTGATGGCATTCTATTTTAAAAACTATATCTATAACCTTAACAATCTCACAGTTTAATAAACAACCTTATATTTCTATATCATATCATCAATCTTATATCAAAGAAACAGCTCTACAATTCATTCCCAAAAGCCTATAGTAGTAGTAGTAGTAGTAGTAATAAATATAGTATTATATAATAATAAAATTGAATATAAACCTTCAACCATCAGTAATATATTTTATACTAGATATATTATCTATTTTAAAATAAAGAATATAAAGAAAAGCAAGAAAAGCAAGAAAAAATAAAAGATGACAGTAGACCAATATAAATATAGCCATTTATCGTCTGAATTAGCCTGGATCATGTAGACTAAACACCCCTCTCTGATTTCTGATTATAATGGCAGAATGTGATTCAGCTTGCTCACTCTTAACCTATAATTCCATGCCATATGCCAATGTATACAGTGGAAAGGTCATGAGAAGTGAGCAATAGCTTTTAGGTCATGTGGGCCATTCGTACCCAAATCTCCCCCCCCCCTTTTATCTCCCTGATGTAAACACACCTGTACCCATAGAACTGGTTACCTGCACAGAGTACTTTGGAGGTGGCTTAACTACAGTCTCTTCTAACCGCCAGTCTCCCTTTAACATTCAGGAGGATGGGACGGACATGGGAAAACATTCCACACACATCAGACACCTCTTCCTTGATCTTCCTTCTTTCATTCTCCCTCAGTGGAAGGGTGCAGCAAAGCACAGCACTTGCTGTCCATAGAGATCATTTGTGCACATGTGGGCTTGTATGTGTGTGTGTGTATGTATGCGCATGTGTGTAACCCCGTGCAGTTTAACTGGATACTTGTACCCATCAATGGACTCCTCACCCCCTCCGAAAGGGATTGTGCCTGGCAGAGAGAAGTACCTGGGCGAGCCTCCTTCATTTGGCTTCTTTTTTTCCTCCAAAGAGCTTACAGCCTAGCTCACTGAACTTAATAGTGTAATCAAAATATGTAGATCCAGGTTCACTGTAAACATGAGCATTACAAAAATATGGGTTTCGACTAGGGATTTCAGAGGAATCCATCTTGGGGGTGAAGCTTGATGAGCTTCCCTTGATTCAATCCCCTGGATTGCATTCCGCTTTCAGACTTGATCTGCTTTCGGACTTGATCTGCATTGCATTTTTTAAGTTGCATAAATTATGGCTGAATTTTCTGAAATTTGAGCTGTAATTTGTTCAAATTATGCAAATTGCAGCTGCAATTGGCACAAATTGATATTTGCCTAAAATATGCAAAAAGTTTGTGGAGTTTAGGAATAACTAAGCTCTGTCAGGCATGCCACTGAACTCCATTGAGCAGAAAGAGAGGTGGATTTCCCAGTGACAAACATCTTTAGTTTCAACCAACAAGCTGAATATTTACAAAATTTGGTGGCATCACTACTTAGGACCTTTAAATATGTTTAATCATCCCCTGCAACAACAGCATGTTTGGGTGCTGGGGCCGGATTTTAAAATCTCCACTGCATGACAGTTTTCTGATAACAAAGACAACATTCTTGCTATGTTGGTATCCTTTGTTTATTCATTCATTTGCTGAAATTTTAATGTTTATAGCCAATGGCCATTACAATATAAACACAAGTGAAGGTATTTATAATACATTGATCAATCAAACCAATAAAACATAAGTAGGGCCTTGGAAATACAAATAAAAGGTTTTAAGCATATGTTTAAATTAGAAAACGAAACTCCCCTTAGTTTTTGTCACTGATGTGATTCAGAAAGGCCACTCTTAACTGCGTTGCAGCTAGCACTAACACAGCTGCTTTGTAACTGACAAATTTTGTGTATCCACCAGCAGCCATCTGATCTTGAAATCATTGGATAAGCCTTCGACAAAGATCTGAGGAGGGAGAATGAACTTAACCCTAGGTGAATTATATAGAGGACAGTATAAAATATAATGCGCTACATCTTCAATCTGGCCTAATCCACACTCTACTAACCTCCACTAAGGGTGCAAATCCTATGCATGTTTAGACAGAGAAAAGGCCTACAACTCCCAGCATTCTCCAGCCAGCATTCCCCAGCCATAAACATGCATAGGATTGTGCCCTAGCCCCTAAGTGACTGAACATTTTGTGTGTGGGGGGGGTGTTTCTTCTTCTCTATCTTGTTTGCTCACCAGGATATAGCAAATGAACAGGCAACAAGGCAAGGAGGAAGAACAGCAGAGTCAGAAGTGGCAATGGGCTCCTATCAGGGCATTGGTCTAGGTACCTCTGTGACAGTGGTGACTAGTGACACTTGCTCTTTCCTAGAAGTCAACATACATAGATGAAGCAGTGGTGAGAACGGGTCCTGCTTTCACTGCTTTGGGGAGGAAGCATGCGGATGTAAGCTCAGCGGAGGCTGGTGGCTCCGATGTCAGTGGGGCTGTGAATCCACTCTGGGTTTCAGTCAGAACCAGTCAGAAATCTAAAGGAGCTCTCCAAGATGCGGAACCCATAGCTTCTTCAGAGTTCTGGCTGGTTCTGACTGAAACCCAGAGCGGATTCACAACCCCACTGACATCAGAGCCATCAGCCACCATTGTGTATGCTGGATTACTTCTAGGAGGTTGAAGAGAGAATGGTCTGATGCTTACATGAGTAAGTCACACTTGCCATGGATCTTGGCTGGTCATCTTGATCCTTTTCTACATATTTACTTTTTTTTTCTATTCAGAAAGTCAGGCCCAATACCCAGCATGCACTATGAAGAGGGTTCACTGAACTCTGTTATTGCCCTGAGGAGCAGACATTTATGTATGCATGTATCTATGTATGTATGTATATACGTATTACATTTCTATACCACTCAACATTGGCTACATTGGGATCACACTTGCTTACTCCAGTTGTGGAGGGACTTGATAGATTTGAGAAAGGTAATTTTCTGTCCTATAATTATCAAAATCACTATGATTAAACTGCATTTGCTGTGGAAGCCCAACAGTTAGCCAGAGACAACTTGAAAAATTGACAGCTAAAAGAGCCAAATTTAGTTCAGTTCCTTAACTTATACTACACTCAGGCTATAAAGACTCCTTTTTAAGCCAACTTCCAGAGAGATCTGGGAGGTAAACGTGAGGCTGGCTGGGAGCTCTGTCTAATACTGCTTTGATACTTCATCCCTTACACCAACATCTTTTGTTTGGGAGGGCTGCTTTTTCCTTGTGGCTGGTTCTCTGTAGCTGGATATATCTGCTCATAATCACACAGGTGGCATGTTGTTGAAGATGCAGGTGCAGAGCTGGGATAGCGGGCAACAATTGCTTTTGATACTACTATCTCTCCCACTCCCACCTCATACTTTCAGCAAGACTTTGAACTCCATGTGCAGTTGGCTGCCAAACGTTTGGCATAGGTTCCCAGTGCCCAGAGATGACATTATCATTGGGGAATTTGTTTCCATTGGATTTCATGAAATGCATTTACCCAGCTTTAAAGTTAACCCACTCTCTAATCCCAATGGATGGTAAGTAACTCTTCGCAAAAGAATAGGGCTGAATTGGTCCTTTAGATAATTCTGATCAAATGCAGATACATCTGATTTAAATGGTTCTGATGTAGCATGCTTCTAGACAGAGATAATAACCAAAAGGCATTGTGCAGCTATTCCATCTTTCCTTTCTTAATGTTTTTTCTGGTAAAAATAAGAGAGAAGAAAGAGTGGGAAAGCACTGGGCAGGCTGGAGGGGGGGGGATCCAATGTAAGTCATACTTAGAGCAGACCCATTGATATAAATGTGACTTAAGTTAGTCATTTCTACTCTAAGCATCTGAACTAGGGATGTACGAAATTGGCCTTACCTGGCTCCACCGGGTTCCGCTGGGGGGGGGAGGCGCTCTGTCTCTCCCCCCGGAATCCTCGCCGGGGGGGAGGCTCTCCGCGCCTTCCCCCCCCGGAATCCTGGCTGGCCGGCTCCACTCCACGGGGATTCCGCAGAGCCGCCAGCCAGCTCCGCCAGCAGCCAGACATCCAGCCACTGGCTAGCAGGGATGCAAATGGCGGCGGCCATAGCCACCGCCGTTTGTGTCCCTGTAGTCAGCCGTGATAGGCTACGTAAATCTTTACATAGCCTATCACGTCTGACTTAAAAAAAACACACACGCGCGTATGCAAATGGTGGCGGCTACGACTGCCGCCATTTGTGTTCCTTTTTGGCCCGTCTTAGTCTACGTAAATATTTACGTAGACTAAGATGGCGAAAATAAGGGGAACACAAATAGCAGAGTGGACGCTATTTGCGTTTCCCTTTATTTTCGCCATCTTAGTCTACGTAAATATTTACATAGACTAAGACAGGCCAAAATAAGGAATGCAAATGGCGGTAGCCATAGCCACCGCCATTTGCGTACGCGCATTTTTTTTTTTTAAGTCAGACGTGATTGGCTACGTAAAGATTTACGTAGCCTATTACGTCGTTTTTTGTTTTGTTTTTTAAAACCTAGCCATGATAGGCTACGTAAATCTTTACGTAGCCTATCACGTCTTTTTTTTTCCCCCAAGACTGGAAATGGCAGTGGTGGCAGCCTGTCGGAAGACCAGCCGCCGCAGCCACCTGGAAGATCCGCCCCAGGTAAGTCTCGTCCTGAGGGGGGATCCATGAGGGGGCAGGGGGTTTAGGCCGTTCCGCCATGCACTGGCATTCAGCCTCACCGGGATCCGTGGCGGAATTCTCTGCCATCCCTAATCTGAACTCCCTGTAAAATGCTGCAAATGAGGCAGTGTGATTGCACAGTAAAAAAAACTCATTCAGAAGTGGTGTTCTGAATGTTTGAATTGGCTACTACACATCCAGGGTCTGGGAATGACACTATGTAATCACATTACAAAATTCCCTTACCACATCTCCTCAACTCCATTTTCAATGATTCCAAAGCCAAGGATTCACTTGGAGCTGTGGCTGGGCTTTTTAAAAATACAGAGAAGGGAGTATGGAATACCCTCACCACTTTGTAAGACTATAGGTACTTCCCATTTGAAAGCCAAGCAATTTCACCCTCTGACAGGTGCCATGAGAAAGTGGGGAGGGAATAGCACCCTCACTAAGTTTCAGATCTCCATTTAGAAGAAAAGAAAAGAAAAGAAAAGAAAAGAAAAGACAGTTTGAAGCAAGTGTAGTTGGAAGCAAGACAATTACCATCTGGGGAAACCTCTCTCTCTCTCTCTCTCTCTCTCTCTCTCTCTCTCTCACACACACACACACACACACACACACACACACAGTTTTGAGTATTATTATTGTCTTTCTCAGTAAACAAGCATTGTGATAATGTAAGGGGCCGTGGTCCTGGATTTGCAGAGAGCAGAGTGCAAATGTATCTCCTAGGGAATTCCTGTATATAATTCTCCCTTCCCCTTCCAAACTAGTACCAGGCTAAGGGTGCTATTGCTATGCATTGTGAAATTTAACATGGCAAGGCAGTTCACAGGGAGCAGAACATGCCCTGTGCCTCTAGGAAAGATCTGGCACCTTTATCTTCTCAAGGCCCACATGCATGACTCCACTTCTGTTTGAGAGTAGCCTAATCATGCAGAATTTCAACATGCAAAATTTCTCTCAGGAATGTCAGATGTCAGCTTCAAATAATTCTGCATGAAATGCATTAATTATTTATCTATGATTTATTGAAATCATGTAAAAGATATGACACACAAAGGGAAAGGGATGAGGAGAAAGGAGAGGGAAAACAATTTCAGGAACCAGTTTTTAAAGTTACAGTTGTTCTCATGGCCAGCTGGGATTAAAACAGTTCAGGTAGCTGGATGGAATGGCTGCCAGATAGGTGACTAATGGGGAAGAGTCTAAGGCAGGCAGGTGGTGTCTCAGCAGAGGCAATGGAATAGCCCTGCTTCTGTTCTTTCCTTCTGGTCTGCAGCCTGATGGAATGGCACATCAGAAAACACTTCTGCTTTGGACAGGACACTAGCAGTATTTTTTTAAAGAGGAAGGAGGAAATAATTTTTTTTAAAAAATAAAAAGGGTGAAAAGACAGGAACCTCCCACATGCCAAAATTGTAATCCCCCTCACTTCCTTCTGAATCATTTTCTCCTTTTTGTTTTGCTTCAAGGTTTCAGCCAAAATACTCACCTAAATTTGGCTGTACTCCTGAAAGTAAAACAAACAAACAAGCAAACAAACAAACACAAAAAGAAACCCTAATTCCCACTCATATGGGTTTAGGATACAGCCTTTGTTATAAATGAGCCAGAGCAACAGACAGACATTCAATAGGAGTAGCTCTCAATAGGTGGGGAATGCTGGACAGGCTAAATTTCTGCTTGTCATGGAAAAAAAAGGCTTTCTTTTTAACTCCTTGACACTACGTGGTCTATACCATCACATGACTGGCAGGGTGAACTTTGATGCAAATAAATTGCACTTGTCTCTCTGATGTGTGATAAGCACGTGGGAAAATCTCGTTACAGGTTAATGCCTAAAAACTACCAGCATGTCCTTGTGTTTGTTTTTGCCATTGATGAAATCAACAGAAATTATAATCTCTTGCCCAATACAACGCTGGGATTCAAGACCTATGACAATCTTTTCGATGCAAGGAGAACCTGTTGGACCATCCTGGACTTTCTCTTTGCAGGACAGGGCAATCATCTCAATTACTGCTGTGACAAAGAGAAGAATGTAATGGCCATTATTGGTGGGCTCACCTCCCAGAATTCCATTCAGATGGCCAACATCTTAAATACCTACAAGATTCCACAGGTATGATAATCTTTGCAGATTTTCAAGTACATGTGTGAGGAAATATAGATGCTGGGGTTCCCCTCCAACACCCTATTGGTGTTTCTCTCAGAATTTGTAATGTTTAGTTCACAATCCAGTTCAGTCCACCATTCTGTCATAAGCTCACTGTTTCTATAATCTTCTTGGAATGATGGGGATCACAACCATCAGTGATTTCACTTGAGCAAGCAGTGCTGTTTAGAGTGGCCTGTTATGAATCACCAAAAAAAGAGGAAATCCATCACCAAAACAGAGGACAAAAGACACACCAATTAGTATACAATGTACTTATGAAGATAGATAGATGATAGATGATTGGTAGATGATTGGTAGATGATTGGTAGATGATTGGTAGATGATTGATAGATGATTGATAGATGATTGATAGATGATTGATAGATGATAGATGATGATGATGATGATGATGATAGATAGATAGATAGATAGATAGATAGATAGATAGATGTTGTTCAGTCATTAAGTCGTGTCCGACTCTTTGTGACCCCGTGGACCACAGCACCTCAGGCATTTAGAAATTACAATTATAATTTAAATGGAAATGCAGTACATGTAGAAGATCGTGCATAGGTGATCTGTGTGTTTCCCTCTTAGGTCTGCTGTACAGGTGCTTTTGATGGGCATCTTCAGGGCCTAGATCTTCCTTCTGATGGTTCTTTATCTTTAATCAGAACTTGGATTGGATAACCCTTCATAGAATCATAGAGTTGGAAGGGCAATTTAGGCCATCAAGTCCAACCTCCTGTTCAGTGCAGGACTCCAGTTTAAAGCATCCATGACAGATGGCTGCCCAGTCTCTGCTTGAGTACTTGCAGTGACAGAGAGCCCACCACCATCCTGGGCAGTTGGTCCAATTGGGCTTTCTCACACTGTAGTAGATACAAATTGCTCAAATAGACTTGCTGTTATTAAATTTTAACAACTGATTTGTCTTTTATGTCTGTTTTTTGTTGCTTTTAATAGTGATTCTATTGGGTTTTTAAAGTCTGTTAACTATCTAGGAAACTTGGCAAACAGAGGCATGATATTATAAGACACTTGTGCATTTTCCTTGTGAGTTTGAATTTTAACCAATGGTATGACATTTGTGCTTGTTTTTGTATAGTTATTTGTCAGGGTGGACACTGAGCCCATAGAATCCCAGAGTAGTTCTGATTCTGAGGAAGAGCAGTCGCTCCTGGGAGAGGAGCGCACTCCTCTTTCCCAGGACCAACAGCTGACGGAGTTTCCTCCCCCCCACATTCCTAATTTAGTTAGCAGTCCAGGGAGTGACCAAGCACAGATAGCAGACTTGGTGGATGCGCGACGCAGATGCAGAGAGCGGCGCCAGATGGAGGGCGCGAAAAGGAGGCGTAATGCCAGGTTGGCGCGCAAACAACGGCTGCACCCAGAGGATCCAAGGGAAAAGGGGAGGGACTCTCCCTAGTCCTTAAGTTCACGGGTCTGCCAGTAATTCCCCTTCAAACGGGGACCAACTGTTCCAATTTAGGGCATAGGTACTGTGCTGCTCAGATCTAGTTGCAATCGGTGTAGTTGTTAAGTTGTAAAAGAAGAATAAAGCTTTGAAAGGAATTCCTTTGTCTGTGTCTGGACTTGGCTACTGGATTAGACTGAGAGAGGCCTCCAAGGAGCCCTTGACATTATTAGTTGTTGTTTTATTGGTTTTTAATGGTTGTTAACCATCTATGTAGAAAGGCACAGTTAAAGCATTATGTTCAGGAACAAAGGACTACATTTCCAATTTTTAAATTATTACTTCTTCTTAGGTCAGTTATGGCTCTTTTGACCATGTGCTGGGTGATAAAACTCAGTTCCCTTCTTTCTTTTGGATGGTACCCAAAGAAAACCTTCAGTATGATGGGATTGTTCAGCTACTGAAGCATTTTGGATGGAACTGGATTGGCCTCATAGTTGCAGACGATGACAGTGGAGAAACTTTTCTTCGAACTTTGCAACCCAGGCTGTTCCAGAGTGATATCTGTATTGCTATGATGCAGGTGATTCCAACAGTGACGGGTTACACAACAAATAAATCTCTAAATAGGGCAAATTCTGCTCTATTGCAGAACAACATCAATGTGTTCCTTGTCCATGGCGATAGTCGGTCAATGGAGGGTTTACGAATACTTCTAGAAAATTATGAGTATTTCAATATGAATCCAATGGAGAGAGTTTGGATCATCACCACTCAGTGGGATTTCACAGCTGTTTTTAGTCCAGAAAAATTCACAGCAAAATCTCTCAATGGCACTTTGTCCTTTGCAATCCACAGCAAGGTGGTGCCAGGATTTCATGACTTTCTTGACAGCATAAATCCATACCAATCTAAGATCTATTTCATCCATCCATTCTGGGCCAGTGCATTTATCTGTTCCTTCCCTATGTATAACCTTTATGCCACAAACAAGAGAAACTGCACTGGGACAGAGAAGCTGGTGAGCCTCCCCGGATCTGTGTTTGAAATGGAGATGTCTGGCCAGAGCTACAGTATCTACAATGCTGCTTATGCTGTAGCACATGCTCTCCATGCCATGGATTCCTTAATGGCTAAACACAAAGTGATGGAAAGTGGCATCAGGTGGAATACCCTGAAAGCCCATCCATGGCAGGTAAGTTATAACTCCTCTTAGGGCCAACATGCTAGTCATGCATTCAATCAGGAGCAATGCTGTGCCCCTGAGACAGCATCTGAGGAGCCATAGGATTGTTCAGAGTACTGCCTCCGAGTTTGGAGACAGTGCTCTGAGCTCAGAAGGGGGAATTGGAGATTTGCTACATACACCCCGGCCTGCATGGAAAGTATTGTACCAGCCAGCCTCAGAAATTGAGAAAAGGGGGTGTTCTGGTTGGTTCAAATATATTTAGGGAGCAATGATATGGCCTCTAGACAGTATTGGAGGGGCCATAGGATTGTTTGGAGTCCTCCCTCGGAGGACAGAGACAGCGCTCCAATCTTGGAAAGGGTAGTTGGAGATCTGACCCCCCCCCCCCCGCTGCCCATAGCTGGCATGGAAAGAACCATGCTGGCTGTTCCCCAAGGTCAGAAATGCAGCCTCAGAGAGGGGGAAAGGGGACATTTCAATGGGTGGGGAGGGAGGAGACTGGAGAGTCTAGGATATGAGCTACCCTGTGGCCTCTCCAGCCTCCTCCCCCTCCCCACTCCAAAGTGCCCCAGCTAGGCAGACAAAAAAAAAAAAAACTGTCTAGGAAAAAATGCAGAATGGGAGGGTAGGGAGGTGAAGATCACCTCTGCTACTCTTCCTGCCCTGCATTAGACAATTGGAAGTGTCTGACTTCAGGGGCTTCTGATCATTGAGGGCACAATCGATAGGATTGTGCCCTTAACCTGGCAGCTTCTGCTTTGATTAAAAAAAGAAACCACACAGCCCCAGTCCAGAATGTATTACCAATACAGATTGGGGCCCATCACCCTAGTTAAAATTGCTCCCTTGCGGCTACATTTTGATCCTGATAGTGCTCTGCCAAGTAAGTGTACTTTAAAAGGAATAGTAGAGTTGGGGATTTGGGGAATGGCACAGAAGGTATTTTGGAGAGTCAGGATTGAGTGGAAGGGAGAATGTAGACATTTTCTAAAGTAGGATAGGCTCAGAAAGCAACATAAGCTATCTCCAGGTCAGTTTATTTCTGACTCAAACTGATACGCACTGGGGCAGCCCTTAGCAATCACTAATTTTCATGAGCAAATTACCAAGCATTGCAGGGACTTCGATCTGATGACTTTCAGGTGATTGATGGCTAGATGATACAAGTTATAACCCACAAAGTAATGTAATGGCTTGTATACCTCATTTATACTTCGTTGCATCCTCCTCCTCCACACACACACACACACACACTACAGTTAAACTACGGGAGATGTTTTTCTCCCACTCTCAAAATACTAGAACCTGGAGTCATCCTATGAAGCTGATCGGTGGGAGATTCAGGACAGATAAAAGGAAGGACTTCTTCACACAGCGCAGAGTTAAACTATGGAATTCGCTACCGCAGGATGTAGTGATGGCCACCAATTTGGATGGCTTTAAAAGGGGGTTGGACAAATTCCTGGAGAAGGCTATTGATGGCTACTAGTCCTTATGGATCCATGCTACCTCCAGTACCAGAGGCAGTGGCTGTATGTCCACCAGATGCTGGGGAACATGGGTGGGAGGGTGCTGTTGCACTCACGGCTTGCTTGTGGGTTCCTGGTCAACAGCTGGTAGTCCACTGTGTGAACAGAATGCTGGACTAGATGGACCCTTGGTCTGATCCAGCAAGGCTCTTCTTATGTATGTATGGACAAAACTGTCATTTTTGTTTCTCACTGTTTCTCATTTTTCCCAGTCTTAAATTTGGTTTGATTAGAATTTTGAGAATTACTCCAGCCTTCAGTTCAGTTTATCCCAAACTTTGAGCAGTTTTTTAAAAGTTTGCATGAACAGTCATAACCAGATTTGTGCACTGTGACAAAATCACGATACTTGCCATGTTGAGTCTATATGAATATTTATATGTGTTTGCTATGTTAAATAGAGCCCAGGTAAGTTAGAGTTAATTGTCTGGAAGACAGTGAGTGAAAGGTAGGAGGGGCATGTGTGGGGAGAATGAGTTGATAAAAGGCAGGAGCAGACAGGTAGAGCCTTGGGGTTTGATGAAGCTACATATAGATAGTGGGGTTGTGAGAATAGGAGTTAGAAGCGGTAGATTAGGCAGGGAACAACTGAGAACTGAGTGATTAATTATAAGATATAACATCTCTTTCGTTAAATACACTTTAATCAGTTTGTTTTTAAATTATAAATTGCCACGTCTTGTTCATTTTTCTGTGCTACCAATACTGGTCATATTCCCTGAGTACTTCTGGCTGGGTAAAGGGAACCAATTTGGCCTACTGGGTGTCTCTTTTACCTGGTGAATTTAGGGCTGAAACTTATGGGACAGTGAGGACAGTTGTCCCAAAGCAAAGGCAGACAGACCTGAGGGAGGCTTGTGTTACATCTACTGCACATTTCTCCTAATGAATGCATTTTTGTACACATTTTGCCTAATATACAAATTTGTTGCAAGCAATTTTCCTAATGTAATGTATTTTAATGCTGTTCTCCCCAATATATGCATTTTTGTACTTTTTTAATGGAGAACAGCATTACAACATCTGGAGAAGTGCAAATATCAATGGGTAAATGAGTTTCAGCTTGCATAGTGGTTTGAGAGTGCAAAATTAGGAACATTTGTATTCAAATGTGAACTGAACAAATTCCTCCCCCATCCCTAAGCTAAACACTAACAAGGCTGGCACCGACTTTTCTTCAGGATATACGTTTGTTGTGTGAGGATACCCTCTACTCTACTCTGTGTCCAAGTGGAGTGAATCCCCCCTTTACAAAGTGATGTATGCTGTCATAGGGTGGACGTTCTATAGGTGCAAGAGGATAGACAGCAGAGAAGAAACCGCTTTTTCATTCTGATCACTACTTTTCTCACATCTGAAATGTTTTGCCAAAGAAAATTGAACTCACTCTGCCTTAGAAATATGAAGTATGATAGAGATTGTCCCCAGGATCCCTGTTCTGGCAGATGATTAGGTGAGACTGTTTGGGTTGAGTGGGGAGCGGGACATCAGGAGGGACCTCAGTATACCTTCTGCATGGCCCATACCGTTCTGGTACCCTGCAAACATTTATGAGGAGTACTTAAATGTTGATGGTTTTAACTCTGATTAGTTTTTATTTTAACTTCTGCTTGTATAGCTGCTGTTGTGATTTTAAAATGAATTTGTTTTTAAATATTTGCTATCAAACCTTTAGACCACCTTTTTTGGTGGACAGGTGGGATAAAAACGTGTTCATACAAACTTACCTTGCCTAGGCACCACTTTCAGTTGGGATTATTCTAGTTATTCCCTAGATTGTCTTCAGTACGGGCAAGCATGTGAGGGAAAATGTGGGAAGGCCAGTTGAGCTCAGACTTTTTCTTTTCAGTGTTGCAGAATGACTATCAATAAACAGAGGTGTGTATGTGTGCGCACGCGCGTGTGTGCATGTGTAAAAATTAAATAAAATCCTGATGTATCACCAGTGGTTAAAAAGGAAGTGAGATAAAAGAAGCGGGTTGGCATGGGCATTCAGTTGTTCCCGCGAAAGTCTCCATATGTGGATAGAGCTATTTGGGATGTGTGCCAATGGCGAAGACTTTCTAGGGAGCAACTTGTTCTCCATGATAAAGCTGCTGCCCACAAGGTGTACGTGGCAGTTGCAACTTTCTGCTCATAATGTCAGTTCTAGAGCAAAAATGTGCTCCTGAGAGCTGCCTGGGCAAAAACGTGGGATATTTTGCTTAACCCCAAATGTAACACTGTTAATTCCAGAGACAGAGAGAGAGATGGGGATGTTTTTTAAATTGGGATTTTTGGAAAATACAGAATCTTGCCTATCCCTCATTGGTGATATTAAAAGAGTGGCAAGGAGGTTTTTCAAGCCCAGCAGTCACAAGTAAGCAAACTCCATACACATAATTTTCAAAACATTTGAAAATTATAACAAGATTTTATATTGTTATAATATATTTAACAATATTTTATATTGTTATATGCTGCACTTTGTGGTTTTAATTTTTGTGTGCCACCCAGAGAGCTTCGGCTATTGGGCGGTATAGAAATACATACATACATACATGAATACATGAATACATGAATAAAATAAAACATTTCCCACCATTTCACCCAGTTTGTAAAATTTTTGTTCTCCAACCAGCTTGCCTCATTTCTGAGAAACATCCACTTTAACAACACAGCTGGTGAAGAAATAGCTTTGGATGAGGATGGGGACCTCACCTCTGGATACAATATCATCAACACACTCATATTCCCCAATCAGTCCTTCCAAAGAATTCATGTTGGACACATGGATCCAAATGCTCCTGCAGGAAAACAGTTCAGCGTTAATGGAAGTGCCATTGTCTGGAATCACAAGTTTAATCAGGTTTGAACAATTTTATAGCAAAGATAAAGAGGGGCATGCTGGTTTTGAGGTTCTTGGGAATGCTAAAGTGTGAGGTTTCTGGTGAGGTGTTTGATTCTCCACCCTCTTCTATGCTGCAAACAAACATTGAGCACCATTTCTTTGATACGAAGGTGGGGTATAAATCAAATAAATAAATAAACTACATATATCATACATGGATACTATTTTACAAATCAGATAATGATTATGAGCATTAACATGGTTGAGATGACACTTTCAATTTTCACCCACCTTTGCATGGTGCAAAAGTGAGATTGTGTCTTTTGCTCCTGCCCATCACACTAGCCTATGGTGCCTTTGAGATGTCTGGATAGTCATATATTGCCCTAACATTTGAATAGGCCTACAATTCAGCCTTGCCAATCTAAGTCACATAGTTGATAAATCCACTGAAACCATCTAGGAGTTAACTTGAATGAGCTGGGCTTAACCTACTGTCTGGACCATAGAAGTGTAGACTGGTTCAAATGCTACATGGATAGAGACCAGAAGTCTCAGATGTTATAGAGGAAGGCTATGTATGCAGGGATGGGGGAAATTGCAACCTAGTTCCTCTGCTGAGTGTAGCGATGGCTAGGGAAAATATACTTCTAACCAAGGTTATAAAAACTGAGACAAGTAGAAATTGTGTTTGACATCTGGGTTTACTATATAAGGAGCCTGCCCCCCAGACACAAATATTATATTGGGGGGGGGAATCAGGCCATTATGTCCAGTGTCTAAAATGACCTCACTGCTGAAAAACATCCTTCTTTGCGGTTACCATTAGACACTACCCCGTTCCATGTGTGTTGAGAGCTGCCATCCTGGATATAGCATGGTTGTTCGGCAGGGGGAACAAGTATGTTGCTATAACTGCGCAAAATGTCCTGATGGGAGTATTTCTATTCAAATAGGTAAGAAAACATAGGGGGTGTGAATCTCAATCCACACTCTGATCTGTGTCGACTCTGATTCTTATCAGTTTTCTCTGCAAGAGGTATGTGAAGTGAATGGATTTACCAACAGATTCTCCATAATTGGGAATACCACCCCCAAAGAAAAACAAATCTTAAGAAGTTTTTCAGTTGAGAAGCTTCCTTTTGGCAAAACCCCAGCATGCCTCCATAGATTAATTTAAGGTATCCTGTATAGGGTAGCTAGCTCCTGCTATACTGAAACCTTCATTCGTGCTCCCCCACTCGACTCTGGAGGGTTAAAGGGAGGAAATCCTCCCTGAAGCTTAAGGGGCATTTGTGTGTGTGTGTGTGTGTGTGTGTGTGTGTGAGAGAGAGAGAGAGAGAGAGAGAGGAGAAATTGCTTCTTCACTGGAAAATCTCACTGATGGGGTTTCTTAATTTTTCTAGCAAATGCCACTAGAGACAAGATGAACTATTAAAGAAGTGTGTTTATTAAATGGATAGTCCATACATAAGGGGATATTACTATTTAATTTGGGGGTTTCAAAAGAATGCTTGCTAACACTTTTTAAGGTCTCAAGATACTGTTGCTAAAGCAAGCCTTTTAATGAGTTCTTCAACCTCAGGCCAAATTCCCTAACCGCCACCCGAGCCAAATACACCCACAACCAGGTCCATACAGTCTTTCTCTGACACTACAGGCTCCCCCTGTTGTACTATTGGCTGCTTGGACACTTCATCTGGTTTGTAATGCCTGATTGTGTAACCTTCGTCTGCCAAGATCTTCAGCATAACACAGCCATCTGCTCCTACTGCTGATCTTCATCAGCCATGGATAGGGATGTCAGAGAATTCCATGACGGATCTCAGTGAGGCTGAATGCCAGTGCATTTGGCCGCCTGAAATCCATGACAGAACAAAGCCCCTGCCCCCCCACCCCATGAAAGGTGCACAGAGCCGAGCCCCCAACCCATGAAAGGCGCGCGAAATGGAGCACTTACCTGCTGCCGTCCACGCTGACTTGCGAATGGCGGCCACCCTGCGGCCGCCATTCACTTCTCCATCATCATAGCCATGATAGGCTATGTAAGTATTAACATAGCCTATCATTGATGGCATGCCAAAAAACAAACAAACAAAACAAAACCGCAGACGCCACTTGCGTTCCCTATTTTTCGGCGTTTTAGCCTACATATATAATTATGTAGGCTTTTATGGCAAAAAAAAAAGGAACACATATAGTGCCCACTACGCTATTTGTGGTTCCCTTTTTTTCACCGTAATTGCTTACATAAATATTTACATAGGATAAAATGGCGAAAAATAGGGAACGCAAATGGCGGCTGCCGTAGCTGCCCACCATTTGAGGATGTGGGGTTTTTTTGGCTTGCCATGATAGGCTATGTAAATACTTATGTAGCCTATCATGGCAGCCTGGAAGGATGCAAATGGCGGATGCTATGGCAGCCACCATTTGCGTCCGCAGCAGCCTGTCTGCGGCCGGAAGTCCGGCTCCGGATGGCCCTGGCTGGCTGCTCTGCGGAGCCGCCGCGGAGCGGAGCCGGCCAGGCAGGATTCCGGTGGGGGAGAGGACCGGATCGCCTCCCCCCCCCGTTGAAGATTCTAGGGGTAAGGACAGAGTGCCTCCCCCCCACCGCGAATCACATCCGCGAAAAGGTAAGTGACTTTCATACATCCCTAGCCATGGATGATGATCACATAAAGAAGGAATAGCTTAATGTTCAGGTCTCAGCTGTTGACTTTCTCCTAGCTTTCTCCCAGTCCTTCTATCGCACACACCAACCAAAAGATTATTCCACCACCACCCACTGACTAACTTCTAATGATCAACTCCCTGTCAACTAACATTTTCCAGCTGCTCTTTTGCACCTAGCTAGAACTCTGAGCCAATCAGAGTCTGATGTTCTCAGACCAATCAAAATTGAATTTATTTGAGCCAGGCCCCATCCGGAAGTATCACAAGTGATCGCCTCTCTCTTCCCAATCAGAACTATAATAAAGCACTAACTACCAAAACTGATGTTCAACATGATATCCATGCTAGGCCTCAGTCCTACCATGATGCACCATAGCCTTACAGAGGCCACACAAGACAAAAGAACATTATTGACCAATAACAGTTATTGACATGGCATTTCTTCACAGGGAGTTAGTTACATTTGATCAGGTGATGAACTTCACCCCCCTTTCCATTTTTTTTTCAACTTTAAGCCAGGGTGCCAAAAGCCAAATTCAGCTGAGGCCCTGTTTGGGGACTCTGGAAAGAAGGCTGAGGAGGCTCAGATCACATTGGACGCCACGCACTTGGCCTCTGGTCGTAATTAGGGATGTCGGAGAATTTCTCCACGAATCTCTGGGAGGCCTAATGCCAACGCATTTGCCCCCCCGAAATTGGTGGAGAAACGGTCCGCCACCCCCCTGCCCCCCCGGGATGGGACTTACCTTCGGCGAATGTCCCTGGCGGCGGCAGCTCCAGGCGGCGGTTCGGCGGCGGTGGCAGCGGCTGCCGGTCTTCCGACTGGCTGCCACCGCCACCATTTCCAAGTAAAACAACAACAACAAACGTGATAGGCTACGTAAAGATTTACGTAGCCTATCACAGCTAGATTTTCAAAAAACACCGTGATAGGCTACGTAAATCTTTACGTAGCCTATCATGGCTGACTTTGAAAAAAAAAAAAGTGCGTACGCAAATGGCGGCGCCCATGGGTCCTGCCATTTGCGTTTCTTATTTTGGCCTGGGTAGTCTACGTAAATATTTACATTTAAATATTAAATAGCATTGCCCTTATTTTCGCCGTAGTCTACGTAAATATTTACGTAGACTACCCGGGCCAAAATAAGGAACGCAAATGGCAGGACCCATGGGCGCCGCCATTTGTGTATGCGCTTTTTTTTTTTTCAAAGTTAGCCATGATAGGCTACGTAAAGATTTACGTAGCCTATCACAGCTGACTGCAGGCCAGGGACGCAAACGGTGGCAGCTACAGCCGCCGCCATTTGCGTTCCGGCAGGAGAAGAACTTTCACGGCCGGAGGGGCGGGGCACTACCCCCTGGCCAGAATTTCGACAGGGAGGGATGGGGCACCTCCCCCCCAGCCAGAATTTCAGCGGGGAGGGATGAGGTGCCTCCCCCCCACCCAGAATTTCAGGGGGAGGGATGGAGCACCTCCCCCCCACCACGAAGCAAGCTGCAGGAGCAGATAAGTGACTTTTGTCCATCCCTAGAATCAGAACCTTGCTGCAGAAAATCTGGATCTCTGTGTCTCCCCTTTGACTAGCATAAGGAAACCGACAAATGAATATCACCATTCCCTTAATCTATTGACAGAATTGGATGGCATTTGCACACAGAGTAGCCCCTTCTGAGTGGATGAAGTCTTCCAATTTCAGACAAATAAATGTAGCATTTTCATGCAGGTAGCCTTCAGTTTTTGTTTCGTTTTACCAAAAGAGAACTGCCTGTAACATTGGCAATTCCATTTTAGGCAGGATTTGATTACAATGGATGGAAAGCAGGGCATTGTTGTTGTTGTTGTTGTTGTTGTTGTTGTTGTATTAGTTATTATTGTTCCTACATTTAATTGTAGAAGAAATAGAATGACATAATTGGATTTGAAAACATGATGAGTGGTATTTCTAATTAAAACTGGAGAACATTTGTGTAGTTTGAATATACTGAAAGTTTGCTTATTAATTCCAGATGCAGACCAGTGTGAGAAGTGTCCAGATGATCAGTATCCCGGTGAGAAACGGGACCACTGTATCCCCAGAAATGTCACCTACTTATCCTATGGAGAAGCTTTAGGAGTGGTTCTGGCTGTCTCTGCCCTTCTCACTTCACTGACAACAGTTGGAGTGATGGGGATCTTCCTTCAGCACTGGAACACTCCCATTGTCAAAGCCAACAACTGGAGCATCACCTGCACATTGCTCTGTTTCCTGCTGCTTGGTTTTCTCTGCTCCTTCCTGTTCATTGGCAGGCCTGGGAAGGTTTCTTGCCTTCTCCGGCAAACAGCTTTTGGCATCATCTTCTCCACTGCTGTTTCTTGTGTGTTGGCCAAAACCATCACTGTGGTTCTAGCTTTCATGGCTACCAGGCCAGGCAACAGAATGAGGAAATGGTTAGGGAAGAAGATGGCAGTATCTGTCATCCTTCTCTGTGCTCTAACACAAACTGGCATCTGTGCGGTCTGGTTGGCAACGTCTCCCCCATTTCCAGAGTTTGACATGAATTCTCAGATCGATCAGATCATTATGCAGTGCAATGAAGGCACAGATGTTATGTTTTACATTGTCCTGGGCTACATGGGTTTTCTGGCCAGCATCAGCTTTACACTGGCTTTCCTAGCACGGAAGTTACCTGACAGTTTCAATGAAGCCAAGCTGATCACCTTCAGTATGTTGGTGTTTTGCAGCGTCTGGCTGTCCTTTGTCCCAACCTACCTGAGCACTAAAGGGAAATACATGGTGGCTGTGGAGATTTTCTGTATCTTGGCCTCTAATTTGGGCTTATTGGGCTGTATCTTCCTCCCCAAATGCTACATTATCATATTGAGACCAGATCTGAATACAAAAGAGCAAGTAGTCAGGAAAAGGAGCTGACACGTAGGGCAAACTATATGTCATCTTAAATTCTCACCCTTCTTTGGCAACCCAGTCTCCAGAAATGAGTTATGGCGAGGATTGGCACTTTTCTGAAGGAACATGAATTGGTGCAGTGGCAACTTTGTTGGTAGGGATTTATTATCAACCTTGAGGCAATTTTTCTGTTGATAATGGGAGGTGTAATTGTACGTATGGTAAAAATGAAATGCATATATGATTCAAATTCTGTAATATGTAGGGATGGGGGAGAATTTCTCCCCGAAACTTCGGGGGGCCGAGTGCCAACATATTCAGCCCCCCGAAGTAGTTTCGGGGAGAAATTCTCTGCACCCCCCCACCCCCGCACCCCCCCCCAGGATGGGACTTACCTTTCCCGAATGTCCCTCCCGGTGGCGGGTCCCGGCGGCGGTTCAGCAGGTCTTCGACTGGGGCAGAGGCGGCAGCCGGTCTTTTGACCGGCTGCCGCCGCCATTACAAGAAAAGTAAAAACAAACAAACGCCCCCGTGATAGGCTATGTGACGATTAACGTAGCCTATCACGGCTAGATTTGCAAAGTCTTTTTATTTCGCGGTCGGGCGAGGCGAGGCGCCTCCTCCCCGGCCTGAACTTCGGCCGGGCAAGGCGGGAAGCCTCCCCCGCTCCGGCCTGAACTTCAGGGGGAGCAGCGAAGCACCTCCCCCCCACTGCGAAGCAAGCTGCGAGACCAGGTAAGTGGCTTTCGTGCACCCCTAGTAATATGTGAGAGAGGGTTTTTTTCAGATAAAGTGTGCTTGCTGACTGAATCATTGTAAATGAAATAAGTAAAAGAACAAGGAAGAAAGAGCAAGAGACAGAGATCACCAGAGTCACTTTAAAAGAAGGAGAAGATTGGGAAAAGTGGGCATCTCTCTCTCTCTGTAAAAAATAGTTCAAGTGTTGGCTATGTTTCCATATGGGAGGGGACCTGTATATTCCTCTGCCTTCCTGGCTGCCTTCTCAGTCCTGCCTCTATGCAGACCTTTGTCTCCAAGTTTGCTGGGGTTGGACACTTTGGGACAGGGCATGCATTCTCATAATAACCCTTCCCCACATTAGCCCTATGCATGATGCCGGCAGCCAACCACCAACATAGGGCTAGTCAGACCATCCGTTAAATAGAGCTCCATATCCCCACCAAGATGTCCATTCAAAGAAAACAGTAGGCATATGTGGAATGGGGAAGAGAAGGATGTGCCATTTTGTGGATGGCTGCTCAAGCCTTCAGCCAGGCAATAAATTCCCCATGGCGCTCTTGTGGGAGTGATGGAGAAGGAACGTATCAGTCCTGTTAATGTAGTACCCACAAAAAAGCCTCAAACTGCATTTCATTTAGTCCAAACTCCCTAACCCCTGCACCTATCCTTCTGAAACTGTACAGGTTACATTTGTAGGGGCAGCTCTACAATGTATGCTATGATCATGCAAATTGTCCTTGAAAAAGTGGGTTGTGCAAGCCCATTTCAACCCATGGAGAAGAAATAGGGAGGAGGTCCATGATTTGCTAGAAATTGCTATGAATGATGGCGAATTTTTGACAGAATCCTTCTCCTGTCCGTTCTTTTTATTGTGACCGTGCCTTAGAAATAGCCTGAGCACAATCTCTCTCACCAGCAGAACCTCCTTCCTTCTCTCAGAACCCTTCTTTTCTGCTCCCAAGAATGTAAGGGACTCCAGTTTACCTAATCCCCACCTCTTTTGAGCTGGTCTTTGACCGTAATAAAGTTTTATTCTATTCTGTTCTATTTCGAAGCCATATAGCACTTATTGAATAGTCGTACTTCCTATAACTCTTTAAGAAACTCACTTGGATACCAATATTTTTCTGCACCCCAAATTCAGTGCACAGAATGCAGCAGCCACCCTCCCATCTTGAATTCTTTCAGATCCATCTCTCTAGTTCTTACAGTGGTTGATTTCAGCATATTCTAATATTCCAGAACTGTGACATTTAGCTCAGTTTTTTTGTGCACTAGGTGTCCTTGCACAGCTCACATCCACAACTGGAGCAAGAGATGTCAGAGGAATCCATTTGGGGGGTGGAGCTCAGTGGGTTTTCACTGGCTCCGGACTCCGGATCACTTGTCCACAAGCTGCACGGACTCGACATAGCCAGCTTGCGGACTTCGGCCATTGCTGTACTGTGTGCAAGTGTCTCCTTCACTCACTCACAATGCCCCCACTGCTATGCTCAACTGGCCCCTTTTCTTTCCTGGGAGGTGGGAGGGAGAAGGAGCCATTTGTGTACAGTGGCAATCCTGCTGTCTGTGAGTATCCCCTTTCCCCTCCAGTGTATCAGGAGGGAGAAGAAGACACTCATGGACAGCAGGGTCGCTGTGCCTGAATAGCTCCTTTTCCTAGGGATGGCGGAGAATTTCTCCCCGAAACTTCGGGGGGCCGAGCGCCAAGGTGTTCGGCCCCCCGAACAAGTTTCGGGGAGAAATCCTCCGCACCCCCCGGCACCCCGCACCCCCCGGGACGGGACTTACCTTCACCGAATGTCCCTCCCGGTGGCTGGTCTGGCCGGCGGTTCGGCGGGTGTTCGAGCAAGGCGGGAGCGGCAGCCGGTCTTTCGACTGGCTGCCGCCGCCGCCGCCATTGCAATGAAAGAAAAAAAAAAAACGCCCCCTGATAGGCTACGTGACGATTCACGTAGCCTATCACGGCTAGATTTCCAAAGTCAGCCGTGATAGGCTACGTGAATAGTCACGTAGCCTATCACGGGTGACTTTAAAAACAACAAAAAAAGTGTGTACGGATAATGGCGGCCCCCATAGAGAGCCGCCATTCCCGTTCCTTATTTGGTCGCTGTAGTCTACGTAAATGTTTACGTAGACTACGGCGAAAATAAGGGCAACGCTATTTGCGTTGCCCTTATTTTCGCCGTAGTCTACGTAAACATTTACGTAGACTACAGCAACTAAATAAGGAACGCGAATGGCGGCTCCCTATGGGGGCCGCCATTAGCGTACGCGCTTTTTTTTTTTAAAGTCACCCGTGATAGGCTACGTGACGATTCACGTAGCCTATCACGGCTGACTTTGCAGATCTAACCATGATAGGCTACGTGAATCGTCACGTAGCCTATCAGGGGGCGTTTTTTGTTTTTTTTTAAACTTTCGCGTTCACGTCCAGGCGAGGCGGGAAGCCTCCTCCCCGGCCTGAATTTTGGCCGGGGAGAGGTGGGAAGCCTCCCCCCCTGGCCTGAACTTCGCGGGGGGAGCAGCGAAGCGCCTCCCCCCCACCGCGAACGTCCTTCGAGGACAGGTAAGTGACTTTCGTCTACCCCTACCTTTTCCCTCCCAGGGAGCCGGGAGGGAAAAGGAGCCATTTGTGCAAAGCACCCACAAATTCTGGTGGGGAGCCCATGGCTCAGCCCAATAAGGTAAGCTGAGTCGGGGCTCAGGGGAAATTCATCGAGCCCCAAGAGGGCCAGTTTTCCCCACACTGGACATCCCTAACTGGAGCCAGCCATAAGAAAGAAAAGAAAAACTTCCTCTTTCTAGCTGAGTAGAGTCTTTTGTTGTTGTTCAGTAGTTCAGTCATGTCCGACTCTTTGTGACCCCATGGATCATAGCACGCCAGGCCTTCCTGTCCTCTGCTCTCTCCCGGAGTGTGCTCAAGTTAGGGATGCACGAAAGTCACTTACCTGGTCTCGCAGCTTGCTTGGTGGTGGGGGGGAGGCACTTCGCTGCTCCCCCCGAAGTTCAGGCTGGGGGGGAGGCTTCCCTCCTTGCCTGGCCGAAATTCAGGCCAGGGAGAAGTGCCCCGTCTCCCCGGCCGCGAACTTCAAAAGAAAAAAAAACACGCCCCTGTGATAGGCTACGTAACGATTAACGTAGCCTATCACGGCTAGATCTGCAAAGTCAGCCATGATAGGCTACGTTAATCATCATGTAGCCTATCACGGGTGACTTTGAAAAAAAAAAAAGCACGTACACAAATGGCGGCCCCCATAGGGAGCCGCCATTCCCGTTCCTTATTTGGTCCCTGTAGTCTACGTAAAGATTTACGTAGACTACGGCGAAAATAAGGGCAACGCAAATAGCGTTGCCCTTGTTTTCGCTGTAGTCTATGTAATCTTTACGTAGACTACAGGGACCAAATAAAGAACGTGAATGGCGGCTCCCTATGGGGGCCGCCATTAGCCGTACGCGCTTTTTTTTTTTTTAAGTCACCCGTGGTAGGCTACGTGACGATTTACGTAGCCTATCATGGCTGACTTTGCAAATCTAGCCGTGATAGGCTATGTTAATCGTCACGTAGCCTATCACGGAGGTGTTTTATTTTTCTTTTATTGGAATGGCGGTGGCGGCAGCCAGTCGAAAGACCGGCTGCCGCTCCCGCCCCTGACGAAGACCCGACGAACCGCCGCCGGGACCCGCCGCCAGGAGGGACATTCGGGAAAGGTAAGTCCCGTCCCGGGGGGCGTGCGGGGGGTGGGGGGATGCGGAGAATTTCTCCCCAAAACCTCTTCGGGGGGCCGAACACGTTGGCGCTCGGCCCCCCGAAGTTTTGGGGAGAAATTCTCCGCCATCCCTATTCAATCCTTCCCAGCATCAGGGTCTTTTCCAGTGACTTTTCTCTTCACATTAGGTGGCCAAAATATTGGAGCTTCAGCTTCAGTATCTGTCCTTCCAATGAGCAGTCAGCGTTGATTTCCTTTAGGATGGACTGATTTGACCTCCTTGCAGTTCTGGGGACTCGTAAGAGTCTTCTCCAGCACCACAGTTTGAAAGCATCAATTCCTCGGTGCTCAGCCTTCATTATAGTCCAGCTCTCACAGCCATACGTTACTACTAGGAAAACCATAGCTTTGATTATGCGGACCTTTGTCGGCAAGGTGATGTCTCTGCTTCTTACTCATTCACTTTTGCTGCCTCATCTTTCCCTCTGCGTTCCACAAATTGGGCCAGCTGTCCTTGCCAGGAAAGACCCTCCTAAGTTAACCCTGTCTTCCCCCATCTCTGCTTTGGTACTTGTTTAGTTGGTTCCCTGACAGTATAGCAGCTTCCCTTTCTGTGTCACTGCAGGAGCTTTGTTGCTCCCTGACTGGTGGGAGACGCTGCATGGTAACTCCTGGCAGGGTGACTCATGCCCTTGTCTTCTGGCTCCAAGCCAGCGGAAAGGGCGAGGTGAGATGCTGCTCCATGTCCTCCCTCCTCTCCGTGCTGTCTCACTAGAGTGGGTGGACAAATAGGCAAGAAGGACATCCTAGAGGAGGACGAGCAAGGTCATCAGACCCTAGCACTTGGCAGTGGGCTCCTTGCTGGTGTTTGATGTTGGTGGCCAGTGACACTTGCCCTACACAAGTCAACTCATGTACTGTAAAGAATACCACAGCAGACATTGCTCTGAGAATGGACCTGGTTCTAATGTGCTGGAGAAAGAGAATGCTAAGGTATGAGAAAGTGCAGAGTGAAAGGATCTCTCATATTTCAATGGATGTCACACAGGCTGTGTGTCTGGTTTCATTTGCCCATCTGTAGCAGTGATTAGATGTTCTTCCACTGTGTAGAACAAGTTCTTCTGCAGCAGCCCCAAGATAGGTTTTGGTCTATTTAAATACCAAGCCACTTATGCTGCCTCCCAGCTCGCTCATGTCATTTGGGTGGACATCACGTACCTTGATGTCCTTGATGCACAACATTATAGGCCCCATTTTTATTAGACCTTCCAATACATCTATGACCCTTTTCCACACAGCTCCCTACAGAGTGCCTTTTCCTCCTATTCAGAAAGTCAGGCCAAAGGGAGTTACTTGACCTCTGCAGCTGCCCTGATAAAGAGCAGAGATTGGTCATGTCCAGATCACACTTGTTTTCTCTGGTTAAGAAGGGACTAGAAAGAAAATAGTTTTCCTCCTGAAGTCCAGCAGCTAGCCAGATGCGACTTTCAAAATGAATAGCAAAAACAGCCACATTCAGCTCACTGCCGTATCTTAATTCTACACCCCAGCTATAAAGACTCCTTTTAAGCCAACTTTAGGCACAGAGATATGGGAGATTAGGTGAGGCCTGCAGGGAGCCCTTTTTCACGGTGCTTTGATGCTTCATCCCTTAGACCAAAACCCCTGTTTGGATTTTTTTTTTTTATCGTCAAAAGCTGCTTTTTCATTATGTGTGGCTATCTATGGCTGGATCCTGCTCATAATCCTCACAAGGGCCTGTGGATATGAAAATGCTGATGCACAGCTGCGATTGGTGCCAACATTTATTGGCCAACAAAGCGGTTCTGTTCCTGCGATCCCTCCCCCTGCCTCATACTATTTTCCAAGCTCCACAGATGACATTATCATTGGGGAATTTGTGTCCGTTGCCTTTGCTCAGCTGCCTTTAAAACCTTTGTGGGACAGTCAGGTCCTCCTTCCATGCATGGTAGGTAACTCTGTGAAACAAGTCCATTGGGCCTTTGGGTACTTCTGATCCAATTCAAGGAAGTCTGGGTTTGTCGATTTGAACTGATGGTTGCTTGACCTATGTAATGTGTCACTTGGTTACTGCAGAAGGCAGTCACGGTTGGCATGAACTTTGAACGGGCCATTCAAGATGTGGCACTGCAATTCGGACTTGCATATTACAATTGCATTCTTTGGGACCAGTCCCCCCACACACATTTAGCTGACAGTTGGCAAGCATCACGACTGGGGAAGGCAATGGCAAACCACCCCACTATAGTCTGCCATGAAAATGCCAGCAAAAGCGGCATCCCTCTAGGGGTCAGTAATGACCCGGTGCTAGCACAGGAGGAACCTTTCCTTTCCTGGCAAGCATAGGCAAAAATAAATGATGAATATATGCATTTCTGAAGCAAGTCTATGTCTTCAGAATTCTACAGAATGAACCACTCTGGGAAGCCAAACTATCTGAGTTAGCTCAGGGCAGTGCAGAGCAGGAAGAATGTGAAAAATAGCTCCTACAATGTTGTTGTTGCAAACCTCTGTTTAGAAATGGAAATGAGCTTGGAAGCAGAGCAATCAGTATCTGGGAAAACTGAGTAAATTCACAGCACACCATAATGGTGAGTAGCTCTAAATTTCCCCAGTTCTTGGGTGTATGTCTTTTGGTTGTGTTGCTATGTTTGGGACAGTATATATGCTAATATAATTGGCCACAACAGGGGATGTTGGAGAAATCACTTTGGGCAGTGGAGGTTGACGATTTTTCCTAGGCTTGGTCCCCTGGACTTCTTTTTGGTTCTTGCTGCAGCATCCGACTCCATGTGCAGCGCATCTGGTACTGCGGTGGCTTTCCCAGGAATTTTGTGCATTTCATTGAATCATAGAATTATAGAATAGTAGGGTTGGAAGGGGGTTACAAAACCACTGAGTCCAACCCCCTGCTCAATGCAGGAGTACACGTGATGCATCCCTGAGAGATGGCTGTCCAGCCTGGTCTTGAATGCCTCCAGTGTGGGAGAGCCCACCGCCTCCCTAGGGAATGGATTCTGGTGTCATATGGCTCTGACAGGCGGGAGGTTTCTCCTGATGTTCAGCCGGAATGTGGCTTCCTGTAACTTCAGCCCATTATTCCGTGTCCTGCATGATCGAAAAGAGATCCTGGCCTTCCTCTCTGTGACAAGCTTTCAAGGACTTGAAGAGTGCTATCCTATCTCCCCTTAGTCTTCTCCTCTCAAGGATAAACATGCCCAGTTCTTTCAGTCTCTCCTCATAGGGCTTTGTTTCCAGTCCCCGGATCATCTTTGTTGCCCTCCTCTGAACCCTTTCCAGTTTGTCTGCATCCTTCTTCAAATGTGGTGCCCAGAACTGAACACAGTACTCCAGATGAGGCCTATCCTGTGCTGAGCAGAGGGGAACTAGTACTTCCCAGGGTTTGGAAGCTATACTTCTATCAATGCAGCTCACAACAGCATTTGCCTTTTTTGCAGCCACATCACATGGTTGGCTCATATTCAGCTTGTGATCGACAACAATTCCAAGATCCTTCTTGCTTGTAGTACAGAATGAGATTTAATAGGGATAAATGCCAACTTCTGCACCTAGGGGAAAAAACCCCAACTGTGCATTGGTTTTTTTTCCCCCCTAGGTGCAGAAGTTGGCATTTATCCCTATTAAATTTCATTTTGTTGTTTTCTGCCCAGTGCTCCAGTCTATCAAGATCACTTTAAATTTTGGTTCTTCTTCCAGGGTTTTAGCTATCCCAAATAATTTGGGTCCTCTGCAAATTTCATATGCATTCCCTGCACTTCTCCTCCAAGTCATTAATAAAAGTGTTGAAGAGCACTGGGCCCAGGACTGAGCCCTGCAGTTCCCCGCTCATTACCTCTCCCCAGTTTGAGAAGAAGGTTGGGGGTGAAGGTTCTGCCATTTGTACAACTTTATAAGCAATTTGTGCAGATTATACCTGAATGTGTGCTAGGGATGGCGGAGAATTTCTCCCCGAAACTTCGGGGGGCCGAGCGCCAACGTGTTCGGCCCCCCGAACAAGTTTAGGGGAGAAATCCTCCGCACCCCCCATGCACCCTGCACCCCCCCCCCCGCGATGGGACTTACCTTCGATGAATGTCCCTCCTGGCGGCGGGTCCGGCTGGCGGTTCGGCGGGTCTTTGTCCGCGGTGGGAGCGGCAGCCGGTCTTTTGACCGGCTGCCGCCGCCGCCATTCCAATGAAAGAAAGAAAAAACACCCCCATGATAGGCTACGTGACGATTAACGTAGCCTATCACGGCTAGATTTGCAAAGTCAGCCGTGATAGGCTACGTAAATCGTCACGTAGCCTATCACGGGTGACTTAAAGAAAGAAAAAAAAAAGCGCGTACGGATAATGGCGGCCCCCATAGGGAGCCGTCATTCCCGTTCCTTATTTGGTCGCTGTAGTCTACATAAAGATTTACGTAGACTACAGCGACCAAATAAGGAACGCGAATGGCGGCTCCCTATGGGGGCCGCCATTTGCGTACGCGCTTTTTTTTTTTTTAAGTCACCCGTGATAGGCTACGTGATGACTTATGTAGCCTATCACGGCTGACTTTGCAGATCTAGTCGTGATAGACTACGTTAACCGCCACGTAGCCTATCACAGGGACGTGTTTGTTTGTTTTTTACTTTTTATTTCGCGGCCGGGTGAGGCAAGGCGCCTCCTCCCCGGCCTGAATTTTGGCCGGGCGAGGCGGGAAGCCTCCCCCCCTGGCCTGAACTTCACGGGGGGAGCAGCGAAGCACCTCCCCCCCACTGTGAAAAGCTGCGAGACCAGGTAAGTGACGTTCGTGCACCCCTACATGTATCCCTGTAAGAATCAGCAGGAGACATTTCTACTGCAAAATTTACAGGCCTCATAAAATAGGCTCAAAAATGTCCAAGCCCCCAAAGAAGAAACATATCTTTCGGCCCAGAAGATATGTCCTAAACAAGCTATCTTTCATGTTCAAGTTTATAAGTGTGAAAATGACCCTATCAGAAATGTATGCCACTGGGATTCTGTGATAAAAATCCTTTCAGCAATCATGACATTGATAGAGTCATACCAAATGTCCTGAAGTAATAATTGGCGGATCATATTAAAATAACGAATAACAATATTTTGTTGTTGGCATAAATGTGAGTTTTAAAAATGTATATTCAAGTGCCTCTATGTGAATTCGGACACCTCTGAATGTTATGTGTGGGCCAAAAGAGACATTTCTTTCATGAAGTATCGAGCACCTATATATTTTTCTTTCTTTTGTACTCCAGAGTAGGGGTAGCCTGATGAGGGGTCAGGGGGTGTGAACTCTTCCTCTCGTGCTATGAAGGCAGTCAGGATTGATGGTTCTGCACCTGAAATGTGCATTGCAAAATAGTGATCCATAAAGCACACAGATAATTATTTTGTAGTAGACATTGCAGGTGCAGACGCCTACCCCAGGCTAGGGTGCTGATCCAGAATGGGGGCCCAGCCTCTACTCTACAGTATTTTAAAAAAACAATATTTAAAATAATGTCTGTTGGCCCTCATTTTCCATTGAGCTTCTCATTTTCAATTCCAAGTTTGCCTGATCAGAACGTTTAGGCATTATCAATTTCAATCAGCAAAAGACTTTTCCATTTAACATGGTGTGTTAGGGGTTTTCCATGTTCGCTGAGGCTCCAAAATGCTGGGAAATAGCACCTATCAAGGTTCATCCCCTTCAAAGAAGTGTTATTTAGAGAGTATGGATATAGTATGGTATCGTATGTGGGGTTCACCACTGCCTTGGAACCGGACGGCTGTCAATAGCAGAGTGGTGACCAAATTCCCAAATGCGTCTGTTCAGGGGAATTGATGCAGGGAGTCTATGCAACTGAAACCATTCTGCAAATAAACCTGCCATTCCACATTACACAGATCCAACTTCCAAGCCATCCCACATCCACACTTAATGGTTTGCATGCTCCCCTGTTTCCCCAGTTATCACAAGGGCCAGTAATATTCTAATCTGTAAATCCTTCTTGGGGATAGATAAATCTCAATTAAATTTGGGCAATGTTTGCATATTTTGGAAAAACTGAACTGTTTCTTATCAGTTTTTGACACAAAGCAATGTGAGAAGAGCCCAGAAGATCAGTATCTGCATAAAGAAAAGGATCAATGCATTCTAAGAGTGGTCACCTATTTATCCTACAGTGAACCCTTGGGAGCAGTTTTGCCTTCTTCTGCCCTTTCCCATTCTATCATTACAATTGTGGTGGGGGGGATTTTCATAAAGTACCAGAGCACTCCTGTTGTCAAAGCCAACAACTGGAGCATCACCTGTATGCTGCTCACCTCTCTACTGCCTTGTTTTATATGCTCCTTCCTTTTCCTGGGCAGGCCTGGAAAGGTTTCCTGCCTTCTCCGGTAGACCATGTTTGGCAGCATCTTCTCCATGGCTGTTTCTTGTGTGTTGGCCAAAACAATCACTGTGGTGCTGGCCTTTGTCGCCACAAAGCCAGGTATCAATGCACCAATCTACTGCTTTGTTTTATGTGCTTCTTCCTTTTCCTGGGCAGGCCTGGAAAGGTTTCCTGCCTTCTCCGGCAGACCGTGTTTGGCAGCATCTTCTCCCTTGCCGTTTCTGTGGTGCTGGCCTTCGTGGTCACAAAGCCAGGTAACAAAATGAGGAAATGGGTGGAGAAGAGACTGGCGGTGTCAGTCATTATTCTCTGTTCTCTTATTCAAGCTTGTATCTGTGCTGTGTGGTTGGCGCTATCTCCTCCATTCCCAGAGTTTGACCTGCATGCCCATATTGGTCAGATCCTCGTTCAATGCAATCAGGGCTCTGATATCATGTCTACATTACCCTGATTGCATTGAAATCAGCGCTCTGATATCATGTCTACATCGATGGCCTTGTAGGCCCCTTCCAACCCTACTATACTATTCTATGAAATACCCTAGGCTACATGGGGCTTCTGGCCAGCACCAGCTTCACTGTGGCTTTCCTAGTACGAATGTTACCTGATACTTTTAATGAAGCCAAGCTGATCACCTTCAGCATGTTGGTGTTTTGCAGTGTTTGGGTTTCCTTTGTCCACACCGACCTGAGCACCAAGGGAAAATTCATGGTGGCCGTGGAGGACTTCTCCATCTTGGTAGGGATGTCAGAGAATTCCGCCATGGATCTTGGGGAGGCCGAATGCCAGCGCATTCGACCCCCCGAAATCGGTGGCAGAACGTTCTGCCCCCACCCACCCCCGGGATGGGACTTACCTTGGGCAGATCTTCCTGGCGGCGGCAGTTCGGTGGCAGCAGCGGCAGCTGCGGTGGGCGGTCTTCCGACCGGCTGCCGCCGCCACCATTTCCAGTTAAAACAAAAACAAAAACGTGATAGGCTATCACGGCTAGATTTTTTTTAAAAAAACACCATGATAGGCTACGTAAATGTTTACGTAGGCTATCACGGCTGATTTTTTAAAAATAATAATAATGCGCGTACGCAAATGACGGCACCCATGGGCACCACCATTTCCATTCCTTATTTTGGCACGTCTTAGTCTACGTAAACATTTATGTAGACTAAGACGGCAAAAATAAGGGGAACGCAAATAGCATAGATGCCATTTGCGTCCCTGCTAGCCAACGGCCGGATGTCTGGCCGCTGGCAGAGCCAGCTGGCGGCTCCACAGAATCTCTGCGGAGCAGAGCCGGCCGGCCAGGATTCCGGGGGGGAGGAATGGAGCGCCTCCCCCCCCAGCCAGAATTCCGGGGGGAGGGACGGAATGCCTCCCCCCCAGCATCAGCATAATCCGTGGAAAGCTAAGTCACTTTCGTACATCCCTACATCTTGGCCTCTAGTTTTGGCTTCTTGTGCTGCATCTTCTTCCCCAAATTCTTCATTAGTATCCTGAGACCTGAACTGAATACAAGAGAGCAGCTAGTCAGGAAAGAAGCCTGACACTTTGTGCCAATTATCCATATCGTTACTTATATGTTATAAGCATATATGTAATCTGAGGGAGTGAATATTTATTGAAAATGAATGAATGAATGAATGAATGAATGAATGAATGAAGGCAGGCAGGCAGGCAGGCAGGCAGGCAGGCAGGCAGACATCAGGGTCAATATTTTTTTTCAAAAGGAAGTAGGGATGTCAGAGAATTCCGCGATGGATGGATCTCGGTGATCCCCCGAAATCCGTCACGGAAGAAAGCCCCTGCCCCCCCAACCCACAAAAGTCACATGGGACGAAGTCCCCACTGCCCCTACCCCACAAAAGGCGCATCAAATGGAGTACTTACCTGCTCCCGTCCACGCTGCTTTGTGAATGGCGGCCGTCCTGCGGCCACCATTCGCTTCCTCCTCTTCATAGCCATGATAGGCTACGTAAATACTTATGTAGCCTATCACGGCTAATGCAGGGACACCATTGCCATCCTTGCGGAGGCCGTGATAGGATATTTAAGTATTTACATAGCCTATCACGGTGGGGGGGGGGGGACCCAGCATACGCAAATGGCGGCAGCTATCACCATTTGATTAGGCTGGGTTTTTTTCCCCCCTGCCATGATAGGCTATGTAAGTATTTACATAGCCTATCACAGCAGGGGGGGAAAAACCAGCGTATGCAAATGGCGGCGACTACTGCCATTTGCGTATGCTGGCAATTTTCCCCTGCCGTGATAGGCTATGTAAATATTTACGTAGCCTATCACGGCTCAATACAGGGACGCGAATGGTGGTGACTATGACAGCTGCCATTTGTGTACCTGCAGGGCTGCCCAGCGTCTGGATGTCTGGCTGCGGGCGGCCAGACCCGGCCAGTGGCTCCGTGGCTAGGCCGCGGAGCGGAGCTGGCCAGGCAGAATTCCAAGGGGGAGGACCGGATTGCCTCCCCCCCCCATCGAGGATTCCAGGGGGAGGGACGGAGAGCCCTCCCCCCCCAACGCGGATTGCCCGGCATGGAGCCAGGTAGGTGTTTCATACATCCCTAAAAGGGAGATGGCGAAACTTCTCTCTCTCTCTGTTAAAATTAATAAAATGGGAGATAAGTTTATTTAGAAGGTCTTTCAAAGACATAGAATCATAGAACCATAGAATCATAGAATAGTAGGGTTGGAAGGGGCCTACAAGGCCATCGAGTCCAACCCCCTGCTCAATGCAGGAATCCAAGTCAGAGCATCCCTGACAGATGGCTGTCCAGCCTCGTCTTGAAGGCCTCCAGTGTGGGAGAGCCCACCACCTCCCCAGGTAATTGGTTCCATTGTCGTATTGCTCTAACAGTCAGGAAGTTTTTCCTGATGTTCAGCCGGAATCTGGCTACCTGTAACTTGAGCCCATTATTCCAAGTCCTTCACTCTGGGATGATCAAGAAGAGATCCTGGCCTTCTTCTCTGTGACAACCTTTCAAGTACTTGAAGAGTGCTATCATATCTCCCCTCAGTCTTCTCTTCTCAAGGCTAAACATGCCCAGTTGTTTAGCCTTGTGATGTACTCATAAGGTGGGAAGGGAGGTAAAGAAACTTGTACCCATAGAAATGGTTACCTGCATAGAGTATTTTGGTGGTGGTTTCAAACCACAGTACTTGCTGCCCATGGAGATCATGTGTGCACCTGTGGGCTTGTGTATGTGTGTGTGTGTGTGTGTAGGAATGCAGTGCCATGCAGGTGAAGTGGCTAGTTTTGCCCATCAGAGGACTCCTCCACCCCTCTCAAAGGGTTTTGCATGACAGAGAGAAGCACCTGGGTGAGCCTCCTTCATTTGGCTTCTTTTGACCTCCAAACACCTAGGCCTTACCGCTGCCTGTTTGGCATAGTCCATAGTAAACTGAGTCACATATTCAAAATATGTAGATCCAGGTTTACTCCAAAAGTGAGCTTTACAAACGGATGGGTTTCAGATGCAAACTACACCTGCCACACACGTACGCACGCACACATGCACACACCACAAAAAATTCAGAGTTTAGAAAAAACCTGCAGCTCGGCCTGCAAATGCAAGCTGAGTTGGGCATGAAGATATCTATTCATCAGAAAGAGAGATGGACTTCTGAGTGACAGACATCCTTTGTTTCAATTAGGGATGTACGAAAGTCACTTACCTGTTCGACGGGGTGATTCGCGGTGGGGGGGAGCACTCCACAACTCCGCCTGAAATCCAGATCCGGCTGGCTTCACTCCGTGGAGATTCCACGGAGCCGCTGGCCGGGGCCACCCGTAGCCAGACATCTGGCCACTGGGCAGTCTTCCGGGGGGGAAAAAAAGCATACGCAAATGGCGGTGGCTATGGCGGCCGCCATTTGTGTTCCATTTTTTCACTGTTTTAGCCTATGTAAATATTTACGTAGGCTAAATCAGCGAAAAAAGGGAATGCAAAAGTTGGCCGCCATAGCAGCCGCCATTTGCGTATGCTGGTTTTTTGTTGTTGTTGCCGTGATAGCCTACGTAAGTATTTACGTAGCCTATCACGGCAAAGACAGCTAGGCAAATGGTGTGGTGGCATGGCTGCCATTTGCGTGGCTGCCTTTGCCATGATAGGCTACGTAAATAATTACATAGCCTATCACGGCAGCCTGGCCGGACGCAAATGGCGGCCGCTACGGCAGCCACCATTTGAGTCCGCAGCAGCCGGCCAAGAGACCAGCTGCCAGAGCTGCCGCCGGAGACGCTGTAGGAGCCACCGCTGCCGGAACATCCGCCCCATGTAAGCTTCGTCCGGGAGGGGATTCTGCAGGTGGGTGGGGGGTGGGAGGCCGTTCTGCCATGGGTTTCAGGGGGCTCATTCGGTGCATTCGGGGTTCATCCAGTGCATTCGGCTTCACTGAAATCCGTGGCAGAATTTTCCTCCATCCCTACTTTCAATCCATGTGATAGAGAATTACAAAAGGTGGTGGACCACTTTTTTATCACCAGTTAGGACCACTAAAGTTGTTTAATGATCCCTTGCTCCAACAGCATCTTTGGGTGCCAGGCTGGATTTCACAATCTCAGCCGCATGCCAGTTTTTCTGATAACAATGACAACATTCTTTCTATTGCAGTATCTTTGTTTATTGCTAGATAGCCTCCACTAAGCCATTAAACTCTGGCAGCAGGGCAGCAGGATTTTCATCTTCTCTATCTTGTTTACTCACTGAGAGAGAAAGAGAGCAGGTGAACATGCAACAAGGCAAGGAGGAAGAGAAGCAGAGTCAGGGGTGGCAATTGGCCCCTATTGTCAGGGCCTTGTAGGTTGTAGCCAAGATTTGATTAGAAGTAGCCTAGAAGGGCTTGGGCCTATTCAGCCTCTGGAATGTCAAAGTCTGTGTGAGCTGTGCTCTGTCAGTGTTCTCCGAGGAGATCCAGGGGGAGTCACCCAACTCCCTGTCCAGTGTCCACCTGCTGGTCTGGCTTTGGTGGGCAGGGAGGCTGAAAGCTATCTGGGATAGGGATGTCAGAGAATTCTGCCATGGATCTCAGTGAGGCCGAATGCCAGTGCATTCGGCCCCCCCAAAATCCATGGCAGAACGGCCTGCCACCCCCCCCGCCCCCCACGGATCCCCCCGCAACAAGACTTACCTGGGGCAGATGTTCCGGATGGCGGCGGCTCCAACAGCCATTAGCAGTCTCATCTTTTTTTTTTTTTTTTACATCAGTGATAGGCTACGTAAAGACTTACATAGCCTATCATGGCTGGGTTAAAAAAAAAAAACGCGTACGCAAATGGCGGCGGCTACGGCTGCCGCCATTTGCGTTCCTTATTTTTCTTCGTCTTAGTCTACATAAATATTTATGTAGACTAAGATGAAGACAAGAAAGCGGAACACAAATACCGCCCAGTACTCTATTTGCGTTCCCCTTTCTTTTCTTCGTCTTAGTCTACGTAAATATTTACATAGACTAAAACGGCGAAAAATAAGGAACACAAATGGCGGTGGCCGTAGCCACTGTCATTTGTGTACGCGTTTTTTTGTTTTTTTTTTACCCAGAGCCCTCCGCGGCCGGAAATCCGGCTGTGGATGGCCCTGGCCTGGGCCTGGCCAGCTGCTCCGCAGAGCCGCCGCGGAGCACAGCCAGCCATCGAGGATTCCGGGGGGGAGGACCGGATCACCTCCCCCCCCGTCCAGGAGTCCAAGGGGGAGGGACGGAACACCTCCCCCCCCACCATGAACAGAATCCGTGAAAAGGTAAGTCACTTTCATACATCCCAAGTCTGGGATCATGACAACCTTACAGAAGTGAGGTGGGGTTTGCAGAAGGGTCACCCAGATTGAAGCATCACTGCTGGAGAGCTGAGCAGTGCTGCTCAGGGAAACAACATTGATGAGGATCTCAGGCACAGTAGTAGTATTTAGTAGGGCTGTGCATGGACCCCCAGACCACTTTGGATGCCACTTCATATCATCTGAAGTGACCACAATCTGCCTTGGACCGATTCGGACCCCCTCTGATCCAACTCGGATCTGAATCCGAAGCGAGATTTGGATATCCGGATTGCACGGTTTTGGTGTTTTCCCATTGACTTGCATGGGAAAACACAAATGGTCATAACTGTTTCAGTTTTTAGGACACAGGCAAGAAAAGTGGGGACCTTTCCAGACCCCTGTCGAGAAGGCCACCTGACAAATTTCAGACACTTCAGTCAAGTGGTTTTTGTTCTAGGCAGAGTTAAAATCTGAGGTTTTCCAAAGCTACTCTCCAAGCAAAGGGGTGTAACTTCTCGCTGATTACATACATATGCGTGACACCTTGGCCTCTCCCAGCGCCCCCTGAGGGCAATGAATCCACCCCCCAAGCCCAAGCAATTTGGGCCACTGGCTTGTGTGCTAGGCACTGGTGAAATTTGACTTTTTCCAGGTAAACTACAAAAGCAAAGAGCCGTAACTTATCCCTTTCCACTGATGTGTGTGAAACCTGGGCCCCTCCCAGCACCCCCTGAGGGCATTGCACCCACCAAACTTCAGAACTCTAAAAGACCTATCCAAGATGCTGAACCCATAGCTTCTTCAGAATTCTGGCTGGTTCCGATTGAAACCCGGAGAGGATTCACAGCCCCACTGACATCCGAACCATCAGCCTCCATTGTGTATGCTGCTGGATTACTTCTGGGAGGTTGCAGAGGGAAATCACATGATGTTTACATGGGTAAGTCACACTTGCTATAAATCTCAGCTGGTCATCTGTGAACCTTTTTTACATATTTCCTTTTCTTCCTATTTAGAAAGTCAGTCTCGATACCCAGCATGCACTATGATCTGAAGAGAGTTCACTGAACTCTGTCGCTGCCCTGAGGAGCAGACATGTATTACATTTCTATACCACACAGTGTTGGCTATGTTGGGATCATGCTTGCTTACTCCAGTTGTGGAGGGACTTGAGTTTGAGAAAGATCATTATCTGCCCCATAATTATCAAAATCACTATGATTGAACTGCATTTGCTGCGGAAGCCCAACAGTTAGCCAGAGACAACTTGAAAAACTGGGAGCCAAAACAATCAAATTCAGCTCATTTCCTTAATTTACACTACACTCAGGCTATAAAGACTCCTTTTAAGCCAACTTTGAAAGAGATCTGGGAGGTTAACTTGAGGCTGGTTGGGAGCTCTGTCTAATAGTGCTTTGATACGTCATCCCTTACGCCAACATCTTTCGTTTGGGAAGGCTGCTTTTTCCTTGTGGCTGGTTCTCTGTAGCTGGATATTTCGTGCTCACAATCACGCAACTGGCATGTCGTGGGAGATGGAGGTGCAGAGCTGGGATAGGGGGCAAAAACTTGTGACAGCAAAATTGATTCTGATACTCCTATCTCTCCCACTCCCATCTCATGCTATCAGCAAGACTTTGTACTCCATGTGCAACGGGCTGCAGAAAGTTCGACATAGTTTCCCGAGCTCCAGAGATGACATTGTCATTGGGGAATTTGTTTCCATTGGATTTCATGAAATGCGTTTATCCAACTTTAAAGTTAACCCACTCTCTAATCCCAATGGATGGTAAGTAACTCTTCACAAAAGAATAGGGCTAAATTGGTCCTTTGGATAATTCTGATTGAATGGAGGAAAACTGGATTTAAATGGTTGTGATGTAGCATGCTTCCAGAAGGCCTTCATGCTAATAACCAAAAGGCATTGTGAAGCAATTCCACCTTTCCTTCCTTATTTTTTCCTGGTAAGAAATAAGACAGAAGGAGCAGTGGGAAAGCACTGGGCAGGTGGGTGAGGGAAGGGGGTCCAATGTAAGTCCTGCTTAGAGTAGACACACTGATACATATGGGACTTAAATTAGTCATGACTAACTTCAGTCTCATTTATATGAGGCAGCATGATTGCACAGTAAAAGGCTCACTTGGAAGTGATGTCCTGAATGTGTGAATTGGCCATTACACACCCAGGGCCTGGGAATGACACTACATGGTCACATTACAGAATTCCCTTCCCACATCCTCTCCACTGCATTTGCAAAATGGCAGCCAGGCTGCTGGTTTCTCAGCCAAGGATTCACTTGGAGCTGTGGTTGGGCTTTTTAAAAATACAAGGAAGGGAGCACAGAATACCCTCACCACTTCCTAAGACTGTAGGTACTTCCCATCTGAAGGCCCAGCAATGTCACCCACTGAAAGGTGTCATGCCAAAGTGGGGAGGGAATAGCGCCCTCACTACATTTCAGATCTCCCTTTAGAAAAAAAGAAAAGAAACAGTGTTTGTGCAATTGGAAGCAAGACAATTGCCATCTGGGAAACAATTTTCTCAAAACCTCCCCCTGACCCCACTTTGTGCTGTTCGGGAAATAGAATCCCCCCCCCACTTGAGTTATTTAACACAGTTGTTGTCCTTCTGGGTAGACAGTTGTTGTGATAATGTAATGGGACATGGATCTGGATCTGCAGAGAGCAAATGTATCCCCTAGGGAATTCTTATATATAACTCTCCCTTCCCCTTCTAAACTAGTACCAGGCTCAGGATGCTATTGCTATGCAACGTCAATCTTGATGTGGCCAGGCAATTTACATTGAGCAGACCATGTCCTGTGTTTCTAGGAAAAATCTGCCCCCTTCTCAAGTCCCACAGGCATGACTCCCTTTTTTCATGAGAGTAGCCTGATCTTGCAAATGTTCAAGATACAGGATTTCTCTCTGGTGTCTCAGATGTCAGCTTCAACTCATTTTGCATGGAATTTATTAGTTATTTATCTATGATTTCTTTAGAGCACATTGCTTCACTCTTTAGCAAAAAATCTCCCAGGGTGGCTTATCAATATTGAGAGGAAGAGCATTCCTTCTCTCAGGTTTAGCATTGGAAAGACATGATGACACACATTGAAAAAGGGATGGGGAAGGAGGAGGGTTAAAGCAAGTTTGGGAATGAGTTCTTAAAGATACACTTTCTATCACGGCCAGCTGGAGTTAAAATAGTTCAGGGAGCTGGATGTTCAGGTTACAAATGGGGAGAATCAAAGGTAACTGGTGTCTCAGCAGAGGCAACGGAATAGCCCTGCTTCTCTTCTCTCCCTTTGGTCTGCAGCTTGATGGAATGGCACATCAGAAAACACTTCTGCTTTGGATAGCACACCAGCAGAATTATTTAAAGAGGGAGGAGGCAAGAAAATAGTTTTGTGTAAGAAGGGTGAAAAGTCAGAGACCTCCCACATGCCAAAACTGAAATCTACCTCACTTTCCTTGGAATCATGTTGTCCTTTTTGTTTTGCTTCAGAGCTTCAGCCAAAATGCTAGCCCAGATTTGGCTGTACTCCCAGAACTGAAACAAACACAAAAAGAAACCCTAATTCCCACTCATATGGTCTTAGGAGCCAGCCTTTGCTATAAATGAGCTACGGCAACAGGCAGACATTGAATAGGAGCAGTTCTTCTCAATGTGTGAGGAATGTTGAATTGGCTGAATTTATACTTGTCATGAAAAAAATGGTTCCTTAAACACTATGTGGTCTATAGTTTCATCACATGACTTGCAGAGAGAACTTTAATGCAAATAAATTGCACTTGTCTCTCTGATGTGTGATAAGCATGTGGGAAAATTTCATTACAGGTTAATGCCTAAAAACTTCCAGCATGTGCTTGTGTTTGTTTTTGCCATTGATGAAATCAACAGAAATTATCATCTCTTACCCAATACAACGCTGGGATTCAAGACCTATGACAATCTTTTCGATGCAAGGAGAACCTGTTGGACCATCCTGGACCTTCTCTTTGCAGGACAGGGCAATCATCCCAATTACTGCTGTGACAAAGAGAAGAATTTAATGGCCATTATTGGTGGGCTTACCTCCCAGAATTCCATTCAGATGGCCAACATCTTAAATACCTACAAGATTCCACAGGTATGATAATCTATGCAGATATCCAAGTGCACACATGAGCAAATACAGATGCTGGGGTTCCCCTCCAACACCCTATTGGTGTTTCTCTCAGAATGTGTAATGTTTAGCTCACATTCCTGTTCAGTCCACCATTCTGTCTGCAGCCCATGTTTTCTGTAGTGTTCCTGGACTGATGGGGCCACAACCATCTGTGATCTCATTTCATCAAGGGGTGCTACTCTTAGGGTGGCCGCTTAAGTATCACCAAAAAAAAGAGGAAATCCATCACCAAAAAAGGGGACAAAAGAGGACACCAGCATCCATAAAATGTATATATGCAAAGACATGATAGACAGACAGAAAGACAGACTGATGTTCATTTAGAAATCATGATTATATTTAAATGGAAAGACAGTACATTTCAACACAGTGTGGAAGAGTGTGACCAGGTGATCTGTGTGCTTGCCTTTTTGGTCAGCTATACCTGTATTGTTGATGGGCAACTTCAAGGACTATATTTTCGTTCTGATGGTTCTTTATCTTAATCTGGACCTGGACTGGGCAACCCTTCATAAAATCATAGAGCTGGAAGGGCAAATTAGGCCATCAAGTCCAACCTCCTGTTCAGTGCAGGAATCCAGTTTAAGGCATCCCTGACAGATGGCTGCCCAGTCTCTCCTGGAATACATCCAGTGACAGAGGGCCCATCACCACCTTAGGCAGTTGGCCCAATTGGGCTTTCTCACACTGTAGTAGATACAAAATTGCTCAAATTGTTGCTGTTGTTCTTGTTCCTGTTTGCTGATATTGAATGTTAACAGCTGGTTTCTCTCATGTAAATTTTTGCTACTATTTCTTGTTGTTTTATTTGGTTTTTGAGGCTTGTGAACTATCTAGGAAACATGGTGGAAAAGTATGATAGAATGAGCAACTACTTGTACATTTTTCTTGTGTCTGAATTTTAACCACTGGTTTGACATTTATGTTTGTTTTTCTATAGTTATTGGTTGTTTTATTGGTTTTTAGTGGTTGTTAATCATCTAGGACATCTTGTAGAAAGACATGATTAAAGCATTATGTTCAGGAACAAAGGAATACACTTCCAATTTTTAAATTATTACTTCTTCTTAGGTCGGTTATGGCTCTTTTGACCGTGTGCTGGGTGATAAAACCCAGTTCCCCTCTTTCTTTTGGATGGTACCCAAAGAAAACCTTCAGTATGATGGGATTGTTCAGCTACTGAAGCATTTTGGATGGAACTGGATTGGCCTCATAGTTGCAGACGATGACAGTGGAGAAACTTTTCTTCGATCTTTGCGACCCAGGCTGTTCCAGAGTGATATCTGTATTGCTATGATGCAGGTGATTCCAACAGTGATGGGTTACACAACAAATGAATCTCTAAATAGTGCATATTCAGCTCTATTGCAGAACAACGTCAATGTGTTCCTTGTCCATGGCGATAGTCGGTCAATGGAGGGTTTACGAATACTTCTAGAAAATTATGAGTATTTCAATATGAATCCAATGGAGAGAGTTTGGATCATCACCACTCAGTGGGATTTCACAGCTGTTTTTAGTCCAGAAAAATTCACAGCAAAATCTCTCAATGGCACTTTGTCCTTTGCAATCCACAGCAAGGTGGTGCCAGGATTTCACGACTTTCTTGGCAGCATAAATCCATACCAATCCAAGATCTATTTCATTCCTCAGTTCTGGTACAGTGCATTTCAGTGTTCATTCCCAGTATATTACCTGAATATACCAAACAAGGGAAACTGCACTGGGATGGAGAAGCTGGGGAGTCTCCCTGGATCTGTGTTTGAAATGGAGATGTCTGGCCAGAGCTACAGTATCTACAATGCTGTGTATGCTGTAGCACATGCTCTCCATGCCAGGGATTCATTAAAGGCTAAACACAGAGTGATGGAGAGTGGCATCAGGTGGAATACCCTGAAAGCCCATCCATGGCAGGTAAGTTATAACTCCTCTTAGGGCCAACATGCTAGTCATGCATTCAATCAGGAGCAATGCTATGCCCCTGAGGCAGCATCTGAGGAGCCATAGGATTGTTCAGAGTCCTGCCTCCAAGTCTGGAGACAGTGCTCTGAGCTCAGAAGGGGGAATTGGAGACTTGACCCCCCTCCCCCCACCTCCCAGCCAGCACGGAAAGAACTGCTCCAGCTGCTCTCCAAGTTCAAAAAACAACCTTGGAGAGGGGGAAAAGGGTGGGGGTTTGGGGGTGGGGAGGGGAGGATGTTGGAGATACCAAAAGATGAGCCACATTGTGGCATTTCCAGCCTCCCCTGCTTCTCTGAAGTGCCCTAGTTAGACAGGAAACAAGACCATTGTAACATATGGCTACTGTATTAATGTATGTGTTTTCATTGTTAACCTTAACCCAAGTAAAATAGAGTTAATAGTATGCCAGAGATTGAGTGAAAGGTGGGAAGAACCTGTGTGTGTGTGTGTGTGTGTGTGTGTGTGTGAGAGAGAGAGAGAGAGAGAGAGAGAGAGAGAGAGAGAGGAGTCTGAGTGTATAAAAGATGAGCTGACAATTTGTCTGATAGGGCCTTACGGATCATGGAAACAACATCTAGTTACTAGGGTTTGTGTTTAGGATTTTAGGAAGGTAGGATAGGTAGGGAAGTTAGGAACACACACTGATTAAGTATAATAGCTTATAACATTTTCATGTTTTAAATAGATGGTTATTTGTTTTTAATCATCCAAATTCCCATGTGTTGTTTGACTTTACGCTACCTTTATTATATCTATTTCCTGGTTACTTCTCCTGTAGTGAGTGGAGAGAACCAACTGAGCATATTGGGTATCTCTTGAACACAGAGAGTAAAAGGGCTGAAGCTTATCGGACAGTGGGTACAGCTGTCCCAAAGTGAAAACAGGCATTCCTGAGAGGCTTGGTTCTCAGTTCCTGAGGAGGAGGCTGGAGAAAGGGGGAACCTCAGGGGTAGGGATGGCAGAGAATTCTGCCACAGATCTCGGTGAGGCCGAATGCCAGTGCATTCTGTGGTGGAACGGTCTGCCACCCCCCCCGCTGCCCCGCAGATCCCCCCCGGGACGAGACTCACCTGGGGCGGATCTTCCGGGCAGCGGCGGCTCCGGCGGCGGCTTCGGCGGCGGCGGCTGGTCTTCCAACTGGCTGCCGCTGCCGCCATTTCCACTCTTCTTGTAAAAAAAAAAAAAAAGACGTGATAGGCTACGTAAAGATTTACATAGCCTATCATGGCTAGGTGTTTTTTTTTTTTTAAAAAAAACCAAGGTCTTTACATAGCCTATCATGGATGGGTGGGTTAAAAAAAAAAACCGCGTACACAAATGGCGGTGGCTCCGGCCGCCGCCATTTGCGTTCCTTATTTTTGCCTGTCTTAGTCTACGTAAATGTTTACATAGGCTATGACGGCAAAAATAAAGGGGAATGCAAATAGTGTAGCGGGCGCTATTTGCATCCCTTTTTGATTCCCCATTTTAGCCTACATAAATATTTACGCACAACCGGCTGCGGAGGATTCCGGGGGGGAGGAACGGAGTGCCTCACCCCCCGTCCAGGATTCCGGGGGGGAGGAATGGAGTGCCTCACCCCCCATCCAGGACTCCGGTGGGGAGGAACGGAGCACCTCCCCCCCGGCCAGGATCCCGGGGGGAGGGACGGAACGCCTTCCCCCCCCATAAACAAAATCCACGAAAGGTAAGTGATTTTCGTACATCTCTACTCAGGTGGGAACATCATAACCGTCTAGCGAAAAATGCAAGAAAATACGGGAAAGCGAAGATTGCTTCTGCCAGTCCTCCCGCCCTGGACTGGATGACCGGAAGCATCCGAGTTTGGGGGCTTCCGATCATCAAGGGCACAATCAATAGGATTTGCACCCCTAACCTAGAAGCTTTGATTTTGGTGAGAAAGAAGCCACAGGGCCCCAATCAAGAACATATTATCAATCCAGACTGAGCAGTTTTTTACAAGTTTGCTTAAAAAGCCACAACCATTTTTTGCACATTTCTCCTAATAAATACATTTTTGTACACATTGTTCCTAATATACAAATTTGTTGCAAGCAATTTTCCTAACGTAAGTTATTTTAATGGTATTTTTCATAATATATGCATTTTTATTCTCCTTTTTAAATTGGAGATCTGCATTACAAAATGTGGAGAAGTGCAAATTTCAAAAGGTAAATGAGTTTCAGCTTTTATAACGGTTCGAAAGTGGAAGATTAAGTACATTTGCATCCAAATGTGAACTGCACAAATTCCTCCTCCGTCCCTAAGTAACACACTACTTAGGCTGGCACTGAGTTTTCTTTAGGATATAGATTTGTTGTGTTAGGATACCATGTAATATATGTTATGCCCCAGTGGAGTGAATCCCATCTTTACAAAGTGATGTGTGCTGTCATATGGTGAACATTCTATCATTGGAAAAGGATACTTTTCAAAAACTGCTTTTCAAAAAGAAAAACTGCTTTTCAAAAACAAAAACTGCTACCCAGAGCTGCCTGAGCAGAAGCATCTGGGAAAATCTCTGGGAGGTTTGCTTGACCCTAACTGCACCAGTGTTAATTCCAGAGAGGGGTGCGGGGAAAGATGTTTTTGAAGACTGGCATTTTTGGAAAACACAGAATCTTGCCAATTCCCCATTACTGATATTAAAAGAGCGGCAAGGAAATTTTTCGGGCCCACCAGACACAAGTAAGCAAACGCCATACTCATAATTTTCAAACCGTTTCCCACCATTTCACCCAGTATGTTTTGTCCTCAACCAGCTTGCCTCTTTCCTGAGAAACATCCACTTTAACAATACGGCTGGTGAAGAAGTAGCTTTGGATGTGAATGGGGACCTCACCTCTGGATACAATATCATCAACACACTCATATTCCCCAATCAGTCCTTCCAGAGAATTCATGCTGGACACATGGATCCGAATGCTCCTGCAGGAAAAGAGTTCAGCATTAATGCAAGTGCCATTGTGTGGAATCACAAGTTTAATCAGGTTTGGGCTCTTTCATCGCAAAGATAAAGAGGGACCTGCTGGTTTTGAGGTACTTGGGAATGCAAAAGTGTGAGGTTTCTGGTGAGGTGTTTGATTCTCCACCCTCTTCTATGCTGCAAACAAACATTGAGCACTGTTTCCTTGGTGCGAAGGTGGGGTATAAATCAAATACATCAATAAACCAATATGCATAATACATACTTTACATTTCACATATCATATAATGATCATGATGAGAATTAACCGAGTTGAGATGACACTTTTATTTTTTTGCCCCCCTTTGCATAGTGCAAAATTGAGAGTGTGCCTTTTGCTCCTGCCCATCACACAGGTCTATGGTGCCTTTGAGATGTCTGGGTATTTATATAGTGCCCTAACATTTAAAAAGGCCTACAATCCAGTGCTGCCAATCCAAGTCACATAGTTGATATGTGACTCCAAGTCACAACCATCTTGGAGTTAACTGAAGAGCTGGGCTTAACCTACTGGAACATACAAGTGTAGACTGGCTCAAATGTTACACTGCTGAATAAAGATTCAGATATCATAGAGGAATGCTATGTGTGCAGAGCGGGGTGGGGTGGGGTGGGGATTGCAATCTACTTCCCATGCTGCGTAGTGATCGGTAGGGAAAGTGTTCTTCAAACCAGGATTATAAAAGCTGAGACAAATAGAAACTGTGTTTGACAACTGGGATGCCAATCTATTCCACGCAGGAGCACACAGCCTTGTTCTGCCATGCATCCAAACATGACACGGGATTTTCCGCATCTAGAGGAAGACGTGCTACTACACAACACCAAAGTAGTTCCACACTGGGCCCATGTTGTATGAGAATCAAGATCATACCTTCTCTTGCCACATCTTCATTGCATGGATGCATCAGAACATGAGTGTGCCTGGCAAGTAGCTTGTGCGATGTCACAAATTGTGCTTGCCTAATCGTCACAGATTTGTGGCCATGTTGGTTAAGGCATCAGCCTTAGCTTCCAATTTGCTGGCTTTGGGGCATCAGTTTCCACTTGCCTTCAGTCCATTTTATCTGCTTCCAGAGACCTGCACACAAAGATGTGGCTGATTCACTCACATCGACACTTGGAAGAGACTCCTTGCTGCACACAGCGCCTTTGGCCTCTCTTCGCATGCTGCAACACTGACACTTTCCTTTGACTGATGCACAAGCTGTTCATCACTCCATTCTCATCTTTAATGCATGTGTTTTTCCCACTTTCCCTGGGCCTCTCTCTATCAATTCTCTTTAATTCAAGTGTCAGCCTTCCTCACATGTCCCGCTCTCATAGTTTCTAAGACCACAGCTCCCCCTGCCCCTGTTCTTTGGGAAACTTGTCTGTGAGCTCTATACCTACTCCTCTTTCTCCCTTCTTCACTCCCTGTGGAGTTACCCACTCTTCTGTAGCCCCCTCTCCCTGCAGAAAAGATAGCGGTCTATGGGCAGAAGAAAAAACATTACTAATGATCAAAGATATAGGACTAAGGACATTTACACCAGCTCACAATATGAAGGGCCCATAGTTTACTCTGGCGTGTGCAAGGGCCTTGGAATGTGCCTCTAAGGGCCTTGCAATGTGGCTTGTGTAAAGTAGGAGGGGCATGGAAGTGAGGGAGGAGAGAGTAAAATGCCAGTTGGAGAGGGGAAGCGGTTCGGGTGAGAGGAGGGAGAGGCAGGAAGAACGTGAAGGAGGAGAATAGGGAAGAAAGGACTCCGAAACCAGCAGCATGGAGGAGAAGGACAGTCTGCAGCTCAACAAAGAGTGCGCCTCCACGCAGGGCCAGGCAGCCAAGGACTAGAGAACTGGGATAAGCCACTGTTGTTGGTTCAGCAATGGTAACACTGCTCTTCGCAGGGAACTGTGGACTGGAATCGGAGTTCAATATATTTGGTTCACAGTTCTGTTGCTTTCTTAATGCTATTATTCAGCAATCATTATTGAGTAAATATTGTTAAATATTGACTGGTTTGCCTCTGAGGTGATTGCAACCTGCCCCTCCTCATCCTACGTATTAGAAAACCCTGAAACATCACACACACGTGTACGTGTGTGTGTGTGTGTGTGCGCACGCATGCTCTTTTTAATGAGGCCTTACAGCAAAGCTCAGGTACTTCATAGGGCAATGCAGGAATTGGTCAACATGGGGCACCTTTGCTGGTCCCAGACACCCCATCCTCCTCATCTGGATTTGGGCCTGAAGGACCAAGGAAAAGTGTGTGTGCCTGGCAAGTAGCTTGTGCGATGTCAAACTGTGCTTGCCTAATCATCACCGATTTGTGGCCATGTCAGTTAAGGCATCAGCCTTAGCTTCCAATTTGCTGGCTTTGTGGAGCTTGAGCCAACATGAGGTAGCCTTTACTCTCATCTTAAACTAGCAGATTTTAAATCATTGAATGCCTTACTACCTAAGGAGCCTGCCCCCGGACACAAATATTATGTTGGGGGGGGGGAGGGAATCAGGCCATTATGTCCAGTGTCTAAAATGACCTCACTGCTGGAAAAACGTCCTTCTTTGTGGTTCCCCTTAGACACTACCCCGTTCCATGTGTGTTGAGAGCTGCCACCCTGGATATAGCATGGCTGTTCGGCAGGGGGAACCAGTATGTTGCTATGACTGCGTGAAGTGTCCTGATGGGAGTATTTCCATTCAAGTAGGTAAGAAAGCATAGCTTGGAAAGAAACACCTGAATGCTTTCCATCGGTGCCTCCTCTGATTCTTATCAGTTTTCTCTGCAACAAGCATATGAAGTGAATGGCTTTACCAACAGGTTCCTCTGGAATTTGGAGTACCTCCTCCCCAACGAAAAACAAATCTCAAGAAGTTTTTCACTTGAGAAGCTTCCCTTTTCCAAAACCCCAGCATGACTCCATAGATTTATTTAAGGAATCCTGTTTCGGTTAGCTACTGCTACGCTGAAACATCCATCCTAGCTCCCCTACTCAATTCTGGAGGGTTAAAGGGAGGAAATCCTCACTGAAGCTCAAGGGGCATTTGTGTGTCTGTGTGTGAGAGAGAGAGAGAGTGAGAGAGAGAGGGCGGAGGGGAGAGAGAGGGGGGGAGAGGGAGGGACAGAGATTGGAGAAATTGCTTCTTCACTGGGAAATCTCACTGATGGGGTTTCTTAATTTTTCTAGCAAATGCCATTAGAGACAAGATGAACTATTCAAGAAGTTTGTTTATTAAAGGGATATTCCATACATAAGGGGATATTACTATTTAATTGGGGGTTTCAAAAGAATGCTTGCTAACACTTTTAAAGGTCTCAAGATACTGTTGCTAATGCAAGCCATTATAATGAGTTCTTCAACCTCAGGCCAAATTCCCTAACTGCCACCCGAGCCAAATACACCCACAACCAGGTCCAGCTCTTGGATACAGTCTTTCTCTGACACTAAAGGCTCCTCCTGTTGTACGATTGGCTGCTTGGACACTTCATCTGGCTTGTAATGCCTGATTGTGTAACCTTCATCTGCCAAGATCTTCAGCATAACACAGGCATCTGCTCCTACTGCTGATCTTCACCAGCCATGGATGATTATCACATCGAGAAGGAATAGCTTAATGTTCAGACCTCAGCTATTCACTTCTCCTAGCTTTCTCCCAGTCCTTCTATCACACACACCAACCAAAAGATTATTCCACCACCCACTGACTAACTTCTAATGATCAACTCCTTAATTGTCAACTAACATTTTCCAGCTGCTCTTTAGAACCTAGCTAGAACCCCCAGCCAATCAGAGTCTGATGTTCCCAGTCCAATCAAAATTGAATTTATTTGAGCCAGGCCCCATCGGGAAGTATCACAAGTGATCGTCTCTCTCTGCCCAATCAGAACTATAATCAAGCACTAACTACCAAAACAGATGTTCAGCACAATAGCCATGCTAGGCCTCAGTCCCACCATGATACACCATAGCCTTACAGAGGCCACACAAGACAACAGGACATTACTGACCAATAACAGTTATTGACATGGAATTTCTTCATCGTGAGTTAGTTACATTTGATCAGGTGATGAACTTCACCCCCCTTTCCATTTTTTTTCAACTTTAAGCCAGGTGCCAAAGGCCAAATTCAGTTGAGGCCCTGTTTGGGGACTCTGGAAAGAAAGCTGAGGAGGCTCAGATCACATTGGAAGCCATGCACTTGGCCTCTGGTCGTAATCAGAACCTTGCTGCAGAAAATCTGGATCTCTGTGTCTCCCTTTTGACTAGCATAAGGAAACCGACAAATGAATATCACTATTCCCTTAATCTATTGACAGAATTGGATGGCATTTGCGCACAGAGTAGCCCCTTCTGAGTGGATGAAGTCTTCCAGTTTCAGACAAATAAATGTAGAGTTTTCATGCAGGTAGCCTTTAGTTTTTGTTTTGTTTTACCAAAAGAGAACTGCCTGTAACATTGGCAATTCCATTTTAGGCAGGATTTGATTACAATGGATGGAAAGCAGGGCATTGTTGTTGTTGTTGTATTAGTTGTTATTGTTCCTACGTTTAATTGTAGAAGAAATAGAATGACATAATTGGATTTGAAAACATGATGAGTGGTACTGCAGAACATTGTGTAGTTTGAATATGCTGAAAGTTTGCTTATTAATTTCAGATACAAAGCAGTGTGAGAAGTGCCCAGATGATCAGTATCCCGGTGAGAAACGGGACCACTGTATCCCCAGAAATGTCACCTACTTATCCTATGGAGAAGCTTTAGGAGTGGTTCTGGCTGTCTCTGCCCTTCTCACTTCACTGACAACAGTTGGAGTGATGGGGATCTTCCTTCAGCACTGGAACACTCCCATTGTCAAAGCCAACAACTGGAGCATCACCTGCACATTGCTCTGTTTTCTGCTGCTTGGCTTTCTCTGCTCCTTCCTGTTCATTGGCAGGCCTGGGAAGGTTTCTTGCCTTCTCCGGCAAACAGCTTTTGGCATCATCTTCTCCACTGCTGTTTCTTGTGTGTTGGCCAAAACCATCACTGTGGTTCTAGCTTTCATGGCTACCAGGCCAGGCAACACAATGAGGAAATGGTTAGGGAAGAAGTTGGCAATATCTGTCATCCTTCTCTGTGCTCTAACACAAACTGGCATCTGTGCGGTCTGGTTGGCAACGTCTCCCCCATTTCCAGAGTTTGACATGAATTCTCAGATCGATCAGATCATTATGCAGTGCAATGAAGGCACAGATATCATGTTTTACGTTGTCCTGGGCTACATGGGTTTTCTGGCCAGCATCAGCTTTACACTGGCTTTCCTAGCACGGAAGTTACCTGACAGTTTCAATGAAGCCAAGCTGATCACCTTCAGCATGTTGGTGTTTTGCAGCGTCTGGCTGTCCTTTGTCCCAACCTACCTGAGCACTAAAGGGAAATACATGGTGGCTGTGGAGATTTTCTGTATCTTGGCCTCTAATTTGGGCTTATTGGGCTGTATCTTCCTCCCCAAATGCTACATTATCATACTGAGACCAGATCTGAATACAAAAGAGCAAGTAGTCAGGAATAGGAGCTGACACATGCAGCAAAGTATATGTAATGTTAAATTCTCACCCTTCTTTGGCAAACTAGTCTCCAGGAATGAGTCATGGCTAAGATCGGGGAACATGAATTGGTGCAGCGGTAACTTTGTTGGTAGAGATTTATTATCAACCTTGAGGCAATTTTTCTGTTGATATTGGGAGGTGTAATTGTACGTATGGTAAAAATGAAATGCATATATGATTCAAATTGCATAATATGCAAGAGAGGATGTTTTTCAGGTAAAGTGTGCTTGCTGACTGAATCATGGAAAATGAAATAAGTGGTTATTTTCCAATCATGGAAAATGAAATAAGAACAAGGAAAAATGAGCAAGAGAGAATGATCACCAGAGTCACGTTAAAAGAAGAAGACTGGGAAAAGTGGTCATCTCTCTCTCTCTCAATCTCTCTGTAAAAAATAGTTCAAAGGTGGATATGTTTCCATATGGGAGGGGACCTGTAAATTCCTCTGCCTTCCTGGCTGCCTTCTCAGTCATGTCCCTATGCAGACCTTTGTCTCTAAGGTAGCTGGGTTGGACACTTTGGGGCAGGGCATGCATTCTCATAATGTCCCTTCCCCACATTAGCCCTACACATGATGCAGGCAAATACCTCCATAGGGCTAGTCAGAGACAGTCTGTCAAATAGAGTTCCATATCTGCACTAAGATCTCCATTAAAGGAAAACAGTAGGCATGTGGCGAACAGGAGGATGTGCCATTTTGTGGATGGCTGCTGAAGCCTTCAGCCAGGGAAGAAATTCCCCATGGCTCTCTTGTGGGTAGGGATGTACAAAACACCTACCTGGCTCTGCACCAGGCAATCCCCAGTGGGGGGGAGGCGCTCCGTCCATCCCCCCAGAATCCTCCCCAGCCAGCTCTGCTCCGCAGCGACTCCGCAGAGCCATCCTCCGGGGCCGCCCGCAGCCTGACATCCGGCCGCTGGGCTGCACAGGGATGCAAATGGCGGCCGCCGTAGCCGCCGCCATTTGTGTCTGTGTCTTTAGCCGTGATAGGCTATGTAAATATATACGCAGCCTATCACGGCTAAAGACACGGATGGAAATGGCGGCGGCTACACCATTTGCATCCCTGCCCTGAGCTGTGATAGGCTGCCTAGATACTTACGTAGCCTATCAAGGCTTGCCAGGGACGCAAATGGCAGCCGGCATAGCGGCCACAGCCCAGCAGCTGCTAGAGCTGCTGCTGCCACCGGAGCAGCAGCCACCTGAGCCACCGCCACCAAAGCTGCTGCAGCTGGAGCCGCCGCAGCTGGAGCCGCCGCAGCTGGAGCCGCCGCAGCTGGAGCCACCACCACTGGAGCTGCAGCCAGGTAGGCTCCATTTCGTGGGGCTTTCGCAGGGTGGTGGGGCGGGTTGCTCCATTTCACCACGGATTCCAGGGGGCTGAATTCACTGGAATTCGGCCTTCCTGGGATCCGTGGTGGAATTCTCTAACATCCCTACTTGTGGGAGAGATGGAAAAAGAATGGGGAGAGATGGAGAAGGAACGTATCAGTCCTCTTAATGTAGCTCCCACAAAAAAGCCTCAAACTGCATTTCATTTAGTCAAGTCCCAACCCCCTACACCTACCATTCTGAAATTGTACGGCTTACATTCATAGGGGCAGCTCTGCAATGTATGCTATGATCATGCAAAGTGCCCCAAAGTGTCCTTGAAAGACTGGGTTGTGCAAGCCCATTTCCACCCATGGAGAAGAAACAGGGGGGAGGTGCACAATTTGCTAGAAATTGCTATGAATGACGTTGAATCTTTGAGAAAATCCTCCTCCTGTCCATTCTTGTTATTGTGACGGTGCCTTAGAAATAGCCTGAGCACAATCTCTCTCATCAGCAGAACCTCCTTCCTTCTCTCAAAACCCTTCTTTCCTGCTCCCAAGAATGTAAGGGACTCCAGTTTACCTAATCCCCACCTCTTTGACCTCCCCACCTATCACACCGAACCTAAAGCAGACCAAATTGTTAGTGCCCGTGGCCTAGTTTTAGCTCCAGAGTCAGCCGCCAAGAGTACAATGCTAATCTCCCCATAATCCAAGGGGTCATTGGACTATTCATTCGCAATGTGGGCTCGTTATTGCCACAATCATTTCTGCCCATTAATTTGCTGTCATCAGTGGTGGTGGGGTTGGGGTGGCATCTCAGACCCACCCATCTCCATGGGTTCCATACAGAGAACCGAAAGTAGTTATTTCACAAATAAAGATTGCCTGTACTGCAGCTTCTTGTTCTTGGCTTGGACTCGGGCTTGGGTTGGGCTCGATGGTCTCATAGGCCCCTTCCAACCATACTATTCTATGATTCCATGATTGATTCTTAATGTACAAAACAATCCAAGGTTTATGTCACCAAGACATAAGAATAATTCAGGGTAAAGAAGAACACCTGGATGGCAGTCCTGACAATCCTGTCTGATTTCACACTGGAAACTGCTTCTAACCTCTGATCAGGATAAAGGAAGCCTGATATCAATTCTGTCATGCTCTAATGCTTCCGTAGCTGCTTGATCCACCATTTTGTTACCTCTAACAGCCACATGAGTGGAGACCCAGAGAAATGCACCCCAAAGAGCCATATGATGCAATTCACTATTTCGAAGCCATATAGCATTTATTAAATAGTCGTACTTCCTATCACTCTTTGCTGAATTGCAAGCAAACGGGATAAAAAAATCTGGCAAAATTACTGCCTGCTCCAGTCTGATATCCCTAACACATTCTAACACCAACAAAGCAGCTATAAATTAACCTATCATTATAGAAACTCACTTGGATAAGCAATATTTTTCTGCACCCCAAATTCAGTACACAGAATGCAGCAGCCACACTCCCATCTTGAATTCTTTTAGATCCATCTCTATAGTTCTTACAGTGATTGTCCCAGTGTAAATATTCCACAATATTCTAATATTCCAGAATTGTGATTTTTAGCTCAATTTGTTTGTACACTAGATTTCCTTGCACAGCACACAGCTCACATCCACAACTGGAGCTAAGGATGTCAGAGGAATCCATGTGGGGCATGGAGAGCATCGAGTTTTCACTGGCTCAGCCCCGGACTCCGGCTCACTTGTTCACGAGCTGGCCCGACTCGAAACAGCCAGCTTGCAGACTTAGGCCATCACTGCACAAATTCTGGTGGGGAGCCCATGGCTCAGCCAGCTAATGTAAGCTGAGCTGGGGTTCAGGGGAAATCCATCGAGCCGGAAGATGGCCAGATTTGGATATCCCAAACTGGAGCCTGCCAGAAACAAGAAAACAAAACCTTCCCTTTCCAGCTGAGCAGAGTCTTCCTAATTCACCTTTACTGCCTCATCTTCCCCTCTGCCTTCCTCAGTTTGGGCCAGCTGTGCTTGCCAGGAAAGGTCCTTCTCAGTTAACCCTGTCTTCCCCCATGTCTGCTTTGGTACTTGTTTAGTTGGCTCCCGGACAGTATAGCAGCTTCCCTTTCTGTGTCACTGCGGGAGCTTTGTTGCTTCATGCCTGGTGGAAGACATTGCATTGCAAGTCCTTGCAGGGTGACTCATGCCCTTTTCTTCTGGCTCCAAACCAATGGAAAGGGCGAGGTGAGATGCTGTTCCATGTCCTCCGTCTTCTCCCTGCTTTCTCACTTGAGTGGGCAGACAAACAGGCAAAAAGGACATCCTAGAGGAGGACGAGCAAGGTCATCAGACCCTAGCGCTTGGCAATGGGCTCCTTGCTGGTGTTTGATGTTGGTGACCAGTGACACTTGCCCTACACATGTTAACTCATGTACCATAGAGAATAGCACAGCAGACATTGCTCTGAGAATGGACCTGGTTCTAATGTGTTGGAGAAAGAGAATGCTAAGGTATGAGAAAGTGCAGAGCGAAAGGATCTCTCATATTTCAATGGATGTCACACAGGCTGTGTGTCTGGTTTCATTTGCCCATCCGTAGCAGTGATTAGATGTTCTTCCACTGTGTAGAACAATTTCTTCTGCAGCAGCCCCAACATAGGTTTTGGTCTATTTAAATACCAAGCCACTTATACTGCCTCCCAGCTCGCTCATGTCATTTGGGTGGACATCACGTACCTTGATGTCCTTGATGCACAACATTATAGGTCCCATTTTTCTTAGACCTTCCAATACATCTATGACCCTTTTCCACACAGCTCCCTACAGAGTGCCTTTTCTTCCTATTCAGAAAGTCAGGCCCAAGGGAGTTACTTGACCTCTGCCGCTGCCCTGATAAAGAGCAGAGATTGGTCATGTCCAGATCACCCTGGTTTTCTCTGGTTGAGAAGGGACTAGAAAGAAAATAGTTTTCCTCCTGAAGTCCAGCAACTAGCTAGATGCGACTTTCAAAATGAATAGCAAAAACAGCCACATTCAGCTCACTGCCGTATCTTAAATCTACACCTCAGCTATAAAGACTCCTTTTAAGCCAACTTTAGGCACAGAGATATGGGAGATTAGGTGAGGCCTGCAGGGAGCTCTTTTTCACGGTGCTTTGATGCTTCATCCCTTAGACCAAACCCCCTGTTTGGATTGTTTTTTTATCATCAAAAGCTGCTTTTTCATTATGTGTGGCTATCTATGGCTGGATCCTGCTCATAATCCTCACAAGGGCCTGTGGATATGAAAATGCTGATGCACAGCCATGATTGGTGCCAACATTTATTGGCCTACAAAGCGGTTCTGTTCCTGCGATCCCTCCGCCTGCCTCATACTATTTTCCAAGCTCCACAGATGACATTATCATTGGGGAATTTGTGTCCATTGCCTTTGCTCAGCTGCCTTTACAAACCTTTGTGGGACAGTCAGGTCCTCCTTCCATGCATGGTAGGTAACTCTGTGAAACAAGTCCATTGGGCCTTTGGGTAATTCTGATCCAATTCAAGGAAGTCTGGGTTTGTCGATTTGAACTGATGGTTGCTTGACCTATGTAATGTGTCACTTGGTTACTGCAGAAGGCAGTCACAGTTGGCATGAACTTTGAACAGGCCATTCAAGATGTGGCACTGCAATTCGGACTTGCATATTACAATTGCATTGATTGGGACCAGTCCCTCCCCACATTTAGCTGACAGTTGGCAAGCGTAGGCAAAAATAAATGATGAATATATGCATTTCTGAAGCAAGACTATGTCTTCAGAATTCTACAGAATGAACCCACGCTGGGAAGTCAAACTATCTGAGTTAGCTCAGGGCAGTGCAGAGCAGGAAGAATGTGAAAAATAGCTCCTACAATGTTGTTGTTGCAAACCTTGGTTTAGAAATGGAAATGTGCTTGGAAGCAGAGCAATCACTGTCTGGGAAAATGGAGTATTCACAGCACACCATAATGGTGAGTAGCTCTAAATTTCCCCAGTTCTTGGGTGTATGTCTTTGGGTTGCATTGCTATGTTCGGGACAACATATATGCTAATATAATCGCCCACAACAGGGGATGTTGGAGAAATCACTTTGGGCAGTGGAGTTTGATGATTTTTCCTAGGCTTGGTCCCCTGGACTTCTTTTTGGTTCCTGCTGTAGCATCCAACTCCATCGGCAACGCATCGGGTATTGCAATGGCTTTTCTCGGAATTCTGGTCACTTTGAATTTTGTTTCTGTCTTCCAGGGTTTTAGCTATCCCACCCAATTTTGTGTCCTCTGCTAATTTCATATGCATTCTCTGCACTCCTCCTCCAAGTCATTAATCAAAGTGTTGAAGAGCACTGGGCCCAGGACTGAGCCCTGCAGTTCCCCGCTCATTACCTCTCCCCAGTTTGAGAAGAAGGTTGGGGGTGAAGGTTCTGCCATTTGTACAACTTTACAAGCAATTTGGGCACACTATAGCTGAATGTGTGCAAACTATAGCCAAATGTGGGTAATTTGTGCATATTTGGCTGGCATTTGTGCAAATTGATCACACATTTGCACAAATCTGAGACACCACACCCCCAAGCACAACAACTTCCCAGAGTTCAGGTAACAACCTGCAGCTCAGCTCACATATGCAAAACTGCAGAACTCTGTCAAAACAAAAAAGAAACGTATTTCCTAGTGACGGACATCCCTAGCCATAACCCTCCATCTGTGCATCCAGATGTCATGGCACAACAGGCTCCCGTTGAGTCTATTACTTTCCTCTCTCACACTATGTTGCCATCACGAGGAATGTTGCCACTGCGCAGGGTCCACTGCGTTATTCCTAGATAGTCACATCAAATGGAGTCTTTCCTGCCCCTCACCAAAAGCTTCTAGCTTCTAAGACCTCCTGGTGATTCCATGCATTATTTCATTCCTTAGTTTCCTGCAGGTACCCTGTCCATCAAGCTGCATAAGACAGAGAACCACTTCAGGATAATCAGATGCAAACCATCATTTGCTTTTGCAGGAATTGTTATCAATGTGCTTCATCTCTTTCATTACAAGCTTCTTATCCTCATGCAGGCAGACTGTCACGGAAGGCTTTGTGGACACACAAAGTCTGGAAGGGACGCAGGAAATGTTTTGTCTCTCTTGAACAAGAAGGGCAGTATGAAATTCCTGAATCAAAATGTGCAACTTTTAAGTCAACACAGTTCAGTTTATGGGGGAAATTTGTACAAACCTGTGTATGTGCGGGGGTGCAACTTTCACTGTTGAGAGCTGTTCATTTTGTTCAATTGCCTTGTTTGGGCAAAACAAGCCAGCACAAATTGAGGCCTGGTGAGGCCTGAGCTGATGCCCAGAGAGTTCTGGTGAGCTTGAACAACACTCACTTGCCCATCCCTAGCAGGGATTGAATGGTCCTCCATGCTGCAGACCAATTTCTTCTGCGGCGGTCCCAGGATCAGTTTTGGTTCTTTGTGTCATTTTAAATACATTTAAAGGCCACTATCCTGCCTCCTGAGCTCGCTCATGTCACTTGGTTCTACCTTGATGCCCAGCATTGTGGTGGTTCCCTTTTTTTTATTAGGCCCTCTGGTTCACTCAGTTGTCCACTGTCAGCAAAGGCCTTTCTAGCCACCGCTGAGCCACAGCAACGCTATTGCAACACTTCCTTTATTGAACACAGTTAACTAGTTCACTGCAAGCTATTTAGAACATCCTGATCTGATACGGTGAAACAGGTCTCAAGTTCTCAAAAGATCTCCTCCTGCCAAGGACCCTGTTGCCCCAAGAGTCCTTGATGGGATGGACTCCCCAGCCCTGGCATTTTGGGGGCGGACGGGGGCTTTCCCCATCCCTTTTGAAGCCAATGCACAAATGCTCTATTGGCTTAATAAGGATGGGAGCCCTGCCTGCTGAAAATCCTTCTGCCCGCTAAGGACCCCGTTGCCACAAGCATCCTTGGTGGGGACCAGAGGTAGACTTTGCTCATCCAACAGCCATTTTTTGGCAGGGTGTGCATGTGTCTTCCATCCCTATTTAAGCCAAAGGACAAATCACTTTAATGGCTTTAACAGGAACAGAAACACCCCCCCCCCACTGAAAATTGGCTATAGAGGGGAGCAAGGCCACCCCCTAACAAGGATCCTGGGTGGGGGGTGGAGTTCATCCCCCCTCTTGCCATTTTTGGCAGGGAGAACTCCCCCCTCTGAGGAAGCGCATTGGAGAATCACTCTATTCATTTGCAGAGGGGGAAGACAGCTGGAAAGGCACTTCAGCCTGGCCTTGTGAGCACGTGGCACCCACAGGCACGATGTTGGAGACCCCCGATATACATTGTAAAAACACACTGGTCATCTCTGGAGCTTGTTTCTGCAATGAAGCATCCAAGGTAGTGTTTGACACCCCTTGAGCCATGCAAACTGGTTTCTGCCTTATGGCAATGTACGTGTGTGAGTGATGGGGAGGTGAGTTCTGGAATTCTTTCTAGAGCTCTCATGAAATTCCTGTGACATGACCTCCTGAATCTGTTTTGAAATTAACTGTTATCCCACAAAGAGTTAAGTTTATTCTGCTGCAGGGTCAGGGTGTTTACGAAATATGGAGCATAACCAAAATTGTAATCCAGTGGTGTGGTCACTTCTTGCCCCATCTTGCTATAAACAAAAGGCAAGAAGTGACCACATTTTGAATTTGGTTTTTGAATACTTCCTGTGATGTGCCCCTCTAGTGGGATAGAAGTTCTTATGTCATGTGCATGCACTCCGTTATGCATGCAGTCTGAAAGAGGGATCTTGGATGGCTGGCCTGCTTTTTCTGGGCTGCTTTTGTGCTGCTCTTGCTCTTTCCACAAGGAGTGACTTTGGTCAATTCAAGGTGTCCTGTTGCATTCTGGAGCAGGCATTGCCTCCTCCAGGTGGGGATGGGCGAAGGAGTGGCGTTCAAGCCCACCAAGATTCTCCAAACATCAGCTTGCTGTGCAGGCTCTCCTTCCTTCACGTTCCCGTGTGCTATCGCTTTGTCAGGAGTGCCCTAGCTGCCCCTTACAGTCCCCTCCAATAGCCAACTCAGGACACAGACGATGAGGATTCTTTCCAAGGCTTTATTCCTTTATTACTTAATGACTCTTACAGATACTAATCTCTAGCGACTAAGCAAGGAACTGCTCTGGGGTAGATAGCAGAGTAACCTAACCTCCAGCTAAGGCAGTTGGTCCCCATTTGAAGGAGAACCGCGGGAAGACTCTGAATTTACGGGCTATGGAGAAATCCTCCCTCTTACCCTTTGGTCCTCCGGACGTGACCGTTGTTTTAGCACCAAACGAGCAGAGCGCCTCCTTTCGGCGCCCTCCATCTGTTACCGCTCCCTGCGTCTGCGCTGAGCATCCAGCAAGTCCCCCTCCAGTGCTCTCTCACTGCCAGGGTCACTATCTATCCCAGGAATGCTGGCAGGAGGAATCTGCCAGCTGCTGTGCTTGTGAAAGATTAGTAGGGATGGACGAAAGTCCCTTACCTGGTCCCGCAGCTTGCTTCGCGATGGGGGGGAGGCGCTTCGGTTCTTCCCCCGAAGTTCAGGCTGGGGGGGGAGGCGCCCTGCCTCACCTGGCAGAAATTCAGGCCGGGGGAGAGGCGCCGCATCCCTCGCTGCCGAAATTCAGGCCGGGGAGAAGCGCCCCGTCTCCCTGGCCGCAAAAGAAAAAAGTAAAAACACACACACGTGATAGGCTATGTAATGATTTACGTAGCCTATCATGGCTAGATTTCCAAAGTCAAAGCCTATCACGGGTGACTTTGAAAAAAAAAAAAAGCGCGTACGCAAATGGCGGCACCCATGGGCGCCGCCATTTGCGTTCCTTATTTGGGCCCGGGTAGTCTACGTAAAGATTTACATAGACTACGGCAAAAATAAGGGCAACGCTAGGACCCGCCGCCGGGAGGAACATTCGAGGGAGGTAAGTCCCATCCCGGGTGGGGGGTGTGTGGAGAATTTCACCGCCAATTTCCGGGGGCCGAATGAGTTGGCATTCGGCCTCCTCGAGATTCGTGGTGAAATTCTCCGCCATCCCTAGAGATGAGCGAGCTCCTCTCCCATGGATTGCTGTTCCTCCTCAGAATCAGAACTGCTCTGAGGCTCTGTGGGTTCAGTTTCTACCCTGACACACTTCTTTTTTTCAGCAAATGGGAAAATTGAGCAAAACTAACAGTTCTCAAATATGAAAGTTGTGCAAGCAATTCCCAAATGTGTGCACATTTCCAAAATTGTAAAATCCCCCCCCTCCATAGACAAAAGAGTGGGCAATTTAAAATGTGCACTTGTTGAGAATGTTTCACATTTGGAGAATATTGTGCATTTTTCATGTACACATTTTGCAGAAATGAGGGCAAGTTTGGGGATATGGAAGCACTTTCAGAGAAAATGTTCTCCTGTTTGGCTTTGCATTTGGGGCATTTTCATGGGATTTGTGAAACAAACTGAAATTCTCATCCATCCATCCTTCCAAGCCACTGCCAAGTTGTCCTTGTCCCTGATCTGAGTTTTGATAAACTCTGATCACCTTTTCATTGCTATGATTTTGTGATGGACCACGTCCTCTGAAACAGAGGTGTGCAGAAGGTAAATCTCCACATGCTTGGGACTTCACTCCCAGTAGCCTCTGCCAGTGGGAAACCATAACTGCCTTTCACATTCAGTGCTCAAATTGCGAGAGAAAAGACAGGAGTTCATTTATGAAATTCAAATGTCACAGACCCTGATTCCTCTCTTTCCCCTTCGTATTTAGACAAATCAGGGTGAGCAGGTAAAGGAGGGACAGGCCCTCTGCCCCATACAATTTGAACACTGGAAGTCTGGAAGGAGTTAAACTTCCTCCCAATAAATAAATTCCTATAGTTTGGGAAACAGCATTGGTTCAATTTCTACCTGTCAGAATATAACAAAATAGCAACACTAGACTGTTTTGAAACAGTATGCTATCTATGTTTCATTTGAAAGGTCTATAGATAAAATGCTCTCTCTCTGTCTCTTTCTCTCTCTCTCTCTCTCCAAATTCACTGGTATGAGAGCATAAGACCAAATGAAACTCTCATTGCAGGTCATCGCCTAAAAACTACCAGCTTGTCCTTGCCTTTGTCTTTGCCGTTGATGACATCGACAAGAATGACAAGCTGTTACGCAACACCACACCGGATTCTAACATCTATGGCAATGTTTTTAATTCATTGCGGACCAGGATTTTGCATGACAGAGAGAAGCACCTGGGTGAGCCTCCTTCATTTGGCTTCTTTTGACCTCCAAACACCTAGGCCTTACTGCTGCAGTTTGGCATAGTCCATAGTAAACTGAGTCACATTGTAGTAAAAATGTAACCTAAAAGCCATTGTATGTGTCTTAAGCAGCACATAGTACTGTAAGAGCTGCGCATGCCTGGAATGAGCAGACAGTAACCCTAAGATAAGGTTGCTAAGCAAACCGCTGGCAACCAATCAAAAGTAACACGCTGGCTGAGGAATGCAAGCTAAGTGATAAAACTGTAGCGCGGAGGTTGCCCAGGGTCGACTCTGCTTTGAGCGTGAGCTCCTTTGTCGAACTGTTTGCAAACAATAAAATCGAGTTGGACCCAGCCTGAAGTTGACTCTCCTCTTTGGGGCAAATTGGACCAGCCTCCAGGGGGCGAAACTAGCATTTTGTGCAACAAACTGGCGAGCTAGACAGGAGTCCCTTGGACCACCCTGGGGTCAAACGACAGAACCGGCGAAGGTGCCTGTGGGGCGCGCCGGACCGCCTTTGAGGTCTGCCACGGCACCAGAGAACGGGGGTCGGGACACCCAGGAGGTTAAAGGCATGGACTCCATTGATTGAGTCAACCAGGCTGAATGGGTCTGAAGAGACGGCACTAGGGTGTTGGGCAGAGTAAGTACTTGATTTCCCTTCTGTCTTTCTGTTTGAGTTGCCTTCGGAGCGTCTGAGGTTTGTCAGACTCCGTGTAAGTGTCGGAGGTTTGTCAGGCTCCGTGTATGGTTTCAAATAGAGGTAGGCACAATGGAGGCGGGTAGCTCCCGTTTAGAAAGCTCTGCCACTCCCTTGGGATGCATGCTAAAGAACTTTAGCAAAGTCAAGCGTCTGAGGTTTGTCAGACTCCGTGTACTAAGATGTCGAAAGGCAAGCTGGTTACACTGTCAATTGGACTGGCCAGCATTTGGAATTAGTTGGCCAGACATAGGATCCTTTGGTGTAAATCTTGTAAATGCTGTATATAAAAATGTGGTGAATAATGGGCAATGGGATCAATTCGCCTATATTGATGGGTGGTTGAATTGGTGCGGAAAGAATCCCCCTTAGTTACAGAAGTGTAAATGTGTAAATGTGTTACTGGCAAAGGACCACAGGGGCAAGAGACCCCGGGTGGTGTCTGAATCAAGTAGTAAGAGATAAATTTGCCTCAGGGAAGGTGAGGTTATCAGCATTTGGATGAGTGCCAACCAAAATCCACTGAAGGTGAGAAAAGGTTGAATATAAAGTTCAATATTGTAAAGTCATGATGGTATGCTCCGAGGTGAAGCCCAAAGCCCCTGTTCCCCCCGATTCAAGCCCCACGGAAGGAGCTTGAAGACTGGGAGACCCTGCCCAAGGTGCCCTGAGCTCCCCCCGGTCTGATTCGGCCTGTTAGGTTGGGAGGAGAGGTTGTTGGGGGGAGGGAGGGGGCCCTCCAGAGACAGTTTGTCTGCCACCGTATCCAAGTTTGTTAGAAGAAACAAAAGCAGTTGAAAAAGTTGCAACTTCTGAAGAAAGAGATTTGTTTGACGACTTAAAGACTGTGGCAAAATCAAGAAACAAAGACAGAGCAAGTTCTTAAAATATCAGGGTCTGTGTAAGCTTATCTCTGTCAGCCTGCTCAGAGCAGAGCCAAGGGGGACTTGCCTAACCCCCCTTCGCCGCGGCTGGTTTAGCCTTAGCAAGCAGAGAGGCTGGAAGGTGTCTGTGAGGACCTGACAAAAGAGTGAGATTTGCAAAAAAAAAAAAAAAAGCATCACAGCTGGAAAGCTGAGCAGCACTGCTCTGTTCTTATCTGTGGAGGAATCTAGAAGAGGTGTAAGGTTACACCTTCCCCATTCGAACTGATGAAGAGACACAGAGCTTTTGTTAAAACGCATCCCTTCTTTATGGCCCAAAGCCTTCTTTGTTAGAGGCACTCTGCACATGGACTGGAACTTTGGCCAGTTAAAGACTTGCCGTAAAAAGTACTGTGAGGCTTGTCATAGCCTTAAACTCCCGTTGTTGTAGATTGTGTGTTTGTTTGTGATCAGCTCAGTGTACAGTTTGATTTGTGATTTCAACACTCAGATAAAAAGCTGCATTTGACTGAAAGAACTGGGTATATTTAGCCTTGAAAAGAGAAGACTGAGAGGAGATCTGATAGCACTCTTCAAGTACTTAAAAGGTTGTCCCAGAGAGGAAGGCCAGGATCTCTTCTCAATAATCCCAGAGTGCAGGACACGGAATAATGGGCTCAAATGACAGGAAGCTGGATTCCGGCTGAACATCAGGAGAAACGTCCTAACTGTTAGAGCAATACGACAATGGAACCAATTACCTGGGGAGGTGGTGGGCTCTCCCACCCTGGAGGCATTCAAGACGAGGCTAGACAGCCATCTGTCAGGGATGCTCTGATTTGGATTCCTGCAGTAAGCAAGGGGTTGGACTCGATGGCCTTGTAAGCCCCTTCCAACCCTACTATTCTATGATTCTATGATTTCCAAGGCTTTGATTTCATTTACCCTAATGAAGCATACAGACACAAATTTCTAGAGATTCATAGACTACAAAGGAAACAGCCTTCAAAAAGTTCAAAGAGAAACTACGAAAGTTAGTTTCCCTTTAAAAAGGGGGCAGCAAATTCTCTTAACTTAAGAGGTGAGAGAGAGAGAGTCCCCCACTCTCCCGTGATACTTCTAAGCCCAGCTGTGTTTCTGAAGCCTAAGAAAGTTCCTGCCCCATGTGTTCCAGCTCTTTCTCAAAATCTGAACTGTTCTGACGTTCCATTTGCTCAGAGGCAAACCTGACACTCTGCCAAAACTCATGCAGTGTGGAGTTGCCGATGCAAAAATGGTGGCTTGGAACTCTTTCCACATATGAGAACGCCCTTCCCTTAATTTTGATGGGCCCTGACCATGCAGTCAGAGGAGCAGTATAATGGTTAGATCTGCTCCACCATGCCCTACTATACAAAACAAATGTTTTCCAGTCATGGTGTTAGATTTTAATGATATGAAAAAGGTATAAAAGAAGGCAGAAGAAAGTAGCAGACAAAAAGGCTTAAAAAAAAAAGAAAGAAAGCTTATTCCAAATTTGTGTCGTTGAAATTAGTAAGATCTAAGCAAGCAAGTCTCTGTCGAAGCAATGGCAAACAGCCTAACTTGCAGAGAAAACAAAGAGTTAAAACTGGTGCATGGCACAGAGAATTTGAAACATGATCTGCAGAACAGGAAAGCCAAAAGATAAGTGTGCCTGTTACAAGAGGGAGGCTATAGTAGCCATAAAAAGGGGTGAAGCCCCCGTATGAAGCTTTAACAAAAATATTACCCACTAGAAGTGGACAATTAAAATAAAAAAAGGCTTTTCTTAAATTGAAGCAAGCCTTAATATCACCGCCTGCTTTAGCCTTATCAGACCCCAGATCATGAAGTTTTTAGAGCTATGGTGCACATGAGAGCACATAAAAAAGTGCCATTCCTGGAAAAAGGAAAAGGCAATGCTGGCAGCCACCATGGGCGGAGATATAAACAGCAGCTTGAGAGCACAGAAGCGACCAGAGGGGGGGGGGGCAGAAAAGGAAAGGGCCGACCGAGGCTCAATAAATGTGCGTATTGCCGAGAGAAGAGACATTAAAAGAAAGATTGTCCAGAGCTGAAAGAAAAAAGAAAAGAGACTCACCCTGAAGGCTGCCAAATGCTGGCAGGGTCCTCCAGTGGGGGGGAGTCTAGCTGAAGGGCCACCACCCTACGAACAAATGCTCGGGAGAATCCCAAGGTAAAAGTAAGGGTTGGTGGTGAGGACTGTAAAGCCCTAGTAGATACTGGAGCCACATTTTCTATGATCCCTGTGTAAGCCCCTCCTCACGAAGACTGGAAATAACATACTGGAACATGCCTTTGTAGTTTCATCTGCATACCTGGTTGCCCTCATGGAGCGGGACTTGTTAACAAAACTGCAAGCTAAAATCTTCTTCAGTGATAATCAGATTGTAGTACAGCTGCCAGCAATGCAGGGCTCAAATTATCAAATGGCCTTTCAAGCAATCAAGATTGTGTCAGAGGCCAAAGAGACTGAGATTTTAGAGAATGTTGATCCATGTGTGTGGGCAGACAGAACCCCTGCCCAAGCAAATGCATGACACCAGTTAAAATCTTCTTTAAAAAGGGAGAGCCCTGTGTGCGTGAGGCAGTATCCTCTGAAAAAAGCCACCTGTGCAGGCTTGAAGCCGCTCATTGAAAAGTTCAAAAATTATGGTTAGCTAATAAAGGGATCGTCCCCCTTTAACACCCCAATTTTAGGTGCACCCGAGGCAAATAGCACCTCCTTCAGGTTAGACCAAGACCTGAGAACAGTGGCTGATTGCCCTTTGTGCCTCAAAAATGATTCAAAGATGTTTGAGCCCCCAGCTCAAATGAGAAGTCGCCCATGTGCTTACTATCCTTTTCAGAGATTTCAAATTGACTTTTCAGAGTTGCCCCAGACTCATGGCTATCGGTACCTGCTAGTAATGATAAAAGCAAATGACTGCACCGCTCAGACAGTAGCCAAGATCCTGTTAAAAAGTAATCCCTAAGCTCTTGTTACCTAAAGAGAGTGAATCAAATCAGGGGCCCCATTTTGTTGGACAAGTGACGCAAGTAGTGGCCCAGGCATAACAAACTAACTAGAAGCTACACCCCCCTTGGAAACCTCAATCTACAAGTCAAGTTGAGAAGATGAACCGCACCTTAAAGACAATGCTCATTAGAATTTGTTGAAAGATTAAGTTGAAAGGCCACAGGCCTTGCCAATCACCTTGACTCGAGTATGGTGCGCCCCCAAGGGAAGTATTAAATTGACACCTTTTAAACGTTCCATAAGTGCCCACCTCGAATATTACCTATGGCTGATAGCTTAAATGTGAATTTAAAAGTAAAAGTTTTAAGATTCAAGGTTATGTTACTGCTTTGCAGTCTGTTTTGTTTTCACAGGTTTGCGACACCGCACCAATCCTGGCCTTTAGATGCTCCAGTGCATAATCTCAATCCCAGCGATTGGGTGCTAATCCAGTCCTAGAAAGATGAACCACCTACCAAGAAGCAGAAGGGTCTGTTTCAGATCCTACTTACCACTCCCATTGCTATGAAAGTCGCCAAAGAAAAGAAGTGGATTCATCACACTGAATAAAGGCATCACCTGCACCAGAGAGGGTCACACCGGAAGCTGACCCACCTGAAGGTCACCGTTGGAATAATGAACCCCTGAAAGGACTCAAGTAGCTCTACAGAAAGAGGGTGCTCTCGTCTCAAGGGTTCCTGATGAACGGAACAATACTGAGTTCCAAAAGTTCAAAAAAAAAAGTGTTTTTGTTGTCAGCATTCTAGTAGCTAGAACAAAGGCGTCCCAGGCCTCACTTGCTGTTTAGAGAAAACCGTCAATGCCACAGCAATAATAGTTTGCGCCTTTAAGTGCGTAGTCCACCGCTGGACCAAAGAGAGTATAAATTTGAGAAAAGCCTTTTGAGGGGGGAATTGTAGTAAAAATGTAACCTAAAAGCCATTGTATGTGTCTTAAGCAGCACATAGTACTGTAAGAGCTGCGCATGCCTGGAATGAGCAGACAGTAACCCTAAGATAAGGTTGCTAAGCAAACCGCTGGCAACCAATCAAAAGTAACACGCTGGCTGAGGAATGCAAGCTAAGTGATAAAACTGTAGCGCGGAGGTTGCCCAGGGTCGACTCTGCTTTGAGCGTGAGCTCCTTTGTCGAACTGTTTGCAAACAATAAAATCGAGTTGGACCCAGCCTGAAGTTGACTCTCCTCTTTGGGGCAAATTGGACCAGCCTCCAGGGGGCGAAACTAGCATTTTGTGCAACAACATATTCAAAATATGTCGATCCAGGTTCACTCCCAAAGTGAACTTTACAAATGGATGGGTTTCAGATGCAAATTACATCTGCCACACACGCACCACAAAAAATTCACAGAGTTTAGGAAAAACCTGCAGCTCGGCCTGCAAATGCAAGCTGCGTTGGGCATGAAGGTATGCATTGAGCAGAAAGAGAGATGGACTTCGGAGTGACAGACATCCTTTGTTTCAATCCACAAGATAGAGAATTACGAAAGGTGGTGGCATCACCAGTTAGGAGCTCTAAAGATGATTAATGATCCCCTCCTCCAACAGCATGTTTGGGTGCCAGGCTGGGTTTCGCAATCTCAGCCGCATGCCAGTTTTTCTGATAACAATGACAACATTCTTTCTATTGCAGTATCTTTGCTTATTCTAGATAACCTCCACTAAGCCATTAAACTTTGGCGGCGGGGCGGCAGGATTTTCATCTTCTCTATCTTGTTTACTCACTGAGAGAGAAAGAGAGCAGGTGAACACGGAACAGGGCAAGGAGGAAGAGAAGCAGAGTCAGGGGTGGCAAATGGCCTCTATTGTCAGGGCCTTGTAGGTTGTAGCCAAGATTTGATTAGAAGTAGCCTAGTAGGGCTTGGGCCTATTCGGCCTCTGGAATGTCAAAGTCTGTGTGAGCTGCTCTCTGTCAGTGTTCTCCGAGAAGATCCAGGGGGAGTCACCCAACTCCCTGTCCACCTGCTGGTCTGGCTTTGGTGGGCAGGGAGGCTGAAAGCTGTCCAGGACCGTGAGAACCTGACAGAGGGGGGGTGGGGTTTGCAGAAGGGTCACCCAGGTTGAAGCGTCACTGCTGGAGAGCTGAGCAGTGCTGCCCTGTTATACAGGGGCCTTGCTGAAAGGCAAAAGGCCCTTGTCTCTCAAGAGATCTGGAGGGGGAGTCCTACAGTCACGCCTTCCCGTTTATGCTGATGCAAAAGTGAAGAGCCTTTACTAGGAATATATCTCATCTTCATTGCCCAAAGCCTTCTCTGTTTGGATTCATCATTGTCTGGGCTTTTAGAGGCACTTTGCACATGGACTGGAACTTTGGATTGTTAAGGACTTGCCATGAAAAGTACTGTGAGGCTTTTCATAGACTTGAACTCTTGTTGCTGTGAACTGTAAGTGTCTGTTTGTCATCAGCTCCACGTATGGGCAGGCTGGGTTTGATCTATGACTTTTGGACTTTTCTCTGCCTGGATGCATGCAGTGTGGAGTTAACTCTGCAAAAGCGGTGAGATGGAACCCCCTGCGTTCCTTTGATCTTGATGACCATGTAGCCCGGAGTTATCAAAAACAGATTTCATATTGGACTCTCTATGAGTGTGGTTTGTTTAGGCTGTTCAAGAAGTTATCCCTTGATTGCCTGATGGGCTCATTCCAGGAATCATTCCCTTTCCATGTCTGGGGTTGGAACCCTGTGAAAGGATTGCCTGGGTTAGGTACCCAGGAATCCAGAGTCCCTTCCTTTGTGTTCAGAACCATGTAGAACGACAACGGGGAAATAACGTTGATGAGGATCTCAGTCACAATATTAATGTTTAGTAGGGCTGTGCATGGACCCCAGACCACTTTGGATGCCACTTCATATCATCTGAAGCGACCCCAATCTGCTCTATTGCTGAACAACATCAAGGTGTTCCTTGTCTATGGGGATGGTCAGTCAATGGAGGGTTTACGAATACTTCTAGAATATTATGAGTGTTTCAGTATGAATCCAATGGAGAGAGTTTGGATCATCACCACTTAGTGGGATTTCACAGCTGTTTTTAGTCCAGAAAAATTCACAGCAAAATCTCTCAAAGGCACTTTGTCCTTTGCAATCTGCAGCAAGGTGGTGCCAGGATTTGACGACTTTCTTGACAGCATAATTCCATAGCAATCTAAGATTTATTTCATCCATCCATTCTGGGCCAGTGCATTTATCTGTTCCTTCCCTATGTATAACCTTTATGCCGCAAACAAGAGAAACTGCACTGGGACGGAGAAGCTGGGGAGCCTCCCTGGATCTGTGTTTGAAATGGAGATGTCTGGCCAGAGCTACAGTATCTACAATGCTGCTTATGCTGTAGCACATGCTCTCCATGCCATGGATTCCTTAATGGCTAAACACAAAGTGATGGAGAGTGGCATCAGGTGGAAAACCCTGAAAGCCCATCCATGGCAGGTAAGTTATAACTCCTCTTAGGGCCAACATGCTAGTCATGCATTCAATCAGGAGCAATGCTATGCCCCTTAGACAGCATCTGAGGAGCCATAGGAGTGTTTGGAGTCCTGCCTCCGAGTTCAGAGACAGTTCTGAGCTCAGAAGGAGGAATTGGAGACTCCCCCCCCCCCCCCGCCGCCAGCACGGAAAGAATTGCTCCAGCTGCTCTCTGCGGTCAAAGAAACAACCTTGGAGAGGGGGGACAGGGGTGCTTTGGTGGGCGGGGAGGATGTTGGAGATACCAGAAGATGAGCCATATTGTGGCATTTCCAGCCTCCCCCACTTCTCCGAAGTGCCCTAGTTAGACAGGAAACAAGACCATTGTAACATATGGCTACTGTATTAATGTATGTGTTTTCACTGTTAACTTTGTTGTTGTTGTTCAGTCGTTCAGTTGTGTCCAACTCTTCGTGACCCCATGGACCATAGCATGCCAGGCCTTCCTGTCCTCCGCTCTCTCCCGGAGTGTGTTCAAGTTCATGTTCATTGCATCGCTGATGCTATCTAGCCATCTCATCCTCTGCCGTCCCCTTCTCCTTTTGCCTTCAGTCCTTCCCAGCATCAGGGTCTTTTCCTGAGAGTTTTCTCTTCGCATTAGGTGGCCAAAATATTTGAGCTTCAGCTTCAGTATCTGTCCTTCCAATGAGCACTCAGGGTTGATTTCCTTTAGGATGGACTGATTTGACCTCCTTGCAGTCCAGGGGACTCGTAAGAGTCTTCTCCAGCACCACAGTTCGAAATCATCAGTTCTTCGGCGCTCAGCCTTCCTTATAGTCCAGCTCTCACAGCCATACATTACTACTGGGAAAACCATAGCTTTGATTGGACGGACCTTTGTCGGCAAGGTGATGTCTCTGCTTCTTACTATGCTGTCTAGGTTTGCCATAGCTTTCCTCCCAAGGAGCAAGCATCTTTTAATTTCATGGCTACAGTCACGGTCTGCAGTGATCTTGGAGCCCAAGAAAGTAAAATCTGTCACTGCTTCCATTTCTTCCCCTTCTATATGCCAGGAAGTGATAGGACCAGATGCCATGATCTTAGTTTTTTTAATGTTGAGTTTCAAACCAGCTTTTGCACTCTCCTCTTTCACCCTCAACAAGAGGCTTAACTTTAACCCAAGTAAAATAGAGTTAATAGTGTGCCACAGATTGAGTGGGAACCTGTGTGTGTGTGTGTGTGTGTGTGTGTGTGTGAGAGAGAGAGAGAGAGAGAGAGAGAGAGAGAAGTCTGAGTGTATATAAAAAATGAGCTGATAATTTGTCCAAAAGGGCCTTAGGGATCATGGAAACAACATCTAGTTAGTAGGGTTTGTGTTTAGGATTTTAGGAGGGTAGGATAGGTAGGGAAGTTAGGAACTTACATTGATTAAGAATAATAGCTTATAACATTTTCATGTTTTAAATAGATCATTATTTGTTTTTAATAATTCAAATTCCCACGTGCTGTTTGATATTACGCTACCTTTATTATATCTATTTCCTGGTTACTTCTCCTGTAGTGAGTTGAGAGAACCAATTGAGCATATTGGGTACTGTATCTCTTTAGCACAGAGAGTAAAAGGGCTGAAGCTTGCGGGACAGTGGGTACAGCTGTCCCAAAGTGAAAACAGGCATTCCTGAGGAGTAGGCTGGAGAATGGGGGAAGCTTGGGCGAGAACATCATAACCGTCCAGCGAAAAATGCAGGGCAAGAGTACGGGAAAGCGAAGATTGCTTCTGCCAGTACTCCCACCTTGCATTGGATGACTGGAATGCTGCCGCCGCCATTTGCAGTCTTGTCATTTTTTTTTTACAGAGATGTGATAGGCTACATAAAGACTTGCATAGCCTATCACATCCCAGGAAAACAAAACAAAACACGTAGGCAAATGGCAGCAGCTGCCGCCATTTGCGTTCCTTATTTTTCACCGTCTTAGTCTACATAAATATTTACGTAGACTATTATGACGAAAATAAAGGTGAACGCAAATAGCGTAGTGGGTGCTATTTGCGTCCCTTTTTGATTTGCCATTTTAGCCTACATAAATATTTACGTAGGCTAAATGGCGAATCAAAAAGGGATGCAAATAGCGCCCACTACGCTATTTGCATTCCCCTTTATTTTCGCCGTAATAATCTACATAAATATTTACGTAGACCAAGACGTTGAAAAATAAGGAACGCAAATGGTGGCAGCTGTAGCTGCCACCATTTGCATATGTGTTTTTTTTTTTACCCAGCAGCCACCGCGGCCGGAAATCCGACTTCGGACGGCCCTGGCCTGGTCGGCTGCTCTGCGGAGCCGCTGAGGAGCACAGCCTGCTGTCGAGGATCCCGGGGGGGGGAGGACCGGATTGCATCCCCCCCCGTTGAGGATTCCAGCGGGAGGGACAGAACGCCTCCTCCCCCACCATGAACAGAATCAGCGGAAAGGTAAGTGACTTTCGTACATCCCTAATATCTCGACTTCATTGCCTGACGCCTTCTCTGTTTGGATCCATCATCGTCTGAGCTTTTAGAGGCACTTTGCACATGGACTGGAACTTTGGATTGTTAAGGACTTGCCATGAAAAGTACTGTGAGGCTTTTCATAGACTTGAACTCTCATTGCTGTGGATTGTATGTGTCTGTCTGTCATCAGCTCAACGTATTGGCAAGCTGGGTTTGATCTACGACTTTTAGGCTTTTCTCTGCCTGGATGTAGGGGTGTATGAAACCCCACTCACCTGCGTCCATGGGGGATCCACTGGGGGGGGAGGTGATCCGTTCCTCCCCGCCAGAATCCTCCCCAGCAGGCTCTCCTCTGTGGCAACTCCAGGGAGCCGCTGGCCAGGCCCATCCGCAGCCATACCTCCATCCGCTGCCGGGCTGCTGCGCCCGCAAATGGCCTCCTGCATAGGGGACGCCGTTTGCATCCCCCCAGTAGCCGTGATAGGCGACGTAAATACTTACATCGCCTATCATGGCTAAAGCAGGGACGCAAATGGCATAGCGGACACCATTTGCATCCCTACTCTTTGCTGTGATAGGCTAAGTAAATATTTAGGTAGCCTATCATGCCTAAAAGAGAGATGCAAATGGTGTCCCCTATGCAGGACACCATTCGTGGCTGCACACCGGAGCAGGAGACTGCAGCGGCCAGATTCAGACCCTCTGGAGGCAGGTAGGATCTGGTCCGCGGGGATGTGGCGGGGGGAGCATGTTACGCCACGGACTCTGAGGGGCCAGATTCTAAATTCTCCGCCATCCCTACCTGTATGGATGCAGTGTGGAGTTACCTCTGAAAAAGCGGTGACATGGAACCTCTTGCGTTCCTTTGATCTTGATAGCCCTTGACCATGTAGCCTGGAGTTATCTAAAACAGATTCAAAGTTGGACTCTCTATGGATGTGGTTTGTTGAGGCCTTCAAGAAGCTATCCCTTGATTGCCTGATGGGTTCATTCCAGGAATCATTCCCTTTCCATGTCTGGGGTTGGAACTCTGTGAAAGGATTGCCTGGGTAATGTACCCAGGCATCCAGAGTCCCTTCCTTTGTGTTCAGAACCATGTAGAATGACAACAGGGAAACAACGTTGATGAGGATCTCAGGCACAGTAGTAGTATTTAGTAGGGCTGTGCATGGACCCCCAGACCACTTTGGATGCCACTTCATATCACCTGAAGCGACCCCAATCTGCCTTGGACCGATTCGGACCCCCTCTGATCCGACTCAGATCTGAATCCGAAGCGAGATTTGGATATCCGGATTGCACGGTTTTGGCGTTTTTACATTGACTTGCATGGGAGAACACAAATGGTCATAACTGTTCCAGTTTTTAGGACACGGGCAAGAAAAGTGGGGACCTCTCCAGTCCCCTGGAGAGGAGGCCACCTGATCAATTCCAGACACCTTGGCCAAGTGGTTTTTGTGCTAGGCAGAGTTAAAATCTGATGTTTTACACAGAAACTCACCAAGCAAAGGGGTGTAACTTCTCCCTGATTACATACACATGTGTGACACCTTGGCCTCTCCCAGCCCCACTTGAGGGAATCCCACCCCCCAAGCCCAGGCAGTTTTGCCCACTGGCTTGTGTGCTAGGCGCTGATGAAAGCTCAGTTTGTTTTTCCAGGAAAACTCCCAAAGCAAAGAGCCATAACTTATCCCTTTCCACTGATGTGTGTGGAACCTGGGCCCCTCCCAGCACCCCCTGAGGGCATTGCACCCACCGACGTTCAGGCACTTTGGCCCCCTGGCTTGTGTACAAGGCACTGGTGAAATCTGAGGTTTTCCAAAGAAACTCTGAAAACAAAGAGCCGTAACTCCTTCCTGTTTCCATGGATGTGTGTGACACGTGGGCTCCAGTCAGCCCCCCTCAAGGGAATGCCACTTGCCAAATTCCAGGCACTTTGGCCCCCTGGCTTATTTGCAAGGTGCAGGTGAATTTTGACTTTTTCCAGGAAAAGCCCCAGAGCCAAGAGCTGTAACTTCTCCCCACCTCTAGCCCGCCAAAACCCTGAAGATGCCTCATATTGTACTGGATTGCTTTGCCAGTAGGGATGGCGGAGAATTATTCCCTGAATCTTCAGGGGGCCGAGCGCCAACGCATTCGGCCCCCCAAAATTGGCGGTGAAATTCTCCGCCCCCCCTTGAATGGGACTTACCATTGGCGAATGTCCCTCCTGGCGGCGGGTCCCGGCGGCAGTTCGTCGGCCTTTCATCAGGGGTGGGGGCAGCAGCCAGTCTTACGACTGGCTGCTGCCACCGCCATTACAAAGTAAAGTGTAAAAAAACCCCCAAACCCGTGATAGGCTACGTAACGATTAACGTAGCCTATCACGGCTAGATTTCCAAAGTCAGCCATGATAGGCTACGTAAATTGTTACGTAGCCTATCACGGGTGACTTTGAAAAAAATAAAAATAAAAGCGCGTACGCAAATGGCAGCGCCCTATGGGCGCCGCCATTTGTGTTCCTTATTTAGTCCCGGTAGTCTACGTAAAGTTTTACGTAGACTATGGCATAGTCTACATAAATCTTTACATAGACTACCAGGACCAAATTAGGAACGCAAATGGCGGCACCCATAGGGCGCCGCCATTTGCGTACGCGCTTTTTTTTTCCAAAGTCATCCGTGATAGGCTACGTAAAGATTAATGAAGCCTATCACGGCTGACTTTGGAAATCTAGCCATGATAGGCTATGTTAATCGTTACGTAGCGTATCACGGCTGACTTTGGAAATCTAGCCATGATAGGCTACGTTAATCGTTACGTAGCGTATCACGGGGTTTTTTTGTTTTTTGTTTTTTACTTTTTGTTTCGCGGCCGGGGAGACGGGGCGCTTCTGCCCAGCCTGAATTTCGGCCGGGCGAGGCAGGGCGCCTCCCCCCCCCTCGCCTGAACTTCGGGGGGAGAAGCGAAGTGCCTCCCCCCCACCACGAAGCACCCCTGCGAAAAGGTAAGTGACTTTCATACATCCCTATTTGCTACACAGTGGACTGTTACTGGAATAATTAATGTAACTACTCTGTGTCTCATGCTTTTTCAACACTGCCTCGAAATTCGAACCTATAGTGTTGGTGGAACAACAACCTAGCATGCACACAGACACACGAGAGCTAAAGAAAAGCAGAACTACCTAAGCAAAGAACAGGTGTCTTTAATTTATTGTTGTATATTTCATGTTCTTTTATGGAAGGCAGGATAACTTCAAGAAATACAGGGTGACAGTGCAGGCAATTAGGTAACAGCCAAATCAAACCCTAACGAAAAAAAACCCTTCTTTTATTTCTGTTTGGGGAGGATGAACACAGGGAAGACAAAGACGGTTCACTTCAACATGGTGGCGGGGACACTACACACATAGGCTGCTACAATATGCCTTTCTTTAAGAATTTAGAAAGAAAGAAAGAAAAAACTAAATGCTTGAATACGACTTAAAAGGAGTGGGGGACATGCCCAGAAGTCAATGTTTGTTTTTAAAAATTGAAATAAGACTTGGTTTGTAAAAAACTAAAAGAGACAGAGTTGACTGAGAAATATGGCAAGGAAATAGAACAAAGAAAGCACAAGTGAGGGGCGATGTCACACAACAAATGCAGCCTTTTCCAGAGTCCAAATCGCGAAAAACAAACACAGGAATAGCGGGGGAGGGGGAGCGTAGCAGCAACTTGCAAGGAAAAGCTATGTTAGTTTGAAAAAATATGGAAAGGAGAGATGAATCTAATCAAATACAAATAACAAATGAGTCAGAGGTACAAGGATATAGGAGAAGGCAGCTGGAAGAGGTGCTGCAAAAGACCCCATCCCAATGGGGACAGACGATCGAGGAGCGCGGGAAGGGAACGCTCCCAGTACAACAAAGTTGTTTCCTTTTAATTTAAATTTTGAGTAAGGCCTAGTTGTGATCAAAATTGAATACACTGAAGGAACAGCTCCTAGGAATGCATGCACACATGCACACCCATGCACAAACGATCATCTACCCACACCAGCCCCCTCTCCCAAAGTCACAGCTAGCGCAATGACCAAACGCAGCCTTTTGCAGAGGCATATATACCCCCTTCGTCCACCACTCTCTCCGATTGGAGACTGCTACTGTTCGTTCTGGCTGAGGGTTCCTATTTCCCAAAGCACACTCCCTCCTCCTCCTGTGCTCGCCGCCCCACCTCTCCCTGCCTCCGCACATCCACTCGCCTTCCTCCTCCCTCCCTCCCTCCCACCACCTCCCCCTCCTCTTCCTCCTCCTAATACCCCGCCATGTGAGCTTCGAGAAGTATCATGATGCTTTTGCTCCGAAACCGCCCACTTCACCTTGTTATTTGGGCTTCATAACGAGGTGGTGCACAGCCCTAGTGTTTTGGACTGTTCTGGAATTACATAGAACCTATAGTTACTGACCATAAGCTGTATGATTTCTAAAGAGTGTAACGATTACGCTTTTGCCGTAGGATTTCCTGCAATAAAGTAGGGATGGCAGAGAATTCCGCCACGGACTCCAGTGAGGCTGGATTCTTTGGAATCTGGCCCCCCAGTGTCCATGGTGGAACAGCCTCCCCCCCCGCCACCCCGCAGTATCCCCCGGGGATGGAGCCTATCTGGCGGTGGTGGCGGCAGCTGCAGCAACAGAGGCAGCGGCTCTGGCTCTTCTTCTGGCCACAGCCAGGCTGCTACGGCTGCAAGTGGTGGCCATCGTAGCGGCCGCCATTTGCGTGGCTGCATTAGACCGTGATAGGCTACATAAATACTTACGTAGCCTATCACAGCAAAGAGCAGGGGCACAAATGGCGGCCGCTACGTCATTTCCGCCCCTGCTCTTTGCCATGATAGGCTATGTAAGTATTTATGTAGCCTATCGTGGCAAAAGGCAGCCACGCAAATGGCATAGTGGCCGCCATTTGTGTCCCTGCCTTTTGCCATGATAGGCTATGTAAATACTTACGTAGCCTATCACTGCTTGGCAGGGACGCAAATGGCGGCCGGCATAGCGGCCACCATTTGCGGCCACAGCAGCCCGGCAGCAGCCGGAAGTCCGGCTGCGGCTGGCCCCGGCCAGCGGTTCCACAGAGTCACTGCGGAGTGGCGCTGGCCGAGCAGGATCTTGGGTGGAGGGACGGAGCGCCTGCCCCACACCGCGAAAGCCCCACAATGGAACAAGGTAAGGGATTCGTACATCCCTACAATAAAGAAATCACACTGATGTGGGTTTCCAGTGTCAAATTGCCTGAGCATGCGTGCTGAGGGGATTGGGAAACCTGACACCTTTTGAGGCATTAGTCTAGGTATACCTATGACAGTGGTGACTGGAATCTCTTTTCTGAAATTCTGGCCGGGGGTGGGAAGGCGCCCCATCCCTCCCGCCGCGTATCCTGTCCTGCTGGGATGCAAATGGCGGAGGCCGTAGCCGCCGCTGTTTGTGTCCCTGCAGTCAGCCATGATAGGCTCCGTAAATGTTTACATAGACTATCACGGCTGAGTGAAAAAAAAAACCCACGCATACGCAAATGGCAGCGCCCATGGGCGCCGCCATTTGCGTTCCTTATTTTGGCACGTGTAGTCTACGTAAACATTTACGTAGACTACGGCGAAAATAAGGGGAACGCAAATAGTTTATAGAATTATCAGAATGGATAATTCTGATTGAATGGAGGAAAACTGGATTTAAATGGTTTTGATGTAGCATGCTTTCAGAAGGCCATTGTACTAATAACCAAAAGGCATTGTGCAGCTATTCCACCTTTCCTTTGTTATTTTTTCCTGGTAAGAAATAAGACAGAAGGAACAGTGGGAAAGCACTGGGCGGGTGGGCGAGGGAAGGGGATCCAATGTAAGTCCTGCTTAGAGTAGACACACTGATATGAATGGGACTTAAGTTAGTCTCATTTACGTAAAGGGTCTACTCTAAGAAGGGTTAGGTCCTTGATATGGTGATATCCTAATAGTACGCGTTCCCCTTATTTTCTATTAGAACTAGTTGCGTTCCCTTTATTTTCTTATTTTCTAATAGAATGCAAATAAGGAATGCAAATGGTGGCACCCATGGGTGCCGCCATTTGCGTACGCGCGTTTGTTTGTTTTTTTTCACTCAGCCGTGATAGGCTACGTAAACATTTACGTAGCCTATCACGGTGTTTTTTAAAAATCTAGCCATGATAGGCTATGTAAATCTTTATGTAGCCTATCGCTTTTTTTTTTTTTTTTACTTGGAAATGGCAGCGGCAGAAGGCGGTCAGAAGACCGGCCGCCGCAGCCGCCACCGCTGATCCACCGCCGAACCGCTGCCGGAGCCGCCACCGCCAGGGACATTCGCACAAGGTAAGTCCCGTCCCGGGCGGGCGGGGGGGCAGACCGTTTCCCCACCAATTTCGGAGGCCTGAATCCGCTGGCATTCGGCCTCCCCGAGATTCGTGGAGAAATTCTCTGACATCCCTAGATACAGCCAGCCGCCATTGCCGTGCCATATCGCTGGATGAGTGAGGGCTGACTCTGGAAGCAAATGGCATCCACTACGCCATTTGCGGCATTAAAGCTCTAATATATGCTTGGTGGAGGCTGGTGGCTCCGATGTCAGTGGAGCTGTGAATCCACTCTGGGTCTCAGTCAGAACCAGTCAGAACTCTAAAAGACCTATCCAAGGTGCTGAACACATAGCTTCTTCAGAGTTCTGGCTGGTTCTGATGGAAACCCAGAGATGATTCACAGCCCCACTGACATCAGAACCATCAACCTCCATTGCGTATGCTGGATTACTTCTGGGAGGTTGCAGAGGGAATCACATGATGCTTACATGGGTAAGTCATACTTTCCATGAATCTCAGCTGGTCATCTGTGATCCTTTTCTATGTATTGTATTTCCTTTTCTTCCTATTTAGAAAGTCAGTCTCGGTACCCAGCATGCACTATGATCTGAAAAGGGTTCACTGAACTCTGTTATTGCCCTGAGGAGCAGACATATATTTATTTATTACATTGCTATACCACTCAACATTGGCTATGTTGGGAACACACTTGCTTACTCCAGTTGTGGAGGGACTTGATAGGGTTGAGAAAGCTCATTATCTGCCCCATAATTATCAAAATCACTATGATTGAACTGCATTTGCTGCAGAAGCCCAAGAGTTAGCCTGAGACAACTTGAAAAATTGGGAGCCAAAACAACCAACTTCAGCTCATGTCCTTAATTTATACTACACTCAGGCTAGTATAAAGACTCCTTTTAAGCCAACTTTGAAAGAGATCTGGGAGGTTAACTTGAGGCTGGTTGGGAGCTCTGTCTAATAGTGCTTTGATACATCATTCCTTACGCCAACATCTTTCGTTTGAGAAGGCTGCTTTTTCCTTATGGTTGGTTGTCTGTAGCTGGATATATCTGCTCATAATCACGCAGCTGGCATGTTGTGGGAGATGGAGGTGCAGAGCTGGGATAGGGGGCAAAAATTTGTGACAGCAAAATTGATTCTGATATTACTATCTCTCCCACCCCCACCTCGTACTTTCAGCAAGACCTTGAACTCCATGTGCAATTGGCTGCCAAAAGTTCGACATAGTTTCCCTAGCTCCGGAGATGAGATTATCATTGGGGAATTTGTTTCCCTTGTATTTCATGAAATGCATTTATCCAACTTTAAAGTTAACCCACTCTCTAATCCCAATGGATGGTAAGTAACTCTTCGCAAAAGAATAGGGCTAAATTGGTCCTTTGGATAATTCTGATTGAATGGAGGAAAACTGGATTTAAATGGTTGTGATGTAGCATGCTTCCAGAAGGCCTTAGTGCTAATAATCAAAAGGCATTGTGCAGCTATTCCATCTTTCCTTCCTTATTTTTTCCTGGTAAGAAATAAGACAGAAGGAGCAGTGGCAAAGCACTGAGGGAGTGGGCAAGGGAAGGGGATCCAATGTAAGTCCTACTTAGAGTAGACCCACTGAATGGGACTTAAGTTAGTCACTCTCATTTATGTAAAGGGGACTACTCTAAGTAGGATTTATGTTGGATTTTACCCTATGGCATCTGAACTCCCTGTAGAACTCTGCAAATGAGGCAGTGTGATTGCACAGTAAAAGGCTCACTTGGAAGTGGTGTTCTGAATGTGTGAATTGGCCATTCCACACCCAGGGCCTGGGAATGACACTACATGATCACATTACAGAATTCCCTTCTCACATCCTCTCCACTGCATTTGCAAAATGTCAGCCAGGCTACTGGTTTCTCAGCCAAGGATTCACTTGGAGCTGTGGTTGGGCTTTTTAAAAATACAAGGAAGGGAGCACGGAATACCCTCACCACTTCCTAAGACTGTAGGTACTTCCCATCTGAAGGCCCAGCAATGTCACCTGCTGAAAGGTGTCATGCCAAAGTGGGGAGGGAATAGCGCCCTCACTATGTTTCAGATCTCCCTTTAGAAAAAAAGAAAAGAAACAGTGTTTGTGCAATTGGAAGCAAGACAATTGCCATCTGGGAAACAATTTTCTCAAAACCTCCCCCGACCCCATTTTGCGTTGTTTGGAAAATGAGATCCCCTCAACCCTTGAGTTATATGACACAGTTGTTGTCCTTCTGGGTAGACAGTTGCTGTGATAATGTAATGGGACATGGAGCTAGATTTGCAGAGAGCAGAGTGCCAATGTGACTCCTAGGGAATTCTTATATATATCTCTCCCTTCCCCTTCTCAACTAGTACCAAGTTCAGGGTGCTATTGCTATGCAATGTCAATCTTGACGTGGCCCGGCAATTTACATTGAGCAGACCATGTCCTGTGTCTCTAGGAAAAAATCTGCCCCCTTTATCTTCAGAAGGTCCACATGCATGACTCCCTTTTTTCATGAGAGTAGCCTGATCTTGCAAATGTTCAAGAGACAGGATTTCTCTCTGGAGTCTCAGATGTCAGCTTCAACTCATTTTGCATGGAATTTATTAATTATTTATCTATGTTTTCTTTAGAGCAGGTTGCCTCACTCATTAGCAAAAGAGCTCCTAGAGTGGCTTATCAATTTCGAGAGTAAGAGCATCCCTTCTCTCAGGCTTAGCATCGAAAGGACAAGACACACATTGAACAAGGGATGGGGAAGGAGGAGGGTTAAAGCAAGTTTGGGAGCGAGTTCTTAAAGATACACTTGCTATCACGGCCAGCTGGAATTAAAATAGTTCAGGGAGCTGGATGTTCAGGTGACAGATGGGGAGAATCAGAGGTAACTAGTGTCTCAGCAGAGGGAATGGAATTAGCCCTGCTTCTCTTCTCTCCCCCTGGTCTGAAGCCTGATGGAATGGCACATCAGAAAACACTTCTGCTTTGGATAGCACACCAGCAGAATTCTTTAAAGAGGGAGGAGGCAAGACAATAATTTTGTGTAAGAAAGGGGGAAAGGCAGAGACCTCCCACATGCCAAAACTGAAATCTACCTCACTTCCCTTAGAATCATGTTGGCATTTTTGTTTTGCTTCAAAGCTTAGCCAAAATGCTAGCCCAGATTTGGCTGTACTCCCAGAACTGAAACACACCAACACAAAAGGAAACCCTAATTCTCACTCATATGGTCTTAGGAGCCAGCCTTTGTTATAAATGAGCCACGGCAAATAAATTTAATGCAAATAAATTGCACTTGTCTCTCTGATGTATGATAAGCACGTGGGAAAATCTCGTTATAGGTTAATGCCTAAAAACTTCCAGCATGTCCTTGTGTTTGTTTTTGCCATTGATGAAATCAACAGAAATTATCATCTCTTACCCAATACAACGCTGGGATTCAAGACCTATGACAATGTTTTCGATGCAAGGAGAACCTGTTGGACCATCCTGGACCTTCTCTTTGCAGGACAGGGCAATCATCCCAATTACTGCTGTGACAAAGAGAAGAATGTAATGGCCATCACTGGTGGGCTCACCTCCCAGAATTCCATTCAGATGGCCAACATCTTAAATACCTACAAGATTCCACAGGTATGATAATCTTTGCAGATTATCAATAAGTGGTGGCCGCTTAAGTATCACCAAAAAAAGAGGACAAAAGAAGACACCAGCGTGCATAAAATGTATATATGCAAAGACATGATAGACAGACAGAAAGACAGACTGATGTTCATTTAGAAATCATGATTATATTTTAAATGGAAAGACAGTACATTTCAACACAGTGTGGAAGAGTGTGACCAGGTGATCTGTGTGCTTGCCTTTTTGGTCAGCTGTACCTGTATTGTTGGTGGGCAACTTCAAGGACTATAATTTCCTTCTGATGGTTCTTTATCTTAATCTGGACCTGGACTGGGCAACCCTTCATAGAATCATAGAGCTGGAAGGGCAAATTAGGCCATCCAGTCCAACCTCCTGTTCAGTGCAGGAATCCAGTTTAAGGCCTCCCTGACAGATCGCTGCCCACAGTCTCTGCTTGAAATATATCCAGTGACAGAGGGCCCATCACCACCTTAGGCAGTTGGCCCAATTGGGCTTTCTCACACTGTAGTAGATACAAAATTGCTCAAATTGTTGTTGTTGTTGTTGTTTGCTGATATTGAATGTTAACAGCTGGTTTCTCTTATGTATACTTTCACTGCTATTTCTTGTTGTTTTATTTGGTTTTTGAAGGTTGTGAACTATCTAGGAAACTTGGTGGAAAAGTATGACAGTACATGCTAGTACAACAGGCTTGTGCATATTCCTTGTGTGTCTGAATTTTAGGGGTGTACGGATTACTCACCCTGTGCCTTCAGTGCAGGCTGAAGGGGCAGGATTGCAGCTTGAGATCGATAGGCATATGGTCAAGGAACACCTAAGTACTTTGAATGAGTTCAAATCTCCAGGGCCAGATGAACTGCATCCTAGAGTAATAAAGGAACTGGCAGAAGAACTCTCAGAACCACTGTCTATTCTCTTTGAGAAATCATGGAGGATGGGGGAAGTGCCAGATGATTGGAGGAGGGCTAATGCTGTCCCTATCTTCAAAAAGGGTAAAAAGGAGGAACCTGGGAACTACAGACCAGACAGTCTGACATCAATCCCAGGGAAAATTCTGGAGCAGATGATAAAGCAATCCATTTGGAAGCACCTTGAAAACAATGCCATGATTACTCGAAGCCAACATGGATTTGTCAAAAACAAGTCCTGCCAGACAAATCTGATCTCATTTTTTGATCAAGTCACCTCCCTTGTAGACCGTGGGAATGCTGTAGACATCATATACCTCGACTTCAGCAAAGCTTTCGACAAAGTGCCCCATGATATCCTGATGAGCAAACTAGCTCAAAGTGGGCTAGATGAAACAATCCAGTGGATCCACCGTTGGCTACAGAATCGGACTCAAAGAGTGCTTATCCATGGGACCTTCTCAAACTGGGGAGAGGTAATGAGTGGGGTACCACAGGGCTCAGTCTTGGGCCCAGTGCTCTTCAACTTTTGTATTAATGACTTGGAGGAGGAGGTGCAGGGAATGCTTATCAAATTTGCAGATGACACCAAATGGAGTGGGATAGCTAATACTTTGGAAGAGAGAAACAAAATTCAAAGTGATCTGGATAGACTGGAGTGCTGGGCAGAAAACAACAGAATGACATTGAATAGGGATAAATGCCAAGTTCTGCACCTAGGAAAAAGAAACCGAATGCACAGTTACAAGATGAGGGATACGTGGCTCATCAACACTACAAGCGAGAAAGATCTTGGAATTGTTGTCGATCACAAGCTGAAGATGAGCCAACAATGTGATGTGGCTGCAAAAAGGGAAATGCTATTTTGGGCTGCATTCATAGAAGCATAGCTTCCAAATCCCGAGAGGTACTAGTTCCCCTCTACTCAGCACTGGTTAGGCCTCATCTGGAGTACTGTGTCCAGTTCTGGGCACCAGACTTGAAGAAGGATGCAGACAAACTGGAGAGGGTTCAAAGGAGGGCAACAAAGATGATCAGAGGACTGGAAACAAAGCCCTATGAAGAGAGACTGAAAGAACTGGGCATGTTTAGCCTTGAGAAGAGAAGACTGAGGGGAGATATGATAGCACTCTTCAAGTACTGGAAAGGTAGTCACAGAGAAGAAGGCCAGGATCTCTTCTTGATCATCCCAGAGTGCAGGACACAGAATAATGGGCTCAAGTTGCAGGAAGCCAGATTCCGGCTGAACATCAGGAAAAATGTCCTGACTGTTAGAGCAATACGACAATGGACCCAATGACCTAGGGAGGTGGTGGGCTCTCCCACACTGGAGGCTTTCAAGGCGAGGCTGGACAGCCATCTGTCGGGGATGCTCTGACTTGGATTCCTGCATTGGGCAGGGGGTTGGACTTGATGGCCTTGTAGGCCCCTTCCAACCCTACTATTCTATGATTGTATGATTCTATGATTCTACGATTCTAAGAGCAGGGACGCAAATGGCTCCCTCTATGCCATTTGCGTCCATGCTCTTTTCGTGATAGGCTACGCAAATATATACATAGCCTATTTCGGCTAACGCAGGGACACAAATGGTGTAGCGGCAGCCATTTTCATCCCTGCGTTAGCTGTGATAGGCTATGTATACATTTACGTAGCCTATGACAGCAAAAGGCAGGGACGAAATTCCATAGTGGACTCTATTTGCCTCCCTGCTCTGTGCCGTGATAGGCTATGTAAATACTTATGTAGCCTATCATGGCCAAAGTAGGGAGGCAAATGGCGGCTGCAAACTGGGGCTGCCATTCGCGGCCACAGACTGGGGCAGCAGACTGACCAAATGGCCTACAAAAGGTAGGGTCTCTCATGGGGAAATTTCGCAAGGTGGTGGTGGAATTGCTCCGTTCAGCCACAGACTCTGGGGAGCTGGATTCTTAAGAATCCGGCCTCATTGGAGTCTGTGGCAGAATTCTCTAACATCCCTACTGAATTTTAACCCCTGGTTTGACATTTATGTTTGTTTTTATCTAGTTATTAGTTGTTGTTTTATTGGTTTTTAATGGTTGTTAACCACCTTGTCGAAAGGCATGATTAAAGCATTATGATCAGGAACAAAGGAATATATTTCCAATTTTTGAATTATTACTTTCTTAGGTCGGTTATGGCTCTTTTGACCGTGTGCTGGGTGATAAAACTCAGTTCCCTTCTTTCTTTTGGATGGTACCCAAAGAAAACCTTCAGTATGATGGGATTGTTCAGCTACTGAAGTATTTCGGATGGAACTGGATTGGCCTCATAGTTGCAGACGATGACAGTGGAGAAACTTTTCTTCGATCTCTGCGACCCAGGCTGTTCCAGAGTGATATCTGTATTGCTATGATGCAGGTGATTCCAACAGTGACTGGTTACACAACAAATAAATCGCTAAATAGGGTATATTCTGCTCTATCGCAGAACAACTTCAATGTGTTCCTTGTCCATGGCGATTGTCGGTCAATGGAGGGTTTACGAATACTTCTAGAAAATTATGAGTATTTAAATATGAATCCAATGGAGAGAGTTTGGATCATCACCACTCAGTGGGATTTCACAGCTGTTTTTAGTTCAGAAAAAATCGCAGCAAAATCTCTCAATGGCACTTTGTCCTTTGCAATCCGCAGCAAGGTGGTGCCAGGATTTCACGACTTTCTTGGCAGCATAAATCCATACCAATCTGAGATCTATTTCATTCTTCAGTTCTGGTACAGTGCATTTCAATGTTCATTCCCAGTATATTACCTGAATATACCAAACAAGGGAAACTGCACTGGGACGGAGAAGTTGGGGAGCCTCCCCGGATTTGTGTTTGAAATGGAGATGTCTGGCCAGAGCTACAGTATCTACAATGCTGTGTATGCTGTAGCACATGCTCTCCATGCCATGGATTCATTAAAGGCTAAACACAAAGTGATGGAGAGTGGCATCAGGTGGAATACCCTGAAAGCCCATCCATGGCAGGTAAGTTATAACTCCTCTTAGGGCCAACATGCTAGTCATGCATTCAATCAGATAGATTTAGGGAGCAATGTGATGCCCCTTAGACAGCATCTGAGGAGCCATAGGAGTGTTCGGAGTCCTGCTTCTGAGTTCGGAAACAGTTCTGAGCTCAGAAAGAGGAATTGGAGACTTGACCCCTCTCCCCTCCTCTCCCAGCCAGCACGGAAAGAACTGCTCTCCGAGTTCAAAAAAACAACCTTGGACAGGGGGGAAAGGGGTGCTTTGGTGGTGGGGAGGGGAGGATGTTGGAGATACCAAAAGATGAGCCACACTTTGGCATTTCCAGCCTCCCCTGCTTCTCTGAAGTGCCCTAGTTAGACAGGAAACAAGACCATTGTAACATGGCTACTGTATTAATGTATGTATTTTCATTGTTAACCTTAACCCAAGTAAAATAGAGTTAACAGTATGCCAGAGATTGAGTGAAAGGTGGGAAGATCCTGTGTGTGTGTGTGTGTGTGTGTGTGTGTGTGTGTGAGAGAGAGAGAGAGAGAGAGAGAGAGAGAGAGAGAGAGGAGTCTGAGTGTATAAAAGATGAGCTGACAATTTGTCTGATAGGGCCTTACGGATCATGGAAACAACATCTAGTTACTAGGGTTTGTGTTTAGGATTTTAGGAAGGTAGGATAGGTAGGGAAGTTAGGAACACACATTGATTAAGTATAATAGCTTATAACATTTTCATGTTTTAAATAGATGGTTATTTGTTTTTAATCATCCAAATTCCCATGTGTTGTTTGATTTTACGCTACCTTTATTATATCTATTTCCTGGTGACTTCTCCTGTAGTGAGTTGAGAGAACCAACCGAGCATATTGGGTATCTCTTGAACACAGAGAGTAAAAGGGCTGAAGCTTGTGGGACAGTGGGTACAGCTGTCCCAAAGTGAAAACAGGCATTCCTGAGAGGCTTGGTTCTCAGTTCCTGAGGAGGAGGCTGGAGAAAGGGGGAACCTCAGGGGTAGGGATGACAGAGAATTCTGCCACAGATCTCGGTGAGGCCGAATGCCAGTGCATTCAGCCCCTCGAAATCTGTGGCGGAATGGCCTGCCAACCCCCCCGCCGCCCCGCGGATCCCCCCCGGGACGAGACTCACCTGGGGCGGATCTTCCGGGCAGCGGCGGCTCCAGCGGCGGCTTCGGCTGCGGCTGGTCTTCCGACTGGCTGCTGCCGCCGCCATTTCCACTCTTCTTCTTGTAAAAAAAAAAAAGACGTGATAGGCTACGTAAAGATTTTCATAGCCTATCATGGCTAGTTTTTTTTTAAAAAAAACACAAGATCTTTACGTAGCCTATCACGGATGGGTGGGTTAAAAAAACAACAACCATGTGCACAAATGGCGGTGGCTACGGCCGCCGCCATTTGCGTTCCTTATTTTTGCCTGTCTTAGTCTATGTAAATATTTACGTAGGCTATGATGGCAAAAATAAAGGGGAATGCAAATAGTGTAGCGGGCGCTATTTGCATCCGTTTTTGATTCCCCATTTTAGCCTACATAAATATTTACGTAGGCTAAAACGGGGAATCAAAAAGCGATGCAAATAGCGCCCGCTACGCTATTTGCGTTCCCCTTTATTTTTGCCATCATAGTCTACATAAATATTTACGTAGATTAAGAGGGCAAAAATAAGGAACGCAAATGGCGGTGGCCATAGCCGCCGCCATTTGGTACGCGATTTGTTTTTGTTTTTTTTACACAGAGCCCTCTGTGGCCGGAAATCCAACTGTGGATGACTCTGGCCTGGCTGGGGCTTCCCGGCTGCTCCACGGAGCTGCCGCGGAGCAGAACCGGCTGCAGAGGATTCTGGGGGGGAGGAACGGAGCGCCTCACCCCCCGTCCAGGATTCCAGGGGGGAGGAATGGAGCACCTCACCCCCCGTCCAGAACTGCAGGGGGAGGGACGGAGCGCCTCCCCCCCGGCCAGGATTCCAGGGGGAGGGACGGAATGCCTCCCCCCCCATAAACAAAATCCGCGAAAGGTAAGTGATTTTCGTACATCTCTACTCAGGTGGGAACATCATAACCGTCTAGCGAAAAATGCAGGAAAATACGGGAAAGCAGATTGCTTCTGCCAGTCCTCCCACCCTGCACTGGATGACTGGAAGCATCCGAGTTTGGGGGCTTCCGATCATCAAGGGCACAATCAATAGGATTTGCACCCCTAACCTAGAAGCTTTGATTTTGATGAGAAAGAAGCCACAGGGCCCCAATCAAGAACATATTATCAATCCAGACTGAACAGTTTTTTACAAGTTTGCTTAAAAAGCCACAACCATTTTTTGCACATTTCTCCTAATAAATACATTTTTGTACACATTGTTCCTAATATACAAATTTGTTGCAAGCAATTTTCCTAACGTAAGTTATTTTAATGGTATTTTTCATAATATATGCATTTTTATTCTCCTTTTTAAATTGGAGATCTGCATTACAAAATGTGGAGAAGTGCAAATTTCAAAAGGTAAATGAGTTTCAGCTTTTATAACGGTTCGAAAGTGGAAGATTAAGTACATTTGCATCCAAATGTGAACTGCACAAATTCCTCCTCCATCCCTAAGTAACACACTACTTAGGCTGGCACTGAGTTTTCTTCAGGATATAGATTTGTTGTGTTAGGATACCATGTAATATATGTTATGCCCCAGTGGAGTGAATCCCATCTTTACAAAGTGATGTGTGCTGTCATATGGTGAACATTCTATCACTGGAAAAGGATACTTTTCAAAAACTGCTTTTCAAAAACAAAAACTGCTTTTCAAAAACAAAAACTGCTACTGAGAGCTGCCTGAGCAGAAGCATCTGGGAAAATCTCTGGGAGGTTTGCTTGACCCTAACTGCCCCAGTGTTAATTCCAGAGAGGGGTGTGGGGAAAGATGTTTTTGAAGACTAGCATTTTTGGAAAACACAGAATCTTGCCAATTCCCCATTACTGATATTAAAGAGCGGCAAGGAAATTTTTTGGGCCCACCAGACACAAGTAAGCAAATGCAATACTCATAATTTTCAAACCGTTTCCCACCATTTCACCCAGTATGTTTTATCCTCAACCAGCTTGCCTCTTTCCTGAGAAACATCCACTTTAACAATACGGCTGGTGAAGAAGTGGCTTTGGATGTGAATGGGGACCTCACCTCTGGATACAATATCATCAACACACTCATATTCCCCAATCAGTCCTGATCAGTACCTTACCTTGCCACATGCATCAGAACTGAAAGCAAATTATTTGGGCATCCGTTTCCATTTGCCTTCAGTCCATT